>NC_140583.1:178933343-181333343 GCF_964204655.1 Triturus cristatus | reverse complement strand
GAGGTGTAAAAAGGGGCACGGCCTGGGCCACCGGTCTGAAACAAAGCACAGTGGCGCTTACTGGAAGCACCTGGTGGGCTAGTTAGCCCCCTGGGGCTCTCAGGATTGAAGGGGAATTATTTCCCCAACTTAAAATGCACCCCAGGATGTGTTTTCACACATCACCTCAGGCCCCATCCCCTCCCTTCACCGCTATGTAAGTATTCATGCAGTGAGCCAGGACTTAGCACATGGACTGCTTCAACGCCTATCCACTATGCATGCAGTCCTCTAAGCACCTACACACTTGTCTTTCACACCTTCAATTCCCCAGTCAGTATTCATACACTTCCAGAAAACACCCTGTCACTCCCCTTGCACTCCTCTAGTGACCCATTCAGCATCATGTACTAATCCATTCACTGCACCAAAACCCAAACACTTATAAATTCACCCAGGCACTCTCCTTGCAGTAAACATCAAATATTGTGAGGAAGGAACACCATTAAAAAGTCCATGAACTCTAGTCTTCTGTCTTCTAAATTTATTTATCACAAACGTGGTATCTTCAATTCATGATGATTCAATAATTCACAAAATATTTGTCTTCCAAATACATTTCACAAAGCTTTATCAACCTCTTAGCCCTTGTTAAGCCAACGCGTTTCGTCCTACCCTTAGGACTTCCTCAGGGCTGTAAAGAGTACAAAAGAAACAGAAAAACACGTTTTTACAAAATAATATGAACAATACAAAAATGATTTTTCTTTTTCAAATACATGAATTCACTCTATTCTCACTTGATTTTACTACATCACAACAACGTTTGTTGAACACATAATTTATATTGCACTAGGCAACACCTATCGACTATACATCTTCTAATTCCTAATTCACTTGAAGCTTTTCAACCTCAAACAATTTTTAATATCAAATCTCAGATTTACTGATTCAGAGTTCAAGAGGACGCACATATGCCAATTTTACCGACAATTCTTAGACCATATGAATCCTAAGTATTCATGCAGTGAGCCAGGCCTTAGCACATGGACTGCTTCAAACGCCTATCCACGATGCATGCAGTCCTCTAACCACCTACACACTTGTCTTTCACACCTTCAATTCCCCAGTCAGTATTCATGAACTTCCAGCAAACACCCTGTCACCCCCCTTGCACTCCTCTAGTGACCCATTCAGCATCATGTACTAATCCATTCACTGCACCAAAACCCAAACACTTATCAATTCATACAGGCACTCTCCTTGCAGTACTCTAGTCATTCAGTCAGTACACAAGTATTCCTGCAGTGAGCCAGGCCTTTGCACATGAACTGCTTCAAACCCCTATCCACTATGCATGCAATCCTCTAACCACCTACACACTTGTCTTTCACACCTTCAATTCCCCAGTCAGTATCCATACACTTCCAGGAAACACCAAGTCACTCCCCTTGCACTCCTCTAGTGACCCATTCAGAACCATGTAGTAATCCATTCACTGCACCAAAACCCAACTACTTATACATTCACCCAGGCACTCTCCTTGCAGTATTCTAATCATTCAGTCAGTACCCAAGTACTCATTCTCTGAGCCAGGCCTTAGCACATGGACTGCTTCAAACCCCTATCCACTATGCATGCAGTCCCCTAACTAACCAACATACTTATAGTTCTGCACTTATACATTCAACAAAAAAAACAATATTTCAGTTTCAATATTTTAAAAAAAAAATTATTCCCATTTATATTAAAAATATATAATATAATTTAAAAAATAAAATATGTAAAAATAAACAGTTAAAAAACTGTAGAAAATCAGTATAAAAAATACATACAACTATTATTACATTTAAAAATTATCCTTTAAAAAACCTTCGAAATTCACTGAGAAAACCATAGGTTTCGAACATGTTATAGTTTGGAATTAGCATTTAAAAAACCTTCGAAATTCACTGAAAAAAACATAGGTTTCAGGGCTGTTATAGTTAGCTGGACATTTCACTCGTACAAAACCATTGAAATTCCTCCGTTATAGTTAGTTCTGCTAACTATAACTTGCGCGCCCGCAATCCACTGCTGATGATGTCACATATTACATCATTCATGTCATGGTCAGTGACATCACTGATGACATCTACTTGACTAATTGATAGTGTCTCACTAAATATATTGGATAGTGACTAAACTGTGTGAATATCTGTATCACTTTGTCAGCTGTTGTGTAAACTGCTGCACCAGTTGGTTACTAGCTATGTGAAAGTCTGTATTAGTTTTTGATTAGTTAACTGAGTATTTGTATGGGAGAGTGAATGTGTGTGTGGTTCGGTGGGGGTGCGTGACTGCCCAAAGATGTGTGAATAATTGATTCAGTAGGTATATGAGGTTAAGACTACATGTTATAACAGTTGTTTGGGTGAGTGAATAACTTTATGGGTGTGGTAATGAGCAAATATATCTCTCAATGGTACATGTCCAACAAACTAGAAAAATAAAAGGCAGTGTATGTGACAGTTGTATATACATAAGTATACATAAGACTCAGTGATTGTATGAGTACCTGTATGGATAACTGTATACTTGTAATAGAGATTTTATAACACACTAAGTATGAGTTACTATCTATATGAATAAATGAAGTGGTGTTTGCATAAGTGTGTAGCTGAATAAATGTAAGTATGATCCATTGTTTGTATAAGTGAGTAGGATAACTGCATAAGTGAATAGGATGTGTACTGGTGTGTAATGTCGATATAGGTGTATAAGTATATTTGATAGTGTTCTATTGATCATTCACGGCATGTATGAGTGAATCTATAGGTAAGTGATTAGATGTGTGTGTAGATCTAGGAATCACTGAGTGGGTTTTTAGAAACTTGTATTGGTGTGTCAATGGCTTCAAATATGGTACTCTGTATTTTACAGTGAGTGATGAAAGGTTATACTAGTGTATGATGAGGTGTATCTGATTGTCATGTGGATGATGTCATCAGTGATGTCACTTGAGATGTCATCAGTGATGTCACTGACCATGTCATGAATGCTGTAATATGTGACATCATCAGCAGTGGATTGCGGGCGCGCGAGTTATAGTTAGCAGAACTAACTATAACGGAGGAATTTCAATGGTTTTGCATGAGTGAAATGTCCAGCTAACTATAACAGCCCTGAAACCTATGTTTTTTTCAGTGAATATATATATATATATATATATATATATATATATATATATATATATATATATTATCTACTGGCGGTCGTAAGGACCGTGTTTTCATAGGAAATCCACAACATTCTATTTGGAATAACTTTGGCGCCGGTTGACGAATCCTCGCAAAATTTTCAAAATAGGTGGGGCGCTCCGCTCCTACCCTGAAAGTCTCGGGGGGATTCGTCAAGCGGGGGCTGACAAGAAAGGGGGGTCCCAAAACGCGTTTTCCCCATGCAATTTTCCATAGGGACCTTTAGTCCAAGGTACAGCCCGAACGGCTGAACAGAATTACTTGTAGAGGTAGTACTCAGCTCAGGGATGTGCCTTTTGCATATATGGAGTCAATCTGTTCAGTAGTTCCTGAGAAAATTGCAGTTAAAAGCACATACATATCTATAGCCGCGCACCGTGCGAGCACCGTGCGCGCACCGTGCGAGCACCCTAACGTGCGCGAGAGTAATTCTGATTGGTGGTTACATGTTAGTCAACGTTCGAATCGGTCGAAATCAGGTAGTGACGGCCGCCATTTTGTTTGTTTTCAGTGTGAGAGTGAAAAAGGAAGGTGGCGAACATGAAAAGGGGGCAGGGTAGAGAGTTCCTGACCCCCTAGCCTTTGTCAGGGGGTCCCTGAAAGGACCCCGAAGGCAGAAAAAAACATTTTAATTTTTTAAAAAAAAAATTCGCGGGGGAGCGCGTAACGTGCGCGCACGGTGAAAAAAAAAATTTAATTTTTTTTTTAATACGTAGTTTATTGTAAATTAAATATATAAAAATATAATAATACATACATAAGTTAGCATTTACAAAACCGTACAAATTCACTGAAAAAACCATAGGTTTCACACACGTTATAGTTAGGAATTAGCATTTAAAAAACCTTGCAAATTCACTTAAAAAACCATAGGTTTCACACATGTTATAGTTAGGTGGATATTTCACTCGCAAAAAAACAATGAAATTCCCTCGTTATAGTTAGTTCAGATAACTATAACTCGGGCGGCCGCCACTCTATCACAAGGATGATGTCATCAGTGATGTCATGATTGATGCCACTGACCATGTCATGAGTGATGTAATATGTGACGTCATCAGCAGTGGATTGCGGTCGCGCGAGTTATAGCTATCTGAACTAACTATAACGGGGGAATTTCATTGGTTTTTTGCGAGTGAAATATCCACCTAACTATAACATGTGTGAAACCTATGGTTTTTTAAGTGAATATATGTATATATATACATACATATACATATATATATATATATATATATATATATATATATATATATTCACTGAAAAAAACATAGGTTTCAGGGGTGTTATAGTTAGCTGGACTTTTCACTTGTACAAAACCATTGAAATTCCCCCGTTATAGTTAGTTCAGCTAACTATAACTCGCGCGCCCGCAATGCACTGCTGATGACGTCACATATTACATCACTCATGACATGGTCAGTGACATCACTCATGACATCACTGATGACATCTCAAATGACATCACTGATGACATCACTGATGACATCATCCAGTGAATGTGTGTTTTTCTGAAAATTAAATATGTTTTATATATGTATATCTCAAGGTCGATGGAAGAATAAATGGGTATATAAGTGTCTAAATGGATGATTTGTTTTTGAAAAATTGATTGTGTAACTGACTGATTAAGTGTATCATAGTGAATACATGGCTTAGTGAGTAATGTTTAAATATGTAAATATCTGTATCAGTCTCTCACTATGTGTATAAGTGGCTGCATGGGTTGGTGAGTAGCTACATGGGTGTCTATATAGGTTATTAGTTGGTTTTTTGAGTATCAGTCTGAGTGTCTGCATGGTTCGGTGGGGGGTATTACGTAGTGCATAGGTGCATGAATGAGTGACTCACTGTTTGTATGTGTTGAACACAGCATGTGTGCAGGACTGTATGGGTGGATGAGTGTGTGTATGGGTGTGTTAGTGAGTGAATGACTGTCTCAATAGTGTATTTATGAGTAACTACATATGTTTTAAACTAGTATATGTGACTATTGGTGTATATATGTGAGTATATGTGAGAGTGAGAGATTGAAAGAGTTCCTGTATGAATAAGTATGTGTTTCTATAAGTGATTGTTTAAAAGACTAAGCATGTGTAAGTTTCCGTAGAAGTAAGTGTGGTGGTGTGTGTATAACTGTATATGCAAGTAAATGTATGTTTGATTCTTTATTAGCATGAGTGACTATGTGTGTGAGTAACTCTATGGATGAGTGGCATTGTGTAACAGGATGTATAGGTGTATGAGTACATATGATGAGTGAGTACATGTATGAGTGACTGTATAGGACTGTTGGTGAATGAGTGGATGTGTATGTGGATCTTAGAATTACTGAAGAGGTTGTTGTAACTGGTATTGGTATGTCCATTGTTTTGAAAATGTTAGTCTCTATTTTTGAATGTGTGTATCAAAGGTTATAATAGGGTGAGAGGAGGTCTGCCACTCTATCACAAGGATGATGTCATCAGTGATGTCATTTGAGATGTCATCAGTGATGTCATGAGTGATGTCACTGACCATGTCATGAGTGATGTATTATGTGACGTCATCAGCAGTGCATTGCGGGTGCGCGAGTTATAGTTAGCTGAACTAACTATAACAGGGGAATTTCAATGGTTTTGTACAAGTGAAAAGACCAGCTAACTATAACACCATTGAAACCTATGGTTTTTTCAGTGAATTTTTGAGGTTTTTTAAATGCTAATTCCTAACTATAACGTGCCTGAAACCTATGTTTTTTTCTGTGAATTTCAAAGGTTTTTTAAATGCTAATTTCTAACTATGCCTACAGAGATAGGACATGTGAAGAAAGAAGAAAAAATGCACAGAAAGAAACAAAAGAAGTGCAGAAAGAAGCAACAGAAGTCCTCAAATACGAAGATAAGTGCGGGAAGAAGGATAACGTGCAGAAAGAACAAAAAGAAGAGCAGAAAGAAGCCTTGTTGCAAAATCATCCTGTACCCTCAACTTTTTCAGACGGATACTGGTGGTAACTGAGTCTGACTAACCAGTCCTAGAGCCAGTGCTATGTTAAAAGACACTTAGAATACAGTGAAAACACCTACATACACTAGGGAACATTATGCGTTGGGGTCCCCCTGTGATTAGCATGACCTCCTCTGTAAGCCCCTAGTATATAATAGGGCATGGGGATTAAAACTACGTCTTAAAACAGGCCACAGGGCGTTTTTGCACACGTTAACTCAGGCCCGTCCCCTCCCTTCACTGTGTAAACAAGCCCTGTGTCCGTTTTTAGTTGGGAGATTAAGTTCATTTGAATCCTGAGGGTCCCTAGGGTCCAACTAGCCCACTAGGTACCTCCAGTAAGTGCCACAGAGCTGCGTTGCAGAGAGGTGTAAAAAGTGGCACGGCCTGGACCACCTCTCTGCAATGCAGCTCAGTGGCGCTTACTGGAAGCACTTGGTGGGCTAGTTAGCCCCCAGGGGCCCTCAGTATTGAAGGGAAATTATATCCCCAATTTAAAACGTGCCATAGTGCGTGTTTGCACACGTCACCTCAGGCCCCGTCCCCTCCCTTCACCACTGTGTAAACGCGCCCTGTGGCTGTTCTTAGTTGAGAGATTAAGTCCCCTTGAATCCTAAGGGTCCCTTAGGATTCACTAGGTACCTCCAGTAAGCGCCACAGAGCTGCGTTGCAGAGAGGTGTAAAAAGGGGCTTGGCCTCAGAACACCTGTCTGCAGCGCAGCTTCCTGGCACATACTGGAGATGCCTGTTGGGGGCGCGTTTGCAGAGTGCTGCACGGAGGGGGCATGGCCTCCGGCACGATGCCAGTCTTCTATTTATTTTAATTTTTTAAGAAGGGGGGGGCTGTGTGGTTCCCCTTCTTATTCTAATTTATTGGCCCTGATGACCCCATCCCCCAGGGCTTGTCTCCTAATTATATTTTTTTGACCCCAATCCCCAGGGCCGGCCACTGTTTTTTATTATTTTTAAAAAATATATATTTATAGACACACCTAGGACATGCTGGACAAACCGTACGTACCTATCACCATGACGATTTGCGTGATATTCATTAAAAGGCGACTATGCATGCAATGAATCCACGTGGAATGTATTTACACCACTAGTGAAGCTCTGACATGTCTGATGCCCTACCGTGCCTAATCCCGGTAGACACCCTCGTTGTTTATTTATACAAACATGGGTAGCTATTGACGGGCACATTTAATACACATGCACACCAAGCCATTCAAAGGGGATTCGACAAAAATTCGACCAAAACTATGCAAGAAACCCCCCTCACGGTTAATAAAACACACATCCACTGCCGGATGTGTAATACTTTTTATTTTACTCTCTGGAAAGGAGACGAACATCACTTGAGAGTCACAGCGCGCTCCTGACAGAGCCCAATGCTGTGTTACACCCACCATTGCCTGCTGAGTGCCACACACCTCTGTGTTGTATTCCACTAGCTAGTGCACATGCTATGACACTCTCTAGCCCATGTGCACTGTAACACCACCCCGTGAATATGTCATGCCACACTTGTCTTCGCACGGGTTATATTGCCCCATGTAACGTGCCTTCCTCGATGCCTATGTTATAACGCACAGTGCTATGCCATACATATTACAATCTGGGATCCATATCTTTGTCACAGTGCATATGCAACGTTACACTCCCCAGCACATATTTTATATTACAACTTTAGAGACTAGTTAGGTTACACAACACTGCCCTGTGCATATTACACTCCAAGGCGCATATCGCATAGCACGCGCTAGTGCCTGTGCTATCTCGCGCTCTCCAATGAATCTGTCATTGCGCACAATGTATTTCATACACGCCCGGTTCATCCTTTATCACACCTTTTGGTGCATAGTTCATACCATACACTATATCTAGTTTTCATTTTCAATCGTGCTCTCAGGACTATGTTCTATATAACACTGTGTTCACCTACCCTTTTCACGGGCATTACATTTTGCGATAAGGGGTGGAGGGTCAGGGGGTGTTTCTGCCAAGTGAGCCCGGAGTCACAGTCACAAACGTCCTCTTCTTCCTGAATAAAAGTGAGATTATGCTGCATACTTGTTCATATTTTAAGTAGTTCGCACAGACACAGTGTTTTAAAAACAATAAAGTTCCTAATACCCGCCTTCTCTGAACAGTTAGCTTGCTGCCCCATCCCCCTCCTCCCTATCCTCTGTTGTGTGAATCCATGGACTAGCCTCCTCCCTCCTGCCATGCATGGTCTGATGTGCTGCCACTGCCCTCAATTTAGTATGATGTACCAGTCCACTCCTCCTGCCCTCCATTGCCCAATTCTATGCCCTATCATTGACCTCCTGCTTAATCTCTGTGCTTAGCTTGCTGCCCCTATTCTCCTTCCCCCTGCCCTCCGATGTCTTTGTGCATGCCCCTGCTCCATCCTTTTTGCCCACCATGTCCCATGGACCTGCCACTCCTATCTACTCTGAGTGTTCTGTTGAGCTGCCACTCCCCTCCCACCTGCCTAGCATTGTCAGATGACTGTAAGCTGTCCCTGCCACCTCCACCCTGCCTGTCCACGTGCCATGCCCCTATCCTCTTCCTCCTGTCCTACATGGTCCATTGTACTGCCACACCCTTCTGCCCTCCCTGGTCTGTTGTGCTGCAACTGCTCCTCCTGCCTGCCCCGTGTGGTCTGTTGTGAGGCCCCTTCCCCTGAACTTTCTTGTCTGTGCACAGGTCCTGACCCTCCCTTCTATCCTCCATCGTCCTTTGTGCATGCCCCTGAACCCTCCTTCTTGCCCATCATAGCCATTGTGCTGCCACTAACCCTCCCACTTGCCATGCATGGTCTTCTGTGCTGCCATGGCCCCTCCCACCTTCCCTGTGTGGTCAGTTAGCTGCCCCTGACCCCCTCCCACCTTCCCTCCATGGTCTGTGTGTATGCCATCACAATCTCACTGTTGCTCTTCATGGTGTGTCTTGTTTCTAGTGCCCATCCTGCCTGACCTCCATGGCTATCTTGCTGCTCCTGCCCTGCCCCCTTGCCCCCAGCCCTCTGTTTACATGTGCAGACCCCTACTCCCTACCTCCTGGCTTGTCTGTTCCATTGTAATGCCCCTGATCCGTCCCTCCTGCCCTTTATGGTCTGTTATGCTGCAACTTTCTCTCCTGTCTGTCCATTATGGTCAGCTATCTACCATTGCCTCTTTCCCATCTGTTCTCTGTTGTCCATGTGCATGGTCCTGTCCCCTCCCTCTTGCTTTCTATGGATTGTTGTGCTGCACTCGCTTCCCGCATGCGCTGTGTGGTGTATTGTGCTGCTGCAAACCCTGATGCCTGCCCTGTAGGGTCAGTTTGGTGCACCTCTCCATGTCCCTCCTGTCCTCTGTTATCCGAGTCCATGTCCCTATCCCATTTCCTTCCATGATCCAATGTACCATACTTGTGAACATTTTGAACTTGGTAAGAGGGAGATTTTGAAAAAAAACTGGGGTATTGATTTTCCCCTTTGAGTTACATTGAAAAAGAGGAGATTGTAGACAGGAGACAGATCAAATAAAGCCCATTTCAGCTTAAAAACATTGGACGTTTCCTGGCTAAATCGGGTCTGTTGGCATGTATGGTTGTACTACCATTGCCACTTCCTTCTGCCCACAATGGTCTATTACATTGCCACAGCCTCTCTTGCAAGTCCTGTATTGTTGGTTTGTTGCCCCTGCCCCCCTTTCCACTGCCCTCCATAGTCTGTTGTGCTTCCACGGCCCTTCCTGCCTACTCAGTGTGGTTAAATTGTTGCCTTTGCACCTTCCTACCTGCCTTCAATTTTCAGAGTCCGTGCCCCTGGCCTCTGCCTCTCAACAGTATCCTAATGAACAACTAGATTGCTAACATTCTATATTTATTACAAAAGTGTGGAACGCCTGACATCATCTTGATGTAATCAAAACTGTAATACCTAGAGCATTTCCTTTAGAAATTACATATATGAGAGGGTCTTATTGTCATATTCAGATATGTCACACATTTGCCATAAATTCTGAATGTTAGCACTCTAGTTGCTCATTAGATCACTGTAGTAAAACTGCTGTTCACCATGGAAGTCTGCTCCTGGTAATAAAAGTGCATGTTTCAGTCTGCATGTCAGAATATTTTAATGAAATAGAAGAGGATTTGAGAAGTCACTCAAAATATGCCCTCATTTTCTTTCTTCAGCATTAATCATAATTTCTATGGCAAAATGAACCCCCCCATTGTGTTCCTTTTTAAATTAAATGTTTTAAGTGTTACCAGTTTATTCCAATCAAGATGGCTTCAGGTGTGCCATACTTTTGTCATAATGAAGACAGTAAGCGCTCTAGTTGTTTTTAAGAACATTCTGGGACATTCTGTCATTGGGCTATACTTGGGCTACATCTGGGTGATATTTGGGCTACATTTGGGCTCTTTTGTCTCTGGTGGCCATCTTGGGAGACTTATTTGTTATGAAGTTTCCTAATTTCCTCATGTACTGCAGTCTCCTCAGTAGGAAATGCTTTCAGTTTTTTACTTTGATTCCATCATGAAGGTATTCAGATATGTCACACATTTGCCATAAATTCTGAATGTTAGCACTTTAGTTGCTCATTAGATCACTGTAGTAAAACTGCTGTTCACCATGGAAGTCTGCTCCTGGTATTAAAAGTGCATGTTTCAGTCTGCATGTCAGAATATTTTAATGAAATAGAAGAGGATTTGAGAAGTCACTCAAAATATGCCCTCATTTTCTTTCTTCAGCATTAATCATAATTTCTATGGCAAAATGAACCCCCTCATTGTGTTCCTTTTTAAATTAAATGTTTTAAGTGTTACCAGTTTATTCCAATCAAGATGGCTTCAGGTGTGCCATACTTTTGTCATAATGAAGACAGTAAGCGCTCTAGTTGTTTTTAAGAACATTCTGGGACATTCTGTCATTGGGCTATACTTTGGCTACATCTGGGTGATATTTGGGCTACATTTGGGCTCTTTTGTCTCTGGTGGCCATCCTGGGAGACTTATTTGTTATGAAGTTTCCTAATTTCCTCATTTACTGCAGTCTCCTCAGTAGGAAATACTTTCAGTTTTTTACTTTGATTCCATCAAGAAGGCATTCAGATGTGTCACACATTTGCCATAAATTCAGAATGTTAGCACTCTTTTTGCTCATTAGATCACTGTAGTAAAGCTACTGCTCACCAGGGAAAACTGCTGCTGGTATTGAAAGTGCATGTTTCAGTCTGCATGTCAGAATTATTTAATGAAATAGAAGAGGATTTGAGAAGTCACTCAAAATGTGCCCTAATTTTTCTTTCTGCAGCACTAATCATACTTTTTATGGAAAAATGAACCCCCTCATTTTGTTCCTTTTTAAATTAAATGTTTTAAGAGTTACCACTTTAATCCAAGCAAGATGGCTTCAGGTGTGCCATACGTTTATCATAAGTAGGACTGTTAGCGCTCTAGTAGTTCTTTGGAACATTCTGGGAAGCTGACAGCCAATCAGATCTCAGGATGAGATGTGTGGTTAGGCTCCGCCCACATATATATATGCTTTTAAATGCTATTTTCTCAGGAAATACTGAACAGTTTTCCACCAGACCTGCAAAAGGCACTTCCTTGTCCTTATGGCTACCTCTCTGCCAAATTTCAAGTAATTCTGTTCAGCCGTTCGGGCTGTAGCTGTGTCTAAAGGTCCTATGGAAAAATGCATGGGGAAAACGCGTTTTGGGACCCCCCTTTTTTCTCGGCCCCTGCTTGACGAATCACCCCGAGACTTTCAGGGTAGGAGCTGAACGGAGCGCCCCATTAGTTTTGAAAATTTCGCGAGGATTCGTCAACCGGCGCCAAAGTTATTCAAAATAGAATTTTGAGATTTCCTATGGAAACTAGGTTGTAACTATAACTATCTACTGGCGACCGCCAGTAGATAATATATATATATATATATATATATTATCCATAGGAAATCCGCAACATTCTATTTGGAATAACTTTGGCACCGATTGACGAATCTTCACAAAATTTTCCAAACTTTTGGCCAGCTCCGGTCCGCTCCCATTCGGAAAGTTTCACGGTGATTCGTCAAGCGGGGGCCGAAAAAAAAGGGGGGTCCCTAAATGCGTTTTCCCCATGCATTTTCCCATAGGACCTTTAGCTGCAGCTACAGCCCGAACTGCTGAACGGAATTACACCAAATTTGGCAAAGAGGTAGTCCTCAGTTCAGATTTGTGCCTTTTGCTTAAATGGTGTAAATCCGTTCAGTAGTTCCTGAGAAAATTAGAGTTAAAAATACATATATATCTATGGCTTCGGAGGATCCGCGCACCCTATGAGGACCCAGCGCGCACCCTGCCGTGCATGAGCTGTATTCTAGTTGGCTGTCAGCACTCCAAATCAGTGTTGGCAGTCATCTTGTGCCTCAGTAGAACCGAGGCACAAGAAACCTAAAAAACAAACGCGAAAAACGCAAAAAAGGGGGCAGGGTAGAAACACCCTGAACCCCTAGGCCTGCTCAGGGGGTCCCAAAAAAAGCATTTTTTAAAAAAAAAACATTGGCGAGATTCGCGCACCCAGTGCGAATTTTGTCTGGAAATAAAAAAAAATTCAGCGCTGAATATGCTCATTTGCCCCCGTGGTGCCAAATCCCAGGGGCATAATAAAAAAATAAGTGTGGGGGGGTCACAATCCCCCCCACACTGCCCCGGGGACTGCCACGCCCCCCGGGGCTCTTACATAATATTGGCGGGGGCTCACAGCCCCCCCGCAACCCCGGGGACTGCCACCCCCCGGGGCATCCTTAAAATGGGTGGATGACTCTCAGGCCCCCCAGCCCTGGGGACCGCCACCCCCCGGGGCTTCAAAACATTTGGTGTGGGGAGGCTCTCAGGCCCCCCCAGCCCTGGGGACCGCCACCCCTGGGGCAACTTCACAATGTGGGAGGGGGGCCGCACGTCCCCCCTCCTAGAGCCTTGTATAGGCCCTGGGGACCGCCACCCCCCAGGACCGGCTCCTGCAGTGTGCCGGGGTGCCCACCCCGGGACACTGATGTTTGCAATGGCAGGGCGGGAGCCTCCCAGCTCCCACCCTGCCATTGCAAACTGCTTTGCTTCATTGAAGCGAGAGCAGGGAAACCTGCTCTCGCTTCAATGAAGCAAAGCAGATTGCTTTTCCACATGGGGAGCAGCATGTTAGCTGCTCCCCATGTGGAAAAGCAATGCCGGCTCCCGCAGGAGGCGGGGAGCCGGCTTGGACCGTGGGGGGATTGGGGACCCCCCCCACGGTCCCCAACGAGAGGCCAGGCCCTGGGGGATGGGGTCCCCGGGGCGAGAAGTGGCCCGGCAGGGGGGCCACGCGGCCCCTCTCCCCATTAAAATAAATAAATAAAAAAATAAAACAATGGCCAGCCCGGGGGGGATGGGGTCCCCTCCAGTAAGCGCCACGGAGCTGCGTTGCAGAGTGTTGTAAAAAGGGGCATGGCCTCTGAACACCTCTCTGCAACGCAGCTCCCTGGCGCATACTGGAGGTACCTGGTGGGCTAGTTGGCCCCCAGGGGACCACAGGATTGAAGAGGAATTAATTCCCCAACTTCAAATGTGCCACAGGGAGTGTTTGCACACGTCACCTCAGGCCCCGCCCCCTTCCTTCACCATTGTACAAATATTCCTCTAAAATCAGCCGAACTACGAATTCCGATTTACTAACCTGTTATCAGGAGAGAACCCAGTTCTGCATCTTTCAGACCAGCACTGACCCTGAAAAGCAATTCTAAGTGTACTTACCAGTAACTTGTATTTTCTTCCATAGGAATCCATTGTGTGGTTTTCACAGAAAAGTTTCTAAGTATCCATTTTTGAAACATACAAATATTCCTCTAAAATCAGCCGAACTACGAATTCCGATTTACTCACCTGTTATCAGGAGAAAACCCAGAGCTGCATCTTTTAGACAGCACTGACCCTGAAAAGTAATTCTAAGCGTACTTACCAGTAACTTGTATTTCCTTTCATAGTAATCCATTGTGTGCTTTTAAGCAGAAAAGTGTCTATTTTCACAAACTAAAAATATTCCTAAAAAATCGTCTGTATGACTTAAACACATTCTTTCAACTGTTTAGAGGAGATTCACCTGTGCTGGATCCAGGATCCACCACTGAGTAAGAAAAAGTAACAATAACACTACTTACCTGCTAAGTGAATTTTCTGCCATAGGATAACATTGGTGATTCTATGTGAAAAATGTTCTGTCAACTTTTAAAATACAATAATAATCCTTAAAAATCACTACTGTAGTTAGGAATTAGCATTTAAAAAACCTTTCAAATTCACTGAGAAAAACCATAGGTGTCAGGCCTGATATAGTTAGGAATTAGCCTTTCAAAAACCTTAGAAATTCACTGAAAAAACAATAGGTTTTAGGGGTGGTATAGTTAGCTGGACATTTCACTCGAACAAAACCATTGAAATTACTCCGATATAGTTAGTTGTGCTAACTACATCTCGCACGCCCGCAATCCACTGCTGATGATGTCACATATTACATCATTCATGACATGGTCAGTGACATCACTGATGACATCTCAAATGACATCACTGATGACATCACTGATGACATCATCCACGTGACAATCAGATACACCTCATCACACACTAGTATAATCTTTCATCACTCACTGTAAAATACAGAGTGCCAGATTTAAAACCATTGACACACCAATACAAGTTTCTAAAAACCCACTCAGTGATTCCTAGATCTATACACACATATAATCACTTACCTATAGATTCACTCATACATGCTGTCAATGATCAATAGAACACTATCAAATGTACTTATACACCTATATCGACATTAGACACCAGCACACATCCTAATCACTTATGAAGTCATCCTACTGACTTATGCAAACAATAGATCATACTTACTTTTACTTAGCTATACACTTATAAAAACACCACTTCATCTATTCATATAGATAATAACTCATACTTAGTGTGTTATAAAAACACTATTACAAGAATACAGTTATCCATACAGTCACTCATACAATCACTGAGTCTTATGTATACTTATTTATATACAACAACTGACACATACACTGGCTTATATTTTTCTAGTTTGTTGTACATGTACCATTGAGACATATATTTGCTCATTTCCACACCCATAAAGATATTCACTCACCCAAACAACTGTTATAACATGTAGTTTTAACTTCAGATACCTACTGAATCAACTATTCACACATCTTTGGGCAGTCACATACCCCCCACTGAACCACACACACATTCACTCTCCCATACAAATACTCAGTTAACTAATCAATAAATAATATAGACTTTCACGTAGCTAGTAACCAAATGGTGCAGCAGTTTACACAACAACTGACAAAGTGATACAGATATTCACACAGTTTAGTCACTATCCAATATATTTAGTGAGACACTATAAATTTCTCAAGTAAACAGTCAATCACACTGCTACTAAATCCTCCATCCAGATATTTATATTTATATATCCACTCATTCTTCAATGCAAATTGCTATATATATATAATACATATTTAAATAACAAACCAAACCACATTCACTGGATGATGTCATCAGTGATGTCATCAGTAATGTCATTTGAGATGTCATCAGTGATGTCACTGACCATGTTATGAATGATGTAATATGTGACATCATCAGCAGTGGATTGCGGGCGCGCGAGATGTAGTTAGTACAACTAACTATATCGGAGGAATTTCAATAGTTTTGTTCGAGTGAAATGTCCAGCTAACTATAACGCCCCTAAAACCTATTGTTTTTTCACTGAATTTCTAAGGTTTTTTAAATGCTAATTCCTAACTATATCACGCCTGAAGCCTATGTTTTTTTTCAGTGAATTTCAAAGGTTTTTTAAATGCTAATTCCTAACTATATCAGGCCTGAAACCTATGGTTTTTTCAGTGAAAAAAAATATATATATATATATTATCTACTGGCGGTCGCCAGTAGATAGTTATAGTTAGGACCGTGTTTCCATAGGAAATCTCAAAATTCAATTTTGAATAACTTTGGCGCCGGTTGACGAATCTTCGCGAAATTTTCAAAACTAATGGGGCGCTCCGCTCAGCTCCTACCCTGAAAGTCTCGGGGGGGGGATTTGTCAAGCGGGGGCCGAGTAAAAAGGGGGGTCCCAAAACGCGTTTTCCCCATGCATTTTCCCATAGGACATTTAGTCGAAGGTACAGCCCGAACGGCTGAACAGAATTACTTGAAATTTGGCAGAGAGGTAGTCCTCAGGTCAGGGATGTGCCTTTTGCATATATGGAGTCAATCTGTTCAGTAGTTCCTGAGAAAATTGCAGTTAAAAGCACATACATATCTATAGCCGCGCACTGTGCGCGCACCGTGCGCGCACCGTGCGAGCCCCCTAACGTGCGTGAGCGTAATTCTGATTGGTGGTTACATGTTAGTCAACGTTCGAATCGGTCGAAATCAGGAAGTGTCGGCCGCCATTTTGTTTGTTTTCAGTGCGAGAGTGAAAAAGGAAGGTGGCGAACGTGAAAAGGGGGCAGGGTAGAGAGTTCCTGACCCCCTAGCCTTTGTCAGGGGGTCCCCGAAGGACCCCAAAGGCAGAAAAAAACATTTTAATTTTTTTTTTTTTTAAATCGCGGGGGTGCGCGCACGGTGAAAAACCAAAATAAAAAAAAACACAATTTTTAATACGTAGTTTATTGCCAAATAAATATATATACAAAATAATAATACATACATAACTTAGCATTTAAAAAACCGTACAAATTCACTGAAAAAACCATAGGTTTCACACACGTTATAGTTAGGAATTAGCATTTAAAAAACCTTGCAAATTCACTTAAAAAACCATAGGTTTCACACATGTTATAGTTAGGTGGATATTTCACTCGTAAAAAACCAATGAAATTCCCCCATTATAGTTAGTTCAGATATCTATAACTCGCGCGACCGCCACTCTATCACAAGGATGATGTCATCAGTGATTTCATGAGTGATGCCACTGACCATGTCATGAGTGATGTAATATGTGACGTCATGAGCAGGTTTGCGGGCGCGCGAGTTATAGTTATCTGAACTAACTATAACGGGGGAATTTCATTGTTTTTTTACGAGTGAAATATCCACCAAACTATAACATGTGTGAAACCTATGGTTTTTTAAGTGAATTTATATATATGTATATGTATATATGTATATATATAAAATGGGGAAAACACGTTTTGGGACCCCCTTTTTTCTTGGCCCCCACTTAACGAATCACCCCGACAGGATAGGAGCGGACCGGAGTGCTCCACCAGTTTTGAAAATTTAGCGAAGATTCATCAACCAGCGCCAAAGTTATTCCAAATAGAATGTTGTGGATTTCCTATGGATAATAGGTCCTAACTATAACTATCTACTGGCGACTGCCAGTAGATAATATATATATATATATATATATATATATATATATATATATATATATATATATATATATATATATATATAAAAAATATATATGTATATTTATATATGTAGTAACCTACTGGTGGATCACCAGTAGGTAGTTATAGGTGGGATCTAGCTTCCATAAGAAAAGCGAATTTAGGCTTGGCTATATCTTTGGCGCTGTTTTTTCATGAAATGTCCCCACAAAAGTCTGCCTGTGCTTCTAGTTGAGCATCAAATGCTTTGGGGTGATCTGTCAAGTGGAGTCCGAGAAAAAGGTGGGAGGGTCAAAAAAGAGTGTTTCTCGTGTTAATTCCAATAGGGATTTTCAACACAACTACAGCCCAAACCGCTGGACGGAATAACACCAATTTGGCAGAAAGGTAGCTCTTGGTCCAAAAAGCAGGCTGTTTGTGATTTGGTTTAAATCCATTCAGTAGTTTTGGAGTTATTAAAAAAAAATCAAGTTTGTATATCTAGGTTTGCGACTAATTCACAACTACGTCGCGACAAATTGTGAATGCACACACCAGCTGGAATACCATGATTGTCTGGCCACAACTTGAGCAGAATGATGCAGCTGCCATTTAAAGTAACGGGATCTAGGCCCAGGGGCTGAAAAAAAGTACTGCAACTAAAGTGTTTCGAGCTGTCAAGTGTTGGATTACCCTGCTAGTGCTGGGACACTCTACAGAGTACCTGCGTGCACTACAAATGCTGTTTCTATTCAGTTCAATTCAAGGGGTCAGGGTAGAGGTACCCTGACCCCATTGATGGAATAGCAGGGTGTCTGTATGAATCCTTATGCATACAAATGCTGAAAAAGTGTTTTTTTCTCCTCCTGTGATATTCACTAGTGTGTCATGATGCTCAGCATGGCCCCCTGTGTAATGTTGCAATGAATTTATGAATATTGCTAAAATTGTTTTGCAAAAAAATACATTTGACCCACTCACAGATGCACTCACACACCCACTGATAGCTCGACTCGGATACTCATGCACCCACTCAAAGACCAACTGAGACACTCATGCACTCACTCACAGACCCACTCAAAGGCTCATACACCCACTCTCATACCCACTCAGACACTCATGCACCCAGTCACAGATCCACTCACTCATGCACCCACTCACAGACCCACTCAAAGAGTCATGCACCCACTTACATATCTACTCAGACACTCACTGACCCACTCACAGACCCACTCAGACACTCATGAACCAATTCACAGACCCACTCAGACACTCAATACCCACTCTTGGACCCACTCAGACACTCATGCACCTACTCGCAGACCTACTCAGAGACTCACGTACCCACTCACAGACTCACTCAGAGACTCATGCAACCACTCAGAGACCTACTCAGACACTCATGTACCCACTCACAGACCCAGTCAGACACTCATGCACCCACTCACAGACCCACTCAAAGGCTCAAGCACCCACTCACAGACCCACTCAAACACTCATGCACCCACTTACAGACCCTCTGAGATACTCATACACCCACTCACAGACCTACTCAGAGACTCACGCACCCATTCACAGGCCCACTCAGAGACTCGTGGACCCGCTCACAGACCCACTCAGACACTCAGGCACCCACACACAGACTAACCCAGAGACTCATATACCCACACATATACCCACTCATGACATGTAGGTGACATCAATCATGACATCTCAAATGACATCACTGATTACATCACTGATGACATTACCCACAGAGCCAGTCACACACCAACTCACACCACCATACACCCTCTTGTACACCCACTCACACCCACCCACACAACCACTAACATATCCATCCACAGACCCATACAACCACAGACTAATCGATAGAACCATTCACATACCCACTCACACTCATACAGGCGCTCATACAGCCACTCACTCATACAGTTACATACACAACCACTCACTCACCCATACAACTCACAAACCCATACAGCTCACACAGCCATACCCTCACCAATACAGCTACTCACACAGATACATAGGTGTGTAGAGGTATTGAACATGTTATAATTCTTCGCATTGAAGAGTAACTCTGTGTGTAGGTGAAAGCTGAAGATGTGTGTTCAGCATGTTCCTCACAAGAGTGTTGGCTCTGCAGAAAATGTTTCAAATGAGGAAAAAATTCAATGTACCATATACTAAGATTTGGAAGCAGCCTTGAGTTATTAGACAGTATCTTGTCAGCATAGCAATTTGCATGTAACATAGAAAATGTGTGCACCAGGTACTAAATTATGTACATGTGCTTCTTTTCCTTCAGAAAATGGGCTGTAAAGTTTTCACTAGAGTATGAAGGCTGCAGGTGGTATAATCTTCAGAACGTGGTTATTTTATGTGAACAGTGTATTTTTTGACAAGTACTGCATAGAGTGTACACTGTTCTTAATATATACTTTTTAATAGTCTGTGGTGTATTTCTCATAAGAGCTTGACTGTCTGGAAACACTGTAGTACAGAGTGAAGTCTCTCCATAGAGTAAACACTGTATATAGTGCCCACCTTTCTACTCATATCAACTTTATTTTTTCAACGTAGGCTCGGTGACTGTGAGGGGCTTTCTACACATAAAAGCTGTCCATTGTAGGACATTAATTTTGGAACAGACATTTAGTATTTTGAGTAACTTGGCCTTCTCTGAACAGTTGTATACATATTGAACACCTTGTACAATGAGGGTTTCCATATATCTGTGGCCGATTGTTAATGTGAACTAGGCTACCCATGAAGTGTATGGTATAGGATCAATGTGGCACATAGCACATGCCTGCTGCACCTAAGGGAGTTGTATCTGTGATGGCATTAATGATGCTTTAAATTATTCTGAAACAACAAAGAGGTGATGGATGGAATGCTTGAATTAATATCAGCCACTGGCAACCGCTCGGGCCGCATCCCAATCCATCATTTTCCACCTATCATGTCACCTCGGTTTGGACACAATCATATGCAATTCTGTCTTGACACTGCTCCAATGGGAACAGTCCAGCCTGAACTGCCTACCCAAGTGTAGGACGACTTTCACAACACAGTCGTTACACCGCGGTATGTTTACATCGCGGGCAATACAACGCAAGTCGTTACAACTACTTGCGCTCTAAGCTAAGGAATAGTAGGATTTACTATTCCAACACCTTCCCTACTGTAACGTAGGCTGGAGTTGGAATAGTAAATCATACTATTCCTAAGTCCAGCGCCCTCCAGCGCAAGTCATTGTAACGACTTGCGTTGTAACGAACGCAATGTAAAATACCACGTTGTGAATGTATGCGTTGTAACGTCATACATTCAGCCAAGTCCTCCATGAAATGTAATACAAGCAACCGAGGACTGGTTTGAAGACTGATTTGCATATGGTGGACTCCAAACTGAGGTGGCATGGTAGGCAAAATAACAATGGATTCGGTTGCAGCCTCAGCGATTGCCAGTGGCTGAGATTAATTCAAGCATTCGATTCATCACATTGTTGTTGTTGCAGCTGATGCTCTAAGTGTGACAGGTATGCCCAGATGTGAGTCCCATGTCCACTGTGCCACTGGAATCAAGCTATACCTGCGCTCCCACCATGCACTGCTTATGAACTCACATATGACATCACTCATGACACGTTCTATAACATCATTTATGACATCACTGATGTCATCTCAAATGACATAATTGAGGACATCACTTCATGCAACACCCTCATACAACTGACCATAAATTTCACATGGCCGAACTCAGTCTGGACTTGGCTATAGTGCATGGGGAGGACAACATCCCCCAAGAGCCACACATTAAAATTAAGGGGAGGGGGCCATGCGGTCCCCCTCCTCAAGCCTTATTAGACCCTGGGGAACTCACCTTCCAGGGCCTTTCTGCATTAAAGAGTAGGGGGCCATGTGGCCTCCCTCCCTGAGCATTATTAGGCATGGAGACCCCATCCCCAAGGGCAACTCATTCAAACTAAGGGAGGGGCTGCACAACCCCCCTCCTCAAGCCTTGTTCGGCCTTGGGGACCCCATCCCCTGGGGCCCAGCATTAATATTTAGAGGAGGGTATTATGCTGCCCCACTCCACAGTCCGATTTTGGCCTCAGGGACCCCATCCCTCAGGGCCCAGAGCTGAAATTAGTGGTAATTATCATATGACCCCCCCACCTGCGATGACTATGGCCCCGGGGACCCCATTTCCCGGGATCCAGCATTATACGTAGGGGAAGGTGGGCATGCCCCCACTCCCCAGGTCACTTTTGGCTCCAGGGACACTATCCCCACGGCCCGGCATTAATATTTTGGGGGAGGGGACACACAACCCACCATTCCCAGGCTGAATTCAGGCCATGGACACCATCCTCACGGCCCGGCATTAATATTTTAGGGGAGGGGACGCACAACCCACCCTTCCCGGGCTGAATTCAGGCCCTGGACCCCATCCCCTGGGGCCCGGTGCTAAAATCAGGGGCAGGGGGCACCCAGTGGTTCCCTATGGTTAGGAGCAATATTTAGATCTGTTTCCCTAGCTGTTTCATTGCGGGTAGGGAAACAGATCTAAAGTCTGCTCACAGCAGGTGGGAGCATTTTAAACCTCCCACTGCTGGGAGCGGACTTGGTGTTTGCTCCCGCGTGGTGGAAGATTTACAAATGCTCATGCCAAGCGGGAGCAAACACTGGTTTCCCTGCCTGCAGTGCTGCAGGCAGGGAGAAAACCGCTATGCCCCAGCGGTAGGTATCCTGGGACATAGCTGCTGATCCTGCCCCGGGGGAGGCTCCCTGAGCCATTAGTGGCTCAGGGAGGGGGGGCTGTATGGCTCCCTCCACATTTACTATATTTTTGGCTCCGGGGCGGGCTCCCCATGGGTTTTCAGGCTCCGGGCGGGTTGGCACGCAGCCTCCTCCCCATTTATTCATGTTTGTCTCTGGGGGTGGGCTCACTGGGGCCTTTTTAGGCTCTGGCAGGGGACTGAGTGACCTCCCTCCCTATTGGCTGCATTTTTGGCCTCAGGATGGACTTCCTGGGGCCATTAGAGGCTCAGGTAGGGGGACAGCATGGGCCTGCTCCCCATAAAAATGTATCACGGCCCCTTAGATGGGCTCCCTGGGGCATCTCGAAGGCAAAGGGAGCAGGGCCATTTGGCCCCTCCCCATAAATTATAAGATCAGTCCTTGGGTGAGGTCTACAGGCCTCAAATGACTCAGGGATGAGTGTCCATCCCCATAAAAAATGTTTTTGGCCCTGGTGAATGCTCCCCGGGGCACACTTTAAAAAAAAAAGCAGCCTGGCCTCCGTATTATTTTTCCGATCACGTTGAAGTCTTGTGGGATCTCTGCAATTGTTGTCATTTTTATCACTTTTTGGCCAAAGAGGGGTCTCTCTGGATCTCTCCCATGGAGCTTAGGGGGTCAGGGTAAGATTTATAGGAGCAGCTAGCTTTTGCTCTTTGCTTTACTGCAAACACCAATAGAGGCACATTACCATAAAAAAGGAGAGAAAAGAAGAGCCAAGTAGCATCAGAAAATCTGGATGTTGTATTCACATATAAATTATTAAACACAACTCTCTGTACATGTAAATGTAAATGGTGAAGAGAGCAGCTAATGGTGCATTGGTCGTATTGATCACAAATACTGGTAAGTGTAGGGAAAATTTAACTGCGTCCATATACAATTAATTATCACTGTCTTATAATTGATTAACAAGAGGGATAGCTGGAACAATTCCCTCTATAATAAATTAATCTGTGGAAAGATAATAACAGTCAAAATGTGGATTTTTTTACCCCACTTACCTGATAAGCAGGATCTTCAGCAGGACAGGTATCACGAGACAATGAGGAAAGTGACCCTATGAAGAAGAAAGCATTAAAACAGGGTAGAGCGAATCCAGACAATAGCACCTGGCAGCCATCACTTAAAGATGGACAGTGCAAAACCTTGAAAAAAACCTCACAATCTCCATGGCCTTAGCAGTACCAACCTTTGCCAGGTTTCTGATAAGCAATTTCATGGTGGTGGCTACAATTGCACATTGATCTAGTGGGGAGACAACTTTTTGTTCAGAAAAAGGGACAAACTTGCCTTGGCTAAATATATAAATTGATAGGTGGCCCTGTGAAAAGTAAAAAACAAGTCAATGAAAGACTGTTGGGTGTGAGTGGAGGACAGAACAATATTGAAAATGATGGTTTGCCTCACAGAAAGGTGGTAAGGTGAAAATGAGTCTGAAAAGTAACCATATATGTAGGTAAACAAATGGCATCCCACTGTTACAATACCAGGTTTCTAGACAAAAAACTGTATGTACAGGTAATTGTTGTGAAAGAAAGGTCCTCTACATGGTAAAGACGTGAACACCTACCCTGAGTGCCCAGCTGTACTGTTGTCTGGCTCCTTAATGCTGATTTATTTCTCATAGGCAAACATAGACAAGCACTACCCTCATAGTGATGGAAGACTACTGCCTCCACAAGGAGTTCAGTAGCACAAGCACAAAAGAGACAGCATAATGCACAGTGATAATTAGTAGTGAACAGGACCTTTTTACCCTGTGTCACTGGAGTCAGGCCTACAGGCTCAATCACCATTTTATAAAATCCACTGCTGAGTGCTTAACTCACCCTTGACCTACATCATGTAGAAGATGGAGTGCTGCATAGTGCCAGAAAAGTGACTCTGTGTGGTTGTGTGTGTGTTTGGGAAGAGTACAGTACAGGAATAGAGCACTACTGTGTGGTACATGTGAGATTAGTGTATGTGCTGAGTGTATGTATACCTACGAGGAATATATGACATGAAAGATATACTGCTGTGCAGTGCGCGCACGATGAAAAAAAAAATGAAAGCATGGCTGGGTGTATGCGTTCCTGCATAAAGTGCAATACATGAAGGGTGAAGTATTGTGTTGCACACACATGGGGAGAGCGTGTGCTAGCAACTTGTATGTTAGTACATAACACACCCTGGGTAAAGACAGAAAAAGCTTCAGTGCTGAACAGTGCACACAGAGTGTGCATACTGAATGCATGTGTACATACAATGTATGGAGGTACCAGTGCTGGACAGTATGTGTGCTGTGAATGTACCCTCATGTGCACTAAGTGAGTGTGCCTGCTATGGTACAATCTGTGGAGGACCCTGGGTTCCATTTTGAGAAGACCAGACCTGCCTGGTGAAGACATGAAGAGGAGAAGAAGCACAGACTGGGGTGTCCCGCTATTCCAGTAAGGCACAGAGTGACTGAGTCCCGGGGAGTGAACAGACAGTATCCCGTGAGGGAAAGCACTGGGATCAAGAGGAGCAATGGCAGCAGTACTGGGCATTAAAACTGCACAATCATTGTTTGTCTGAGTACAAATGTGCAGGGAAAGGAGAGGACTCACACTTCGGGAACGGTGTGCTGAGATGCAGGCATGCTGATTTAAGTGTTCTGCCGATTTGAAGCCAAACGCGCTGGCTCAGATGCCATAAGTTAAGAGGATCAAAGGGACTGGAGTAGAAAGCCACACTCGATTGCATTGGTGGAACATGTCGTCAGTGGCTAGAATAAAAATATTACTAGCAGACGCAGCAAGAATATTTAATTCTATTAAGGACACGGAGGCCAGGATTACACTTTTCAATCTTTACTGTAAAATGACAGCAGCCAATGACAACACATTCAACTCAAAACTAGGAATATATACGTACACCGTCATAGGTCACATGTAACAATCAGATAGCATCTAGTTCCACAAATATTCAGGGTTCCATTTTGCTTCCTCTTCCTTTGCTGCTACGCAGCCGAGTTAAGAACCTTAAGTATTTCCTGTGGTTCCTGCGTATTGTCACCTGTTGACTTGGCATAGATAAGCATACGCTGAGGTCGTGTTTGCCTTTATTAGAGTGGGAATTGCTGTCCCTGACAAAACGTTTGTTTCGCTCAGGTTTAACGACCATCTTTGTTCAATATTTGTGTGCAATATATGTTTTAGCTTGGTTGTGTGCTTGGTGCGAGCGCTGTAGTCTTCTCAAGAAGTTTCCCCACTCCAGTTCTTTGTCTGGCCATGCCACCTTTTCTACTCTTGCACAACTGTACACACTCGCTATCTCTATCTCTGCCCCTACTCTTTCATTCCCTCTCACTGTATATCTCATTAATATGGCTATGCAGCCCTTATAGATGAGTCGGTAGTGTTTGTGTCTTGTTCAAAATTAGGCTGTTCCTGAAGCTTCATGACCAGCAATTATTACAATCCTATAGAGCCCATGGGGCCCATTAAAAGTGACTAATTCATACATGTCCTCCTGCTCATTCAAAAGCCTGCAACCTCCTGTCGCAAGCACCTACATTGCCCCAGTTCAGGAAGGACCTCAAGACCTGGCTCTATTCAGATGACCCCATCACTCAACAGAGCTGTCCCTCCCCCGCCAGCACTTTGAGACCCTCGCGGGTGAGTACTTGCGGTTTACCAACCCTGATTGATTGACTGGTTCTTGTGACAAGTGAAACATTTGACCCATGTGGCAGCATGACATAAGCCTCAGAACGGTGGGTTCAAATGGCTAATGTTGAGATGTGAACTATGTCAAATGCCAAATATAATCAGCATTTTTCTACCCAGAACCTGCTCTAAAATAAGTGTAGTTGCTGAGTTCAATGGAGTTATACATTCAGACATTTAGGTGAACACAAATAGTGTGACACAGTGCTAATGCCATGATTGCAAGGGGTTGGGATGAGGATACAGATGTGTGCAGTTATTGCACCATTTGAGTCCGTGCAGGCTGGATCAGATCTGTGAGAAAAACATGCCAGTGGCAAGTTGTGAAAGGTGCTGCCGGATTAGCCAGAACACACTGCTATCTCTAGCAGCTCTGAAGAGAGTGATGATAGTGGTTGTCAATGTGACTAGAAGAAGTGTCTACTAGCAAAGGAGACCATGATCGGCTTGCAGATTATTTGTTCTCAATTCAGAGATAAACCTATCTACTTGACCAAAATGAGTTAATTATCTAACCCTCTGTGAAAACACACACATGCACGCACGCACGCACGCACACACACACACCACACACGCACACACACACACACACTCTCTCTCTCTCTCTCTCTCTCTCTCTCTCTCTCTCTCTCTCTCTCTCCAGGAACCAATGTACTGCATTGTGGCAAGGTGACATCCATGACCAGACCGTGTCATTTTTCCATCTACAATGTCTCTGTTTGTGTCTGTCATGATGACAGGGGTAAAGGAGTGGCCTGAACTTGTGAGAAAGGGGAACAAACAGTCCCAGTCAATGAACATTTTCCATCTTTGACTCCACCAAAACAAGGCATGGCATGCCCAAAACCTGAGCAGCCTCTTGTACAACTTGTATATGTCAACTATAGTGATTGCTACAATTTGATTCCTCACATGTGTGGAAGCCATAATTTGTCTCATACATTTTATCACACTGGGCGTCTCCACTGTTGTTCCATGGCCTTCATCCAAGCAAATGTCTGAACAAGAGGTTCTTGCCAAGGAATTAGATTTTCTTGATTTTCAGCTTCTTCACCATGCATTTGCCATTGTCTCTGGCTTTATCCCAGGCTGTATGATAGTAGCCTGAATACTAAGACAGCTTTAGATAATGCTGAATATCATGCCCAAGGGTGTACTTTCAATTTTTCCTACCATGAAGCATATTGTTTATCAGCACTCACCTTGTTGTTCTCCATATCATTTTGGAATGTAGTGACCTTGTGGTGGCAGAGGTAGGTACCTTTGTCCAAATAGGGGCCTTTGCTTCTAGGCAGGGTAAGGGGGATACACTTCCAAAATAACCCCTGCTCACCCTCTTGGTAGCTTGGCATGAGCAGACAGGCTTATCTCAGAGGCAGCATGTAAAGCATTTGTGAACACAAACAGTAATACCGTGAAAACACTACAAATCGACACCCCACCAGTTTAGAAAAATAAATATTCTTTATCTAAACCAAAACAAGACCAAACGACAAAATCAACAGTACAGGTATCAAGATATCCTCAAAAATAGGTTATGCACAAAAATAAAGCTTCTAGCAACAAATAACTCCACTGGGAGTTATAACGAGGTCGTGACCGGTGGAAATCCCAAAGTACGGCGCCAACTGCGAGGTGCGTGTCTTCGTGCCCAGGGTCAAGCAGACCCACAAAGAACAGTACCTTGGAATTGATGAAAGCAAAGGCAGTTCACGGCATCGGGGAGCTGCGGCTTAGTAGGCGCTGCGCGGCGTCGGCTTCTTACGAGCCCAGGGGAGGTGCAGCCTCTGTTCCTTACTGCAGCGCAGGGGAGGGGAGACGACGGTTCCTTACTGCATCGGGAGATGATGTCACGATGGCGCCGAAACCACTGTTCCTTAAGATGGCGCGATGGTGATGGATTCGGGGATCACCCTTGTCGAGGATCGGCTCCGCGATGATGAAGTCGGCTTCGAAGTCGATGCGGCACGGCAGCAGGCGTCGGACCTACGTCGAAAGTCGGAGCAGCTCTCACGGCTTCAGTGCAGGTTACGGTGTCGCTCGCCGGCGTCGGTGGTGCAATTTGCTTCTGTAGCAACTGAAACTTCAGTTCCAGATGCAGAGAGACATAAGGTGTGAAGTCTTTGTGTTCCTGAGACTTCAGAACAGGAGGCAAGCTCAGTTTTAAGCCCTTGGAGATCTTTTCTTCAAGCAGGTGACAGAGCAAGCAGCAAAGTCCTTTTTCTCCTTTCCTTGGCAGCAAGCAGCTACTGCAGGCCAACCCCAGAGAGCAAACAGCACAGGGGTAGTATTCTTCCTCAACTTTTCCAGCTCTTCTCCTTGGCAAAGGTTTCCTCTTGATTTCCCAGAAGTGATCTAAAAGTGTGGGGTCTCGGCCCCACTTTTTATACACACAAATCCTTTGTTCTCTGAAAGCAGAGAGTGTCTGTGCCCAGCAACAACCCTTTCCATCCTCACTGGTGCATCCTCCTGGCAGGAGGTGGAGACAGCATTGCTGAGGGCAGACCAGGCCCAGGCAAGTGAAAGGAAATCCCCTCCCTCTACTCTAAATGCAACCCAGGTCCGTTTAGCCCAGCTCTGACTCATCAGACTTCTGGAGCCACAGCCCTTCTCCAGCCCCTGTCATCCAAATGCCAGACATGCAATACACAAAACTAGCAGAGGCACACAGGATGGTTAGGCAAGAAAATACCCACTTTCTAAAAGTGGTATTTTCAAACACAGAATGTAAAATTCACCCACACTAAAAGATGTACTTTAACATTTTGAGTTCAGGCATACTAAATCTTATTTTCCTATCTTGTTCCCAGGATCAGTTATGTTTATAAGATGTTATAAACAAACTCCTCATTCTGACTTATGGGAACAAATAGCCTTGCAGTAGTGACAAACGAAATTGGCAGTTTTTCACTATCAGGACGTCACACACATCAGGGTCTGTCCTACCTTCCACATACAATGCACCCTGCCCACAGGGGTACCTTGGGTCTACCTTAGGGGTGACTAACATTCAAAAAAAGGGAAGTTTGGGGACTGGCAAGTAGGTGCGCTTTCCAAATCTACATGGCAGTCCCAGACTGCACACAGGCCCTGCAATGGCAGGCCTGAGCCACATTTTACAAGCTGCTTCTGTGGGTGGCACAATCGGTGCTGCAAGCCCACCAGCAGCATTTGATTTACAGACCCTGGGCACACATGGTGTACTGTACTAGGGTCTGACAAGTAAATCAAACAGAAAATCATGAAATCACTAATCCATAACAACAATTTACGAAGGGAGCACTAGCACTTTGGCACTGAACAGCAGTGGCAAAGTGCCCAAAGCATCTAGACCAACAAAAACACAGGAGGCAACAGCAAACAAGGGAAGGGAGACCCACACCAATGGTGCCAAGTCTAACAGTGAGCTGGTGTTACTGCTGATCCTCTGGATACTTCTTGCAATTCTGAGACATGTGCTGCAGGTAACAGTTACTGCTGCGTGAGAAGGCAATATGGGGCTTCATTGAAAAAGGGGGTCCTGAGATGGCTAAGGAGGATTCTGGTATCTTCTTCAGAGGTGGGAATCTGATGTTTCTGCAGATGTTTGCATTTCTGAGATGTGTCCAGTGGTTCACTAGGAACTGATGCATTAAACTTTTGTGCCATCTTGGCATTCTGCATTTTTATGGCTGGTGATGAAGTTGAACTGCTTCATTTAACATTGACAGGTTACAAGTGTTGGTTGCATTGGTGCAGACTGCCGGGTGTGCTGGAGTTTGAAAACACTTTTTTTCTTGGTGTGTATGTAGAATGAGTAAAGAAGCATTCTGCATTCATGAGTGTTAGAGCTGACAGCCCTTAGGGTGATCTTCCCACAAACGTTTTGCTTTCTCCCGTCCTGTTTGCTGAAAATTCATTTTTGTTGGCCTTAGGACTCTGAGCACTTTACCACTACCAACCAGTGCTAGCATGCTCATGCTCATTCCTCTAAACATGGTAAAACTGTATTACTCACAGTTAGCACATTTACTTTACTTGTAAAATGGTAACATATCTACCCAGAGCCTGTGAACTAAATGCTAATATTAGGTCTACAGCACTCATTGTGCCACCCACTGAAGTAGCCTTTTAAAACATGTTTCAGGCCTGCCACTGCAGCCGGTAGTGCAATTTTGAACTGCTATTTACAACTGGCAAAAGAAACCTTTTGCCAGGCCAAAACCTTACTTTATAACACATACATGTCATGCTTAGTGAAGGCCCTAAATGATCATAGATCAGGGTGAATTGTATTTAAAAAGTAAGATGTGTGGTTTTTAGTTCGACATGCCCTGGTAGTAAAAAAATCCTGAAGTCATTTTTAACTACTGTAAGTCCAATATTTTAAATTAACTAAAATGGGGTTACTTTATGACAGTTAATAATTGATAACCTTTGACTGGGAGCAGATAGCGATATGGTGTTTACACTCAAATGAATTGTAATTTAAAATCCTCTTTAATGGTAAAGTCAGATTTTAAGTCACAATTCTGAAAATAGCACTTTTAGAAGGTTGGCATATTCTTGTCCTAACCATTTTCACCATATGCCATCATCCTGGACCACATGACTGTGAATGGATCTGCTGCCTCACCTCCACTGTTCTGTCAAGTTACCCTTCTGAAACATTCAATATGCATTCATTTCATGAAGCTTTATTCGGTACATTCAAAAAAACAATGACCACAAAAGCACACAAGCAAAATGCAGTACAAAAAGAAACACATAAAAGATTAAAAAATCATGCTTTTCCTAAGCTGAATAGACTTACATAAAAACGTGGCAATAAAAAAACATTTGTCCGGAGAGTTCAATTCATAAATCAATTTCATAGCATCCTCCACATTGACAATAGCACATTTTTTAAAAATTGGTTTTAGATAAACAATCCTCATGTTCAAGAAAAGAGTGCAAATTAACATAAAATGCAGGGTGCTCTGTTTCGAGTGACCATCACATGGGCACGGTCCAACTGGCTGTTTCTTTAGTTGTGGAAAACCAACCAACCCGTGGGCCATCCCAAGTCTGAGTCTAGTCAGAACAAACCTATGAGCTGGTTTAGTTACCAGGCTCAAATACAGTTGGAAGTCATCATTATACATATATTTATTGTACAGAATAACTGAGGTGAGGCGTCCACTTAAAACTGCACGTTTTTGGGCTCGATACGTCATGAAAGTATTTTTCATATCTAACTTTGAAAGATTGCCAGCAGAACCAGGATCTGCGTTATATCGAGTCCAAATATAGTATCAAAGCTATCCACAATATAATTGAGCCATGGTATGTTAAAAAAATAGTCCAGTTTAAGGCAGTCCTCAATGACAGACTGATTTAAAAACTCTCTCCTCCTTAGTCCAGATTGCACGCCATACCATTAGTGGCCTTAACAAAATCAGGTCACTTAAGTGGGCAACCCCAACTTCTCTATGGATTAAATCAGTGGAGGCTGAGGTGGGGGCACAAAGCAGTTTTTTGACAAAACAGTTTTCTTCCCTTTGCAAGGAGTCAACATTAGTATGGCCCCACAACCCAGCCCCATATAAAGCGATGGAAACACTTCTGGCATTATATATTTGGATCATGTCACTGATTCTTCTGTCGCCGATCTTAGTGGCAAATTTAAAAATACCATAGGCACTTTTCTTCATTTTGGACCTAACATTCATTAAATCATGGGACCAACTACCGTCATGAGAAAAGATAACACCCAGATAACAGAATTTGTCCACATCCTGCACTTTCACCCCCTCGATAAAAAAGGCATGATTTTTTTTACCTCTGGTACCACAGACCATAGTGTGAGTTTTACTCTTATTAATGACTAGCCTCCGTTTACTGATAAAGTCTGAGAACTGGTCCATTAGTCACTGCAGATCTATCGGGGTCCGGGACAGGAGCACAGCGTCGTCCGCATAAAGCAGAACTGGGACGCCTGTTCCACCAATCTGGGGAGCATCTGCTTTAACTGTTTTCAGGACCGAGTCGACCGCATTAATAAATAGAGTAAACAGAAAAGGGGCTAAGACACAGCCCTGTCTTATCCCACGTTTTACGTCAAAATTTGGGGTACACTCCCCTCCTGCCCCGAAACGCACACATGTTTGCATTCTATCATATAATCTTACTAAGAAAAAAATGATAGCCTCTGGTGCGCCAAGTTCCAACAGGACTGGCCATAAGATGGAATGGTCCACTAGGTCAAATGCACTGCTTAGATCGGCAAAGCAAAGAAATAATGTGCCTGGCTTGGCCCTGGTATACTTTCCGATAATTAAGTCTAAGTTCAGGCATTGATCTAGTGTTCCACGTCCCTTTCTAAACCCATATTGCGAGCTTGCCAGGATCTCATTTGCTTCCGCCCACTCTTCCAGCCTAAATAACAATACTCTGCTCATAATTTTTACTGAGGAATCAAGCAGACTGATCGGACGATAATTACTAGCTACCGCCTTGTCCCCTTTCTTATAAATAGGGACAATGATCGAATCTCCCCACGTAGGTGGGATCAGGGTTGTTACGGCAGCATTCAGTGCCAGGGTGAGTATGGGTCCCCACATCAGTGGTACTGTCTTATACACATCGATGGGTACTCCATCTGGACCCTGCGCCTTTCCCCCCTTACTAGACTTAATACTGTTCTCAACTTCTGACAGAGTAATGTCTAGAGGTACTATGGGCCAAATTCTTGGTTCGACATCAATAGGGCCTGTTCTTTGAAATATGGCCGTAAAATGAGAAATCCAGGCCTCACTACCAACGTTAGCTACAAGGTGTGGTACTTTATCGTCCCTGAGAAAAGGAGAATTAACCGTGGACCAGAACAGGCAGTTATCTGAAGTTTCAGCCGCCTGCGATAGGTTATCCCACGCTTCTTGTTGTAAATCCTTCTTCCTCCTACACAATGCCAATTTATATTCAGATCTTAAGTAGGCAACCAAGGTTTTATCCCTAGGCTTAACTCCTAGGGCCTGTTTCAGTTGGGTTAAGATAGAGGTACATGTATGATCGAACCAACCCTTTCCCTGATGGGACTTGGCAATCCTACTAGTGGTGAAGACACCCTCAATAGTTTTATTAATTATAATAACGTTATTCATGATAACAGTAGATGTACTATCCATATTCAGAATGCCTTCAATTTCAACCAAGGATTTGGATACGATCATGCCCATGACAACTGCCGATTTTTCCACCTTCCATCTTAACCGTGTTCCATTTCGCCTATGCGACTCAATGTTACACCGGCTTTTGGTCACCTGTTGTCTGCTACACTTCCATATCTCAGTTACCATTACGATATGATTATGATCACTAAGTGTAGGATCCTGTATTACTGATGTCTGAAAATTGGGCACAATAAATGATGACACCATAACATGATCAATGAGGGAATTAAAGTTCCTTCCCGTATAAGTGGGAATAGGTTGGCCCTCTGCATCCTTACCAGGTTGCAGTAACTCTAAATCATAAGTTGCCATGAGATTGTTAATGGCGTCACCATATGCATTATGGGGAAAATGTGAAATATAATTATCACTATTGTCTAGCACTCCACATACCCTAGAAAGTGACAAAGGACAAATGGTAAGATTAAAATCACCTAACCAGATGAAGTTAAAAGAACATTTTCCTACAAACAGAGGCTATCGTACGTCCCAACCAGGTCCATCCAACCCTGATTGTTTTCCTTTGAAGCCCATCCTGCTATATTCCAACTCACCATGGTTGTCCCCTTCTTAATACAACTTTCGGAGACACAGGTCTGGTTATCGTATACCATATCTACGATCCGATCCGGGCTGTCTTCGACTGGACCTGCGTCGGAATACCCGGCCCAGAGTTCAGTTGAATTGACTGCATCCCTCTCAACATTAGGCACAAGCTTCGGCCAGATGCTGGTTAGATCATTCGTAGCCCCGTTAGTAGCAGGCATGGTATCAATGTTACCCCGTTGTGGTATCATATTAAACATGGCCCCATGTGCGTTCGCATTAAACCCACCAACCTTTGGCTGTCAATCATTCAGGTCCAAAGAGCTAAAAGCTTGAAATCTATTAGATGTTGGAACCTCAAAGGTTGGAGAAGGAATGGGGAAAAGGGGTCGACCTCTATTGATAGCTTGAGATACTTTATTCAAGTGATTATAAAAGTAACCCAGTGGGTGAACATGCACCTTGTCTTCATCAGGGATTAGGGAGGCAGCTCTAAGTAAAACAGTAGCAACATGTTGTGGATGTCTAAAATTCACAATAACACAATCTCCCCTATAGGTTTTCCTTGAGTTGCCAATCCAATTTACTCTTCTGGTACTTAGTATTTGATCAGAGTAATTCAGAGGAAACCCACATTGTCAGTGTAACCAAGAAATAGTTTTGTTTTTTAATGAATCATCATTTTCATGATATGGCGTAGACAGACTGGGGACTAAAGGTGGAACATTAGTGAGAACCACCACATAGGGTGCACAGTCAGGGGGGAGATTTATAAAACTACCCTTAAAAACTGGCACCTCCTTTTTACTGGTGTGTGTCGTTGTGGCCTTCCTACTATTGTCGGCTGATACATGGACTGTTGTTACCTTTTTCCTCTGAATCACCGACAACGGGGCTGCCGCTACCTTTTTATGCTGATCTGCCAGGGGGGTAGTTGTAACTGCCTTGCCCACTATGCCTTCTTGGTACCCTAACCGAACATTACTAGCTGGTACAACTCTTTCATTTGGCCTAGGACATACAGTATTACCAGAATGAGCAGACAAAAGATTACCCAACCTAGAGACCTCAGCTGTCATTAAGTCTAATTTGTCCACCAGAGGTTTTACAAGTGTTACAAACTTGGCCTCAATAATACTGACTGGGCAATGTAGTACAGCAGTTCCCCTCACGGCGCTCCGGTGTAATGCAAATGAACTGCCGTTCCCCTCACGGCGTGCGTTGAATACGGGCCCCCAGGAGCACTCGGCGCTCCGAGTTCTTAAGGCGCCTCGGGGCGCATTGATGGCGTCAATGCTGTGCGCCGGCGCCGGGGCTGCTGGGCAATGTAGTACAGCCGTTCCCCTCATGGCGCTCCGGTGTAATGCAAATGAACTGCCGTTCCCCTCCTGCCGTTAGTGAGGCGCATCACCTGCTTGGACAACAGCTCCCGCAACGTCAAGACTTCTCCTATAGGCTCTGGTCCGCAGCATATCATGACTGTACATATTTAAGTCCTGGAAAGCATATTACTCTAGACAGCTGTCCCGTATGTGTCCTTGATAGATAGAGCCACAATCAAGGCCCTCGAGATACAGTTTCCAATCCATGTAACCATCCTGTGTTGCCTTTTTCCAGCATGCCCGTGGACCCAGTCGGTCTCCTTGAACACCACGGTCGGTGACCTTCTCGCCTTCTCTACTTTCTCTCCCTCTACGATAACTCTGTGTTCTCTTTCTCTTATCTTCACATCAGCTGCATTCAATATGCATGACTGGTAAAGGTGTAGAATAGGTGAATTTTAGTGGGATGCAGTGGAGCTAGTGGGGTGTCGGAATTTCTGTAAGCCGAATCCTTTTTAAATTGCTTCTAACTGATTGATGCCCAAGATGGAGGTTGGAGGTAGCTTGCTAGACTGGCATAGTCTTTTGCTACATTCCTGAGGCTTGTATTAAGCAACAGACTCTGAAGTCTGGAAGGATGAAGAAAGGCTCCCTATAGAGGTGCACTTTTGTGCTTTGTTGGGACATTCCCATTAGGCTGGATGGAGGGTATGCAGAGATGGTGACAGCAAATTCGTTAGTAGGGACAGATGAACCTTCCAGGCAGGGACTACGTTGTTCTCTTCAGGGTGATTCACCCAAAAGACTTACTTCTACTTTGTGTGAAGGCCTCACTCTTTCGGCTTGTGTTATCTGTGCGAGTTTTCGAGACTCCCTTAATCAGCCCTGTGCTGCTGAAGACTCAGATTGTGTCTCCTCTGGGGAAGAGGAATACTTAAAATAAGAGAGCCATCTCAACAATTCACGGAGCTGAGAAAGTGCTCCATCGCTGAAGGTCTTCCCACCAATTACCCTCACAGACCTCAAGTGTTCTTGGCTTCCTTTCTTTTCCTGGGTAGTGTTGAAGTCGTGGCTGGCATAGGATCTCTATGAAGATGCTTGAGGATTCGACCCTGAAGCTGAAGTGGATCAGCCTGGCTCTCATGGTCTGAGGCGTAATGCTCCAAGAAGAACCAGCGACTACATTCCTGTGACCAGCCCAAGACTGATTTTGCTCCTGTGGGTGTGGCACCAAGAAGAATCAACCACCACTGTCCATGGAGAAGTCTGCAACCTGTGCTGATACTTGAATGTGCTCCCATGTGCCCTCTGTCACATAGTTTTACCTATAACTGCAATCAATATTTACCTTCCTAAGACAAGCAATTTGAAAATATAGACAGATATCTGAACAGGGGTGTAGCTATCATTGGTGCAGCAGGTTCAGTGGCACCAGGGCCAGGGCCCTAAGGAGTCATTGATGGTGGTAGTTGAGTATTTTTCTGTCTGAACAGCAGTCACAGGGGTTGTTTTCCTTGTTTGCATCAGAGCCCATAGCATCCTAGTTACGCTCCTGCATCTGCTGGAATTGTTTTAGGCTGCTTCGCACCGGCTAACGTTGCTACAGCGTAGGGCAGTCAGTAGCATCTTTTATATTAAAAGAAACACTACAAAAGATGCATATGTAATGATAAAAGCACAAAGGACTAATTTATAGGTTGAAAACAGCTGCTACTGGAGAAGTGCTTTCATTGTGGTGACATGATTATGGTCTTGAGAACTGTACAAACGGGTCACTAACATTAGATATTGAATATTACATAAATGAAACATAAATTCTTGATGTGTCATGTACTACCAGCTCTAGGGCAGTGTAACCGGTGCCACCGCACCAGGCACTGACTTTGGGTGGCCATATATTATGGTTTTAAAAGCACCTACTGCTGTGTTCTTTGCCTCTAGCAATTTTCAGGCATCAAAGAAACTGTCAAGATAACCCCATCGGAGTTTTGTCTGGTGCAAAAGTTTTGACTCATCCTAATGTAGCGCAGAGGGTCAATAAGCCTGCTGCATAGAAACGAGTCCCATGCAGATCACAAAGTGCATATAATGTAAATAGATCAGTGGGTTACTGCTTTTGTCAGAGAGATCCTATGGTTACTAGCAGTTTATAAGTTAAAATCCTAATGTAGAACAGTGAGCAATTAACTGTCATCAAAGTGCTGCATGAAAACTGCAAGATACAGTTAAGAGCTTTATGATTTATTCCTCTGTCTTTCATTATCCTAATGTTGCAAAATGGATTTATTTGGGTAGGAATCAATTCTATGTGCGTGATGAAAAGTGCTCTGACACTCTACACTGGTATGAGTGGCCTATAAAATGAATTAAATGCATCTGAAAGAAAGTGGTTATGGAGACTTTAGGGGCACTATTAAAGGGTGGTGGTGAGGGAAACCGTGGAAGAGGGGATCCACGGTTTGGGGGGGACCCCAACAAAGTCAAGACTGTCACACCTGGCGCCACCAGCTGTAAATCAGGCCCTGTGTACTACCTAAACTGTCCCTGAGATGTTCTTTTCATGTAAAAAGGTCCATTCTAGGACCATTTAGATGCAAATCTTGTTGTCAAAAGCAGTATGAGGCTGTAAGCGCCCAGTTTACTGGCTTAATCCGTGTCTGTCCTTAATATTCGGATATCTCAAGTCACACCCTTGTTCCTGAAATGACAGCAGCCACCCCGTGAGTCAGAGCTCACAACAGCTACACACTTCCACCTCCCCGCTTAAGGATGAGGCAATGTTTTCCAAAAAGTCACCTGCACTTACTTAAATGCTTGTTCTTAGTTGGCTTATAATGAAATAGTCCCGGACCTTTTATTTCCAAGCAATGTTTTTCAGCCCGTATCTATGGCAACATCATCTAGGTATTATTCTGTCTTGATCATGTCCCAGGTTAATCTGCTGATAATAATTCAACACTTGTGTGTAAAGTAACACACACCCTGTTTTTTGCACAAGGAGGCCAGAGGCTCAGACAATATGACATATTTTACATCACACGTGGGTTTGAATTAAGACCGATCAGTATTTATAATGTCGAAATATTGTGGGCAACGTAATCACACAGATTAAACAGGATTTAAATTCACATGAGTGCTGAGGACATCTTTGGAATGTGTTTTGTTCCCTTTCAATAAAACAACAAGCATTGACAATGCCAGTAGGTCTGGTGGCTGAATGAAAGTGCTTTTTGTGTCATTGATTGGTATAAGCACTCAATAAACCATAATAAATGCACTCTATCACTCACCTCTGCACTCATGTACCCATTCATTCAGCCACTGGGTCATTCTTTTTTTTAAGGTGTAGGTTTATTCAGCAATAAGTGAAACAAAATACAAGGAATAACAACAAATCCTATAAAATACATGACATTAAGTTGATCATTTATCAAGAATAGAATCTATGAAAAAGTGGAGAAGGGGGCAAGAAACGCAGGAAGGGAAAAGGAGCAAGGGAAGGGGAAGCATATATACTGTTATAAGCTTAATACTATTATAACCATAAAAGCGAAAAAATAGCACACTGGAATTGAATTCTAAATGCATAAAAGACAAATTAAAGAATAAAAACAAGTTATAATACAGAAAAAATTGATGAAATTTGTTTAAAACAGATTAAAGACATGAAGTGTATCAAGGAGGTTTCCGGAATTCATCAGAGGTTTGAACTGATGGGTTACTGTGTGAAGCGATATGGGTTAAGTATGTGGTTATAGGAAGCCACAAAAGATCTATTTTTAGGGACACAGAAATAGGGGTAATGTAGTTAGTATCAAGTCTGTGATGAAAACAAACTGCCTTCCACCAGGCTCTACAAATGACGTTGTTGGCTTGTTTCCAATTGGAAGTTATTAGGTGAAGAGCTATTGCCAATAATAAATCTACTAGTTTAGAATTAGATAAAAATTGGGGCCAGGAAACGATAGGGAGCATAGAAAAACGTTAGATGGGGAGAAGGGAATATTTGTTTTGAAAATGTTGTTAATTTGAGACTACACTAATTGCCAAAAGCAGTACACAGGGGGACAATCATAAAGCATGTGTTTTAAATCAGCATTTGTGCAGGGGCAAGACCAACAAGTAGAAGTCAGTAGACAAGGAGGCTAATTTTGCGGGAGTAAATGAAAGGCGTTGATAAACAAAATAAAGGGTTTGAGAAGTGTTAGCAGCTCTAGAAGTTTTATGAATTTTGAGCCACAACTTATCCCAAAAAGGGGTTGTCCAACATTCTATAAGATCTTTTTCCCAAGCCCATTCAACCTTTGTTTTGTTTCTATCAAAAGAAAAGGATAAGCATGTATATAGAGATGAAGCTGAAGAAGAAGTAGATAATAAGGGAAATAACATGGAGCAGCTGGAGGAAGGAGAAGGCGATGATGACAAGGATCGCAGGTACAGGGTGAGGGAAATATATAAAAGATCATATTGAATTTTACAAGAAGATGATAAGGAAAACTGTGATTGAAGATCCGAAAAGGATAAAGGGATATTATTTATTAATAATTTTGAAATCCAATGTAGTCCAGTAGCTCTCCAGGAGTTCCAATAAATAGTGCGATTTTTAAAGCGTAAAAATTTATTATGCCAAATGAGTTGTTGATCTAGCGAAGAATATGAAGGGTAAGAGGAGGGTATTAGTGGAGCGAGAATTTTACAAGGATATGAGATAGTGGGAGTTCGAAGAGAAGAAACATTGTTGGTAATAGCAAGAGATTCTTTAAAATTGTAAGGTAATGTAAAGTGTTTTTCTATGGTCAACAAGACGGGAGAATGCAAATTCTGGTCAGGAGAAAGCCAACGGGAGGATTGTTCTAAAGAAAAAGCATAATGATATTTTTTAAAATCAGGAAATTTAAGACCACCAGAAATTTTGTCCGCCTTCAAGGTAGACTGAGCTATTCAGGGGGACTTGTTCTTCCAAAGGAATTTTGTTAAAAGGGAATCCATTTTTTAAAAGTAAAATCCAGGAATATGAACAGGAATCATGGAGATAATATATCAAATTAAAGGAGAAAGCATCATCTTAATGGAGTCTAGTCGCCCCCACCAAGAGAGAAAAAGAGGGTGCCAGCGATCAATAGTGTCAGATAAAGTTTTAGTTATGTGGGCAAAGTTTAGTTTTAGCGTTTCCGGAATGTTTGAAGAGAACCACAGACACAGATATTTTATCTTGGAAGTTTGCAGAGAAAAACTAGTAGAAATTAAATCTTGTTTAAGACAAAGCACATTAAGGGGAAGAACTTCACACTTGTCGAAAATGAGACGGTAACCAGATAATTGGGAGAATATATCAACCTGTTTTATAAAAGAGGGAATGGACGTAGAAGGATTAGAGCAGTATAAAAGAATATCATCTGCATAAACTGACATTTTAACATGGGAGGTATCAAGTTGAAAACCGGTAATCTGAGTGTCTTGTCTAATTTTAGTTAAAAAGGGTTCTAATGCTATTATAAATAAAAGAGGAGAGAGAGGGCATCCTTGATGAACTCCCCTAAGAAGAGAAAAATAATCTGAGATTTTCCCATTAACAAAAATAGAAGCTTTAGGACCTGAGTACAATAACGAAATATGGGAAATTAATTTAGGAGGAAATCCTATCCAATTTAGCGCCTGGAACATAAAATCCCATCCAATCCTATCGAATGCCTTCTCCGTGTCTAACGCAATAGTAGCAATGGGTAATAAAGAGAGGAAGCTTTACTAAGGATATTAAAAAAGATTCTGGAATTATCAGATGATAAACGTTCTTTTACAAAACCTGATTGTTCGGGGCCAATGAGATTAGGTAAAATGGGATCAATACGAAGCGCAAGAATTTTTGCAAATATTTTATAGTCAAGATTGACTAAGGAGATTGGACGATAATTTTTGCAGAGAGTGGGGTCTTTATTATCTTTAGGTATTAAACAAATCATGGCTTCTTGAAATGTTCCAGAAGAAGCGCCTATTGTAATAAAAGAATTAAAAAGTAAGAGAAGGTGGGGAAGAAGTAGATTAGCAAAATGCGCATACAATTCAATAGTAAATCCATCTGGACCCGGAGCTTTCCCTCTTTTTAGGACTGAAACTGCATGCGTAATTTCAGAGAGAGTAATAATTGTTTCTAAAGATGTACAGTTAATATTGTGAGACGGAGGAGGATCAATAGACTGAAAATAAGTAGAAAGATTAGTTGAGGACGGTTGTTGTTTGGGAGTGTATAAAGTTTTGTAAAAGGAAACAAACTTGTTTAGAATGTTGTTATCTTTAAATAAGGAAATACCAGCATCATTCCATCTAGACTCTATTTTAGTCCGATCACGTCATATTTTCAAGTAATTCGCTAATAATTTCCCCATTTTGTTTTGACCTGCATAATAATGAGCGCTGCTCTTTAAAAGATATGAAGAAGCAGCTTCAGTGGTTGATTTATTAAACTTACATTTTGTGTCGATAAGTTTTTTTAATGAAGATTCAGAATTTGAGCGGTAATAAGTATACTCAAGTTGTTTGATTTCGGCAAGCATTTGGGAGTTTTTAACTTCAAAAGGTTTCTTCTTCTGAGAAACAAACTTTATAATAAAACCTCTAGCCGGAGCTTTGAAGGTATCCCAGATCATAATGGGAGTTGAAAGCGGAGTAGAATTGAAGAAAAAGAATTCGGAAGCAAAAGAGGTCAATTGGCTTGTAAAATTAGTATTAGATAATAAAGTATTGTTGAAACGCCATCTACGTGCATGAGGGGTAGAAGGTAACACATCAAAATCAACCGAAACTGGAGCATGGTCAGATATTAAAATGGATCCAATTTCGGAACGGGAAACTAGTTAAGATAAGGATTTGCTGACGAAAAGATAATCTATTCGGGATTGTGAGTGGTGTGAAGGGGAGTAAAAGCTATATTCTCGAGTATCAGAGTTACAGAGCCTCCAAATATCGACTAGGGATTTGCGTTGTATGGTGGAAGTAAATTGAGAATGCATTTTAGTGTTGGAAAATCTAACAGAGGAATGCCTATCCAATATGGGGTCAAAAACCTGATTACAATCGCCACCAAAAATAATAGATTTGTTGTCCAGTCAAAGGAGTTTCTCAGAAATGTGGGTCCAAAAAACATTATCAACAGTGACTGGTGCGTAAAGGTTAAATAAGACTAAAGGTATCTGGTTTAAAAGAAATTTGACTATTATCCAACGACCTTCCGAATCACATTCTTGATGGGTGACTGATACGTGGTATTTTTTATGACATAGAATTGAGACTCCATTTTTCTTACTTAGAGCTTGGGATGAGAAAACATTGCCTACCCAACATCATTTCAATTTCAACGCTTCAACATCAGATAAATGTGTCTCTTGAATTAATGCTATATCCGCATTTAATTTAGCTAAATGGGTTAATACCCGTTGTCTTTTCATAGGGTTATTTATTCCCTTAACGTTCCATGTAACAACTCTAAATCTAACCTATCAATTTAACCTGAACATTTATTATGCAAGCAGTAAGAAAACTAAAATCGGTACTGAGTGAATGATAAAAAGTAGAGCAAAAATGCAACCAGTTAAAATTAACTTGAACAATTATTATGCAGATAATAGGAAAATTAAATTAATTAGTGAAAGAAAGAATGATAGACAGTAGAACGACAAGGAATGAAATAGAGAATCCAGATCAGAAGAAGAAGAAAAAGAAAAAAAAGAGAAATGAGGGAACTATCTCCAGATGTAAAAAGAAAAAGGGAGAAAGAGAAGAAAAGAAAAGAAAAGAAAAAAGGAGGAAAGAAGAAAGGATAAGGAAGGAGAAAACACTGAACAGGGATACAAAACAAGTCAGACGACCAATGATGATGCATATAAATTTCAAAAAGACATACCACAGTAAGACAATGAGGCTGGGGATGGAGGAACCACATAGGGGAGGTAGCACACCGGATGGAAGACTCCAAGAGGGCGCAGCAAAGGGAGAATAGCCTTCCAGGTTAATAACGAAGGGGACATAAATCAAGGGATCACAGAACCGCACCTGATGAAGAGAAAAGGAAAAACATTAGGAGGGTGTCGCAGAACGTAATAAAACATACCAGGAAGGGGTAAAATAAAAACAACAGCAGACATTACCAAGAAGGGGAAAAATACAAACAACAGCAAACATTACTGAAACAGTCAAGACAATTATAATCAAGGAGTGTCCATGGAGTCATCTCTGCAGGTGTTCAGGAAGTGTCGAAGAAGCGCAGGATCTTCATAATTCGTCGTTTTATTATTATAAGTCACTTTAAAGAGACAGGGGTGAAACAGTCCATAACGTGCATTCAAGGTACATAGAGCAGGTCTCATATCCAGAAATTGTTTCCGACGATCTGCAGTAGCTTTTGCATATTCTTGAGCGACAAAGATATTAGATCCGCTCCAAGTAAGTCTTCCCTTCTGTTTGGCAGAATGGACAAGTTTAATCAGATCCGTGTGTTCTAGAAAATACAAGATGACACCCCTAGGTTTCGCTGAAGAGGAGGAAAGATTGGATGAGCGAGAAATTTGACCTAAGCGATGAGCTCGCTGAAGGTTCAATGAAGGTGAGCTTGGAAGACCAACAAGTGTTGGCAGGAAGGATTGGAAGAAGGATATAGGATTAGGGCCTTCAAGTCCTTCCGCAAGACCGTAAATTCTTTATTACGCCTTATTGCGCCTATTTCGCTTTTCCAAATTTTCAACCTGTTGTTTAAGGTATTGTATTTCTCCATGTATACCTGGAACTTGGTCTGAGACCACCTGCACTGACGTAATTCTTCTTTCTAAGTCTGCAACCTGTTGTTCTGTATGTGACCAGTTATCGTCAAGGCTCTGAAGACGAGCATTAGATTCAGCCATGTATGGTTTGAACGAATGTATAAGTAAAAGCTCCATCGTAATGGAAGAAGAATTGGTGGGGGAAGGAGGGTTTGTCTTCCTTAAACAATCTAGGCCCCAGTTATCTACAAGCCAAATTCGTCAGATACATTCCCTCCAGACCCCTCCGCTCCGAATCCAAAGCTCTGCTCCAAATACCCGCTTCAAAAAAGCATGATTAGGTGTCGAAGCCTTCTACCACCTGGCCCCACGATACTGGAACCAACTCTCCATCCACTTACGACTACGTACGGACTATCTAAAGTTTAGAAAGTTGTTAAAAGCGACTCCATTCTAATCTAGTATCCCCCTTGGTGTCCTATAGCAGTTTGAGCACGGAGATACCCTGATGGGTGGATTCGGACGCTTTATAAATTGTAAATTAAATTAAATTAAATGTACGCATGTACTCAAGCAATATTGTAAGTCATGGGGCAAGAGACTAAGAACTGATGTGGAATTAACCATTTACCTCATTCAGTGTACTGTTACGGATATAAACAGAGTGTAAATGCCACTCAGTCAGACCAGTAGCAGAAAAGAGCTGACACGAAAGCCCTCTATGTACTCATATGAATACACACACACATATTCTAGCAACAGTTATTACAGTGCAAATCTTCTCCGCTTAGGCTTTTTCCAAGGCAGTAACCAACACCAAAATCATTCCCTACAAAGGTCATCTGTGGCATTTCATGTAACAAACTACCTATCTGTAGGCTTTTATAAAGAGAAATAACTATCCGCAAGTGAACGTCCAATGATTTTAACATATGCCAATATATCAGGTCTAATGAGTTTATGTTAAAAATGTATATTAAAAAATCCAACCTATGGCAATAGGAATATGTTTTCCTAGTGATATCAAAACTTCATTATAAGCAATCAGGCCTATAACCTTTGGCTTGTCAGCATAAGGAACTCTGACCTACTGTGCTAGTTCGATCAATAAATAAATCAATCAACTGCAGTTTATTCTGTTTCTGCATAAAAACATAAAAGTATTCTAAAACCATACATAGATTAAAATATTATCTAATACAAAATGTTTATACAAAAAACAAATGAATAGCTATTCTAGATTAAAATTCACATACAGTTCATTACAAAAAAGTTATAAAATGCATACCCAATGTGGTAGTTAATAAGCCTTCCCGCAAGGCAACTACCAGGTACAACGTAATAACATTTTAAATATGTGCAAAATACAGTTGTCAAAACAATATAAATTCCCTACTAATAGAGCCTATTAAGGATAACCATAGTGTAAAGTATCACCAACACCAAAATCATTGCCTACATCTGTGAGATTTCAGATAGCAAAATACCTGCCTCCAGGCTTGAGCTCAGTGTAATAACAATCTACCCGTAAATGCCTATTGCCTTTAACACGTGCTGTTCAAAATAAGTAGCTAAGCCTACTTGCTTTGTCATAACTTTTCATTATAAACAGATCAGAACTATGAAATCTGGCATGACTTTTCCTGATGAACCGATGAAGTCTTTACCCTTTGACATTGGCTTTACATTTTACCCAATACCTGCCTATTCACCCAAACAAGCAACCATCATGCATAGTTATCAAATTAGAAATATGTAGAAAAATACAGCTTGAACAACAATACACATCCACTTTTAACAGGGACTAACATGAATCTTCACAGTGAAAACCCCCAAGTTTTGTCAGAGTATGTGGCCAACGCCAAAAAACCCTTGCCTACTATGGAAATCGGTGAGAATACATGTAACAAAATATTTGTCATTGACCTGTAATACAGTGTGATCACAAAAAACTGTTAAAGGTTTACTGGCTTTAACATATACTTTTCACATTTAATGGCCTGGATCAACTGCCATTGTCATACTGGTCTCACAAATAAGCAGATCAGACCTATGGCGTCAGACACAATAGTTCCAGTGCACCAAGCAGGCATATGTACCTTCGTACGTACCACAGCCAACTTAGGCCTACAGTTTTGAGTGGAAGCTTTTCCATAAGGCAACTATGGACATACAGATATGAAAGGTATTCAAAATTGCATTTGGCTAAACAAAACACTATCTCTCTTAAGATGGCCTGTAAAGGATCCTGACAGTGCAAATCATGAAATACACCATTGTCACTACAATAATTTACGCCACTGCCTCCCATCCGTGGTGCTGACAGAGAAAAGTAAATCATCTAGTTACCTAAGACATTTTAATAGCATTACAGTGCTGTGTGTGACCCTGAAAGTTTGAGGTCAGACAGCCTTACTCTTGCTGTCTCAGGCAACTGGATACATAAATACTTTAATCACAGGTGCATTGAGGACAAGCAATTTCTTTAGGGAACCACACAATGTCTGCCCAAGCAAAACATGTACTTCTGGCTATCAACATGTGGGCGGAGGCAAAACTTCTCTCCTGGTAGTGCTCATTAAAACCCTTTTTAGGTTGATCATATAATGTCTTGCGACAGCTGTGCTGCCAAGCCAGGCCTGATAATAACTTGCAATATAATGGAAGTTTAATTAAAAATGTTTTGTAATGGGAGCACCTAGTTATCCAGTAGTCTCTGATTACCATATAAAACTAGATTAGAGAGAGCCCAATTAAGTAAGGGAATTTGTGAAACTTCACGTTCTTAGTCACAGAATGTATATATTGATATTTATATAGTTGGAAACTCGCTGCAAAGCAGCTAGAACACTATACATTAGATAAAGGGTTGGGAGGTATTGATATTTATATGGTTGGTACTTAACTACATAGCAACTGGAACACCGTACATTATATGAGGGGTTCATGAGAGATGTACTAGATAGCGTACATCTAGTGGAGATTACACAAATACATTTTACACTCAAGGGGATTACCTGATTTGGCCAGAATCACACAATGTTGAGTCTAGTACAAAGGCTAATACTCGTACCTAGGTCCCCAGGTTCCAAAGGCAGTAGCTAAAGCTGCTAGGCCACATCTCATCTCCCCAGTATTTAACAATTATGAGCCTAATTACATAAGTCCGCCCAACATCGGTTCAGTCCTGGGACCGCCCTCCCAAACAATTAGGATGCGACCAAATTGTGTGGTCGCACTCCTAATCTTTACAATGGGGGCATGCATTCCGACCAGAATCCATGCTCTCATTGTAAAATGAAGAGGTGATGTTCATCCCTGTACCCCGTAGCAGGCACCTCAAGGTGCCTTTTACGAGGTGCAGGGATCAACAGGGAGGCACCATAGGTGTTCCTTGGCCACCAAACGGAGGCCGTGCACCCATGGACGCCCTCCTGGGGGCCCCCAAAGTTGACTTCTGACTGTCTTTCTGTGTCAGAAAGGGCGGCCCAGAAAGGCTGTCGGACTGTCGATGGGCTCTCCGAGGATAGGATTCCTTTCTGACCAACACCATCCAAATGGGTCGGTCAAAAAGGAATCTGACCAGCAGATTACGATGTAGTAGGAATGGCTCCGACCGACGGTCGGAGCTGTATCCTAGCGCATCGTAATCGGCCCCTTTGAAGGCAAAGCCCAATTTTAGTATTAGTGGAGGCAAATGGGGGTGCTATGGGCAGAGGAAGTTAACTGCAAAATGCTGGGTACACTGACAAGCTCACGTTTAGATAGTCAAAAAATATTTGAAGGAAGTTACCTACCATAAAAATTAATGCAACCTATTCCTTTTATAGGAAGAAGTTATTTCATGTTATAAAGGGAAGTGAACAACCTCTATTGTCTGGAGGTGTACATAAAGTACTTTCTCCAACAATATAAATATTGCCCTTGTGGAGAATTTTTTTTTATCTATAAATGTACATGTCCAAAGATTTGTCCTTGTTAATTTTCCATGTAATAGAAAACATTTTTTGATAATTATGGATACAGCTGCAAATCTGATTTCTGTGACTATCGCTGGGATTCTTTGTGAACCCCTGTAAAGTTCTAATCAATTCCAAATTAGATGGAAACATGTCAGAATATATCTTTCTCACCTTCTCAATGAGCTATTTGACTCAACCCTAAGTTGCACTCAAAGGCAATTTTTCAAATTGATTTAATCAAACTCTGTACATTTTGAGGCAATTTGTGGTGTGATGAACTTAGAAAAGTTTCATGAGTTTGAACAGCAGCAGGCTTGAAAAATATAAACAGCTTTAGCTGAAGGAAATTCAAAGAAGTCCATGAAGGTCCATAGGAGGAAGAAGTGGCTGGTGCATTTTTTGGAAAAGCTTTAAAAGAGAAAGCAAAAGGCAGGGTCATAGGAACCAATATTTTATTTAATAAAAGTATTAAAGGAATATACTGTGCTGAGTGGGATAATAACATTTATGGGCATTTTTAGTGAGGCTAAAGTCAGGTTCATGTGAGGGTGTACACTGTGCGACAGGAAACTGGCCCATCATTTATTTTATTTTCTAACGTAAGTGTTGGACTGGGCCCTTTTTGCAGGGTTATCCCCAAACCTTTTGCCTTCCTCCTCCATTTTTTAGACCTTCTTTTTGTTGGCTTTAGGACTCTGGGTACTTTACTACTGTTAAACAGTGCTAGCAGGTACTCTCTTCTCTAAACATTGTATGATTGGTTTGGACCTGTTTGGCATATTTGATTTACTCCCTTGTAAAGTGGTATACCATATACCCAGCACCTGTAAATTAAATGCTAATTGTTGGGCCTGCATCACTAATTGTGCCACCCACAGAAGTAGCCTGTCAAGCCTGTCTCAGACCTGCCACTGCAGGGCCTATGTGCACAGTTTAGTGCCTCTTCAACGTGACATTTAAAACTACTTACTAAGTCTTAAACTCCACATTTATTACAAATAAGTCACCCCTAAGGTAGGCTCTATGTAGCCCTATGGGCAGCGTGCTGTATAATTAAAAGGTAGTCCATGCAACTTTGGGGCAGATTTACAACTTCTAGTGCATCTCTGCATATCAGCAGGGATGCGCCAGAACAGATGCGTCACGTAATCCCCCCTTGCGCCACCACTGATGCGTTGCATTTACAATGCGGCGCACCATGGTGCAAGGAGGGGTAGATGCGTGACGCATCTTGTGGCGTACGGGCGACACATTGCTGGAGTCGTGTCGCAAGTGCAACGCAACTCCTGCAATGCACAGGGGCCGCCCATACTTCACGTGGTGCGTCACTCCTTACGCCTGCTTCAAGCAGGCGAAGGATTTGACGCAGCACCGTTGTAAAACTGACTCAGTGAAATCTTGTAGATTTCACTGCGTCAGTTTTAAGGGGGTTTCCTGGGGAACGCCCACCCTGCGACAGAACGCCCACATGTAACCTGACGCAGGTTTCATGTGGCGCAGGGCTTTACAACGTGACTCATTTGTCTAGATGCGTCACGTTGTAAATAAGTCGCAACGTGGTGTATGGTTTACGCCGCCGCTGAATCACAAAAGTGACACAACGGCGGCGTAAAAGTGTCGCAAGGGGCTTGTAAATCTGCCCTTTTGTGTTTTGCATGTCCTGGTAGTGACAAACAGCCTATTTCATTTTTCACTGCTGTGAGGCCTACTCCTCTCATAGACTAGCACTGGGAATTTCCTTATCTAATTTTTTGTGGTAATTTCTGACTAGAAAGGAGTGGTATTGCCATGTTTAGTGTGTTTATAATGGTAGTAATAAATACTACTTACTGGTGAAGTCGGATTTTATATTGCTATTTGAGAAATTACACTTTTAGAAAGTGGGCATTTCTCTGTGCTCAAGACTTTTTGTGCTTTGTAGCCTGTCTCCAATACACGTCTGGACTGGGTGACAGCTACACTTTGTGCATTCTCTCCAGACAGCCACAACACAGGAAGGGCTGGGTGTGACAGAGGATTCATCTGCATACTGATAGTCTTCCTGGGCTGGGAGAGGGAGAGGTGGTTCACACTTAAATTTGAATAGGTTGTGTCCTGCCCTCACACAAAGGACTGATTTACCCCACACTGATTGTCAGGGGTCAGGGCAAGGCTGAATGGGATTGTTGTGCACTTCTGATGGTTCTTTTGAAGTCACCCCCTACATCAAAGGCATTTTTTAGTATACGTACTGGTGCTGTGACCCCATATCTTTAGACACTGGATGGGACTTGTAACCAGATGCTGCTGGTTCTACATCTGCACATTGCCAGCAGGCCTGCTGTGCTGCCAAGAGAAACCACCATTCTTGCTAATTGCTTTGCTGCGTTGAGCTGCTGCCTACTGACAGCTGGGCCGCAGGAGGGCCTGCCACTTTGCAAACTGCCTTGATAAACTGGCCTTCTGCTTTTGTCCCCCAAGTGTTCTCTAATGGCTGGTTGGCTCACACTTCTTTCCCCCCAATTTCCCAGGGCCAAAATACTTCTTTGGCAACAAGCAGGCTACCATGCATGCTCTTTTCATGAACTCAGCATGTGCCAGCTACTGGGGTTTCAGAAACATCTATGCTGCTACTGGACTCTTCCAACCGTGAGTCCGGCAGCTGAACCCTGCATCAATCGGCACTTCACCCCTTGACAGCACTACTCCTGCACCAGTCTACCTGCAGAGCTCAGCATTTCCTGTACTCCAACCCATGTTCACCCTCCCCGATCTGCAGTGGAGTGTGACATTCCGTGTGATGTTGCCCCCAGAAGCCATAGTCTGACCTCAAGTTGTGGCAGAGTGGCGACAAAGCAATCAGCGTCTACGCCGAGAAGATTTTGGCTCGAGCCCAGCATGTTGCATCTGAGTGCCGCATCCCCTCCTCTACCTGAGGCCAGGGTAACAAGGACATCAAGACCAGCAGTGACCTAAGCGCCGGCTGAGACATACCCCAGCCATGGCATCATGCCAAAGGGACCTTTAGTCTCTTACGAGATGCACTCTGATTGTTCCCTGGTATATCAGGTATTCCGTGACCTCACGTGGAAGTACTTTCACTTGCTAGCGAACCAGAGAGGTCCTTGTTAGCCATGCTGCACTCCCGCAGCTGCGGCCTCGAACGCAGTTACGCCTGCAGGGCTGCAGGAGCTGCTCTAAGCTAGTGAGGCTTGGGACTTACCAGTCGGGGGCTCCTGAGCCACTGTAGATCTGGGGGGCCTTCTTTATTCTGTGTCCGAGGCAGAAGACCCAGTAGGGAATGTGATGCCACGCACTGAGGAAGTTTGTTACTTTGAGCGTTTCTTGGCAGGGACTTGTATGGTATAGAAGAGAAACGTTGTTTGGTAATAACGTGAAGCTCCTATTAAGTGTGCATATACATTTCCGACATTCATCAAAAAGGGGCTCATCACTTTAACAATGCTGCTGAAATGACCCTATAAAGTATAATAGGAGTGCAGGTGCACTGTGTCCTATGTTTTCACTGCATTTTATGTGATTTACCCTTACAATCTGCATTACTGGCAAAGTATTTATTGATACATGTTGTTTTGGTCTTCTTGTGTTATGTACAAAATAGTACCTATTTTTATATAACCCTTTGTGGAGTCTCTTTTGTGGTGTATTCATTGTGTTGCTGTGTGAGTGTGTTGCACAAATGCTTTACACCAGGTGTCTTCAACTAGAGGATTGTGAGCTGCTAATAGCTCACAGAAACCTTCAGACTAGCGCCCGCCCTTGATTTCAATTTTTAACTGAGAACTGCAATAAAAAATTGTCGTGTTTTCTTTATAAGGTTAAGAAAAGGCTATGTTTATTTTACATTATTATCAGTCTGCAGATAGTAGAGCCTCACAATGAGCAATGCTCAGTCAGATATATGACCCATGTGGGTCACAGAAGTTCAGATCTGAAACTCCGAGGTACTTAACTCTTAAATAAAAGTTGTTCCCAACTCAATATTGGAGCATGAGAATAAAATTATGTTTCTGAATGATTTTAAATGAGAGAAAAATAAAATGAAGAGTTAACTTAATAATTAAGTTAACTCTACATTTCAATGCTCTCCCTTTTCAAGGTGTCACATTTACAAACTGCAGGCATATTGGTCCCAGTGGCTGGTAGACACAGTGTCATATTTGTAACTGAAAAATACAGTAATTTTCTTTTAAATGGAAATGAAAGTGAAGAAATATCTTTCTATGAAACATTGTCTTAATGTTTTTCTATACTTTAAATTAAGCCAATTAAGTCCTAATGTTACATGAGGCATGTTTCTTCACTTTAAATTCACTTTAAATTCCTCACATCTGAAAAGATGACTATTTTCCTGTTATAAATATGGCACCATGTCTGCAGGCCACTGGGAGTATTATGCCTGATGTTTCTAAAGACACTTTGACATGGGAGAAAATTAAAATGATGAGTTTTATGTAATGCATATAAACATAAAGGTAACTCTTCAGTTGAATTTTTTTTCATATAAAAGTGATGCATTTACATACAGCAGGCATCTTGCTCCCAGTGGCCGGTAAACCTGTTGCCATATTTATAACTGAAAAATACAGCCATTTTTTTTTATAAAGTTGAAATATTTAAAGTGTAGAAAAATGTTCCATCCAGGGCAGAAATGTGTTCCTTTTTATGGACATTTCTGTAGAACAATTTTCTGCAAATAAATTTCGCTCATCAAAAAAAAGAAAATGGTTGTATGTTTCTGTTGTACATGCAAAGATGCCACATATGGTGAGAGGTATGTCCTGTTCCACAAGTACATATGACCCAGGCTCTGAGTCACCCATAAACATATATCCCATTCATTCACACACATGTTCATACATCCCCACAGATCATGCACTCACTGACCCACATGGCAGCCCATCATAGTACCCCTAGTCACAGTATGTTGTTCAAACTATAGAATTGAGCTCCATGGACATTAGGTTTAAAGTCAATAAAGCGAGGCAAGGGGGTGTCTGGTATACAATGGGCAAGTTACATGGCCTTCAGTAGCTCACAGCAATTTTCACTGGTCAGAAGTAGCTCTCAGATTACAGAAATGGTTGGAGACCCCTGCTTTATACATTGCCTTCATATCTAAGGCCAGCCTGCTTTGCGCCAGGCCACCATAGGGTGGGCACAGGTTATCTTTGGTGTGTATCTGACTTACCCTGATTAGAGCAGTGGATTCTGCATTTCTAACAGTCAGCATAGTATGGACTGGTATTGACAGTGTGAGAAAACACAAAAACAAGTGTTATTTTGAGCATCATCTTAATGTGATTTAGGGAATAGGTATAGCTTTTCCCTCTTAAAGCAAACCATAGTTATGTAAAGGAAAGCACAACTTGAGGGAGACACATTGACCACCAATTTGTTATCCTTTTGAGGTATACATTTAGCGATGAAAAAAAGCAATAGCATCAATGAGAGATCACCTTAATTGAGCTGTTTAAAAGACACCTTTAATTTAGTTAGAGCAGATAACAACATGCAAAATATTCAGGCAAGATATGTGTGAGAGAATTGAAACGCAAACACACACTGCTAAACATTTTTAGCTTAAGTTAAGTAGCAAGAGAAGTAAGGAAAGTCAACTTAGAAAAGACATTTTGAATATGAATAACTGTTACATTAAAAAGGGACATTTGCTGCTAGCAAATATAATCAGAGAAATATGGACAATCTGATTATTTAAAAAAAAAATAATATAGATTTTAGGTAGAGATGCATGCCAGGGTGATGTGTGGAAACAAAATTTGACAGAATGCCTTAGGGATTACAATTTACTTAGAAGTAAGGTTTGTAAGATAGGTAGGAAGTGACAGAGTGAAGGAATGAAACCTAAAGCAGCATTGATAACATGGATCTACTTACATTTAAAAGGGGGGTGTGTTTTCTAAAAAGTTGAGAGATGACTGTTTAAGGTGAGTCGTTTAAAAAACTATTTACTATAATAAAGCAAGAGAGATATTTTCCTGATATGATCATCATGGTTGTGGGAGGAAACACAAGTTGAGGTAGACATTTGAACACCGATCTCTCTTGCTAGAAATACATTTGTTAGAAAATACCACAATCTGTGAAAAGTATCTCAATGAAACTTAAACACCACAGTGAAGGCGAGTACATTTGTCTTACCATTCCCAACAAATATCTGTTCAACTTTCAGATCTAGGTTGTAATATTTATTTTAATTGGGTTAAGGAATTAAGTCATAATACCATCTGTGAGCACCAGCCACATGCATAAAATGGTAGAATTTGGGCCACCATGCAGCAACTTAATGGTTTGAAGATTACATAATCAATGACTTCATGAGAACCAACTTCAATAGAGCAACATTACAATGCCTACCTTTACCATAATACCTGAAATTGTAGGGGGGCAAGAACATCAAAACCATCATATTAGATAATGCTATGGGAACATCATGCTAGTACTGACATATAACATCACTGACCATGCTCAGAGTGGTATTAGAGTGATATCCTAAATCACAGGAGGCATGGCTGAGTATTCTTCCTTAAAGCCCAACTGACGGAAATATAGGGATTGAGGAGTGAACTTTACGCCTTTTTATACATACATATTCTACCTTGTAGTGACATATTTTGAGAACCATTTCAACTCTATATTTATAATTCTTGCTGTGGCTCACAAATTTGCCTCATGTTTCTTTCAGCCATATAGTACGCACAATAAATGTGTTTAATGCTTGTGGGCAACAGCTCTCCAAATCAGAAACTGATGTTTCCAGTAACCACCACTTGGAAAGCCAAATAGGCCCTGATTACAATGTCGGTCCGAGTTGCCTCCGATCGACATCGCTGCGGATGGGGAACCAACTGACCTTAGGTCAACGGTTCTGTCACCGCAATTAGGATGTAACCGCATATGGTGCGGTTGCAAACTTCCATTTTTTTAATGGGAGCTTGTGTGGCGGGCCGAAACCACCCCCAGCACAAGCTTCCATTGAAAAATTGAAACTGACCGACAGCAGTTCCTTGTCAGAAAGGCTAACATGGAACTGCTGTTGGAAAGTGCCATCATAATCCCGACGGCGGAAATGCCACCCTTTAGGGATTGTGAGGCCTTTCCGACTGGCCGACGGGCTCCTTGAGCCTGTCTGAACGCAGTCAGATTCCTCGTCTGGTTTAAACTCTGACTGCCGTCATTGTAATGCAGCAGTTGGAATTCAAAACTACAATGTCGGTCGGAGGCTTTTCGACCGACATTGTAATTAAGCCCTCAGTGTGTAAACTTAGTCAGCTTCACAGTCACAGTACAACAACCTATGGAACATTCTTCACATTAACTCTGTGGTAGGTTCTAGAGCTACTCTACTCAGTGGCCATTTGAGAACACCATGAACCACATGATCCCAATGCGGTACACCCATGAGTATTCTTGCTAGACAAACGTGACCAAAATCTAAAACAGATGCACCTTGGTGGCACCAATATAGCACAGTGGGTCTGTTTTATGTATTTCACTGCTGCAAGGGAAAATGTTGAGTATTCTTTGGTGCCTGAAAATGGAAAAGGGCTAGAGAAAGCCACATTTTGTTAAGAAGGACTCACAATAGGCTTGGAAGAGCAGTTGCATCAATAACAGTGTCATAAAGTATGTACAAACCCCACAGAGCAGAAAACACAGTTTGCAAAGACACTGACCTATCCCTGCCCCACCTATGAACTCAGTGGATGTGAGGTTTGGGGAGGAGTCCTGCTGCTGATATCATGATATCCCTATGAGCTATGTTACTGCAAACACCATTGTTGGAGGGGGGGGACTTCAGCCCCCATACTGCTCTGCTGCTGCTGCCTTTCGCGCCCGGAGAATCTGTCAATCATCTACGCGCCCGGAGGTGCATAAAGGCATCCGCGGCTCCTGCTTCACGGGAACCGCAATCACCATTGTTGGAGGGGGGTCTTCAGCCCCCATACTGCCCTGCTGCCTTTCACGCCCGGAGGCGCTGTCAATCATAACGCGCCCGGAGGCGCATAAAGGCATCCGCGGCTCCCGCTTTGCGGGAACCGCAAACACCATTGTTGGAGGGGGGACTTCAGCCCCCATACTGCCCTGCTGCTGCTGCCTTTCGCACCCGGAGGCGCTGTCAATCATCTACGCGCCCAGAGGCGCATAAGGGCATCCGCGGCTCCCGCTTCACGGGAACCGCAAACACCACTGGCCAGGAAGAGGCAGGGCAGGGCTACCCCCCCTTACACCCATTTGCTGGACTGGGCCACATACCATCATCAACCTAAAAAAAGGTACTGTGTGAAGAGACTATCTTTTCTATCTGGGGCCATATACACTGAGGCAGGAACTCATTAATTTGAGCCCGTTTGAGACCGGGATTGGAGGTGGCGGGGCGGGGTATTGACATTCTCTTTCGTACCTGGACAGCATTGGCGGTAACTAAGTGATTAGTGCTGTACTCGTATATGCAAATGTTTGTGGAGGGATTGCAATCAAGTATGAGTAGGCGAAAATCCCTCACTGGGAGGGGAGTAGTGGGAACTTTGGATGCTTTTTTAACGAGGACAGAGTCAGCGTTAATACATTAAATACAGCTTACCGAGCGTAGGCTGTCACTGGAACCTCAACACCCCCCAGTTTGCCCTGTAGTAATTTCCCCAGTAGCAAACAGTTCTCAGAGCAGTGGTCTACCTATAACTCCAGCACCCCAGCTGATAGTGGCCGATATAGAGGAAGTTGCTCCATCTGAGGTTCTAGAGACCAGTAATAAAAGGCCCAGGCTGAATGTGACCACTAGAGGCCAAAAGGCGAAATCCACTGAATGTGGTAGTCTTACTCCCCCATCTAAAAAGAGGAAGGGGCAGGGTACAAACAAACAGAGACAAATTGCAAGAGGTCAGGTTTGTAAGAGTAAGCCTGTGGAAAAGGAAGCTCATCAGGAGCAGATCATGACCCCGAGTGCTCAAGACTGTCTAGGTCTACAGGCAGACAATGGGCAGGAGGAATTTTGGAAACAATCTGAATCTACTGTAGGGACCCTGCTTAATCCACTAAAACAAATGCTTACACAAATGGAAAGTAGGTTGTCAACATTAGAGAACTTAGCAAACACTACCACCATGGTGTGCAACTGCAGTAATCAAGTGGCACAATCTAGTACAAAAAGAGCTATGTCAGGTAGCCATTTCGTAGATAATCACGAGAGTGGGCCTGCCCGACAGCAGCAGACACAATTAAATTAGAATATTTCAAAAACCTTGATAAGGACAGATCTGTTGGGAGAAAGTGCAATATACCTTTCCCAAAATCAATCCCAGGCAACTCACATTAGACAGGGCATATCATCAGGTAGAGGGGAGGCGGCAAATGATCCCACGCAGACTGTCTCAAAGACGCACATGCAAGTACAACTAGGTAAGGATAAGCCCGTAAATTTGTCAGGACACGCTACATCAAGGTGGGAAGGACTATTTGAAACTACAAATTTGCATCTTCCCCCGGAAGCAACCCCATATACTGTCGTCATAGCAAATGTACCCCCATTACCAACGGGCGAAGTGGAACATTGGACAACATTGAGAAACAAGTCCCTTCACTTCCTGGGGAAAAGGACGGGTGTTACTAACACATTATTTTCGGAGTTCAAGATGGCTAGAAGAATTGCATGGGTAGGAAGATCTAGCAAATCCATGCCTGGAGATTGCATAGTGTTAACATTTAGGTCACCAAACACGATTCAAACCTTACTTGAGAGAGCTGGATCTAGACATATCACTCCCAGGGGGATAAACATCTTACCTCTGGGTTTCTTTTACCAACCACCTAGGCGTTTACAATACCCCACAGAGATAGAGAACTCGCTCGGGGGGGTCCAACAAAGAATTTCCATCCCAACTAGCAATCGATTTGATGCTTTCAGCTCCCTGGGTGATATTGATTGACTGACTTTTGGTGCTAACCGACTGGCAGAGAATGCTGGACCAGTAACGGCCTGCGATGAGGATACACCAGCAACCAGCAAACAGTAGGGGTTGAACAAGTGATGGGTCTAGATCCCGGTAATGAGGGTTTTTTACCTCTAAACCGTAACCCCCTCGTGCAAACACTAAATCTGACCTGTTCTGGTGACATTAATAATTGTAGGCCTGCCCCACCCCTACCTCCACAGAATAGCGATGTGCCCACTTGTGATATTATCTCATGGAATGTTGCTGGGATGAGATCAAAAATAGATAACCCAGTATGGTATAAATTTATTCAAGATAGAGATATAACAGGCCTACAGGAAACCTGGTCTAGAGATTCATTCCATATTAATGGTGTTAAAACTTTTAATACACCGGCCATCAAGGGCCTTGGGGGAAGGCTTAAGGGTGGCCCGAGTATGTATATTTCCAACAAACTAGAAATTACCAAAATGCAGGCATTTTTGAGGAACAGCTTTTATCAGATAATTAAAAAGTTTTTAAGTACGGATCAATGTGTAGTTTTGGTAAATTTTTACAATAACATTATCTCAGTTGAACTTTGTCAGGTTCTAAAAAATTTGAGTGAGGATCTAAACTTGCTCTGTAATGTTAGCTCAGCAGATGTGATGATAATAATGATGGGTGATTTTAACTGTGCATTGTGCCCCGCTGAGGATAATAGATTATGTGGTTATGTATTTGAAGAAGGTACCCATACAACCCATTTCTGTCACTCCCCAGCGGGAGAGTTGTTAACGAATTTTTAGTTACCAACGAATTAAGTTTTGTAAATGAGCTTTTGGAGCCCCCAGTAATAATGCCTTATACCTACAATGGAAGGGGTTTTTCTACAATTGATTACATTTTAGTTTCATATAACTATGCTTCTAGTTTACTTTGCTTTGAGGTTGACCAGAATCCATTGAGTGTTCACTTCCCGCTATGTTTGGCAGTTACCTTGCCCTTAAAAAAGGCTTTCAGGAATAATAAGGATAGTGAGGATACGGGCGAATTACAACTAGATAAAACGAATGGTTACAAATTAAAATGGTCAAAGGTGGACCCCGTAGTAACAACTAGATCTCTGGTGGTAAATTGTAAGTCAGCGATTGAGGTCTGCCTGTCCGAGTCAGCCCCTAGCGCAAATATTGTAGCATCCTATATTGAAATATCGAACGCGCTTAGGCAATCATTATCAGCACAACATAGTAAGAAAAATAAGGTTTCGGGTTGGTTTAATCCAAGATGTACCGAAGCATACTCCAATTTGAAAGTTGAATTACATAGGCAACCAAGAATAACGAGTAACATCAGATCTGCAAGATTGGAATATAGACAGGCAATAAAGGAAAGAAAGAATACTTTGAGAGATGAAGCATGGGAAGCCCTACACACAGCATCAGTATTGAAAGATAGTGCAGCTTTTTGGAGAGTTGTGAAGACACCATTCCTAACCTCACAGAATGGCCCATCAATAGCAATTGCTATTTCAGAGGAGGAATGGATTGGGTATTTATCACAGGTATATAATGACTTTGATACTTCCTGTACTGTATCTGATGAGAATTTAGAGAGTAATTATCCTAATGTCGATTTAAATTTCACTTTAGATTAAGTGAATAGAGCTCTACATTTTTCAGTAAGACCGGAAAAGCCCCCGGTCCTGACGGCATCCCAGTAGACCTGTTTAAATTTAATATTTTGTTATGGGGGCCCATTATAACACAGATCATTAATGCCAGCTGTCAAACTCAACTACCTGAGACCTAGGGAGTGTCAATAATAGTTCCTATTTTTAAAAAAGGGGATCGTCATAAGCCGGGTTGCTATAGACCAATCTCCTTATTAGATTCTATGGTGAAAGTGGTGGGACGCGTGATTTTTAGAGCGCCTGTAGGATTGGGGAGAAGAAAACGATATTTTAACAGATTTACAATATGGCTTTCGAAAGGGGCTCGGAACAACGGAGCAGTGCTTAAACTTGGCCCTGCTTATAGGAAAGTATACCAAGGCAAAAAATAGTAGATTGTACATGGTTTTTGTCGAATTAACCGCGGCCTTTGATTCTGTGAAGCATTCAAGACTGTGGGAGGTCCTCGAGGATCTGAGAGTAGACCCCCAAATGATAGTTTTTCTAAGGAATCTTTACAGTAGGGCGTCAGCTAGTGTGCGTTTTGGAACAGGGGTGGGACGTACGGCTACCTATCCTGTTAGAAGGGGGGTGAGACAGGGCTGTGTGCTGGCCCCCTTTATTTTTAATTTGTATACTAACGGGCTAGGGGAAGCATTAGTAAGAACTACACATGACCTCCCGCAAGTTGGAGGCCGACCAATCCGGGCACTCCTTTATGCGGATGACGCAGTTATCCTGGCAAGAACCCAAATTGCTCTTCAAAGGGTCCTTAATGGATTTTCTGCTTTTATGAAGGATTTAAACCTCAGTATTAATATCTCTAAAACATATGTAATGAGATGTGGCCACGGCCTTGTGAGAGTGAAAGATATCTTTGTAGAGGGACAGAAGCTAACTACAACTAAGAGCTTTTCATATTTAGGTGTGTTGTTCAACCAAAATGAATCTTGGGCATAAACAATAACTGCCTAAAAACTGATGTTTATTCGGGCATCCAACGCCTTGGTAACCTTTTCTAAGAAATTGGTCCGGAAACCTCCTGGGGAGTTGATACAAATCTATAAAGCAAAGTGTATCACTTCTGCAATGTATGGAGCCGGGGTGTGGGGGCTAGCAAATACCACGCAGCTGCAACAAGTTCAGAATTATTTTTTAAGATTTAAATTATCTGTCCCACCTAGTACATCATCTCTTGTTTGTCATGAAGAACTGGGTCTCTCTTTTATTTCTGATTTAATTAAAGTGGAACCGATACTTTTGTGGCATAGTATCTGGTATAAGGAGCAGACACAGTTAAACAGGGATGTTTTAGCTGATTGTCTTAAACTAGACGGAGCCTTAAAAATACTATGGATTAGATTTGTTCATGATTTCATGAATGACTTAGGGCATCCAGAATATTTTATCAATCCGAGTTCCTTACAGAGGATTTCAAGGGAAACATTAAAAAAGGAGGGGCTTCACACGCTGGAAGAGGCTAGACTGTCTGGTGAACTTATGAAGCCCACCGTCAACCAACACCAATCTATTTTAACTACGTTTGGAATGGAGCCATATTTGTCATTTGTCCCTGCAACTTATGATAGAATGTTATTGACCAGACTTAGGCTTAATCTGTTTCACAGACTGGTGGCGTGGCCGAAAATGAACGATTGGTCGAGGCAGCTCCCATTGTGCCCTAGTGATAATCAATCATGTCAGTCTACCATTCATTCCGTCCTCTTTTGTAAATTTTACTCTGAATTAATGAAAGTGTGGCTAATTCCACTCTTAAAAACCCAGGGGCTAAGACAATGCCACCCTGATTTTTTAAACCTCCAGTTGTTGGATAACAAACATGTAGTACGGAGGCTTGCTATGTTTTTAAAGAGAGTACTCCATTTAAGGAAAAGCCTAATTATTACAGATGATACTGCTGCTGTTCGGTAATTCTTGTTTGATTGGAAGCAACATACATTTTTCTTTGTGCTTTTATGATTGTAAATTCATAACAGTCGAATAAAGCTTTCTTTTTTTTTTTTTTTTTTTTTTTTAAAGTTTTTATTGAGCAATAATTCGGTTACAAGTACGGGCCTACAACCACCCGGGCCGGCCGCTAGGTACAGAAGGAAATCTACACATATCAAGGCTACAATCAGTTCCCAGGGCACTGCCCCGCAGTGGCTCCAGATAGTTCTCGAGGAACAGGAAGCGTAAGTCAACAATCACAAAAACAAAAAGACAAACAATAAAAACAAAAGGCGAGTTATGAGGGAAACCAGTGCGGGTCAGGCTCCCCCCGGGAAACTCCAGTCAGGACAATTGAGCAAACCGCTAAAAAGAGGAGTACCGGGAGGCCGGGGACGGAGGGGGGGGGAGGGGGTCAAGGGAGATGAACGTCAATATGTAGTTGTCCCAAAAGGCGCCAGGAGCCATCAAGGGTCAGGGGGACATGGCGATATCAGTGTCTACCAGGGGGGGCGTACAGATGCCTCCGCGATACGCGTTCCATTGCCCCCAAATTCTACCCCATGCCCCCGGCTTGCCACGGGCCACATACACAGTCTTCTCCCTAAACATACACCAGTCCATATTCTCCTTCCATACTGACACGGTGGGCGGCCGTTGAGCGCCCCAAAGTTGCGCTATATCCCTCTTGGCAATCATGTTCCCTAGGGCCGCCCACCGAGTCTGAGCCGCGCTGTAGTCATTGGGCTCCCACACATTCAGGACACAGCGACGCACCTCCGGCAGCAGCACAACCCCAGTGACCTGTCCCATAACCGTGTGGACCCGGCGCCAGTAGTCCGCCACCTCGCGGCACTCCCAAAGGATATGAAGAAAGGTGGCGCTGAGCCCACACCCTCGCTTACAGAGCCCGTCGCCGGAAAATCCCATCGAGACCAGGCGCGGACCCGTCACATACACCCGGTGGAGAATCTTGAGCTGTACCAACCGGAGACGAGCCGGAATGGCAACCTCCTTGGGGGACGACAGTGCAGACTGCCAATCTTCGTCGTCCAATTCCACCCCATCCCCAGTCCAAGCCTCCCGAAGGCGCACAAAAAGGTCCGCCCGGTGATTAATTAGTTTTTTATAAATTAAAGAAATAGTACTATCAGGGACATGGCCGTCAAGTATGCGGTCCTCGAGGGGCGAGGAAACAGGGATCTTGGTCCCCTCCCCGAAGACCGAGAGCAGGGCGTGTCGAACCTGGGCGTAGCGGAAGAACTCCCTGTCGGTCAGCTCGTATTCGGCCTGGAGCACCGCGAAAGTCTTTACCGCGCCCTTATGCCACAGGTCTCCCACTTTGCTGATACCAATCGTGTCCCACTGGTCAAACCCCTTCGTGGTCCACAAGCTGCCCAGGCGGTCGGAGGCAAACAAGGGAGTAGCACATGTTAATCGCTCACTCCAGCCCATGGCCGCAGTGGCAGCCCTCCAGGTCCGCACCGCAATCTTAGTAGGACCCGTAAGGGTCCGGCCAGCCAGGCGGGAATAAAGTGCCCTGTTGTAGTTCCCGCCGGGAAGCAGGAACTTGTCCATCTCGTACGCCGGATTCAAGCCGGGCGCATACGTGGCGTGGTTAATGGCAGATAGCTGCGAGGCCCAATAGTACCTGCGGATGTCAGGAAGCGCGATGCCCCCGTCATACCAGGGGAGAGTGAGCTTGGCAAGAGCAATACGCGCCCGCCCGTCCCACACCAGTCTCCCCTGCAGGCTCTCCACCTCCCGAAAGTAGGCCACTGGGATAACGTCGAAGGAGTTCTGGAGTGCATAGAGGAACCTGGGAAGGGACATCATTTTAAACAGCGCGGCCCGACCCAGCGGGGACAGGGGGAGCCTGCACCACCGGGCCGTGTCCTCCCGCAGTCGCCGAAGTGGACGCAGGAGATTCTGCTCATAGCGAGCCACCGGGTCCAGCGAAACGTATATCCCCAGGTACTTAAAGCCGCTCAGAGATATTTGAATCGGGAGCCGAGGCGGCAGGAGAGGAGGACCACCAGAGATGGGATAAACGCAGGATTTAGACCAATTGATCATGAGACCCGAATTGTTCCCAAAGGAGGTCAGAACGTCAAAGAGGACGTTGAGTGACTGCCGCGGTGAGGTGAGATACAGGAGAATGTCGTCCGCATACAGCGAGACCCGATCTTCGAAGCCCGGGCCCCACCGGATCCCTCTAAGCGAGGGCTTCCAACGGAGCCAGGCAGCGAGTGGCTCCAGGGCGAGAGCAAAAAGCAACGGGGACAACGGGCACCCCTGCCTCGTGCCCCTGCCGAGGGCAAAGGGCCGAGAGACCCGCCCATTCACCACCACTTGAGCCATGGGTCCCGTGTAAAGGAGCCTCACCCAGCCAATAAATCCCTCTCCAAAGCCGAATTTATCCAAGACGGCCCAGAGGAATGGCCACTCAATAGTATCAAAGGCCATCGTGGCATCCAAAGAAACCAGCACGGCCGGTTCGGAGAGGAACTCCGCCCTGGCAAGGGCACCGTGAAGACGCCGCAAGTTAAGAGCGGTGTTACGGTGCGGGATAAAGCCGCATTGGTCCGGATGAATAAGGTCGCACACGACACTCAACAATCGATTGGCCAGGACTTTCGCCAGGATTTTAGGCTCCGCATTGAGCAGTGAAATAGGCCGGTAAGAAGTACAGCGGTCTCGCGGCTTGCCCTCCTTGGGGATAACGACTATAGTGGCCAAGCGCTGGTCGGCCGGAAGGGAACCCGCCGCTAGAGAGTCGCGAAACATGCGGCTGAGGAAGGGCGCAAGCTTATCAGGACGCAATTTGTATAGTTCAATGGGCAGACCGTTAGGACCCATAGCCTTGCCCGAGCGAAGGGAACGGATCGCGGTCGCTATTTCATCCGACGACAAGGGGGCGTCCAGCCGCTCCCGGTCCTCAACGGACAGGCCGGGCAGAGCTATATCTCTCAGTAGGAGGCGAGAGTCATCCTCATCCCTGTCAGACACCGGGGAGTACACCGCCCGGAGGTGGTCAGCGAAACATTCCACAATCTCATCCGGCTCAGTCACACACACACCATCCGCAGCACGCAACTCGGGGACCACACGATTCACTCTCTCCTTTTTGTCCAGCCACGCAATCAACTTTCCCGCCTTGTCCCCCGCGTCATACAATCGGCCCTGCTGCTCCCTATACATAGTTTTGGCCGCGTCAGTGACCAGGGACCTATATTCGAACTGTTTCAGGCTAAGGGCATGTAGCCCGTCCGGAGTAACATTCGCCTCCAAGGCCGACTCCAACCCCGAGATGTCAGTCTCCAGCTTCACCACCGCCTCGCTCCTAACCTTCTTGGCCACCACTATCTGGGCGAGGGCGTGTCCGCGTATCACAGTTTTAAAGGCTTCCCAAAGGGACAACGCAGACGGCACCGACCCCTCGTTTTCACTGAAGTATTGGTCCATGGCCTTAACCAGGCTGTCACGAGTCGCAGGGTCCCGCAGGTACCAGGGGTTAATAGGAGCTATCCGCCCTGCGGACCGCGACCCGGTGTCAAAGAGAAGCCACAGCGGAGAATGGTCGGAGATACCACGCGCCAGGTGTCTGACCTCTCGAATCCGACCAGTCTGCGCCGCGGGCATAAGGAAGTAGTCTAACCTGGAGAGACTCCCATGCGCCCCCGAATGAAAGGTGAACTGACACTGGGTCGGATGCATTAGTCTCCAACTATCCACCAAGCCGAAGGTCTCCAACATCCCACCCAGCCATGACTGGGCAGCGGGGAGGGTCCTTGGCGGGTGACGATCCAGTTCACCCGAAACCACAGAATTAAAGTCCCCGCCCATGAGCAGGAGGCCATCCGGAAGGTCAAGCAGCATTCGACCCAAGTCAGTAAAGGTGGAGTTCTGGAGGCCCGGGGGGACATAGACTGAAACCAGGGTAAGGGGCTGCCCCTCCCACCTCCCAATCAAACACACATAGCGCCCTCTGTCATCCGAGACTATCCTCGTGATCTCCACCGGAAGGGAGGTTCGCAGGAGAATGCCCACCCCCCTGGAGCCAGTTGTGAAACCAGAATGGGCTACGAGGCGGTATCCCCCCCTGTTCATCGCATGGCAGACATTGCCGACCAAGTGCGTCTCCTGGAGAAACACCACATCAGGAGTCACACGACGCAAATATTGCAGTACAACACCCCGCTTAATACGGTCCCCCAACCCATTGACGTTCCATGACATAAGCCTCAACCCGTCTCCCCCCATCCCCTCCAATAGATCAAGAGGCCCCCAGCCCGCAGCACGGTTCCCAAATATGGACAAAAATCAATACCTCGCCCTGTAAACAAAAAACACACAACAAAACAACCCCTCTTCCCCCCCAACCCCACCCCAAGTCCAACTCCCCCCACCCTGCACCCCTGCGGGCCAATGACCCCCCCCAACTTGCAGTGTGCCTGTCGCCCCCCTAACCCCATTCTACAAAAAGACCCCGGAGGAGGAAAGGGACCCGAACCCGCCCGCACCCCTCACAGGTCCTGGTAAGACACAGTATGCAAAAGAAGTAAGACCCAACTGTACAGTGCAAAACCGCAGAAGCAAGGACCAAATGTCAGTCTAAGGGGACCCGTCACCTGCGGTGCCCCCAGAGGGCCCGGGCCGGCCACCCCCGTCCGGCAGCGAGTCCAGCCAGTCACTTGCGGCCACAGGAGAGTCAAAAAAGTCTGTCCGCTCTCCATGCTCCACTCGGAGTTTCGCCGGGTAGATCATCGAATACTTAAGGCCGAGCTCGCGGAGACGGCGCTTCACCCCTTGGAATCCCATCCGCTGTTTCTGGACCAGTTGCGTGAAGTCCGGATAAAAATTGATGGTCGAGTTCTCGTAGCGGACCGGGCCACGGGTCCGTGAAGCCTGCAGAATAGAGTCGCGGTCCCTGTAGTGGAACAGTTTAGCCACGATAGGCCTCGGGGGGGCCCCCGGCCGCGGCCGGCCGCCCGGAACTCGATGGGCCCGCTCCACGGCGAAGAATTTGCTTAGGCCAACCGGGGACAGCTGTTGCAGGATAAGTTCCTCGATCCACGAGGTCCACCGGGCGGCCGTCGGAGGACTCCGGTACACCAATGATGCGGATGTTGTTGCGTCGGGCCCGTCCCTCGAAGTCCTCAAGCCGCCGGGCCATATGATCGCTGACCACTCTAATGTCCCCAAGCGCGGCCCGCAGATCCGACACCTCCGCACCCAGGGTGGAGGTCCGTGTATCAAGGGCCTGGACCTTCTCGTTGGTTTTGGAGAGGTCTGCCCGAATCAGGGTGACATCGATCGCGACAGTGTCGATCTTACGGGCCAGGGCCTCATATTGCGTCGCGATGGTTTCCCTGATGCCCTCGATGGCGCCCATAATGTCCTGCAGGGAAAGTTCCGCAGAGACGGTCGTGCCTCCCCCTGCAGCATCCGGGGAGAGGCCAGCAGCGCCAGGGGACCCCCTGCCCTGGGTGTAGCGGTCCATGTTGTTGCTCTGGACCGCTCCCCCGCGCAGAGAAGCCTTGGTCTTGCGCCCCTCCGGACCCCCTTTGCCCGCCATGCGAGCGCAGTCTCTCAATGGGACCTCCGATCAAGAGGTGTGCGGGCGCCAGCAAAAGGACCACAAACTGTCGACGTAGGGGTCGGAGGCGTCAAGCCCGCCAGTAGCAGATGGAAGCAAGCCTCGGGCAGAGGCCCAGGAGGCACCTCGCCACCTTATGCACGCACGCCAGCCGATCTCCTGAAGGCCAAAACCGAAACCGAAAGTGCTGAATCGGCAACTGGCACCGCGCTGAGGCCGCTGTTGTTCAATTGCAGCCCGGCCCCACGGGTCACCTTCACCCCGGCCACCTCCGTCGGGTGGGTCCCAAAAGTTCCGACGACGACAACTCAGGATTCCCAGGTCCGATTAGAGTTTTAAAAAGAGATATATGATCAGCTGGTCTTCATCTCCCAGATTCCATAAACCAAATCAGGATAGTCTCAGGATATATTCCGAGGAGCAGAAAGGGTCCGGGGAGCCCTGTGCTCACGCGACCATCTTGGATGCGCGCTAGGCTCCTCCCCCGAATAAAGCTTTCTTGATGATGATGTTACTGCAGTATGGACTACTGACTGAGTCAATTTTAAGGTGGCATGAGCAACACAGACAGTGTCTGCACGAAAATGGTAGATTTGAAATAACGCTGATTAGATATATATTTATTTGCCTAGACGTATTTAGGACCAGCAGCACTTGTTCGATTTGTCTTCCTAAGCAACTGCTGCCCACTTACCAGAGTCCATTCATGGATGTTCCTAGCTCTTTCCTTGCCCGGTCTCTCTTATGAGCTTATCAGTAACCTGTGTTAAGTCAGTAGGTGAGAGGAGAAAATTACAACCTGTCACTAGTCATGATTTCCTTCAGGAGTCTGCATAGAATGACTCCCTCCCCCACTCTAGGTATTCTTAATAAAGACAGTTGATATTGTTTAGCTAAGAGAACTGGTAGCTAAGAAAATCTGTATCAGGCTAATATGTCAAATCCCTTCTATACTGTGCTACTCTCTCTTTCCTCCCTTCACATAGTTTTCATGCTGGGAGGGAGTTGTAACTAATTCCACAGTAAAGTGTGCAATCTAACAATGAGGATCTCTGTATAACAAAATATCTGCCATGTATATTTTTAAAGTAGCTCAAAACATTCTTACTTTCGTTTTCTCAGTTATAACATTTAGAGTTTAGAAGCCTAAAAGCATAATATTTTATTCAGTTCATGAGGAAATCTCTGAGCCTTACACAATTTAGGGGCCTATTACGATGTGAGCTTGAAAGCCTCCAATCACAGGTCGGGGGCTTTCTGACTCACATCGTAGGTTTCAAATTCGACAGCCTGGTTATGATAAAGGCTGTCAGATTTGAAACCGGCCGGTCAAAGCAACTGTCTTCTAACGGGCACAAGGAGCCCGTGGGCAATTTGGAGGCCTCTCTTAATCCCCTATGTACATCGTTTATGCCATGGGGATTATGGTGTTGCTTTCCGACAGGCTTTTCATATCAAGCTTTTCGACTTTAAAAGCCTGTCAGAAAATGACTTTGGGGGCCCCTAGCAGGGTCCCATGTCTCCGCAGTTTCCGGTTGGAGGGTACCTATGGTGCTCCCCCTGTAAATCCCTGAATTTACACAGGCTCCCATTTCTCCATGGGAGCTTGTGCTACAGCCCGAAAAGGGAGTATGGGCCCACACCATATGCGGTCTCATTGTAATGTTGGTGTTAGGACCGCTGACCGGAGGTCAGTTGCTCCCGAGACCGCTGCAATGTCAGGCATACATGAGTCCGCCTGACATCATAATCAGGCCATTAGTATTTATGTGTTGTTCTTGTCAGATGTCAATAATAGAGTTTTATCAAATTCTGAAGAAATAATTTCTTCCAAGTTATGCCTAGAGTCAAAGATACACGAGTTAAAACTTGACATAGGTCAGAAAGGGAAAAGTACACTTACCGGGGATTTCTGAAATAGGAAAAACACTTTAGGTATCACCATAATTGTACCCATGTTTGTTCCACCTAACCCACTCAGTGCACGTTTCCTCCATCTATCCAGACCCACAGCACATTTCCTGTGCACTACTCAAAATGTCGCTTTGAACAAATCTTCATAATTAGGGGGTGATCACAATCCCAAAATATTTAACTTTGTTCTGGTTCCATGCTATTTATTTTACAACTGGTATTTCCAAATTGATTGAATAATCTGAATAGGTTGAGATATTCCTGGTGGCCCAGGTGTAAGTAGTATGTGTAATAAACAGATTGAACGTCATGCTGCTGCATTTAATCTGAAACGTTGTGGAGTTCTTGCCTGTGAGACATAGTGTCTTGTTTTACATTGTGGTGTTCTAGGTTCATGGTTCTTGGTTGTCATCGTGGAGCTGCTTGAGGAAAATGTGTAGAGCTGTGTTTTTAAGGCCTTCTGAAAAGCATGGTATTTATAACCATCCTTTACCTTCATGTGCAGTTCCAAAATTTGCCTGTTTGAGCTGAGAAAAGTGTGCCTGCCGAATTGGATTTTGTTGAAGCGTGGTATTTTCAGTATTAGAAATGTGTTGGTTTAGAGGTTTACTGTAGGGCTGTGGGGTTGTAATGTCCAGTTCCACACAGTGCTCAATGTGGTAATCCCTATTGTGATTCTGAGCATGCTTCTTTAGGATTTCACTTCAGCACCTAATGCAGTTCCGTAGCAAGATCTGCACCTAAGATCACACCTAAGCTTTTTATTGTGTTTGGTTGTGAGAGCACTTCTTCTGTGCAGAGGGTCAGTTTCTACATTAAAGGATTTTGGTTTTGCCTGCGTTGCATTTAGGGTGATTGTCGGCATACCCTCTTTTAATGCAATCAGCTCTGGTGCTATGAAGGTTCTTGAACTTAGAGATAGTACTGTAGCATTTGAAAAGTTGTAAAAAATGGTAGCAGTCTAGGCAAAGGGCTGAAGTAGATAATAAAAAGAAGGGGCAAGATGGTTGATCCCTATGAGACGCCATTATCCATGTGGTAGGTTTTGAAGATGAGAGATGGTTGTGAGATGATATGACTCTGATTGGCTAGGAAGGAGATCATTTCCAACGCTTTTCCTTGGATGCCCACATTATTAATTCTGGTAAATAGTGTTAGGTGGTGGAATATGCCGGATGCAGTAGCGAAGTCCAGTAGGATGAAGGTGGCTACTCCATTTGCATCCCCCATGTTCTTAATTAATCCAGTGTAGCGTCCACTAGATATTATGTCCCTCTTAAAGGATGGAAACAGACCTGACCATCTGAAGAAATGATGGTCTGTCTTAACATTTTTAGGTCTCGCCTAGCGTTGCAGCGTTCATGCGCTGCTTGATCTGCGAGAGCTATAGTAATCGATATTTTAGAAGGGGACTTTAAGCCACGCCCTTGATTTCAATTGGCTGGCGTCATAGTTTAGGGTAAACGCTGGCTTGTGATTGGGAATCGGGCTTTTTGGTTACCACCCTGACGCTTTTTGGGACGGCCCATCTGGACTGGCCCACGCCATCTTTGTTTCCCGTGATGTAGGAGGGTGTGCTGGTAGCTTGTTTACTGTTTTCTGATTGGATTTTGTGCTTTTTTGTTACCGCCCTGTATTTTTTTCGTACGGCCCATCCGGACTGCTACATAGATTGGTGGTCACACACACACAAAGAAGTACCGAAGGTGCGCTTGTTGTCTAGGGTCTGTAAATGTTAGATCTCCGTCTTTGTTTCTTTGTACAAGATTTTTGGTTTTTATTTTATTTTCTGCAAGTCTTGCGTGAGTATAAAATAGATGGGGTTTGGCTGTAGGGCTTCTTTTAGTGGCTACCATGTGACGCCTCCCATGGTGTCACAGCCCTTTTTAGGTGTCGCCTAGCGTTGCAGCGCGCATGTGTTGCTCGCTCTGGTGTTAGCCACGCAAATAAGAAATGACATATATCCCCCTGACCCCTACTAACATATGAAAATATGACGCAAATGTCGTGTTAGAAACCTCCTTTTATCTGGGGTCAAACAATACCCTGATTAACTTCTAATGTTCTTTGGCGGGACTGTCCGTCTGCACACGCTGCATGTAAAAATATGTTCTTTATATCTGTTGCGCCCACAAATTCGTGCTGCAACAGAGCGCTTATTGCAAGGTTAAGATCTAAGCGCTATGCTCGACAGTAGAGGAAGATTGGAGATGGTTTACGAGAGGAAGGCGTGGACCCTAAACTACATAATGCTGCAGTTTTAGCTTGAGGACACTGATTGATTTAAAGGCAATTTATAGTGGAGAATCGTTCAGGGCACTGTGTTACATACACACACAAACACATAAACAGATACGTACACACAAACACACGCGCACACATACATACACACACACATACAGACACTCGCACACATACATGAACACACACACACGCACGCACACACATACAAACACTTCCTTTTGTTGCTCAACTGACTGCGATACATCCATGGCTTAGGTACTAGAGGGATACAAAGAACAAAAGTTTCTTCATCACTCCCGCCACAGCCCAGTGGCAGGCGTGTTCACTTGCAACTTCTACGGTTTGACCCCTGCACACGCAACAGAGCGCTCATTGCAAGGTTGAGATCTAAGTGCAATGTCCGATTGGAGAGGAAGGTTGGAGATGGTTTGCAAGAGGAAGGCGTGGACCCTAAACTACCTAATGCTGCAGTATAAGTTCGAGGGACACTGATTTATTTAAAGGCTATTTATAGCATAGAATCCTTCAGGGGACTGCATTTGCAAAAAATTAAGCTATTACTATTGTAAATAACAATGCCTTTTAATTATGTTATCGAACAAAAAACATTACTAAAAGGCATTACCATTTACAATGTCAATAGCTTAAACTTGCATAAATGCGAGACCTATTGCGTGGCAAATGCTTGTTATGTAAGCGTCCTGTTCAATTAATTTAGCCAGGCAGAATGCTTTTGTTATTGGAATGTGTGTTATAGGATTATTTGCATCCAGATCTTGTTTCTTTAGAACCATTTTGACAGAGGAGCGATTGAGTTGTTTTGGCATGACACCTGTAGTAAGTATGAGGCTGGTAATGATAGGTGATGAAAGATGTGTCTTGCCTTTTAAAAGATTAGTCAGAAAACAAGGGAAAGAATAGTTCTTTCAGTTGTTAGGGAACGTGCTGCTGGTTCAAAGTGCTTGGAACATTTGAACTGTGGAATATGTATAGCCCTTTAGCTATTTCTATACAATAATTGGCTTGAGTGCAGCAAAAAAATGAATAGGGAACCAATTCCCAAGTGCACGCCGCAGGGTTTTAAATCTACAGGTGATTTTGAAGACCTCCTTGTGGCCCATGATCACAGAATTTTGCTGTGAATTAAGTGCTTTGATGTGGTGGATGGTAAGTCAGCAAGAAAGAAATTGGTCATTAGCCATTGGTGGATGTGCATAGGTGGTGTTTCACTAGGAGGGATTCACATCCCAGTGCTGCAAACTCATGATGGTGTGCACCCTGTTTAAGGATTTATCAAGTGGGACCCCAACTTTTCCTGCCCCTTTGGAAAATGTATTTAAAGTGGTTGAAGTCTTGGGTTGTATTGGAACAAGGCATCTGCTTCCATGCTTCCATGCTTGTATTGTTCTTGGGACGACTGAGTAATGGACTTGATTTTGGGGTGATGTCATAGCTGGGAGGCTGACATGACAAGGCTTTCTGATTACCTGCATAATAGTTATAGAACTTGTAGTGCTTTTCTTGCTGCACCAAGTGAATCTCTTTAGGAGATTTGGATTTCTTCTGTTTCCTCTGTATTTTTATGCTCTTATGCTGAGTTTCATATATATCCAATTATTTTAGAATTTGCAATAAATTTGACTAACCGTCATTTGGTTGTCGCCCTGAGTTATTGTGCTAACTGCTGTATTCAGTTTCTCCATATTGGTAAACGGATACCAATAAGAAAAAACTTTATCACACTTTTATAATAATTTTTAAAATGACAAAATGACAATATAAAATTTCCATGCATGTGTGCGCATGTGGGATGTTTGGGGGGAGCCCTTTGTTTCCTTTAGGGTCTTCTGGACACCGATGTCATGGCTCCGTTGCTTATCTGTATTAACTGGTCACTTTTAAGTTGCTAACTGCTGTATTCAGTTTCTCTGTATTGGTAAACGGATGCCAATAAGGAGAAACTTTATCACAGGGTTAATAATTTTTAAAATGACAAAATAACAATTTACCATTGCTTTGCGATGTGCAGCATAATTTTTCTGTTTTACTTCATAATTTAGTCAACACATAGGATGTTCCTCCATTGCCACATAATTTGTGTGAGCCTGATCATACATAATTAATCTTCTCAAGTGTGAAAGAAACTTAATCCAATTTAAACTGCAGCCTTACTTTACATACTTTTCATCGCAGTGTTTACACAGTGCAAGATGTGTTTCTTTTTCTTTTGTTTTGTGCAAATGGATAATGTTTCCAAAATGAATATTTTAGACAAAAATAGCCACCCATTCATGCCATACCGTGGTGAAAAAACTCAGTAGATTACCTATATTCTGCATAGTGTTGGCACGCAGGAAACCTGCATTACAATGGCACACCCAACATTGGGTGGATCAGGGGTGGTGTTAACTTCAAAGTTTTTGAGACAACCTGTCTCTTAAGACAAGATTCAAAACAGTATTTCAAAATACAGTCAATAAAAAACAGGACTGGCTCTAAAAAGGGAGTTGGAGGTTAGAAGTCAGAAAACCAGGTTGATTACGAAAATTAAAAGGAACAATACAGTAATAGTAAAATATAGAGGCAGTAGTAAACTCACTGAAGTACACACAAGTAATTTGCCATGAAGGCTATCAGTAAGAATAGTACAAAAATAAGTGGCAGAATCAAAAATAGACTAAGTTTCAAATGTGCAACATATCTGTAAGAAATAGGACAATATTCCTAGAGGTTCAAGAAAGGTCTCCGATTACACCCAAATTGCAAGTTTTATATACAGTTTTATTACATAGATGAAGACTGAAAAAGCAGGATGGTATGATAATTGTTCCAAGCAATCATATTTTAACATTTTAAAATGTCTCATAACTCTACCACCTTAACCCTAACCTCACTGATGACGGAAAATCGATTTTGCTTTTTTGAGCTTAAATAATATGTTAAACTGTAACTCACATTAACATTAGTATACATGATTTATTTATTATGTACTCTAATTATTTTTTACTTATTGATTTCATGTTATTCACATTTCGATTTAGCACAGTTAGCCAGTGTGCATTTACAGTTAGCGTAAGTGGGCCTAGGTGCTCCATGCCATTTTAGAATTAAATGTTGAATGTCTGCTTTTTATGCAAATACTTCATTTCAGTTTCAGTTCCAGGTAGTCTCATTTAAAATGTTATTGTTTGCCAGTTTACAATTTGAAGGTCTTAGTATAGGGATTAGTTGGTTTGGACCGAAACCTCAACACCTGCATTGGATGAGAAAGATGAGGAGCTGGTAGTCCTTTGTCTGATATCATGAAGGTCCTGGTAAGTAGCCTCATAGGCTGCGATGGATTGAGTGGTGGCTGTCAGGTCGTCACTGTGCAGACACTGCAACTATGCAGCAGCCCTACCTCCTGAAACAAATAGTCGTGCTATTCCACCGGGTACATGTTTGAGACCACGGAACCCCTGCTGCTTGCTGTGGCCCATAAAAACTTTTGCAGAAGTCTACATATAACACGCAGCGTGACACCTTATGCACCGGCGATACCTCTAGAGGGAACTCCCAATGGGCAAGCAGTGCTTAGAGTGCCTGCAATTAAAGGATGGCAGGAGAAGGGCATCCAAACACTTGGGGACCTATACCATGAGGGGACGCTCATACCATACACAAAGCTAGTAGAAGAAGAGGGACTGCCACCAGGGCAATTCCTCGCCCATCGCATGCTGGTGGCCTCAATTATGGCCCTATGGGGGGATGTCACTACAGAGCCATGGATGCATCCCACTATGCAGTACTTGCACGCCATGGGACAGGGAAGACATCTAACGCGCTAGTTTGCAGCCTCACTCAGAACTCACGCAGCGATCAGTCTTGATACCCTTCGGCACAAGTGGGAGCAGGACCTGGGTCATCAGTTTACCAACACGGAGTGGGCTTGGGTGCTTGCGAGCCCCACACGCATCCCGAGGAACATGCGCTTCCGTCAGATAAAGTTATACATAGTCCATAGGGCATACCTCACGCCTGTGAAAATTACATTGCTGCGCACTTGTACTGGTCAGGAGGTGCCTTTTGATTGGCCCACCTATTTATTACACAAGTTCTGCAGGACACCCAACACGAAAGTCACGCCCAGATTTTTAGACCTGGGAATGATAGTGGCCAAGAGGCTGATCAGTAAAAGGTGGAAAGCACCAGACTTACCCCATATACAGGCTTGGCGAAACTCCATGCTCGTGTGGGCCAAGACGGAAAGCCTTGCCATCAAACGTGAAGAAACCCTGGGACTGCGTAAGGTTCCTATCACCACATACTGGGACGCTCTCTACACTGAATTACAACAAAACACAGGCGCACGGATCGGGGACCCCCATGATGCACAGGCCATAGGTAGCTAACATGCATGCAAACCGAGACTGCGTATCCATCATGTTACCTTCTTACTGGCGGATATGTGCTGGCTTTAGGAATGGGGAGGTAGCTGGTAGCTACCAGCTGTATGACCAATATGTAACACTGTACATGGACACGGCGAGGGGTTAAGGGCTGAGCAATTGTTGCACACGTTTCGTTTTCTTTTTTTTTTGCAGTTAATGTATGCAAAGTTCTACTTCTCCTTTTTACTCCCCCGTGAATCTATTACTATCGCCTAATCGTATATGAGCGGCAGTGCAACCGCTTGATCTGTAAGCTTACACATGTAAAAGCATGTAGAGGTAGATATGTAACAACATATATGCTTCAGAGGACACTCAAGAATGTAAGCTATGGTGTAACTGACATGTCTTCTGTCCCCCCTTCCCTCCTCTCTTCCCTTCCTTGCCTACCTATTGGAGACAAATTACGAAGGCACTGATAAGTCTTGGTTTTTTTACAGTTTATTATACTACCCTGGAAATGTAATAAGAATATACAAACGTACATGTGCTATACCGTATGTAACAACTGGAACGCCCAGCAGTGCCTGCATATATATGTGTTCTGTGCTACTAAAACACAAAATCAATAAAATAGATTTACACCAAAAAACATGAAGGTCCTGGTAAGAGAAAGAGTTGCCATTGTATTATTTTATGAGATGGCGGACACCACCAGGCACAAGGAGAGAACATTGGGCTGTGATTAGCCATCCTTTGGTGGGAAACTGAAGTTAGTAACGTTTGGTTGAAATGTTATGTTTTAACTGTGTGAGGGTTGTTAGTTAGAGCATCTTCTGAGATCAATGCTCCTTATTCTGCTTGCAGAGATGTTCTCAAGCGCAAGTATCTTTCTTCTGATTCTATTTGGAGACTTTTTCTGGTTCCTGTTTCGGTTCTATATTTGTAGTTACCAACTGCTTTTGAAATTCCCTGAACTATCCACAACTTTACCTTAGAATTATGTTGTTTTCTTGATGGAAACAAGTCTTCTCTTTGCACCTGTTGCCTTTAATATGCTAATTCTCCATGTTTCTAATTGAACTGCTTGGATTATATGCATGCATGCTGCATCCAAGTGAAAATCGATTCTCCTCAACTGGATTGATTTAAGGTGTACTACTACTATTTTGATCAAAAAAACCTTCATGGTTTGCAGTCTGTTCCAGTCTGTCGTTAATGTGGAATTTCAGCCCCAGTTCGAGACTAATCTCCCTCTGGTTGGATATAGCGGAGTTTTGAGATAGAGCCAGGATTAGTGAGTCACAGAGACTGGGTCACTGACACAATATCGAAAACAACAATATCGTGAAACAAAAATACCAATGCAAGATATCATTTTCAAAAATATTGTCTCCTTATACTTATGATGGTAAGCACACAAATATGGGAAAAAAATGTTACCTTACTAATATTGTTAAAAAACATACAAAAATATAGTTTTCTGGTATATATATATATATATATAGTTTATATATTATGAAACATATATATTTTACATTATATCACATTATTTGGGTTAGTTTTTTAAATTAATGCTATATTAAGCATTACAGAGTGGTGGTAGCCACTCTGTTGTTATAGTAGGATCACCCCAGATAGTAGTTAAACAATAGTTTTATCCCTCAATAACTTTGCACCCATTTGACGAATGTCCATGAAACTTTGCAGACCTGTTGCACCTGTTTCATTGTCGGCCGACTGAAAGTTTTGCGGTGTTTGGTTTAAGGGGTGAAAAGAAAAATTAGCTTGAAATGCAATGCATTTTACATAAACTTTTGTATTTCCTGTAGCCCAAAACGGCCAGTGGGATATTTCAGAAATTTAGCAGCAGTAGATATTAGGGTGCACAGATGATTCTTTTGGGTACTGCAGGTAAGTATGGAATATTCCGGAGTTAGGCCCATGTAGCAAAGCAGCTCATTATCCTATTTTTCAGCAGTAACCTTTTGCACATATTTCGTGCACGACAATGTTGCATTAGTTTCTCCAAAACTAAACTTGTTTACACATCTAGCTTCACACAACATTATCACAATACCCTGAACATCATGTACAAGGTCTCTTTTCACACTATGTATAAATTTCGTCTCTATCTTCATCTACGGGGCAACAGGGCTATCTATCTACATAGCCATAACATCATTAATCTATATGCACATCGCAAGGCTACTTTCTATTATAAAAAGATGGGCATCCCGATAGATTAGTAGATGAGGCACCTCATCTGACACCGAGGGTCCCTGCATGCTGAGATTTCACCAAGCAGTGGTTTGAGATCTCATGAAGGGTGACCAGTTCGTGACCAAGATGAGGTCATTCATTTCTCTCCCATCAGGTAATGGGGTTGGGTCGTCCCTTGGGGGGATTCTTGGTTCAACACCTACACACACACCTACTACTTACTCATTGATGAGTAAGTGCCTTCTGTGAATACCAAAATGAGTAAGTGCCTTCTGTAAATACCAAACTGAGTAAGTGCCTTCTGTGAATACCAAACTAGTAGTAAGTTTAGGATTTTTTCCTAAGTTAGTTCTGTGAATCAATGAGTAAGTGCCTTCTGTGAATACCAAAATGAGTAAGTGCCTTCTGTGAATACCAAAATGAGTAAATGGTAGTAAGTTTAGGATTTTGTCTTGTTAGTTCTGTGAATCGGGCCCATCATACATTTAGAGTAGTGTTCGCATAGTAGGAGTACACTTGATTATTGCCTTGTTTTCTATGCCTGCATATATACACTGTTGTAGCACCATGGTAGAACTGTATCTACTATTTACGCTTTTGGTGCTTGTAATCACTTTTATCTTCTTCTGTCTATTAATCATTGCAGCACACGTATTTTATACTAGAATAACATTGGCTCAATAAACATATTGAAAACGTCCCACTGTGTATTCACTGTGTACTTCTCTGAGAATAGGAGAGTACGAGTGACTGAGCAAAAGGTTCTATACTGTTTCCATGACCCCTGCGCGGTGAGGGTTCTCATGTTCAATGGTTGTCAGAAGCCGTAGCTTCCTGGTAAGGTTAGGGGGGCTTACGGTGGCACTGTAAGCTAGCTTGTCTATAGGCCATCATATCCTGCAATGGGGTGTCAGGAATCAGTCTAGAGACCAAGCCCTTATTTTATGTTGTCCACACAAAGGCACAGATCCTGGGGATTAGTAGGAACTACACGACATGGTGCCGCCAACGTTGGTTGAGTTCTTATTTAACGTTTAATCTGAGTAGTTCAGTTGTCCTTTCTCAGAGACCCCCTACTCACATTTTAACCAGAGACGTCCGAAGTGGGAAGGGAAAGAAATCCGCCTCAGCTGAGTTGGTATTGGCTGTAGGTTTTCAAGACTGAGGATTAAATGTTTCCTGCATTGTGCATACCATATCACCATAAATTTATTTTTCTCTAACCATGACCAAACAAGTTGAGGACATTGAGGAGCAGGAAGTTGCTCTACACATTACAGAAAATTGCAGACAGGCAGTTACTATGAAATTACTACAACATGGCCTCCGGGCATCTGGTGGAGATGTCACTTTTGTGGTTGAAAATGCAAAAACAACAATTGATGGACAGAATAGAGAACAATGTCATACATTCACTCCAGTATAGAGATCTGGGCCTACATCCATCATTTTTTTGCTCACCATACCATTCCAGTTTGAACCCAGCCACACGCAAATCAGTCTTGACCCTGCGGCCAATGGGACAGTCCAGTCATCTGCCCGGCCAGGTCCTCCCTCGACTGGAAAGAAGCATCCTAGAACCAGTTTTGGGGTTTCACTCCTAATTAGCCAGGATTGCTTGACTCCAGTGTCATGGAGAGCACGGGAGCCACGTCTGGGCATACTCATCCCATTCGGGGTGACAAATGCAAAAACACAGAATGCAGAACAATGTCATACATTCACCCCAGTACAGAGACCTGGGCCTAAATCCATAGTTTTTCTGCTCTCCATGCAATTCTAGTTTGAACCCAGTCATATGCAAATCAGTCTTGACCCTGTGCCTAATGGGACCAGTCCAGCCTGAACTGCCAAGCCAGATCCCCTCTGGACTGGAAACAAGCATCCTAGGACCGGTTTCTGGGTTTTACCCCCATCAGCCAGAATAGCTTGACGCCAGTGGCATGGAGAGCACGGGACCCACGTCTGGGCATACCTATCCCACTCGGGGTGAAAAATGCAAAAACAACAATTGATGGACAGAATGCAGAACAATGTCATACATTTACCCCAGTACAAAGATCTGGGCCTAACTACATCGTTTATTTGCTCACCATGCCATTCCAGTATGAACCCAGCCATATGCAAATCAGACTTGCCAATGAGAACAGTCCAGTCTGGCAGCTAATATTTTGGAAAAATGTGCACTGCTCCAACCTCCAACTACTCTGAAAAGACTACAATCTATTTTAGGTCTTTTACATTTTTTTAATTTTAGCAGAACTTACATTTTGGATTACGCTGAAAGGGTAAAACCTTTCTATGACTTAATTAGACCTGATTTTTCAGTGCATCATTAGACACAGGAACATACAAATATTTAACGTTCCCTTACAAGCTTCTCCACATTCACACCCGTGTGTTAACACAACTATCCCGGTGAGCCACGTGGTTGCTGCACCAACTGGCTACTCCTATATCACTTTCAATAAAGGTGATACATTACCTATCGCATATAATTCCTGTTTGTACACAAACGTTGAAATGCGTTTTGCATCCACTGAGAAAATACTCACAGCGGTACAGACTGCTGTAGCGAGAGAGAGAGTACTAGCGTAGGGGAAACGCATAATTGCCTTGACCTTAGAGGCCATCAACAAAGCGAGCGCTCCAAATGCTAAAGCTTTACATCCAAGATGGATTAAATGGGCTAACTCTCTCACTGCAACAGATGTAGATTACAGATTCGACTCTATATTACAAACACAAGCATTTTTGCAGTATGAACAAGAATATCCTCTGGCAAATGAAATTATGCCTCTGTATCGATATGAATCCATCATTTATACCGATGGTACTGTCCAGCCTGCTGTAGGAACAAAACAGCAATATTTTGTCATGCATGCGCAATTGGTCAAGGGCACATGCATAACGGAACGTTCCCTCCTGAGAAAACAGACACCCGCCCCTAGGGGACTGTACAGGACATCTGGCAGAACTCAAACCCCTGATACTGGTGCTACAAAATATGGATTGTGAATTCCCCACACTTATTGTGTTAATTTTACTGTGTCCAGTCCTATAATGAATATTTGCACTATTGGGGACAGAATGGATTAGAGTTTCTAAAGGTTGCATAGTAAAGCATAAGATGCTTTGGGAACAGGTGGGAAAGCTGAAAGAAGGCCTGCCATGGGCTCATGTTATCCGTACATTGAGTCATCAATGTTTTGGCTTTCAAGTTGAAGGAAATTCCATGGCGGATGAAGCCACCAAGGGAACAGTTTGAACTGCTGCCATTGCTGCAATAACTAACAAAAGTACAAGGATAGATGGGACAACTATGGTGGCAGTTAATGCCACGGACAACGGAACAACACCGCCAAAAGCCTTTCCACAAAACCTTACAAATGCTCAGATTCCAGGAGTGGGGGATGGAGTAATACCAAACATTGATCGCAGATTAGAACTGATACTAGCTGCACATGAGGGTCTGGGTTCAGCTCATACAGGGATTACGTCTACGGTGCAGCAACAGAATATCAGGTAAAAAATATCGAGTTGCACGAAAATCAAGTTGTTAATATCATGGGTCACAAATATCGACAGCAAGAATATCGTGGTCAAGAATATCGACTTAAATTAAGCAATTTCGATATTAAAAATATTGAAGTGCTTAATATAATTTGCAAAAATATACTTCTTAAAAATATTGTTTTATTTGTTATGTATTTTAGTATATGTTTTATATGTATGTGATGTATGTTTTTTGTATAAGAATTGTTTGTATTTTTAATATATGTGTTAAATGTTTAGTAGTTATTAAAAAAAAAATTGAATTTTGCGCTTTTAGTTCCGTAGCAGGTTGTTGGTTTATAGGGAATAGGAGGGGAAATAATTTAATTATATTGAAGTTATTAATACATTTTTATTTATTAATATTTGTTTAATTGAGATGTTATAGTGTTAAATGTGTTGAGTAATTTATTATTAATTAATTAATAATTGGTTAATTAATTTTAATTAATTAATTGTTTATTCATTTTGGTAATTTTGTAATCCATTTTAGGTGTGTGTTGTGGTGTTTATAGGTGTAAAGGGTAGGAAGTGATTTATTTTTAATTTATTAATTAATAATTGGTTGTTAATTAATTTTAATTATTTGTTTTGTAATTAATCTTGGTAATTGTGTAATTAATTTTAGGTGTGTGTTGTGGTTTTCATATGTGTAAAGGGTAGGAAGTGTGAGAAGTAATTTATTTTTAATTGATGAATTAATAATTGGTTGTTAATTAATTTTAAGAAATTAAGTCTTAATTAAATATGGTAATTGTGTAATTAATTATAGGCGTGTGTTGTGGTGTTTATTTGCTCACCATGCCGTTCCATGCAAAGGGATAAAGGGTGGGTATTAAATACATTTCAATTATTTAATTATTAGTTGTTAATAGTAATAGTTTTTAATTTTAAAATAGGTTTTAATTGTGTTTTATTATTTTGTAGTTTAATTTAGGTGTTGGGTGTGGATATTATAGTGTTAAAGTGTGTGTAGTCAATTAATGGTTTATTTTTTAATAATAATATGTTTTTAATTTGTTATTAATTATGTTTATTACATATACAAATGTAATAAAATGTTGAAGTGTTTCATTATTGGTGTGGTGGTATAGGATAGGAAATACAATAAGTACATTTATGTTTTAATAATTTCATAGGTTTTTGTTATATGTAATTAGTATTATAATATGTGTTATTTTTATATGTTTAATATTTTGTTTTTTCATTCTTTTATTTGTGTTGATTAATTTTTATTATGTTTTTAATTTGTAATATATATATATATATTTTTTTTTCTAAGTGTTTGAGTGTGAATAGTAATTTATTTTCTACGCTATCCAACACTTTCCCTACTGTTTCATTCACAGGAGTGGGAATTGTTATTTTTACCCCTCCGCTATCCTGCACTTTCCCTACTGTTGCACTCACTGGAGTTGTAATAGTAATTTTTACCCCTCCGCTATCCTGCACTTTCGCTACTGTTGCACTCACTGGAGTTGGAATAGTAATTTTTACCTCTCTGCTATCCAACACTTTCCCTACTGTTGCACTCACTGGAGTGGGAATAATTTTTTTTACCCCTCCGCTACCCAACACTTATCTTACTGTTGCATTCAGTGGAGTGGGAATACAAATTTTTACCCCTCCCCATTTCAACATTTCCCTACTGTTTTACTCTTTGGAGTGGGAATAGTAGTTTTAGCCCCTCTGCTTCCAACACTTTCCCTACTGTTCCTCTTACTGGAGTGGGAATAGTAATTTTTTCTTGTCCGCTATCCAACAATTTCCCTACTGTTGCATTCACTGGAGTTGGTATAGTAATTTTTATTCCTCCGCTTTCCAGCATTTTCCCTACTGTTGCACTCATTGGAGTGGGAATAGTAATTTTTACCCCTCCGCTATCCAACACTTTCCCTTCTGTTGCACTCACTGGAGTGGAAATTGTAATTTTTACACCTCCGCTATCCAACACTTTCCCTATGGTTGCACTGTTTGGAGTGGGAATAGTAATCTTTATCCCTCCGCTATCCAACACTTTCCTTACTTTTGCACTTACTGGAGTGGGAATAGTAATTTTTACCCCTCCCCTATCCAACACTTTCCCTACTGTTGCACTCACTAGAGTGGGAATAGTAATTTTTTCCCCTCCGCCATCGAACACTTTCCTTATTGATGCTCTCACTGGAGTGGGAATAGTAATTTTTACCCCTCTGATATGCAACACTTTCCCTACTGTTGCACTGGAGTGGGAATAGCAATTTTTACTCCTCTGCTGTTCAACACTTTCCCTACTCTGGCACTCACTGGAGTTGGAATATCAAATGTAATTATTTTACCATCTAACACTTTTGCTACTATTGCAGTGTTTGTATAGGGCAATTTAGGTTAAATATTTATTCATAGTTTCATGTTTTAATTTATTCTAAAATGTTTTTTATATATTTTAAATTATTTATATATATATATTTTTTATTTTTATATAATTTTAAAGTTTTAAAATAAATTAAAGATAGTAGTTTATAAATTATTTTAAAGTAAATATATATGAATAAATTATTATTTTTGTGTTTATTTTTTTAAATTACTTCTATTTGTAATATGTTCTAAAAATGTATATTAAGGTGCCGATTCCGATCCGTTAAAAAATATTTCCGTACGACTCAAATCCGTATTTTTTTCCGTACGAATCGTACAAGTCACGTCCGACCCGTGAAGTACGATTCGTACGGGAAAAAGTACATATTGATCGGCCCGCTCCGTACGATTCTTAGCAGGAAAAGTTGTACGAGACGTACCCGGACACTTTTCCGTACGATTCGTAAAATGACAGTCCGAGTGTGCAAGTATGAAATCGGCCGGTACACGAGGAATGACTCTACCCGCTACGAGGCGAAGTTTGTACGACTCGTAGCCCGGGAAAAGTTGTTCCCAGGGTACGAGTCGAACAGGCCCCCCCACCCCCGTATGTACGCACCGTACCCCCACAACCCCCGTATGTATGCACCGTACCCCCACCACCCCCGTATGTACGCACCGTACCCCCACCACCCCCGTATGTACGCACCGTACCCCCACCACCCCCCGTATGTACGCACCGTACCCCCAGCGCGTAGCGCTGGGGGTACGGTGCGTGCATACGGGGGGTGGGGGTACAGTGCGTACATACAGGGGGTGGTGGGGGTACAGTGCGTACATAAGGGGGTGGGGATATGGTGCGTACATACGGGGGTGGGGGTACGGTGCGTACATATGGGGGGCGGTGAGGGTTCGGTGCGTACATACGGGGAGTGGGGGTACGGTGTGTACATATGGGGCCGGTGGGGGTACGGTGCGTACATACGGGGGTGGGGGTACGGTACGTACATACGGGGGGCGGGGGGGCCTGTACGACTCGAAGCCCTGGGGAATCAGCTTTTACGGCTGTTTTTGGCTCCCGTAAAAAAAGAGCCGTACGGAGTGCCGTAGGGACGGATCGTACTTGCTGGTCCATAAAACGCTGCCTGACTCCGTATGGACGTCACGTAGGCGCTGTCCAGGATCAGAATAGTAGGTATTTTTTAGCCCTACGGTGTTTTGTACGAATCGTACGGAAATGGTATTTCTGTACGAATCGTACTTGCTGGTTTGTACGGTGGATTTCCCGGGTACGAGTCGTACGGAGAATATGCTCCGTACGACCATTCGTACCCGGGTTTTACAGGATTGGAATCGGCACCCAAATGTAATGTATTTGTTAAAATGTATAATATTTAATATATATTATTTTATTTTATATATATTTAAATCGATATTTTTTACATCTATATTTTTTACATCGATATTTTTGATTCAATATTTTTGTACTTACCTTTGTAAGTATAGGAGTCGACATTTTTGTTTTCTATATTTTTTACTCAATATTTTTTACATCGATATTTTTTACATCGATGTTGTGTCAGTGAACCACGGGTACCGTATAATTACTGAAGCATCACAATTGGTGGCCAGGTCTCACCAAACAGACCAAGGACTTTGGGGCTCATTACAATGGTGGAACGATCGCCACCTCCGGGCAGGCGGTGGCGATCATTCCGCCATCACATTGAGATTTCCCACTGCCATATTAGGATGGCAGTGGGTATTGTGGCAGACGCAAAGTCCGTCCGCCGCTTTTCTGCCTGTGGCAATCGCGCCAATTGTTAGGTGGGCGGAACAGGGACACTAATATAGTGGTGTGCCTAGCAGGCACCGTCCGCCATATTAGGATGTGTGTGGCCAGGTGCCTTTCCATGGTGGCCATGTCACCATGGAAAGGCTGGCGGGGATTGGGTTTGGAGGCCCATTGCGGACCACCTTGTTGGGGGAGTATCGCTACATTTCTATGCACAAGGTGGCAGGCACCGAGTGGTGCCTGCCACGTTGTGCAAGGATATGAACAACATGCGTTTTTCAACACTGCGGCAGTGCTGCAGCCAGCAGCACCGTCTGCAATGTTAAAACACTGGATGCGGCCGCCACGGTGGTGGCCCCACCCTGATTTGCAGTGGGGAACCGCTGCCTTACAGGCGGGCGGTCCCGTTACGGCTAGGATAGCGGGCAGACTCAAGTCTGCCCGCCATCCTAATGACCCTATCTGTCCTTAAATGTGACATCTGCCAGCAGATGAAACGTTCCACCATTGCACTTCCAGCACAGATAACTCTATTAATCTGAGACAAGCCTTTGGCTTGTGTTTATTTGAATCACTGCAGCCCACTGCATTCAGATGGGGTTTACAAGTACATTTTGGTGGCAGTAGATTCATGCTCCAGATTCCTTAAGGGTTTGGCCACAGCGCTCGGCTGACTCTCAAACTGTTATAAAGGATTTGCAAGTCGGGCATGTGCAGTTGGCACACTACATTCTGAACAGGGTCTGGCGTTTTGCTCTTAGGCTTACAAAAAGGCCATTGGATATTTGGGTGTGGCCTTGCTGTACTCCTACCTCTACCATACTTAGGGAAATTCGGTTGTTGAGAGGATAAACCTTGACCTAAAGCAGTCTTTAACAGCAAGGGTATTAGGCTCGGGTGGCAGTTGGGTCAATAACCTATATGCTGTCCAGAAGGCACTTAACAACATGCCGAGAAAATCCCTAGGGGGTCATACTCCTTATGAACACCTGTTTGGTTTGAGAATGTGGGTACTAGACCTCGATAGTGTTGGCGCAGTGGCTGCTGAAACACCATTTGACATCAATGAACGTTTGGCTGTTTTGCAAGTACTTAATCAAGTCTGGGCTTTATAAAGCAGTGTCCAAGTAAAACGCACTGCCACTGGGGAAGTGAAGGTAGCCCCGGCAAGACCTGCCTGGGTCCCGAAGATTGGGGAGTTGATCAAAGAAAAAATTGTGGACAAGAAAGAATTTGGGTCAGCTTACAGAGTGCCTGTACCTGTCCTAGATGTTGAAGGTACCAGAACTTTTTTTTTTTTTTTTTTATTTAGTGCATTTTTATAAAGCGCGGACATTACCCAAAGGTGTCAGAGCGCTGTACAATAGAGCTAGTTACGTTACAAGAGAAAAGTGGTACAGAATATAACATTACATAGACTAAAAATGAAGGGTACACAAACACAAAATCCAACATAGCACACAGGGGAGAGGAATGTACAAGAAAAAATACAAATTTACAACAATGAGCGAACTTCCAAGAGGGGCCTGAGAATGAAGGGTACACAAACACAAAATCCAACACATCACGCAGTAGTGAGGGATGCACAGGAAAAAATACAAATTTACAATGAAGAGCAAACTTCCAAGCTGGGCCGGAGTATGAAAGTATTAGTTCTAAAAGTGTCTTTGGAAGAGAAGAGTTTTGAGTTCAGCTTTGAAGATCCGGGTAGAGGAGGTGGCACGGAGCAATGGGGGAAGTGAGTTCCATATTCTCACCGCATTGCCTGCAGTTCTTCCGGCCCTTGCCGGTCACCGAGACAAAAGGTTTGTCTCTATTAATCTAATAAAACCACACTATGTGGCCAATTCTCAACAGTAGGTCATGTGGGCTCCTGAGTAGCTGCTGCACTCCTCTCACTACAGTTCAGGGAGTTCAGATGGAAGCGTTAATAACTACAGAAGACTCCACTCTCTAAAGTGGAGCTGTAAACAACAATGCAGTTCTACTACTTACTGTAGAAACACTGATTACTGTACAACAAACAAGTACAGAAACACAAAGTTCTATTCGCAACATCGACGACGTCTATGTAAAAATGCCAAAGATCGAGTCATCTCCCAGTTCTACACAACCTGCAGAGCTGCAAAAAATAGACCTGATGTTTGGCTACTTCGTGCATTATGACGACTTCTCATTGGATTCAAGTGAACCTGGGCTGCCTCCACCACCCCTCCGTTTCATGCTACGCGTGAATGCTTAATAGCTTTGGCTAAAAAAGACTTACTTCATACCACCCTGGATATGGATACATCTCTGGATAACAATGAGGTTACTTTTCCTGGCACTTTGGATTAGTTTGGTGACTGTCTTTTTCCTACTTCTGAATGGACACTATTTCCCAGAATGCTCGGCAGTACAAACCGTGAACTTGGTTCTAATACCACATGCATCATCACACCTTGTACTAAGGGACCTGTCCCTGGTGAACATTACTGCAGTTCCAGTTCCTGGAAGAATTGTTTGGGACAGGGTATCGTATGATGTGAATGTTTCTACTGAACTTTTACATATTCTTTATTTGTTTAAAATTTCCTTAAATGATATCATCACCTCTTGTACTTTCTCTGATGATTGGGACATTGAAACTGTGCATAATGTGCTTGCAAATCTAGAGCAATCAGCTGTATTTTCTAATAATGAAAACAATGCCTAAAGGTATTTCAAGGACATTTGCACAAAAGTTTGCTTATTTTTCAGGTTTTGAGACATCAGACCCAGCCTCATATTATTTTAGGCTTGCAACTATACCTGCAAAGAAAAATATGCTGACAAACACCAAGCTGATATACTCTGCTTCCTTTATTTCCCAACTTTCTATACAGGGTTCGACTTTTGGAAAGACACCATAGACACAAAATCTGTCTGGGGACAAGAGTGGCAGTTTCAGGGAACTGAGGCCTTATGTAGAGCATACCTCATAACACATCAAATGATTTTCCTGAACAAAACAGTGCAACAAGCTTCAAGTTTTGGTATAGGAAAAATGAAGGATTTGAACACACTGTATATTACCACATTCTCATGCTTCGAGCCTTGGCAGCACTTAACACACTTCAGTGAGGATACACTGATACATAATGGTTCTTTCAATTCATCAGACCCCAATTGGAAAGGATGGTTGGTTTGGACCCCAGACACAAATAGGTGACAACCTAGACTCATGGGTAACAACGAAGATCTGAGGATTAATAGGTCTGATCCGCAATATGTACAGTCAGAACACTTGTAGTGGTGACGTCATATAGTGTTGACAAGTTGTGCCGCCTAAAAAAATCAACACTTTCCCAGGTGAAACAACACCTGTCCCTTCTTTCTGATGACATGGATCTCAGGGATTTTTTAGTAGGTCCCCGGAACCCACGTCAAAAGCGCTTTTGGTACGGAATATTCAACGAGCTGTGGAAGATTACTCAACAGAAAGCTGCTGAGAGATTGCACAAGATCAACAGAGTTAATTTAGAAAAGTGGTTGACAACGGTATGACCACATTATCCTCCAGGATTTATTCATTGGGCAACATAGTGTTTTTAGCAACTGACATACTACAGCAAGTCATGTCTATTTTACAACATGGACAGTCACAACTATGGTCCATCGTAATACTGAGCTGGACGTTACAAACATAATGTTATGACCATGTGCAATGGCGTTACATGAAGAGCACAAGTCTGTTTTCGTCATACGATCTTACTGAAAAACAGATTGTGATGGCTCGCACAGATGCAAAATATACCATGCTGCACATTGAAAAGTTGGACCAATTACCTTTAAACGTAGCTGAGACACCATCACTAGACTGTATAACCCATGGTTACATCACCCTACCGGTCACGACTTTCCAATTCCAATATTGTATCCAATACCAACAGTGAGGCAAATATGAAGCGCTTGGGGAAGGTTATGTGCATGAGTATTGGGAATTACCATTCAGGTTTGGATGCAGGAATGGGGACACAGAAGTTTTCCTTAGTGGTTCTAACTGCTAGGATGCTTTAAGCGGGTCCTTTTTTTATTTTTATCTTTTAAAAACCTTTATTTTAAATTTTTGACATCAATATAAACCAATATAGGCACATAATATCAAACATTGCATTCGGTGAGATCCACGACAAAGTGTAAAGCCGTATCATAATCACTGCCAGCTTTACTAGTTATCTAACAACAATGAGCTTGTCATGTGAACTTCAGAATATGAACAAGCATCCTCTTCAGTTGCACATCCACTAGCATTCTACTCATGCTGATCACTTAGGTACACCTCAGGGTTTAAGAACACACGACATAATTCCTTCCAAGTCCAAAGATCCTCTTCTAACTTCTCATCCCTCCTGCTAGTCTTCATATGAGACTCCTCTGCCAGAGACGACTCATGCACATCCCTCATCCATTCATCCAGAGAGGGGTAATGCTTTCCCATCCAAGTTATTGCCACCCTGCGCATTGTTAGGACCAGGATGAGTTACAATAGTTTATACTTCATCTTGCTGTTCTCAGGCTTTGTAACATGTCTGAGTAAACAGGACAGCGGGGTTCTCTGTACCCTAAATCCTGTTCCCCTTTTCACTGACTCTATCACCCATGTCCAGAATTGGTGTACCTTGAGGCAGCCCCACTCCAGATGTAGAAAATCTGCCCCCGAAGTACCGCACAGAGGGCATGCATCAGAGCGATCTGGGTCAATGCAGCATAGCCTTATTGGGGGTCATATATGTGCGATGTAAGCAGTTGAAGTGTATCAGCTTGAAGCACGCATTGCAGGACACTGTACGCCCTAGTGCGCTTATCGCTTTACACTTCGACTCGGGTCCCATCCCATGCTGACCAGGCCCTTGGTGGAGGCCCCACTGCGTGGGCCCTAATGGCACTATACAGGAGTGAAATAAGCCAATGACCGTAGCCACTGGTAAGCATTATATTCAGTATTTGTGTCGCTGGCTGGACATTTGGATATGGGAGCCATGTCACCCTAGCCAAGTCCAAGAGACCGTCATTCTGGAAAAATTGGCCCTGACCGAGCCCAAAACAGTTGCAAGCCTGCTCGTAGGAGATGTAGGTTTCGTTTGGGTACAAGTCCTCTAATGCATGGCAAACCCCTCCCTCCATGTTTGAAGTGACATCTCGTCCATCATTTTCTGCACTGGAGTAAGTATCTAAGAAGGAGCTCTCTGTGGAACATCACATGGTTTAGTATGTGTTCTACGACAGATTGCCATATGTCTGCAGTCTGTTGGACCACATAGGGCATGTCGCCTTAGATACCCACACCCTCCATCAAAGCCGTTTGTAGCCTATCTGGCTGGACTAGTATAAATCCATCCTGGGGGCTTTGAGTATCTTTAACCTGGTCTTTAGTTTGCAAAGACATTTCTCTCCACAGGACATGCAATGTTTCAGTAGCAAACTGACGGGTGCCCCCTACGCCATGATCTATCCGGTGTTCAGGCTGCTCTCAAATGGGAGCTATTTGATGCTGAATGGTTAAGGTTGCTGTGGAATGGAACCGGGCATCACTTATCTAGTGACGGTTAATTCCATAGTGACTTGTTGCACATAAGTACTGTTTCCACCTGCCCGCACAGTTAGGGAGGCAACATTTTTCCAACATACAGTTTAATTCTTAGAGCAAATGAAAGCCATGCTTTTTCAAAAGGATGTGGCCTTAACTTCCACCAGAAAGACGTTTGATCTCCAGGTTGAGATACAGACACTACTCCATACTAACTTCCTGCTACATTTTGGAGAGCTGGTCCACCATATCTTTAACATGTCTGATACGAAAAGAGTACTGCACTTTTTTAAATGTATCAGCTCTTTCATACACTTCGTATTGGGAAGCATTTTTGGAGTGCTGCCGCTTGTCCTGCTACTTGTGGGGGGAATCCTGATTTTAATTTCTCTGCTCTGCAATGGACGTCCTAGTTCAACCCAGAATGGAGACTGCACTGCTTGTGCTACGTTGCTGTGAGTGCGTGGTACACTGCTTCGGCACACCTTGGCTTCCAGAACTGAACAAGCACTGGTTCTTATCCTTCAGGCCTGTCTAGCTTGAATGCTTACAACCTGTCTTCCGCTGTCTGCTTTGCAGCCACGAATACATCCTGGATACATGTCTCGACTCACAATTGGTTGCGCCACTGGACATTGAAGTACTGATGGACCCCTTAAAGTCCCATGTGTATTGTTGTCCCCAGCTTCTGGAGCTAGTGATGAGCCTGTTATTAGGAGCAACCTAGTGAAAGAAGCTGTGCCCAGTTTACAGCATTTTGGTAGACAGGCTGAGAACGGGCATATTGCGCGTGCGACAATGTTGGTTTACATTCTCTGATACTAAACTTGTTTACACATCTAGCTTCGCACAACATTATCAAAATGACCTGAACATCATAATCAGGGTATTTCGCATTTTGCCCTAATGTTGTCTCTATCTTCATCCACGGTGCGACAGGGCTTTCTATATATCCATAACATAATTAATCTATATGCACATCACAAAGCTGCTTTCGATTACAAAAAGATTAGCATCCCGATAGATTAGTAGAGGAGGGACTTCATCTGACAACAAAGTTCCCTGCATGCTGAGACTTCACCACACAGCGGTCTGACATCTAGTGAGGGGTGTCTAGTTCATGACCATGAAGACAGGGTCCTTCACTCTCTCCCATCAGGCAATGGGGTCGGATCATCCCTTGGGGAGATTCTAGGCTCCACACCTATACACACTCTAGGTACACTTAGAGTAGGGTTTGCATAGTAGACTAGATTACTGCCTGGTTTAATATGCCTGCATAAATACACTGTTTTAGCACCAGGGTAGAACTATATCTACTATTTACGCTTTTGGTGCTTGTAATCACTTTTATCTGTTTCTGTCTATTAATGACGGCAACACATGTATTTTATACAAGAATAACTTTTGTTCAATAAACAAATTGAAAAGGTCCCACTGTGTATTCACTGTATACTTCTATGAGTGTAAGAGAGCATGAGTGATTGAAAGAAAGGTTATGTTCTCTGGTAAGGTTAGGCAGGCTTACGGTGGCACTGTGCGCTAGCTGATCTCTAGGACAACATATTCTCTGGGGGTGTCCGGAATCAATCTATACTCCAAGGCCTTAGTTTATGTTGTCCACACAAAAGCGCAGATCCTACAGATTAGTAGGAACTACATGACAAGTAGAGTATGTATTTTTTAAGTAATAAGGTTTTTCAACGTAGTGATATATTGCACAATACTACTAAAAGTAACTAGGAACCCGCAAAAATAAACTAGACTGCATATTCAAAGTTTCAGATTTTCTGCATGATTAACTTATGGACCCATTAATGTTCACATGCTAATGGACACCTATAAACAAACACATAATGAATAGAATACATCTTACTCTACATATGTTTTCTTTGCATGCTCTCTGGCTCACAAAATGAACACGCCAAACAAGAGCAATCTTTCTTATGCACCCCTGTGCAACAAAATTGAAAATTGCCCTAGCAGTGAGCCACAAAAATTACTATTTGGAGTACATAATAATTGGCCACTAGGAAAAATATTAATCTCAATTTTTATGACCATATTAATTTTATCAGTTAAGGCAACAAGTGGTCCCAACGTATCTTACTCATCTAGCAACACCTGAGTGAAAAAATGGATTCAATCCAAACGGTTATTCGACAAGTTATGCATGTACAAGGAGTAGTGACACAGAGAGAAGGACACAACACAATTTTATATGATAGAAAAATCTTTGTTTTATAGAATCTAAGCAAACATGTCATATGCAATACGTAATTTTGACAGTAACAGGTTATCAGAAGAAGTGTGAAAAGAAAGTGCTCATGTGCAATGTGAACGTGGAAAGATAAGAATTCAAGGAAAAATGAGAAACACCGAATACCTATGGTTTATATGTGGAACATTGGTCGGGAGGAATCATTAAATTAACCTAACCAATGTTAGGCCTGTATACAGTCTAAATGTTCTATCTCAATAATTAAAGGGCCTATTTATAAAGAATGATGTCCCTTAATCAGAAATGCATCTCTCTAAGCGTTATGTGAAAGCCACTGAGTTGAATCCCAGGCCATCCAAAAAAGGGGGGAGTGTCGACGTTTTGACCCGTCTTGTGCGTAGACGGTAACTTCTACCTGAGCATGCAGCTATTCATCAGGACAAACAGACAACCTAAACAATATTAAAGACCAATTCAAACCCTATCCCTCTGTCATACTCCTGTGGCTTAGCCACCAAAGATCAAAAAACATATATATAAACTCTCAGGACACTGACCGTAGTATTGGTCCGGACAATCCATAATGATTATGTTGTCCAAGATATGAGTCAATCCAATTAGCAACGAGGTGCCCTTAAGTAAGTATCAGACAGAATACCAAAATTCAAAGAAGTGGGCGATGTCCAGACTGGTTGAAAACAAAGGGCATTATCAGAATCAGCTAGATAAGAAAAGGGGTGCCCCTTGAACCTTACATCTTATTCAAGTGCAATGTTGCAGTATGCGTGTTTTTATCTTTTGTGTGGTCTGACCAATCTACGTGAAATCACAAGGGGATGTGATGGCATAAATGACTCCCACTGTATTGCAGTTGGTGTGATCCCTTTGAGTATGTTTACGATTATTGTGGGTAAAGCTCTTGATCTCTTTTGTCATGGGACACGCTTTACATCGTTCACATTTAAAATGGCCTTTAACAGGTGGTATCTGCCACAATGTACCAGTGGATCACTTTTCCACATTTGGCCATCCAGCAGATACCCTCAAGTGGTGGGTAGTGGAGAAAGTCAGTCTGAACATTAGGGGTGGCAATTTCAGTAACATCTTAAATATACAGGAGTGTAAATGGATATATGTTTTTGACATGATCTCCAGGGGATTGAATGAATATGAGGAGGTTGCAAGACAAGTAGCCACCCTGAATAACGGCGATTCTAACCCCCCCTTTTTTCAAAGCATACCTTATGGACTCTTTAGATCTAGGACCCTCAGGGTCATGCAATGGTAGCGCATGATGGAGTGACAGACTGATGCATACTTGTGACACATTTTGATACTGTACAATTTTGCCTTATGTTTGTCTGCAGGTCATTATATATAATTATTTTTTTGTTTTACGACTTACAGCATAGTCTATGCTCAAGTTTTTATCCTTCAACAGGAAGGTTTTATCTATTTCTTCAACAGGTAACCCATGTACAAAACTGAACAATATGCAATTAACATACCTATCCAGATCTCATAATGTTCTGTGTAACCTGGGCGGTGAACTTCGCTCCGTTCGCTGAGTTTGCGGAGTTTTCTGCACTCCGCGGAGCTCGTGAAGTGCAGAAAACTCCGCTTTGCGATGTGCAGCAGGGTTTTTTCCCCGCTCGCGATCGCGAACGGTAAGTTCGCGATCGCGAACAGTAAGTTTGCGAGCTTGAGCTGCCGCTCAAGTGGCAGGAATACCAGCACAAACTGCAGTTCGCACTGCACTCTGCCACTCGTGGAACTTCGCAGAGTTTTTTGTAACTTTGCGAAGTTCTGTGTAGCAAAACTCCGCAAACTACGCCCAGGCCTGATGTTTTTATATCAGGCACCATGTTTTGTATATACGATCTATGATTAACGCCGTAGTCAATGTAATTGTCTGTGAATATGACGTTCCATAATTTGTTTTTTTATCTTGATCCTTACCCCCTTTTCACTTTTTCTATTCTCTGAGCATGCAGAAATTTGTTATTTGCAATGCCCTTTTGAGATCGTTGAAATGGGTTTTTCTTCTTTCCTGTATCTTGACTGAGTTTAATATTTTTTTAGATACCGGTAGTTACTGTGATTAAGCAGGTGCACAGTAAACAGACCAATGGTTGGGGCCTGTACTGGTGATAATATTTTATTCACTTCACATAGTTGCCAATGTAGTGAGGCATTGGGCAGCCTTTCTTCCATGCCGGTTATTGATATGTGGACAGCTGGTGACAGTTCACGATGGCCGCGTCATAGAATCGTACCGGGACGTGTACGTTTGACATCCTTGTCAGTATTTTACCCGCTAAGGCAGCAACAATTGCTTCATCGCGCTCTCCCGGATTATTTTTCTTTGTGACTCACGGCCTTGGCGAGGTAAGATAATTCAGCCCTGTGGTGCCTACCATTAATCATTGGAATCAAATTGCACAGAAACAGTTTAGAGATGCTTGCAGGCTCTTTTGTAGTGCAATGGTTTGCAAAACATATGGTAAAATGCTCCAATCTCTGCGTATGGATAATCTCACAGGGGTAAGATACATCAATCACCTCAGGGGCACAAGCCTCTCAGAATTGGTGAAAAGTTTTTGGGAGTTTTGCCTCAATCACAAGCTATTTGTCAGAGCGGAGTAACTACTAGGGTGCCAATTCCGATCCGGTAAAAAGGCCCTACGAATCGTCGTACGGAGCGTTTTCCCCGTACGACTCGTACCCGGTAAACTGTCCGTACAATTTAGGAAGTACGATTGGTACAGAAAGCCTATTTCCGTACGAATCGTACAAAAGACTGTACGGGTAAAAAAACCCTACGAATCAGATCCGGAACAGCCTGTATGCGCCATCCGTACGTATGTAAGCAGTGTTTTACGGCCCTGCAAGTACGATCCGTCTCTACGGCACTCCGTACTGCTCTATTTTTATGGGAGCCAAAAACAGCCGTAAAAGCTGATTCCCCAGGGGTACGAGTCGTACAGGCAACCACCGTATGTACGCACCGTACCCCCACCCCCTGTATGTACGCACCATACCCCCCGTATGTACGCACCGTACCACTGTACCCCCACCCCCCGTATGTACGCACCGTACCCCCACCCCCCCATATGTACGCACTGTACCCTCCGTATGTACGCACTGTACCCCCACCCCGTATGTAAGCTCTATACCTCCCCGTATGTACGCACCGTACCCCAGCGCGTATGCGCTGGGGGTACGGTGCGTACATACGGGGGGTACGGTGCGTACATAGAGTGGTCAGGAATATTTTCAAATAGCCAGCACAGAAAACGACTGAATTATCATGACAGTCAGGATGTACAACTGTACAATGTATCAGGCCATGCTCATCATTTGCAATTGCACAGAGAAATTGAAGTGACATGTGTAAACCTATGGGCAACTGTATAAGTAACACGTATTCTTAAATGCTATAGGAAATGTGTCTGTTTATTTGAGTACACATAACACTCATGTACAGCTGTCACACAGATCAAAAGCATTGACAGTTGTCATTTCTTTTACAACTCCAGCTGAAAAATTATATGATCTCCAGCTATGGGTTATGAACCCAACCCCACATCCCCAGACTGATCCGGAGAGAAACTACAATAATGCATAGATCAAGACACATAACATTGGAGAGGACCTGTGGCATGTTCAAGTCCCGCTTTAGGTGTCTGGACATGTCAGGGGGAGATAGTTCTACTCGCCACCTCTTGTCTGCAGGATAATAAGTGTCTGTGTCATCCTTCACAATGTCTGTGTCAGGACAAATGTCCCAGGGGACGGGGACCATCAAGAGCATGACCTATTGGAAGACGAGGGGGATAATGGTGCTGAAAGCCAGAATACAGTGGCTGAGAATCAGTGACACACACACATGGTATAAAAACTTTTTCATGAACAACATGTACCGTGATGGTCCATGTCCACACATAATTGCAAAGTGGACATGCAAATACATGTTTGAAACCTTTATTTGTCTTTGCATTTATGTCACAGCCACAGGAAAAATCAATTCACCCACATCTTGTCTATTAGAAGTAGGTCTCTAAATTTAACAATCATGTCTTTAGACCTGTTGAGCAACATGGGGCTATGCCTCACAGTGATCAACTGCACATATACAGATATGCCATTTGAAGCAGAGTAATGCATGTAAGGGACAGGCCAGCCATGCAACATTATAAAGTCAACATTGATCATCACTGTCCCCTTGTACTTGAGCGGTGCAGAGCTGCATAACTAGCAATCTTGTGCAGCAGCAGAGTGTGGCACTCAGTGAAGTGTTGAACAGAGCCCTCTAACTTCTGTACCAGAGAATAAGCTCACAATACAGTGTGTCTCACAAATGAGTGAGCGTGCAGAATCATAGCATAGCATCTTGCTGGAAATAATGTTGGTGCTGATACCATCAGAGATAATGAGTGACAGTTGTCATGGACTGAGGCCTAGTGTCATGCAAACATGTAAAAGCTGTCACTTGTACTGAACGCATACATGCATTTGTGGGTTTCGACAAAACAAAGCACACGCAATCATTTATGTGGCTACATTCTCACATATCTCACATCTTGCAACAGTAGATAAAGGACACATTTCTTATGCGTTGCACAGCCATGCAGTGACAACCAAAGACATGTAAAATCAAAATATGAGCAAATTAACTAGGAGTCAGTAACTAGGGAGAGTAGTATGACATTGGATATGTGATATGTAAACATCTGAACATTTGAAGATTACTAAGATGTCAAAAGTGAAATCACATCTAGATCCAAAGGCAGCCACAACTGTACGTGCATACACACAAACACATTAAACATGGTTAGATGGAGGGATTTTGTTATGAACTTTGCTTTGAATGTCAAGAGTTGGGCACCTCTGACCTGAGTGTACAAGTGCATAGTAGTGTGGCTGTGTCCCCTTGGACCACGAGCCACATACAAAGGCCTGCCCTTGAGTCTATGTAGTGTCACTAATGTTGACAGGAGTAAGACGCAGATCGTGTGTAAATGGCATCATCTTATTGATTGAACATCAGAAGAACAATGTACTATTGCAAAATGTCTTACTGCAGGGGTGACCAATGGCTAGGTCACCTATTTCCAAGGCCTGTTGCTGTGTGACACAACCACCCCAGATCTACATCATGTTTTATGATGTATACGGTCATGAAACACCATGTGGGCTTGTCCAAGCCAGTCACAACCAAAATATAGCAATCTGTAACTGTCTGCACATGCAGAGATTATGTATGTTGCTAGAGATTGTTCTGCAAGAAACCCTCTGCCATAGTCCAAAGTGAGTGTGGAACCAAAGAATGTTCAATGGCTTAGTGTGTGTTATGCACTTCATGGTGTATGTTGCTGGCTTAACTTGGTCAGACACTGTACAGCTCACATGGTGTCCTGTGAGTGTAAGCAGAGGGGCACATACTGTGCATGGGCACACAGTGCAGCCAAGATAGTCTCCCTATGTTACATCAATGTTTGCTAACAAGATAAGTACTGTATCTTACCTAACACATATAAATGTTGAATCCAAAACCTCTGGGGTGTTTTCTAAGCGAGGGAGTGGCGCCTCCCAAGTGTACGCTGTTATATTACTTCTAAGTATTTATGTGATGCATAGGCGAGGGAAGTTAACACCCTATACCCTCAGATAAGGACCCAAGAAGAGGTCCCCTGAAAACATATACTTAAATACTGTGCACAAGCTATATGTTTTGTACATATGACCCTAGTTTGGTCAAAGTTATGGTAGTCAACAGTTTCAATCAACACAATTATCCTTATTGACAAGAGGTTTTGTGAAGTGTTATTTGTTCCTTTATTCAATTCAAATGCCCATCCGTCATGGGTGATTGCCCAAACGACTTCTTCAGGGCTGTCGGAAGTGTAAATATGCTCTGGTTCTCCCCTTCGGTTATACTTCCTTCCCGGCTGTGATGCGAGTATGTTCCTCAGTTAATAGATGACGATAGAACTAGCGTACTCGCTATAAGATCATCAAATGCCTACATAATAGGCAAGGGGCACTTTTAAAAGAAGTCTTACTAATACGGATATATTCTTCTGTCAAACATCTCAGACGTACTTAACTGAGGAACATACTCGCATCACAGCCGGGACGGAAGTATAACCGGTGGGGAGAACCAGAGCATATTTACACTTCCGACAGCCCGAAGAAGTCGTTTGGGCAATCACCCATGACGAAACACGTGTTGGCTGGGCGTTTGAATTGAATAAAGGAACAAAGAACACTTAACAAAATCTGTTGTCAATAAGGATAATTGTGTTGATTGTAACTGTTGACTACCATAACTTTGACCAAAATACGGTCATATGTACAAAACATATAGCGTGTGCACAGGATTTGAGTATACATATAAATGTTGACTCGTGAGCTGTGCCAGTGATGGATTGACTACCTAGGCCCAATGCAGGCATATTTGCCCAATTAGGCAGGGATGCAACTGCTACATGCAGGAATGGATGTGACCATGTTGATGTGTCTTACTGTTAAACAAATGATAGTGTGAGTCCTAGAGCTCCATCTATGGGTGCTACTGAAAACAAGACACAAATAAAGTCAAAGTTAAAATAAGATGTCAATGTCTAACCACATGGAATATCACTCTTGTCAAGGTAGCACACACTGACGCATTCCAGTTTAGAGTGGTGTAATCTGTCAATAAGTGCATATATGATGATCTGATGCAAATGGCTACACACATTCTAAGTTCATGTAACCCCTCTTTGGTGCAGAGTAATGCCATGCAGGGAAATGTGAAACATATTGGCACTTGGGATTCATCACACTTGTCTGGCCTACTCAAGCTGGCTTCGTGATAATCAAACTATCGGCACATAGTTTTTGCAACCCTGTTTCCACAGGTGTTTTGTGCTTGTGCCACTCATATTGTACCATACACATAGCCCAAACAGCAGATGTGTCTGTACCACAACATTATTTGGTGGTCGTTGGGTGTTACTCTGGTGAATGATGTCTGCCCCACAATAACAGGTGTCATATTGTCCTAACACCATTTCTTTCATATCTATCAAGTCAATCTGTGAGCTGGATGCTACATACACTGTAGACTGGCTGAAGCAGCCAGTGTATGCAGTTCCCTTAGTGTGTATTGCGGCCATAACACATCCTATTGGAGGAACGCAGACAGATATGATTTTTTACTTTGTGCATAATCATGTATAACAATGTGTATTTTATTTGCATAGGACTGCTATATATGTGAATGACAAAATGCCTACTATGCAGCTTCCTATGTTCACCCAAGCATACTACAAACTGTAATATATAAAAATTGTGTAAATGTCATTACAATCCAAAATATGTATGTGTTTTTCACAGAAACATATTGTTAGTCATGATGTCTGCACCATGAACGCACTGAATCACACATGTGTGCACTTTTTAACATAGATAAGCAACACATCTAAAGTCTTCATGCATATCAGGTAAGAAAAGATGAGCAAGAAAAGTGAGCCCAGAGAGTGCTTGTCTGCATCGCACGATTCACTACACTGTACCATATACAGTAGGCTTGTTTAGTCAATCAAAACACAAGCTCTGGCCATTTGCGCGATGCATTGCACCCGTAGCGTTGGACGGAGGCCACCATCAATGCGAATGCATCAAAAACAATGCTTTGTGCATTGGTATTCATTGTGCGTGAACCGCGCATTGGCTATTTCTCTACCGATGGGTCAAAAAAACCAACGCATTTGTAGAAAACGGGTAGGATACACCCAGGAACTGACGCAATTGTTCTGACATGCTGTCAACTAGAAATGTGAAGTTACTTTCACTTTCACTTACAGTCTTTTTTGTCTCTGCTGGCTGTTGGAGGTGTTTGGTAATTACTCTTAGTGTGTTTTGAGAATTTTTATCTTGACAGTGTCCGTTCTGTCCCTGTTGTGTGTAAAATGAGTTAATTGTGTGCTGTGTTTGTCATTTGTATTGTTCTTGTCACTGTATTGTTGGATGTAATCTATTTAGGGGTTTTGTAGTTTTAGGGATAGGGGAAAGGGTTTGTTTTTGTTCAGGTACTGTTAAGGCTGGAGAGTGCAGGAAGGCCCATAGCGGGGAAGGTCAGAGCCAAGTACCAGTTCCTTCATATTAAGTTTAAAAGCTTCTAAAAATGTCTAAAATTAAGCAGCTTTAACAACGAAGTGTCTAATTTCTTTCCAATTGCTGCCCGGAGCGTTCCAGACCATCCCAAAAACTTTTTGCTGACCACTGACAAGCCCATCTAACCATGGCAATCCGCCCCTATTAAAAACTACAGACTCCATATGGCCTTGCCTCAGGTACTGTACTGTCTGATCACTGCGTACTTCAGATGTAAAAGTTCATTTCTTTGAGGGGAATTTCTTCAGTGCGCCTCAGAACATTTGACCATGTGTTCCCTGCATAGATTCCTTATGTCTCCATTTCAGGCATTTTACTATTTCAAAGTTTCAGATACTTCACTAGGCTGCAATTCAGTTGTGGATCGTTCAGTGCAAAGCATGCCAGTAAAGCGTCACTCCTGGTGCGAATCCCCCGCTGATTAAAGTGTCGCTTCAACAGTTGTTTTCGTTCTTTAAGCAGTTTTTTGCAGGAGCACAGTAAATGCAGCAGATCTTCCGATGCTGAACCACATAAGCCGCACGCGGTGCCCGCTTTCTCTCTTAAACAGGGTGGAAGATGTTGAATGCAGGGTAACAACCCCAGTCTGTACTTCATGAAAGCAATTTTTATTGTTTTGTTATAACCCAGATTGAAACAGGCTTGAGCGGCCGACTCCACATGTGTCTTTAATGTCATCCACGGGAAACAACAGGAGAGGAAGGGAATACAACAGGGAACACTCCTATTCCCCTCAAATAGGTCAAACAATCAACAAAGGAGTGTATTGAGAGTAATACCAAAAAGTAAGAGCAAGAATGCTGGTAATCGCAGTAAATTATTACTGTTTGAAAAAAAACATTTGTTTTTTATAAAAGCCCTCACTCACCAACCTGGCTGGTGACATGCTTCATCATTGGGCCCCACCAGGAGTGGCCGAGTGCCACCCTAGTGTGCTGCGACGCCAGTTTACTGCGGAGCTGGTAAAAAACGTGTGAAGTGAAAGTGAATTTAGTGAAATTTAAAAATGTCCAATTGTGTCAAAAAACCTTTATTACTTTTACCAATCAGACATGGATAAAAATATCTGTGTGGGATAACGAACTGACAATATAAGTTCATATATTATCCCTGAAGGTGCGGTCAACATGTTTCTGCCTACATGAATATTAATCAGGCTTTCGTCAGGACCAAAAGTGTAAGGAGTAAAGAACCCGGCGGTATGGGCGCGCTAAGGCCCACCCTGACCATGGGTTCACAAGTGTTAAAAATATAAAAAAAACACTTGGAGTAGATTCCGTCAGGTTACGAGAGGAGCAGAGTTTATTCTATCCAAAAAAGAAGAAGGTTGTGACAAACAAAGAAGTACAACATCAAGAGACATAAAAGACAAACATTATTGCGTCAATATACATCTGGGAAATGTCACAAAAGATAAACATGCATACGTGCTCTTCGATGTGCACTTATAGTAGCGATAACAGGAACGTTGGTGTTGCTATCTGTGGACTAGTGCAAATGAAGAGGACTGCCAATGGGGTCCCCTTGAGAAAATAAGAAGAAAGCGATCCCACATTGATTAGAGGGGGATCCAAGTGCCCACATATTATGTACTAGCAGGTGAGCTAGGCCATCGTGTAAGCGGCCAAACGTCAAAAATGCTACTGGGCAAAACGAAATTAGATAAAGAAGCGTTATATTCTTACAAAACGGTGCAAAGATTCAATGCACCATGGGTCACGTGAGGGGGCTGGTGGCGGAATGGCACACCCTAAACAAGAGAAAGGAAACAGAGAAATAGCAAGGAAAATAAATATCGGCACCAAGTTTAACACGAATGAATACTGAGCTGGTGATTGAAGAGGAACTCACGCCTACAGCGCCAGGCACCTGTTATGGATCTAGGCACTCCCTCTTCATAAACGGACCCCAACGATGGAGAGTCGGCGGTCCTGTGCGGAAATATAGAGTCAGGAAGGACGGTCACGTGGGACGACGCGTCACATCCTGGGAAAGTGGATCGTCCAACACAAGCCGAAGCCAAGGCTGAGCCAATCACCATGGAGTATCTTAAACCGCGTCAGAGTGACGCTGAGGGACTGAGCCAATAGCGGAATACAGCTGTGTCTGAGGCCCGCCTGGCTGGTTGCTATGGTGAAAGGACAACAAGGAAAGTGTCCCGAATAAAAATGAAAACGGAAAATGGACGTCTATTTCCAAAAATCCAAGATAAGGTCACATCTAAGTAAGATGAGAGTATCTAAATGTTTGCTGCAAAGATCTAATAAGAGCGAATGCAGGGAGGGAAGGGGGGAGGGGAAGGGGAAGAGGGGAGGGAGAAAAAGGAGGTGGAAAGAGAGAAAAGCAGCACAAATGGTAGTAAATAAAAAGGACACGGTGGTCAGGAGTACATTATGTTAAAATTAGAATGGCCACAGTATGAGGCTCAGGACAAGATGGTCATAACTGAGCCAAACAATGGTTGAAAGAAGACTGGGTTACAGCTAAACAGTGAATAAGAATGGCAAATAGGTTAAGGGAGCGTTAAAGGCGATGGCAATAGATTATAAAATGGTAGACCATGGAATATTATCATCAGTCCATTATGATGTGTCCCAAGACGGTAAACCCATCTCTGCTCTCTTTCGTAAAGTATTTTCTGTGTGTTCTTGCGAGTGGTAACCTGTTCAATAACTGTCCATCTCATGTCATTAGTTGTGTGATTGTAGAAAGTGTTCACTCAGTTTGGTGGTGACCCTACCGCACCTGATATTACTGCGATGCTCGCATATACGTAGTTTGACTTTGCGAGTAGTCATCCCCATGTAACGCAGATCACAGGGGCAAGTTATCAAATACACCACATTTGCAGAGTTACAATTAGTATGGACCCTCTGTGTCCATGTTTTGCCTGCTTCAAGGGTCAAGGTTTTTGTATGAGACGTAAGATGGCAGATGCTGCAATTGTCATCCAGCCATGGGCCCTTTTTGTCAATGTGTCCTTGTCCTCCAACACGGAAAGATGTTTCACTGTTTTCCACACTAGTTTTTTGAAAATAGTAGTGGTTGTTGATGTTTTCCAAAGCTGAAATAGCCCCAACCCATTTAAACTGCTATAAAGATATTCTGCGGCAGGTGATTTGGGGGCATATGTATCAAGTTCCGTTTTTGCAATTCTCAAATAGCGATTTTTAGGGAATCGCTATTTGAGAATTGCAAAACGGGATATAATAAAAAATTCGCAAATGTTTTGCGATTCCTTGCCATTCCTTAATTGCGATTAGCAAATTGCTAATCGCAATTAAGGAAAACCTTCTCATTCATTCCTATGGGCTAGAAGGCCCATTGGAATGAATGGGAAGACATTCTCATTTTGCGATTCGCAATTTGAGAATCGCAAAATGAGAATGCAATTTCAAGGGGGCTCGGGTGTCAAAAGGACACCCTGTTGCACCCCTGAAATATGTATGTATGCACATGTGGCGCACATACATGCCCTAAGGGCATGTCTGTGCGTCACATGGAACTTTGAAAAATGCCAAAAAGTGCATTTTTCAATGAGATCGCAAATTAACACCAACTTGAAGTTGGTGGTAATTTGCGATTTCTTACGGCCAAATTGCAATTTTTCTAGGCTTCATACATTGCATTTAAGGAATCGCAATTTGCGATTCCTTACATGCAATCGCAAAATAGAGAATCGCAAATTTTGCGATTCTCTAATTTGCGATGTCCTTTTGGGATGATACATCCCAAAAGGTCTTTTCCCGTTCGCAAACGAGCTTTTCGTACTTTGTCCCATACAATAATTAAGGCTCCTTGCCTTGCAACTGTTTGTTTTTGAACACCGAATTCAAGCCTAGTTTGCGCCGGTGAGGTGTGTTTGGGCAGCCCAAAGATGACCCTATATACAGTTGTTACTACGGCGTCAAGTATTTTAGCGTCTCTGTCTTTCTGAGCTTCGCTGCCATAGGTAATTGTAGGCAGCAGTTTTGCCCGAACTACCTCAATCAAAGGGAGGATCGATGGTCCTATCAACTTTGAATTTAGTGTTTTTAGAGTGGAAGCCAATATTAGGCCATGCTGTTCTTCTGTGATACGAAGCGACCCCCGCTATCTTACTTCTCACCCAAATATTTGTATTCAGCTGTTTCCTCAATTTTAGTTTCTCCCCAAAACCAGGCTCCAGTTTGTCTCTTTGTTTCCTGAATATCATGGTTCTCGTTTTGTCCAAGTTGATCATCAGGGGGCATATGTATCAAGCAAATTTTTAATCGCAAACGCTGCGATTCGCAAAATACAGCGTTTGCGATTAAAAATTCGCAAAACGGGATGTATTAGGCAAAATCCCATCGCAAAATTAAGGAATGGCTAATTTAGCGATTTCTTAATTTTGCGTAAGCATTTAAGAAATCGCAAATTGCGATTTATTAAATGAAATGTAAAAAGCACCCAAGTTGTGCGAATTATCCTTAAGAAATCGCAAATTACCACCAACTTCCAGTTGGTGGTAATTTGCGATTTCCTTTCAAAATGCACTATTTTTAATTTTGCAAAGTGCCACGTGACGCTCATACATGCCCTTAGGGCATGTATGTGCGCCATATGCACACACATGCTCATTTCAGGGGTGCATCAGGGTGTCATCATGACACCCTTGCACCTTTGAAATTATTCTCAAATAGCGATTAGCAAATTGCGAATTCGCTATTTGAGAATTACTTCCCATTCATTCCTATGGGTCTCCTGGCCCATAGAAATGAATGGGCAGGTATTCCTTAATTGCGATTTCGCAATTTGCTAATCGCAATTAAGGAATTTTAAGAAATCGCAAAAAGTTTGCAATTTTTTAAATACATCCCGTTTTGCAATTCTCAAATAGCGATTCTTAAAAAATCGCTATTTGAGAATCGCAAATGGTGATGTTGATACATATGCCCCCAGGTCATTTGCTTTAGAGAAGTCCCGAGCTGCCTTTAGGAGACGTTGTAGTCCTACTTTTGTTTTACTACTCAGGACTATATCATCCGCATACAAGAGGCAGGGTATCACAATGTCTCCTAGTTTTGGGGCATGTGAGTTGCAGCTGATCAGAAGTTGTACTAAGTCAACTATATATAGGTTGAAGAGAGTCAGTGGTAAGACACATCGTTGTTTCAGCCCTTTTTCCGTAGGAATGCACCTTGACAGGAAAGTTCAGTCGCCCAGCTTCACCTGCAACCATGTGTCCGTGTGCAAGTTTATTAGCATATTTAATAAGGTCTGCGGCAGCCCCCATCTGTGCAGTTTGGACCATAATTTAGTGCGGTTGACGTGATCAAATGCAGCCTTATAGTCAATAAAACATAAGTATAGAGGTGTCCATGTAGCTTCAGCCTTGTCCATAAGCATTGCAATGCTTAGTATGTTGGTTGTTGTCCCGACTGATTTTACAAATCCAGTTTGTTGTAAAGGGATTGCAGATTTGTCTGTGGCCCATGCCTGGAGATCCTCTAATAATGTACCTGCAAAACATTTTGCCTTATTGTCTAATAAAGCCACTAGTCGATAGCTTTGTGGGGCCGAATTTTCACCGGATTTGAAAATTGGGGAAATGATTGATCCTTTCCAAGATTTAGGCAGGGTGTTTAGCGTCCTAATTTCTCTAAACAGTGGTTCCAATGCTTCTGCCCAGTAGGTTGCCTCCTGTTTGTTTAATGCTGGTGGTATTCCATTTGGGCCAGGCACACCTTCCCTTCTCCCCTTGCCTATCTGCCGTTTAATTGCTGTTGCGTGAATTATTTGCAATTCCTCAGGTGATAAGCCTCCCCTTGTATTCCCAGAGTCAGCCGTGTTGCATTCTGCCCCGTCCTTGATTGTCATGTGGCAGTCGAGTTCTTTTTTACTATTTTGGTCCTGTTCACTGAGCTCACTGTTTTGTTAGAAGTGGGAACTTAGGTATTTGACCCAATCTTCCTCTGCGATGTTCGAGGAGATGCTATTGTGATTTTGGTGGATGAATTGATTTATGGTGTTTCAGAATCTGGCGCTGTTATTGTGTTTGACGTCAGCAAATATTTTTACCCAGAATTCCTCCTCCATAGCTCTGTTGACATTCTTTTTCAGTTTTTTCAGATCTGCCCTTTGTCTCCGTAGTAATTCCAATTGATTTTTATCATCCGGCTTGTGCCGGAGGTGTCTCAAAGATCGCTAGATATGTTTTTAGCAAGCTTGATTTCTTGCTTTGGAGAAATTGATATAGGTTTTGTCCCACTGAACCTTTGCTGGTTAAATGGTTTGATTTTAGACGCGTATACTTCCATCATTGTTAGAAAGTTTAGCCATTTCTCAACTTCCCCTTCTACAGCTCTGGCGTTAAAGTGCTGTTTAGCGTTTTCCAGCATCTTGCTGCCAGCAACTATCTTAAACGTTATTCTTTTTAAGTTGATGGTGGTATCTGTCCCCTGTTGCACCCGGCAACGTTTGAATGCTGGAGTGATGATTCTTAGCTCTATTTCCTGCGGCCGATGATCACTATCGCCTTTATTGCCCAACCGAAACGATTTAATTTGTTGAAACAAACATAGGGAGACAAAGGTATAGTCCAGTATTGAACTTGTTCTGTTAGAGCTGTACGAAGTTACTGGAGGGTTATTTTCAACTGTTCTACCATTTAATGCCCTTAAATTTAGATGTTCCAGCTCCTCCAAAGTTGATTGCCCTGACTTTGTTTGTTTGCCCAGTTGTACTTCTCCTTGCGGCGGGATGTTCCAAATTGTGTTTTGCTGGAGTATTTCTTCATCCATGGAGGAACCCATTAAATTATAGTTTAGGTCCCCGGTGAGGATGAGATCAGTATTAGGGCCTTCTCTTATGCAAGTTTCCACAAATCTGCATATTTCCTTAGTTTTATTTTCGTTTTGGTTGAATGTACACGTTTATTATCGTGATGTTATTGTTCCTTATGTTTGTTTTTGATGGAAAGGATACAGTTACAACTAATAATGATTGAGTTTTAGGACCGAAAGTGCGGGCAGTGTGAGTAATTGTGTTCGCAACATATATGACTAAACCTCCTTGCAGGCGGCCGAATTTTGCCGTCTTAGTTGCTCCTTTGTAAAAGCGCAAAAATCCTTGGAGATGTTGCGGGTCCAATGCCCAGGTTTCTTGCAGAGCTACTAAATCGAAGGCCCTGATGTAGGTGACAAATTCCAGATCTGCTATTTTATTGAGGAGCCCATTTACATTCCAGGAGCAAAGTCGTACTAACCCATTTACGTTGGCCCTCTGAGAGGAGCAGAGATCTTGTCAATCCTTTTTTATTGTTTATGGTTCTCGAGATCCAGCTTGTATCAATTTCCCGTTCCCAAAGTGTAAAGCGGTTGCGATGAATTCTCGGTCCCTCCAGCTGTTGTCCTATGTCCGTGTTGCAGTGCCCTAATGCTTCTTTTAGTACTGAGGTGACTTGTCTATTTCCAGTCCCCTCAGATCCTCTCATATGCTGTGGGTTTAATGGTTCTGGATAGCCTGGTTTGAGGAACAGAGCAGTAATTATCCCCCAAGACTTTAAAATCGCACTTTCCAGGAGTATTTTCTGTACAATTATTGAGGAGGTCCATGTTGCTTTTGTTTTTTCTCCTGCCGAGTGATCCATGCATTTGATGAACTCTAGTGACTCCAGGTCAGACGTGCCTTATCTCCGACAGGGATGGTATGTGTGATAGGAGCCTCAAAATATTGCCTCGTTCAAGACGTCATGCCTTCCATTAGAGCTGTATTCTGGGATGAACCAAATGGCATTTATTTCAGTCCCTCCTACCCCTTTAAGAACATTGTTTTGGCCTCCTGTGGAAGATGGTCCAGCCTCTGTTTGGGGACATTCTTTTCCCGCTCGCTCCCAGTTCATATGGGCGGCTTGCACATGATGGACCCTATCTATCTCATGTTTCATACTTCCTTGAAGTTTTATGCCTGGCCCGGTATGGTTGAGCTCTTGGGATGACTCTGTGATTGTGACAGGTATTTGAAAGTTGGTTATGCCGTTATTCAAGAGTTGCCTATTCAATGCCTTCTCTTCTTCCTTGTTGATGATGTATCTGCTTTCGGGGTTGATCGAATTCCCCAACGTAATGTTTCTCCCTTCAGGGATAGAATCAAGGGTGTTTGAAGTCTGAGGATTTTCATAGGGCGTAAAATCTTGCTTTGTCTCATTCAGTTGAGAACTTTTTGTTGTTTTTGTTTCGATTCTATTTCTGAGTTCACTTTCAACAGAATTTCCAGCGGTAATTCCATTTGGGTGAGACTGAGGTGAGACGACTCCCTCTGTCTCACAAACAGGTTTGAGCACAATGCTTTCTTGTTTCCCACTTGGAGGATTTTGTAACGTGCTCGGCCTGTTGGTAGTGCACACTGTGTTTGTTGTTTCTGAAGTTAGATTATTTTGGTCCAATGGCCCTTTTTGCACTGGCGTTACCCCAAAAAGTCATTGAAATCTGTTCATATTGAGGCTTTGTTTTTGATTCCTACCCTTCCGTTTTAGTGCCCGTCTTTGCTTTGCATTTAATTTCATTTCCCCTCTGTCTGCATTGGCAAGCACCAAGATATGACTTTGATTAACTTTCAAGGTTCGTGTTTGCTTGCTGATTTCATTTTTAGCATTAGTTAGAGGAATCTGGTTCATTGTCACTAATTGAGTCATTTGTGCAGACGCATCCCGATGAATCACTATGTCGTTCCTAGACCCCTTCGGGGTGTGCCCTCCGCTAGGCTGTGGTTGGACTTGATTCGATCCTTTTTTCAATTGTGAGCATAAATCAGTCAGCATTGATGGAAGGGTTGCTAGTTTGTCCACAATTGGGCCGCAAGTGCAGGAACGATGCTCGACTGGCGCATGCTCCATGAAGCTTTGCAGTGTAGTCTTTAGCGTGCCCAATTTGTCATTGATTGCTCCCACAAAAACTGCCAGGGTGTTCAGAAGGGATAGTTGCAAGTCCATTTGATCGGTCTGATATTGCAAAGCCTCTACTAGAAGCTGCACGGTTTTAAGCCGACTTGCCCAGGCTTCTCCGTGGTCTGGTTTTTGCTCAACGTCTTTGCCAAGGTCACCGCTGTACGATGATTTTTCTGTGTCACATTGATGGATTATTAGTGTGCCCGTCATGCGTTTAGATGTGCTATTTAGTGGTGCGAACAGCTCCTCTGCTGGCTGGTGTGTCTCTTTTTCCTTACTTCCCTCTATTTTTACATTTACGGGGGATTCACACCTGTACGAATCCTCTTTATAGGTTGCCAGGAGAGCCTCCTGTTCTTCCTTTTCGAGATATGAGTGCTGCTCTGACTCATCCAGGTCTCCTGTCAAGCTAGTTTCGGTCATTATTTTCTTGTTTTGAGATGGATCACTTCGAACTTCATCTTCTGTGACCAGGGTTTCCTTTAGATTTTCCAGTGCTCCCCATGTGGTCTTCCATTCCTCCGAGCCGACCTTTATTAGGTTAACTTTGGTTCTCACCAGTGCGTCTCCTGTTGGTTTTTCAAGCTCACCTATATCTAATGGGTCTGTTAAGACACAATTACCCCCATCGTGTTTGTATTGGTCGGTGAGCTTAGGCGTTGTGGCATTAGTGGCCCATGGAGTGATCTCAGGCTTACCCTCTTCACTTGATATTTATGTGAAGGATTCCCATGTTCCCTTTGTCCCCTTTGTCTCTGGCTTTTTTTCTCTTACTTGTGTTGACTCTTGAACTTCCCCTTTGTATCGTTCCTCGAGCCTTTTCTCAGAGGTCTCCTGGTCCTTTAGAATTCGAGTTGCAGGGACGTCTTGGCCATAAAGGGCTGGTTTGGGGCTGACAAATCCAGGCCTTTCCCCCTGCCTCTTTTGTCCTCAATCACCTCAGACCTCTCCTCCTTGCCGCTGACCTCTTGTCATGTAGGCGGGAGTGGAGACTGAAGCCTTGCAACTGTGGTGGGGCGTGAGAGCAGGGTGTCACCTGCGTTTTAAAAAAAACATTTTGTATCAATTTTGGGCTGAAAAAGACGATGCTTTCCCGTTGTGCTCCCTTGCGTTGTATTACTTGGCTCAGGTGTTATTACAAATATAGTGCCTTCATCCTGTAATGCAGTTTGGGTTTTTGCATGAGGTTCCCCGTCACGCTCAGCAGACATTTTCAACTTCCTTTTTGCTTGCTTGTGCTGCTAGCGCTACTTGTACTTTTGCTTGTGCATTTGGCATTTTAACCACCCCGCGTACCCACCCTGATCTCATGGTTTTGTATACCTTAGGGATCCTTTTAGGGTGTTTGATTCAATCCCTGCGGGTCCGTGAGGGCTTTACTTGATAGGGCTGTCAAAACAGTGGTGGTAGCCGTGGCGGTGGTGTTGTGAGATGTTGTGAGGTGTTGTATGGGGTGAAGTCCTGCCCACCTTGTGCTTCCTTATACAGCCTCCAATTCCTCCACTACCTGTTTGTATGCCTATTTTTGTGAGATGACACAGGCGTTTTTGGCGTTTATTTGCTTTTTTTGGCTGCAGTAACGCACCTGATCTCCCAGTCGCGTCATTTGAGCGGCCCGATAGTCCAGTTAGAAACAGTTTGACTTGATTGATTGAATGGTTGAATGGTTGAATAGTTGGTTGATTAGGTGGTTGATTAAGTGGCTTTGTTGGCTTTATTGGCTGCTCCCCTCTCCTGCTCTTCCTCTTCACTTCAAAAAGCTCACCTCAGCATGTGTGAGAGGGACACATAAGTCGGTGAAACTGTAGCCTGGCAGTTAATGCCTCATATATTTCTACAGATGCTGGTTTTCCAAACTGGCGAGTGGCCAAAGTTTTGGAGAAAGGGCAAGCGGGGCAGGCAAGGTGGGGGTCGCCGACTGTACCTCGTCTAACCAGGTTGCCTCTGCGATGCTGTCAAGGGCTCTCACTTGCTGCGGCCGCCGGCTAAAGGGCAGCCGCGCTTGCCGTGCTCTCTTTTAGTTTTTTGTTGCAGCAGTCAGGCGATCAAGTGGTCAAGCAGGTAGGCGGTAGTAGGTGGTAGTGGGTGGTGGTGTAATGGGCAAAAGGCAGTAGACAGTATGGGCAGCCAGGGCAGATAGCGGCAAATGCAGAGTGGGAGGCGAGGAGCTAAGAGAAAGGAGCTGGTCAAGGCTGCCGCTGGTCCCGCGCACACGAGAAATAGCGAGGCGGGTCCATGGAGCTGTGTGGCAGGGGAGCCACGGACAGGCTCAATCTCAGGTTCGCACCGCTCTCACCATCCACCTCCGCCCCTTGCCGCTCGCCGCTCCTCATCTTGCTCATGCTGCTGTCGGGTGCTGTCGGGTGCCGGGTGCCGAATGCCACTGTGCCGCTCAGGCTTCGGTGCAGGCTCAGGGCTCGGGCTCCTCGGCTCCTCTCGCTGCCTGCCTCGCTGCCTGCCTCGCTGCCTGCCCCCACCTCTGCTGCTTGCTTCGCTGTGTCTCTCACTGCTCAACAGCGCCACCTTCTGCTCAACTCAACAATTGTGCAAGTAGTATCACAGTCAATAGGGATACCCCTGAATTGGTTTACTGGAACCTTGAACAGAGAATTAATGCTGGCCCTTCACAAGTGTGAGAGCAATACTTGAGCAAAGTGATCAACATTGCCTCGTTGTGTGTTGCCCTTACTGAGGGCTCCATTGGTATATACATATTTTCCATACACTTGTAGCTGTGTGTCTTGCCAAATTATGCAATTGAGTTGTCTACCAGAAGGGCCAGATATTTGGAGGGATAGTATGCCATAATGCAGGCTACCTCTGCAAAATGCTAACACCATGCTCCAGGCCTGTTCTCAATGTCAAACAATAGCCCTGGCAGACCAAGTAGTACAGGGGAGACCCAGAGGTCCTGGGGCCCCCTCTGACACTGCGCAAGGGGTGTTGGCCCCTGGCCAGCAAGATCAGGACTGGCGCCATGTATGGTGCAGGGGGGCACACACATTCCATCATGTCAAAGTCTGGACAGGATGTTTAGTTCACACCAAATAAATTCACAAACCTGTATTTATATATGTGCTCTAAATTGACAAGTGAGTCTGTACAGAGCAGAAATTTTTAATATTTTAATACCCTGCATTTGTAGCATGTAAGGAGCGAAGTAAAGAACTAAAACTATCATGTTGCCTGTTTGATGTGTGCCGCATTGTTCAGAACATGTATAGAGTTGTGCATGCCCCAGCCAAATTAATACCTTGCAGAGTGTGGTCTGCCAAATTTGACTGTTCCTATAGCCATCAAAGCCATGCACCAAAGGAAGGATGTTTTGCACATAGTCTGCACTCTGAGCACCAGAGACATGATTTGTTTGATATTATCCTTAAACACTGCAACATGGCGTTCATCTGTTCCTAATTAAACCATTTCAAAGTTGCCACATGTCCAATGTACAGACAATACCAGACATTTGTGAAGTCAATGTGCAGTCAATGTGCTGTGATTCATATGCTCCCCCTTAGATGATCTCAGAGCCTTTCAGTTCCTTGTCGGATTGGATCAATCCACTCGACCACCGACTCAGAAGGTTGGCGGGATTACGGGTTCACTCTATTCACTGAGCTCAAGTCCGATAAAGAGTGATTCTCGAGTTGAGAGGTTACCTCATGCCCTACCATCATTGCGCTCAACGGATGATACCCCTTCCCTCATCCCTTTGTCTACGTCACCCTCTAGGCCGGAGTTCAGGCAACTGCCCTCCATGGACCATGATCAGCCAAACCCACTCAACCCCTATTTGAACACCCCTGACACACAGTTCAATTGTCCATCCACCCTCTCACATTCCCCAGCCTCTCTATCCAAGCTATCAGGAACGTTGCTAGACCTCAATGACCAACTCTCCCCACCAGATCAGCGCAGTACCGCGTTAGACCTCTCAGGCATCCTTTGAGGCCCCTCCTCTCTGCCGAATCTCTTCACACAACCTCTACCCCTCATCCAGTACTCAGACCTGGAGGCGTGCCTGGACAAAATATTTCTCCAGTTGCACCTTCTCACCGTCGAACTTCATGATTTGAAAGCCATCTCAATTGAGCATTTCCCCTTGATCAGCTCCCTCCTTTCCCTTGGAAAGTTGCCCAGAGTCCCCGCTAGCGCTATATCTAGCCTTGACCAGCATTCCCCCCTCTCTATCTCTAAAACTGTACCCTTCCCTAACGCCCTCTTCCACCCCAGAAGAGTGAAGGCCGATCATGCATCTAATGATATCAATGATCTACTCTTCTCTTATTCGCTTACTCTAGACACAAACAAGACTTCTGTCGGTCAAATTCAAGCCATTCACGCTAACCCGAAAAGAGAACCCCCACACAACCTCAGAGTCATAAATAATGACAACCTCAAGCAAGTGAACCTCATCCAGACTCCTTCCCCCACACGCCGGTACAGCTTAAATGCGCACTGCTCAACTGCAGATCAGCCAGTAAACACGCCTCTGATATTTTCGACCTCATCCAATACAATGAGATAGATATCATCATCCTCACGGAAACTTGGCTTAATCCCTCTTCCACCCCTATCCTAGCCCTCCTAGTGCCTCCTACCCACAACATAATTTGTCTAGACAGAGTGAAGAAGCAGGGCGGTGGACTAGCTTGTATACATTGGAGCACACTCTTGGTTTTCCACTCTCAGTCCTCCACGCCATCCTCCAGTGAATACCTCTGTCTCAACATCTCAAGTAACCACCTTCCGGTTTGCCAACTACATACATTCTATCAACAAACGGGGAACAATCTCTCCTTCATCGAACAAATAATGGAAAAAATCTCCAGCAATGTCGATTCCGCAGTGTCCCAAATCTTCCTCAGTGATTTCAACCTTCACTGGTCTAACCCCAATGACCAAGCTGTAACCTCCCTTAAATCATTTTTATGTGAACACGAGCTGATTCAATATTGTGACCGGCCAACTCATAACAAAGGAGAAATTCTGGACCTCATCTTAACCAAACGAAACACCATCACACTGGATACCATTACCCCTGGCAATTGGTCCGACCATCACAGCATCTTCTTCTATATTAACAGTGAGGTGTCCAGGAGGAAGGTTCAACTAAAGAAATTGAAGATATGGAAAAGGGACCATAGATATATCAATACAGCTGAACTAGCAACCCACTGTAAATATGCCCTATCCTCCCAAGTTGACATACCAGAGGTTCATGCACTCACTGACTTCTACAACTCTACTATCTCTAGTATCATGGACACCATTGCTCCACTCCAACAAAAAAATGCCTCAACAAAAATCTCCAAACCTTGGTTCAATGACAACTTAAGTTCCAAACGCCGCAACCTAAGGGCAGTTGAACGATCCTGGAGATCCAAACCATCCTCGCATCAGCTAAAATTCCTTAGATCGGTAAGGAGCTCCTATAACAAACAAATCAAGAGCGCTAAGGCCGACTACTTCAGATCCTAACTTAATCAAGCCTCTAATCACCCCTAGCATCTTTTTGAAATGGTTAAACAACAATCAGGTGGAAGTACCAAACCGTCCTGACCCTGGAGTCAGCCCACCTTCATGCGACAAACTGGCTGCTTTTTTTACTGAGAAATCAAGACTCATCAATATTGAACTGGAATCTAAGAAGGCACTTTTGCCATCCTATGGGTTTGCACTGCCTCTGCCCTCTTAAAGAAGCTCGAACCAATTAGTCTGAACACCAAGAACAATGCCGTATGGGTTACCTTTACTCCACTCAGCAAAAGGGACATTAACAAGACTCTTCAGAGTATCAACCCATCTAATCACTTCAGCGACCCGTTGCCACCTTCCATCTTCAAAGAAATCAAGGTTGTCGTTATCCCCCTTTGGACAAAGATTGTCAATGCTTCACTGTCACAAGGCAGGATCCCTGATTGCCTAAAAGCAGCTCAGGTTTCACCTATACTAAAAAAAACTATTGCAGTTAGTGCTGACCTTAACAACTTCTGCCCTATCTCCAACATACCCACTCTGGCCAAACTCCTAAAAAAATGCGTCCAATCACAACTTTGCGCTCACATTGAGGATTTCCAACTCCTGGACCAACATCAATCTGGTTTTCGGAGTGGTCACAGCACCGAATCGGCTCTCACTCACGTTATGGATGACATTTTAAAAATGCTTGACCAAAATGAATCTTGCCTCCTAATCCTCCTTGACCTTTCCTCTGCATTTGACACTGTTAATCACGACAACCTCTTATCCATGTTGGAGCACAGGATGGGCCTTTCTGGTCTGATGTTGCAATGGTTCTCGTCCTTCCTCTACCACAGATCCCAAAGAGTCAAGGCGAATCAATCTCTATCCCAGCCCTCCTCAGCATCCATGGGGGTCCCAAAAGGATTGGCCCTATCTCTCATACTCTTCAACTTGTTCTCGGAACCATTAGCTAATGCACTAAACTCCACAAACATTCTTTTCCATATGTATGCGGATGACAATCAACTTTACTTGAAAATCACCTCCCATGAAAACCTTATATCACTCAACACTACCCTAACGAATACTCAAATCTGGTTAACCGAGAACCACCTCCTGCTCAACACTTCCAAAACAGAATTCCTTCTCCTTTCTCCTCCGAATCACACCCCCAAGTTAGACCTCTAGATGAAGCATCTCACTGCCTTCAACTGCTCCCCCCACATTATTGAGTCAGCCAAATCTCTCGGAATCACCCTGGACAAGCATTTGAACATGAAGAATCATATTAGTAAGTTGTGCAAGGGAGCTAGAATTATCTGGAGGTGGTAGACCCTCAAGAAGTGCTAACTTTTTTCTCCTGAAACCACAGATCTTTCGCAAAAAGAGAACGTGTCACAGAGCTTTCTCATGCTCTGCCCCTAAGATCTGGAACTCTCTCCCACCGGAAGTACGCAGAATCTCCTCCACGGTTGCTTTCAAATCGGAAGTAAAAAGATTCCTTTTGAACAAGTTCTTGCCTTAATTGGGTTTTATTGTCTGTTTTATGATATTGGACTTCCACCTTTAAGCTCTGAGTTGGTTGCTATACTCCTATATATAATCTTTTGCTCCTCTCCCAGTTCGCTAGTTACTAGCCAAAGTGATGTTCTCTGATGCCCCCTTCTGTAACTATGTCGTTTGGTATTCTTAATTGACGCCTGACCTTCCCTTGATTACTTTCCTTCCCGTCAAGTGTGAAGTGCGAAGTGCTCTGATATCCATCAGGATCATGGTCGCACTTTATAAAACTTTATAAATAATAAAATAAAAAATAAATAAATAAGTACATGTTCAATATTCAGAGAGCACTGTACTATGCTTTTGTCTTGTAGGTGGATCTGCACCATCCACCCGTGCTGCATTTGAGTCCCTCAGAGATCCTGATGCTACCAGTGAGTGTCACCTGAATGTTTTCTCAGGTCTGTAAGGATTGTGTGTTATCTATGATATTAGTAACATTGTGATGTGAAAGCGGTAGCATCCTTCACCTGTAACCAAGTTTCCTTACATGTCAAATCACAAATGAAGTAGCATAAACTGACATGTGCAATGGGTAGGAACAAATGCCAATGTGTGTGTATTGGCAATGGATGCAAGCCCACATGATTGATGTATCATTATCTGCTGTGATAAGAATTGGCCAGCTATGGTTTGGATGCTTGTGGCGCATGTACCATCACCAGCCTCAATAACTTCACATGGTCACCCATAGCATGAAAAAGTAGCAAATAAAGCAAAAAAATATGTGACAGAAACATAGTAGGAGCTAGACTGAGATTACCAATTATCAACATTACATGTCTATGGAATACTATACACAGCGAACATCTTCTCAAATGTAATACTTACACTATTGTGGTTTCACATCATACTATGCCCATACATGCAGAAGACGTTTATCCTAGCTACCACAATTGGTACAGTATTAAAGACTTAAGACATGATCACACATTCATATTATTCAAACACCAAAATGTTTTGTGCTCCATACATGTACAAATATCTAGGTGTGTATCCAAATTTCAGAATAAGATAAACTTGTGTGACCATGTGAGCAGGCTAGGCATCACGAAAGGGGGCAAAGTTAAATATAATCATTTATTAGAGCAATCACAGTGGCCAAATGGCATATCCCTGTGTGTTGCTGTGAGGGTAAGTGTACATTGCCTGTGGTCATCATTTACTTTGTTTCACCACTTAGGCCACATTTATCATTATGTATGGCAACTGTAATCCAGCCTCACGGGTACCTAAACATCCCTCAGAGTACTCCATAGCATTAACATGTGAGATGGGGTGACAGAGGAACATTTTCCAACTCTGAGCATATGTTTGGATGGTTAATCTTCAGACTGCCTGTCTGATGCACATTGCTAGTGCAGTTGTCCACATAGCAAGGTATAAACATATGACATGGCAGGCCCTGAAATGATGTGAGGAAACGTAGTTGAGTGCAGACAGAAAAGATATGGGTGAATGTGCGTATTATGTCTGTACTCAGTTTACACACGAAAATGTAGTTAAATGCCTGACTCATAGCCACATATACCCAATGTCCTATATTAAACACATTATCATACCTTTGTAGTGAGTTTTCATACCGTTGTAGTGAGTTTTTCCAAATAGATGCAATGTGGAAAGGACCACATGCATGTCTGCACTGTGTTGGCAGCATAAAACCCATTACACAGTTTGCCTACTGGTGGCATTACCCCTACTGGCTAGCACCAAACCTGTCACCCTTGAATCATAGCGGAAGATTACCTGCAAACTACAGCACAAAGTACTTATAAACATGAGGTCTAGAGCATGCATGTACACACTCATTACATTGATATGGCTTTTGGTAATGTACATTAAGAAGATTTACTGACCTGTGTGGACAGACACTAGGATATGTAAAGCTCCCCATGGTTTTGCAGGAAATGTATAACAGAAGCTATGTGTTAGGGTTCCTGGTATACCATCCTTCTATGTTTTAACTACCTCGCACAGAGTTAGTAAGTGCAGCAATGCGTGTGGTCTTGTGTAATTGCCATATGACTTAACCAATGCTGAGGCACAATATCTGTCCTTGCTTGACATAAATCGTACGTTTTCATTGCTACATTAGGAAAGTATATGTTTCAAATTCAAATTCATATTGCTCATTTCTCTTTCACTAAATGTGTTTTTGCCCGGATATGCCACATGTGATGTTTCAAAAAAGTAAGCCTATTACTGATGATAGCATGTACAAGTTCAGCTTTGTTGGATACATATTTCCTTCCTCTCCACCAGAAAACATGATATATGAAGAAGAAAAAGCCCCTAAAATTAATTTGGAGCACTACCACCACATCAGACACTTTGCCAAGGCCTACAAATGCATGGGGAGGATCTATGAGGAAGGGATGGCAGACAGGACCTGAAAGTCGAGCAGGCAGAGGAAACAAGGACCAGCCGAGGGAACACCAACCCAGGATGTGGGCATGCACCATAGTGGGGGACCAGTGGCAGCTCTGGGCACATCAGCTGCACAGCCAGGCCAAGCACCACAGCCCTTGCCCACAACCCTAGCAGTGAGCTCGGCATTTGAGACCCAGGCCATGAAAGACCTTGCAGAACTGAAGCAGAGGATGGCTGCAATAGAGGGAGTACTAACGAGTATGCGAGCCATACAGAAATCTCAGGAGCCTGTGGACCAAATAAGTACCCAACTATAGAACTCCCTTGTGCTTTTTCACAGTTTTTTTCCACTGTTGTTTTTATAGTTTGTATTTAAGTATTGGTTAGAATAGGTTTTAGCATAGGTATAGCTTATGATATTATTAGTTAGTTGAAGATTTTATTAGTGAGTAGTTTTTAGGTGGGATCTGAATGGGTATGCTTTTTAGTGGGCTTGGGTTGACGTTTAGAGTGTATTTTTTTTAAAGAAACAAAACAAAATAAAAATAAATATATATATATTTGTTTAGATTTTAATGGATAGGTAGTGTAGGGAGCTGGCTCTGTATATAATATACCAAAGTGAGGTGTAGTGTGCATAGAGTCAAGAGTGTCCCCAGCGGCGTACAGAGGCTTAAGTAGATAATACTAAAAGCTCTAAAAACTCTATTTGGGGTAGTGTGGTCAAGCAGTTAGGCTCAGAGAGTGTTAAGCATTTGTTGTACACATTTAGGCAAGAAATGATTACACAAACTCAAAGACTGAATCCAGGCCAACTGTTTTGTTTAAAAACGTTTTACTTTGTTATTTTATTTCTAGAACCAGGAGTAATTCAGTTACAGGTAAGTAACAGTTTTATATAGTAATACTTTTACAGGTACAGTGAATTGTATTGGTAAAAGCCGTAAATAGCCTTTACAGTAATAAAAATACTATTTTGTCAATCAGAAACAGTAGAACTTAGCAATTGTAAAAGACATTGAATTAAATAGGAGGAAATGCAATGCAATCCTATAGAAGAAAACCAGTTATACACAGCAACAGGTAAGCACTCGACTTACACTCACAGTCTCCGAGGGTTTGGACAAACACTGGTCAGATCAAGGTAGGTACTGCTCCACTAGCGTCAATAGGACAGCCAGGTGCACAGGTCACTCGGCCCACTGTTAGTCATTGGAGACTGTGGACACCCACGAGAGGAGCTGATTGCAGGTTGGTATCCCGCAGTTTCAGGGCACAGGCCACAGTGTTGAGGCAAGCACAGGGGGCAGCAAGGCAGCACAAGAGCTACACCACCATCACACAGGGGCAGTCAGTGGCAGGATGCAAAACAGTGTTGGGCGCCCAGTGCTTTTCAAAGCGGAATTATGGTCACACAAAGAGGCTGCAGGCACGGACCAAGAGGCTGGATGAAGGTGACCACTGACTGGGCAGGTAAGTTGGAATGTTGAAGGAGGTCTGGGCACCATTGGCTGGGCTCTCCAAGGTTGGGGGTTGAGGATGCTGGGGTACCTTTTAGTATTGGATTTACTTTACCAGAGCCAGTCGTGGTCAGGTGGGCACTTCATGTAGAGGCTGCAGGCGTCTTCGTGGAGTCCAGGAGAGGTCAGACACTGATAGAGTCAAGGTCAGGATCATTAGAGAGACTTCACTGGACATGTGAGCCACTCAGACTCAGCTGTGGGCATCAGGTGTAGAGTGGATAGGGGTTGCGGATCTGCTTGAATCCGAAGTCCTTGTAGTTGGATTTTAATGGACACGGCCGCTGTCCTCAGGAGATCCGGTCTTTGTTGAAGAGTGAGCAGTCTTCCATGGGTTTCTGGAAGTTGCTGGTCACAGGACAGGTGCCATCTTCTTGGCAGCAGAGAGGCCAGTAGGAATGGGGCAAAATCAGTTGTCGTCTTTAGGCTTTGCGCCACAGCGTCTTGTCTCCTTCTTCTTTGTAGGTTGCAGGATTCTTAGGATCAAAGTTCAGGGGTGCCTCTAAATAATGAATTTAGGGGCATTACAGGTACTGCAAGATGGCAGCCAATGGGCTACTTGACTTTTAGGGTGACTACACCCTTTGCATGTCCCCACCCTTAGGGGAGGGGGCATCCCCTAACCTGATTGGCTCATATCCTTCCATTCAAGTTGGAGGATTTTGTAAGGAGGGGGTCACGTCGGGCCAGGGCAAAGAGGGGACACACCTCTACTGACTACTAATTTTCCTGCCGACCTTGCCGCCAAAAGTGGGGCATGGTCAAGGGGGAGAGGACGGGCAGCTCCACTAGCTGGAGAGGCCCTGGTAAGCATATCAAAGTGCAAGAAGCCTTTTAGGCTCACCACCTGGAATGCTGTTCCTGCTTGGGGGTAGGTGTGAAGCACCTCCACCCGAGCAGACTTTGTCCCTGACCCACGAGAGCACAATGGCTCCCATCTCAGGGGTTCAGAAACATGTCTGTGTGTGGCAGGCTGGTACAGACCAGTCAGCTGGACAACATGGAGTTGGTAGTTTTCAGGGGGCATCTCTAGGATGCCCTCTGGGTGTATTTTACAATAAATCCAACACTGGCATCAGTGTGGGTTTATTATACTGAGAAGTTTGGTACCAAACTTCTTAGTACGCAGTAAAGCCATCATGGAGCTGTGGAGTTCGTAGTGACAGTCTCCCAGCCCATGTACTCAGTGTGCATTCACTGCACTTATGTTATGTTATGTTAAGCAAGGATTTGTAGAGCGCACAGCTACTCAACAGAGTGTCCCGGCGCTAAGACAGGAGAGGCGGCCGACCTATAAAAAAACTCAGAGTCCGAAGGGGGGCGTTCGTTAGGTATTTGTTGGAACATCCAGGTTTTCAGCTGTTTCCTAAAGGCCTGATAATATCAAAATGGGGTAACCCAGTATCCCTCAGAACCTGGGCGGGTAATCAAAATATTACAAACGGTTCTGTCGGGTAAACAGTATTGCTTCAAGAAAAATCATCATTTTTATGCATATACGAACACACATGGAGACCATAAATAATTTTTCAAAAAGGCTTTATGAATTGCATCATTCATAAATAACTAATGGCAATGGCTGTCAAATGTAAAACATAGTTGTGACAAAGTGGCATGAAGTGACATAAAGTGCTCAGTGCTCTGGTGAAAAGTGCGTAATATATACAGTGTGATTTTTGCAGGAAACGAATAATTTGCAAAGGTCAGTCTGAGCGAATGATCAAAACAAACTGCAAGTCGATTGAATCAGTCTTTTATGCAGAGTATTTCAACTGATCCTTCAATAAGTGTCGACGTTTCAACCCAAGATAGCGTGATTCGCTAGTCAAAGCGGGTCTTCATCAGGACAGGGATAGACAGCCTATGAAATAGTAATAAATATGGTCAGGTGTGTTCGAAAGACTGAATGGCGTCTATAATTGCGCATGCAGGGTGAGGACTCACCAAATTAAGCAAACCAAATGTTGCTTGAGGGGCGATGTGAAATGGAGAGGCAAAAGCAGTAGTATCCTGTTCTCCCTGATTGAAAATTAAATATAAATTAGGATAAGTAGCCCTGTCGTGGCTAATTGAAAGATCAAATGAGTATGGAGATATGTAAAGACTTACTTTGAAAATGCGTGAGTTCCGTTCAAATTTGGAACGAATCCGCGTAGGGGAATGATCGTCCTTTGCGGGAGCATAAACGAGATTCTGGTATTCAGACGGATGATTTACTGTCAAAACAAATTAAATTATACTCAGTCAGGAGTTCGAGTCAAAACGGGCAGGCGGCTGACTCATGGAGGGGGAGGAGAGAGGAGATAGCGCACACTCACCATCTAGTTAATGTGTGATCAGAAGCGCGCAGGCAAGCGTCCTGTCATTCGCGATGTCTGTCAGCGAATGTGACAAGCGCTGTCAATTAAATAAGCGAGGAAATGCACCGGATTTGGCGCGTGCGGCCGCGTCATCTGTCGGTTGCTTGGAAACACTCGTGACTCGGATCTTAGAGTCCTGATTGGATATAGTGGCGGATCATCATTGGCTAGAATGAACGTTGTTAGGGTAACGTCAAACTTGGTTACTAGGTGTGTCGTGTGTCGATTACATGGAAACACTCGTGACTCTGATCTCTGAGTCATGATGTGGTAGCGGATCTAGATAGGCTAGAATGGACGTTGCTAAGTGATAACGTCAAACTAGGAGCCCCGGTGTGTGTAATCAGAGGGGGGCGACGTCAAAGACGTGACTCGAAATAATTAAAATAATTAAAAGGAGAGGAGAGAGCGCTGTGAATTGGAGCGCGAACGGTGATGTGATGGCCCTCATAGTAAATAAAGAGGCAATCAATGGATAAATTGTGCATTAGAAATGTAAATAAAACAAAATTGAAAACAAGCAAAACATGCAGGCACAATGAGGATTTTGCTGTAAGTATTCAAAATGTATACATACATTTGGTGTTTAGGAGGCATTGGTGGAGATGATACAATAAATAGATTTTTACACACCAATGGCTATTAGGCTAACATTTGGTTCATGTGAGCGTTTGGCAATGTTGGGATTATGTACATGTAAAAGGTTCAACAAAAATACAGGTGGTTATGACACATCTGACTGGTGTTTAGAAACGGATTAAAATTAAATTAAGATTCTTGTCTAAAGGCGTGCCAACAGTCTCAAGCGATTTGGATGTGGTTCAATAAAGCTTTTAACTTAGGAATTCAAAACTTAAGAGGCTAAGCAAAGTGTAGAGACATATCTGAATGCCTTAATACAACCTGGTCTGTGTCCTGTGTGACCAAAGCGGCACATGGGGGTATGTACGAGGGATTCATGTTGCAGTGTTACCCAAAGTACTGAAGATATAGACTAAAGTTGCCCCATCTGTTTTGCCGTCTCCTCAATTTCGTTCAACCCGGTCTGAACAGAGTTGAGCAAATGGATCCACCTACATTCTTTGTAGTTTAGGGTCCCAGAAATCGCACCACCCCTAACATTGGGGCTGACTTTTTCTAGGATCCACCATTTGATGCTGTCAGGAGGGTGATTGTGTGTCACAAAATGCTCAACCATAGGCGCCCCTTGTACTTTGCACCTAATCCTGCTTGTATGTTGGAGGATTCTGGCTTTTGCTTTCTGAATTGTTTGACCTACATAGATAAGGCCGCAGGGACAGATGATGGCATAGATAACTTGCGAACTGTTACAGTTGGTGAATTGGGGCAATTTGTACGTTTTATTTCCATAACTAAAGACGTTACCCTCCTGGCAGAGGTCGCATGCTTTGCATTGCCCACATTTGTGGTGTCCCGACACTGGTGGCAGTCCAAAATAGTTCCTCAGGTCTGGTTGTTTGGGTGGTTCAAGGAAGGCTCGTACTAGTGAGTCTTTAATGTTTTTGCCCCGCTTGAATGCAAAGATAGGGTCTTGCTGGATCATCAATTCACTCGCTACCAGGTTCCAGTACTTTTTTACGATTTTTTTGATGTCATTGCTCCTTGTGTTAAATGTTGTGACGCAAACGATGTTGTTGTTTATGGTGTTTTTAGTTTTGACCTCTAACAGCTGTTCTCTTGGACAGTACCAAGCACGTTTCTTCGCTCTTTTAAGCAGACCCATGGGGTAGCCTCTCTCCCTCAATCGGTTAGTGAGGACATCTGATTCTTTAAAATAATCCACTCTACGGGTACAGTTTCTTCTTAGTCTCAGGTACTGTCCGTAGGGCAAGTTGTCTCTCAGATTGCGGGGGTGATGCGAGTTGTATCTTAATAGTGTGTTTCGCTCCAAGGGTTTGCGGTAGAGATCACAATAGAGGAGTCCTTCCTCCACTCGAAAGGTGAGATCCAGGAAATCGATTGACTCGTTGTTGCTAGTCATAGTGAATTGTATATCATTTGACCTGGCATTGAGCCACTCATGGAAGTTATTAAGCTCCATTCTGTCCCCGGACCATACCATGATGACATCGTCAATGTAACGTTTCCAAATAGTAATCTGGTTGAGAAATGGGTTTTGGAGACTGTACAGATGTTCCTCCTCGTAGTTGTCCATAAAGATATTCGCCAGGCTCGGCGCGTATGTGGCTCCCATCGCCACTCCTTTGCACTGGTAGTAGAAATGTTTCTGAAAAATAAAATAATTCTTTTTCATTGCGATCTCTAAGAGTATAATCAAGAAATCGGTCGGGATCCAATGGGGTCTCTCTCGTTCATCCAGGATGGTTCTGATAACTTCCAAGGCTTTGTCTTGGGGGATTGAGGTATATAATGAGGAGACATCCAATGTGACAAGCAGTTGTGCTTGTGGATCAAATTCCTGCCCCTCCAACAGTTGGATAATGTGCATAGTGTCTCTTACATAAGATTTCGTTTTGGGTACCAATGGTTGCAAGAAATAATCGATAAATTTGTTCAATGGTTCCAAAATTGAGCCACAACCAGAAACAATCGGTCTGCCTGGTGGTTTCAATAGTCGTTTGTGCACCTTGGGTAGCGTATAAATTGTAGGTATACGGGGTTCTTTGTTGTTTAAGAAATCATGTTCATGTTTGCTCAGGAAGCCGCAGTCCAGTCCATGTTTGGTCACCTGTTGAATCATTGATTGTATAGTTGGTGTTGGATCTTTTCTTATTAATTGGTAACTTTCTGGATCACCCAGTTGTTGTTCAATTTCATCCACATAGTCTTGAATGTTCTGTAGGACCACAGCTCCACCCTTATCAGCTGCTTTTATGATGATTGAGTCGTTGCTGCTCAGGGAACGTAATGCCTGCTTTTCTTCCTTGCCAATGTTAAATTGGATGTATTTCCTTTCATCCAAAATTTGCATTGTTTCATGAAGGACAATCTTTTCAAATGCTAGAATTTTCTCACTCATTTGGTAAGCATTTGGGGTGAAAGTTGAAACTGGCCTGAAATTTGTCGCTGATGGTGCTGGGTTGAAAGAATTTTTACTGAAGTAATATTTCAGCCTGATTTTGCGAAAGAATTGCTGGAGCTCTAGTTTCACTTGAAAAGAATCAGGTATGACAGTAGGCACGAAAGATAGTCCTTTAATGAGAACATTTCTCTCAGCATCGGTCAAGTTATGTGTGGACAAATTAATTATTGGTTCTCTCTGATCCGTTACAATGAGATTATTTGAAACCTCGATCTGATCTGTTACTCCAATATTGTCAGGTAAAGCTCTAGGTGGTGCTGTGGTATCTTCTGTGTCAGCATTGTTAGCTGCAGCTGTCTCATATAATCCGCTATCAATGCTCTGTTCAGTGGCTATACTTATCATATTCTGATATGCCCCATCAATCAGTGTTCTAAGATTGGTATTATTAGAGTTCGGTAGCAATGCTTCGCTGTTCATGTTAACAGTGTTACTCTGTGTCTGAGGGTTAGCACTATTTCCCTGGTTTTCAGTGATGGTTGGAGTACTGTATATCTGGATAGTGGTTGTAGTATTCTGTGTAAGGATGTCTACCCTCGGGCTACAACTGTTTACCACCTGTATGTTTGTCTCCGGGTAGATATTTCCCCGTGTGTTTCTGGTTGGTAGAAGCGTACACGTGATGTCCCTTGTTGTGTATTCCTGCCTCTGTTCCAACCCCTTGGTCTTTCCCAATTCTGTGCTCTGCCACCGCCCCTGTTGGTTTGGCGGTAGCCTTCCCCTAAAAAATTGGGGCCTTGATTGACTTGGTTACCTTGATAGCTGGTGGAAGGTCTATCAATATCAGTATCAGAGCCACTACCAAAGGAGGAATCTGAGAAGGTTTTAAATCTCCTAGGGCCCTGTCTGCTTTTGTTTGAGAAGAAGCCTTGACTGTCTTGCTGATAATAATCGTCAGATAGGTAAGGATATGTGTTGTTCTTATCGTAACCTCTTATATCCTTCGCTAATTTGTCCAACTTCCTATTCAGTGTGACTGTGTTAAATTCTGCCAATGTTTTCTCAGCCCGCTCTAGAGCTTCTCTAGCATTAGTAAGAGCTCTGTCCTCAAGAATCTCCTTCTTCAGGTCAGCGATTTCTTGTGTAAGTTTTTTGACGTACTCAATAGCTGTCTCAACACCGAGAACCATCCAGTGTCTGGAACAGTTATTGGCCACGTAGCTGAATCCTTCCCTAAACTTGGGGATATCTATGAAGATTGCTGGTTCGTTGCGTACTTGCAATCCCTTGGGAATTATATTTGAGGACAAATACTTGGTTAGGACATGCCCATGAAGGCGGGCTCTGATTAGTTTCTTTTCAAGTCTTTCAATTTTGGCTAGTTTCTTCTAGGCTCTGACAGAGTGTCAGCTGATTCAGGTCTCAACGAAAAACTAGCCAAAATTGAAAGACTTGAAAAGAAACTAATCAGAGCCCGCCTTCATGGGCATGTCCTAACCAAGTATTTGTCCTCAAATATAATTCCCAAGGGATTGCAAGTACGCAACGAACCAGCAATCTTCATAGATATCCCCAAGTTTAGGGAAGGATTCAGCTACGTGGCCAATAACTGTTCCAGACACTGGATGGTTCTCGGTGTTGAGACAGCTATTGAGTACGTCAAAAAACTTACACAAGAAATCGCTGACCTGAAGAAGGAGATTCTTGAGGACAGAGCTCTTACTAATGCTAGAGAAGCTCTAGAGCGGGCTGAGAAAACATTGGCAGAATTTAACACAGTCACACTGAATAGGAAGTTGGACAAATTAGCGAAGGATATAAGAGGTTACGATAAGAACAACACATATCCTTACCTATCTGACGATTATTATCAGCAAGACAGTCAAGGCTTCTTCTCAAACAAAAGCAGACAGGGCCCTAGGAGATTTAAAACCTTCTCAGATTCCTCCTTTGGTAGTGGCTCTGATACTGATATTGATAGACCTTCCACCAGCTATCAAGGTAACCAAGTCAATCAAGGCCCCAATTTTTTAGGGGAAGGCTACCGCCAAACCAACAGGGGCGGTGGCAGAGCACAGAATTGGGAAAGACCAAGGGGTTGGAACAGAGGCAGGAATACACAACAAGGGACATCACGTGTACGCTTCTACCAACCAGAAACACACGGGGAAATATCTACCCGGAGACAAACATACAGGTGGTAAACAGTTGTAGCCCGAGGGTAGACATCCTTACACAGAATACTACAACCACTATCCAGATATACAGTACTCCAACCATCACTGAAAACCAGGGAAATAGTGCTAACCCTCAGACACAGAGTAACACTGTTAACATGAACAGCGAAGCATTGCTACCGAACTCTAATAATACCAATCTTAGAACACTGATTGATGGGGCATATCAGAATATGATAAGTATAGCCACTGAACAGAGCATTGATAGCGGATTATATGAGACAGCTGCAGCTAACAATGCTGACACAGAAGATACCACAGCACCACCTAGAGCTTTACCTGACAATATTGGAGTAACAGATCAGATCGAGGTTTCAAATAATCTCATTGTAACGGATCAGAGAGAACCAATAATTAATTTGTCCACACATAACTTGACCGATGCTGAGAGAAATGTTCTCATTAAAGGACTATCTTTCGTGCCTACTGTCATACCTGATTCTTTTCAAGTGAAACTAGAGCTCCAGCAATTCTTTCGCAAAATCAGGCTGAAATATTACTTCAGTAAAAATTCTTTCAACCCAGCACCATCAGCGACAAATTTCAGGCCAGTTTCAACTTTCACCCCAAATGCTTACCAAATGAGTGAGAAAATTCTAGCATTTGAAAAGATTGTCCTTCATGAAACAATGCAAATTTTGGATGAAAGGAAATACATCCAATTTAACATTGGCAAGGAAGAAAAGCAGGCATTACGTTCCCTGAGCAGCAACGACTCAATCATCATAAAAGCAGCTGATAAGGGTGGAGCTGTGGTCCTACAGAACATTCAAGACTATGTGGATGAAATTGAACAACAACTGGGTGATCCAGAAAGTTACCAATTAATAAGAAAAGATCCAACACCAACTATACAATCAATGATTCAACAGGTGACCAAACATGGACTGGACTGCGGCTTCCTGAGCAAACATGAACATGATTTCTTAAACAACAAAGAACCCCGTATACCTACAATTTATACGCTACCCAAGGTGCACAAACGACTATTGAAACCACCAGGCAGACCGATTGTTTCTGGTTGTGGCTCAATTTTGGAACCATTGAACAAATTTATCGATTATTTCTTGCAACCATTGGTACCCAAAACGAAATCTTATGTAAGAGACACTATGCACATTATCCAACTGTTGGAGGGGCAGGAATTTGATCCACAAGCACAACTGCTTGTCACATTGGATGTCTCCTCATTATATACCTCAATCCCCCAAGACAAAGCCTTGGAAGTTATCAGAACCATCCTGGATGAACGAGAGAGACCCCATTGGATCCCGACCGATTTCTTGATTATACTCTTAGAGATCGCAATGAAAAAGAATTATTTTATTTTTCAGAAACATTTCTACTACCAGTGCAAAGGAGTGGCGATGGGAGCCACATACGCGCCGAGCCTGGCGAATATCTTTATGGACAACTACGAGGAGGAACATCTGTACAGTCTCCAAAACCCATTTCTCAACCAGATTACTATTTGGAAACGTTACATTGACGATGTCATCATGGTATGGTCCGGGGACAGAATGGAGCTTAATAACTTCCATGAGTGGCTCAATGCCAGGTCAAATGATATACAATTCACTATGACTAGCAACAACGAGTCAATCGATTTCCTGGATCTCACCTTTCGAGTGGAGGAAGGACTCCTCTATTGTGATCTCTACCGCAAACCCTTGGAGCGAAACACACTATTAAGATACAACTCGCATCACCCCCGCAATCTGAGAGACAACTTGCCCTACGGACAGTACCTGAGACTAAGAAGAAACTGTACCCGTAGAGTGGATTATTTTAAAGAATCAGATGTCCTCACTAACCGATTGAGGGAGAGAGGCTACCCCATGGGTCTGCTTAAAAGAGCGAAGAAACGTGCTTGGTACTGTCCAAGAGAACAGCTGTTAGAGGTCAAAACTAAAAACACCATAAACAACAACATCGTTTGCGTCACAACATTTAACACAAGGAGCAATGACATCAAAAAAATCGTAAAAAAGTACTGGAACCTGGTAGCGAGTGAATTGATGATCCAGCAAGACCCTATCTTTGCATTCAAGCGGGGCAAAAACATTAAAGACTCACTAGTACGAGCCTTCCTTGAACCACCCAAACAACCAGACCTGAGGAACTATTTTGGACTGCCACCAGTGTCGGGACACCACAAATGTGGGCAATGCAAAGCATGCGACCTCTGCCAGGAGGGTAACGTCTTTAGTTATGGAAATAAAACGTACAAATTGCCCCAATTCACCAACTGTAACAGTTCGCAAGTTATCTATGCCATCATCTGTCCCTGCGGCCTTATCTATGTAGGTCAAACAATTCAGAAAGCAAAAGCCAGAATCCTCCAACATACAAGCAGGATTAGGTGCAAAGTACAAGGGGCGCCTATGGTTGAGCATTTTGTGACACACAATCACCCTCCTGACAGCATCAAATGGTGGATCCTAGAAAAAGTCAGCCCCAATGTTAGGGGTGGTGCGATTTCTGGGACCCTAAACTACAAAGAATGTAGGTGGATCCATTTGCTCAACTCTGTTCAGACCGGGTTGAACGAAATTGAGGAGACGGCAAAACAGATGGGGCAACTTTAGTCTATATCTTCAGTACTTTGGGTAACACTGCAACATGAATCCCTCGTACATACCCCCATGTGCCGCTTTGGTCACACAGGACACAGACCAGGTTGTATTGAGGCATTCAGATATGTCTCTACACTTTGCTTAGCCTCTTAAGTTTTGAATTCCTAAGTTAAAAGCTTTATTGAACCACATCCAAATCGCTTGAGACTGTTGGCACGCCTTTAGACAAGAATCTTAATTTAATTTTAATCCGTTTCTAAACACCAGTCAGATGTGTCATAACCACCTGTATTTTTGTTGAACCTTTTACATGTACATAATCCCAACATTGCCAAACGCTCACATGAACCAAATGTTAGCCTAATAGCCATTGGTGTGTAAAAATCTATTTATTGTATCATCTCCACCAATGCCTCCTAAACACCAAATGTATGTATACATTTTGAATACTTACAGCAAAATCCTCATTGTGCCTGCATGTTTTGCTTGTTTTCAATTTTGTTTTATTTACATTTCTAATGCACAATTTATCCATTGATTGCCTCTTTATTTACTATGAGGGCCATCACATCACCGTTCGCGCTCCAATTCACAGCGCTCTCTCCTCTCCTTTTAATTATTTTAATTATTTCGAGTCACGTCTTTGACGTCGCCCCCCTCTGATTACACACACCGGGGCTCCTAGTTTGACGTTATCACTTAGCAACGTCCATTCTAGCCTATCTAGATCCGCTACCACATCATGACTCAGAGATCAGAGTCACGAGTGTTTCCATGTAATCGACACACGACGCACCTAGTAACCAAGTTTGACGTTACCCTAACAACGTTCATTCTAGCCAATGATGATCCGCCACTATATCCAATCAGGACTCTGAGATCCGAGTCACGAGCGTTTCCAAGCAACCGACAGATGACGCGGCCGCACGCGCCAAATCCGGTGCATTTCCTCGCTTATTTAATTGACAGCGCTTGTCACATTCGCTGACAGACATCGCGAATGACAGGACGCTTGCCTGCGTGCTTCTGATCACACATTAACTAGATGGTGAGTGTGCGCTATCTCCTCTCTCCTCCCCCTCCATGAGTCAGCCGCCTGCCCGTTTTGACTCGAACTCCTGACTGAGTATAATTTAATTTGTTTTGACAGTAAATCATCCGTCTGAATACCAGAATCTCGTTTATGCTCCCGCAAAGGACGATCATTCCCCTACGCGGATTCGTTCCAAATTTGAACGGAACTCACGCATTTTCAAAGTAAGTCTTTACATATCTCCATACTCATTTGATCTTTCAATTAGCCACGACAGGGCTACTTATCCTAATTTATATTTAATTTTCAATCAGGGAGAACAGGATACTACTGCTTTTGCCTCTCCATTTCACATCGCCCCTCAAGCAACATTTGGTTTGCTTAATTTGGTGAGTCCTCACCCTGCATGCGCAATTATAGACGCCATTCAGTCTTTCGAACACACCTGACCATATTTATTACTATTTCATAGGCTGTCTATCCCTGTCCTGATGAAGACCCGCTTTGACTAGCGAATCACGCTATCTTGGGTTGAAACGTCGACACTTATTGAAGGATCAGTTGAAATACTCTGCATAAAAGACTGATTCAATCGACTTGCAGTTTGTTTTGATCATTCGCTCAGACTGACCTTTGCAAATTATTCGTTTCCTGCAAAAATCACACTGTATATATTACGCACTTTTCACCAGAGCACTGAGCACTTTATGTCACTTCATGCCACTTTGTCACAACTATGTTTTACATTTGACAGCCATTGCCATTAGTTATTTATGAATGATGCAATTCATAAAGCCTTTTTGAAAAATTATTTATGGTCTCCATGTGTGTTCGTATATGCATAAAAATGATGATTTTTCTTCAAGCAATACTGTTTACCCGACAGAACCGTTTGTAATATTTTGGTTTCCTAAAGGCCAGCAGGGTCGTGGCCTGCCTGAATGGTAATGGCAGGATGTTCCAAGCACGGGCAACTTGCACTTGAAATGAGCGACCACCACAACGGGCTCTACAGAAAGTAGGCATCACAATCAGATGTTGTTGTGCTGATCTAAGTGATCTGCGCGGATTGTAACATAGGACTCTTTTGCGGATGTAGTGGGCCCCCAGCCCATGTAGTGCCTTAAAAGCAAGAACTAGGGCTTTGAAGAGAATTCTGGACCAAACAGGCTGCCAGTGTAGTTTCTTCAGATGGTGAGAAATCCGTTCTCTAGGCCCTAGCTTAAGGACTGCTCTGTTGGCGGAATTCTGAATGATTTGAAGTCTGTTCAGTAAAATTTCCGGCAGGCCCAAATAAAGGACATTTACATAATCCAGTCTGGAAGTGACAAGGGCCTGTACAATCATCTTCCTGTGCAGAATCGGCAACAGGTAGAGAAATTTCCTGAGCATTTTCAGGAGTCCAAAACACGTGCCAGCCACTGTCTAAACTTGAGTTTTCATGGATAACATATCATCCATCTTTACTCCCAAGTTTTTGACAGTATTAACCGCCGTCTGGGGAGGCAACATTTCGTCTGGCCACCATTGTTTCCAGACATCCAGGGGAGGGGTACCAAAGAAGATAATTTCCGACTTCTCAGGGTTGCATTTGAGTTGGTTAAGTTGGAACCAAGAGAACACTTCTGTCAGACAATTTCTGATCTTCTTTCTGTTAAAATCCTCCCCCTTCCTACAGGTAAACAACAACTGAGTGTTGTCAGCGTAAGATATAATCGTCGCCTCACCAGCTTCCGCTAGATTGGCCAGGGGGGTCATGTACAGATTAAAAAGTACTGGGCTCAATATGGAGCCCTGAGGAACTTCCACATTCAAAGGAGGGATACTAGCTGTGAAAGGAGGGGACCAGACCTCTTGTTTTCTATCCTTTAAAAAGGAAGCAAACCATTTCAACACCGTGCTGCCTAGGCCGCACTCCTGCAATCTCTGCAGTAGGGAATAGACTTGACACTGTAGGGGCATATTCCTCATGCTTCTATGCCCTCACCTGTGGAATAGTGCACCCTGCCTTAGGGCTGTGAGGCCTGCTATAGGGGTAACTTACCTAGGCCACAGGCAGTGTTTGTGGGCATGGCACACAGGGATGTGTGCAATGTCAACATTTAGGTTTTGTCTGACCCAAACACACAGTCTGCAATGGCAGGGTATATGTGTTAGGTGAGGGGCCTCTGAGGGTGGCAAAATACACGCTGTAGCAGGAAGGGACACCTTTCTATATGTAAATAATTTACAATGGCGATTTGCTCTTGTGATGCAGCACACATAGAAAGAACAAAACATGAGGAGAAATTATCGCCTTAGTTTTTTGTTCTGCCCCAGCCATATAAATCCGGGGCAGCTTCAAAAAGCAATGGGTGTTGCGGTGGAACACCCACAGCAACACCCATTGTCTGCCCCTTTGCAGCGGACTGCGACTTAAATCATCATATTTACTAGGTAGTGTAAAGCCACGTTAAGTGGCTTAGTGCCACCTTGTAAATATTGGGAATGGTGCTACACCACAGGAGCGTCAGAAAAAGTGACAGGCCAGTGGCGTTAGGGTTATGCCCCTATGTGTGTTAAATGGGTGGGGGGGGTTGATGTTTGTCATGTCTGTTGTGGTATATGTGTAGAGTAGTCTGAGAAAAGGTTAGGTAGGTTAAGATAGAGTTAAGTTAAAGTAGTGTAGGTTAGTTAGCGTAGGTTAGTTTAGTCATAGTTTAGAAAGGGTAAGCTGGTTAGTGTAATGTAGGTAGTTTTATGATGCTTAAACAATGTTTTCAAGCTTCACGACTGCTTAATAATTTACTGCGTTGGAGTTGTCATATATGCTTAGGTTGTTTCAAGCACATGCTATGGGATTTCCCTGCTGTGATTGTATATTGGTCTAATTTATTGAGAAACTTATGGACAAGAATCAGTCAATTTCACAATGGAGTCACTTAAGGAATCTTAAACCATGTTTGGGCAGTGTAAGTGACCCTCTTTGAGTGAATGGACGCACAGCCCAACACAGGTAGTAACCTACTGTTGCACTGTGTGCGTAAGTTATAGGACATGTATTGCCGGGATGAATATGTCAACCCATTGTCACAAATCATGCGTGTTGGTTCACACTGTTGGTTCACACACTAACACCAGCCACTTCCACACTCACTCTTGCACCATTTTAATGTAACATCATTCTCGTTTGCTGGCTAGTATCCATGGAAGTGGCTACCACCTGCCTGGAAACTTCATTCACCCTTCCCATTAACCATCTGCTAATTGTGGCACTTCCTGCTTGTGAACTTGGGGAACTACTTGCTAGTTTAGATGCATAGAGGGCTCGCTTTACCTATTCTCCTTGGCATGTGTAGATTTAACTATGGTTCTGTGACCTTGATAATAACATTTAACATGCATGCATATGTTAATAATAATGTCATGGATGGGTACACTCACACTCAATGCACATGAGGGCTCTCAGGGGCAAATAAGACATTGACCGTGCATAATACCAGTGTGCCTTACTACACTATTGACACAAAAAGATAATTACTTAGTAGTTGCAGTTCATGCTTACTGACATCCAGGGTGTAGCATGGAGCTTCACCATCCTTCACTGGCATAGGTATGATAAAAATTGAGAAACAGTTTGTTCGTAGGTATCTGCTTGTTCTCAGTGCATTCAATAATATTGTACTTATGTGATATCTTCAATGTGGCTGACATTTGTACATGATTACATTGTCATGTTAAATGAGCTAGATATATGTGGATGTATGCAAATGTGTTAGTGCCTCACATGCCTCAAAGGACACAATTTGTGCATGTATGCAAATGTGTGATTGTGTAGTATTTTTTAACTATACACCACTCTAGTTACTGATGCTTATTTTTACACCATGAAGTTCAATAGATCAAAGAGACTTTGCAGATGATGCAATGCAAGGGCAGGTCCATGATGCTTGGCCTTGTGAAACACGAGATTGTGATAGGAACTTAGCACAATTTGCTTTAGATAGTAGGAAGTGTCTTTTGGATTAGAACATCCACCATGATCTAGTTAGTCCAATCAGCAAAAGACATAGAAAACGCAGGTTAAAGATAGTGCAGTTCTTGCAGCGCCAACCCCAACATTATTTGAGAGGTGAAGGATGTCCAGACAGAGTCCATGGGGTATACATGTCATGTAACATGTGGAGGAGAGGAGTATTACAGTGAGGACAAGTTCAAAATTGCCATATGGGAAGGTAGGTCACATCGACTATCCACAAATGGATAACACTAAAAGGTGGGCAAAAACAAATGAGACAGTACCAGACGACAAGCATGAAGGCGTGTTAGTCAAAACAGATTCCATTCGAAACTGGCCAAGAGCGATAGACTAATATTACTGGCTAGTTCTGTGGCAGAAATGAGTAAAGTCTACATCTTCCTCCTCTGATGTCTGTTGTGCCTCCCCTGAGGGTGTTGGTGTTTGTGCAGGTGGCATCTGAGTCACACACACATAAGGGGCTGAAGATGTGGCTACCCTCTTGCCAGCAGCATTTGCCTGTGCCAGCAAGGAAGGCAGTACAGAGCTGCTTAGGGTCTGCTGCCAACGTCACGGTGATAGGAACCCATTGTTGCAATATAGAAGTCCTGCTTCCACTCCATATATTCAAGAATGGTGTGTATTGCCCCCAGCTGGGTGGCAACCTCACTGGTGTCCCATTGGCAGGACTGTTGTTATTGCCTCTGCCTCATGACGCCAGAGATGTCAGCCAGAGACTGTTCCAATCTATGGAGAGGAGTTTAGGTGCCTCTTATTGCCCCAGAGGTGCCCTTATTATGACTAAGGCTCCTACGGTCAACCTCTAGGTTGCAAGTGACAGTCTCCATCACCTCCCGTAGTAAAACCTACCAGCTGATGCTGGAGTACTACTGCCTGCAAAACAACTTGGGGATCTTTGGAGGCCAGGCCCGACTGGGTAGGTGACGTCCAAGGAGGGAATCCACGGCCCGTCTCCCCTTTATCTAAACAAGGTAACTCCATTGGGCATCAGTCAAAATAGCTAGGTCTCAAGTGGCGAGGGAAAAGTTTCACAGATAAACAGGGTAGGGACTAAGGGCAAGGACAGGTGAGGGCAAAGGTCAGTAGCAGGAAAGAGGAGAAGAGTAGAGCGGAGAGGGGTAAGGGGTAGGGGGTAGGGGGAAGTGGGAGGGGGGAGAAAAGGTCAGGAAAGACGCAGGAGAGTTTGCCCAAAGTCCGGCTGGGTAGGTGATGGTTAAGGAGGGAATCCAAAGTCCATCTCCCCTTTAGCTCGCGAGGTAGCTCCACCAGGCATCAGTCAAAATGGCTAGGTCTCAGCTGTCTAGGGAATATCGCAGAGTAAAGGTCCTGGTGGGTAGGCAGAAATAGGGTCAGGTGAAGGCTGGCCGAGGTCCAGACGATGATCAATGATTATGGACCAGGGGAGGAAAGAGCATCGCATCCAAAAGTCAGGCAAGGGGGACGAGTCCTTGAAAGTTCGAATTCGGTCGGCCCCATGAATCTCTATAGCCCAGAAGGGAAGTTGGAGGGCGGCCATCTTGAGATCAGGTCTAAAACGCTGGGGCAGAGACATTTGAGCCTCTTGTTAATTTAAAGATCGTCATGGAGACAAAATCGGGCCCTCAAAGAGACGTTCCTCTTAATCTGCGGGCACAGGTTCACCAATGAATTGTCCAAAACGCCTAGGTCTCTCCGCGCAGCACCCCCGGAGAAGAAAAGACGCTCTTCATAGTCCTTATTTAGCTGCCATTTTAGGGTCAGGCACTATATACGAGGAGATCGCCGTGGAGATGAAAATGGCCTCGCAATGAAGCGCTCTCCATAAATTAACTGGCAGCATCAGCGCAATTGAGAAAGAAATCATTGAGAAAGACATATTGTTGTCGAAACACGCCTGCCATTTTCAACTGAATAAAATGGATTATTGGGACCCGTTGAGTGCTTCTATTCGATGGACAATATATATATATATATATATATATATATATATATATATATATATATGTATATATATATATATATATATATATATATATATTCACTGAAAAAACCATAGGTTTCACAGACGTTATAGTTAGGAATTAGCATTTAAAAAACCTTGCAAATTCACTTAAAAAACCATAGGTTTCACACATGTTATAGTTAGCTGGCATTTCCCTCGTAAAAAACCAATGAAATTCCCCCGTTATAGTTAGTGCAGGCAACTATAACTCACGCGACCGCAATCCTCTGCTGATGACGTCAGATATTACATCACTGTATTTAGACACTTATTTACCCATGTCTTCTTCCATTCATCTTTAGCTATACATATATAAAAAAAAAATTTTTTTCAGAAAGACACATATGTCATCAGTGATGTAATATCTGACGTCATCAGCAGAGGATTGCGGTCGCGTGAGTTATAGTTGCCTGCACTAACTATAACGGGGGAATTTCATTGTTTTTTTACGAGGGAAATGCCCAGCTAACTATAACATGTGTGAAACCTATGGTTGTTTAAGTGAATTTGCAAGGTTTTTTAAATGCTAATTCCTAACTATAACGTGTGTGAAACCTATGGTTTTTTCAGTGAATTTGTACGTTTTTTTAAATGCTAAGTTATGTATTTATTAATATATTTTTTTAAACAAAACTTTTTCACGGCGCGCGCACAGTGCGCTTCGCGCACCGTGCGCGCGCCGTGGGCATGCGGTGCGCTTCGCGCACCATGCGCCCACTTTACGCAGTTTACGCAGTTTACGCAGTTCATGCGCTTCGCCCCCAAGGGCCAAATACATTTTTTTTTTCTCGATAAATCGCGGAGTGCGCGCACGCTGCGTGAACTTCGCAGAATTTTTTCCCTTTGGGTGGTACGCGCAAGGTGCGCGCACTCGGCGATCTTTTAAAAAAAAAATTAAAAAAATTTGGGCCCTTGGGGGTCCTTCTGGGACCCCCTGACCACGGCTAGGGGGTCAGGAACTGTCCACCCTGCCCCCTTTTCACGTTCTCCACATTTGTTTTTCACCCCTTCAGAGTGCGAGAGACAAAATGGCGGCCGACACTTCCTGGTTTCGACCGATTCGAATGTTTACTAAGATCTAACAACCAATCAGAATTGCGCTCGCGCACGCACGGCAAGGTGCGCGCACCCAGCGCGCACGCTGCGCGCGTACACATATATATTGATTTAAATGCTATTTTCTCTGGAAATACTGAACAGATTTACACCAAACCTGCAAAAGGCACTTCATGGACCTTATGGCTACCTCTCTGCCAAATTTCACGTAATTCTGTTCAGCCGTTCGGGCTGCAGCTGCGACTAAAGTCCCTATGGAAAAATCCATGGGGAAAACGCGTTTTGGGACCCCCCCTTTTTCTCGGCCCCCGCTTGAGGAATCACCCCGAGACTTTCAGGGTAGGAGCGGAGCGGAGCGCCCCATTAGTTTTGAAAATTGCGCGAGGATTCGTCAATCGGCACCAAAGTTATTCAAAATAGAATTTTGAGATTTCCTATGGAAACTCGGTCCTAACTATAACTATCTACTGGCGACCGCCAGTAGATTATATATATATATATATATATATATATATATATATATATATATATATATATCCCAAGGTTGCCAAGAAATTGAAGCTGCACACAAACAGCTGAAAAGGTAGGTAACAAGCCTTTATTTTTCAAGCATATTGTTTCCCCTCTGGAAATTCAAACCTTTGGTCTGACATGTTTCACTGCGTTTGTGCATCTCTTCAGAGGCCGACATGGGGAAAGAGCTCTTTGCCGCTAAATCCAGTTTACTTTCAACACTGCATGCTGGGGGATGTAGTCTTTTTCGGCATTTTTAACCCTCCAGTGGGTCCAGTCCCCATGCCTCAATCCAGAATACATTAAAATAGCCCTCCAGTGGGCCTCAAACGGGGTGCAATATACCTTATTGATGAACCTTCAGCGCCGATGTAGAGGGGATGTTACCCCCCGGCCGGTCCTATCTTTGCTTTGCAGGAGGTGCATCGCTTCATGGCCAGGGCCGCCATGTAAACATGTCCCAAGGTTGCCCAGAAATTGAAGCCGCACCCTGCTGAAAAGGTAGGTAACAAGCCTTTATTTATCAAGCATATTGTTTCCCCTCTGGAAATTCAATCCTTTTGCCTGGCGCGTTTCAATGCTTTTGTGCATCTCTTCTGAGGCCGACATGGAGAAAGAGCTCTTCGCCGCTACACTCCCTCTGCAATGCTTAATTTATTTCAATATATATATATAGATATCTCGTGAAACATAAAAAGTATTATCAGTTACAAAACATTAAATAAATAACCAAATAATATTATATATAAAAATGTCATTTACTAAAAATATGATAAAAGCTAAATATATATATATATATTCACTGAAAAAACCATAGGTTTCAGGGGCTTTATAGTTAGCTGGACTTTTCACTCGTACAAAACCATTGAAATTCCCCTGTTATAGTTAGTTCAGCTAACTATAACTCGCGCGCCCGCAATGCACTGCTGATGACGTCACATATTACATCACTCATGACATGGTCAGTGACATCACTCATGACATCACTGATGACATCTCAAATGACATCACTTTGGTTTTTTCAGTGAAAAAAGGTTTTTTAAATGCTAATTCCTAACTATAACGTGCCTGAAACCTATGTTTTTTTCAGTGAATTTCAAAGGTTTTTTAAATGCTAATTTCTAACTATGCCTACAGAGATAGGACATGTGAAGAAAGAAGAAAAAACACACAGAAAGAAAAAAAAGAAATGCAGAAAGAAGCAACAGAAGTCCTCAAAGACGAAGAAAAGTGCAGGAAGAAGGATAACGTGCAGAAAGAACAAACAGAAGAGCAGAAAGAAGCCTTGTTGCAAAATCATCCTGTACCCTCAACTTTTTCAGACGGATACTGGTGGTAACTGAGTCTGACTAAACAGTCTTAGAGCCAGTGCTATGTTAAAAGACACTCAGAATACAGTGAAAACACCTACATACACTAGGGAACACTATGCGTTGGGGTCCCCCTGTGATTAGCATGACCTCCTCTGTAAGCCCCTAGTATATAATAGGGCAGGGGATTAAACAACTACCTCTTAAAACGCGCCACAGGGTGTGTTTGCACACGTCACCTCAGGCCCCGACCCCTCCCTTCCCCACTCTGCAAACACGCCCTGTGGCCATTTTAAGTTGGGAGATTAAGTCCCCTTGAATCCTGAGGGTCCCTATGGTCAAAATAGACCACTAGGTACCTCCAGTAAGCGCCACAGAGCTGCGTTGCAGAGAGATGTAAAAAGGGGCACGGCCTAGACCACCTCTCTGCAACGCAGTGCAGTGGCACTTACTGGAAGCACCTGGTGGGCTAGTTTGCCCCCAGGGTCCCTCAGGGTTGAAGGGGAATTATTTCCCCAACTTAAATCGAGCCACAAGGCGTGTTTGCACACGTTAACTCAGGCCCCGTCCCCTCCCTTCACCACTGTGTAAACACGCCCTGTGGCCGTTTTTAGTTGGGAGATTAAGTTCATTTGAATCCTGAGGGTCCCTGGGGCAAAATAGCCCACTAGGTACGTCCAGTAAGCGCCATTGCAGAGAGGTGTAAAAAGGGGCACGGCCTGCACCACCTCTCTGCAACGCAGAGCAGTGGCGCTTACTGGAGGCACCTGGTGGGCTAGTTGGCCCCCAAGGTCCCTCAGGATTGAAAGGGAATTATTTCCCCAACTTAAAACGCGCCACAGGGCATGTTTGCACATGTCACCTCAGGCCCCGTCCCCTCCCTTTCCCACTGTGTAAACGCGCCCTATGGCCGTTCTAAGTTGAGAGATTAAGTCCCCTTGAATCCTAAGGGTCCCTAGGGTCAAACTAGCCCACTAGATACCTCCAGTAAGCGCCACAGAGCTGCGTTGCATAGAGGTGTAAAAAGGGGCGTGGCCTCAGAACACCTGTCTGCAACACAGCTCCCTGGCGCATGCTGGAGATACCTGTTGGACTAGTTGCCCTCAGGGACCCTCAGTATTGAAGGGGAATTAATTGTTCAACTTACAACGGGCCAGGGGGCGCGTTTGCAGAGTGCTGCAAGGAGGGGGCATGGCCTCCGGCACGATGCCGGTCTTTTATTTATTTTATTTTTTTAAGAAGGAGGGCTGTGTGGCCCCCCTTCTTTTTCTAATTTATTGGCCCTGGGGACCCCATCCCCCAGGGCCTGCACCCTAATTTTTTTTGTTGAAAAAAATTAATTTGGCCCTCCCAAGGCCTTAATCGGCTCCGGGGACCACAACCCCCGGGTCATGGCCTTTGTTTTTTTTTAATTCTTTAGGAGGGGGGCTGCGTTGCCCCCCTCCTCAGGCCACTTATGGCCCCGGGGACCCCGTCCTCCAGGGCCAGCCTTTGTTTTTTATTATTTTAAAAAAATATATATTTATAGAAACACCTAGGACATGCTGGACAAACCGTATGTACCTATCACCATGACGATTTGTGTGATATTCATTAAAAGGCGACTATGCATACAATGAATCCACGTGGAATGTATTTTCACCGCTAGTGAAGCTCTGACGTGTCTGACGCCCTACCGTGCCTAATCCCGGCGCCCCGCCGGTGGGTACTCTCCAAGTAGACATCGTTGTCGTTTATTTATACAAACATGGGTAGCTATTGACGGGCACATTCAATACACACGCACACCAAGCCATTCAAAGGGGATTCGACAAAAATTCGACCAAACTATGCAAGAAACCCCCCTCACGGTTAATAAAACACACATCCATCGCCGCATGTGTATTACTTTTTATTTTACTCTCTGGAAAGGAGACGAACCTCACTTGAGAGTCACAGCGTGCTCCTGGCTGAGCCCAATGCTGTGTTACACCCACCAGTGCCCGCCGAGTGCCACACACCTCTGTGTTGTATTCCACCAGCTAGTGCGTATGCTATGACACTCTCTAGCCCATGTGCACTGTAACACCACCCTGTGAATATGTCATGCCGCACTTGCCTTCGCACGGGTTATATTGCCCCATCTAACGTGCCTTCCTCGATGCCTATGTTATGACGCACAGCGCTACACTCCCCATCACATATTTTATATTACAACTTTAGAGACTAGTTAGGTTACACAATACTGCCCTGTGCATATTACACTCCAAGGCGCATATCGCATAGCACACGCTAGTGCCTGTGCTATCTCGCGCTCTCCAATGAATCTGTCATTGCGCACAATGTATTGCATATTATATTTCACGCCCCGGTTCATCTTATATCACACTTTTTGGTGCATAGTTTATACCATATACTATATCTAGTTTTCATTTTCAATCGTGCTCTCAGGACTATGTTCTATATAACACTGCATCCACGTACACTTTTCACGGGCAATAGCTTGCTGCCCCTATTCTCCTTCCCCCTGCCCTCCGATGTCTTTGTGCATGCCCCTGCTCCATCCTTTTTGCCCACCATGTTCCATGGACCTGCCACTCCTATCTACTCTGAGTGTTCTGTTGAGCTGCCACACCACTCCCGCCTGCCTAGCATTGTCAGATGACTGTAACCTGTCCCTGCCACCTCCACCCTGCCTGTCCACATGCCATGCCCCTATCCCCTTCCTCCTGTCCTCCATGGTCCATTTTACTGCCACACCCATCTGCCCTCCCTGGTCTGTTGTGCTGCAACTGCTCCTCCTACCTGCCCCACGCGGTCTGTTGTGAGGCCCCTTCCCCTGAACTCTTTTGTCTGTGCCCAGGTCCTGACCCTCCCTTCCATTCTCCTTGGTCCTTTGTGCATGCCCCTGCACCCTCCTTCTTGCCCATCATAGCCATTGTGCTGCCACTAACCCTCCCGCTTGCCATGCATGGTCTTCTGTGCTGCCATGGCCCCTCCCACCTTCCCTGTGTGGTCAGCTAGCTGCCCCTGACCCCCTCCCACCTTCCCTCCATGGTCTGTGTGTATGCCATCATAGTCTCACTGTTGCTCTCCATGGTGTGTCTTGTTTCTAGTGCCCATCCTGCCTGACCTCCATGGTCATCTTGCTGCTCCTGCCCTGCCCCCTTGCCCCCCGCCCTCTGTTTCCTTGTGCAGACCACTATTCCCTCCCTCCTGGCTTGTCTGTTCCATTGTAATGCCCCTGATCCGTCCCTCCTGCCCTTTATGGTCTGTTATGCTACAGCTTTCTCTCCTGTCTTTCCATTATGGTCAGCTAGCTACCATGGCCTCTTTCTCCTCTGTTCTCTGTGGTCCATGTGCATGGTCCTGTCCCCTCCCTCTTGCTTTCTATGAATTGTTGTGCTGCACTCCCGTCCCGTATGCCCTGTGTGGTGTATTGTGCTGCTGCAAACCCTGATGCCTGCCCTGTAGGGTCAGTTTGGTGCACCTCTCCATGTTCCTCCTGTCCTCTGGTATCCGAGTCCATGTCCCTACCCCAATTCCTGCTGCCTATCATGATCCAATGTACCATACTTGCTCACATTTTGAACTTGGTAAGAGGGAGATTTTGAAAAAAACTGGGGTATTGATTTTCCCCTTTGAGTTACATTGAAAAAGAGGAGATTGTAGACAGGAGACAAATAAAGCCCATTTGAGCTTATAAACATTGGACGTTTCCTGGCTGAAACGGGTCTGTTGGCATGTATGGTTGTACTACCACTGCCTCTTCCTTCTACCCACAATGGTCTATTATATTGCCACAGCCTCTCTTGCCAGTCCTGTATTGTTGGTTTGTTGCCCCTGCCCCCCTTTCCAGTGCCCTCCATAGTCTGTTGTGCTGCCACTGCCCTTCCTGCCTGCCCAGAGTGGGCAAATTGTTGCCTCTGCACTCTCCTACCTGCCTTCAATTTTCAGAGTCTGTGCCCCTGGCCTCTTCCTCTCAACAGTATCCCAATGAACAACTAGATTGCTAACATTCTAGATTTATTACAAAAGTTTGGAACGCCTGACGTCATCTTGATGTAATCAAAACTGTAATACCTAGAGCATTTCCTTTAGAAATTACATATATGAGAGGGTCTTATTTGCATCAAAATTATGGTTAGTGCTCTAAAAAACTAAAATGAGGACATATTTTCTGAGTTTTCAAATAGCGACAAAGAACTTTTAAATTATTTGTAATCTTTATGTTTTTTTATCCAGTTGACCACTTGATTAAATGTTGCACCCAGGGGAGAGGATGTGGTGTTACTTCCAGACCTGCAGACTTTGCAACTGGGGAACCAGGTTGGAGTTTCTGCTTCAGCTTAACATTCTGTGATTCTGGTCAAATCACTTAATCTCCCCATGTCTACAACCAAAATGAATTTGATCTTGTGTGATGTAACCAATGCTCATGTAAAGCACTCCAATACCTGACAAGTCTGCACTATATAAAACTGCAAATACACAAAAAATAAGTGTTTTGCACACTTCTATCGTTGGGCTACATGTGGGCTACATCTGGGTGATATTAGTGCTGCATTTGGGTTCTTTTGTCTCTGGTGCAGACTGAAACATGCACTTTTAATACCAGGAGCAGACTTCCATGGTGAACAGTAGTTTTACTACAGTGATCTAATGAGCAACTAGAGTGCTAACATTCAGAATTTATGGCAAATGTGTGACATATCTGAATACCTTCATGATGGAATCAAAGTAAAAAACTGAAAGCATTTCCTACTGAGGAGACTGCAGTACATGAGGAAATTAGGAAACTTCATAACAAATAAATCTCCCAAGATGGCCACCGGAGACAAAAGAGCCCAAATGTAGCCCAAAATCACCCAGATGTAGCCCAAATATAGCCCAATGACAGAAGTGTGCAAAACACTTATTATTTTGTGTTTTTGCAGTGTTATTTAGTGCAGACTTGTCAGGTATTGGAGTGCTTTACATGAGCATTGGTTACATCACACAAGAACAAATTCATTTTGGTTGTAGACATGGGTAGACTAAGTGATTTGACCAGAATCACAGAATGTCGAGCTGAAGCAGAAACTCCAACCTGGTTCCCCAGTTGCAAAGTCTGCAGTTCTGGAAGTAACACCACATCCTCTCCCCTAAGTGCAACATTTAATCAAGTGGTCAACTGGATAAAAAAACATAAAGATAACAAATAATTTAAAAGTGCTTTATCGCTATGTGAAAACTCAGAAAATATGTCCTTATTTTAGTCTTTTAGAGCACTAATCATAATTTTGATGCCAATAAGACCCTCTCATATATGTAATTTCTAAAGGAAATGCTCTAGGTATTACAGTTTTGATTACATCAAGATGACGTCAGGCGTTCCACACTTTTGTAATAAATATAGAAAGTTAGCAATCTAGTTGTTCATTAGGATACTGTTGAGAGGCAGAGGCCAGGGGCACGGCCTCTGAAAATTGAAGGCAGGTAGGAGGGTGCCAAGGCAACAATTTAACCACACTGAGCAGGCAGGAAGGGCCGTGGCAGCACAACAGACTATGGAGGGCAGTGGAAAGGGGGGCAGGGGCAACAAACCAAAAATACAGGACTTGCAAGAGAGGCTGTGGCAATGTAATAGACCATTGTGGGCAGAAGGAAGAGGCAATGGTAGTACAACCATACATGCCAACAGACCCGATTCAGCCAGGAAACGTCCAATGTTTTTAAGCTCAAATGGGCTTTATTTGATCTGTCTCCTGTCTACAATCTCCTCTTTTTCAATGTAACTCAAAGGGGAAAATCAATACCCCAGTTTTTTTTCAAAATCTCCCTCTTACCAAGTTCAAAATGTTCGCAAGTATGGTACATTGGATTATGGAAGGAAATGGGGTAGGGACATGGACTTGGATAACAGAGGACAGGAGGGACATGGAGAGGTGCACCAAACTGACCCTGCAGGGCAGGCATCAGGGTTTGCAGCAGCACAATACACCACACAGGGCATGTGGGACGGGAATGCAGCACAACAATCCATAGAAAGCAAGAGGGAGGGGACAGGACCATGCACATGGACAACAGAGAACAGAGGGGCAAGAGGCAATGGTAGCTAGCTGACCATAATGGACAGACAGGAGAGAAAGCTGCAGCATAACAGACCATAAAGGGCAGGAGTGACGGATCAGGGGCATTACAATGGAACAGGCAAGCCAGGAGGGAGGGAGTAGGGGTCTGCACATGTAAACAGAGGGCTGGGGGCAAGGGGGCAGGGCAGGAGCAGCAAGATAGCCATGGAGGTCAGGCAGGATGGGCACTAGAAGCAAGACACACCATGAAGAGCAACAGTGAGACTGTGATGGCATACACACAGACCATGGAGGGAAGGTGGGAGGGGGTCAGGGGCAGCTAACTGACCACACAGGGAAGGTGGGTGGGGCCATGGCAGCACAGAAGACCATGCATGGCAAGTGGGAGGGTTAGTGGCAGCACAATGGCTATGATGGGCAAGAAGGAGGGTGCAGGGGCATGCACAAAGGACGATGGAGGATTGAAGGGAGGGTCAGGACCTGTGCACAGACAAGAAAGTTCAGGGGAAGGGGTCTCACAACAGACCGCACGGGGCAGGCAGGAGGAGCAGTTGCAGCACAACAGACCACGGAGGGCAGAAGGGTGTGGCAGTACATTGGACCATGTAGGACAGGAGGAAGAGGATAGGGGCATGGCATGTGGACAGGCAGGGTGGAGGTGGCAGGGACAGGTTACAGTCATCTGACAATGCTAGGCAGGTGGGAGGGGAGTGGCAGCTCAACAGAAAACTCAGAGTAGATAGGAGTGGCAGGTCCACGGAACATGGTGGGCAAAAAGGATGGAGCAGGGGCATACACAAAGACATCGGAGGGCAGGGGGAAGGAGAATAGGGGCAGCAAGCTAAGCACAGAGTTTAAGCAGGAGGTTAATGATGGGGCATAGAATTGGGCAATGGAGGGCAGGAGGAGTGGACTGGTACATCATACTAAATTGAGGGCAGTGGCAGCACATCAGACCATGCATGGCAGGAGGGAGGAGGCTAGTCCATGGATTCACACAACAGAGGATAGGGAGGAGGGGGATGGGGCAGCAAGCTAACTGTTCAGAGAAGGCGGGTATTAGGAACTTTATTGTTTTTAAAACGTGTGTCTGTGCGAACTACTTAAAATATGAACAAGTATGCAGCATAATCTCACTTTTATTCAGGAAGAAGAGGACGTTTGTGACTGTGACTCCGGGCTCACTTGGCAGAAACACCCCCTGACCCTCCACCCCCTATCGCAAAATGTAATGCCCGTGAAAAGGGTAGGTGAACACAGTGTTATATAGAACATAGTCCTGAGAGCACGATTGACAATGAAAACTAGATATAATGTATGGTATAAACTATGCACCAAAAAGTGTGATATAAGATGAACCGGGCGTGAAATATAATATGCAAAACTGAAGTACTGGGTATTTTAGACCCAGCGGTGCAGGGGCACACACCCTATGACTTCGGGGTTTCACCCTGTTCCGGACCTACAGAAACACAGAGTCTTCTGGGTGAAGTCAAAGAATCGTTTATTGGCTGCAGACCAATGACAGGTATCCTAGAAGTACAACAGCGTGTATGTTCTCAGGAGACTGCTGAAAATCATAGGAACGGACTTCTCCTTAAGTACAAAATATCATGCTCCAGGCATACATTCCTTGGTTTACGATATGGTCATATAAAGGCATACATTACAAACGAAAAAGCAGAGTCATGATGACCATCCCACATTCCAGTTCGGCCAGCCCACAATGATTTACACAGGAAGGTTCAGATCCCATGTTTGAAGTAAATAGACCCCCCAATAAATATGAGCATCTCCTGTTTTGGGAAACAAGTCATAAAGTAAGAACAAGCAGGTGTGGAAGAGATTAGCCGGGGGATTGTGTAGAATGAAAGGGTTTTATGACGGGTCAAGCCCTGATACGAATCACAGGTGGAAGGAGGAAGGGGAGCTCGTGAGACCGGTTTGACCCGGGGCAGCAGAGCCAGCTGCCCAGGTCACAGAGAAGTCAGAGGGAAAGCCCGTGTACTGTGAGGCCCGTATTAACTCCATCATAGCCTATGTGAGGGCAATGACAAGATGGCCACTGCTTCCAAAATGGAACCCGCGTAGTTGAGCAGAATACGTGTACACAGTGCATTCGTAGCTAGAACGGCACATAAAGCACTCGTACGTGCCGCATTTACCATTTGCGGTTCGCTAATACCAAAATAGACAGAGGTAGGGCCCTGTCCCCTACGCGGTTCCGAATACCAAAGTACGACAATACATTGTGCGCAATGACAGATTCATTGGAGAGCGCGAGATAGCACAGGCACTAGCGCGTGCTATGCGATATGCGCCTTGGAGTGTAATATGCACAGGGCAGTGTTGTGTAACCTAGCTAGCCTCTAAAGTTGTAATATAAAATATGTGCTGGGGAGTGTAACGTTGCATATGCACTGTGACAAAGATATGGATCCCAGATTGTAATATGTATGGCATAGCACTGTGCGTTATAACATAGGCATCGAGGAAGGCACGTTAGATGGGGCAATATAACCCGTGCGAAGACAAGTGTGGCATGACATATTCACAGGGTGGTGTTACAGTGCACATGGGCTAGAGAGTGTCATAGCATATGCACTAGCTAGTGGAATACAACACAGAGGTGTGTGGCACTCAGCAGGCAATGGTGGGTGTAACACAGGATTGGGCTCTGCCAGGAGCGCGCTGTGACTCTCAAGTGATGTTCGTCCCCTTTCCAGAGAGTAAAATAAAAAGTATTACACATCCGGCAGTGGATGTGTGTTTTATTAACCGTGAGGGGGGTTTCTTGCATAGTTTTGGTCGAATTTTTGTCGAATCCCCTTTGAATGACTTGGTGTGCATGTGTATTAAATGTGCCCGTCAATAGCTACCCATGTTTGTATAAATAAACGACAAGGGTGTCTACCGGGATTAGGCACGGTAGGGCATCAGACATGTCAGAGCTTCACTAGTGGTGTAAATACATTCCACGTGGATTCATTGTATGCATAGTCGCCTTTTAATGAATATCACGCAAATTGTCATGGTGATAGGTACGTACGGTTTGTCCAGCATGTCCTAGGTGTGTCTATAAATATATATTTTTTAAAAATAATAAAAAACAGTGGGCGGCCCTGGGGATTGGGGTCAAAAAAATATAATTAGGAGACAGGCCCTGGGGGATGGGGTCATCCGGGCCAATAAATTAGAATAAGAAGGGGAACCACACAGCCCCCCTTCTTGAAAAATTAAAATAAATAAAAGGCTGGCATCGTGCCGGAGGCCACGCCCCCTCCTTGCAGCACTCTGCAAACGCGCCCCCTGGCGAGTTGTAAGTTGGGGAATTAATTCCTCTTCAATACTGAGGGTCCCTGAGGGCCAACTAGCCCAACAGGCATCTCCAGTATGCGCCAGGGAGCTGCGCTGCAGACAGGTGATCTGAGGCCAAGCCCCTTTTTACACCTCTCTGCAACGCAGCTCTGTGGCGCTTACTGGAGGTACCTAGTGGTCTAGTGGCATTGTGTAACAGGATGTATAGGTGTATGAGTACATGTATTAGTGACTGTATAGGACTGTTGGTGAATGAGTGGATGTGTATGTGGATCTTAGAATTACTGAAGAGGTTGTTGTAACTGGTATTGGTATGTCCATTGTTTTGAAAATTGTAGTCTCTATTTTTGAATGTGTGTATCAAAGGTTATATTAGGGTGAGAGGAGGTCTGCCACTCTATCACAAGGATGATGTCATCAGTGATGTCATCAGTGATGTCATTTGAGATGTCATCAGTGATGTCATGAGTGATGTCACTGACCATGTCATGAGTGATGTAATATGTGACGTCATCAGCAGTGCATTGCGGGCGCGCGAGTTATAGTTAGCTGAACTAACTATAACGGGGGAATTTCAATGGTTTTGTACAAGTGAAAAGTCCAGCTAACTATAACACCCCTGAAACCTATGTTTTTTTCAGTGAATTTCTGAGGTTTTTTAAATGCTAATTCCTAACTATAACGTGCCTGAAACCTATGGTTTTTTCTGTGAATATATATATATATATATACTGAAAAAATATTTTAAAAAGGGATAAGAATAAAAATGATATCTGAAATATATTATGATACATAGATATTCTATTTCTGCTTCAGTTTATGCAACAGTGAAGAGGTTAAATTTACTATTCCCACTCCAAACAGTTCAACAGTAGGGAAAGTATTGGCCTTAGGATGGTAAGATTTACTATCCTACTGCCAGCCCGGCCAAAGGCAAGGAAAGCGTTGGACTTTAGAGGTGTACTATTTATTATTCCCACTCGAATCTGTGCTATATTAGGGAAAGAGTTCTACTTTGTAAGTGTTAAATTTACTATTCACACGCCAGTCTGTGCAACAGTAGGGAAAGCGTTGAACTTCAGGGGTTCAACTTTACTAGCCCAACTCCATTCTGTGCAACAGTAGTGTAAGTGTTGGAGTTCGATAGGGTTAGATTTACTACCTCTTGTCCAGTCTGTGCAACAGTAGGGAAGACGTTGAACTTCATAGGAGAAAGATTTACTATTCCCACTCCAGTCTGTTCAACAGTAGGGAAAGCACTGGACTTCGGAGGGGTAAGATTTACTATTCCCACTCCAGCCTGTGAAACAGTAGAGAAAGCGTTGGATTTGGCGGAAGTAAATGTACTATTCTCACTGCAGTTGTGCAACAGTATTGAATGCGATGGACTTCAGAAGGACTAAATTTACTATTCCCACTCCAGTCTCAGCAAACACATTACATATTTGAATAACCCTATCAATTTAGAACAAATATAAAACTCTTAATATGAATATTATTAATTTACCAAAAACTATTTTATATATATAAAAATATTAAACAATTAAACAATGTAATAATTAATATATTAATTATATATTACTTAATTAACTTCACTCACTATACCCCAACAAACCTGCCAGCCCACAGGTAAAATATAACTAAAATAAATCAGTATAACATAATGTGCAAAATGAACTATCAATTAAATCATTACTTAATAACAACTAATTAAATGTTAGCAACCCGCTACAACACTATAAATTACTATTAGCAATGGAGTTAAACATTATATATCACTTAAAATTATGAACTGTATTTAATTTTTTTTAGAAATAATTATACAAACAATAATGACATAAATTTAATATATGAACAAAAACACATCAAGAAAATCAAAAAACAATATTATTGAAAACAATATTAACAACAAAGATTACTTACCTGAGAAAAACGATATTATTCACAACGATATTTCTGCACCACAATGTTTTCGGTTCCTAGTAATTTTTTTCCTGTATTTCTGTCTTTCAATATGTTGTCCAAATACCTACAGACTATCCTTTATTCTATCTGATCTAGCTCTCACGGCTACATGAATATTGATTCGCCTCTTCTGACTTAATATCGTCCAGTGTTGTTAGAACAAACTATTTACATAAATAACAGAAAATTATTGAAAACAATGCAGTGTGAAATAGGAAAAACCTTGGAGGTTGTGACTAAAGGGTTTCTTCTAGTAAACTCTTTGAAAACAGTGTCATACAGAAATAAACAATCCACTCGTTGATGCATGTGTGTCAGGAGACAAATATAAACACAGAATGAACATTATGATACAGCATCCATTTAGAACAAGATGGTGTTTAGGACTTAGTGAAGCCTGATAGTCTAAGCCAGAAACACGTTGTAATGATTATGTTTTAATTGTAATTGCTCCATGCCAGTCTGTATACACCTGTGAATTAAGTACAAGGCAACTTATATTAATGCACATTTTAGTTCAAATGCTCAAGCGCTCCCTCAATAGCCATAGGTTTAAAGCCATTTTATGTCCACCAACAACGTCCTCACCACGAAGCACCTACAACCACACTGCCCACACCAAGCTCATAACAATCCCAGCATAGTACACCTCGTATAATGCATCGGATTTCTAAGGATGTCCTCGTCTGAACTTCGTAAGCAGGGCAGGATAAGATAAGTTCAACCCCTTGTTTGGTCTTTTTTTGACCTTGAAAGGGCAGTTATGGTTACAAATTAAAACTAAAAACCAGTGGAATTCACAAGCCAGGGTTAGTAGTACAATCCATAACTTGCATAACAGCCATGCAAGCCATAACTCGTACTCCAAAGTTAACCATAATGTGACTTTAACTATTTTTGTTAGAGTATACACATATATATATTTAATAAACTTGCTCAAATATTCCACCTGTACCCAGCAAACACTCATAATCAATGTCACGGTAACAGTTTTATCCATATGGCCTCACCACCACTCATAACCAACTCACAACACACATCAGCAATGAGCAGTGTGCTACGCAACTGAAAAGTCCATGCCATTCAAGTACTGGGGTACATGCAATGTGCCCCCCTGTGAGCATCCACAGGGCACAGAGGCTCAGGGGGCCCTGTGGGGGCCCCTTTTTTATCTCTCTGCCAGGGTTTTCATGGAGGAGGAACTTCCAAGAAAACCCTGGCGGAGAGGAAACTCCTAATATGCTTGACGGGACTGCGGCGGTCCCGCCAAGTATATTGAGCCCTACACTGATGCAACACCGCCAGGGTATGGCGGTTCCTTAGTGTCTGTGGCGGGCTGTGGTGGGCCCACTGCCCAACTTATAATAGGGTGGTAGGAAGACTGCAACCGCTATGCACTGCTAGTCTGGCGGTCCTCAGACCGCCAGACTCATAATCAGCCCCTTAGATGAAGACTGATGAACGCTTAGGAGGGAAGGACTTTGATAAAGTCTCACTTGTTCAGGACTTACCTTGGTGGACTGGATCCTAACGACTGCTACATCGAATTCAGATCTGGAATATTCTAACAGTAACAAACGTCAGAAATGATACTTTTTTTGCACACTATTGGATTTTTGTGCAAATGGTGTTGTTCCACTCTGTCCATTTCTCCCTCTCTTTCCTCCTCTTGTCCTGATCTCCATCCCCATTCAACCGGCCTTGAAAACTCCACCTAAGCCTCGGTTAACTCTTTACCCAGATATTCCATTCATTGTTTTATGTAAGGTTTTTTAAAACCTGTCTGGCGACCTGGTGCTGTATAAAATATTTAAATAAACAAATAAAAGAATCATACGTTTTTTTGCAGATGGCCAGCCCTTATTTACCTCATGTAGGTAAACACTGGGAAAAGCAAGAGAGAAATGCAATATAGAGAGTAACTTGGGAAAAGATATATGCTCTCAGCTGATCAAAAAACACTATCATTTTATAATTAAGACATATAAAGCAGACTGTCAACCTTAGTGTTGGTGCTGTATAAAACAGCTGCTGAATACATGGGAATCCTTACATAGGCAGACATTTCCCATCAATGGTGCACAGGAACACTCAAATATTCCTACTGAATAGGTCCGACTCACGAAGTTTCTTCGGTGAGTGGCTGTCGTACTCTGGCAGCTATAAATCATTCTTAAATGTCCAGCCCTTATTGATAAAGCATTTTCTGTGAGTAGTTTTGCCATGTTCCAACCTTAGAAGTGACATACTCGTACATGTCCAAGAGTGAGGCAGGACAACTCACGCAGGGAAGCGGTGTGAATCAGAGTCGATGGGCTCCTCTTACTCCTGAAAGTCTGAGTCACATTTAAATCTGGATTCATTCTTTGTGAAGCAGGCGTAGAATTCAGGAGTATTTCAGACTTGGGGCAGGAGTAACACAGCTACTTTCAGAAAAAATATTAATGCATTAGGCCCTCTGTCTGTTTTGTGAATTACCACATTGCAAAATGTGACAACATCCCAAACGGCAGAAGGAAGATAACGTATATTTCACATTGAACTACACAGAAGTAATGGCTATCCAAACTCTGTATTCATCACATTGCAATGAAGCAGCAAAGTCAAAGGAACTACCTCCCTTTTATTGACAGAATAGTTCTTTCATGAGTGACCTACTGAAAGGTTTAAAAAAAAGAATTTGAAGAAAAAGCCAGAATACTTACATTTTTCCAAAGCTCGTGTTTTTCTGTTAATTTGTTATTTTCGTTCTGCTGTCTGTCAGGATGTGAGTGAAACAGAGGAAAATAGGAAATGCCTCCAGCGGTTTGAAGAATTCTGTTTATAGTGGCCTCTGGAGGAACACCCACATTGCAGCAGAGTACAGTTTGGAGCATTCATGCCTCCATGGCTGAATGTAAAGCAGGTGAGGTGAGCAGGGCTTTGGGATTATGAAACATTACACATCTAAATCATGTAAAAACAGAAAGAGCAATGTGTTTATCAGACCAACTAACAGTTTCAGGACACAAGTAACAACCGTTCAGTGCAATCATAGTCACTAAGTCTCAACAGGGACAGACAAATATACATTTTAACAAGAAAAGTAGAGGCAAATGCACTTTTTAAAATATACCACATTAAAAGTTGCAACAAAATGCTGAACCACTTCTAGAATGCAAACCCCGTGCATAATTACAAGCCGAAAAGCAAACCAAAGAAAGTTTGGGTGAGTTTTCAGATATGTTTTTTCGGGTCAAATGCTGCTAGGGACATTACTAAATATTACATTTATCGATTAATTAATATTAGCTTTATTCATGAATTAAGAATGACCTTTTTGGTCTTATTACTTTCAAAAATTGCTGTTCAACCTGTGGTGTCCTGTTACCTGAAAAAGGTGGTTAGTCGTGAACGCCACATTTGTATTTATGCTAATTTAACATTCGCAAAAAGAAAAACTCATGGATCCACAAACTCACTTGATGTACTGCAGGAAAGAGTATAGGCCAAGCATATGAAAAGTTAGCATTCTTATTTTAGGACTCGCAAAAACGGAGCATCATTCAAAAACTGCTTATGAATTTGGAATATAGTTAAAAGTAAATAGAAGTAAAACGTTGTGTCCTATTTTTGATAGCCAGATACACAGAGATTTTTTTGCAGGATAAAGTCTGCTTTACAGAAAGTGAAGAGTAAGGGGCATATGTATCAACATCTCCATTTGCGATTCTCAAATAGCGATTTTTTGAGAATCGCTATTTGAGAATTGCAAAACGGGATGTATTTAAAAAATCGCACAAATTTTGCGATTTCTTAAAATTCCTTAATTGCGATTAGCAAATTGCGAAATCGCAATTAAGGAATACCTTCCCATTCATTCCTATGGGCCAGGAGGCCCATAGCAATGAATGGGAAGTCCTTCTCAATTTGCGAATCGCTATTTGCTAATCGCAAATTGAGAATATTTTCAAAGGTGCAAGGGTGTCATGATGACACACTGATGCACCCCTGAAATCAGCATGTGTGCACATATGGCGCACATACATGCCCTAAGGGCATGTATGTGCACCACATGGCATTTTGAAATATGCAAAAAAGTGCATATTTCAAAGAAATCGCAATTTACCACCAACTTGAAGTTGGTGGTAATTTGCGATTTCTTAAGTTGAAATCGCACAACTTGGGTGCGTGTTACATTGCATTTAAGAAATCGCATTTTGCGATTTCTTAAATGCTTACGCAAACTTAAGAAATCGCAAATTTAGCGATTCCTTAAGATTGCGAGGCTGAAATGCCTCATACATCTCCTTTTGCGATTTTGTATTTGCAAATGCTGTTTTTTTGCGATTCGCAGCATTTGCGGATACAAAATCGTTTGATACATATGCCCCCAAGTCAAGTCTGAGTCAATCTGTCGCAAAACCAAGAGTGAGTCTGACCCAATGGGGTGTAAATGTTGCTGGGCAGGTGATGCATGCGCATGAAATGCAGGCTCCATAACTGGAGCTTGTGCATGGAATGCAGAGATGAAATAAAAGCAAAAGAGAGCAGGTCTTTTTCTCTGCAGATTTATTTTGCTTGCAGCAGAGCACAATTGTCATGACGAGATGATAGCAGGCCTTGCACACGTAGGAAATGGCCATCCCAATGAAATGTATACATAGCTACTGGAAGGAACACTGGAACACTGGAATGTGGTAACCTGGTGCATTAATGACCTGGGTGACGTCAGAGACTTAATAACCCATATGAAAACCAACTGGTAGTTGTCACAGAAAGAAACACAAAGTGCAGTGTTGTAAACGAAGTCCAAAAGGCCGTAGTGAAGATTGTTAGAAGGTTTCTTAGATCCTAGTCACAAGTAGGTAAGATGATAGCTAGGTCCAAGTAAAGCCCCACCAGGAGTAGCCTCCTTGCTGCTCAGCCCACACACTCCAACTGACACTCTCAATCTCACCCGTTAGCACACTGTCTTGGAAGATAACCTAGACAGCAAAAACAGCATCAATGCTGCCCAGTGTTCGACAGGAAGACCACACTAAAGAATCAGAACAAGCACTAGAATTTGTCATGCTTTCGGCAAACGAGCACAAGTGTACCTCTGCTGCGGTGTGCACAGGGTGTAGGCAGGGTGTGCAAGCCTATCTGAAAACTTGCAATGTTATAATCTTGGGGTTGACCATGTGTGGAGCAGTCTCCATTTTCTTTTACCCTCGGCTGTACCAGGCCTTTGGGTGCATGTTTTTGGTCTTCTAAGAACTCTCCCGAAAGCAATACCATTTCTCCCCTTCAGGGCCAGAGAAATGATAATCCATGCCCTTATAAACTCTTGGCTCAATTACTCCAATTCTCTTTACCGTAGTCACTTACCCAAGAAACCCGTACATAAACTTCAATTAGTGCATAACTCGGCAGCAAGGTTATGACTCCATCTTCCCAGATGCTGTTCTATTTCTTCTAAACTGAAGGATCTTCATTGGCTTCCAATAGTAAAGAGGATTCAATTTTAAACTCTTACTCCTACTCATAGAGCCGTTTACCAGTCAGACCCGCAGAAACCTCAAGACTTTTTAAAGTTTCATATTCCAGCTAGGTCACTAAGATCTGCCACTACTTCTATAATTCTCCCGGCCAAGTTTCACAGAGCTCAGCTGAGAGGTTGTGCAGCTGCAGCAGGTTCAAAATTATGCAACACCCTCCCTTTCACTCTTCATGCAATGTCTGATTGTAATTAAAAAAAAAAAAACCTGGCTTTATAACAATTAAGCTTTCTAAATGAACAATCTTTTCCTCCTCTCCCAGATTGCTACTTTTATGTTCCAGATTTTGTCTCGTTTGAGGTATAGCACCATGAGGCCCTTTTTGAGCATAAGTTGTGCTTTACAAATTCATATTCATGTTAGAGTGATGATATCTCACTTAGGTGCTAAGTGGCACACTAAATCTACTCCCAATTTACATAAAAACTGAAGAACCAACAGGGTCAACACAGATCAGAGTTACGCTGTGAAATCACGACCCATTATAGCCTTAGAGCCTGCCTTAGCCATTAAATGCCGGCTACAGCGTTAAAGGTCTGAGCCAAGGGAGCGTGCCTTTAATGGCCCGCTACGGAGGGCTCTAAGGCTAGAGGGCAGAATGTTCTAATTTGTAAAACAAAAGCCTCACGGAGCCAAAATTCCCTCGGGTTCCCTGAGACCTTCCTTCACAGCTGTTGCTGTGAACAAACATTGGAATGTTGATGTTCCAGGCTTCTACCAGCCATAGAAGCTCGGAGCACTCCATTGCCTTCAATGGAGCACTCAACAGTTCCAATATTCTAATATCTTTTAGTCTTTGGGATGGTTGTGGGTGTGGCAAAGACAGAAACACTGGCCTACCATTGTCAACAAAGTTACTTTCCGCTCATTTAATTAACCAAATTCCTGAGACGCTTCGCGGCTTGGAGACTTCTGTGGTAGCAGGCCATCCTGAATTTCATTCCCATTCTAGATGGTCTCCAGAAACATGTCTGGATGCTTCTCCTGGCGTATTTTTCCCATTGCATCTAGCCTGAATTTCCAACTTCTTAAACAGAGGCACATTGCAAGTGATTGTTTTATGGTCTTGTGTAGCAGAAACCCCAGTCCCTTTTACTGCAGTAACAGTCCATTGACCATTTTCTAATTGTGTCCTGAACTTCTACCATGGGTGGGCCACTCTACTGCCAAGTTATTTTGCTTTTTTTCTCTGGTTGGTCTTGCATTTTGACCAGCTTTTCTGATGATCTGAAGCAAACTGAACCCATTGAAGGAATGTTAGAATTGTGCATTTGAGGTATCCTCAAAGCAAGAGAGTAGCCAGGACACACAGGGTGGTACATTGGTGTAGAGAGTGTTGCAATTGATTCACAAGTAGTTTCGCATTATCTATTTCAGGTTTTACTCCAATTATCAGGGTTGTGTTTAGAATCCTCATAAATGTCTTAACGTTCCCATTCATTTGGTATCCTCAGGGGTGATCTTCTGGAGGGAGATGACATAAATTCTCAAGGTATGATTGGAATCCTCCTTAAAATGGGAGACCATTATTTGTTTGTGTTACTGTAGGGACACCAAAAGCCACAATGATCTGCTTTACTTAGGGTTAGACATGATAATTTGCCATTAGCTGACCAAGGTCTGCAGCAGGGTATTTGATATGAGTATTTTCTAGCACCTTACTTCACATAAGGAAGGATGCAGTAGTAGACTCTGACTATGTATCAGGGGCTGGTGCAGGTTTTGTCCACGATTACTGGATCTAGGCAGTCTCTACCTCAGTGGTTTGCTCCAGATGACACTCATTAACCAATTGCTCCACCTGATTATCTGTGTAGGGAACTACAATTTTTCCACAGAACTTGCTTTGATTTGTAAGGAACCACACTTTTTCTCCCAAATTTGCTTTGATATTGGCTATCCTTGTGTGGCCTTAGTGAGTACGTCTTATTAAATTACCCTGCAGTACTCGTGGAAAGCTTTATTCCTGGCATGCTTGCATCAGAGCTTTCAAAATGTGGTGGCTTTGTGCATCTTATATATTCATTACAGACAGGTATGTTATCCATGAATTATCCCTTAACTGTGTACAATCGAGTTGGAGGCACACATTTTCAAATGTTTATGTTTTCCTGTTTTTCAAAAACATTGCAATTAGCACTGGCGTAACGAAACTGGAGGGGGCCTCCCTGCAATGCAGGTGGAGGGGCCCCCTCTGGGCTCGAACAAGAGCTTTGCAGCCAGAGTGCTGTCCTGAGGGGGCCCCTTGGAGCTTGAGCCCCCCCCCCCTGCACTGCGGGGGCTGCGGGGACCTATGTTACGCCCCTGGCAATTGGGCATTTAGCACCACGGTGTGCCTCAATGGGAAGGTGGCTGGTCTTTGACTATCGTGAATCCATTCCAATACAAGTAGCAATGGAAGTCAGTACAGCCCCAGTTTAATTTTTGGGTATCAAGTCTTAGTATCCAAGTTTGCTCCATTGGTGAAAGCAACTTGAGCCCACATGTATTTCAGCTGTTCCTGGTGCAGCACAACAGTTAGTTCCACAAGGCCAGTACCCACCACAAGTTCTGCTTTTTGGGCAGAAGTACTGTATTGTAACTTCATGCATTAAAGCATCCTTCATCCTCTGAAACTATCATTTATTTCTGTAAGGCCACTCCCATGCTGAGTGCACCTTGGTGAATAGTTGGAATGGTTCAGTCAATGTTATCAAATTAAGGATGGAACTCCTGCAGTAGTTTGCCATGGCCAACCTCTGAGACCTTTTGTGGAGCTAGCGTTCTTCAGTGCATCATGGACCAACTTGGAGACGACACTGATACCTTTATTAGAGAACAACTAACCTTAACCTTGTCCTTCAAGAACTTTCATTTTGACCTATGCAGTAGGAGGCTTCAATTTGCAAGACTTTGTTGGGTGGCTTGGAGTCTATAGTGGTGTCATCACAAATATTACAATATTGTCACTAATGTTAATGACACCTTCTAAAGTAGAGAGGGTCCCACATAGGGCATACTGAAACAACTCTGCAGGCTACTATATCCCACAGTTCAGTTGCTAAAATCCTTGAAGCCTCACATGCGTGGAGAAAAATGTTATGTATATGCATGTTTGAAGAATGAGAAGCTGATGGTATCCTAAGTTAAAATCTAGATGAGTGAACCATTTTGAACCGTTGGGTTCTAGCAGCATGTCATCAAAGATTAGTGTTATATGGCATTCCTTCTTGAGGGAGCCTCATGTAAATGCAGATCCTGGTGACCCTCAAATCGTTTGGCTTAGTTGCACCCACCATTTGGGAGACCCACAGAATAGATAGAAGACTATCTAGAGCCTCCAGATTTTTTACCCCTTGCTTGACTAGCAGATATAGATGGAAGAGTACTCTCCTATCCAACATAGCCATTAGTTTGATGGTTGAGGCAATGTAGAGTTTGATTGTCTTGGAGCTCAGTCAAAAGGTTTTATATAGCGCTGGCTAGACCCGGGGGTATCAGAGCGCTTTACATGAGCATGAAGATAGTATAGTCATAGGACAATTGTTCAAAAGCATAGCATTCTGACAGGTTAACTAAAAAAGAACAACTTGATTACTACAAATCGAATTAACAGATAAGCCAAAAAAGAGCTATCTACATAGATAACATAGATAACATGGATATAGGCAATCAAAATATTGTACGGCAATACGATATGGAGGTAAGCATAAAGGTCTGTAGGTAGTGAGTGATTAGGCGTGAATAGGGGGTGAATATCAGAAGGAGGAAGGGGGGTAGTAAGGTTGGAATAGGGTATGGGTGGGGATAGGAAAGAATAGGTGAGGGAGCGGAAGGTAACAAGTAGGGAAGGGAGCGAGTAGAACCAGTGGAATATAGAAGGAAGAGGGGTGGGGAGAGAAATGGGAGACAGTAGGAAAGTAGAGGGTGAACCGAATGGTGGAAGCAGGGTGGGGGTCCAAGGCGAGGATTATGGACCTCAAGTTTTGTTGAGAAGGTGCAGTTTGAGGTCTTTTTTAAAGCTGACGTAGGAGGGATTACATCGTAGGTCTTTAGAGAGGGCATTCCAGATGTTTGGGGCATTTCCAGAGAAGGAGCGAGATTGTGTGGTTTTCTTTTTTAACAGAGGTGAAACTAGGAGGAGAGCGTTGGTGCTTCTCATCAATCGGGAGCAGCCTGATTTGTTGAGTTTATTTGAGAGGTACAGCGGGGCAGCCGCCGTCTGTAGTAGGAGTAACTGCAGGGCGGTGACGTGGGGAACGGGAGGGGCAGGGTGGGGGGTAGTAAACTATGGATTACAGAGGTTTACAGGTAAGTTAACATATAAATTTAAAAAAACGAATTTCGTTGCATGCACTGCATCGCATTTGGAGATGCAGTGCACGCAACGACGGAGGTTGCTAGGGTCATATGGGCCAGCATTGGGGTTTTTAATAGTGGGGGTGATTTGTCCGAGTTAGAGGGAGACAGGGACACACCCCGTGGCAAGGGAGGAGTTGATAATAGTAGTCCAAAATGGGTCAATGATGTGTTTTAGATCTTTCACAAGGTTAGAAGTGAGGGGGTCTTTAGTGTGAGAAGCCAGTTTTAGTTTAGCAATGACGCTAAAAACTTCGAGCTCAGTAACAGGGTGGAAATTATGGCAGGAGGCATTGTGTTTTTAGTTGTGAGTTGGAGAGGTTGGTTTCAAGAGGTGTAGTAACGGGTAAGTGCAAGGAGGAGTCAGGGGGTAGAGTTAATAAGGAATGAGATTTTGAAGTAACGTCAGCAGTAAATTGGGAGCTGGGAGGGATCTGAGCTAAAAGGAAGGATTGATCTATTTTGGTGATTGTTAGAAATGGGATCTCTGGTTGGCTAAGGCTTGCGCCAAAGCCAGGCAGAGACCACCATTCTAGTCAGGGCAAGGGAGTAACATGCCAAAGATAACCTCTACTCACCACCTTGGTAGCTTGGCACGAGCAGTCAGGCTTCTCCCGGAGGCAATGTGTAAAGCGTTTGCACAACACACACACACAGCAGCAACACACTAGGTACACCACAAAAGCAACTCCACACAAGGTTATATATAAAAATAGCTTTTGTATTGTCATAAATACATTAGAAACATAATCACATAATATACACTGTGCCAACTGGCACTAGGCAATATTCACAGGGGACTATTTACACACGACAGGGCCAATGGGGCCACTGTCAAAACCATCACAAATCACCAATTGTAAATGTAGCACAAATCGTGAATGTAGCGCACAACCAGTAACTACTGGTTAAGTTAGGAACTTAGCATGAGATCCTGCAATGTAAAACAGGGGAGGTATGAATCACCTTGCGCATGAAACTTCATTAACATCACACATTATGCCATAATCATATGAGGCATTAGGCCTCGCAAGCATAAACACTTTAGCAAACAATGGGCATCAAGCCAGGGTGCCCCAGTCGGGGGCGCAATGCACTGACACTGGCCCCAGGTCACTGGCCTCTCTCAGGGGTTCAAATGCCCTGTCCACAACAGTCAGGGCGTAAGCTGCAGGAGCAGCGAAAGCAAAGTGCGCAGTTGCACAACCTAAACGTGGCAGCTGCCCACTAATTGCAGCTGTAGAAATCAAAGAAAAGGCCTGGCACTTGTGGTACCCTCTGAACACATGTCCAGAATGTTGCAGCTGCCCTCTGTCTGGCGGGGTAGCTGTGAGTATGCAAATAGGCCCGGGCACAACCGTGCCATCTGGGCCTCACTGGGGCTTTCCAATTACCTCTGCCCCCTCGTTGGAGCCCCGCAGGCTCTGGGAATGATTATGGCCACGTGGACTAGATTGTATTGGCACGTAACAAATTGTGCCACAAACTGCCCCCCAAGACGTTGTAGCTGCCTGCGCTCTCGCAGGGCAGCTGAGGAATGTAGGCACAAACAAGCACTGGCACTCACGTGCTAAAAGAGCCCCACTCACCGGGACTCTCGCCTTGCTCCTCTGGTCTCCGTGGGTGCGGTGCGGCACGTCTCTTTCAACCGCGTCAGGGGCAGGCACCGGCAATGTGCCTCGGGCCCCCTCCGCCTTAATTACACGACTGCTGCCGGACGCGGGGCTCTCCTCGTCAGCAGGTCAGGCTCGGCAGCAGGCGGGGCTCTCCACGAGCACGGGAGCCCCGCTGGCTCACACGCTCGTTTCCAGCTGGCATCAGGGGCACGGGGTAGTCTCCTGTCTGCTTCCTGTCTTTTTGCGGCCCAGCCCACGTCCCAACACAGGTTGCCTGGCTTCCTGTCCGAGCCGGGCTGCGGCGGTGATTTCGGCGATTCCTTCCTGCGGGTGCAATACGGGGTAGGCTCCCGTTTTAAGTGAAGGCCATTGCGGGGTGGGCTCCCGCTCAATTTAAAAATACTTCCGAGAAGCGGCCATATCGCGGGGTGGGCTCCGGCAGGCCAGCACACAGGGCCCTCCAGCAGGGACGCAGTCCCTTGTGGCGGTTCCTCCTGGAGCCCAGCAGCAGCAGCCCCCAGCGTCAGGACCAGCACAGCAGAGAACCTTTTCATGGGGTCACAGCCCCTGCATTTATACCACTTTTCCCCTCTCTGTCACAGCACAGGGTTTAGGGATACCAGTTATAACTGGTATAGGGGAGCTTTGGAGCACTTTGTTTTGCTCATCTCCTCTCTCCTTTGTTAGGTGGGGGCTCAGGGATCAGACGCACCACAGGGGGTGGAGCCGGCATTGTGGAGGGAAGGTACAGCCCTATTCAGGTCCCAGGTGCAAATCCTCCCTACCATCTAGATGCAGATCTCTCTATTCACCACTGGGCTGACTCACCCTGGCTCCTGGAATTCCCCACACCATCCAGCACCTGTCAATCACAAGCCAGACATGCACTCCACATCAGGCAGGCGGACACACAGCACACAGAAATGCCAACTTCTAAAAGTGGCACTTCTCCACCAGTCACAATGAATCTGCGCACACCATTGCGCAGCATTTATTCTCACGAGTTCGTACATACTAAACTCGACCCTGCACTCCTCTCACACCAGGAATTACCATGGACACACATATCCCCCATGCATTCCTATGGGAGGGCAGGCCAATCTCACCACACACACTCAGAGAGCGCACGCACTTTATACTGGACCACCAATACCAGGTCACAGGAAAGGCAAAAGGTTTAGGGATGAACCTGCCAAAAGGGCCAACTCCAACAGTGATTTTTTCAGAGAAGAAGTTAGCAATTTCATCGCATCTAACAGTCGAAGCCGTCAGCTTTGGGGGGCCTGAGGAAGTTTTGTTTCTAACAATGTTGAACAGTTCTCTGGGTCTATTTTTGGCACAATCAAGTTGTGTACGGAAGAAGGATGCCTTTTGAATGTGTTTCTTGTAAGTAGATCTAGAGGATCTGAGGAGTGCGAGATGTGAGGGAGAGGGGTGTTGTCTCCATGTTCTTTCAGTCAGTCTTAGTGAGCGTCTTTCATTGTTGAGATCTGAGATGAACCACGATTTGGATGGAATATTTCTTTGACTCTTTAGTTTAGGCGGGACAAGTTGGTCTAAGACATCAATGACAGTTTTATTAAAGTGTTCGGTAAGCTCGTTTGCATTTTGGGAGAGAGGACTGAGAAGAAGTTGAGCTTGGAGTTTAGACTCCAGTTCACCAGGGGGGATAAGATTTAAATTTATGGTCCATTTCATGGGTTTGACGTTTTTTATGGGGGAGAGGGCCGTGGTAGCAATCATGAACAGTATGAGGTGCTGGTCAGACCAGTCAATGGGGATGATGTTGGAAAGGGAGGCCAAGTCACTGTTGGTAATGATGGTGTCAAGGATGGCCCCTTTGGTGTGGGTTGGTGAATGGCACAGTTGTTTGAGGTCACTAATCTCAAGAAGATTAGTGAGGAGGTTGATTGTGGGATCCTCGGCATCGTTCCAGTGGAGGTTAAAATCTCCACGGAAGAGATTTTTTGAGTTGGATAGTAAGGATTGTGTCAGAAGGTCGGATAGTTCGTCAGCGAAGGGAAGAGGATCTCCAGAAGGGTGGTAGATATTATGTAGTTGAATTGGGTGAAAACCTTGCACCTTTAGTTCGGCTCCAAGTTATTCAAAGGTAGAATGGAGTTTTTAACAAGGGTGAGTCGAAGCTCATTTTTGAAGATCATAAATGTAAATGTAAATGTGCAGGAATTTATATAGCGCAAATCACCAAGCGGTCTCTAAGCGCTTGCTTAGGGAACCCGTCCTGGTATTCCCCTGTGAGATAACCCAGCAGGGCATCCACAAGGTGAAAGCCAGGCATCCCGCCGCGAGGGGCCCATGTGGAGATTAAGCAAGCTATTGCCCAGAGTCGCAGAGTGTGAACCCATGAATCGAGTATGCACTGGAGTGAGAATTATCAAGTCCATGGACATTTATGGACTCAAGACCCAGCCGAGCCGGGAATTGAACCCTGATCCCGGGCTGACCTCTGCTTCCAGGTCTGCCTCCTCTAACCAGTGAGCCACACTTCTCCAACTTCTCATAGCTAAACCACCTCCTTTTCTGTCAGGTCTGTCTTTTCTGATGATAGAGTAACCAGGGGAGGAGAGGTAGTCAAGGATTCTCGTTGAGTGGTCATTGAGCCAGGTTTCCGCGAGGAAGGCGATGTCGATAGTTTCGCTAAGGATGGTTTCAGATATTTCAGTCGCATATCGGACAGCTGATCGGCAGATCACAAGCATGCAGGCGAGGGGTTTAGTTTTTTTTTGGGGGGGGGAGCAGGAATAGATGGTGGTAAGTTGAGGCGGGGTCTGGGGGAGACGGGAGAGGAGGGGATTCTGCTTGTCCCCAGAATAACGGGGATGTTGGAGTGGGTGAGGGGAGGATCATTAATCGAAGAATTAGGAAGGTAAAAGTTGCATAGGTCAAGAATTTCGGAAGGGGAGAGATAGCTCAAAGTGAGGAGAGGCCTATGTGTACGGCAGCAGAGAGGTTTAGTTCTCCAATGTTTGGGATTAGAGGTGTTTTGTAAGCCAGAGTCGGGGGAATTTGAACGATTGAGTGGGGTCCTGGAGCTGAGGGAATTGAAATCCTCCCTTAGTCATGTGAGTTCAGTCGTTAGGGTTGAGAGATTGCGTTCTATGTTGGATAGTGTCTGGGTTATTAGACTGAGGGGGAACGCAGATGCGGAGGAGAGGGGGAATAGGGTATCTTCTGTATTGACTGTGGAAGGTAGTCTGATGTGCGGAGGGAGTGAGAGGCCGGGAGGGGGAGTATGAAGAGTGTTCAGGCTGTTAGATGAGGGGAGGGACATGGTGGAGGACTAGACATTCATGGAGTCATGTGAAGTGGTTTGAAATGATAAGAGGGCGTGAGGGGTGTGGGGAGAAGCCACATCAGGGTTAGGGGGTGGGGTGTGGTTCAGAGAGGGAGATAATGGGTTCTGAGAGGGAGATAATGGGTTCAGAGGGGAGTACAGTACTGAATTCTCAGTGGGGGGGCCAGGAGGTAGGAGCTTGGTTATAGGTAGCATTAGGGGTTGGAGGGGATCGGTCATTAGAGAGCGTGTGAGTTTCGGAGACGGTGTGTGCAGTTGAGATGCCAGGAGGAGGGAGGGTCGCTAGAGAGAGTCAGTATGTAGATGTCGAGGTTTGGAAGACAGCATTCGCAGTTGAGATGTCTAGGGGAGGGAAGAATGGGGTAGGAAGTGAGGGGGAGGACAAAAGGGCGTTGTGTAGTTGGGTAGACGAGGGGTTAGGAATAGGTTTGTATAGTTGGTAAGTCAAGGTGCTGAAATGGTGCTCAAAGATAGTGAGATGGTATTTAGAGGCTTGAATGAGGCTTGTATGAGGATGTTACCCGTTTTGAAAATGGAGATGTCAATTTCACCTAGAAAAGCTGGGGAGGGGGTAGTAGACAATTTAAATCCATAGGGGATTTTAATTGAGTTAGTGACTGGGAGATGTCGAAGGAAGATGCTTTTCCATTTGGAGGGGCGTGTGGAGTAGAAGATGTAGTTGGTTTTTATGGGGGAGGAGAGGCTGAGGTAGTTATCAACAATTAGTGTTTCAGGGTGACGAATCAGTAATTTAGGTTTCTTAGCATTTTTTGAAAGATTGGGGGGGATAAAGAATGGTCCAAGAGTTGGGCCACGTCTGGTGAGGGTAGGGTCATGTGGGGTGAGGGAGTGGTTGAGGGGGGACATGTTAGGTCGATTTGTTGAGGAGAAGGGGGAACAGAGAGAGGGGGGTGGGATATGAAGGGGTGAGTCAAAGGGGGGTGAAGAATCTGGGGGAAAAGTAGGAGAGGGAGGTCAGTGTTAGGGGTGAGTCAGGTAAAACACGGAGACAAAGTTAACAACCAGAGTAAACACAGGAAGAGAGGGAGGTCAGTGCTTAGGGGAAAGCGGGGTGGGAGTATCGGTGTAGACACAGAAAGAGAGTTAACAATCCGAGTAAACACAAGAAGATAAATTATAGAAATAAACACAAGCATAAGTTACAATAAAAAATAAAAAAGTGATCTGAGGGTACACTTGAGCGATATAGTAGCTAGCTTTGGCATCCGTGGAGGGTTATCTGGTAGTTACCAGGGAGGGTAATTATTGTGGGCTGGTCAGGGGGACCCAGTAGATCACCGTCAGAGTATTAAAGTTCTGGATTGTCCATACACGAAACGGAGAGGCTGAGGGCTGTGTGGCAGTAGGGCATCAGTGCAGCCCTAGTATTCCTGCAGTTGTGGAACCCAAGGAAGGGCAGATTTGACAGCAGGAGAGAAAACGGCGTGTTGTGGACTCACTGGGGAGTCAGGCCGGGGGCGTTGTCACTCGGGCAACACCCTTAGCTGGTCGTCCTGTACGTAGAAAAAGGCAACCAATTACCGTCACCACGAATGGGGGCTATTAGTAATATCATATTAATTTGGCCAGATCTGGTGGAAGTATTTATCGGATCCGAAAGGGCGAAGAAAATCACTCCTATATCTTCTGCTGTGGCGCAACTAACACGTTCTCCGTGATAAAGATCTTCACTTGTGTTTGGTTGTGTTATTGGCTGATGGTCAGAGTGAAGGTTTTCAGAAGAGGTGAGGGAGTCACACCTAGGAGGGGTACATTTTAGTTTTTATGGGCACAAATGTTGATCTAGGCTTCAACTGCAAAAACTGATGCTTGTCCATGATGTTTAGAGATGTGCCTGAGTCAATGAGGGACTGGATTTTGTCTGGCATTTGGGATTTGGGATGGGGCCTCCTTTTATGAGCTGGACTGTCCATAAAAAGAAGAGGAACACCTCTTCATCATCATCCTTGGATCCATCAGCTGCCATAGATGCCGTAAACGTGCTGGTCTAATTTTCAGGGTACCGAAATGTGGAGCACAGATACTCAGTCTCTTATTTATGAAGGGCTTATGCCGCAGTTACGTCACTTTTTGTGACGCTGCGGTGACATAAAAAATGTACCACACTGCGCCATACTTACAAAGCGATGCATCTAGGCAGATGCATCACTTTGTAAACCCCTGTTCTACATTATACGTGCGTCAAGTATAATGTATGCAGGGTGGGCGTTTCGACGCAGGAAAGCCGGTAGGAGTGACGTAGTGAAATCTATGAGATTTCACTGCGACACTTCTAGGGCATCACTGTGTCTGATCATTACACCTGCTTCACAGCAGGTGTAAAGACAGACGCAGGCCCTTTCACTTGGCACTCGCCCATGTGTAATGACACTTTGCTGGAGTTGTGTCTGTGTTCCAACACATTCCAGCAATGTGTCATTTCTGCGCCACCAGATACGTCAGGATTTCTGACGTATTTGGTCAATCCTTGCGACATGGCGCACTGTACTGTATATGAGGTGCATCCAAGGTGTCGCAAGGAGGGCACAATTGAAAGTGTTGCATCAGTGTTTTCAACCAACTTTTCATCAATGAAGCCCCAGGTCATTCCACAGGCAAGCACAACGTGGTTGGACTTCTTATAATTCGAACAGGTCTTGCTCACTGGTGGACAAGGATCAGACCAACGGAAGCCACTTTATTTTTTTCTTGGTTTTTTTCTACATTTTCTACTACCTGCATGTGAAGGTTGTCTCTTTCTAATTTAATTGACACATTCCAGTTTTATGGAGAGCTGTAACTCCAGTTATAATTTTAAGTTGACAAAGCCATTTACATCTGTTCAGCTTAGCTGCTGAATGATTAACTGCTTGAGTGCTCATGACGAGCTGAGCTCGTCATGAGTCACAGTGGAGCTGTGCTCCTGACGAGCTGAGCTCGTCATAACGGTTGCGGCCCGTCCACGCGCGATTGATTCCCTGCCAGTGCGGGAGAATTAATCAGTGGGCGGGGTCGTGACGAGCTCAGCTTGTCATGAGCACAGCTCCACTGTGAGTCATGACGAGCTGAGCTCGTCACGAGCACAGCGCCGCCGTGGCCCCACCCACCCCCCCGCACCACGGGGAATTACCGCCGCAGGGCAGGGGTTAACGCATCTGCATTGTATCCAGAGCCAGCCCATGTTTATGGAGAATCAGCCATCAGCGTACTGACCACCAGCTTCCCTGGATTAATTGAGATCTCTTCCTTGACGGGCATCACCGATGCATGTTCTGACTAGCTCTCAAAGCTCAGCATAGAAGCAGTTGATCAATCCACATTCCTTTGTCTTGCTCGACATATTTTGAAATACTTATAGCCAGAGTTGAGCCATGGGTTGAACTGTACATCAAGAGCAGCCACTGCTCTCTCGCTGTCATCTTCATTACTTTTATTAGTTAGGATTTTTAACAGGTTGAACTCTTCCTTCACAAAGAGTATAAAGCAGTGAGTATTTCCCTGCTCCATTGGTTTCACAGGCTGCATAAAAATATTTCTTCACCCTTACTCATCATCTTGGGGTACAGAGCTTTTCAAATGGTGGTAGATGTAGCTTCCTACTCCAGCCCGGGTACTTGCAAATGATCACGCCACACACAGAGCTTGGTATTGCACATCTTTATTCCTCAATGTGTAACCGTTATCTGAACGTTCCACATCATGAATTCCATTACCCACACCCACGCACTTATGTCATTGTTCTACAGAGTCCATCAGGAACCAAAAGGGACCCATCATCTCTAACTCACAAGACACTACATTTCCCCCTTGTTAATAAAAAGTACCTATAATACATATATACACTACAACTCCCCAATAAGTCATTTTCATGCTCAGATCAAACGCCCAGATCTGGTCTGTGAGGCTGTGGAGATACCGGAGTAGAGTTCATGACTGGAAGTGGTGACAAAGACATTGGTATAGCCATTGGGCTCGCTGGATTCTCCGATAGACAAGTTTCATTCCTGACATCTTGAGTTGGCAAAGGTCGAGGCCAATGCTTAAAATGCGTAGAATCTCATGTAATGGACTTTCTAGGATGGTGAGCAGACACCATGTGCCCTTTACTAGTCACAACCAGTAGTGGGTAAGTATCAGAAGGAGCATCAGACTGGCGTTTGCATTTCTGCCTGACGATAACTTGGTACCATGTTGAACACTGTGCTCCGAACACAGCAGAGTCTGTCCGCATTGGTCCTCATTTTGAGTTTGTGAGACAAATCAGTGGTTCAAAGTTTATCAGTGTCAACAGATCTCATGGTGGTCCTTTCTGGCAATTGAATTCCTATGGCTCTCCCAAACGTTAAGGTGGCAGGGTTCTCACCGATGGTAGAATGGGAAGTTGACCTGTATGCACGAACCGTAGACTGATGAACTGATTTGAGTTAAAGTTTTTCAAGTGCAGTGCGCTCAATTGTCTTCTTAAGGGTACTCCTAAATCCCTCAATCACCCCTGTGGCCAGAGAGGTGTGTGTGAGAAAGTGGCTCTGTATATACTGTTCCCTAATAGGTACAGGGTGTACAGAGTCCACAGTCCCCCAGAGGCTGATAGAGGTCAAAGTTAGGTATGACCTTACTCTCAAAAGGTGGTAGCTTGGTCGAGCAGTAAGGCAGTACCAGAGGACAGTGTAAAGCATTTATTGTACACACTCAGTCAGCAAATGGTTTCACACACTCAATAACTGAACTCTAGGCCAATGATTTGTATATATAAAATATATGCTTGTTTTATTTTTAGAACCACAAAGGGGGTAAAAATATACTTTCTCAGAATGAGAGGTTGAATATAAATACTTTTGTTTCAAGCAATAAATTTGTGTAAACAGTCACAGTTGGTTGCAATAAACAATCCTATTTCCTAAACATACAATGCATTGAGCTCAATGGTAAATTCAGGTTATTTGTGATAAATTACTTTTTAGATTACTTTTGGAATTCCAGGTCTGGATCCTAGAACCAGCCTGGGGTCAGTATTCAGAATCAAGTGATGAAAGTCGACTTAATAACTGTAATGATTTTTAAATAATATTTAGCTATTTCAAAAGTTAGCACTTAGAAAATATTTCACAGAAAACATTCAATGGATCTCTATGGCAAGAAATTCAAATTGCAGGTAGAGTACTTTATCGTTACTTTAGTAATCCAGGACTGGGTGCCTAGACCCAGGACTGGGGTCCTTATCAAAAGCAGGTAAGTAATTTCGTTTGCAGAAATGGTACGATTTTAAAAGAATATTTCAAATTTGCAAAAGTAGACACTTAGAAGAAATTTCACAGAAAAGCAGACAATGGTTTCCTATGGGAGAAAAATGAGTTAGAAGTAAGTATAGTTGTGAACACTTTTCAGAGTCAGGGCTGGGCACCAAGATCCAGCACTGGGAGCTCACCTAAGAGCAGGTGAGTAAATTCGTTTTTGTCACTTGGCTGATTTTTAGTGAATATTTGCAGTTTTGAAAAGTTCACACTTAGAAGATTTTTCAAGAAAAAGCCAGTCAATGTTACCCTATGAGGAAAATGAAGTTAGCGGTTTAAGGGTAAGTACTCGACTGGCAGAGTGGAAATTCCGGGCATAGACTCAGGGGTCCCCCAGTGTCAGGTAGGTACAGTTGGTTCACCCTCAGCGGTTTCAGGACGGCCGGGTGCAGAGTGAGTTAGGCCCAATGTTATCCTATGAGGGATAGGGGGGCCTTGGTTGGTGGCTGCTGTCTGGCAAGCCACGCGTCTGTGGGAGCTGGGCTCCTGGTCACTTACTCAGGGCAAGTGGGGAAGTAAGTTAGTGTAGAGAGTGCACTGCCAGGGCCACTCGGGCGGCTGGGTGCAGGGTGCTTTTGAGCCTTCGGGCGCTCAATGGAAGTCAATGGGAATGTTCCGGTTTGGAAAAAGGCTGCAGGCTCGGGGACGAGGATGTTTCCGGTGCCACCACCACTTCGAGGGGTAAGTTGGGTAGTTGTAGGTTAGGTGGGTACCCCGGGATTGGGCACAGGGGGCCGCAGGGCGCCGGGTGCAGGGGTGCCTTTTGACGTCGGGAATCTTACCCTCTGGTTGATCGCGGCTGGGGTGGCACTCGGTTCTGAGGCTGCAGGCTTCGTCCAGGATGTCGAGGGGGGTCCTTGGGTGCCGGACTCGGGGTCACAGTCGCCGTGGGGTCGTCCTCAGGGTCTTTGTCCACTCCGGCACTGGCCAGGCTTGGCTGGTGCAGAGTGTGTTGGGTCCGCGGTTCCGGGCTGCTGCCAGGAGTTAGGAATAGGTTTCTCGAGTAGAGCCTCTACTCATGGGAGTCCCAGGGAATCAGAGGTCAAAGGTAGCCAGGTCCTCCGGGGTTTTTGAGGTTGCTGGCCACAAGAGATGCCGCGCTGGAGCAGGAGCAGGTTCGAGGGTCGACAGGCCGGTAGGGCTGGGGCCAAAGCAGTTGGTGTCTTCCTCTTTTTAGCAGCTGCAGGGCAGGTCTTTTTTTCTTCTTGCTCTTCTTGTAGGTTTCTATCTGGAATCTGGGGAAGGAAGGTTCAGGGGGCCCCTAAATACTAGATTTAGGGGCGTTACAGGTAGGTGAAGGCCAGGGACCAATGGGTCCTTGTCCTGGGGTGGGTACACCCCCTATCCTGCCTCTCTCCTGTGGGAGGAGGGCAGTAGCCTAATCCTGATAGGGTAGGGCCTCCCATCTTCAAGATGGCGAGAGCCCGGAGATGTGCTTCACCTCGCCTCCCCCACCTGAGGGGTGGGGTGGGCAGGCTGGCACATCCCCTGTCCTTGTATGGGGTTTCCGGCCAAGCTTCCTGCCAGAGTGGGGGGTTGCAGTGGCCTGGGGAAACTCCAACTGGCGGCATGCCTTTGAAGCTTCCCTTTGCTCATCCTGGGGGAGGAGATTTCTCACCTCACCCAGGATGTGCATTGTTGCAGGCCCGGGAGAGCAGGGGCTCTCCCACCCAGGGGTCCAGCAACGTGTCTGCTGTGTGGCAGCCTGGGCAGCCTCAGAGCAGACGTGGATTGTAGGTTAGCTGTAAGGGGGCATCTCTAAGATGCCCTCTGGGGTGCTTAGTACATTAAATCCCACACTGGCATCAGTGTGGGTTTAATGTGCTGAGAAGTTTGATACCAAACTTCCCAGTCTTCAGTGTTGCCCTTATGGTGCTGTGGAGTTCGTGTTTGACGAGCTCTCAGCACCATGTACTTGTAAAAGGCAGCACTGTACTTACAGTGCCCAGGAATGGACCTGGGTACTGTAGGGGCACAGGGCTCCTGCTCCTGTGCCCACACCATAGGCATAAGGCACCCAGCCAGAGGGGTGGCTGACATATGCCTTGGCAGTATAGGTAATGGGCATGGCACACAGAGATGTGTGCCATGTCGACTCTTTGTTTTGTCCTGCACCCAGACACTCAGCCTGCAAAGGCAGTGTGTGTGTGTAAGGGTACAGGGCCTCTAAGGGTGGCACAATGAGTGCTGCAGCCCTTAGAGGCCTTCCCTGGTCACAAGGCCCTGGGTACCTAGGGTACCATTTACCAGGGGCTGACATGTGGCCAGGGTTTGCCAATTGGGAGTTTGTGTGTTTTAAGGAAGGAACATAGGCCCTGGGCACCTGATTGGCAGGAGCCCAGGGCACAACAAGGGAAAGTGCATCAGCTATTAGGCAAAAAAAGGGGGGGTTACTGCAACAGAAACCCACTTTCTCACACAAGCCCCCCCCAGCCCAAAGGCCAGGAGACTTCTGCCAAAGCTGGGAGAGTCTACCTAGTCTTTCAGGCGAGGAAGAGTTGGGGAAGTGGTTTGAAAGTTGCAGGGCCTACTCTGCCTTACATCCTTCTGCCTAGGTCAGTCCCTTTGGGGAGCTGGCCTGTCTTATTAGTTTCAGGACCTAACTCCCAAGGCTCCTCTCCTTGTCTTTTACTGTCCTGGTCCCATCTTTCTATTTTGGGTTTAGAGGTGTATACCTCGGTAGTTTCTAACCTAGCCAGGGCTAGGCCCAGCTTACCCACAGAGGCTACCCACAGCTTGAGCAACCCCACCATGACCAATAAGGTCAGGGGGCCTGACTTGCTATTTGGCAGGGGGTTAGGCCACCATGCCAAGGATAGGGCTGCCATGAAGGCTAACACCCAGCAGAGGCTGCTGACAGCTGTCAGTGCCCAGTACCATACCTTTAGCTCCTGACTGGCAAGTGAGGGGGCTATTTTATAGTTCTCTTTGGGTCCTGGCTGTTGGTCTGTTTGAGGATAGGGGGTCCCTACTCTTGGTAGGGAACACCCCTCCTCTACCCCTTGTTCTGCCACCTGAGGAGCCACTAATTCAGGCTGGACAGTTGCCTGACTAGTCAGGTCTTGCTGTTGGCTAGGGGGGGCTTTACCAGTGCCATTGTGGGAGTTTTCCCTTACTGGGATAGAATCTCCCTGGCTCTCTGGAACTGTGGCTAACAGTTGCCCACCTTTCCTACCCTGTTTCTTCTCACTCTTTTGGGACTCAGCTGCACTGACTGCAGGTTGAGCCCCCACAGGTTCTTTGGGCGAGGCCTGGCATTGGGCCAGCACCTCTCTTTGGCTCAGTTCCACATCTAAGTGATCATTCCCCAAGAGACAATCAAGGGGGAGGTTTTTACTGACTATCACTTTCCTCCATCTAAGGGACCCAGCTGTGGCTAGGGGCACGATAGCCACAGGCCTAACAGTGACTCCCCCTGGGATAGTTCTTACCCTTCTTGTTTCCCCTGAGACATATTGGTGTGGGAATACCAACCTGTCATGTACCACAGTGTGACTGGCACAGGTATCTCTCAGGGCAGTGGCTGGGATTCCATTCACCAGTAGGTGGTGGAAGTGTCTACTTCCTTCTGGGATCTCCAGCTTGCTTCTTGGGCCCATTCCCCAGTTGAAAGCTAGGAGGACTTCCTCATCTGAGGACCCTCCCTCCCAAGCTACACTGGCAACCCCCGGGGCTACACTAGTCACCCCTGGAGCTGTACTAGGAACCTTATTTTTAGGACAGCTAGAGTCCTGGGTGTGGTGTCCAGCCTTCTGACAGTTGAAACACCATATTCTGTTGGGATCCCAATTCTTACCTTGGTACCCTGGTTTAGTTTGTGAGGTGTCTTTGGGCCCACCCTCCTGGTCAGGTTTTTGGGGGGCTACCTGGGACTCCTTTCTTTTATCCCCAAGGGGTTCACTCTCTTTCTTCTGGGGAGGTTTTGGGACCCCTTGGTTCTGGTCCCTCCCAGTGAACGTCCTAGTCACCCTAGTCTTGACCCAGTGGTCTGCTCTTTTTCCCAATTCTTGGGGGGATTTTAGACCTAGGTCTACCAAATGCTGATGCAACTTTTCATTTGTGCAGTTACTCAAAATATGTTCCTTCATGAATAAATTGTACAATCCAGTAAAATCCTGCACACCATGTCCAGCTAACCAACCATCCAGTGTCTTCACTGAGAAATCTACAAAATCAATCCAGGACTGGGTCTGGGTTTTGTGAGCCCCCCTGAATCTAATTCTATACTCCTCAGTGGTGAATCCAAATCCCTCAATCAGAGCTTTCTTCATGAGGTCATAGGATCCTGCTTCTGGCCCAGAGAGAGTCAGAAGCCTGTCCCTGCAGTTACCAGAGAACAGTTCCCACAGGAGTGCCCCCCAGAGAGGTTTCTTTACTTTCCTGATATCACAAGCCCTCTCAAAGGCTGTGAACCATTTGGTGATATCATCACCTTCCTCAAATTTAGGGACAATCCCTTTGGGGATTTTAAGGTCAGAAGTTTCCTCCCTATCCTTGTTTTTATTATTGCTGCCACCATTGATGGGTGCTAAACCCATCTCTCTCCTTTCCTTTTCTAGAGCCAGGAGCCTGGACTCTAGATCTATTCTTTTGGCCAGCCTCATAAGGCTGTCCTCTTCACTGGGGGGACCCCCAGTGTTGTCTCTGGGACCAGAGCCACCTGTGTGGTCTCTAGGTGCCCAGATGCTATGTCTTGAGTTGGAGGGTATGGGTGCCATCTCCTCCCTAGGGAATAGTATGGGGAGGTTGCTGTCCTCCTCCCCTGTTTCCCTTTCCTCATCTGACTGGCCATCACCATGTTCAGATGGGTGGTCTTTAGCATACTCAGCCAGGAGCTCCTGGAGCCCTTGTTTGGTTGGATGCTGACCCATTTGTAAATTTTTGAGTTTACATAAGGACCTCAATTCCTTGAAAGACAAGTGTAAGTAAGGTGTGAGGTCGAGCTCCTCCACCAGGTCCATGTTATTATTATCACTAATAGCTGGGTTTGTTTGAGACATTCTAACCTGACAGTTCTAACCCTCTACCCTGACTATAGTGACTTTTATTTTTCTAAAATTCTAATGGGACTTAAGCAAGGCCCTAGCAAGACTTTTAGTAATTTTGGAAAAACCAATCAGAATTCTAAAGGCAATTTTTAAGAGTTCTGTCGTGTGATCAGATGGTAACCAAGTAGTCCAACAAATGCAAGTTTGTATCCCACCGCTGATCCACCAATGTGAGAAAGTGGCTCTGTATATACTGTTCCCTAATAGGTACAGGGTGTACAGAGTCCACAGTCCCCCAGAGGCTGATAGAGGTCAAAGTTAGGTATGACCTTACTCTCAAAAAGTGGTAGCTTGGTCGAGCAGTAAGGCAGTACCAGAGGACAGTGTAAAGCATTTATTGTACACACTCAGTCAGCAAATGGTTTCACACACTCAATAACTGAACTCTAGGCCAATGATTTGTATATATAAAATATATGCTTGTTTTATTTTTAGAACCACAAAGGGGGTAAAAATATACTTTCTCAGAATGAGAGGTTGAATATAAATACTTTTGTTTCAAGCAATACATTTGTGTAAACAGTCACAGTTGGTTGCAATAAACAATCCTATTTCCTAAACATACAATGCATTGAGCTCAATGGTAAATTCAGGTTATTTGTGATAAATTACTTTTTAGATTACTTTTGGAATTCCAGGTCTGGATCCTAGAACCAGCCTGGGGTCAGTATTCAGAATCAAGTGATGAAAGTCGACTTAATAACTGTAATGATTTTTAAATAATATTTAGCTATTTCAAAAGTTAGCACTTAGAAAATATTTCACAGAAAACATTCAATGGATCTCTATGGCAAGAAATTCAAATTGCAGGTAGAGTACTTTATCGTTACTTTAGTAATCCAGGACTGGGTGCCTAGACCCAGGACTGGGGTCCTTATCAAAAGCAGGTAAGTAATTTCGTTTGCAGAAATGGTACGATTTTAAAAGAATATTTCAAATTTGCAAAAGTAGACACTTAGAAGAAATTTCACAGAAAAGCAGACAATGGTTTCCTATGGGAGAAAAATGAGTTAGAAGTAAGTATAGTTGTGAACACTTTTCAGAGTCAGGGCTGGGCACCAAGATCCAGCACTGGGAGCTCACCTAAGAGCAGGTGAGTAAATTCGTTTTTGTCACTTGGCTGATTTTTAGTGAATATTTGCAGTTTTGAAAAGTTCACACTTAGAAGATTTTTCAAGAAAAAGCCAGTCAATGTTACCCTATGAGGAAAATGAAGTTAGCGGTTTAAGGGTAAGTACTCGACTGGCAGAGTGGAAATTCCGGGCATAGACTCAGGGGTCCCCCAGTGTCAGGTAGGTACAGTTGGTTCACCCTCAGCGGTTTCAGGACGGCCGGGTGCAGAGTGAGTTAGGCCCAATGTTATCCTATGAGGGATAGGGGGGCCTTGGTTGGTGGCTGCTGTCTGGCAAGCCACGCGTCTGTGGGAGCTGGGCTCCTGGTCACTTACTCAGGGCAAGTGGGGAAGTAAGTTAGTGTAGAGAGTGCACTGCCAGGGCCACTCGGGCGGCTGGGTGCAGGGTGCTTTTGAGCCTTCGGGCGCTCAATGGAAGTCAATGGGAATGTTCCGGTTTGGAAAAAGGCTGCAGGCTCGGGGACGAGGATGTTTCCGGTGCCACCACCACTTCGAGGGGTAAGTTGGGTAGTTGTAGGTTAGGTGGGTACCCCGGGATTGGGCACAGGGGGCCGCAGGGCGCCGGGTGCAGGGGTGCCTTTTGACGTCGGGAATCTTACCCTCTGGTTGATCGCGGCTGGGGTGGCACTCGGTTCTGAGGCTGCAGGCTTCGTCCAGGATGTCGAGGGGGGTCCTTGGGTGCCGGACTCGGGGTCACAGTCGCCGTGGGGTCGTCCTCAGGGTCTTTGTCCACTCCGGCACTGGCCAGGCTTGGCTGGTGCAGAGTGTGTTGGGTCCGCGGTTCCGGGCTGCTGCCAGGAGTTAGGAATAGGTTTCTCGAGTAGAGCCTCTACTCATGGGAGTCCCAGGGAATCAGAGGTCAAAGGTAGCCAGGTCCTCCGGGGTTTTTGAGGTTGCTGGCCACAAGAGATGCCGCGCTGGAGCAGGAGCAGGTTCGAGGGTCGACAGGCCGGTAGGGCTGGGGCCAAAGCAGTTGGTGTCTTCCTCTTTTTAGCAGCTGCAGGGCAGGTCTTTTTTTCTTCTTGCTCTTCTTGTAGGTTTCTATCTGGAATCTGGGGAAGGAAGGTTCAGGGGGCCCCTAAATACTAGATTTAGGGGCGTTACAGGTAGGTGAAGGCCAGGGACCAATGGGTCCTTGTCCTGGGGTGGGTACACCCCCTATCCTGCCTCTCTCCTGTGGGAGGAGGGCAGTAGCCTAATCCTGATAGGGTAGGGCCTCCCATCTTCAAGATGGCGAGAGCCCGGAGATGTGCTTCACCTCGCCTCCCCCACCTGAGGGGTGGGGTGGGCAGGCTGGCACATCCCCTGTCCTTGTATGGGGTTTCCGGCCAAGCTTCCTGCCAGAGTGGGGGGTTGCAGTGGCCTGGGGAAACTCCAACTGGCGGCATGCCTTTGAAGCTTCCCTTTGCTCATCCTGGGGGAGGAGATTTCTCACCTCACCCAGGATGTGCATTGTTGCAGGCCCGGGAGAGCAGGGGCTCTCCCACCCAGGGGTCCAGCAACGTGTCTGCTGTGTGGCAGCCTGGGCAGCCTCAGAGCAGACGTGGATTGTAGGTTAGCTGTAAGGGGGCATCTCTAAGATGCCCTCTGGGGTGCTTAGTACATTAAATCCCACACTGGCATCAGTGTGGGTTTAATGTGCTGAGAAGTTTGATACCAAACTTCCCAGTCTTCAGTGTTGCCCTTATGGTGCTGTGGAGTTCGTGTTTGACGAGCTCTCAGCACCATGTACTTGTAAAAGGCAGCACTGTACTTACAGTGCCCAGGAATGGACCTGGGTACTGTAGGGGCACAGGGCTCCTGCTCCTGTGCCCACACCATAGGCATAAGGCACCCAGCCAGAGGGGTGGCTGACATATGCCTTGGCAGTATAGGTAATGGGCATGGCACACAGAGATGTGTGCCATGTCGACTCTTTGTTTTGTCCTGCACCCAGACACTCAGCCTGCAAAGGCAGTGTGTGTGTGTAAGGGTACAGGGCCTCTAAGGGTGGCACAATGAGTGCTGCAGCCCTTAGAGGCCTTCCCTGGTCACAAGGCCCTGGGTACCTAGGGTACCATTTACCAGGGGCTGACATGTGGCCAGGGTTTGCCAATTGGGAGTTTGTGTGTTTTAAGGAAGGAACATAGGCCCTGGGCACCTGATTGGCAGGAGCCCAGGGCACAACAAGGGAAAGTGCATCAGCTATTAGGCAAAAAAAGGGGGGGTTACTGCAACAGAAACCCACTTTCTCACACAAGCCCCCCCCAGCCCAAAGGCCAGGAGACTTCTGCCAAAGCTGGGAGAGTCTACCTAGTCTTTCAGGCGAGGAAGAGTTGGGGAAGTGGTTTGAAAGTTGCAGGGCCTACTCTGCCTTACATCCTTCTGCCTAGGTCAGTCCCTTTGGGGAGCTGGCCTGTCTTATTAGTTTCAGGACCTAACTCCCAAGGCTCCTCTCCTTGTCTTTTACTGTCCTGGTCCCATCTTTCTATTTTGGGTTTAGAGGTGTATACCTCGGTAGTTTCTAACCTAGCCAGGGCTAGGCCCAGCTTACCCACAGAGGCTACCCACAGCTTGAGCAACCCCACCATGACCAATAAGGTCAGGGGGCCTGACTTGCTATTTGGCAGGGGGTTAGGCCACCATGCCAAGGATAGGGCTGCCATGAAGGCTAACACCCAGCAGAGGCTGCTGACAGCTGTCAGTGCCCAGTACCATACCTTTAGCTCCTGACTGGCAAGTGAGGGGGCTATTTTATAGTTCTCTTTGGGTCCTGGCTGTTGGTCTGTTTGAGGATAGGGGGTCCCTACTCTTGGTAGGGAACACCCCTCCTCTACCCCTTGTTCTGCCACCTGAGGAGCCACTAATTCAGGCTGGACAGTTGCCTGACTAGTCAGGTCTTGCTGTTGGCTAGGGGGGGCTTTACCAGTGCCATTGTGGGAGTTTTCCCTTACTGGGATAGAATCTCCCTGGCTCTCTGGAACTGTGGCTAACAGTTGCCCACCTTTCCTACCCTGTTTCTTCTCACTCTTTTGGGACTCAGCTGCACTGACTGCAGGTTGAGCCCCCACAGGTTCTTTGGGCGAGGCCTGGCATTGGGCCAGCACCTCTCTTTGGCTCAGTTCCACATCTAAGTGATCATTCCCCAAGAGACAATCAAGGGGGAGGTTTTTACTGACTATCACTTTCCTCCATCTAAGGGACCCAGCTGTGGCTAGGGGCACGATAGCCACAGGCCTAACAGTGACTCCCCCTGGGATAGTTCTTACCCTTCTTGTTTCCCCTGAGACATATTGGTGTGGGAATACCAACCTGTCATGTACCACAGTGTGACTGGCACAGGTATCTCTCAGGGCAGTGGCTGGGATTCCATTCACCAGTAGGTGGTGGAAGTGTCTACTTCCTTCTGGGATCTCCAGCTTGCTTCTTGGGCCCATTCCCCAGTTGAAAGCTAGGAGGACTTCCTCATCTGAGGACCCTCCCTCCCAAGCTACACTGGCAACCCCCGGGGCTACACTAGTCACCCCTGGAGCTGTACTAGGAACCTTATTTTTAGGACAGCTAGAGTCCTGGGTGTGGTGTCCAGCCTTCTGACAGTTGAAACACCATATTCTGTTGGGATCCCAATTCTTACCTTGGTACCCTGGTTTAGTTTGTGAGGTGTCTTTGGGCCCACCCTCCTGGTCAGGTTTTTGGGGGGCTACCTGGGACTCCTTTCTTTTATCCCCAAGGGGTTCACTCTCTTTCTTCTGGGGAGGTTTTGGGACCCCTTGGTTCTGGTCCCTCCCAGTGAACGTCCTAGTCACCCTAGTCTTGACCCAGTGGTCTGCTCTTTTTCCCAATTCTTGGGGGGATTTTAGACCTAGGTCTACCAAATGCTGATGCAACTTTTCATTTGTGCAGTTACTCAAAATATGTTCCTTCATGAATAAATTGTACAATCCAGTAAAATCCTGCACACCATGTCCAGCTAACCAACCATCCAGTGTCTTCACTGAGAAATCTACAAAATCAATCCAGGACTGGGTCTGGGTTTTGTGAGCCCCCCTGAATCTAATTCTATACTCCTCAGTGGTGAATCCAAATCCCTCAATCAGAGCTTTCTTCATGAGGTCATAGGATCCTGCTTCTGGCCCAGAGAGAGTCAGAAGCCTGTCCCTGCAGTTACCAGAGAACAGTTCCCACAGGAGTGCCCCCCAGAGAGGTTTCTTTACTTTCCTGATATCACAAGCCCTCTCAAAGGCTGTGAACCATTTGGTGATATCATCACCTTCCTCAAATTTAGGGACAATCCCTTTGGGGATTTTAAGGTCAGAAGTTTCCTCCCTATCCTTGTTTTTATTATTGCTGCCACCATTGATGGGTGCTAAACCCATCTCTCTCCTTTCCTTTTCTAGAGCCAGGAGCCTGGACTCTAGATCTATTCTTTTGGCCAGCCTCATAAGGCTGTCCTCTTCACTGGGGGGACCCCCAGTGTTGTCTCTGGGACCAGAGCCACCTGTGTGGTCTCTAGGTGCCCAGATGCTATGTCTTGAGTTGGAGGGTATGGGTGCCATCTCCTCCCTAGGGAATAGTATGGGGAGGTTGCTGTCCTCCTCCCCTGTTTCCCTTTCCTCATCTGACTGGCCATCACCATGTTCAGATGGGTGGTCTTTAGCATACTCAGCCAGGAGCTCCTGGAGCCCTTGTTTGGTTGGATGCTGACCCATTTGTAAATTTTTGAGTTTACATAAGGACCTCAATTCCTTGAAAGACAAGTGTAAGTAAGGTGTGAGGTCGAGCTCCTCCACCAGGTCCATGTTATTATTATCACTAATAGCTGGGTTTGTTTGAGACATTCTAACCTGACAGTTCTAACCCTCTACCCTGACTATAGTGACTTTTATTTTTCTAAAATTCTAATGGGACTTAAGCAAGGCCCTAGCAAGACTTTTAGTAATTTTGGAAAAACCAATCAGAATTCTAAAGGCAATTTTTAAGAGTTCTGTCGTGTGATCAGATGGTAACCAAGTAGTCCAACAAATGCAAGTTTGTATCCCACCGCTGATCCACCAATGTGAGAAAGTGGCTCTGTATATACTGTTCCCTAATAGGTACAGGGTGTACAGAGTCCACAGTCCCCCAGAGGCTGATAGAGGTCAAAGTTAGGTATGACCTTACTCTCAAAAAGTGGTAGCTTGGTCGAGCAGTAAGGCAGTACCAGAGGACAGTGTAAAGCATTTATTGTACACACTCAGTCAGCAAATGGTTTCACACACTCAATAACTGAACTCTAGGCCAATGATTTGTATATATAAAATATATGCTTGTTTTATTTTTAGAACCACAAAGGGGGTAAAAATATACTTTCTCAGAATGAGAGGTTGAATATAAATACTTTTGTTTCAAGCAATACATTTGTGTAAACAGTCACAGTTGGTTGCAATAAACAATCCTATTTCCTAAACATACAATGCATTGAGCTCAATGGTAAATTCAGGTTATTTGTGATAAATTACTTTTTAGATTACTTTTGGAATTCCAGGTCTGGATCCTAGAACCAGCCTGGGGTCAGTATTCAGAATCAAGTGATGAAAGTCGACTTAATAACTGTAATGATTTTTAAATAATATTTAGCTATTTCAAAAGTTAGCACTTAGAAAATATTTCACAGAAAACATTCAATGGATCTCTATGGCAAGAAATTCAAATTGCAGGTAGAGTACTTTATCGTTACTTTAGTAATCCAGGACTGGGTGCCTAGACCCAGGACTGGGGTCCTTATCAAAAGCAGGTAAGTAATTTCGTTTGCAGAAATGGTACGATTTTAAAAGAATATTTCAAATTTGCAAAAGTAGACACTTAGAAGAAATTTCACAGAAAAGCAGACAATGGTTTCCTATGGGAGAAAAATGAGTTAGAAGTAAGTATAGTTGTGAACACTTTTCAGAGTCAGGGCTGGGCACCAAGATCCAGCACTGGGAGCTCACCTAAGAGCAGGTGAGTAAATTCGTTTTTGTCACTTGGCTGATTTTTAGTGAATATTTGCAGTTTTGAAAAGTTCACACTTAGAAGATTTTTCAAGAAAAAGCCAGTCAATGTTACCCTATGAGGAAAATGAAGTTAGCGGTTTAAGGGTAAGTACTCGACTGGCAGAGTGGAAATTCCGGGCATAGACTCAGGGGTCCCCCAGTGTCAGGTAGGTACAGTTGGTTCACCCTCAGCGGTTTCAGGACGGCCGGGTGCAGAGTGAGTTAGGCCCAATGTTATCCTATGAGGGATAGGGGGGCCTTGGTTGGTGGCTGCTGTCTGGCAAGCCACGCGTCTGTGGGAGCTGGGCTCCTGGTCACTTACTCAGGGCAAGTGGGGAAGTAAGTTAGTGTAGAGAGTGCACTGCCAGGGCCACTCGGGCGGCTGGGTGCAGGGTGCTTTTGAGCCTTCGGGCGCTCAATGGAAGTCAATGGGAATGTTCCGGTTTGGAAAAAGGCTGCAGGCTCGGGGACGAGGATGTTTCCGGTGCCACCACCACTTCGAGGGGTAAGTTGGGTAGTTGTAGGTTAGGTGGGTACCCCGGGATTGGGCACAGGGGGCCGCAGGGCGCCGGGTGCAGGGGTGCCTTTTGACGTCGGGAATCTTACCCTCTGGTTGATCGCGGCTGGGGTGGCACTCGGTTCTGAGGCTGCAGGCTTCGTCCAGGATGTCGAGGGGGGTCCTTGGGTGCCGGACTCGGGGTCACAGTCGCCGTGGGGTCGTCCTCAGGGTCTTTGTCCACTCCGGCACTGGCCAGGCTTGGCTGGTGCAGAGTGTGTTGGGTCCGCGGTTCCGGGCTGCTGCCAGGAGTTAGGAATAGGTTTCTCGAGTAGAGCCTCTACTCATGGGAGTCCCAGGGAATCAGAGGTCAAAGGTAGCCAGGTCCTCCGGGGTTTTTGAGGTTGCTGGCCACAAGAGATGCCGCGCTGGAGCAGGAGCAGGTTCGAGGGTCGACAGGCCGGTAGGGCTGGGGCCAAAGCAGTTGGTGTCTTCCTCTTTTTAGCAGCTGCAGGGCAGGTCTTTTTTTCTTCTTGCTCTTCTTGTAGGTTTCTATCTGGAATCTGGGGAAGGAAGGTTCAGGGGGCCCCTAAATACTAGATTTAGGGGCGTTACAGGTAGGTGAAGGCCAGGGACCAATGGGTCCTTGTCCTGGGGTGGGTACACCCCCTATCCTGCCTCTCTCCTGTGGGAGGAGGGCAGTAGCCTAATCCTGATAGGGTAGGGCCTCCCATCTTCAAGATGGCGAGAGCCCGGAGATGTGCTTCACCTCGCCTCCCCCACCTGAGGGGTGGGGTGGGCAGGCTGGCACATCCCCTGTCCTTGTATGGGGTTTCCGGCCAAGCTTCCTGCCAGAGTGGGGGGTTGCAGTGGCCTGGGGAAACTCCAACTGGCGGCATGCCTTTGAAGCTTCCCTTTGCTCATCCTGGGGGAGGAGATTTCTCACCTCACCCAGGATGTGCATTGTTGCAGGCCCGGGAGAGCAGGGGCTCTCCCACCCAGGGGTCCAGCAACGTGTCTGCTGTGTGGCAGCCTGGGCAGCCTCAGAGCAGACGTGGATTGTAGGTTAGCTGTAAGGGGGCATCTCTAAGATGCCCTCTGGGGTGCTTAGTACATTAAATCCCACACTGGCATCAGTGTGGGTTTAATGTGCTGAGAAGTTTGATACCAAACTTCCCAGTCTTCAGTGTTGCCCTTATGGTGCTGTGGAGTTCGTGTTTGACGAGCTCTCAGCACCATGTACTTGTAAAAGGCAGCACTGTACTTACAGTGCCCAGGAATGGACCTGGGTACTGTAGGGGCACAGGGCTCCTGCTCCTGTGCCCACACCATAGGCATAAGGCACCCAGCCAGAGGGGTGGCTGACATATGCCTTGGCAGTATAGGTAATGGGCATGGCACACAGAGATGTGTGCCATGTCGACTCTTTGTTTTGTCCTGCACCCAGACACTCAGCCTGCAAAGGCAGTGTGTGTGTGTAAGGGTACAGGGCCTCTAAGGGTGGCACAATGAGTGCTGCAGCCCTTAGAGGCCTTCCCTGGTCACAAGGCCCTGGGTACCTAGGGTACCATTTACCAGGGGCTGACATGTGGCCAGGGTTTGCCAATTGGGAGTTTGTGTGTTTTAAGGAAGGAACATAGGCCCTGGGCACCTGATTGGCAGGAGCCCAGGGCACAACAAGGGAAAGTGCATCAGCTATTAGGCAAAAAAAGGGGGGGTTACTGCAACAGAAACCCACTTTCTCACACAAGCCCCCCCCAGCCCAAAGGCCAGGAGACTTCTGCCAAAGCTGGGAGAGTCTACCTAGTCTTTCAGGCGAGGAAGAGTTGGGGAAGTGGTTTGAAAGTTGCAGGGCCTACTCTGCCTTACATCCTTCTGCCTAGGTCAGTCCCTTTGGGGAGCTGGCCTGTCTTATTAGTTTCAGGACCTAACTCCCAAGGCTCCTCTCCTTGTCTTTTACTGTCCTGGTCCCATCTTTCTATTTTGGGTTTAGAGGTGTATACCTCGGTAGTTTCTAACCTAGCCAGGGCTAGGCCCAGCTTACCCACAGAGGCTACCCACAGCTTGAGCAACCCCACCATGACCAATAAGGTCAGGGGGCCTGACTTGCTATTTGGCAGGGGGTTAGGCCACCATGCCAAGGATAGGGCTGCCATGAAGGCTAACACCCAGCAGAGGCTGCTGACAGCTGTCAGTGCCCAGTACCATACCTTTAGCTCCTGACTGGCAAGTGAGGGGGCTATTTTATAGTTCTCTTTGGGTCCTGGCTGTTGGTCTGTTTGAGGATAGGGGGTCCCTACTCTTGGTAGGGAACACCCCTCCTCTACCCCTTGTTCTGCCACCTGAGGAGCCACTAATTCAGGCTGGACAGTTGCCTGACTAGTCAGGTCTTGCTGTTGGCTAGGGGGGGCTTTACCAGTGCCATTGTGGGAGTTTTCCCTTACTGGGATAGAATCTCCCTGGCTCTCTGGAACTGTGGCTAACAGTTGCCCACCTTTCCTACCCTGTTTCTTCTCACTCTTTTGGGACTCAGCTGCACTGACTGCAGGTTGAGCCCCCACAGGTTCTTTGGGCGAGGCCTGGCATTGGGCCAGCACCTCTCTTTGGCTCAGTTCCACATCTAAGTGATCATTCCCCAAGAGACAATCAAGGGGGAGGTTTTTACTGACTATCACTTTCCTCCATCTAAGGGACCCAGCTGTGGCTAGGGGCACGATAGCCACAGGCCTAACAGTGACTCCCCCTGGGATAGTTCTTACCCTTCTTGTTTCCCCTGAGACATATTGGTGTGGGAATACCAACCTGTCATGTACCACAGTGTGACTGGCACAGGTATCTCTCAGGGCAGTGGCTGGGATTCCATTCACCAGTAGGTGGTGGAAGTGTCTACTTCCTTCTGGGATCTCCAGCTTGCTTCTTGGGCCCATTCCCCAGTTGAAAGCTAGGAGGACTTCCTCATCTGAGGACCCTCCCTCCCAAGCTACACTGGCAACCCCCGGGGCTACACTAGTCACCCCTGGAGCTGTACTAGGAACCTTATTTTTAGGACAGCTAGAGTCCTGGGTGTGGTGTCCAGCCTTCTGACAGTTGAAACACCATATTCTGTTGGGATCCCAATTCTTACCTTGGTACCCTGGTTTAGTTTGTGAGGTGTCTTTGGGCCCACCCTCCTGGTCAGGTTTTTGGGGGGCTACCTGGGACTCCTTTCTTTTATCCCCAAGGGGTTCACTCTCTTTCTTCTGGGGAGGTTTTGGGACCCCTTGGTTCTGGTCCCTCCCAGTGAACGTCCTAGTCACCCTAGTCTTGACCCAGTGGTCTGCTCTTTTTCCCAATTCTTGGGGGGATTTTAGACCTAGGTCTACCAAATGCTGATGCAACTTTTCATTTGTGCAGTTACTCAAAATATGTTCCTTCATGAATAAATTGTACAATCCAGTAAAATCCTGCACACCATGTCCAGCTAACCAACCATCCAGTGTCTTCACTGAGAAATCTACAAAATCAATCCAGGACTGGGTCTGGGTTTTGTGAGCCCCCCTGAATCTAATTCTATACTCCTCAGTGGTGAATCCAAATCCCTCAATCAGAGCTTTCTTCATGAGGTCATAGGATCCTGCTTCTGGCCCAGAGAGAGTCAGAAGCCTGTCCCTGCAGTTACCAGAGAACAGTTCCCACAGGAGTGCCCCCCAGAGAGGTTTCTTTACTTTCCTGATATCACAAGCCCTCTCAAAGGCTGTGAACCATTTGGTGATATCATCACCTTCCTCAAATTTAGGGACAATCCCTTTGGGGATTTTAAGGTCAGAAGTTTCCTCCCTATCCTTGTTTTTATTATTGCTGCCACCATTGATGGGTGCTAAACCCATCTCTCTCCTTTCCTTTTCTAGAGCCAGGAGCCTGGACTCTAGATCTATTCTTTTGGCCAGCCTCATAAGGCTGTCCTCTTCACTGGGGGGACCCCCAGTGTTGTCTCTGGGACCAGAGCCACCTGTGTGGTCTCTAGGTGCCCAGATGCTATGTCTTGAGTTGGAGGGTATGGGTGCCATCTCCTCCCTAGGGAATAGTATGGGGAGGTTGCTGTCCTCCTCCCCTGTTTCCCTTTCCTCATCTGACTGGCCATCACCATGTTCAGATGGGTGGTCTTTAGCATACTCAGCCAGGAGCTCCTGGAGCCCTTGTTTGGTTGGATGCTGACCCATTTGTAAATTTTTGAGTTTACATAAGGACCTCAATTCCTTGAAAGACAAGTGTAAGTAAGGTGTGAGGTCGAGCTCCTCCACCAGGTCCATGTTATTATTATCACTAATAGCTGGGTTTGTTTGAGACATTCTAACCTGACAGTTCTAACCCTCTACCCTGACTATAGTGACTTTTATTTTTCTAAAATTCTAATGGGACTTAAGCAAGGCCCTAGCAAGACTTTTAGTAATTTTGGAAAAACCAATCAGAATTCTAAAGGCAATTTTTAAGAGTTCTGTCGTGTGATCAGATGGTAACCAAGTAGTCCAACAAATGCAAGTTTGTATCCCACCGCTGATCCACCAATGTGAGAAAGTGGCTCTGTATATACTGTTCCCTAATAGGTACAGGGTGTACAGAGTCCACAGTCCCCCAGAGGCTGATAGAGGTCAAAGTTAGGTATGACCTTACTCTCAAAAAGTGGTAGCTTGGTCGAGCAGTAAGGCAGTACCAGAGGACAGTGTAAAGCATTTATTGTACACACTCAGTCAGCAAATGGTTTCACACACTCAATAACTGAACTCTAGGCCAATGATTTGTATATATAAAATATATGCTTGTTTTATTTTTAGAACCACAAAGGGGGTAAAAATATACTTTCTCAGAATGAGAGGTTGAATATAAATACTTTTGTTTCAAGCAATACATTTGTGTAAACAGTCACAGTTGGTTGCAATAAACAATCCTATTTCCTAAACATACAATGCATTGAGCTCAATGGTAAATTCAGGTTATTTGTGATAAATTACTTTTTAGATTACTTTTGGAATTCCAGGTCTGGATCCTAGAACCAGCCTGGGGTCAGTATTCAGAATCAAGTGATGAAAGTCGACTTAATAACTGTAATGATTTTTAAATAATATTTAGCTATTTCAAAAGTTAGCACTTAGAAAATATTTCACAGAAAACATTCAATGGATCTCTATGGCAAGAAATTCAAATTGCAGGTAGAGTACTTTATCGTTACTTTAGTAATCCAGGACTGGGTGCCTAGACCCAGGACTGGGGTCCTTATCAAAAGCAGGTAAGTAATTTCGTTTGCAGAAATGGTACGATTTTAAAAGAATATTTCAAATTTGCAAAAGTAGACACTTAGAAGAAATTTCACAGAAAAGCAGACAATGGTTTCCTATGGGAGAAAAATGAGTTAGAAGTAAGTATAGTTGTGAACACTTTTCAGAGTCAGGGCTGGGCACCAAGATCCAGCACTGGGAGCTCACCTAAGAGCAGGTGAGTAAATTCGTTTTTGTCACTTGGCTGATTTTTAGTGAATATTTGCAGTTTTGAAAAGTTCACACTTAGAAGATTTTTCAAGAAAAAGCCAGTCAATGTTACCCTATGAGGAAAATGAAGTTAGCGGTTTAAGGGTAAGTACTCGACTGGCAGAGTGGAAATTCCGGGCATAGACTCAGGGGTCCCCCAGTGTCAGGTAGGTACAGTTGGTTCACCCTCAGCGGTTTCAGGACGGCCGGGTGCAGAGTGAGTTAGGCCCAATGTTATCCTATGAGGGATAGGGGGGCCTTGGTTGGTGGCTGCTGTCTGGCAAGCCACGCGTCTGTGGGAGCTGGGCTCCTGGTCACTTACTCAGGGCAAGTGGGGAAGTAAGTTAGTGTAGAGAGTGCACTGCCAGGGCCACTCGGGCGGCTGGGTGCAGGGTGCTTTTGAGCCTTCGGGCGCTCAATGGAAGTCAATGGGAATGTTCCGGTTTGGAAAAAGGCTGCAGGCTCGGGGACGAGGATGTTTCCGGTGCCACCACCACTTCGAGGGGTAAGTTGGGTAGTTGTAGGTTAGGTGGGTACCCCGGGATTGGGCACAGGGGGCCGCAGGGCGCCGGGTGCAGGGGTGCCTTTTGACGTCGGGAATCTTACCCTCTGGTTGATCGCGGCTGGGGTGGCACTCGGTTCTGAGGCTGCAGGCTTCGTCCAGGATGTCGAGGGGGGTCCTTGGGTGCCGGACTCGGGGTCACAGTCGCCGTGGGGTCGTCCTCAGGGTCTTTGTCCACTCCGGCACTGGCCAGGCTTGGCTGGTGCAGAGTGTGTTGGGTCCGCGGTTCCGGGCTGCTGCCAGGAGTTAGGAATAGGTTTCTCGAGTAGAGCCTCTACTCATGGGAGTCCCAGGGAATCAGAGGTCAAAGGTAGCCAGGTCCTCCGGGGTTTTTGAGGTTGCTGGCCACAAGAGATGCCGCGCTGGAGCAGGAGCAGGTTCGAGGGTCGACAGGCCGGTAGGGCTGGGGCCAAAGCAGTTGGTGTCTTCCTCTTTTTAGCAGCTGCAGGGCAGGTCTTTTTTTCTTCTTGCTCTTCTTGTAGGTTTCTATCTGGAATCTGGGGAAGGAAGGTTCAGGGGGCCCCTAAATACTAGATTTAGGGGCGTTACAGGTAGGTGAAGGCCAGGGACCAATGGGTCCTTGTCCTGGGGTGGGTACACCCCCTATCCTGCCTCTCTCCTGTGGGAGGAGGGCAGTAGCCTAATCCTGATAGGGTAGGGCCTCCCATCTTCAAGATGGCGAGAGCCCGGAGATGTGCTTCACCTCGCCTCCCCCACCTGAGGGGTGGGGTGGGCAGGCTGGCACATCCCCTGTCCTTGTATGGGGTTTCCGGCCAAGCTTCCTGCCAGAGTGGGGGGTTGCAGTGGCCTGGGGAAACTCCAACTGGCGGCATGCCTTTGAAGCTTCCCTTTGCTCATCCTGGGGGAGGAGATTTCTCACCTCACCCAGGATGTGCATTGTTGCAGGCCCGGGAGAGCAGGGGCTCTCCCACCCAGGGGTCCAGCAACGTGTCTGCTGTGTGGCAGCCTGGGCAGCCTCAGAGCAGACGTGGATTGTAGGTTAGCTGTAAGGGGGCATCTCTAAGATGCCCTCTGGGGTGCTTAGTACATTAAATCCCACACTGGCATCAGTGTGGGTTTAATGTGCTGAGAAGTTTGATACCAAACTTCCCAGTCTTCAGTGTTGCCCTTATGGTGCTGTGGAGTTCGTGTTTGACGAGCTCTCAGCACCATGTACTTGTAAAAGGCAGCACTGTACTTACAGTGCCCAGGAATGGACCTGGGTACTGTAGGGGCACAGGGCTCCTGCTCCTGTGCCCACACCATAGGCATAAGGCACCCAGCCAGAGGGGTGGCTGACATATGCCTTGGCAGTATAGGTAATGGGCATGGCACACAGAGATGTGTGCCATGTCGACTCTTTGTTTTGTCCTGCACCCAGACACTCAGCCTGCAAAGGCAGTGTGTGTGTGTAAGGGTACAGGGCCTCTAAGGGTGGCACAATGAGTGCTGCAGCCCTTAGAGGCCTTCCCTGGTCACAAGGCCCTGGGTACCTAGGGTACCATTTACCAGGGGCTGACATGTGGCCAGGGTTTGCCAATTGGGAGTTTGTGTGTTTTAAGGAAGGAACATAGGCCCTGGGCACCTGATTGGCAGGAGCCCAGGGCACAACAAGGGAAAGTGCATCAGCTATTAGGCAAAAAAAGGGGGGGTTACTGCAACAGAAACCCACTTTCTCACACAAGCCCCCCCCAGCCCAAAGGCCAGGAGACTTCTGCCAAAGCTGGGAGAGTCTACCTAGTCTTTCAGGCGAGGAAGAGTTGGGGAAGTGGTTTGAAAGTTGCAGGGCCTACTCTGCCTTACATCCTTCTGCCTAGGTCAGTCCCTTTGGGGAGCTGGCCTGTCTTATTAGTTTCAGGACCTAACTCCCAAGGCTCCTCTCCTTGTCTTTTACTGTCCTGGTCCCATCTTTCTATTTTGGGTTTAGAGGTGTATACCTCGGTAGTTTCTAACCTAGCCAGGGCTAGGCCCAGCTTACCCACAGAGGCTACCCACAGCTTGAGCAACCCCACCATGACCAATAAGGTCAGGGGGCCTGACTTGCTATTTGGCAGGGGGTTAGGCCACCATGCCAAGGATAGGGCTGCCATGAAGGCTAACACCCAGCAGAGGCTGCTGACAGCTGTCAGTGCCCAGTACCATACCTTTAGCTCCTGACTGGCAAGTGAGGGGGCTATTTTATAGTTCTCTTTGGGTCCTGGCTGTTGGTCTGTTTGAGGATAGGGGGTCCCTACTCTTGGTAGGGAACACCCCTCCTCTACCCCTTGTTCTGCCACCTGAGGAGCCACTAATTCAGGCTGGACAGTTGCCTGACTAGTCAGGTCTTGCTGTTGGCTAGGGGGGGCTTTACCAGTGCCATTGTGGGAGTTTTCCCTTACTGGGATAGAATCTCCCTGGCTCTCTGGAACTGTGGCTAACAGTTGCCCACCTTTCCTACCCTGTTTCTTCTCACTCTTTTGGGACTCAGCTGCACTGACTGCAGGTTGAGCCCCCACAGGTTCTTTGGGCGAGGCCTGGCATTGGGCCAGCACCTCTCTTTGGCTCAGTTCCACATCTAAGTGATCATTCCCCAAGAGACAATCAAGGGGGAGGTTTTTACTGACTATCACTTCCCTCCATCTAAGGGACCCAGCTGTGGCTAGGGGCACGATAGCCACAGGCCTAACAGTGACTCCCCCTGGGATAGTTCTTACCCTTCTTGTTTCCCCTGAGACATATTGGTGTGGGAATACCAACCTGTCATGTACCACAGTGTGACTGGCACAGGTATCTCTCAGGGCAGTGGCTGGGATTCCATTCACCAGTAGGTGGTGGAAGTGTCTACTTCCTTCTGGGATCTCCAGCTTGCTTCTTGGGCCCATTCCCCAGTTGAAAGCTAGGAGGACTTCCTCATCTGAGGACCCTCCCTCCCAAGCTACACTGGCAACCCCCGGGGCTACACTAGTCACCCCTGGAGCTGTACTAGGAACCTTATTTTTAGGACAGCTAGAGTCCTGGGTGTGGTGTCCAGCCTTCTGACAGTTGAAACACCATATTCTGTTGGGATCCCAATTCTTACCTTGGTACCCTGGTTTAGTTTGTGAGGTGTCTTTGGGCCCACCCTCCTGGTCAGGTTTTTGGGGGGCTACCTGGGACTCCTTTCTTTTATCCCCAAGGGGTTCACTCTCTTTCTTCTGGGGAGGTTTTGGGACCCCTTGGTTCTGGTCCCTCCCAGTGAACGTCCTAGTCACCCTAGTCTTGACCCAGTGGTCTGCTCTTTTTCCCAATTCTTGGGGGGATTTTAGACCTAGGTCTACCAAATGCTGATGCAACTTTTCATTTGTGCAGTTACTCAAAATATGTTCCTTCATGAATAAATTGTACAATCCAGTAAAATCCTGCACACCATGTCCAGCTAACCAACCATCCAGTGTCTTCACTGAGAAATCTACAAAATCAATCCAGGACTGGGTCTGGGTTTTGTGAGCCCCCCTGAATCTAATTCTATACTCCTCAGTGGTGAATCCAAATCCCTCAATCAGAGCTTTCTTCATGAGGTCATAGGATCCTGCTTCTGGCCCAGAGAGAGTCAGAAGCCTGTCCCTGCAGTTACCAGAGAACAGTTCCCACAGGAGTGCCCCCCAGAGAGGTTTCTTTACTTTCCTGATATCACAAGCCCTCTCAAAGGCTGTGAACCATTTGGTGATATCATCACCTTCCTCAAATTTAGGGACAATCCCTTTGGGGATTTTAAGGTCAGAAGTTTCCTCCCTATCCTTGTTTTTATTATTGCTGCCACCATTGATGGGTGCTAAACCCATCTCTCTCCTTTCCTTTTCTAGAGCCAGGAGCCTGGACTCTAGATCTATTCTTTTGGCCAGCCTCATAAGGCTGTCCTCTTCACTGGGGGGACCCCCAGTGTTGTCTCTGGGACCAGAGCCACCTGTGTGGTCTCTAGGTGCCCAGATGCTATGTCTTGAGTTGGAGGGTATGGGTGCCATCTCCTCCCTAGGGAATAGTATGGGGAGGTTGCTGTCCTCCTCCCCTGTTTCCCTTTCCTCATCTGACTGGTCATCACCATGTTCAGATGGGTGGTCCTTAGCATACTCAGCCAGGAGCTCCTGGAGCCCTTGTTTGGTTGGATGCTGACCCATTTGTAAATTTTTGAGTTTACATAAGGACCTCAATTCCTTGAAAGACAAGTGTAAGTAAGGTGTGAGGTCGAGCTCCTCCACCAGGTCCATGTTATTATTATCACTAATAGCTGGGTTTGTTTGAGACATTCTAACCTGACAGTTCTAACCCTCTACCCTGACTATAGTGACTTTTATTTTTCTAAAATTCTAATGGGACTTAAGCAAGGCCCTAGCAAGACTTTTAGTAATTTTGGAAAAACCAATCAGAATTCTAAAGGCAATTTTTAAGAGTTCTGTCGTGTGATCAGATGGTAACCAAGTAGTCCAACAAATGCAAGTTTGTATCCCACCGCTGATCCACCAATGTGAGAAAGTGGCTCTGTATATACTGTTCCCTAATAGGTACAGGGTGTACAGAGTCCACAGTCCCCCAGAGGCTGATAGAGGTCACAGTTAGGTATGACCTTACTCTCAAAAAGTGGTAGCTTGGTCGAGCAGTAAGGCAGTACCAGAGGACAGTGTAAAGCATTTATTGTACACACTCAGTCAGCAAATGGTTTCACACACTCAATAACTGAACTCTAGGCCAATGATTTGTATATATAAAATATATGCTTGTTTTATTTTTAGAACCACAAAGGGGGTAAAAATATACTTTCTCAGAATGAGAGGTTGAATATAAATACTTTTGTTTCAAGCAATAAATTTGTGTAAACAGTCACAGTTGGTTGCAATAAACAATCCTATTTCCTAAACATACAATGCATTGAGCTCAATGGTAAATTCAGGTTATTTGTGATAAATTACTTTTTAGATTACTTTTGGAATTCCAGGTCTGGATCCTAGAACCAGCCTGGGGTCAGTATTCAGAATCAAGTGATGAAAGTCGACTTAATAACTGTAATGATTTTTAAATAATATTTAGCTATTTCAAAAGTTAGCACTTAGAAAATATTTCACAGAAAACATTCAATGGATCTCTATGGCAAGAAATTCAAATTGCAGGTAGAGTACTTTATCGTTACTTTAGTAATCCAGGACTGGGTGCCTAGACCCAGGACTGGGGTCCTTATCAAAAGCAGGTAAGTAATTTCGTTTGCAGAAATGGTACGATTTTAAAAGAATATTTCAAATTTGCAAAAGTAGACACTTAGAAGAAATTTCACAGAAAAGCAGACAATGGTTTCCTATGGGAGAAAAATGAGTTAGAAGTAAGTATAGTTGTGAACACTTTTCAGAGTCAGGGCTGGGCACCAAGATCCAGCACTGGGAGCTCACCTAAGAGCAGGTGAGTAAATTCGTTTTTGTCACTTGGCTGATTTTTAGTGAATATTTGCAGTTTTGAAAAGTTCACACTTAGAAGATTTTTCAAGAAAAAGCCAGTCAATGTTACCCTATGAGGAAAATGAAGTTAGCGGTTTAAGGGTAAGTACTCGACTGGCAGAGTGGAAATTCCGGGCATAGACTCAGGGGTCCCCCAGTGTCAGGTAGGTACAGTTGGTTCACCCTCAGCGGTTTCAGGACGGCCGGGTGCAGAGTGAGTTAGGCCCAATGTTATCCTATGAGGGATAGGGGGGCCTTGGTTGGTGGCTGCTGTCTGGCAAGCCACGCGTCTGTGGGAGCTGGGCTCCTGGTCACTTACTCAGGGCAAGTGGGGAAGTAAGTTAGTGTAGAGAGTGCACTGCCAGGGCCACTCGGGCGGCTGGGTGCAGGGTGCTTTTGAGCCTTCGGGCGCTCAATGGAAGTCAATGGGAATGTTCCGGTTTGGAAAAAGGCTGCAGGCTCGGGGACGAGGATGTTTCCGGTGCCACCACCACTTCGAGGGGTAAGTTGGGTAGTTGTAGGTTAGGTGGGTACCCCGGGATTGGGCACAGGGGGCCGCAGGGCGCCGGGTGCAGGGGTGCCTTTTGACGTCGGGAATCTTACCCTCTGGTTGATCGCGGCTGGGGTGGCACTCGGTTCTGAGGCTGCAGGCTTCGTCCAGGATGTCGAGGGGGGTCCTTGGGTGCCGGACTCGGGGTCACAGTCGCCGTGGGGTCGTCCTCAGGGTCTTTGTCCACTCCGGCACTGGCCAGGCTTGGCTGGTGCAGAGTGTGTTGGGTCCGCGGTTCCGGGCTGCTGCCAGGAGTTAGGAATAGGTTTCTCGAGTAGAGCCTCTACTCATGGGAGTCCCAGGGAATCAGAGGTCAAAGGTAGCCAGGTCCTCCGGGGTTTTTGAGGTTGCTGGCCACAAGAGATGCCGCGCTGGAGCAGGAGCAGGTTCGAGGGTCGACAGGCCGGTAGGGCTGGGGCCAAAGCAGTTGGTGTCTTCCTCTTTTTAGCAGCTGCAGGGCAGGTCTTTTTTTCTTCTTGCTCTTCTTGTAGGTTTCTATCTGGAATCTGGGGAAGGAAGGTTCAGGGGGCCCCTAAATACTAGATTTAGGGGCGTTACAGGTAGGTGAAGGCCAGGGACCAATGGGTCCTTGTCCTGGGGTGGGTACACCCCCTATCCTGCCTCTCTCCTGTGGGAGGAGGGCAGTAGCCTAATCCTGATAGGGTAGGGCCTCCCATCTTCAAGATGGCGAGAGCCCGGAGATGTGCTTCACCTCGCCTCCCCCACCTGAGGGGTGGGGTGGGCAGGCTGGCACATCCCCTGTCCTTGTATGGGGTTTCCGGCCAAGCTTCCTGCCAGAGTGGGGGGTTGCAGTGGCCTGGGGAAACTCCAACTGGCGGCATGCCTTTGAAGCTTCCCTTTGCTCATCCTGGGGGAGGAGATTTCTCACCTCACCCAGGATGTGCATTGTTGCAGGCCCGGGAGAGCAGGGGCTCTCCCACCCAGGGGTCCAGCAACGTGTCTGCTGTGTGGCAGCCTGGGCAGCCTCAGAGCAGACGTGGATTGTAGGTTAGCTGTAAGGGGGCATCTCTAAGATGCCCTCTGGGGTGCTTAGTACATTAAATCCCACACTGGCATCAGTGTGGGTTTAATGTGCTGAGAAGTTTGATACCAAACTTCCCAGTCTTCAGTGTTGCCCTTATGGTGCTGTGGAGTTCGTGTTTGACGAGCTCTCAGCACCATGTACTTGTAAAAGGCAGCACTGTACTTACAGTGCCCAGGAATGGACCTGGGTACTGTAGGGGCACAGGGCTCCTGCTCCTGTGCCCACACCATAGGCATAAGGCACCCAGCCAGAGGGGTGGCTGACATATGCCTTGGCAGTATAGGTAATGGGCATGGCACACAGAGATGTGTGCCATGTCGACTCTTTGTTTTGTCCTGCACCCAGACACTCAGCCTGCAAAGGCAGTGTGTGTGTGTAAGGGTACAGGGCCTCTAAGGGTGGCACAATGAGTGCTGCAGCCCTTAGAGGCCTTCCCTGGTCACAAGGCCCTGGGTACCTAGGGTACCATTTACCAGGGGCTGACATGTGGCCAGGGTTTGCCAATTGGGAGTTTGTGTGTTTTAAGGAAGGAACATAGGCCCTGGGCACCTGATTGGCAGGAGCCCAGGGCACAACAAGGGAAAGTGCATCAGCTATTAGGCAAAAAAAGGGGGGGTTACTGCAACAGAAACCCACTTTCTCACACAAGCCCCCCCCAGCCCAAAGGCCAGGAGACTTCTGCCAAAGCTGGGAGAGTCTACCTAGTCTTTCAGGCGAGGAAGAGTTGGGGAAGTGGTTTGAAAGTTGCAGGGCCTACTCTGCCTTACATCCTTCTGCCTAGGTCAGTCCCTTTGGGGAGCTGGCCTGTCTTATTAGTTTCAGGACCTAACTCCCAAGGCTCCTCTCCTTGTCTTTTACTGTCCTGGTCCCATCTTTCTATTTTGGGTTTAGAGGTGTATACCTCGGTAGTTTCTAACCTAGCCAGGGCTAGGCCCAGCTTACCCACAGAGGCTACCCACAGCTTGAGCAACCCCACCATGACCAATAAGGTCAGGGGGCCTGACTTGCTATTTGGCAGGGGGTTAGGCCACCATGCCAAGGATAGGGCTGCCATGAAGGCTAACACCCAGCAGAGGCTGCTGACAGCTGTCAGTGCCCAGTACCATACCTTTAGCTCCTGACTGGCAAGTGAGGGGGCTATTTTATAGTTCTCTTTGGGTCCTGGCTGTTGGTCTGTTTGAGGATAGGGGGTCCCTACTCTTGGTAGGGAACACCCCTCCTCTACCCCTTGTTCTGCCACCTGAGGAGCCACTAATTCAGGCTGGACAGTTGCCTGACTAGTCAGGTCTTGCTGTTGGCTAGGGGGGGCTTTACCAGTGCCATTGTGGGAGTTTTCCCTTACTGGGATAGAATCTCCCTGGCTCTCTGGAACTGTGGCTAACAGTTGCCCACCTTTCCTACCCTGTTTCTTCTCACTCTTTTGGGACTCAGCTGCACTGACTGCAGGTTGAGCCCCCACAGGTTCTTTGGGCGAGGCCTGGCATTGGGCCAGCACCTCTCTTTGGCTCAGTTCCACATCTAAGTGATCATTCCCCAAGAGACAATCAAGGGGGAGGTTTTTACTGACTATCACTTTCCTCCATCTAAGGGACCCAGCTGTGGCTAGGGGCACGATAGCCACAGGCCTAACAGTGACTCCCCCTGGGATAGTTCTTACCCTTCTTGTTTCCCCTGAGACATATTGGTGTGGGAATACCAACCTGTCATGTACCACAGTGTGACTGGCACAGGTATCTCTCAGGGCAGTGGCTGGGATTCCATTCACCAGTAGGTGGTGGAAGTGTCTACTTCCTTCTGGGATCTCCAGCTTGCTTCTTGGGCCCATTCCCCAGTTGAAAGCTAGGAGGACTTCCTCATCTGAGGACCCTCCCTCCCAAGCTACACTGGCAACCCCCGGGGCTACACTAGTCACCCCTGGAGCTGTACTAGGAACCTTATTTTTAGGACAGCTAGAGTCCTGGGTGTGGTGTCCAGCCTTCTGACAGTTGAAACACCATATTCTGTTGGGATCCCAATTCTTACCTTGGTACCCTGGTTTAGTTTGTGAGGTGTCTTTGGGCCCACCCTCCTGGTCAGGTTTTTGGGGGGCTACCTGGGACTCCTTTCTTTTATCCCCAAGGGGTTCACTCTCTTTCTTCTGGGGAGGTTTTGGGACCCCTTGGTTCTGGTCCCTCCCAGTGAACGTCCTAGTCACCCTAGTCTTGACCCAGTGGTCTGCTCTTTTTCCCAATTCTTGGGGGGATTTTAGACCTAGGTCTACCAAATGCTGATGCAACTTTTCATTTGTGCAGTTACTCAAAATATGTTCCTTCATGAATAAATTGTACAATCCAGTAAAATCCTGCACACCATGTCCAGCTAACCAACCATCCAGTGTCTTCACTGAGAAATCTACAAAATCAATCCAGGACTGGGTCTGGGTTTTGTGAGCCCCCCTGAATCTAATTCTATACTCCTCAGTGGTGAATCCAAATCCCTCAATCAGAGCTTTCTTCATGAGGTCATAGGATCCTGCTTCTGGCCCAGAGAGAGTCAGAAGCCTGTCCCTGCAGTTACCAGAGAACAGTTCCCACAGGAGTGCCCCCCAGAGAGGTTTCTTTACTTTCCTGATATCACAAGCCCTCTCAAAGGCTGTGAACCATTTGGTGATATCATCACCTTCCTCAAATTTAGGGACAATCCCTTTGGGGATTTTAAGGTCAGAAGTTTCCTCCCTATCCTTGTTTTTATTATTGCTGCCACCATTGATGGGTGCTAAACCCATCTCTCTCCTTTCCTTTTCTAGAGCCAGGAGCCTGGACTCTAGATCTATTCTTTTGGCCAGCCTCATAAGGCTGTCCTCTTCACTGGGGGGACCCCCAGTGTTGTCTCTGGGACCAGAGCCACCTGTGTGGTCTCTAGGTGCCCAGATGCTATGTCTTGAGTTGGAGGGTATGGGTGCCATCTCCTCCCTAGGGAATAGTATGGGGAGGTTGCTGTCCTCCTCCCCTGTTTCCCTTTCCTCATCTGACTGGTCATCACCATGTTCAGATGGGTGGTCCTTAGCATACTCAGCCAGGAGCTCCTGGAGCCCTTGTTTGGTTGGATGCTGACCCATTTGTAAATTTTTGAGTTTACATAAGGACCTCAATTCCTTGAAAGACAAGTGTAAGTAAGGTGTGAGGTCGAGCTCCTCCACCAGGTCCATGTTATTATTATCACTAATAGCTGGGTTTGTTTGAGACATTCTAACCTGACAGTTCTAACCCTCTACCCTGACTATAGTGACTTTTATTTTTCTAAAATTCTAATGGGACTTAAGCAAGGCCCTAGCAAGACTTTTAGTAATTTTGGAAAAACCAATCAGAATTCTAAAGGCAATTTTTAAGAGTTCTGTCGTGTGATCAGATGGTAACCAAGTAGTCCAACAAATGCAAGTTTGTATCCCACCGCTGATCCACCAATGTGAGAAAGTGGCTCTGTATATACTGTTCCCTAATAGGTACAGGGTGTACAGAGTCCACAGTCCCCCAGAGGCTGATAGAGGTCAAAGTTAGGTATGACCTTACTCTCAAAAAGTGGTAGCTTGGTCGAGCAGTAAGGCAGTACCAGAGGACAGTGTAAAGCATTTATTGTACACACTCAGTCAGCAAATGGTTTCACACACTCAATAACTGAACTCTAGGCCAATGATTTGTATATATAAAATATATGCTTGTTTTATTTTTAGAACCACAAAGGGGGTAAAAATATACTTTCTCAGAATGAGAGGTTGAATATAAATACTTTTGTTTCAAGCAATACATTTGTGTAAACAGTCACAGTTGGTTGCAATAAACAATCCTATTTCCTAAACATACAATGCATTGAGCTCAATGGTAAATTCAGGTTATTTGTGATAAATTACTTTTTAGATTACTTTTGGAATTCCAGGTCTGGATCCTAGAACCAGCCTGGGGTCAGTATTCAGAATCAAGTGATGAAAGTCGACTTAATAACTGTAATGATTTTTAAATAATATTTAGCTATTTCAAAAGTTAGCACTTAGAAAATATTTCACAGAAAACATTCAATGGATCTCTATGGCAAGAAATTCAAATTGCAGGTAGAGTACTTTATCGTTACTTTAGTAATCCAGGACTGGGTGCCTAGACCCAGGACTGGGGTCCTTATCAAAAGCAGGTAAGTAATTTCGTTTGCAGAAATGGTACGATTTTAAAAGAATATTTCAAATTTGCAAAAGTAGACACTTAGAAGAAATTTCACAGAAAAGCAGACAATGGTTTCCTATGGGAGAAAAATGAGTTAGAAGTAAGTATAGTTGTGAACACTTTTCAGAGTCAGAGCTGGGCACCAAGATCCAGCACTGGGAGCTCACCTAAGAGCAGGTGAGTAAATTCGTTTTTGTCACTTGGCTGATTTTTAGTGAATATTTGCAGTTTTGAAAAGTTCACACTTAGAAGATTTTTCAAGAAAAAGCCAGTCAATGTTACCCTATGAGGAAAATGAAGTTAGCGGTTTAAGGGTAAGTACTCGACTGGCAGAGTGGAAATTCCGGGCATAGACTCAGGGGTCCCCCAGTGTCAGGTAGGTACAGTTGGTTCACCCTCAGCGGTTTCAGGACGGCCGGGTGCAGAGTGAGTTAGGCCCAATGTTATCCTACGAGGGATAGGGGGGCCTTGGTTGGTGGCTGCTGTCTGGCAAGCCACGCGTCTGTGGGAGCTGGGCTCCTGGTCACTTACTCAGGGCAAGTGGGGAAGTAAGTTAGTGTAGAGAGTGCACTGCCAGGGCCACTCGGGCGGCTGGGTGCAGGGTGCTTTTGAGCCTTCGGGCGCTCAATGGAAGTCAATGGGAATGTTCCGGTTTGGAAAAAGGCTGCAGGCTCGGGGACGAGGATGTTTCCGGTGCCACCACCACTTCGAGGGGTAAGTTGGGTAGTTGTAGGTTAGGTGGGTACCCCGGGATTGGGCACAGGGGGCCGCAGGGCGCCGGGTGCAGGGGTGCCTTTTGACGTCGGGAATCTTACCCTCTGGTTGATCGCGGCTGGGGTGGCACTCGGTTCTGAGGCTGCAGGCTTCGTCCAGGATGTCGAGGGGGGTCCTTGGGTGCCGGACTCGGGGTCACAGTCGCCGTGGGGTCGTCCTCAGGGTCTTTGTCCACTCCGGCACTGGCCAGGCTTGGCTGGTGCAGAGTGTGTTGGGTCCGCGGTTCCGGGCTGCTGCCAGGAGTTAGGAATAGGTTTCTCGAGTAGAGCCTCTACTCATGGGAGTCCCAGGGAATCAGAGGTCAAAGGTAGCCAGGTCCTCCGGGGTTTTTGAGGTTGCTGGCCACAAGAGATGCCGCGCTGGAGCAGGAGCAGGTTCGAGGGTCGACAGGCCGGTAGGGCTGGGGCCAAAGCAGTTGGTGTCTTCCTCTTTTTAGCAGCTGCAGGGCAGGTCTTTTTTTCTTCTTGCTCTTCTTGTAGGTTTCTATCTGGAATCTGGGGAAGGAAGGTTCAGGGGGCCCCTAAATACTAGATTTAGGGGCGTTACAGGTAGGTGAAGGCCAGGGACCAATGGGTCCTTGTCCTGGGGTGGGTACACCCCCTATCCTGCCTCTCTCCTGTGGGAGGAGGGCAGTAGCCTAATCCTGATAGGGTAGGGCCTCCCATCTTCAAGATGGCGAGAGCCCGGAGATGTGCTTCACCTCGCCTCCCCCACCTGAGGGGTGGGGTGGGCAGGCTGGCACATCCCCTGTCCTTGTATGGGGTTTCCGGCCAAGCTTCCTGCCAGAGTGGGGGGTTGCAGTGGCCTGGGGAAACTCCAACTGGCGGCATGCCTTTGAAGCTTCCCTTTGCTCATCCTGGGGGAGGAGATTTCTCACCTCACCCAGGATGTGCATTGTTGCAGGCCCGGGAGAGCAGGGGCTCTCCCACCCAGGGGTCCAGCAACGTGTCTGCTGTGTGGCAGCCTGGGCAGCCTCAGAGCAGACGTGGATTGTAGGTTAGCTGTAAGGGGGCATCTCTAAGATGCCCTCTGGGGTGCTTAGTACATTAAATCCCACACTGGCATCAGTGTGGGTTTAATGTGCTGAGAAGTTTGATACCAAACTTCCCAGTCTTCAGTGTTGCCCTTATGGTGCTGTGGAGTTCGTGTTTGACGAGCTCTCAGCACCATGTACTTGTAAAAGGCAGCACTGTACTTACAGTGCCCAGGAATGGACCTGGGTACTGTAGGGGCACAGGGCTCCTGCTCCTGTGCCCACACCATAGGCATAAGGCACCCAGCCAGAGGGGTGGCTGACATATGCCTTGGCAGTATAGGTAATGGGCATGGCACACAGAGATGTGTGCCATGTCGACTCTTTGTTTTGTCCTGCACCCAGACACTCAGCCTGCAAAGGCAGTGTGTGTGTGTAAGGGTACAGGGCCTCTAAGGGTGGCACAATGAGTGCTGCAGCCCTTAGAGGCCTTCCCTGGTCACAAGGCCCTGGGTACCTAGGGTACCATTTACCAGGGGCTGACATGTGGCCAGGGTTTGCCAATTGGGAGTTTGTGTGTTTTAAGGAAGGAACATAGGCCCTGGGCACCTGATTGGCAGGAGCCCAGGGCACAACAAGGGAAAGTGCATCAGCTATTAGGCAAAAAAAGGGGGGGTTACTGCAACAGAAACCCACTTTCTCACACAAGCCCCCCCCAGCCCAAAGGCCAGGAGACTTCTGCCAAAGCTGGGAGAGTCTACCTAGTCTTTCAGGCGAGGAAGAGTTGGGGAAGTGGTTTGAAAGTTGCAGGGCCTACTCTGCCTTACATCCTTCTGCCTAGGTCAGTCCCTTTGGGGAGCTGGCCTGTCTTATTAGTTTCAGGACCTAACTCCCAAGGCTCCTCTCCTTGTCTTTTACTGTCCTGGTCCCATCTTTCTATTTTGGGTTTAGAGGTGTATACCTCGGTAGTTTCTAACCTAGCCAGGGCTAGGCCCAGCTTACCCACAGAGGCTACCCACAGCTTGAGCAACCCCACCATGACCAATAAGGTCAGGGGGCCTGACTTGCTATTTGGCAGGGGGTTAGGCCACCATGCCAAGGATAGGGCTGCCATGAAGGCTAACACCCAGCAGAGGCTGCTGACAGCTGTCAGTGCCCAGTACCATACCTTTAGCTCCTGACTGGCAAGTGAGGGGGCTATTTTATAGTTCTCTTTGGGTCCTGGCTGTTGGTCTGTTTGAGGATAGGGGGTCCCTACTCTTGGTAGGGAACACCCCTCCTCTACCCCTTGTTCTGCCACCTGAGGAGCCACTAATTCAGGCTGGACAGTTGCCTGACTAGTCAGGTCTTGCTGTTGGCTAGGGGGGCTTTACCAGTGCCATTGTGGGAGTTTTCCCTTACTGGGATAGAATCTCCCTGGCTCTCTGGAACTGTGGCTAACAGTTGCCCACCTTTCCTACCCTGTTTCTTCTCACTCTTTTGGGACTCAGCTGCACTGACTGCAGGTTGAGCCCCCACAGGTTCTTTGGGCGAGGCCTGGCATTGGGCCAGCACCTCTCTTTGGCTCAGTTCCACATCTAAGTGATCATTCCCCAAGAGACAATCAAGGGGGAGGTTTTTACTGACTATCACTTTCCTCCATCTAAGGGACCCAGCTGTGGCTAGGGGCACGATAGCCACAGGCCTAACAGTGACTCCCCCTGGGATAGTTCTTACCCTTCTTGTTTCCCCTGAGACATATTGGTGTGGGAATACCAACCTGTCATGTACCACAGTGTGACTGGCACAGGTATCTCTCAGGGCAGTGGCTGGGATTCCATTCACCAGTAGGTGGTGGAAGTGTCTACTTCCTTCTGGGATCTCCAGCTTGCTTCTTGGGCCCATTCCCCAGTTGAAAGCTAGGAGGACTTCCTCATCTGAGGACCCTCCCTCCCAAGCTACACTGGCAACCCCCGGGGCTACACTAGTCACCCCTGGAGCTGTACTAGGAACCTTATTTTTAGGACAGCTAGAGTCCTGGGTGTGGTGTCCAGCCTTCTGACAGTTGAAACACCATATTCTGTTGGGATCCCAATTCTTACCTTGGTACCCTGGTTTAGTTTGTGAGGTGTCTTTGGGCCCACCCTCCTGGTCAGGTTTTTGGGGGGCTACCTGGGACTCCTTTCTTTTATCCCCAAGGGGTTCACTCTCTTTCTTCTGGGGAGGTTTTGGGACCCCTTGGTTCTGGTCCCTCCCAGTGAACGTCCTAGTCACCCTAGTCTTGACCCAGTGGTCTGCTCTTTTTCCCAATTCTTGGGGGGATTTTAGACCTAGGTCTACCAAATGCTGATGCAACTTTTCATTTGTGCAGTTACTCAAAATATGTTCCTTCATGAATAAATTGTACAATCCAATAAAATCCTGCACACCATGTCCAGCTAACCAACCATCCAGTGTCTTCACTGAGAAATCTACAAAATCAATCCAGGACTGGGTCTGGGTTTTGTGAGCCCCCCTGAATCTAATTCTATACTCCTCAGTGGTGAATCCAAATCCCTCAATCAGAGCTTTCTTCATGAGGTCATAGGATCCTGCTTCTGGCCCAGAGAGAGTCAGAAGCCTGTCCCTGCAGTTACCAGAGAACAGTTCCCACAGGAGTGCCCCCCAGAGAGGTTTCTTTACTTTCCTGATATCACAAGCCCTCTCAAAGGCTGTGAACCATTTGGTGATATCATCACCTTCCTCAAATTTAGGGACAATCCCTTTGGGGATTTTAAGGTCAGAAGTTTCCTCCCTATCCTTGTTTTTATTATTGCTGCCACCATTGATGGGTGCTAAACCCATCTCTCTCCTTTCCTTTTCTAGAGCCAGGAGCCTGGACTCTAGATCTATTCTTTTGGCCAGCCTCATAAGGCTGTCCTCTTCACTGGGGGGACCCCCAGTGTTGTCTCTGGGACCAGAGCCACCTGTGTGGTCTCTAGGTGCCCAGATGCTATGTCTTGAGTTGGAGGGTATGGGTGCCATCTCCTCCCTAGGGAATAGTATGGGGAGGTTGCTGTCCTCCTCCCCTGTTTCCCTTTCCTCATCTGACTGGCCATCACCATGTTCAGATGGGTGGTCTTTAGCATACTCAGCCAGGAGCTCCTGGAGCCCTTGTTTGGTTGGATGCTGACCCATTTGTAAATTTTTGAGTTTACATAAGGACCTCAATTCCTTGAAAGACAAGTGTAAGTAAGGTGTGAGGTCGAGCTCCTCCACCAGGTCCATGTTATTATTATCACTAATAGCTGGGTTTGTTTGAGACATTCTAACCTGACAGTTCTAACCCTCTACCCTGACTATAGTGACTTTTATTTTTCTAAAATTCTAATGGGACTTAAGCAAGGCCCTAGCAAGACTTTTAGTAATTTTGGAAAAACCAATCAGAATTCTAAAGGCAATTATTAAGAGTTCTGTCGTGTGATCAGATGGTAACCAAGTAGTCCAACAAATGCAAGTTTGTATCCCACCGCTGATCCACCAATGTGAGAAAGTGGCTCTGTATATACTGTTCCCTAATAGGTACAGGGTGTACAGAGTCCACAGTCCCCCAGAGGCTGATAGAGGTCAAAGTTAGGTATGACCTTACTCTCAAAAAGTGGTAGCTTGGTCGAGCAGTAAGGCAGTACCAGAGGACAGTGTAAAGCATTTATTGTACACACTCAGTCAGCAAATGGTTTCACACACTCAATAACTGAACTCTAGGCCAATGATTTGTATATATAAAATATATGCTTGTTTTATTTTTAGAACCACAAAGGGGGTAAAAATATACTTTCTCAGAATGAGAGGTTGAATATAAATACTTTTGTTTCAAGCAATAAATTTGTGTAAACAGTCACAGTTGGTTGCAATAAACAATCCTATTTCCTAAACATACAATGCATTGAGCTCAATGGTAAATTCAGGTTATTTGTGATAAATTACTTTTTAGATTACTTTTGGAATTCCAGGTCTGGATCCTAGAACCAGCCTGGGGTCAGTATTCAGAATCAAGTGATGAAAGTCGACTTAATAACTGTAATGATTTTTAAATAATATTTAGCTATTTCAAAAGTTAGCACTTAGAAAATATTTCACAGAAAACATTCAATGGATCTCTATGGCAAGAAATTCAAATTGCAGGTAGAGTACTTTATCGTTACTTTAGTAATCCAGGACTGGGTGCCTAGACCCAGGACTGGGGTCCTTATCAAAAGCAGGTAAGTAATTTCGTTTGCAGAAATGGTACGATTTTAAAAGAATATTTCAAATTTGCAAAAGTAGACACTTAGAAGAAATTTCACAGAAAAGCAGACAATGGTTTCCTATGGGAGAAAAATGAGTTAGAAGTAAGTATAGTTGTGAACACTTTTCAGAGTCAGGGCTGGGCACCAAGATCCAGCACTGGGAGCTCACCTAAGAGCAGGTGAGTAAATTCGTTTTTGTCACTTGGCTGATTTTTAGTGAATATTTGCAGTTTTGAAAAGTTCACACTTAGAAGATTTTTCAAGAAAAAGCCAGTCAATGTTACCCTATGAGGAAAATGAAGTTAGCGGTTTAAGGGTAAGTACTCGACTGGCAGAGTGGAAATTCCGGGCATAGACTCAGGGGTCCCCCAGTGTCAGGTAGGTACAGTTGGTTCACCCTCAGCGGTTTCAGGACGGCCGGGTGCAGAGTGAGTTAGGCCCAATGTTATCCTACGAGGGATAGGGGGGCCTTGGTTGGTGGCTGCTGTCTGGCAAGCCACGCGTCTGTGGGAGCTGGGCTCCTGGTCACTTACTCAGGGCAAGTGGGGAAGTAAGTTAGTGTAGAGAGTGCACTGCCAGGGCCACTCGGGCGGCTGGGTGCAGGGTGCTTTTGAGCCTTCGGGCGCTCAATGGAAGTCAATGGGAATGTTCCGGTTTGGAAAAAGGCTGCAGGCTCGGGGACGAGGATGTTTCCGGTGCCACCACCACTTCGAGGGGTAAGTTGGGTAGTTGTAGGTTAGGTGGGTACCCCGGGATTGGGCACAGGGGGCCGCAGGGCGCCGGGTGCAGGGGTGCCTTTTGACGTCGGGAATCTTACCCTCTGGTTGATCGCGGCTGGGGTGGCACTCGGTTCTGAGGCTGCAGGCTTCGTCCAGGATGTCGAGGGGGGTCCTTGGGTGCCGGACTCGGGGTCACAGTCGCCGTGGGGTCGTCCTCAGGGTCTTTGTCCACTCCGGCACTGGCCAGGGTTGGCTGGTGCAGAGTGTGTTGGGTCCGCGGTTCCGGGCTGCTGCCAGGAGTTAGGAATAGGTTTCTCGAGTAGAGCCTCTACTCATGGGAGTCCCAGGGAATCAGAGGTCAAAGGTAGCCAGGTCCTCCGGGGTTTTTGAGGTTGCTGGCCACAAGAGATGCCGCGCTGGAGCAGGAGCAGGTTCGAGGGTCGACAGGCCGGTAGGGCTGGGGCCAAAGCAGTTGGTGTCTTCCTCTTTTTAGCAGCTGCAGGGCAGGTCTTTTTTTCTTCTTGCTCTTCATGTAGGTTTCTATCTGGAATCTGGGGAAGGAAGGTTCAGGGGGCCCCTAAATACTAGATTTAGGGGCGTTACAGGTAGGTGAAGGCCAGGGACCAATGGGTCCTTGTCCTGGGGTGGGTACACCCCCTATCCTGCCTCTCTCCTGTGGGAGGAGGGCAGTAGCCTAATCCTGATAGGGTAGGGCCTCCCATCTTCAAGATGGCGAGAGCCCGGAGATGTGCTTCACCTCGCCTCCCCCACCTGAGGGGTGGGGTGGGCAGGCTGGCACATCCCCTGTCCTTGTATGGGGTTTCCGGCCAAGCTTCCTGCCAGAGTGGGGGGTTGCAGTGGCCTGGGGAAACTCCAACTGGCGGCATGCCTTTGAAGCTTCCCTTTGCTCATCCTGGGGGAGGAGATTTCTCACCTCACCCAGGATGTGCATTGTTGCAGGCCCGGGAGAGCAGGGGCTCTCCCACCCAGGGGTCCAGCAACGTGTCTGCTGTGTGGCAGCCTGGGCAGCCTCAGAGCAGACGTGGATTGTAGGTTAGCTGTAAGGGGGCATCTCTAAGATGCCCTCTGGGGTGCTTAGTACATTAAATCCCACACTGGCATCAGTGTGGGTTTAATGTGCTGAGAAGTTTGATACCAAACTTCCCAGTCTTCAGTGTTGCCCTTATGGTGCTGTGGAGTTCGTGTTTGACGAGCTCTCAGCACCATGTACTTGTAAAAGGCAGCACTGTACTTACAGTGCCCAGAAATGGACCTGGGTACTGTAGGGGCACAGGGCTCCTGCTCCTGTGCCCACACCATAGGCATAAGGCACCCAGCCAGAGGGGTGGCTGACATATGCCTTGGCAGTATAGGTAATGGGCATGGCACACAGAGATGTGTGCCATGTCGACTCTTTGTTTTGTCCTGCACCCAGACACTCAGCCTGCAAAGGCAGTGTGTGTGTGTAAGGGTACAGGGCCTCTAAGGGTGGCACAATGAGTGCTGCAGCCCTTAGAGGCCTTCCCTGGTCACAAGGCCCTGGGTACCTAGGGTACCATTTACCAGGGGCTGACATGTGGCCAGGGTTTGCCAATTGGGAGTTTGTGTGTTTTAAGGAAGGAACATAGGCCCTGGGCACCTGATTGGCAGGAGCCCAGGGCACAACAAGGGAAAGTGCATCAGCTATTAGGCAAAAAAAGGGGGGGTTACTGCAACAGAAACCCACTTTCTCACACAAGCCCCCCCCAGCCCAAAGGCCAGGAGACTTCTGCCAAAGCTGGGAGAGTCTACCTAGTCTTTCAGGCGAGGAAGAGTTGGGGAAGTGGTTTGAAAGTTGCAGGGCCTACTCTGCCTTACATCCTTCTGCCTAGGTCAGTCCCTTTGGGGAGCTGGCCTGTCTTATTAGTTTCAGGACCTAACTCCCAAGGCTCCTCTCCTTGTCTTTTACTGTCCTGGTCCCATCTTTCTATTTTGGGTTTAGAGGTGTATACCTCGGTAGTTTCTAACCTAGCCAGGGCTAGGCCCAGCTTACCCACAGAGGCTACCCACAGCTTGAGCAACCCCACCATGACCAATAAGGTCAGGGGGCCTGACTTGCTATTTGGCAGGGGGTTAGGCCACCATGCCAAGGATAGGGCTGCCATGAAGGCTAACACCCAGCAGAGGCTGCTGACAGCTGTCAGTGCCCAGTACCATACCTTTAGCTCCTGACTGGCAAGTGAGGGGGCTATTTTATAGTTCTCTTTGGGTCCTGGCTGTTGGTCTGTTTGAGGATAGGGGGTCCCTACTCTTGGTAGGGAACACCCCTCCTCTACCCCTTGTTCTGCCACCTGAGGAGCCACTAATTCAGGCTGGACAGTTGCCTGACTAGTCAGGTCTTGCTGTTGGCTAGGGGGGGCTTTACCAGTGCCATTGTGGGAGTTTTCCCTTACTGGGATAGAATCTCCCTGGCTCTCTGGAACTGTGGCTAACAGTTGCCCACCTTTCCTACCCTGTTTCTTCTCACTCTTTTGGGACTCAGCTGCACTGACTGCAGGTTGAGCCCCCACAGGTTCTTTGGGCGAGGCCTGGCATTGGGCCAGCACCTCTCTTTGGCTCAGTTCCACATCTAAGTGATCATTCCCCAAGAGACAATCAAGGGGGAGGTTTTTACTGACTATCACTTTCCTCCATCTAAGGGACCCAGCTGTGGCTAGGGGCACGATAGCCACAGGCCTAACAGTGACTCCCCCTGGGATAGTTCTTACCCTTCTTGTTTCCCCTGAGACATATTGGTGTGGGAATACCAACCTGTCATGTACCACAGTGTGACTGGCACAGGTATCTCTCAGGGCAGTGGCTGGGATTCCATTCACCAGTAGGTGGTGGAAGTGTCTACTTCCTTCTGGGATCTCCAGCTTGCTTCTTGGGCCCATTCCCCAGTTGAAAGCTAGGAGGACTTCCTCATCTGAGGACCCTCCCTCCCAAGCTACACTGGCAACCCCCGGGGCTACACTAGTCACCCCTGGAGCTGTACTAGGAACCTTATTTTTAGGACAGCTAGAGTCCTGGGTGTGGTGTCCAGCCTTCTGACAGTTGAAACACCATATTCTGTTGGGATCCCAATTCTTACCTTGGTACCCTGGTTTAGTTTGTGAGGTGTCTTTGGGCCCACCCTCCTGGTCAGGTTTTTGGGGGGCTACCTGGAACTCCTTTCTTTTATCCCCAAGGGGTTCACTCTCTTTCTTCTGGGGAGGTTTTGGGACCCCTTGGTTCTGGTCCCTCCCAGTGAACTTCCTAGTCACCCTAGTCTTGACCCAGTGGTCTGCTCTTTTTCCCAATTCTTGGGGGGATTTTAGACCTAGGTCTACCAAATGCTGATGCAACTTTTCATTTGTGCAGTTACTCAAAATATGTTCCTTCATGAATAAATTGTACAATCCAGTAAAATCCTGCACACCATGTCCAGCTAACCAACCATCCAGTGTCTTCACTGAGAAATCTACAAAATCAATCCAGGACTGGGTCTGGGTTTTGTGAGCCCCCCTGAATCTAATTCTATACTCCTCAGTGGTGAATCCAAATCCCTCAATCAGAGCTTTCTTCATGAGGTCATAGGATCCTGCTTCTGGCCCAGAGAGAGTCAGAAGCCTGTCCCTGCAGTTACCAGAGAACAGTTCCCACAGGAGTGCCCCCCAGAGAGGTTTCTTTACTTTCCTGATATCACAAGCCCTCTCAAAGGCTGTGAACCATTTGGTGATATCATCACCTTCCTCAAATTTAGGGACAATCCCTTTGGGGATTTTAAGGTCAGAAGTTTCCTCCCTATCCTTGTTTTTATTATTGCTGCCACCATTGATGGGTGCTAAACCCATCTCTCTCCTTTCCTTTTCTAGAGCCAGGAGCCTGGACTCTAGATCTATTCTTTTGGCCAGCCTCATAAGGCTGTCCTCTTCACTGGGGGGACCCCCAGTGTTGTCTCTGGGACCAGAGCCACCTGTGTGGTCTCTAGGTGCCCAGATGCTATGTCTTGAGTTGGAGGGTATGGGTGCCATCTCCTCCCTAGGGAATAGTATGGGGAGGTTGCTGTCCTCCTCCCCTGTTTCCCTTTCCTCATCTGACTGGCCATCACCATGTTCAGATGGGTGGTCTTTAGCATACTCAGCCAGGAGCTCCTGGAGCCCTTGTTTGGTTGGATGCTGACCCATTTGTAAATTTTTGAGTTTACATAAGGACCTCAATTCCTTGAAAGACAAGTGTAAGTAAGGTGTGAGGTCGAGCTCCTCCACCAGGTCCATGTTATTATTATCACTAATAGCTGGGTTTGTTTGAGACATTCTAACCTGACAGTTCTAACCCTCTACCCTGACTATAGTGACTTTTATTTTTCTAAAATTCTAATGGGACTTAAGCAAGGCCCTAGCAAGACTTTTAGTAATTTTGGAAAAACCAATCAGAATTCTAAAGGCAATTATTAAGAGTTCTGTCGTGTGATCAGATGGTAACCAAGTAGTCCAACAAATGCAAGTTTGTATCCCACCGCTGATCCACCAATGTGAGAAAGTGGCTCTGTATATACTGTTCCCTAATAGGTACAGGGTGTACAGAGTCCACAGTCCCCCAGAGGCTGATAGAGGTCAAAGTTAGGTATGACCTTACTCTCAAAAAGTGGTAGCTTGGTCGAGCAGTAAGGCAGTACCAGAGGACAGTGTAAAGCATTTATTGTACACACTCAGTCAGCAAATGGTTTCACACACTCAATAACTGAACTCTAGGCCAATGATTTGTATATATAAAATATATGCTTGTTTTATTTTTAGAACCACAAAGGGGGTAAAAATATACTTTCTCAGAATGAGAGGTTGAATATAAATACTTTTGTTTCAAGCAATAAATTTGTGTAAACAGTCACAGTTGGTTGCAATAAACAATCCTATTTCCTAAACATACAATGCATTGAGCTCAATGGTAAATTCAGGTTATTTGTGATAAATTACTTTTTAGATTACTTTTGGAATTCCAGGTCTGGATCCTAGAACCAGCCTGGGGTCAGTATTCAGAATCAAGTGATGAAAGTCGACTTAATAACTGTAATGATTTTTAAATAATATTTAGCTATTTCAAAAGTTAGCACTTAGAAAATATTTCACAGAAAACATTCAATGGATCTCTATGGCAAGAAATTCAAATTGCAGGTAGAGTACTTTATCGTTACTTTAGTAATCCAGGACTGGGTGCCTAGACCCAGGACTGGGGTCCTTATCAAAAGCAGGTAAGTAATTTCGTTTGCAGAAATGGTACGATTTTAAAAGAATATTTCAAATTTGCAAAAGTAGACACTTAGAAGAAATTTCACAGAAAAGCAGACAATGGTTTCCTATGGGAGAAAAATGAGTTAGAAGTAAGTATAGTTGTGAACACTTTTCAGAGTCAGGGCTGGGCACCAAGATCCAGCACTGGGAGCTCACCTAAGAGCAGGTGAGTAAATTCGTTTTTGTCACTTGGCTGATTTTTAGTGAATATTTGCAGTTTTGAAAAGTTCACACTTAGAAGATTTTTCAAGAAAAAGCCAGTCAATGTTACCCTATGAGGAAAATGAAGTTAGCGGTTTAAGGGTAAGTACTCGACTGGCAGAGTGGAAATTCCGGGCATAGACTCAGGGGTCCCCCAGTGTCAGGTAGGTACAGTTGGTTCACCCTCAGCGGTTTCAGGACGGCCGGGTGCAGAGTGAGTTAGGCCCAATGTTATCCTACGAGGGATAGGGGGGCCTTGGTTGGTGGCTGCTGTCTGGCAAGCCACGCGTCTGTGGGAGCTGGGCTCCTGGTCACTTACTCAGGGCAAGTGGGGAAGTAAGTTAGTGTAGAGAGTGCACTGCCAGGGCCACTCGGGCGGCTGGGTGCAGGGTGCTTTTGAGCCTTCGGGCGCTCAATGGAAGTCAATGGGAATGTTCCGGTTTGGAAAAAGGCTGCAGGCTCGGGGACGAGGATGTTTCCGGTGCCACCACCACTTCGAGGGGTAAGTTGGGTAGTTGTAGGTTAGGTGGGTACCCCGGGATTGGGCACAGGGGGCCGCAGGGCGCCGGGTGCAGGGGTGCCTTTTGACGTCGGGAATCTTACCCTCTGGTTGATCGCGGCTGGGGTGGCACTCGGTTCTGAGGCTGCAGGCTTCGTCCAGGATGTCGAGGGGGGTCCTTGGGTGCCGGACTCGGGGTCACAGTCGCCGTGGGGTCGTCCTCAGGGTCTTTGTCCACTCCGGCACTGGCCAGGGTTGGCTGGTGCAGAGTGTGTTGGGTCCGCGGTTCCGGGCTGCTGCCAGGAGTTAGGAATAGGTTTCTCGAGTAGAGCCTCTACTCATGGGAGTCCCAGGGAATCAGAGGTCAAAGGTAGCCAGGTCCTCCGGGGTTTTTGAGGTTGCTGGCCACAAGAGATGCCGCGCTGGAGCAGGAGCAGGTTCGAGGGTCGACAGGCCGGTAGGGCTGGGGCCAAAGCAGTTGGTGTCTTCCTCTTTTTAGCAGCTGCAGGGCAGGTCTTTTTTTCTTCTTGCTCTTCATGTAGGTTTCTATCTGGAATCTGGGGAAGGAAGGTTCAGGGGGCCCCTAAATACTAGATTTAGGGGCGTTACAGGTAGGTGAAGGCCAGGGACCAATGGGTCCTTGTCCTGGGGTGGGTACACCCCCTATCCTGCCTCTCTCCTGTGGGAGGAGGGCAGTAGCCTAATCCTGATAGGGTAGGGCCTCCCATCTTCAAGATGGCGAGAGCCCGGAGATGTGCTTCACCTCGCCTCCCCCACCTGAGGGGTGGGGTGGGCAGGCTGGCACATCCCCTGTCCTTGTATGGGGTTTCCGGCCAAGCTTCCTGCCAGAGTGGGGGGTTGCAGTGGCCTGGGGAAACTCCAACTGGCGGCATGCCTTTGAAGCTTCCCTTTGCTCATCCTGGGGGAGGAGATTTCTCACCTCACCCAGGATGTGCATTGTTGCAGGCCCGGGAGAGCAGGGGCTCTCCCACCCAGGGGTCCAGCAACGTGTCTGCTGTGTGGCAGCCTGGGCAGCCTCAGAGCAGACGTGGATTGTAGGTTAGCTGTAAGGGGGCATCTCTAAGATGCCCTCTGGGGTGCTTAGTACATTAAATCCCACACTGGCATCAGTGTGGGTTTAATGTGCTGAGAAGTTTGATACCAAACTTCCCAGTCTTCAGTGTTGCCCTTATGGTGCTGTGGAGTTCGTGTTTGACGAGCTCTCAGCACCATGTACTTGTAAAAGGCAGCACTGTACTTACAGTGCCCAGAAATGGACCTGGGTACTGTAGGGGCACAGGGCTCCTGCTCCTGTGCCCACACCATAGGCATAAGGCACCCAGCCAGAGGGGTGGCTGACATATGCCTTGGCAGTATAGGTAATGGGCATGGCACACAGAGATGTGTGCCATGTCGACTCTTTGTTTTGTCCTGCACCCAGACACTCAGCCTGCAAAGGCAGTGTGTGTGTGTAAGGGTACAGGGCCTCTAAGGGTGGCACAATGAGTGCTGCAGCCCTTAGAGGCCTTCCCTGGTCACAAGGCCCTGGGTACCTAGGGTACCATTTACCAGGGGCTGACATGTGGCCAGGGTTTGCCAATTGGGAGTTTGTGTGTTTTAAGGAAGGAACATAGGCCCTGGGCACCTGATTGGCAGGAGCCCAGGGCACAACAAGGGAAAGTGCATCAGCTATTAGGCAAAAAAAGGGGGGGTTACTGCAACAGAAACCCACTTTCTCACACAAGCCCCCCCCAGCCCAAAGGCCAGGAGACTTCTGCCAAAGCTGGGAGAGTCTACCTAGTCTTTCAGGCGAGGAAGAGTTGGGGAAGTGGTTTGAAAGTTGCAGGGCCTACTCTGCCTTACATCCTTCTGCCTAGGTCAGTCCCTTTGGGGAGCTGGCCTGTCTTATTAGTTTCAGGACCTAACTCCCAAGGCTCCTCTCCTTGTCTTTTACTGTCCTGGTCCCATCTTTCTATTTTGGGTTTAGAGGTGTATACCTCGGTAGTTTCTAACCTAGCCAGGGCTAGGCCCAGCTTACCCACAGAGGCTACCCACAGCTTGAGCAACCCCACCATGACCAATAAGGTCAGGGGGCCTGACTTGCTATTTGGCAGGGGGTTAGGCCACCATGCCAAGGATAGGGCTGCCATGAAGGCTAACACCCAGCAGAGGCTGCTGACAGCTGTCAGTGCCCAGTACCATACCTTTAGCTCCTGACTGGCAAGTGAGGGGGCTATTTTATAGTTCTCTTTGGGTCCTGGCTGTTGGTCTGTTTGAGGATAGGGGGTCCCTACTCTTGGTAGGGAACACCCCTCCTCTACCCCTTGTTCTGCCACCTGAGGAGCCACTAATTCAGGCTGGACAGTTGCCTGACTAGTCAGGTCTTGCTGTTGGCTAGGGGGGGCTTTACCAGTGCCATTGTGGGAGTTTTCCCTTACTGGGATAGAATCTCCCTGGCTCTCTGGAACTGTGGCTAACAGTTGCCCACCTTTCCTACCCTGTTTCTTCTCACTCTTTTGGGACTCAGCTGCACTGACTGCAGGTTGAGCCCCCACAGGTTCTTTGGGCGAGGCCTGGCATTGGGCCAGCACCTCTCTTTGGCTCAGTTCCACATCTAAGTGATCATTCCCCAAGAGACAATCAAGGGGGAGGTTTTTACTGACTATCACTTTCCTCCATCTAAGGGACCCAGCTGTGGCTAGGGGCACGATAGCCACAGGCCTAACAGTGACTCCCCCTGGGATAGTTCTTACCCTTCTTGTTTCCCCTGAGACATATTGGTGTGGGAATACCAACCTGTCATGTACCACAGTGTGACTGGCACAGGTATCTCTCAGGGCAGTGGCTGGGATTCCATTCACCAGTAGGTGGTGGAAGTGTCTACTTCCTTCTGGGATCTCCAGCTTGCTTCTTGGGCCCATTCCCCAGTTGAAAGCTAGGAGGACTTCCTCATCTGAGGACCCTCCCTCCCAAGCTACACTGGCAACCCCCGGGGCTACACTAGTCACCCCTGGAGCTGTACTAGGAACCTTATTTTTAGGACAGCTAGAGTCCTGGGTGTGGTGTCCAGCCTTCTGACAGTTGAAACACCATATTCTGTTGGGATCCCAATTCTTACCTTGGTACCCTGGTTTAGTTTGTGAGGTGTCTTTGGGCCCACCCTCCTGGTCAGGTTTTTGGGGGGCTACCTGGAACTCCTTTCTTTTATCCCCAAGGGGTTCACTCTCTTTCTTCTGGGGAGGTTTTGGGACCCCTTGGTTCTGGTCCCTCCCAGTGAACTTCCTAGTCACCCTAGTCTTGACCCAGTGGTCTGCTCTTTTTCCCAATTCTTGGGGGGATTTTAGACCTAGGTCTACCAAATGCTGATGCAACTTTTCATTTGTGCAGTTACTCAAAATATGTTCCTTCATGAATAAATTGTACAATCCAGTAAAATCCTGCACACCATGTCCAGCTAACCAACCATCCAGTGTCTTCACTGAGAAATCTACAAAATCAATCCAGGACTGGGTCTGGGTTTTGTGAGCCCCCCTGAATCTAATTCTATACTCCTCAGTGGTGAATCCAAATCCCTCAATCAGAGCTTTCTTCATGAGGTCATAGGATCCTGCTTCTGGCCCAGAGAGAGTCAGAAGCCTGTCCCTGCAGTTACCAGAGAACAGTTCCCACAGGAGTGCCCCCCAGAGAGGTTTCTTTACTTTCCTGATATCACAAGCCCTCTCAAAGGCTGTGAACCATTTGGTGATATCATCACCTTCCTCAAATTTAGGGACAATCCCTTTGGGGATTTTAAGGTCAGAAGTTTCCTCCCTATCCTTGTTTTTATTATTGCTGCCACCATTGATGGGTGCTAAACCCATCTCTCTCCTTTCCTTTTCTAGAGCCAGGAGCCTGGACTCTAGATCTATTCTTTTGGCCAGCCTCATAAGGCTGTCCTCTTCACTGGGGGGACCCCCAGTGTTGTCTCTGGGACCAGAGCCACCTGTGTGGTCTCTAGGTGCCCAGATGCTATGTCTTGAGTTGGAGGGTATGGGTGCCATCTCCTCCCTAGGGAATAGTATGGGGAGGTTGCTGTCCTCCTCCCCTGTTTCCCTTTCCTCATCTGACTGGCCATCACCATGTTCAGATGGGTGGTCTTTAGCATACTCAGCCAGGAGCTCCTGGAGCCCTTGTTTGGTTGGATGCTGACCCATTTGTAAATTTTTGAGTTTACATAAGGACCTCAATTCCTTGAAAGACAAGTGTAAGTAAGGTGTGAGGTCGAGCTCCTCCACCAGGTCCATGTTATTATTATCACTAATAGCTGGGTTTGTTTGAGACATTCTAACCTGACAGTTCTAACCCTCTACCCTGACTATAGTGACTTTTATTTTTCTAAAATTCTAATGGGACTTAAGCAAGGCCCTAGCAAGACTTTTAGTAATTTTGGAAAAACCAATCAGAATTCTAAAGGCAATTTTTAAGAGTTCTGTCGTGTGATCAGATGGTAACCAAGTAGTCCAACAAATGCAAGTTTGTATCCCACCGCTGATCCACCAATGTGAGAAAGTGGCTCTGTATATACTGTTCCCTAATAGGTACAGGGTGTACAGAGTCCACAGTCCCCCAGAGGCTGATAGAGGTCACAGTTAGGTATGACCTTACTCTCAAAAAGTGGTAGCTTGGTCGAGCAGTAAGGCAGTACCAGAGGACAGTGTAAAGCATTTATTGTACACACTCAGTCAGCAAATGGTTTCACACACTCAATAACTGAACTCTAGGCCAATGATTTGTATATATAAAATATATGCTTGTTTTATTTTTAGAACCACAAAGGGGGTAAAAATATACTTTCTCAGAATGAGAGGTTGAATATAAATACTTTTGTTTCAAGCAATAAATTTGTGTAAACAGTCACAGTTGGTTGCAATAAACAATCCTATTTCCTAAACATACAATGCATTGAGCTCAATGGTAAATTCAGGTTATTTGTGATAAATTACTTTTTAGATTACTTTTGGAATTCCAGGTCTGGATCCTAGAACCAGCCTGGGGTCAGTATTCAGAATCAAGTGATGAAAGTCGACTTAATAACTGTAATGATTTTTAAATAATATTTAGCTATTTCAAAAGTTAGCACTTAGAAAATATTTCACAGAAAACATTCAATGGATCTCTATGGCAAGAAATTCAAATTGCAGGTAGAGTACTTTATCGTTACTTTAGTAATCCAGGACTGGGTGCCTAGACCCAGGACTGGGGTCCTTATCAAAAGCAGGTAAGTAATTTCGTTTGCAGAAATGGTACGATTTTAAAAGAATATTTCAAATTTGCAAAAGTAGACACTTAGAAGAAATTTCACAGAAAAGCAGACAATGGTTTCCTATGGGAGAAAAATGAGTTAGAAGTAAGTATAGTTGTGAACACTTTTCAGAGTCAGGGCTGGGCACCAAGATCCAGCACTGGGAGCTCACCTAAGAGCAGGTGAGTAAATTCGTTTTTGTCACTTGGCTGATTTTTAGTGAATATTTGCAGTTTTGAAAAGTTCACACTTAGAAGATTTTTCAAGAAAAAGCCAGTCAATGTTACCCTATGAGGAAAATGAAGTTAGCGGTTTAAGGGTAAGTACTCGACTGGCAGAGTGGAAATTCCGGGCATAGACTCAGGGGTCCCCCAGTGTCAGGTAGGTACAGTTGGTTCACCCTCAGCGGTTTCAGGACGGCCGGGTGCAGAGTGAGTTAGGCCCAATGTTATCCTATGAGGGATAGGGGGGCCTTGGTTGGTGGCTGCTGTCTGGCAAGCCACGCGTCTGTGGGAGCTGGGCTCCTGGTCACTTACTCAGGGCAAGTGGGGAAGTAAGTTAGTGTAGAGAGTGCACTGCCAGGGCCACTCGGGCGGCTGGGTGCAGGGTGCTTTTGAGCCTTCGGGCGCTCAATGGAAGTCAATGGGAATGTTCCGGTTTGGAAAAAGGCTGCAGGCTCGGGGACGAGGATGTTTCCGGTGCCACCACCACTTCGAGGGGTAAGTTGGGTAGTTGTAGGTTAGGTGGGTACCCCGGGATTGGGCACAGGGGGCCGCAGGGCGCCGGGTGCAGGGGTGCCTTTTGACGTCGGGAATCTTACCCTCTGGTTGATCGCGGCTGGGGTGGCACTCGGTTCTGAGGCTGCAGGCTTCGTCCAGGATGTCGAGGGGGGTCCTTGGGTGCCGGACTCGGGGTCACAGTCGCCGTGGGGTCGTCCTCAGGGTCTTTGTCCACTCCGGCACTGGCCAGGGTTGGCTGGTGCAGAGTGTGTTGGGTCCGCGGTTCCGGGCTGCTGCCAGGAGTTAGGAATAGGTTTCTCGAGTAGAGCCTCTACTCATGGGAGTCCCAGGGAATCAGAGGTCAAAGGTAGCCAGGTCCTCCGGGGTTTTTGAGGTTGCTGGCCACAAGAGATGCCGCGCTGGAGCAGGAGCAGGTTCGAGGGTCGACAGGCCGGTAGGGCTGGGGCCAAAGCAGTTGGTGTCTTCCTCTTTTTAGCAGCTGCAGGGCAGGTCTTTTTTTCTTCTTGCTCTTCATGTAGGTTTCTATCTGGAATCTGGGGAAGGAAGGTTCAGGGGGCCCCTAAATACTAGATTTAGGGGCGTTACAGGTAGGTGAAGGCCAGGGACCAATGGGTCCTTGTCCTGGGGTGGGTACACCCCCTATCCTGCCTCTCTCCTGTGGGAGGAGGGCAGTAGCCTAATCCTGATAGGGTAGGGCCTCCCATCTTCAAGATGGCGAGAGCCCGGAGATGTGCTTCACCTCGCCTCCCCCACCTGAGGGGTGGGGTGGGCAGGCTGGCACATCCCCTGTCCTTGTATGGGGTTTCCGGCCAAGCTTCCTGCCAGAGTGGGGGGTTGCAGTGGCCTGGGGAAACTCCAACTGGCGGCATGCCTTTGAAGCTTCCCTTTGCTCATCCTGGGGGAGGAGATTTCTCACCTCACCCAGGATGTGCATTGTTGCAGGCCCGGGAGAGCAGGGGCTCTCCCACCCAGGGGTCCAGCAACGTGTCTGCTGTGTGGCAGCCTGGGCAGCCTCAGAGCAGACGTGGATTGTAGGTTAGCTGTAAGGGGGCATCTCTAAGATGCCCTCTGGGGTGCTTAGTACATTAAATCCCACACTGGCATCAGTGTGGGTTTAATGTGCTGAGAAGTTTGATACCAAACTTCCCAGTCTTCAGTGTTGCCCTTATGGTGCTGTGGAGTTCGTGTTTGACGAGCTCTCAGCACCATGTACTTGTAAAAGGCAGCACTGTACTTACAGTGCCCAGAAATGGACCTGGGTACTGTAGGGGCACAGGGCTCCTGCTCCTGTGCCCACACCATAGGCATAAGGCACCCAGCCAGAGGGGTGGCTGACATATGCCTTGGCAGTATAGGTAATGGGCATGGCACACAGAGATGTGTGCCATGTCGACTCTTTGTTTTGTCCTGCACCCAGACACTCAGCCTGCAAAGGCAGTGTGTGTGTGTAAGGGTACAGGGCCTCTAAGGGTGGCACAATGAGTGCTGCAGCCCTTAGAGGCCTTCCCTGGTCACAAGGCCCTGGGTACCTAGGGTACCATTTACCAGGGGCTGACATGTGGCCAGGGTTTGCCAATTGGGAGTTTGTGTGTTTTAAGGAAGGAACATAGGCCCTGGGCACCTGATTGGCAGGAGCCCAGGGCACAACAAGGGAAAGTGCATCAGCTATTAGGCAAAAAAAGGGGGGGTTACTGCAACAGAAACCCACTTTCTCACACAAGCCCCCCCCAGCCCAAAGGCCAGGAGACTTCTGCCAAAGCTGGGAGAGTCTACCTAGTCTTTCAGGCGAGGAAGAGTTGGGGAAGTGGTTTGAAAGTTGCAGGGCCTACTCTGCCTTACATCCTTCTGCCTAGGTCAGTCCCTTTGGGGAGCTGGCCTGTCTTATTAGTTTCAGGACCTAACTCCCAAGGCTCCTCTCCTTGTCTTTTACTGTCCTGGTCCCATCTTTCTATTTTGGGTTTAGAGGTGTATACCTCGGTAGTTTCTAACCTAGCCAGGGCTAGGCCCAGCTTACCCACAGAGGCTACCCACAGCTTGAGCAACCCCACCATGACCAATAAGGTCAGGGGGCCTGACTTGCTATTTGGCAGGGGGTTAGGCCACCATGCCAAGGATAGGGCTGCCATGAAGGCTAACACCCAGCAGAGGCTGCTGACAGCTGTCAGTGCCCAGTACCATACCTTTAGCTCCTGACTGGCAAGTGAGGGGGCTATTTTATAGTTCTCTTTGGGTCCTGGCTGTTGGTCTGTTTGAGGATAGGGGGTCCCTACTCTTGGTAGGGAACACCCCTCCTCTACCCCTTGTTCTGCCACCTGAGGAGCCACTAATTCAGGCTGGACAGTTGCCTGACTAGTCAGGTCTTGCTGTTGGCTAGGGGGGGCTTTACCAGTGCCATTGTGGGAGTTTTCCCTTACTGGGATAGAATCTCCCTGGCTCTCTGGAACTGTGGCTAACAGTTGCCCACCTTTCCTACCCTGTTTCTTCTCACTCTTTTGGGACTCAGCTGCACTGACTGCAGGTTGAGCCCCCACAGGTTCTTTGGGCGAGGCCTGGCATTGGGCCAGCACCTCTCTTTGGCTCAGTTCCACATCTAAGTGATCATTCCCCAAGAGACAATCAAGGGGGAGGTTTTTACTGACTATCACTTTCCTCCATCTAAGGGACCCAGCTGTGGCTAGGGGCACGATAGCCACAGGCCTAACAGTGACTCCCCCTGGGATAGTTCTTACCCTTCTTGTTTCCCCTGAGACATATTGGTGTGGGAATACCAACCTGTCATGTACCACAGTGTGACTGGCACAGGTATCTCTCAGGGCAGTGGCTGGGATTCCATTCACCAGTAGGTGGTGGAAGTGTCTACTTCCTTCTGGGATCTCCAGCTTGCTTCTTGGGCCCATTCCCCAGTTGAAAGCTAGGAGGACTTCCTCATCTGAGGACCCTCCCTCCCAAGCTACACTGGCAACCCCCGGGGCTACACTAGTCACCCCTGGAGCTGTACTAGGAACCTTATTTTTAGGACAGCTAGAGTCCTGGGTGTGGTGTCCAGCCTTCTGACAGTTGAAACACCATATTCTGTTGGGATCCCAATTCTTACCTTGGTACCCTGGTTTAGTTTGTGAGGTGTCTTTGGGCCCACCCTCCTGGTCAGGTTTTTGGGGGGCTACCTGGAACTCCTTTCTTTTATCCCCAAGGGGTTCACTCTCTTTCTTCTGGGGAGGTTTTGGGACCCCTTGGTTCTGGTCCCTCCCAGTGAACTTCCTAGTCACCCTAGTCTTGACCCAGTGGTCTGCTCTTTTTCCCAATTCTTGGGGGGATTTTAGACCTAGGTCTACCAAATGCTGATGCAACTTTTCATTTGTGCAGTTACTCAAAATATGTTCCTTCATGAATAAATTGTACAATCCAGTAAAATCCTGCACACCATGTCCAGCTAACCAACCATCCAGTGTCTTCACTGAGAAATCTACAAAATCAATCCAGGACTGGGTCTGGGTTTTGTGAGCCCCCCTGAATCTAATTCTATACTCCTCAGTGGTGAATCCAAATCCCTCAATCAGAGCTTTCTTCATGAGGTCATAGGATCCTGCTTCTGGCCCAGAGAGAGTCAGAAGCCTGTCCCTGCAGTTACCAGAGAACAGTTCCCACAGGAGTGCCCCCCAGAGAGGTTTCTTTACTTTCCTGATATCACAAGCCCTCTCAAAGGCTGTGAACCATTTGGTGATATCATCACCTTCCTCAAATTTAGGGACAATCCCTTTGGGGATTTTAAGGTCAGAAGTTTCCTCCCTATCCTTGTTTTTATTATTGCTGCCACCATTGATGGGTGCTAAACCCATCTCTCTCCTTTCCTTTTCTAGAGCCAGGAGCCTGGACTCTAGATCTATTCTTTTGGCCAGCCTCATAAGGCTGTCCTCTTCACTGGGGGGACCCCCAGTGTTGTCTCTGGGACCAGAGCCACCTGTGTGGTCTCTAGGTGCCCAGATGCTATGTCTTGAGTTGGAGGGTATGGGTGCCATCTCCTCCCTAGGGAATAGTATGGGGAGGTTGCTGTCCTCCTCCCCTGTTTCCCTTTCCTCATCTGACTGGCCATCACCATGTTCAGATGGGTGGTCTTTAGCATACTCAGCCAGGAGCTCCTGGAGCCCTTGTTTGGTTGGATGCTGACCCATTTGTAAATTTTTGAGTTTACATAAGGACCTCAATTCCTTGAAAGACAAGTGTAAGTAAGGTGTGAGGTCGAGCTCCTCCACCAGGTCCATGTTATTATTATCACTAATAGCTGGGTTTGTTTGAGACATTCTAACCTGACAGTTCTAACCCTCTACCCTGACTATAGTGACTTTTATTTTTCTAAAATTCTAATGGGACTTAAGCAAGGCCCTAGCAAGACTTTTAGTAATTTTGGAAAAACCAATCAGAATTCTAAAGGCAATTTTTAAGAGTTCTGTCGTGTGATCAGATGGTAACCAAGTAGTCCAACAAATGCAAGTTTGTATCCCACCGCTGATCCACCAATGTGAGAAAGTGGCTCTGTATATACTGTTCCCTAATAGGTACAGGGTGTACAGAGTCCACAGTCCCCCAGAGGCTGATAGAGGTCACAGTTAGGTATGACCTTACTCTCAAAAAGTGGTAGCTTGGTCGAGCAGTAAGGCAGTACCAGAGGACAGTGTAAAGCATTTATTGTACACACTCAGTCAGCAAATGGTTTCACACACTCAATAACTGAACTCTAGGCCAATGATTTGTATATATAAAATATATGCTTGTTTTATTTTTAGAACCACAAAGGGGGTAAAAATATACTTTCTCAGAATGAGAGGTTGAATATAAATACTTTTGTTTCAAGCAATAAATTTGTGTAAACAGTCACAGTTGGTTGCAATAAACAATCCTATTTCCTAAACATACAATGCATTGAGCTCAATGGTAAATTCAGGTTATTTGTGATAAATTACTTTTTAGATTACTTTTGGAATTCCAGGTCTGGATCCTAGAACCAGCCTGGGGTCAGTATTCAGAATCAAGTGATGAAAGTCGACTTAATAACTGTAATGATTTTTAAATAATATTTAGCTATTTCAAAAGTTAGCACTTAGAAAATATTTCACAGAAAACATTCAATGGATCTCTATGGCAAGAAATTCAAATTGCAGGTAGAGTACTTTATCGTTACTTTAGTAATCCAGGACTGGGTGCCTAGACCCAGGACTGGGGTCCTTATCAAAAGCAGGTAAGTAATTTCGTTTGCAGAAATGGTACGATTTTAAAAGAATATTTCAAATTTGCAAAAGTAGACACTTAGAAGAAATTTCACAGAAAAGCAGACAATGGTTTCCTATGGGAGAAAAATGAGTTAGAAGTAAGTATAGTTGTGAACACTTTTCAGAGTCAGGGCTGGGCACCAAGATCCAGCACTGGGAGCTCACCTAAGAGCAGGTGAGTAAATTCGTTTTTGTCACTTGGCTGATTTTTAGTGAATATTTGCAGTTTTGAAAAGTTCACACTTAGAAGATTTTTCAAGAAAAAGCCAGTCAATGTTACCCTATGAGGAAAATGAAGTTAGCGGTTTAAGGGTAAGTACTCGACTGGCAGAGTGGAAATTCCGGGCATAGACTCAGGGGTCCCCCAGTGTCAGGTAGGTACAGTTGGTTCACCCTCAGCGGTTTCAGGACGGCCGGGTGCAGAGTGAGTTAGGCCCAATGTTATCCTATGAGGGATAGGGGGGCCTTGGTTGGTGGCTGCTGTCTGGCAAGCCACGCGTCTGTGGGAGCTGGGCTCCTGGTCACTTACTCAGGGCAAGTGGGGAAGTAAGTTAGTGTAGAGAGTGCACTGCCAGGGCCACTCGGGCGGCTGGGTGCAGGGTGCTTTTGAGCCTTCGGGCGCTCAATGGAAGTCAATGGGAATGTTCCGGTTTGGAAAAAGGCTGCAGGCTCGGGGACGAGGATGTTTCCGGTGCCACCACCACTTCGAGGGGTAAGTTGGGTAGTTGTAGGTTAGGTGGGTACCCCGGGATTGGGCACAGGGGGCCGCAGGGCGCCGGGTGCAGGGGTGCCTTTTGACGTCGGGAATCTTACCCTCTGGTTGATCGCGGCTGGGGTGGCACTCGGTTCTGAGGCTGCAGGCTTCGTCCAGGATGTCGAGGGGGGTCCTTGGGTGCCGGACTCGGGGTCACAGTCGCCGTGGGGTCGTCCTCAGGGTCTTTGTCCACTCCGGCACTGGCCAGGCTTGGCTGGTGCAGAGTGTGTTGGGTCCGCGGTTCCGGGCTGCTGCCAGGAGTTAGGAATAGGTTTCTCGAGTAGAGCCTCTACTCATGGGAGTCCCAGGGAATCAGAGGTCAAAGGTAGCCAGGTCCTCCGGGGTTTTTGAGGTTGCTGGCCACAAGAGATGCCGCGCTGGAGCAGGAGCAGGTTCGAGGGTCGACAGGCCGGTAGGGCTGGGGCCAAAGCAGTTGGTGTCTTCCTCTTTTTAGCAGCTGCAGGGCAGGTCTTTTTTTCTTCTTGCTCTTCTTGTAGGTTTCTATCTGGAATCTGGGGAAGGAAGGTTCAGGGGGCCCCTAAATACTAGATTTAGGGGCGTTACAGGTAGGTGAAGGCCAGGGACCAATGGGTCCTTGTCCTGGGGTGGGTACACCCCCTATCCTGCCTCTCTCCTGTGGGAGGAGGGCAGTAGCCTAATCCTGATAGGGTAGGGCCTCCCATCTTCAAGATGGCGAGAGCCCGGAGATGTGCTTCACCTCGCCTCCCCCACCTGAGGGGTGGGGTGGGCAGGCTGGCACATCCCCTGTCCTTGTATGGGGTTTCCGGCCAAGCTTCCTGCCAGAGTGGGGGGTTGCAGTGGCCTGGGGAAACTCCAACTGGCGGCATGCCTTTGAAGCTTCCCTTTGCTCATCCTGGGGGAGGAGATTTCTCACCTCACCCAGGATGTGCATTGTTGCAGGCCCGGGAGAGCAGGGGCTCTCCCACCCAGGGGTCCAGCAACGTGTCTGCTGTGTGGCAGCCTGGGCAGCCTCAGAGCAGACGTGGATTGTAGGTTAGCTGTAAGGGGGCATCTCTAAGATGCCCTCTGGGGTGCTTAGTACATTAAATCCCACACTGGCATCAGTGTGGGTTTAATGTGCTGAGAAGTTTGATACCAAACTTCCCAGTCTTCAGTGTTGCCCTTATGGTGCTGTGGAGTTCGTGTTTGACGAGCTCTCAGCACCATGTACTTGTAAAAGGCAGCACTGTACTTACAGTGCCCAGGAATGGACCTGGGTACTGTAGGGGCACAGGGCTCCTGCTCCTGTGCCCACACCATAGGCATAAGGCACCCAGCCAGAGGGGTGGCTGACATATGCCTTGGCAGTATAGGTAATGGGCATGGCACACAGAGATGTGTGCCATGTCGACTCTTTGTTTTGTCCTGCACCCAGACACTCAGCCTGCAAAGGCAGTGTGTGTGTGTAAGGGTACAGGGCCTCTAAGGGTGGCACAATGAGTGCTGCAGCCCTTAGAGGCCTTCCCTGGTCACAAGGCCCTGGGTACCTAGGGTACCATTTACCAGGGGCTGACATGTGGCCAGGGTTTGCCAATTGGGAGTTTGTGTGTTTTAAGGAAGGAACATAGGCCCTGGGCACCTGATTGGCAGGAGCCCAGGGCACAACAAGGGAAAGTGCATCAGCTATTAGGCAAAAAAAGGGGGGGTTACTGCAACAGAAACCCACTTTCTCACACAAGCCCCCCCCAGCCCAAAGGCCAGGAGACTTCTGCCAAAGCTGGGAGAGTCTACCTAGTCTTTCAGGCGAGGAAGAGTTGGGGAAGTGGTTTGAAAGTTGCAGGGCCTACTCTGCCTTACATCCTTCTGCCTAGGTCAGTCCCTTTGGGGAGCTGGCCTGTCTTATTAGTTTCAGGACCTAACTCCCAAGGCTCCTCTCCTTGTCTTTTACTGTCCTGGTCCCATCTTTCTATTTTGGGTTTAGAGGTGTATACCTCGGTAGTTTCTAACCTAGCCAGGGCTAGGCCCAGCTTACCCACAGAGGCTACCCACAGCTTGAGCAACCCCACCATGACCAATAAGGTCAGGGGGCCTGACTTGCTATTTGGCAGGGGGTTAGGCCACCATGCCAAGGATAGGGCTGCCATGAAGGCTAACACCCAGCAGAGGCTGCTGACAGCTGTCAGTGCCCAGTACCATACCTTTAGCTCCTGACTGGCAAGTGAGGGGGCTATTTTATAGTTCTCTTTGGGTCCTGGCTGTTGGTCTGTTTGAGGATAGGGGGTCCCTACTCTTGGTAGGGAACACCCCTCCTCTACCCCTTGTTCTGCCACCTGAGGAGCCACTAATTCAGGCTGGACAGTTGCCTGACTAGTCAGGTCTTGCTGTTGGCTAGGGGGGGCTTTACCAGTGCCATTGTGGGAGTTTTCCCTTACTGGGATAGAATCTCCCTGGCTCTCTGGAACTGTGGCTAACAGTTGCCCACCTTTCCTACCCTGTTTCTTCTCACTCTTTTGGGACTCAGCTGCACTGACTGCAGGTTGAGCCCCCACAGGTTCTTTGGGCGAGGCCTGGCATTGGGCCAGCACCTCTCTTTGGCTCAGTTCCACATCTAAGTGATCATTCCCCAAGAGACAATCAAGGGGGAGGTTTTTACTGACTATCACTTTCCTCCATCTAAGGGACCCAGCTGTGGCTAGGGGCACGATAGCCACAGGCCTAACAGTGACTCCCCCTGGGATAGTTCTTACCCTTCTTGTTTCCCCTGAGACATATTGGTGTGGGAATACCAACCTGTCATGTACCACAGTGTGACTGGCACAGGTATCTCTCAGGGCAGTGGCTGGGATTCCATTCACCAGTAGGTGGTGGAAGTGTCTACTTCCTTCTGGGATCTCCAGCTTGCTTCTTGGGCCCATTCCCCAGTTGAAAGCTAGGAGGACTTCCTCATCTGAGGACCCTCCCTCCCAAGCTACACTGGCAACCCCCGGGGCTACACTAGTCACCCCTGGAGCTGTACTAGGAACCTTATTTTTAGGACAGCTAGAGTCCTGGGTGTGGTGTCCAGCCTTCTGACAGTTGAAACACCATATTCTGTTGGGATCCCAATTCTTACCTTGGTACCCTGGTTTAGTTTGTGAGGTGTCTTTGGGCCCACCCTCCTGGTCAGGTTTTTGGGGGGCTACCTGGGACTCCTTTCTTTTATCCCCAAGGGGTTCACTCTCTTTCTTCTGGGGAGGTTTTGGGACCCCTTGGTTCTGGTCCCTCCCAGTGAACTTCCTAGTCACCCTAGTCTTGACCCAGTGGTCTGCTCTTTTTCCCAATTCTTGGGGGGATTTTAGACCTAGGTCTACCAAATGCTGATGCAACTTTTCATTTGTGCAGTTACTCAAAATATGTTCCTTCATGAATAAATTGTACAATCCAGTAAAATCCTGCACACCATGTCCAGCTAACCAACCATCCAGTGTCTTCACTGAGAAATCTACAAAATCAATCCAGGACTGGGTCTGGGTTTTGTGAGCCCCCCTGAATCTAATTCTATACTCCTCAGTGGTGAATCCAAATCCCTCAATCAGAGCTTTCTTCATGAGGTCATAGGATCCTGCTTCTGGCCCAGAGAGAGTCAGAAGCCTGTCCCTGCAGTTACCAGAGAACAGTTCCCACAGGAGTGCCCCCCAGAGAGGTTTCTTTACTTTCCTGATATCACAAGCCCTCTCAAAGGCTGTGAACCATTTGGTGATATCATCACCTTCCTCAAATTTAGGGACAATCCCTTTGGGGATTTTAAGGTCAGAAGTTTCCTCCCTATCCTTGTTTTTATTATTGCTGCCACCATTGATGGGTGCTAAACCCATCTCTCTCCTTTCCTTTTCTAGAGCCAGGAGCCTGGACTCTAGATCTATTCTTTTGGCCAGCCTCATAAGGCTGTCCTCTTCACTGGGGGGACCCCCAGTGTTGTCTCTGGGACCAGAGCCACCTGTGTGGTCTCTAGGTGCCCAGATGCTATGTCTTGAGTTGGAGGGTATGGGTGCCATCTCCTCCCTAGGGAATAGTATGGGGAGGTTGCTGTCCTCCTCCCCTGTTTCCCTTTCCTCATCTGACTGGCCATCACCATGTTCAGATGGGTGGTCTTTAGCATACTCAGCCAGGAGCTCCTGGAGCCCTTGTTTGGTTGGATGCTGACCCATTTGTAAATTTTTGAGTTTACATAAGGACCTCAATTCCTTGAAAGACAAGTGTAAGTAAGGTGTGAGGTCGAGCTCCTCCACCAGGTCCATGTTATTATTATCACTAATAGCTGGGTTTGTTTGAGACATTCTAACCTGACAGTTCTAACCCTCTACCCTGACTATAGTGACTTTTATTTTTCTAAAATTCTAATGGGACTTAAGCAAGGCCCTAGCAAGACTTTTAGTAATTTTGGAAAAACCAATCAGAATTCTAAAGGCAATTTTTAAGAGTTCTGTCGTGTGATCAGATGGTAACCAAGTAGTCCAACAAATGCAAGTTTGTATCCCACCGCTGATCCACCAATGTGAGAAAGTGGCTCTGTATATACTGTTCCCTAATAGGTACAGGGTGTACAGAGTCCACAGTCCCCCAGAGGCTGATAGAGGTCACAGTTAGGTATGACCTTACTCTCAAAAAGTGGTAGCTTGGTCGAGCAGTAAGGCAGTACCAGAGGACAGTGTAAAGCATTTATTGTACACACTCAGTCAGCAAATGGTTTCACACACTCAATAACTGAACTCTAGGCCAATGATTTGTATATATAAAATATATGCTTGTTTTATTTTTAGAACCACAAAGGGGGTAAAAATATACTTTCTCAGAATGAGAGGTTGAATATAAATACTTTTGTTTCAAGCAATAAATTTGTGTAAACAGTCACAGTTGGTTGCAATAAACAATCCTATTTCCTAAACATACAATGCATTGAGCTCAATGGTAAATTCAGGTTATTTGTGATAAATTACTTTTTAGATTACTTTTGGAATTCCAGGTCTGGATCCTAGAACCAGCCTGGGGTCAGTATTCAGAATCAAGTGATGAAAGTCGACTTAATAACTGTAATGATTTTTAAATAATATTTAGCTATTTCAAAAGTTAGCACTTAGAAAATATTTCACAGAAAACATTCAATGGATCTCTATGGCAAGAAATTCAAATTGCAGGTAGAGTACTTTATCGTTACTTTAGTAATCCAGGACTGGGTGCCTAGACCCAGGACTGGGGTCCTTATCAAAAGCAGGTAAGTAATTTCGTTTGCAGAAATGGTACGATTTTAAAAGAATATTTCAAATTTGCAAAAGTAGACACTTAGAAGAAATTTCACAGAAAAGCAGACAATGGTTTCCTATGGGAGAAAAATGAGTTAGAAGTAAGTATAGTTGTGAACACTTTTCAGAGTCAGGGCTGGGCACCAAGATCCAGCACTGGGAGCTCACCTAAGAGCAGGTGAGTAAATTCGTTTTTGTCACTTGGCTGATTTTTAGTGAATATTTGCAGTTTTGAAAAGTTCACACTTAGAAGATTTTTCAAGAAAAAGCCAGTCAATGTTACCCTATGAGGAAAATGAAGTTAGCGGTTTAAGGGTAAGTACTCGACTGGCAGAGTGGAAATTCCGGGCATAGACTCAGGGGTCCCCCAGTGTCAGGTAGGTACAGTTGGTTCACCCTCAGCGGTTTCAGGACGGCCGGGTGCAGAGTGAGTTAGGCCCAATGTTATCCTATGAGGGATAGGGGGGCCTTGGTTGGTGGCTGCTGTCTGGCAAGCCACGCGTCTGTGGGAGCTGGGCTCCTGGTCACTTACTCAGGGCAAGTGGGGAAGTAAGTTAGTGTAGAGAGTGCACTGCCAGGGCCACTCGGGCGGCTGGGTGCAGGGTGCTTTTGAGCCTTCGGGCGCTCAATGGAAGTCAATGGGAATGTTCCGGTTTGGAAAAAGGCTGCAGGCTCGGGGACGAGGATGTTTCCGGTGCCACCACCACTTCGAGGGGTAAGTTGGGTAGTTGTAGGTTAGGTGGGTACCCCGGGATTGGGCACAGGGGGCCGCAGGGCGCCGGGTGCAGGGGTGCCTTTTGACGTCGGGAATCTTACCCTCTGGTTGATCGCGGCTGGGGTGGCACTCGGTTCTGAGGCTGCAGGCTTCGTCCAGGATGTCGAGGGGGGTCCTTGGGTGCCGGACTCGGGGTCACAGTCGCCGTGGGGTCGTCCTCAGGGTCTTTGTCCACTCCGGCACTGGCCAGGCTTGGCTGGTGCAGAGTGTGTTGGGTCCGCGGTTCCGGGCTGCTGCCAGGAGTTAGGAATAGGTTTCTCGAGTAGAGCCTCTACTCATGGGAGTCCCAGGGAATCAGAGGTCAAAGGTAGCCAGGTCCTCCGGGGTTTTTGAGGTTGCTGGCCACAAGAGATGCCGCGCTGGAGCAGGAGCAGGTTCGAGGGTCGACAGGCCGGTAGGGCTGGGGCCAAAGCAGTTGGTGTCTTCCTCTTTTTAGCAGCTGCAGGGCAGGTCTTTTTTTCTTCTTGCTCTTCTTGTAGGTTTCTATCTGGAATCTGGGGAAGGAAGGTTCAGGGGGCCCCTAAATACTAGATTTAGGGGCGTTACAGGTAGGTGAAGGCCAGGGACCAATGGGTCCTTGTCCTGGGGTGGGTACACCCCCTATCCTGCCTCTCTCCTGTGGGAGGAGGGCAGTAGCCTAATCCTGATAGGGTAGGGCCTCCCATCTTCAAGATGGCGAGAGCCCGGAGATGTGCTTCACCTCGCCTCCCCCACCTGAGGGGTGGGGTGGGCAGGCTGGCACATCCCCTGTCCTTGTATGGGGTTTCCGGCCAAGCTTCCTGCCAGAGTGGGGGGTTGCAGTGGCCTGGGGAAACTCCAACTGGCGGCATGCCTTTGAAGCTTCCCTTTGCTCATCCTGGGGGAGGAGATTTCTCACCTCACCCAGGATGTGCATTGTTGCAGGCCCGGGAGAGCAGGGGCTCTCCCACCCAGGGGTCCAGCAACGTGTCTGCTGTGTGGCAGCCTGGGCAGCCTCAGAGCAGACGTGGATTGTAGGTTAGCTGTAAGGGGGCATCTCTAAGATGCCCTCTGGGGTGCTTAGTACATTAAATCCCACACTGGCATCAGTGTGGGTTTAATGTGCTGAGAAGTTTGATACCAAACTTCCCAGTCTTCAGTGTTGCCCTTATGGTGCTGTGGAGTTCGTGTTTGACGAGCTCTCAGCACCATGTACTTGTAAAAGGCAGCACTGTACTTACAGTGCCCAGGAATGGACCTGGGTACTGTAGGGGCACAGGGCTCCTGCTCCTGTGCCCACACCATAGGCATAAGGCACCCAGCCAGAGGGGTGGCTGACATATGCCTTGGCAGTATAGGTAATGGGCATGGCACACAGAGATGTGTGCCATGTCGACTCTTTGTTTTGTCCTGCACCCAGACACTCAGCCTGCAAAGGCAGTGTGTGTGTGTAAGGGTACAGGGCCTCTAAGGGTGGCACAATGAGTGCTGCAGCCCTTAGAGGCCTTCCCTGGTCACAAGGCCCTGGGTACCTAGGGTACCATTTACCAGGGGCTGACATGTGGCCAGGGTTTGCCAATTGGGAGTTTGTGTGTTTTAAGGAAGGAACATAGGCCCTGGGCACCTGATTGGCAGGAGCCCAGGGCACAACAAGGGAAAGTGCATCAGCTATTAGGCAAAAAAAGGGGGGGTTACTGCAACAGAAACCCACTTTCTCACACAAGCCCCCCCCAGCCCAAAGGCCAGGAGACTTCTGCCAAAGCTGGGAGAGTCTACCTAGTCTTTCAGGCGAGGAAGAGTTGGGGAAGTGGTTTGAAAGTTGCAGGGCCTACTCTGCCTTACATCCTTCTGCCTAGGTCAGTCCCTTTGGGGAGCTGGCCTGTCTTATTAGTTTCAGGACCTAACTCCCAAGGCTCCTCTCCTTGTCTTTTACTGTCCTGGTCCCATCTTTCTATTTTGGGTTTAGAGGTGTATACCTCGGTAGTTTCTAACCTAGCCAGGGCTAGGCCCAGCTTACCCACAGAGGCTACCCACAGCTTGAGCAACCCCACCATGACCAATAAGGTCAGGGGGCCTGACTTGCTATTTGGCAGGGGGTTAGGCCACCATGCCAAGGATAGGGCTGCCATGAAGGCTAACACCCAGCAGAGGCTGCTGACAGCTGTCAGTGCCCAGTACCATACCTTTAGCTCCTGACTGGCAAGTGAGGGGGCTATTTTATAGTTCTCTTTGGGTCCTGGCTGTTGGTCTGTTTGAGGATAGGGGGTCCCTACTCTTGGTAGGGAACACCCCTCCTCTACCCCTTGTTCTGCCACCTGAGGAGCCACTAATTCAGGCTGGACAGTTGCCTGACTAGTCAGGTCTTGCTGTTGGCTAGGGGGGGCTTTACCAGTGCCATTGTGGGAGTTTTCCCTTACTGGGATAGAATCTCCCTGGCTCTCTGGAACTGTGGCTAACAGTTGCCCACCTTTCCTACCCTGTTTCTTCTCACTCTTTTGGGACTCAGCTGCACTGACTGCAGGTTGAGCCCCCACAGGTTCTTTGGGCGAGGCCTGGCATTGGGCCAGCACCTCTCTTTGGCTCAGTTCCACATCTAAGTGATCATTCCCCAAGAGACAATCAAGGGGGAGGTTTTTACTGACTATCACTTTCCTCCATCTAAGGGACCCAGCTGTGGCTAGGGGCACGATAGCCACAGGCCTAACAGTGACTCCCCCTGGGATAGTTCTTACCCTTCTTGTTTCCCCTGAGACATATTGGTGTGGGAATACCAACCTGTCATGTACCACAGTGTGACTGGCACAGGTATCTCTCAGGGCAGTGGCTGGGATTCCATTCACCAGTAGGTGGTGGAAGTGTCTACATCCTTCTGGGATCTCCAGCTTGCTTCTTGGGCCCATTCCCCAGTTGAAAGCTAGGAGGACTTCCTCATCTGAGGACCCTCCCTCCCAAGCTACACTGGCAACCCCCGGGGCTACACTAGTCACCCCTGGAGCTGTACTAGGAACCTTATTTTTAGGACAGCTAGAGTCCTGGGTGTGGTGTCCAGCCTTCTGACAGTTGAAACACCATATTCTGTTGGGATCCCAATTCTTACCTTGGTACCCTGGTTTAGTTTGTGAGGTGTCTTTGGGCCCACCCTCCTGGTCAGGTTTTTGGGGGGCTACCTGGGACTCCTTTCTTTTATCCCCAAGGGGTTCACTCTCTTTCTTCTGGGGAGGTTTTGGGACCCCTTGGTTCTGGTCCCTCCCAGTGAACTTCCTAGTCACCCTAGTCTTGACCCAGTGGTCTGCTCTTTTTCCCAATTCTTGGGGGGATTTTAGACCTAGGTCTACCAAATGCTGATGCAACTTTTCATTTGTGCAGTTACTCAAAATATGTTCCTTCATGAATAAATTGTACAATCCAGTAAAATCCTGCACACCATGTCCAGCTAACCAACCATCCAGTGTCTTCACTGAGAAATCTACAAAATCAATCCAGGACTGGGTCTGGGTTTTGTGAGCCCCCCTGAATCTAATTCTATACTCCTCAGTGGTGAATCCAAATCCCTCAATCAGAGCTTTCTTCATGAGGTCATAGGATCCTGCTTCTGGCCCAGAGAGAGTCAGAAGCCTGTCCCTGCAGTTACCAGAGAACAGTTCCCACAGGAGTGCCCCCCAGAGAGGTTTCTTTACTTTCCTGATATCACAAGCCCTCTCAAAGGCTGTGAACCATTTGGTGATATCATCACCTTCCTCAAATTTAGGGACAATCCCTTTGGGGATTTTAAGGTCAGAAGTTTCCTCCCTATCCTTGTTTTTATTATTGCTGCCACCATTGATGGGTGCTAAACCCATCTCTCTCCTTTCCTTTTCTAGAGCCAGGAGCCTGGACTCTAGATCTATTCTTTTGGCCAGCCTCATAAGGCTGTCCTCTTCACTGGGGGGACCCCCAGTGTTGTCTCTGGGACCAGAGCCACCTGTGTGGTCTCTAGGTGCCCAGATGCTATGTCTTGAGTTGGAGGGTATGGGTGCCATCTCCTCCCTAGGGAATAGTATGGGGAGGTTGCTGTCCTCCTCCCCTGTTTCCCTTTCCTCATCTGACTGGCCATCACCATGTTCAGATGGGTGGTCTTTAGCATACTCAGCCAGGAGCTCCTGGAGCCCTTGTTTGGTTGGATGCTGACCCATTTGTAAATTTTTGAGTTTACATAAGGACCTCAATTCCTTGAAAGACAAGTGTAAGTAAGGTGTGAGGTCGAGCTCCTCCACCAGGTCCATGTTATTATTATCACTAATAGCTGGGTTTGTTTGAGACATTCTAACCTGACAGTTCTAACCCTCTACCCTGACTATAGTGACTTTTATTTTTCTAAAATTCTAATGGGACTTAAGCAAGGCCCTAGCAAGACTTTTAGTAATTTTGGAAAAACCAATCAGAATTCTAAAGGCAATTTTTAAGAGTTCTGTCGTGTGATCAGATGGTAACCAAGTAGTCCAACAAATGCAAGTTTGTATCCCACCGCTGATCCACCAATGTGAGAAAGTGGCTCTGTATATACTGTTCCCTAATAGGTACAGGGTGTACAGAGTCCACAGTCCCCCAGAGGCTGATAGAGGTCACAGTTAGGTATGACCTTACTCTCAAAAAGTGGTAGCTTGGTCGAGCAGTAAGGCAGTACCAGAGGACAGTGTAAAGCATTTATTGTACACACTCAGTCAGCAAATGGTTTCACACACTCAATAACTGAACTCTAGGCCAATGATTTGTATATATAAAATATATGCTTGTTTTATTTTTAGAACCACAAAGGGGGTAAAAATATACTTTCTCAGAATGAGAGGTTGAATATAAATACTTTTGTTTCAAGCAATAAATTTGTGTAAACAGTCACAGTTGGTTGCAATAAACAATCCTATTTCCTAAACATACAATGCATTGAGCTCAATGGTAAATTCAGGTTATTTGTGATAAATTACTTTTTAGATTACTTTTGGAATTCCAGGTCTGGATCCTAGAACCAGCCTGGGGTCAGTATTCAGAATCAAGTGATGAAAGTCGACTTAATAACTGTAATGATTTTTAAATAATATTTAGCTATTTCAAAAGTTAGCACTTAGAAAATATTTCACAGAAAACATTCAATGGATCTCTATGGCAAGAAATTCAAATTGCAGGTAGAGTACTTTATCGTTACTTTAGTAATCCAGGACTGGGTGCCTAGACCCAGGACTGGGGTCCTTATCAAAAGCAGGTAAGTAATTTCGTTTGCAGAAATGGTACGATTTTAAAAGAATATTTCAAATTTGCAAAAGTAGACACTTAGAAGAAATTTCACAGAAAAGCAGACAATGGTTTCCTATGGGAGAAAAATGAGTTAGAAGTAAGTATAGTTGTGAACACTTTTCAGAGTCAGGGCTGGGCACCAAGATCCAGCACTGGGAGCTCACCTAAGAGCAGGTGAGTAAATTCGTTTTTGTCACTTGGCTGATTTTTAGTGAATATTTGCAGTTTTGAAAAGTTCACACTTAGAAGATTTTTCAAGAAAAAGCCAGTCAATGTTACCCTATGAGGAAAATGAAGTTAGCGGTTTAAGGGTAAGTACTCGACTGGCAGAGTGGAAATTCCGGGCATAGACTCAGGGGTCCCCCAGTGTCAGGTAGGTACAGTTGGTTCACCCTCAGCGGTTTCAGGACGGCCGGGTGCAGAGTGAGTTAGGCCCAATGTTATCCTATGAGGGATAGGGGGGCCTTGGTTGGTGGCTGCTGTCTGGCAAGCCACGCGTCTGTGGGAGCTGGGCTCCTGGTCACTTACTCAGGGCAAGTGGGGAAGTAAGTTAGTGTAGAGAGTGCACTGCCAGGGCCACTCGGGCGGCTGGGTGCAGGGTGCTTTTGAGCCTTCGGGCGCTCAATGGAAGTCAATGGGAATGTTCCGGTTTGGAAAAAGGCTGCAGGCTCGGGGACGAGGATGTTTCCGGTGCCACCACCACTTCGAGGGGTAAGTTGGGTAGTTGTAGGTTAGGTGGGTACCCCGGGATTGGGCACAGGGGGCCGCAGGGCGCCGGGTGCAGGGGTGCCTTTTGACGTCGGGAATCTTACCCTCTGGTTGATCGCGGCTGGGGTGGCACTCGGTTCTGAGGCTGCAGGCTTCGTCCAGGATGTCGAGGGGGGTCCTTGGGTGCCGGACTCGGGGTCACAGTCGCCGTGGGGTCGTCCTCAGGGTCTTTGTCCACTCCGGCACTGGCCAGGCTTGGCTGGTGCAGAGTGTGTTGGGTCCGCGGTTCCGGGCTGCTGCCAGGAGTTAGGAATAGGTTTCTCGAGTAGAGCCTCTACTCATGGGAGTCCCAGGGAATCAGAGGTCAAAGGTAGCCAGGTCCTCCGGGGTTTTTGAGGTTGCTGGCCACAAGAGATGCCGCGCTGGAGCAGGAGCAGGTTCGAGGGTCGACAGGCCGGTAGGGCTGGGGCCAAAGCAGTTGGTGTCTTCCTCTTTTTAGCAGCTGCAGGGCAGGTCTTTTTTTCTTCTTGCTCTTCTTGTAGGTTTCTATCTGGAATCTGGGGAAGGAAGGTTCAGGGGGCCCCTAAATACTAGATTTAGGGGCGTTACAGGTAGGTGAAGGCCAGGGACCAATGGGTCCTTGTCCTGGGGTGGGTACACCCCCTATCCTGCCTCTCTCCTGTGGGAGGAGGGCAGTAGCCTAATCCTGATAGGGTAGGGCCTCCCATCTTCAAGATGGCGAGAGCCCGGAGATGTGCTTCACCTCGCCTCCCCCACCTGAGGGGTGGGGTGGGCAGGCTGGCACATCCCCTGTCCTTGTATGGGGTTTCCGGCCAAGCTTCCTGCCAGAGTGGGGGGTTGCAGTGGCCTGGGGAAACTCCAACTGGCGGCATGCCTTTGAAGCTTCCCTTTGCTCATCCTGGGGGAGGAGATTTCTCACCTCACCCAGGATGTGCATTGTTGCAGGCCCGGGAGAGCAGGGGCTCTCCCACCCAGGGGTCCAGCAACGTGTCTGCTGTGTGGCAGCCTGGGCAGCCTCAGAGCAGACGTGGATTGTAGGTTAGCTGTAAGGGGGCATCTCTAAGATGCCCTCTGGGGTGCTTAGTACATTAAATCCCACACTGGCATCAGTGTGGGTTTAATGTGCTGAGAAGTTTGATACCAAACTTCCCAGTCTTCAGTGTTGCCCTTATGGTGCTGTGGAGTTCGTGTTTGACGAGCTCTCAGCACCATGTACTTGTAAAAGGCAGCACTGTACTTACAGTGCCCAGGAATGGACCTGGGTACTGTAGGGGCACAGGGCTCCTGCTCCTGTGCCCACACCATAGGCATAAGGCACCCAGCCAGAGGGGTGGCTGACATATGCCTTGGCAGTATAGGTAATGGGCATGGCACACAGAGATGTGTGCCATGTCGACTCTTTGTTTTGTCCTGCACCCAGACACTCAGCCTGCAAAGGCAGTGTGTGTGTGTAAGGGTACAGGGCCTCTAAGGGTGGCACAATGAGTGCTGCAGCCCTTAGAGGCCTTCCCTGGTCACAAGGCCCTGGGTACCTAGGGTACCATTTACCAGGGGCTGACATGTGGCCAGGGTTTGCCAATTGGGAGTTTGTGTGTTTTAAGGAAGGAACATAGGCCCTGGGCACCTGATTGGCAGGAGCCCAGGGCACAACAAGGGAAAGTGCATCAGCTATTAGGCAAAAAAAGGGGGGGTTACTGCAACAGAAACCCACTTTCTCACACAAGCCCCCCCCAGCCCAAAGGCCAGGAGACTTCTGCCAAAGCTGGGAGAGTCTACCTAGTCTTTCAGGCGAGGAAGAGTTGGGGAAGTGGTTTGAAAGTTGCAGGGCCTACTCTGCCTTACATCCTTCTGCCTAGGTCAGTCCCTTTGGGGAGCTGGCCTGTCTTATTAGTTTCAGGACCTAACTCCCAAGGCTCCTCTCCTTGTCTTTTACTGTCCTGGTCCCATCTTTCTATTTTGGGTTTAGAGGTGTATACCTCGGTAGTTTCTAACCTAGCCAGGGCTAGGCCCAGCTTACCCACAGAGGCTACCCACAGCTTGAGCAACCCCACCATGACCAATAAGGTCAGGGGGCCTGACTTGCTATTTGGCAGGGGGTTAGGCCACCATGCCAAGGATAGGGCTGCCATGAAGGCTAACACCCAGCAGAGGCTGCTGACAGCTGTCAGTGCCCAGTACCATACCTTTAGCTCCTGACTGGCAAGTGAGGGGGCTATTTTATAGTTCTCTTTGGGTCCTGGCTGTTGGTCTGTTTGAGGATAGGGGGTCCCTACTCTTGGTAGGGAACACCCCTCCTCTACCCCTTGTTCTGCCACCTGAGGAGCCACTAATTCAGGCTGGACAGTTGCCTGACTAGTCAGGTCTTGCTGTTGGCTAGGGGGGGCTTTACCAGTGCCATTGTGGGAGTTTTCCCTTACTGGGATAGAATCTCCCTGGCTCTCTGGAACTGTGGCTAACAGTTGCCCACCTTTCCTACCCTGTTTCTTCTCACTCTTTTGGGACTCAGCTGCACTGACTGCAGGTTGAGCCCCCACAGGTTCTTTGGGCGAGGCCTGGCATTGGGCCAGCACCTCTCTTTGGCTCAGTTCCACATCTAAGTGATCATTCCCCAAGAGACAATCAAGGGGGAGGTTTTTACTGACTATCACTTTCCTCCATCTAAGGGACCCAGCTGTGGCTAGGGGCACGATAGCCACAGGCCTAACAGTGACTCCCCCTGGGATAGTTCTTACCCTTCTTGTTTCCCCTGAGACATATTGGTGTGGGAATACCAACCTGTCATGTACCACAGTGTGACTGGCACAGGTATCTCTCAGGGCAGTGGCTGGGATTCCATTCACCAGTAGGTGGTGGAAGTGTCTACTTCCTTCTGGGATCTCCAGCTTGCTTCTTGGGCCCATTCCCCAGTTGAAAGCTAGGAGGACTTCCTCATCTGAGGACCCTCCCTCCCAAGCTACACTGGCAACCCCCGGGGCTACACTAGTCACCCCTGGAGCTGTACTAGGAACCTTATTTTTAGGACAGCTAGAGTCCTGGGTGTGGTGTCCAGCCTTCTGACAGTTGAAACACCATATTCTGTTGGGATCCCAATTCTTACCTTGGTACCCTGGTTTAGTTTGTGAGGTGTCTTTGGGCCCACCCTCCTGGTCAGGTTTTTGGGGGGCTACCTGGGACTCCTTTCTTTTATCCCCAAGGGGTTCACTCTCTTTCTTCTGGGGAGGTTTTGGGACCCCTTGGTTCTGGTCCCTCCCAGTGAACTTCCTAGTCACCCTAGTCTTGACCCAGTGGTCTGCTCTTTTTCCCAATTCTTGGGGGGATTTTAGACCTAGGTCTACCAAATGCTGATGCAACTTTTCATTTGTGCAGTTACTCAAAATATGTTCCTTCATGAATAAATTGTACAATCCAGTAAAATCCTGCACACCATGTCCAGCTAACCAACCATCCAGTGTCTTCACTGAGAAATCTACAAAATCAATCCAGGACTGGGTCTGGGTTTTGTGAGCCCCCCTGAATCTAATTCTATACTCCTCAGTGGTGAATCCAAATCCCTCAATCAGAGCTTTCTTCATGAGGTCATAGGATCCTGCTTCTGGCCCAGAGAGAGTCAGAAGCCTGTCCCTGCAGTTACCAGAGAACAGTTCCCACAGGAGTGCCCCCCAGAGAGGTTTCTTTACTTTCCTGATATCACAAGCCCTCTCAAAGGCTGTGAACCATTTGGTGATATCATCACCTTCCTCAAATTTAGGGACAATCCCTTTGGGGATTTTAAGGTCAGAAGTTTCCTCCCTATCCTTGTTTTTATTATTGCTGCCACCATTGATGGGTGCTAAACCCATCTCTCTCCTTTCCTTTTCTAGAGCCAGGAGCCTGGACTCTAGATCTATTCTTTTGGCCAGCCTCATAAGGCTGTCCTCTTCACTGGGGGGACCCCCAGTGTTGTCTCTGGGACCAGAGCCACCTGTGTGGTCTCTAGGTGCCCAGATGCTATGTCTTGAGTTGGAGGGTATGGGTGCCATCTCCTCCCTAGGGAATAGTATGGGGAGGTTGCTGTCCTCCTCCCCTGTTTCCCTTTCCTCATCTGACTGGCCATCACCATGTTCAGATGGGTGGTCTTTAGCATACTCAGCCAGGAGCTCCTGGAGCCCTTGTTTGGTTGGATGCTGACCCATTTGTAAATTTTTGAGTTTACATAAGGACCTCAATTCCTTGAAAGACAAGTGTAAGTAAGGTGTGAGGTCGAGCTCCTCCACCAGGTCCATGTTATTATTATCACTAATAGCTGGGTTTGTTTGAGACATTCTAACCTGACAGTTCTAACCCTCTACCCTGACTATAGTGACTTTTATTTTTCTAAAATTCTAATGGGACTTAAGCAAGGCCCTAGCAAGACTTTTAGTAATTTTGGAAAAACCAATCAGAATTCTAAAGGCAATTTTTAAGAGTTCTGTCGTGTGATCAGATGGTAACCAAGTAGTCCAACAAATGCAAGTTTGTATCCCACCGCTGATCCACCAATGTGAGAAAGTGGCTCTGTATATACTGTTCCCTAATAGGTACAGGGTGTACAGAGTCCACAGTCCCCCAGAGGCTGATAGAGGTCACAGTTAGGTATGACCTTACTCTCAAAAAGTGGTAGCTTGGTCGAGCAGTAAGGCAGTACCAGAGGACAGTGTAAAGCATTTATTGTACACACTCAGTCAGCAAATGGTTTCACACACTCAATAACTGAACTCTAGGCCAATGATTTGTATATATAAAATATATGCTTGTTTTATTTTTAGAACCACAAAGGGGGTAAAAATATACTTTCTCAGAATGAGAGGTTGAATATAAATACTTTTGTTTCAAGCAATAAATTTGTGTAAACAGTCACAGTTGGTTGCAATAAACAATCCTATTTCCTAAACATACAATGCATTGAGCTCAATGGTAAATTCAGGTTATTTGTGATAAATTACTTTTTAGATTACTTTTGGAATTCCAGGTCTGGATCCTAGAACCAGCCTGGGGTCAGTATTCAGAATCAAGTGATGAAAGTCGACTTAATAACTGTAATGATTTTTAAATAATATTTAGCTATTTCAAAAGTTAGCACTTAGAAAATATTTCACAGAAAACATTCAATGGATCTCTATGGCAAGAAATTCAAATTGCAGGTAGAGTACTTTATCGTTACTTTAGTAATCCAGGACTGGGTGCCTAGACCCAGGACTGGGGTCCTTATCAAAAGCAGGTAAGTAATTTCGTTTGCAGAAATGGTACGATTTTAAAAGAATATTTCAAATTTGCAAAAGTAGACACTTAGAAGAAATTTCACAGAAAAGCAGACAATGGTTTCCTATGGGAGAAAAATGAGTTAGAAGTAAGTATAGTTGTGAACACTTTTCAGAGTCAGGGCTGGGCACCAAGATCCAGCACTGGGAGCTCACCTAAGAGCAGGTGAGTAAATTCGTTTTTGTCACTTGGCTGATTTTTAGTGAATATTTGCAGTTTTGAAAAGTTCACACTTAGAAGATTTTTCAAGAAAAAGCCAGTCAATGTTACCCTATGAGGAAAATGAAGTTAGCGGTTTAAGGGTAAGTACTCGACTGGCAGAGTGGAAATTCCGGGCATAGACTCAGGGGTCCCCCAGTGTCAGGTAGGTACAGTTGGTTCACCCTCAGCGGTTTCAGGACGGCCGGGTGCAGAGTGAGTTAGGCCCAATGTTATCCTATGAGGGATAGGGGGGCCTTGGTTGGTGGCTGCTGTCTGGCAAGCCACGCGTCTGTGGGAGCTGGGCTCCTGGTCACTTACTCAGGGCAAGTGGGGAAGTAAGTTAGTGTAGAGAGTGCACTGCCAGGGCCACTCGGGCGGCTGGGTGCAGGGTGCTTTTGAGCCTTCGGGCGCTCAATGGAAGTCAATGGGAATGTTCCGGTTTGGAAAAAGGCTGCAGGCTCGGGGACGAGGATGTTTCCGGTGCCACCACCACTTCGAGGGGTAAGTTGGGTAGTTGTAGGTTAGGTGGGTACCCCGGGATTGGGCACAGGGGGCCGCAGGGCGCCGGGTGCAGGGGTGCCTTTTGACGTCGGGAATCTTACCCTCTGGTTGATCGCGGCTGGGGTGGCACTCGGTTCTGAGGCTGCAGGCTTCGTCCAGGATGTCGAGGGGGGTCCTTGGGTGCCGGACTCGGGGTCACAGTCGCCGTGGGGTCGTCCTCAGGGTCTTTGTCCACTCCGGCACTGGCCAGGCTTGGCTGGTGCAGAGTGTGTTGGGTCCGCGGTTCCGGGCTGCTGCCAGGAGTTAGGAATAGGTTTCTCGAGTAGAGCCTCTACTCATGGGAGTCCCAGGGAATCAGAGGTCAAAGGTAGCCAGGTCCTCCGGGGTTTTTGAGGTTGCTGGCCACAAGAGATGCCGCGCTGGAGCAGGAGCAGGTTCGAGGGTCGACAGGCCGGTAGGGCTGGGGCCAAAGCAGTTGGTGTCTTCCTCTTTTTAGCAGCTGCAGGGCAGGTCTTTTTTTCTTCTTGCTCTTCTTGTAGGTTTCTATCTGGAATCTGGGGAAGGAAGGTTCAGGGGGCCCCTAAATACTAGATTTAGGGGCGTTACAGGTAGGTGAAGGCCAGGGACCAATGGGTCCTTGTCCTGGGGTGGGTACACCCCCTATCCTGCCTCTCTCCTGTGGGAGGAGGGCAGTAGCCTAATCCTGATAGGGTAGGGCCTCCCATCTTCAAGATGGCGAGAGCCCGGAGATGTGCTTCACCTCGCCTCCCCCACCTGAGGGGTGGGGTGGGCAGGCTGGCACATCCCCTGTCCTTGTATGGGGTTTCCGGCCAAGCTTCCTGCCAGAGTGGGGGGTTGCAGTGGCCTGGGGAAACTCCAACTGGCGGCATGCCTTTGAAGCTTCCCTTTGCTCATCCTGGGGGAGGAGATTTCTCACCTCACCCAGGATGTGCATTGTTGCAGGCCCGGGAGAGCAGGGGCTCTCCCACCCAGGGGTCCAGCAACGTGTCTGCTGTGTGGCAGCCTGGGCAGCCTCAGAGCAGACGTGGATTGTAGGTTAGCTGTAAGGGGGCATCTCTAAGATGCCCTCTGGGGTGCTTAGTACATTAAATCCCACACTGGCATCAGTGTGGGTTTAATGTGCTGAGAAGTTTGATACCAAACTTCCCAGTCTTCAGTGTTGCCCTTATGGTGCTGTGGAGTTCGTGTTTGACGAGCTCTCAGCACCATGTACTTGTAAAAGGCAGCACTGTACTTACAGTGCCCAGGAATGGACCTGGGTACTGTAGGGGCACAGGGCTCCTGCTCCTGTGCCCACACCATAGGCATAAGGCACCCAGCCAGAGGGGTGGCTGACATATGCCTTGGCAGTATAGGTAATGGGCATGGCACACAGAGATGTGTGCCATGTCGACTCTTTGTTTTGTCCTGCACCCAGACACTCAGCCTGCAAAGGCAGTGTGTGTGTGTAAGGGTACAGGGCCTCTAAGGGTGGCACAATGAGTGCTGCAGCCCTTAGAGGCCTTCCCTGGTCACAAGGCCCTGGGTACCTAGGGTACCATTTACCAGGGGCTGACATGTGGCCAGGGTTTGCCAATTGGGAGTTTGTGTGTTTTAAGGAAGGAACATAGGCCCTGGGCACCTGATTGGCAGGAGCCCAGGGCACAACAAGGGAAAGTGCATCAGCTATTAGGCAAAAAAAGGGGGGGTTACTGCAACAGAAACCCACTTTCTCACACAAGCCCCCCCCAGCCCAAAGGCCAGGAGACTTCTGCCAAAGCTGGGAGAGTCTACCTAGTCTTTCAGGCGAGGAAGAGTTGGGGAAGTGGTTTGAAAGTTGCAGGGCCTACTCTGCCTTACATCCTTCTGCCTAGGTCAGTCCCTTTGGGGAGCTGGCCTGTCTTATTAGTTTCAGGACCTAACTCCCAAGGCTCCTCTCCTTGTCTTTTACTGTCCTGGTCCCATCTTTCTATTTTGGGTTTAGAGGTGTATACCTCGGTAGTTTCTAACCTAGCCAGGGCTAGGCCCAGCTTACCCACAGAGGCTACCCACAGCTTGAGCAACCCCACCATGACCAATAAGGTCAGGGGGCCTGACTTGCTATTTGGCAGGGGGTTAGGCCACCATGCCAAGGATAGGGCTGCCATGAAGGCTAACACCCAGCAGAGGCTGCTGACAGCTGTCAGTGCCCAGTTCCATACCTTTAGCTCCTGACTGGCAAGTGAGGGGGCTATTTTATAGTTCTCTTTGGGTCCTGGCTGTTGGTCTGTTTGAGGATAGGGGGTCCCTACTCTTGGTAGGGAACACCCCTCCTCTACCCCTTGTTCTGCCACCTGAGGAGCCACTAATTCAGGCTGGACAGTTGCCTGACTAGTCAGGTCTTGCTGTTGGCTAGGGGGGGCTTTACCAGTGCCATTGTGGGAGTTTTCCCTTACTGGGATAGAATCTCCCTGGCTCTCTGGAACTGTGGCTAACAGTTGCCCACCTTTCCTACCCTGTTTCTTCTCACTCTTTTGGGACTCAGCTGCACTGACTGCAGGTTGAGCCCCCACAGGTTCTTTGGGCGAGGCCTGGCATTGGGCCAGCACCTCTCTTTGGCTCAGTTCCACATCTAAGTGATCATTCCCCAAGAGACAATCAAGGGGGAGGTTTTTACTGACTATCACTTTCCTCCATCTAAGGGACCCAGCTGTGGCTAGGGGCACGATAGCCACAGGCCTAACAGTGACTCCCCCTGGGATAGTTCTTACCCTTCTTGTTTCCCCTGAGACATATTGGTGTGGGAATACCAACCTGTCATGTACCACAGTGTGACTGGCACAGGTATCTCTCAGGGCAGTGGCTGGGATTCCATTCACCAGTAGGTGGTGGAAGTGTCTACATCCTTCTGGGATCTCCAGCTTGCTTCTTGGGCCCATTCCCCAGTTGAAAGCTAGGAGGACTTCCTCATCTGAGGACCCTCCCTCCCAAGCTACACTGGCAACCCCCGGGGCTACACTAGTCACCCCTGGAGCTGTACTAGGAACCTTATTTTTAGGACAGCTAGAGTCCTGGGTGTGGTGTCCAGCCTTCTGACAGTTGAAACACCATATTCTGTTGGGATCCCAATTCTTACCTTGGTACCCTGGTTTAGTTTGTGAGGTGTCTTTGGGCCCACCCTCCTGGTCAGGTTTTTGGGGGGCTACCTGGGACTCCTTTCTTTTATCCCCAAGGGGTTCACTCTCTTTCTTCTGGGGAGGTTTTGGGACCCCTTGGTTCTGGTCCCTCCCAGTGAACTTCCTAGTCACCCTAGTCTTGACCCAGTGGTCTGCTCTTTTTCCCAATTCTTGGGGGGATTTTAGACCTAGGTCTACCAAATGCTGATGCAACTTTTCATTTGTGCAGTTACTCAAAATATGTTCCTTCATGAATAAATTGTACAATCCAGTAAAATCCTGCACACCATGTCCAGCTAACCAACCATCCAGTGTCTTCACTGAGAAATCTACAAAATCAATCCAGGACTGGGTCTGGGTTTTGTGAGCCCCCCTGAATCTAATTCTATACTCCTCAGTGGTGAATCCAAATCCCTCAATCAGAGCTTTCTTCATGAGGTCATAGGATCCTGCTTCTGGCCCAGAGAGAGTCAGAAGCCTGTCCCTGCAGTTACCAGAGAACAGTTCCCACAGGAGTGCCCCCCAGAGAGGTTTCTTTACTTTCCTGATATCACAAGCCCTCTCAAAGGCTGTGAACCATTTGGTGATATCATCACCTTCCTCAAATTTAGGGACAATCCCTTTGGGGATTTTAAGGTCAGAAGTTTCCTCCCTATCCTTGTTTTTATTATTGCTGCCACCATTGATGGGTGCTAAACCCATCTCTCTCCTTTCCTTTTCTAGAGCCAGGAGCCTGGACTCTAGATCTATTCTTTTGGCCAGCCTCATAAGGCTGTCCTCTTCACTGGGGGGACCCCCAGTGTTGTCTCTGGGACCAGAGCCACCTGTGTGGTCTCTAGGTGCCCAGATGCTATGTCTTGAGTTGGAGGGTATGGGTGCCATCTCCTCCCTAGGGAATAGTATGGGGAGGTTGCTGTCCTCCTCCCCTGTTTCCCTTTCCTCATCTGACTGGCCATCACCATGTTCAGATGGGTGGTCTTTAGCATACTCAGCCAGGAGCTCCTGGAGCCCTTGTTTGGTTGGATGCTGACCCATTTGTAAATTTTTGAGTTTACATAAGGACCTCAATTCCTTGAAAGACAAGTGTAAGTAAGGTGTGAGGTCGAGCTCCTCCACCAGGTCCATGTTATTATTATCACTAATAGCTGGGTTTGTTTGAGACATTCTAACCTGACAGTTCTAACCCTCTACCCTGACTATAGTGACTTTTATTTTTCTAAAATTCTAATGGGACTTAAGCAAGGCCCTAGCAAGACTTTTAGTAATTTTGGAAAAACCAATCAGAATTCTAAAGGCAATTTTTAAGAGTTCTGTCGTGTGATCAGATGGTAACCAAGTAGTCCAACAAATGCAAGTTTGTATCCCACCGCTGATCCACCAATGTGAGAAAGTGGCTCTGTATATACTGTTCCCTAATAGGTACAGGGTGTACAGAGTCCACAGTCCCCCAGAGGCTGATAGAGGTCACAGTTAGGTATGACCTTACTCTCAAAAAGTGGTAGCTTGGTCGAGCAGTAAGGCAGTACCAGAGGACAGTGTAAAGCATTTATTGTACACACTCAGTCAGCAAATGGTTTCACACACTCAATAACTGAACTCTAGGCCAATGATTTGTATATATAAAATATATGCTTGTTTTATTTTTAGAACCACAAAGGGGGTAAAAATATACTTTCTCAGAATGAGAGGTTGAATATAAATACTTTTGTTTCAAGCAATAAATTTGTGTAAACAGTCACAGTTGGTTGCAATAAACAATCCTATTTCCTAAACATACAATGCATTGAGCTCAATGGTAAATTCAGGTTATTTGTGATAAATTACTTTTTAGATTACTTTTGGAATTCCAGGTCTGGATCCTAGAACCAGCCTGGGGTCAGTATTCAGAATCAAGTGATGAAAGTCGACTTAATAACTGTAATGATTTTTAAATAATATTTAGCTATTTCAAAAGTTAGCACTTAGAAAATATTTCACAGAAAACATTCAATGGATCTCTATGGCAAGAAATTCAAATTGCAGGTAGAGTACTTTATCGTTACTTTAGTAATCCAGGACTGGGTGCCTAGACCCAGGACTGGGGTCCTTATCAAAAGCAGGTAAGTAATTTCGTTTGCAGAAATGGTACGATTTTAAAAGAATATTTCAAATTTGCAAAAGTAGACACTTAGAAGAAATTTCACAGAAAAGCAGACAATGGTTTCCTATGGGAGAAAAATGAGTTAGAAGTAAGTATAGTTGTGAACACTTTTCAGAGTCAGGGCTGGGCACCAAGATCCAGCACTGGGAGCTCACCTAAGAGCAGGTGAGTAAATTCGTTTTTGTCACTTGGCTGATTTTTAGTGAATATTTGCAGTTTTGAAAAGTTCACACTTAGAAGATTTTTCAAGAAAAAGCCAGTCAATGTTACCCTATGAGGAAAATGAAGTTAGCGGTTTAAGGGTAAGTACTCGACTGGCAGAGTGGAAATTCCGGGCATAGACTCAGGGGTCCCCCAGTGTCAGGTAGGTACAGTTGGTTCACCCTCAGCGGTTTCAGGACGGCCGGGTGCAGAGTGAGTTAGGCCCAATGTTATCCTATGAGGGATAGGGGGGCCTTGGTTGGTGGCTGCTGTCTGGCAAGCCACGCGTCTGTGGGAGCTGGGCTCCTGGTCACTTACTCAGGGCAAGTGGGGAAGTAAGTTAGTGTAGAGAGTGCACTGCCAGGGCCACTCGGGCGGCTGGGTGCAGGGTGCTTTTGAGCCTTCGGGCGCTCAATGGAAGTCAATGGGAATGTTCCGGTTTGGAAAAAGGCTGCAGGCTCGGGGACGAGGATGTTTCCGGTGCCACCACCACTTCGAGGGGTAAGTTGGGTAGTTGTAGGTTAGGTGGGTACCCCGGGATTGGGCACAGGGGGCCGCAGGGCGCCGGGTGCAGGGGTGCCTTTTGACGTCGGGAATCTTACCCTCTGGTTGATCGCGGCTGGGGTGGCACTCGGTTCTGAGGCTGCAGGCTTCGTCCAGGATGTCGAGGGGGGTCCTTGGGTGCCGGACTCGGGGTCACAGTCGCCGTGGGGTCGTCCTCAGGGTCTTTGTCCACTCCGGCACTGGCCAGGCTTGGCTGGTGCAGAGTGTGTTGGGTCCGCGGTTCCGGGCTGCTGCCAGGAGTTAGGAATAGGTTTCTCGAGTAGAGCCTCTACTCATGGGAGTCCCAGGGAATCAGAGGTCAAAGGTAGCCAGGTCCTCCGGGGTTTTTGAGGTTGCTGGCCACAAGAGATGCCGCGCTGGAGCAGGAGCAGGTTCGAGGGTCGACAGGCCGGTAGGGCTGGGGCCAAAGCAGTTGGTGTCTTCCTCTTTTTAGCAGCTGCAGGGCAGGTCTTTTTTTCTTCTTGCTCTTCTTGTAGGTTTCTATCTGGAATCTGGGGAAGGAAGGTTCAGGGGGCCCCTAAATACTAGATTTAGGGGCGTTACAGGTAGGTGAAGGCCAGGGACCAATGGGTCCTTGTCCTGGGGTGGGTACACCCCCTATCCTGCCTCTCTCCTGTGGGAGGAGGGCAGTAGCCTAATCCTGATAGGGTAGGGCCTCCCATCTTCAAGATGGCGAGAGCCCGGAGATGTGCTTCACCTCGCCTCCCCCACCTGAGGGGTGGGGTGGGCAGGCTGGCACATCCCCTGTCCTTGTATGGGGTTTCCGGCCAAGCTTCCTGCCAGAGTGGGGGGTTGCAGTGGCCTGGGGAAACTCCAACTGGCGGCATGCCTTTGAAGCTTCCCTTTGCTCATCCTGGGGGAGGAGATTTCTCACCTCACCCAGGATGTGCATTGTTGCAGGCCCGGGAGAGCAGGGGCTCTCCCACCCAGGGGTCCAGCAACGTGTCTGCTGTGTGGCAGCCTGGGCAGCCTCAGAGCAGACGTGGATTGTAGGTTAGCTGTAAGGGGGCATCTCTAAGATGCCCTCTGGGGTGCTTAGTACATTAAATCCCACACTGGCATCAGTGTGGGTTTAATGTGCTGAGAAGTTTGATACCAAACTTCCCAGTCTTCAGTGTTGCCCTTATGGTGCTGTGGAGTTCGTGTTTGACGAGCTCTCAGCACCATGTACTTGTAAAAGGCAGCACTGTACTTACAGTGCCCAGGAATGGACCTGGGTACTGTAGGGGCACAGGGCTCCTGCTCCTGTGCCCACACCATAGGCATAAGGCACCCAGCCAGAGGGGTGGCTGACATATGCCTTGGCAGTATAGGTAATGGGCATGGCACACAGAGATGTGTGCCATGTCGACTCTTTGTTTTGTCCTGCACCCAGACACTCAGCCTGCAAAGGCAGTGTGTGTGTGTAAGGGTACAGGGCCTCTAAGGGTGGCACAATGAGTGCTGCAGCCCTTAGAGGCCTTCCCTGGTCACAAGGCCCTGGGTACCTAGGGTACCATTTACCAGGGGCTGACATGTGGCCAGGGTTTGCCAATTGGGAGTTTGTGTGTTTTAAGGAAGGAACATAGGCCCTGGGCACCTGATTGGCAGGAGCCCAGGGCACAACAAGGGAAAGTGCATCAGCTATTAGGCAAAAAAAGGGGGGGTTACTGCAACAGAAACCCACTTTCTCACACAAGCCCCCCCCAGCCCAAAGGCCAGGAGACTTCTGCCAAAGCTGGGAGAGTCTACCTAGTCTTTCAGGCGAGGAAGAGTTGGGGAAGTGGTTTGAAAGTTGCAGGGCCTACTCTGCCTTACATCCTTCTGCCTAGGTCAGTCCCTTTGGGGAGCTGGCCTGTCTTATTAGTTTCAGGACCTAACTCCCAAGGCTCCTCTCCTTGTCTTTTACTGTCCTGGTCCCATCTTTCTATTTTGGGTTTAGAGGTGTATACCTCGGTAGTTTCTAACCTAGCCAGGGCTAGGCCCAGCTTACCCACAGAGGCTACCCACAGCTTGAGCAACCCCACCATGACCAATAAGGTCAGGGGGCCTGACTTGCTATTTGGCAGGGGGTTAGGCCACCATGCCAAGGATAGGGCTGCCATGAAGGCTAACACCCAGCAGAGGCTGCTGACAGCTGTCAGTGCCCAGTACCATACCTTTAGCTCCTGACTGGCAAGTGAGGGGGCTATTTTATAGTTCTCTTTGGGTCCTGGCTGTTGGTCTGTTTGAGGATAGGGGGTCCCTACTCTTGGTAGGGAACACCCCTCCTCTACCCCTTGTTCTGCCACCTGAGGAGCCACTAATTCAGGCTGGACAGTTGCCTGACTAGTCAGGTCTTGCTGTTGGCTAGGGGGGGCTTTACCAGTGCCATTGTGGGAGTTTTCCCTTACTGGGATAGAATCTCCCTGGCTCTCTGGAACTGTGGCTAACAGTTGCCCACCTTTCCTACCCTGTTTCTTCTCACTCTTTTGGGACTCAGCTGCACTGACTGCAGGTTGAGCCCCCACAGGTTCTTTGGGCGAGGCCTGGCATTGGGCCAGCACCTCTCTTTGGCTCAGTTCCACATCTAAGTGATCATTCCCCAAGAGACAATCAAGGGGGAGGTTTTTACTGACTATCACTTTCCTCCATCTAAGGGACCCAGCTGTGGCTAGGGGCACGATAGCCACAGGCCTAACAGTGACTCCCCCTGGGATAGTTCTTACCCTTCTTGTTTCCCCTGAGACATATTGGTGTGGGAATACCAACCTGTCATGTACCACAGTGTGACTGGCACAGGTATCTCTCAGGGCAGTGGCTGGGATTCCATTCACCAGTAGGTGGTGGAAGTGTCTACTTCCTTCTGGGATCTCCAGCTTGCTTCTTGGGCCCATTCCCCAGTTGAAAGCTAGGAGGACTTCCTCATCTGAGGACCCTCCCTCCCAAGCTACACTGGCAACCCCCGGGGCTACACTAGTCACCCCTGGAGCTGTACTAGGAACCTTATTTTTAGGACAGCTAGAGTCCTGGGTGTGGTGTCCAGCCTTCTGACAGTTGAAACACCATATTCTGTTGGGATCCCAATTCTTACCTTGGTACCCTGGTTTAGTTTGTGAGGTGTCTTTGGGCCCACCCTCCTGGTCAGGTTTTTGGGGGGCTACCTGGGACTCCTTTCTTTTATCCCCAAGGGGTTCACTCTCTTTCTTCTGGGGAGGTTTTGGGACCCCTTGGTTCTGGTCCCTCCCAGTGAACTTCCTAGTCACCCTAGTCTTGACCCAGTGGTCTGCTCTTTTTCCCAATTCTTGGGGGGATTTTAGACCTAGGTCTACCAAATGCTGATGCAACTTTTCATTTGTGCAGTTACTCAAAATATGTTCCTTCATGAATAAATTGTACAATCCAGTAAAATCCTGCACACCATGTCCAGCTAACCAACCATCCAGTGTCTTCACTGAGAAATCTACAAAATCAATCCAGGACTGGGTCTGGGTTTTGTGAGCCCCCCTGAATCTAATTCTATACTCCTCAGTGGTGAATCCAAATCCCTCAATCAGAGCTTTCTTCATGAGGTCATAGGATCCTGCTTCTGGCCCAGAGAGAGTCAGAAGCCTGTCCCTGCAGTTACCAGAGAACAGTTCCCACAGGAGTGCCCCCCAGAGAGGTTTCTTTACTTTCCTGATATCACAAGCCCTCTCAAAGGCTGTGAACCATTTGGTGATATCATCACCTTCCTCAAATTTAGGGACAATCCCTTTGGGGATTTTAAGGTCAGAAGTTTCCTCCCTATCCTTGTTTTTATTATTGCTGCCACCATTGATGGGTGCTAAACCCATCTCTCTCCTTTCCTTTTCTAGAGCCAGGAGCCTGGACTCTAGATCTATTCTTTTGGCCAGCCTCATAAGGCTGTCCTCTTCACTGGGGGGACCCCCAGTGTTGTCTCTGGGACCAGAGCCACCTGTGTGGTCTCTAGGTGCCCAGATGCTATGTCTTGAGTTGGAGGGTATGGGTGCCATCTCCTCCCTAGGGAATAGTATGGGGAGGTTGCTGTCCTCCTCCCCTGTTTCCCTTTCCTCATCTGACTGGCCATCACCATGTTCAGATGGGTGGTCTTTAGCATACTCAGCCAGGAGCTCCTGGAGCCCTTGTTTGGTTGGATGCTGACCCATTTGTAAATTTTTGAGTTTACATAAGGACCTCAATTCCTTGAAAGACAAGTGTAAGTAAGGTGTGAGGTCGAGCTCCTCCACCAGGTCCATGTTATTATTATCACTAATAGCTGGGTTTGTTTGAGACATTCTAACCTGACAGTTCTAACCCTCTACCCTGACTATAGTGACTTTTATTTTTCTAAAATTCTAATGGGACTTAAGCAAGGCCCTAGCAAGACTTTTAGTAATTTTGGAAAAACCAATCAGAATTCTAAAGGCAATTTTTAAGAGTTCTGTCGTGTGATCAGATGGTAACCAAGTAGTCCAACAAATGCAAGTTTGTATCCCACCGCTGATCCACCAATGTGAGAAAGTGGCTCTGTATATACTGTTCCCTAATAGGTACAGGGTGTACAGAGTCCACAGTCCCCCAGAGGCTGATAGAGGTCACAGTTAGGTATGACCTTACTCTCAAAAAGTGGTAGCTTGGTCGAGCAGTAAGGCAGTACCAGAGGACAGTGTAAAGCATTTATTGTACACACTCAGTCAGCAAATGGTTTCACACACTCAATAACTGAACTCTAGGCCAATGATTTGTATATATAAAATATATGCTTGTTTTATTTTTAGAACCACAAAGGGGGTAAAAATATACTTTCTCAGAATGAGAGGTTGAATATAAATACTTTTGTTTCAAGCAATAAATTTGTGTAAACAGTCACAGTTGGTTGCAATAAACAATCCTATTTCCTAAACATACAATGCATTGAGCTCAATGGTAAATTCAGGTTATTTGTGATAAATTACTTTTTAGATTACTTTTGGAATTCCAGGTCTGGATCCTAGAACCAGCCTGGGGTCAGTATTCAGAATCAAGTGATGAAAGTCGACTTAATAACTGTAATGATTTTTAAATAATATTTAGCTATTTCAAAAGTTAGCACTTAGAAAATATTTCACAGAAAACATTCAATGGATCTCTATGGCAAGAAATTCAAATTGCAGGTAGAGTACTTTATCGTTACTTTAGTAATCCAGGACTGGGTGCCTAGACCCAGGACTGGGGTCCTTATCAAAAGCAGGTAAGTAATTTCGTTTGCAGAAATGGTACGATTTTAAAAGAATATTTCAAATTTGCAAAAGTAGACACTTAGAAGAAATTTCACAGAAAAGCAGACAATGGTTTCCTATGGGAGAAAAATGAGTTAGAAGTAAGTATAGTTGTGAACACTTTTCAGAGTCAGGGCTGGGCACCAAGATCCAGCACTGGGAGCTCACCTAAGAGCAGGTGAGTAAATTCGTTTTTGTCACTTGGCTGATTTTTAGTGAATATTTGCAGTTTTGAAAAGTTCACACTTAGAAGATTTTTCAAGAAAAAGCCAGTCAATGTTACCCTATGAGGAAAATGAAGTTAGCGGTTTAAGGGTAAGTACTCGACTGGCAGAGTGGAAATTCCGGGCATAGACTCAGGGGTCCCCCAGTGTCAGGTAGGTACAGTTGGTTCACCCTCAGCGGTTTCAGGACGGCCGGGTGCAGAGTGAGTTAGGCCCAATGTTATCCTATGAGGGATAGGGGGGCCTTGGTTGGTGGCTGCTGTCTGGCAAGCCACGCGTCTGTGGGAGCTGGGCTCCTGGTCACTTACTCAGGGCAAGTGGGGAAGTAAGTTAGTGTAGAGAGTGCACTGCCAGGGCCACTCGGGCGGCTGGGTGCAGGGTGCTTTTGAGCCTTCGGGCGCTCAATGGAAGTCAATGGGAATGTTCCGGTTTGGAAAAAGGCTGCAGGCTCGGGGACGAGGATGTTTCCGGTGCCACCACCACTTCGAGGGGTAAGTTGGGTAGTTGTAGGTTAGGTGGGTACCCCGGGATTGGGCACAGGGGGCCGCAGGGCGCCGGGTGCAGGGGTGCCTTTTGACGTCGGGAATCTTACCCTCTGGTTGATCGCGGCTGGGGTGGCACTCGGTTCTGAGGCTGCAGGCTTCGTCCAGGATGTCGAGGGGGGTCCTTGGGTGCCGGACTCGGGGTCACAGTCGCCGTGGGGTCGTCCTCAGGGTCTTTGTCCACTCCGGCACTGGCCAGGCTTGGCTGGTGCAGAGTGTGTTGGGTCCGCGGTTCCGGGCTGCTGCCAGGAGTTAGGAATAGGTTTCTCGAGTAGAGCCTCTACTCATGGGAGTCCCAGGGAATCAGAGGTCAAAGGTAGCCAGGTCCTCCGGGGTTTTTGAGGTTGCTGGCCACAAGAGATGCCGCGCTGGAGCAGGAGCAGGTTCGAGGGTCGACAGGCCGGTAGGGCTGGGGCCAAAGCAGTTGGTGTCTTCCTCTTTTTAGCAGCTGCAGGGCAGGTCTTTTTTTCTTCTTGCTCTTCTTGTAGGTTTCTATCTGGAATCTGGGGAAGGAAGGTTCAGGGGGCCCCTAAATACTAGATTTAGGGGCGTTACAGGTAGGTGAAGGCCAGGGACCAATGGGTCCTTGTCCTGGGGTGGGTACACCCCCTATCCTGCCTCTCTCCTGTGGGAGGAGGGCAGTAGCCTAATCCTGATAGGGTAGGGCCTCCCATCTTCAAGATGGCGAGAGCCCGGAGATGTGCTTCACCTCGCCTCCCCCACCTGAGGGGTGGGGTGGGCAGGCTGGCACATCCCCTGTCCTTGTATGGGGTTTCCGGCCAAGCTTCCTGCCAGAGTGGGGGGTTGCAGTGGCCTGGGGAAACTCCAACTGGCGGCATGCCTTTGAAGCTTCCCTTTGCTCATCCTGGGGGAGGAGATTTCTCACCTCACCCAGGATGTGCATTGTTGCAGGCCCGGGAGAGCAGGGGCTCTCCCACCCAGGGGTCCAGCAACGTGTCTGCTGTGTGGCAGCCTGGGCAGCCTCAGAGCAGACGTGGATTGTAGGTTAGCTGTAAGGGGGCATCTCTAAGATGCCCTCTGGGGTGCTTAGTACATTAAATCCCACACTGGCATCAGTGTGGGTTTAATGTGCTGAGAAGTTTGATACCAAACTTCCCAGTCTTCAGTGTTGCCCTTATGGTGCTGTGGAGTTCGTGTTTGACGAGCTCTCAGCACCATGTACTTGTAAAAGGCAGCACTGTACTTACAGTGCCCAGGAATGGACCTGGGTACTGTAGGGGCACAGGGCTCCTGCTCCTGTGCCCACACCATAGGCATAAGGCACCCAGCCAGAGGGGTGGCTGACATATGCCTTGGCAGTATAGGTAATGGGCATGGCACACAGAGATGTGTGCCATGTCGACTCTTTGTTTTGTCCTGCACCCAGACACTCAGCCTGCAAAGGCAGTGTGTGTGTGTAAGGGTACAGGGCCTCTAAGGGTGGCACAATGAGTGCTGCAGCCCTTAGAGGCCTTCCCTGGTCACAAGGCCCTGGGTACCTAGGGTACCATTTACCAGGGGCTGACATGTGGCCAGGGTTTGCCAATTGGGAGTTTGTGTGTTTTAAGGAAGGAACATAGGCCCTGGGCACCTGATTGGCAGGAGCCCAGGGCACAACAAGGGAAAGTGCATCAGCTATTAGGCAAAAAAAGGGGGGGTTACTGCAACAGAAACCCACTTTCTCACACAAGCCCCCCCCAGCCCAAAGGCCAGGAGACTTCTGCCAAAGCTGGGAGAGTCTACCTAGTCTTTCAGGCGAGGAAGAGTTGGGGAAGTGGTTTGAAAGTTGCAGGGCCTACTCTGCCTTACATCCTTCTGCCTAGGTCAGTCCCTTTGGGGAGCTGGCCTGTCTTATTAGTTTCAGGACCTAACTCCCAAGGCTCCTCTCCTTGTCTTTTACTGTCCTGGTCCCATCTTTCTATTTTGGGTTTAGAGGTGTATACCTCGGTAGTTTCTAACCTAGCCAGGGCTAGGCCCAGCTTACCCACAGAGGCTACCCACAGCTTGAGCAACCCCACCATGACCAATAAGGTCAGGGGGCCTGACTTGCTATTTGGCAGGGGGTTAGGCCACCATGCCAAGGATAGGGCTGCCATGAAGGCTAACACCCAGCAGAGGCTGCTGACAGCTGTCAGTGCCCAGTACCATACCTTTAGCTCCTGACTGGCAAGTGAGGGGGCTATTTTATAGTTCTCTTTGGGTCCTGGCTGTTGGTCTGTTTGAGGATAGGGGGTCCCTACTCTTGGTAGGGAACACCCCTCCTCTACCCCTTGTTCTGCCACCTGAGGAGCCACTAATTCAGGCTGGACAGTTGCCTGACTAGTCAGGTCTTGCTGTTGGCTAGGGGGGGCTTTACCAGTGCCATTGTGGGAGTTTTCCCTTACTGGGATAGAATCTCCCTGGCTCTCTGGAACTGTGGCTAACAGTTGCCCACCTTTCCTACCCTGTTTCTTCTCACTCTTTTGGGACTCAGCTGCACTGACTGCAGGTTGAGCCCCCACAGGTTCTTTGGGCGAGGCCTGGCATTGGGCCAGCACCTCTCTTTGGCTCAGTTCCACATCTAAGTGATCATTCCCCAAGAGACAATCAAGGGGGAGGTTTTTACTGACTATCACTTTCCTCCATCTAAGGGACCCAGCTGTGGCTAGGGGCACGATAGCCACAGGCCTAACAGTGACTCCCCCTGGGATAGTTCTTACCCTTCTTGTTTCCCCTGAGACATATTGGTGTGGGAATACCAACCTGTCATGTACCACAGTGTGACTGGCACAGGTATCTCTCAGGGCAGTGGCTGGGATTCCATTCACCAGTAGGTGGTGGAAGTGTCTACTTCCTTCTGGGATCTCCAGCTTGCTTCTTGGGCCCATTCCCCAGTTGAAAGCTAGGAGGACTTCCTCATCTGAGGACCCTCCCTCCCAAGCTACACTGGCAACCCCCGGGGCTACACTAGTCACCCCTGGAGCTGTACTAGGAACCTTATTTTTAGGACAGCTAGAGTCCTGGGTGTGGTGTCCAGCCTTCTGACAGTTGAAACACCATATTCTGTTGGGATCCCAATTCTTACCTTGGTACCCTGGTTTAGTTTGTGAGGTGTCTTTGGGCCCACCCTCCTGGTCAGGTTTTTGGGGGGCTACCTGGGACTCCTTTCTTTTATCCCCAAGGGGTTCACTCTCTTTCTTCTGGGGAGGTTTTGGGACCCCTTGGTTCTGGTCCCTCCCAGTGAACTTCCTAGTCACCCTAGTCTTGACCCAGTGGTCTGCTCTTTTTCCCAATTCTTGGGGGGATTTTAGACCTAGGTCTACCAAATGCTGATGCAACTTTTCATTTGTGCAGTTACTCAAAATATGTTCCTTCATGAATAAATTGTACAATCCAGTAAAATCCTGCACACCATGTCCAGCTAACCAACCATCCAGTGTCTTCACTGAGAAATCTACAAAATCAATCCAGGACTGGGTCTGGGTTTTGTGAGCCCCCCTGAATCTAATTCTATACTCCTCAGTGGTGAATCCAAATCCCTCAATCAGAGCTTTCTTCATGAGGTCATAGGATCCTGCTTCTGGCCCAGAGAGAGTCAGAAGCCTGTCCCTGCAGTTACCAGAGAACAGTTCCCACAGGAGTGCCCCCCAGAGAGGTTTCTTTACTTTCCTGATATCACAAGCCCTCTCAAAGGCTGTGAACCATTTGGTGATATCATCACCTTCCTCAAATTTAGGGACAATCCCTTTGGGGATTTTAAGGTCAGAAGTTTCCTCCCTATCCTTGTTTTTATTATTGCTGCCACCATTGATGGGTGCTAAACCCATCTCTCTCCTTTCCTTTTCTAGAGCCAGGAGCCTGGACTCTAGATCTATTCTTTTGGCCAGCCTCATAAGGCTGTCCTCTTCACTGGGGGGACCCCCAGTGTTGTCTCTGGGACCAGAGCCACCTGTGTGGTCTCTAGGTGCCCAGATGCTATGTCTTGAGTTGGAGGGTATGGGTGCCATCTCCTCCCTAGGGAATAGTATGGGGAGGTTGCTGTCCTCCTCCCCTGTTTCCCTTTCCTCATCTGACTGGCCATCACCATGTTCAGATGGGTGGTCTTTAGCATACTCAGCCAGGAGCTCCTGGAGCCCTTGTTTGGTTGGATGCTGACCCATTTGTAAATTTTTGAGTTTACATAAGGACCTCAATTCCTTGAAAGACAAGTGTAAGTAAGGTGTGAGGTCGAGCTCCTCCACCAGGTCCATGTTATTATTATCACTAATAGCTGGGTTTGTTTGAGACATTCTAACCTGACAGTTCTAACCCTCTACCCTGACTATAGTGACTTTTATTTTTCTAAAATTCTAATGGGACTTAAGCAAGGCCCTAGCAAGACTTTTAGTAATTTTGGAAAAACCAATCAGAATTCTAAAGGCAATTTTTAAGAGTTCTGTCGTGTGATCAGATGGTAACCAAGTAGTCCAACAAATGCAAGTTTGTATCCCACCGCTGATCCACCAATGTGAGAAAGTGGCTCTGTATATACTGTTCCCTAATAGGTACAGGGTGTACAGAGTCCACAGTCCCCCAGAGGCTGATAGAGGTCACAGTTAGGTATGACCTTACTCTCAAAAAGTGGTAGCTTGGTCGAGCAGTAAGGCAGTACCAGAGGACAGTGTAAAGCATTTATTGTACACACTCAGTCAGCAAATGGTTTCACACACTCAATAACTGAACTCTAGGCCAATGATTTGTATATATAAAATATATGCTTGTTTTATTTTTAGAACCACAAAGGGGGTAAAAATATACTTTCTCAGAATGAGAGGTTGAATATAAATACTTTTGTTTCAAGCAATAAATTTGTGTAAACAGTCACAGTTGGTTGCAATAAACAATCCTATTTCCTAAACATACAATGCATTGAGCTCAATGGTAAATTCAGGTTATTTGTGATAAATTACTTTTTAGATTACTTTTGGAATTCCAGGTCTGGATCCTAGAACCAGCCTGGGGTCAGTATTCAGAATCAAGTGATGAAAGTCGACTTAATAACTGTAATGATTTTTAAATAATATTTAGCTATTTCAAAAGTTAGCACTTAGAAAATATTTCACAGAAAACATTCAATGGATCTCTATGGCAAGAAATTCAAATTGCAGGTAGAGTACTTTATCGTTACTTTAGTAATCCAGGACTGGGTGCCTAGACCCAGGACTGGGGTCCTTATCAAAAGCAGGTAAGTAATTTCGTTTGCAGAAATGGTACGATTTTAAAAGAATATTTCAAATTTGCAAAAGTAGACACTTAGAAGAAATTTCACAGAAAAGCAGACAATGGTTTCCTATGGGAGAAAAATGAGTTAGAAGTAAGTATAGTTGTGAACACTTTTCAGAGTCAGGGCTGGGCACCAAGATCCAGCACTGGGAGCTCACCTAAGAGCAGGTGAGTAAATTCGTTTTTGTCACTTGGCTGATTTTTAGTGAATATTTGCAGTTTTGAAAAGTTCACACTTAGAAGATTTTTCAAGAAAAAGCCAGTCAATGTTACCCTATGAGGAAAATGAAGTTAGCGGTTTAAGGGTAAGTACTCGACTGGCAGAGTGGAAATTCCGGGCATAGACTCAGGGGTCCCCCAGTGTCAGGTAGGTACAGTTGGTTCACCCTCAGCGGTTTCAGGACGGCCGGGTGCAGAGTGAGTTAGGCCCAATGTTATCCTATGAGGGATAGGGGGGCCTTGGTTGGTGGCTGCTGTCTGGCAAGCCACGCGTCTGTGGGAGCTGGGCTCCTGGTCACTTACTCAGGGCAAGTGGGGAAGTAAGTTAGTGTAGAGAGTGCACTGCCAGGGCCACTCGGGCGGCTGGGTGCAGGGTGCTTTTGAGCCTTCGGGCGCTCAATGGAAGTCAATGGGAATGTTCCGGTTTGGAAAAAGGCTGCAGGCTCGGGGACGAGGATGTTTCCGGTGCCACCACCACTTCGAGGGGTAAGTTGGGTAGTTGTAGGTTAGGTGGGTACCCCGGGATTGGGCACAGGGGGCCGCAGGGCGCCGGGTGCAGGGGTGCCTTTTGACGTCGGGAATCTTACCCTCTGGTTGATCGCGGCTGGGGTGGCACTCGGTTCTGAGGCTGCAGGCTTCGTCCAGGATGTCGAGGGGGGTCCTTGGGTGCCGGACTCGGGGTCACAGTCGCCGTGGGGTCGTCCTCAGGGTCTTTGTCCACTCCGGCACTGGCCAGGCTTGGCTGGTGCAGAGTGTGTTGGGTCCGCGGTTCCGGGCTGCTGCCAGGAGTTAGGAATAGGTTTCTCGAGTAGAGCCTCTACTCATGGGAGTCCCAGGGAATCAGAGGTCAAAGGTAGCCAGGTCCTCCGGGGTTTTTGAGGTTGCTGGCCACAAGAGATGCCGCGCTGGAGCAGGAGCAGGTTCGAGGGTCGACAGGCCGGTAGGGCTGGGGCCAAAGCAGTTGGTGTCTTCCTCTTTTTAGCAGCTGCAGGGCAGGTCTTTTTTTCTTCTTGCTCTTCTTGTAGGTTTCTATCTGGAATCTGGGGAAGGAAGGTTCAGGGGGCCCCTAAATACTAGATTTAGGGGCGTTACAGGTAGGTGAAGGCCAGGGACCAATGGGTCCTTGTCCTGGGGTGGGTACACCCCCTATCCTGCCTCTCTCCTGTGGGAGGAGGGCAGTAGCCTAATCCTGATAGGGTAGGGCCTCCCATCTTCAAGATGGCGAGAGCCCGGAGATGTGCTTCACCTCGCCTCCCCCACCTGAGGGGTGGGGTGGGCAGGCTGGCACATCCCCTGTCCTTGTATGGGGTTTCCGGCCAAGCTTCCTGCCAGAGTGGGGGGTTGCAGTGGCCTGGGGAAACTCCAACTGGCGGCATGCCTTTGAAGCTTCCCTTTGCTCATCCTGGGGGAGGAGATTTCTCACCTCACCCAGGATGTGCATTGTTGCAGGCCCGGGAGAGCAGGGGCTCTCCCACCCAGGGGTCCAGCAACGTGTCTGCTGTGTGGCAGCCTGGGCAGCCTCAGAGCAGACGTGGATTGTAGGTTAGCTGTAAGGGGGCATCTCTAAGATGCCCTCTGGGGTGCTTAGTACATTAAATCCCACACTGGCATCAGTGTGGGTTTAATGTGCTGAGAAGTTTGATACCAAACTTCCCAGTCTTCAGTGTTGCCCTTATGGTGCTGTGGAGTTCGTGTTTGACGAGCTCTCAGCACCATGTACTTGTAAAAGGCAGCACTGTACTTACAGTGCCCAGGAATGGACCTGGGTACTGTAGGGGCACAGGGCTCCTGCTCCTGTGCCCACACCATAGGCATAAGGCACCCAGCCAGAGGGGTGGCTGACATATGCCTTGGCAGTATAGGTAATGGGCATGGCACACAGAGATGTGTGCCATGTCGACTCTTTGTTTTGTCCTGCACCCAGACACTCAGCCTGCAAAGGCAGTGTGTGTGTGTAAGGGTACAGGGCCTCTAAGGGTGGCACAATGAGTGCTGCAGCCCTTAGAGGCCTTCCCTGGTCACAAGGCCCTGGGTACCTAGGGTACCATTTACCAGGGGCTGACATGTGGCCAGGGTTTGCCAATTGGGAGTTTGTGTGTTTTAAGGAAGGAACATAGGCCCTGGGCACCTGATTGGCAGGAGCCCAGGGCACAACAAGGGAAAGTGCATCAGCTATTAGGCAAAAAAAGGGGGGGTTACTGCAACAGAAACCCACTTTCTCACACAAGCCCCCCCCAGCCCAAAGGCCAGGAGACTTCTGCCAAAGCTGGGAGAGTCTACCTAGTCTTTCAGGCGAGGAAGAGTTGGGGAAGTGGTTTGAAAGTTGCAGGGCCTACTCTGCCTTACATCCTTCTGCCTAGGTCAGTCCCTTTGGGGAGCTGGCCTGTCTTATTAGTTTCAGGACCTAACTCCCAAGGCTCCTCTCCTTGTCTTTTACTGTCCTGGTCCCATCTTTCTATTTTGGGTTTAGAGGTGTATACCTCGGTAGTTTCTAACCTAGCCAGGGCTAGGCCCAGCTTACCCACAGAGGCTACCCACAGCTTGAGCAACCCCACCATGACCAATAAGGTCAGGGGGCCTGACTTGCTATTTGGCAGGGGGTTAGGCCACCATGCCAAGGATAGGGCTGCCATGAAGGCTAACACCCAGCAGAGGCTGCTGACAGCTGTCAGTGCCCAGTACCATACCTTTAGCTCCTGACTGGCAAGTGAGGGGGCTATTTTATAGTTCTCTTTGGGTCCTGGCTGTTGGTCTGTTTGAGGATAGGGGGTCCCTACTCTTGGTAGGGAACACCCCTCCTCTACCCCTTGTTCTGCCACCTGAGGAGCCACTAATTCAGGCTGGACAGTTGCCTGACTAGTCAGGTCTTGCTGTTGGCTAGGGGGGGCTTTACCAGTGCCATTGTGGGAGTTTTCCCTTACTGGGATAGAATCTCCCTGGCTCTCTGGAACTGTGGCTAACAGTTGCCCACCTTTCCTACCCTGTTTCTTCTCACTCTTTTGGGACTCAGCTGCACTGACTGCAGGTTGAGCCCCCACAGGTTCTTTGGGCGAGGCCTGGCATTGGGCCAGCACCTCTCTTTGGCTCAGTTCCACATCTAAGTGATCATTCCCCAAGAGACAATCAAGGGGGAGGTTTTTACTGACTATCACTTTCCTCCATCTAAGGGACCCAGCTGTGGCTAGGGGCACGATAGCCACAGGCCTAACAGTGACTCCCCCTGGGATAGTTCTTACCCTTCTTGTTTCCCCTGAGACATATTGGTGTGGGAATACCAACCTGTCATGTACCACAGTGTGACTGGCACAGGTATCTCTCAGGGCAGTGGCTGGGATTCCATTCACCAGTAGGTGGTGGAAGTGTCTACTTCCTTCTGGGATCTCCAGCTTGCTTCTTGGGCCCATTCCCCAGTTGAAAGCTAGGAGGACTTCCTCATCTGAGGACCCTCCCTCCCAAGCTACACTGGCAACCCCCGGGGCTACACTAGTCACCCCTGGAGCTGTACTAGGAACCTTATTTTTAGGACAGCTAGAGTCCTGGGTGTGGTGTCCAGCCTTCTGACAGTTGAAACACCATATTCTGTTGGGATCCCAATTCTTACCTTGGTACCCTGGTTTAGTTTGTGAGGTGTCTTTGGGCCCACCCTCCTGGTCAGGTTTTTGGGGGGCTACCTGGGACTCCTTTCTTTTATCCCCAAGGGGTTCACTCTCTTTCTTCTGGGGAGGTTTTGGGACCCCTTGGTTCTGGTCCCTCCCAGTGAACTTCCTAGTCACCCTAGTCTTGACCCAGTGGTCTGCTCTTTTTCCCAATTCTTGGGGGGATTTTAGACCTAGGTCTACCAAATGCTGATGCAACTTTTCATTTGTGCAGTTACTCAAAATATGTTCCTTCATGAATAAATTGTACAATCCAGTAAAATCCTGCACACCATGTCCAGCTAACCAACCATCCAGTGTCTTCACTGAGAAATCTACAAAATCAATCCAGGACTGGGTCTGGGTTTTGTGAGCCCCCCTGAATCTAATTCTATACTCCTCAGTGGTGAATCCAAATCCCTCAATCAGAGCTTTCTTCATGAGGTCATAGGATCCTGCTTCTGGCCCAGAGAGAGTCAGAAGCCTGTCCCTGCAGTTACCAGAGAACAGTTCCCACAGGAGTGCCCCCCAGAGAGGTTTCTTTACTTTCCTGATATCACAAGCCCTCTCAAAGGCTGTGAACCATTTGGTGATATCATCACCTTCCTCAAATTTAGGGACAATCCCTTTGGGGATTTTAAGGTCAGAAGTTTCCTCCCTATCCTTGTTTTTATTATTGCTGCCACCATTGATGGGTGCTAAACCCATCTCTCTCCTTTCCTTTTCTAGAGCCAGGAGCCTGGACTCTAGATCTATTCTTTTGGCCAGCCTCATAAGGCTGTCCTCTTCACTGGGGGGACCCCCAGTGTTGTCTCTGGGACCAGAGCCACCTGTGTGGTCTCTAGGTGCCCAGATGCTATGTCTTGAGTTGGAGGGTATGGGTGCCATCTCCTCCCTAGGGAATAGTATGGGGAGGTTGCTGTCCTCCTCCCCTGTTTCCCTTTCCTCATCTGACTGGCCATCACCATGTTCAGATGGGTGGTCTTTAGCATACTCAGCCAGGAGCTCCTGGAGCCCTTGTTTGGTTGGATGCTGACCCATTTGTAAATTTTTGAGTTTACATAAGGACCTCAATTCCTTGAAAGACAAGTGTAAGTAAGGTGTGAGGTCGAGCTCCTCCACCAGGTCCATGTTATTATTATCACTAATAGCTGGGTTTGTTTGAGACATTCTAACCTGACAGTTCTAACCCTCTACCCTGACTATAGTGACTTTTATTTTTCTAAAATTCTAATGGGACTTAAGCAAGGCCCTAGCAAGACTTTTAGTAATTTTGGAAAAACCAATCAGAATTCTAAAGGCAATTTTTAAGAGTTCTGTCGTGTGATCAGATGGTAACCAAGTAGTCCAACAAATGCAAGTTTGTATCCCACCGCTGATCCACCAATGTGAGAAAGTGGCTCTGTATATACTGTTCCCTAATAGGTACAGGGTGTACAGAGTCCACAGTCCCCCAGAGGCTGATAGAGGTCACAGTTAGGTATGACCTTACTCTCAAAAAGTGGTAGCTTGGTCGAGCAGTAAGGCAGTACCAGAGGACAGTGTAAAGCATTTATTGTACACACTCAGTCAGCAAATGGTTTCACACACTCAATAACTGAACTCTAGGCCAATGATTTGTATATATAAAATATATGCTTGTTTTATTTTTAGAACCACAAAGGGGGTAAAAATATACTTTCTCAGAATGAGAGGTTGAATATAAATACTTTTGTTTCAAGCAATAAATTTGTGTAAACAGTCACAGTTGGTTGCAATAAACAATCCTATTTCCTAAACATACAATGCATTGAGCTCAATGGTAAATTCAGGTTATTTGTGATAAATTACTTTTTAGATTACTTTTGGAATTCCAGGTCTGGATCCTAGAACCAGCCTGGGGTCAGTATTCAGAATCAAGTGATGAAAGTCGACTTAATAACTGTAATGATTTTTAAATAATATTTAGCTATTTCAAAAGTTAGCACTTAGAAAATATTTCACAGAAAACATTCAATGGATCTCTATGGCAAGAAATTCAAATTGCAGGTAGAGTACTTTATCGTTACTTTAGTAATCCAGGACTGGGTGCCTAGACCCAGGACTGGGGTCCTTATCAAAAGCAGGTAAGTAATTTCGTTTGCAGAAATGGTACGATTTTAAAAGAATATTTCAAATTTGCAAAAGTAGACACTTAGAAGAAATTTCACAGAAAAGCAGACAATGGTTTCCTATGGGAGAAAAATGAGTTAGAAGTAAGTATAGTTGTGAACACTTTTCAGAGTCAGGGCTGGGCACCAAGATCCAGCACTGGGAGCTCACCTAAGAGCAGGTGAGTAAATTCGTTTTTGTCACTTGGCTGATTTTTAGTGAATATTTGCAGTTTTGAAAAGTTCACACTTAGAAGATTTTTCAAGAAAAAGCCAGTCAATGTTACCCTATGAGGAAAATGAAGTTAGCGGTTTAAGGGTAAGTACTCGACTGGCAGAGTGGAAATTCCGGGCATAGACTCAGGGGTCCCCCAGTGTCAGGTAGGTACAGTTGGTTCACCCTCAGCGGTTTCAGGACGGCCGGGTGCAGAGTGAGTTAGGCCCAATGTTATCCTATGAGGGATAGGGGGGCCTTGGTTGGTGGCTGCTGTCTGGCAAGCCACGCGTCTGTGGGAGCTGGGCTCCTGGTCACTTACTCAGGGCAAGTGGGGAAGTAAGTTAGTGTAGAGAGTGCACTGCCAGGGCCACTCGGGCGGCTGGGTGCAGGGTGCTTTTGAGCCTTCGGGCGCTCAATGGAAGTCAATGGGAATGTTCCGGTTTGGAAAAAGGCTGCAGGCTCGGGGACGAGGATGTTTCCGGTGCCACCACCACTTCGAGGGGTAAGTTGGGTAGTTGTAGGTTAGGTGGGTACCCCGGGATTGGGCACAGGGGGCCGCAGGGCGCCGGGTGCAGGGGTGCCTTTTGACGTCGGGAATCTTACCCTCTGGTTGATCGCGGCTGGGGTGGCACTCGGTTCTGAGGCTGCAGGCTTCGTCCAGGATGTCGAGGGGGGTCCTTGGGTGCCGGACTCGGGGTCACAGTCGCCGTGGGGTCGTCCTCAGGGTCTTTGTCCACTCCGGCACTGGCCAGGCTTGGCTGGTGCAGAGTGTGTTGGGTCCGCGGTTCCGGGCTGCTGCCAGGAGTTAGGAATAGGTTTCTCGAGTAGAGCCTCTACTCATGGGAGTCCCAGGGAATCAGAGGTCAAAGGTAGCCAGGTCCTCCGGGGTTTTTGAGGTTGCTGGCCACAAGAGATGCCGCGCTGGAGCAGGAGCAGGTTCGAGGGTCGACAGGCCGGTAGGGCTGGGGCCAAAGCAGTTGGTGTCTTCCTCTTTTTAGCAGCTGCAGGGCAGGTCTTTTTTTCTTCTTGCTCTTCTTGTAGGTTTCTATCTGGAATCTGGGGAAGGAAGGTTCAGGGGGCCCCTAAATACTAGATTTAGGGGCGTTACAGGTAGGTGAAGGCCAGGGACCAATGGGTCCTTGTCCTGGGGTGGGTACACCCCCTATCCTGCCTCTCTCCTGTGGGAGGAGGGCAGTAGCCTAATCCTGATAGGGTAGGGCCTCCCATCTTCAAGATGGCGAGAGCCCGGAGATGTGCTTCACCTCGCCTCCCCCACCTGAGGGGTGGGGTGGGCAGGCTGGCACATCCCCTGTCCTTGTATGGGGTTTCCGGCCAAGCTTCCTGCCAGAGTGGGGGGTTGCAGTGGCCTGGGGAAACTCCAACTGGCGGCATGCCTTTGAAGCTTCCCTTTGCTCATCCTGGGGGAGGAGATTTCTCACCTCACCCAGGATGTGCATTGTTGCAGGCCCGGGAGAGCAGGGGCTCTCCCACCCAGGGGTCCAGCAACGTGTCTGCTGTGTGGCAGCCTGGGCAGCCTCAGAGCAGACGTGGATTGTAGGTTAGCTGTAAGGGGGCATCTCTAAGATGCCCTCTGGGGTGCTTAGTACATTAAATCCCACACTGGCATCAGTGTGGGTTTAATGTGCTGAGAAGTTTGATACCAAACTTCCCAGTCTTCAGTGTTGCCCTTATGGTGCTGTGGAGTTCGTGTTTGACGAGCTCTCAGCACCATGTACTTGTAAAAGGCAGCACTGTACTTACAGTGCCCAGGAATGGACCTGGGTACTGTAGGGGCACAGGGCTCCTGCTCCTGTGCCCACACCATAGGCATAAGGCACCCAGCCAGAGGGGTGGCTGACATATGCCTTGGCAGTATAGGTAATGGGCATGGCACACAGAGATGTGTGCCATGTCGACTCTTTGTTTTGTCCTGCACCCAGACACTCAGCCTGCAAAGGCAGTGTGTGTGTGTAAGGGTACAGGGCCTCTAAGGGTGGCACAATGAGTGCTGCAGCCCTTAGAGGCCTTCCCTGGTCACAAGGCCCTGGGTACCTAGGGTACCATTTACCAGGGGCTGACATGTGGCCAGGGTTTGCCAATTGGGAGTTTGTGTGTTTTAAGGAAGGAACATAGGCCCTGGGCACCTGATTGGCAGGAGCCCAGGGCACAACAAGGGAAAGTGCATCAGCTATTAGGCAAAAAAAGGGGGGGTTACTGCAACAGAAACCCACTTTCTCACACAAGCCCCCCCCAGCCCAAAGGCCAGGAGACTTCTGCCAAAGCTGGGAGAGTCTACCTAGTCTTTCAGGCGAGGAAGAGTTGGGGAAGTGGTTTGAAAGTTGCAGGGCCTACTCTGCCTTACATCCTTCTGCCTAGGTCAGTCCCTTTGGGGAGCTGGCCTGTCTTATTAGTTTCAGGACCTAACTCCCAAGGCTCCTCTCCTTGTCTTTTACTGTCCTGGTCCCATCTTTCTATTTTGGGTTTAGAGGTGTATACCTCGGTAGTTTCTAACCTAGCCAGGGCTAGGCCCAGCTTACCCACAGAGGCTACCTACAGCTTGAGCAACCCCACCATGACCAATAAGGTCAGGGGGCCTGACTTGCTATTTGGCAGGGGGTTAGGCCACCATGCCAAGGATAGGGCTGCCATGAAGGCTAACACCCAGCAGAGGCTGCTGACAGCTGTCAGTGCCCAGTACCATACCTTTAGCTCCTGACTGGCAAGTGAGGGGGCTATTTTATAGTTCTCTTTGGGTCCTGGCTGTTGGTCTGTTTGAGGATAGGGGGTCCCTACTCTTGGTAGGGAACACCCCTCCTCTACCCCTTGTTCTGCCACCTGAGGAGCCACTAATTCAGGCTGGACAGTTGCCTGACTAGTCAGGTCTTGCTGTTGGCTAGGGGGGGCTTTACCAGTGCCATTGTGGGAGTTTTCCCTTACTGGGATAGAATCTCCCTGGCTCTCTGGAACTGTGGCTAACAGTTGCCCACCTTTCCTACCCTGTTTCTTCTCACTCTTTTGGGACTCAGCTGCACTGACTGCAGGTTGAGCCCCCACAGGTTCTTTGGGCGAGGCCTGGCATTGGGCCAGCACCTCTCTTTGGCTCAGTTCCACATCTAAGTGATCATTCCCCAAGAGACAATCAAGGGGGAGGTTTTTACTGACTATCACTTTCCTCCATCTAAGGGACCCAGCTGTGGCTAGGGGCACGATAGCCACAGGCCTAACAGTGACTCCCCCTGGGATAGTTCTTACCCTTCTTGTTTCCCCTGAGACATATTGGTGTGGGAATACCAACCTGTCATGTACCACAGTGTGACTGGCACAGGTATCTCTCAGGGCAGTGGCTGGGATTCCATTCACCAGTAGGTGGTGGAAGTGTCTACTTCCTTCTGGGATCTCCAGCTTGCTTCTTGGGCCCATTCCCCAGTTGAAAGCTAGGAGGACTTCCTCATCTGAGGACCCTCCCTCCCAAGCTACACTGGCAACCCCCGGGGCTACACTAGTCACCCCTGGAGCTGTACTAGGAACCTTATTTTTAGGACAGCTAGAGTCCTGGGTGTGGTGTCCAGCCTTCTGACAGTTGAAACACCATATTCTGTTGGGATCCCAATTCTTACCTTGGTACCCTGGTTTAGTTTGTGAGGTGTCTTTGGGCCCACCCTCCTGGTCAGGTTTTTGGGGGGCTACCTGGGACTCCTTTCTTTTATCCCCAAGGGGTTCACTCTCTTTCTTCTGGGGAGGTTTTGGGACCCCTTGGTTCTGGTCCCTCCCAGTGAACTTCCTAGTCACCCTAGTCTTGACCCAGTGGTCTGCTCTTTTTCCCAATTCTTGGGGGGATTTTAGACCTAGGTCTACCAAATGCTGATGCAACTTTTCATTTGTGCAGTTACTCAAAATATGTTCCTTCATGAATAAATTGTACAATCCAGTAAAATCCTGCACACCATGTCCAGCTAACCAACCATCCAGTGTCTTCACTGAGAAATCTACAAAATCAATCCAGGACTGGGTCTGGGTTTTGTGAGCCCCCCTGAATCTAATTCTATACTCCTCAGTGGTGAATCCAAATCCCTCAATCAGAGCTTTCTTCATGAGGTCATAGGATCCTGCTTCTGGCCCAGAGAGAGTCAGAAGCCTGTCCCTGCAGTTACCAGAGAACAGTTCCCACAGGAGTGCCCCCCAGAGAGGTTTCTTTACTTTCCTGATATCACAAGCCCTCTCAAAGGCTGTGAACCATTTGGTGATATCATCACCTTCCTCAAATTTAGGGACAATCCCTTTGGGGATTTTAAGGTCAGAAGTTTCCTCCCTATCCTTGTTTTTATTATTGCTGCCACCATTGATGGGTGCTAAACCCATCTCTCTCCTTTCCTTTTCTAGAGCCAGGAGCCTGGACTCTAGATCTATTCTTTTGGCCAGCCTCATAAGGCTGTCCTCTTCACTGGGGGGACCCCCAGTGTTGTCTCTGGGACCAGAGCCACCTGTGTGGTCTCTAGGTGCCCAGATGCTATGTCTTGAGTTGGAGGGTATGGGTGCCATCTCCTCCCTAGGGAATAGTATGGGGAGGTTGCTGTCCTCCTCCCCTGTTTCCCTTTCCTCATCTGACTGGCCATCACCATGTTCAGATGGGTGGTCTTTAGCATACTCAGCCAGGAGCTCCTGGAGCCCTTGTTTGGTTGGATGCTGACCCATTTGTAAATTTTTGAGTTTACATAAGGACCTCAATTCCTTGAAAGACAAGTGTAAGTAAGGTGTGAGGTCGAGCTCCTCCACCAGGTCCATGTTATTATTATCACTAATAGCTGGGTTTGTTTGAGACATTCTAACCTGACAGTTCTAACCCTCTACCCTGACTATAGTGACTTTTATTTTTCTAAAATTCTAATGGGACTTAAGCAAGGCCCTAGCAAGACTTTTAGTAATTTTGGAAAAACCAATCAGAATTCTAAAGGCAATTTTTAAGAGTTCTGTCGTGTGATCAGATGGTAACCAAGTAGTCCAACAAATGCAAGTTTGTATCCCACCGCTGATCCACCAATGTGAGAAAGTGGCTCTGTATATACTGTTCCCTAATAGGTACAGGGTGTACAGAGTCCACAGTCCCCCAGAGGCTGATAGAGGTCACAGTTAGGTATGACCTTACTCTCAAAAAGTGGTAGCTTGGTCGAGCAGTAAGGCAGTACCAGAGGACAGTGTAAAGCATTTATTGTACACACTCAGTCAGCAAATGGTTTCACACACTCAATAACTGAACTCTAGGCCAATGATTTGTATATATAAAATATATGCTTGTTTTATTTTTAGAACCACAAAGGGGGTAAAAATATACTTTCTCAGAATGAGAGGTTGAATATAAATACTTTTGTTTCAAGCAATAAATTTGTGTAAACAGTCACAGTTGGTTGCAATAAACAATCCTATTTCCTAAACATACAATGCATTGAGCTCAATGGTAAATTCAGGTTATTTGTGATAAATTACTTTTTAGATTACTTTTGGAATTCCAGGTCTGGATCCTAGAACCAGCCTGGGGTCAGTATTCAGAATCAAGTGATGAAAGTCGACTTAATAACTGTAATGATTTTTAAATAATATTTAGCTATTTCAAAAGTTAGCACTTAGAAAATATTTCACAGAAAACATTCAATGGATCTCTATGGCAAGAAATTCAAATTGCAGGTAGAGTACTTTATCGTTACTTTAGTAATCCAGGACTGGGTGCCTAGACCCAGGACTGGGGTCCTTATCAAAAGCAGGTAAGTAATTTCGTTTGCAGAAATGGTACGATTTTAAAAGAATATTTCAAATTTGCAAAAGTAGACACTTAGAAGAAATTTCACAGAAAAGCAGACAATGGTTTCCTATGGGAGAAAAATGAGTTAGAAGTAAGTATAGTTGTGAACACTTTTCAGAGTCAGGGCTGGGCACCAAGATCCAGCACTGGGAGCTCACCTAAGAGCAGGTGAGTAAATTCGTTTTTGTCACTTGGCTGATTTTTAGTGAATATTTGCAGTTTTGAAAAGTTCACACTTAGAAGATTTTTCAAGAAAAAGCCAGTCAATGTTACCCTATGAGGAAAATGAAGTTAGCGGTTTAAGGGTAAGTACTCGACTGGCAGAGTGGAAATTCCGGGCATAGACTCAGGGGTCCCCCAGTGTCAGGTAGGTACAGTTGGTTCACCCTCAGCGGTTTCAGGACGGCCGGGTGCAGAGTGAGTTAGGCCCAATGTTATCCTATGAGGGATAGGGGGGCCTTGGTTGGTGGCTGCTGTCTGGCAAGCCACGCGTCTGTGGGAGCTGGGCTCCTGGTCACTTACTCAGGGCAAGTGGGGAAGTAAGTTAGTGTAGAGAGTGCACTGCCAGGGCCACTCGGGCGGCTGGGTGCAGGGTGCTTTTGAGCCTTCGGGCGCTCAATGGAAGTCAATGGGAATGTTCCGGTTTGGAAAAAGGCTGCAGGCTCGGGGACGAGGATGTTTCCGGTGCCACCACCACTTCGAGGGGTAAGTTGGGTAGTTGTAGGTTAGGTGGGTACCCCGGGATTGGGCACAGGGGGCCGCAGGGCGCCGGGTGCAGGGGTGCCTTTTGACGTCGGGAATCTTACCCTCTGGTTGATCGCGGCTGGGGTGGCACTCGGTTCTGAGGCTGCAGGCTTCGTCCAGGATGTCGAGGGGGGTCCTTGGGTGCCGGACTCGGGGTCACAGTCGCCGTGGGGTCGTCCTCAGGGTCTTTGTCCACTCCGGCACTGGCCAGGCTTGGCTGGTGCAGAGTGTGTTGGGTCCGCGGTTCCGGGCTGCTGCCAGGAGTTAGGAATAGGTTTCTCGAGTAGAGCCTCTACTCATGGGAGTCCCAGGGAATCAGAGGTCAAAGGTAGCCAGGTCCTCCGGGGTTTTTGAGGTTGCTGGCCACAAGAGATGCCGCGCTGGAGCAGGAGCAGGTTCGAGGGTCGACAGGCCGGTAGGGCTGGGGCCAAAGCAGTTGGTGTCTTCCTCTTTTTAGCAGCTGCAGGGCAGGTCTTTTTTTCTTCTTGCTCTTCTTGTAGGTTTCTATCTGGAATCTGGGGAAGGAAGGTTCAGGGGGCCCCTAAATACTAGATTTAGGGGCGTTACAGGTAGGTGAAGGCCAGGGACCAATGGGTCCTTGTCCTGGGGTGGGTACACCCCCTATCCTGCCTCTCTCCTGTGGGAGGAGGGCAGTAGCCTAATCCTGATAGGGTAGGGCCTCCCATCTTCAAGATGGCGAGAGCCCGGAGATGTGCTTCACCTCGCCTCCCCCACCTGAGGGGTGGGGTGGGCAGGCTGGCACATCCCCTGTCCTTGTATGGGGTTTCCGGCCAAGCTTCCTGCCAGAGTGGGGGGTTGCAGTGGCCTGGGGAAACTCCAACTGGCGGCATGCCTTTGAAGCTTCCCTTTGCTCATCCTGGGGGAGGAGATTTCTCACCTCACCCAGGATGTGCATTGTTGCAGGCCCGGGAGAGCAGGGGCTCTCCCACCCAGGGGTCCAGCAACGTGTCTGCTGTGTGGCAGCCTGGGCAGCCTCAGAGCAGACGTGGATTGTAGGTTAGCTGTAAGGGGGCATCTCTAAGATGCCCTCTGGGGTGCTTAGTACATTAAATCCCACACTGGCATCAGTGTGGGTTTAATGTGCTGAGAAGTTTGATACCAAACTTCCCAGTCTTCAGTGTTGCCCTTATGGTGCTGTGGAGTTCGTGTTTGACGAGCTCTCAGCACCATGTACTTGTAAAAGGCAGCACTGTACTTACAGTGCCCAGGAATGGACCTGGGTACTGTAGGGGCACAGGGCTCCTGCTCCTGTGCCCACACCATAGGCATAAGGCACCCAGCCAGAGGGGTGGCTGACATATGCCTTGGCAGTATAGGTAATGGGCATGGCACACAGAGATGTGTGCCATGTCGACTCTTTGTTTTGTCCTGCACCCAGACACTCAGCCTGCAAAGGCAGTGTGTGTGTGTAAGGGTACAGGGCCTCTAAGGGTGGCACAATGAGTGCTGCAGCCCTTAGAGGCCTTCCCTGGTCACAAGGCCCTGGGTACCTAGGGTACCATTTACCAGGGGCTGACATGTGGCCAGGGTTTGCCAATTGGGAGTTTGTGTGTTTTAAGGAAGGAACATAGGCCCTGGGCACCTGATTGGCAGGAGCCCAGGGCACAACAAGGGAAAGTGCATCAGCTATTAGGCAAAAAAAGGGGGGGTTACTGCAACAGAAACCCACTTTCTCACACAAGCCCCCCCCAGCCCAAAGGCCAGGAGACTTCTGCCAAAGCTGGGAGAGTCTACCTAGTCTTTCAGGCGAGGAAGAGTTGGGGAAGTGGTTTGAAAGTTGCAGGGCCTACTCTGCCTTACATCCTTCTGCCTAGGTCAGTCCCTTTGGGGAGCTGGCCTGTCTTATTAGTTTCAGGACCTAACTCCCAAGGCTCCTCTCCTTGTCTTTTACTGTCCTGGTCCCATCTTTCTATTTTGGGTTTAGAGGTGTATACCTCGGTAGTTTCTAACCTAGCCAGGGCTAGGCCCAGCTTACCCACAGAGGCTACCTACAGCTTGAGCAACCCCACCATGACCAATAAGGTCAGGGGGCCTGACTTGCTATTTGGCAGGGGGTTAGGCCACCATGCCAAGGATAGGGCTGCCATGAAGGCTAACACCCAGCAGAGGCTGCTGACAGCTGTCAGTGCCCAGTACCATACCTTTAGCTCCTGACTGGCAAGTGAGGGGGCTATTTTATAGTTCTCTTTGGGTCCTGGCTGTTGGTCTGTTTGAGGATAGGGGGTCCCTACTCTTGGTAGGGAACACCCCTCCTCTACCCCTTGTTCTGCCACCTGAGGAGCCACTAATTCAGGCTGGACAGTTGCCTGACTAGTCAGGTCTTGCTGTTGGCTAGGGGGGGCTTTACCAGTGCCATTGTGGGAGTTTTCCCTTACTGGGATAGAATCTCCCTGGCTCTCTGGAACTGTGGCTAACAGTTGCCCACCTTTCCTACCCTGTTTCTTCTCACTCTTTTGGGACTCAGCTGCACTGACTGCAGGTTGAGCCCCCACAGGTTCTTTGGGCGAGGCCTGGCATTGGGCCAGCACCTCTCTTTGGCTCAGTTCCACATCTAAGTGATCATTCCCCAAGAGACAATCAAGGGGGAGGTTTTTACTGACTATCACTTTCCTCCATCTAAGGGACCCAGCTGTGGCTAGGGGCACGATAGCCACAGGCCTAACAGTGACTCCCCCTGGGATAGTTCTTACCCTTCTTGTTTCCCCTGAGACATATTGGTGTGGGAATACCAACCTGTCATGTACCACAGTGTGACTGGCACAGGTATCTCTCAGGGCAGTGGCTGGGATTCCATTCACCAGTAGGTGGTGGAAGTGTCTACATCCTTCTGGGATCTCCAGCTTGCTTCTTGGGCCCATTCCCCAGTTGAAAGCTAGGAGGACTTCCTCATCTGAGGACCCTCCCTCCCAAGCTACACTGGCAACCCCCGGGGCTACACTAGTCACCCCTGGAGCTGTACTAGGAACCTTATTTTTAGGACAGCTAGAGTCCTGGGTGTGGTGTCCAGCCTTCTGACAGTTGAAACACCATATTCTGTTGGGATCCCAATTCTTACCTTGGTACCCTGGTTTAGTTTGTGAGGTGTCTTTGGGCCCACCCTCCTGGTCAGGTTTTTGGGGGGCTACCTGGGACTCCTTTCTTTTATCCCCAAGGGGTTCACTCTCTTTCTTCTGGGGAGGTTTTGGGACCCCTTGGTTCTGGTCCCTCCCAGTGAACTTCCTAGTCACCCTAGTCTTGACCCAGTGGTCTGCTCTTTTTCCCAATTCTTGGGGGGATTTTAGACCTAGGTCTACCAAATGCTGATGCAACTTTTCATTTGTGCAGTTACTCAAAATATGTTCCTTCATGAATAAATTGTACAATCCAGTAAAATCCTGCACACCATGTCCAGCTAACCAACCATCCAGTGTCTTCACTGAGAAATCTACAAAATCAATCCAGGACTGGGTCTGGGTTTTGTGAGCCCCCCTGAATCTAATTCTATACTCCTCAGTGGTGAATCCAAATCCCTCAATCAGAGCTTTCTTCATGAGGTCATAGGATCCTGCTTCTGGCCCAGAGAGAGTCAGAAGCCTGTCCCTGCAGTTACCAGAGAACAGTTCCCACAGGAGTGCCCCCCAGAGAGGTTTCTTTACTTTCCTGATATCACAAGCCCTCTCAAAGGCTGTGAACCATTTGGTGATATCATCACCTTCCTCAAATTTAGGGACAATCCCTTTGGGGATTTTAAGGTCAGAAGTTTCCTCCCTATCCTTGTTTTTATTATTGCTGCCACCATTGATGGGTGCTAAACCCATCTCTCTCCTTTCCTTTTCTAGAGCCAGGAGCCTGGACTCTAGATCTATTCTTTTGGCCAGCCTCATAAGGCTGTCCTCTTCACTGGGGGGACCCCCAGTGTTGTCTCTGGGACCAGAGCCACCTGTGTGGTCTCTAGGTGCCCAGATGCTATGTCTTGAGTTGGAGGGTATGGGTGCCATCTCCTCCCTAGGGAATAGTATGGGGAGGTTGCTGTCCTCCTCCCCTGTTTCCCTTTCCTCATCTGACTGGCCATCACCATGTTCAGATGGGTGGTCTTTAGCATACTCAGCCAGGAGCTCCTGGAGCCCTTGTTTGGTTGGATGCTGACCCATTTGTAAATTTTTGAGTTTACATAAGGACCTCAATTCCTTGAAAGACAAGTGTAAGTAAGGTGTGAGGTCGAGCTCCTCCACCAGGTCCATGTTATTATTATCACTAATAGCTGGGTTTGTTTGAGACATTCTAACCTGACAGTTCTAACCCTCTACCCTGACTATAGTGACTTTTATTTTTCTAAAATTCTAATGGGACTTAAGCAAGGCCCTAGCAAGACTTTTAGTAATTTTGGAAAAACCAATCAGAATTCTAAAGGCAATTTTTAAGAGTTCTGTCGTGTGATCAGATGGTAACCAAGTAGTCCAACAAATGCAAGTTTGTATCCCACCGCTGATCCACCAATGTGAGAAAGTGGCTCTGTATATACTGTTCCCTAATAGGTACAGGGTGTACAGAGTCCACAGTCCCCCAGAGGCTGATAGAGGTCACAGTTAGGTATGACCTTACTCTCAAAAAGTGGTAGCTTGGTCGAGCAGTAAGGCAGTACCAGAGGACAGTGTAAAGCATTTATTGTACACACTCAGTCAGCAAATGGTTTCACACACTCAATAACTGAACTCTAGGCCAATGATTTGTATATATAAAATATATGCTTGTTTTATTTTTAGAACCACAAAGGGGGTAAAAATATACTTTCTCAGAATGAGAGGTTGAATATAAATACTTTTGTTTCAAGCAATAAATTTGTGTAAACAGTCACAGTTGGTTGCAATAAACAATCCTATTTCCTAAACATACAATGCATTGAGCTCAATGGTAAATTCAGGTTATTTGTGATAAATTACTTTTTAGATTACTTTTGGAATTCCAGGTCTGGATCCTAGAACCAGCCTGGGGTCAGTATTCAGAATCAAGTGATGAAAGTCGACTTAATAACTGTAATGATTTTTAAATAATATTTAGCTATTTCAAAAGTTAGCACTTAGAAAATATTTCACAGAAAACATTCAATGGATCTCTATGGCAAGAAATTCAAATTGCAGGTAGAGTACTTTATCGTTACTTTAGTAATCCAGGACTGGGTGCCTAGACCCAGGACTGGGGTCCTTATCAAAAGCAGGTAAGTAATTTCGTTTGCAGAAATGGTACGATTTTAAAAGAATATTTCAAATTTGCAAAAGTAGACACTTAGAAGAAATTTCACAGAAAAGCAGACAATGGTTTCCTATGGGAGAAAAATGAGTTAGAAGTAAGTATAGTTGTGAACACTTTTCAGAGTCAGGGCTGGGCACCAAGATCCAGCACTGGGAGCTCACCTAAGAGCAGGTGAGTAAATTCGTTTTTGTCACTTGGCTGATTTTTAGTGAATATTTGCAGTTTTGAAAAGTTCACACTTAGAAGATTTTTCAAGAAAAAGCCAGTCAATGTTACCCTATGAGGAAAATGAAGTTAGCGGTTTAAGGGTAAGTACTCGACTGGCAGAGTGGAAATTCCGGGCATAGACTCAGGGGTCCCCCAGTGTCAGGTAGGTACAGTTGGTTCACCCTCAGCGGTTTCAGGACGGCCGGGTGCAGAGTGAGTTAGGCCCAATGTTATCCTATGAGGGATAGGGGGGCCTTGGTTGGTGGCTGCTGTCTGGCAAGCCACGCGTCTGTGGGAGCTGGGCTCCTGGTCACTTACTCAGGGCAAGTGGGGAAGTAAGTTAGTGTAGAGAGTGCACTGCCAGGGCCACTCGGGCGGCTGGGTGCAGGGTGCTTTTGAGCCTTCGGGCGCTCAATGGAAGTCAATGGGAATGTTCCGGTTTGGAAAAAGGCTGCAGGCTCGGGGACGAGGATGTTTCCGGTGCCACCACCACTTCGAGGGGTAAGTTGGGTAGTTGTAGGTTAGGTGGGTACCCCGGGATTGGGCACAGGGGGCCGCAGGGCGCCGGGTGCAGGGGTGCCTTTTGACGTCGGGAATCTTACCCTCTGGTTGATCGCGGCTGGGGTGGCACTCGGTTCTGAGGCTGCAGGCTTCGTCCAGGATGTCGAGGGGGGTCCTTGGGTGCCGGACTCGGGGTCACAGTCGCCGTGGGGTCGTCCTCAGGGTCTTTGTCCACTCCGGCACTGGCCAGGCTTGGCTGGTGCAGAGTGTGTTGGGTCCGCGGTTCCGGGCTGCTGCCAGGAGTTAGGAATAGGTTTCTCGAGTAGAGCCTCTACTCATGGGAGTCCCAGGGAATCAGAGGTCAAAGGTAGCCAGGTCCTCCGGGGTTTTTGAGGTTGCTGGCCACAAGAGATGCCGCGCTGGAGCAGGAGCAGGTTCGAGGGTCGACAGGCCGGTAGGGCTGGGGCCAAAGCAGTTGGTGTCTTCCTCTTTTTAGCAGCTGCAGGGCAGGTCTTTTTTTCTTCTTGCTCTTCTTGTAGGTTTCTATCTGGAATCTGGGGAAGGAAGGTTCAGGGGGCCCCTAAATACTAGATTTAGGGGCGTTACAGGTAGGTGAAGGCCAGGGACCAATGGGTCCTTGTCCTGGGGTGGGTACACCCCCTATCCTGCCTCTCTCCTGTGGGAGGAGGGCAGTAGCCTAATCCTGATAGGGTAGGGCCTCCCATCTTCAAGATGGCGAGAGCCCGGAGATGTGCTTCACCTCGCCTCCCCCACCTGAGGGGTGGGGTGGGCAGGCTGGCACATCCCCTGTCCTTGTATGGGGTTTCCGGCCAAGCTTCCTGCCAGAGTGGGGGGTTGCAGTGGCCTGGGGAAACTCCAACTGGCGGCATGCCTTTGAAGCTTCCCTTTGCTCATCCTGGGGGAGGAGATTTCTCACCTCACCCAGGATGTGCATTGTTGCAGGCCCGGGAGAGCAGGGGCTCTCCCACCCAGGGGTCCAGCAACGTGTCTGCTGTGTGGCAGCCTGGGCAGCCTCAGAGCAGACGTGGATTGTAGGTTAGCTGTAAGGGGGCATCTCTAAGATGCCCTCTGGGGTGCTTAGTACATTAAATCCCACACTGGCATCAGTGTGGGTTTAATGTGCTGAGAAGTTTGATACCAAACTTCCCAGTCTTCAGTGTTGCCCTTATGGTGCTGTGGAGTTCGTGTTTGACGAGCTCTCAGCACCATGTACTTGTAAAAGGCAGCACTGTACTTACAGTGCCCAGGAATGGACCTGGGTACTGTAGGGGCACAGGGCTCCTGCTCCTGTGCCCACACCATAGGCATAAGGCACCCAGCCAGAGGGGTGGCTGACATATGCCTTGGCAGTATAGGTAATGGGCATGGCACACAGAGATGTGTGCCATGTCGACTCTTTGTTTTGTCCTGCACCCAGACACTCAGCCTGCAAAGGCAGTGTGTGTGTGTAAGGGTACAGGGCCTCTAAGGGTGGCACAATGAGTGCTGCAGCCCTTAGAGGCCTTCCCTGGTCACAAGGCCCTGGGTACCTAGGGTACCATTTACCAGGGGCTGACATGTGGCCAGGGTTTGCCAATTGGGAGTTTGTGTGTTTTAAGGAAGGAACATAGGCCCTGGGCACCTGATTGGCAGGAGCCCAGGGCACAACAAGGGAAAGTGCATCAGCTATTAGGCAAAAAAAGGGGGGGTTACTGCAACAGAAACCCACTTTCTCACACAAGCCCCCCCCAGCCCAAAGGCCAGGAGACTTCTGCCAAAGCTGGGAGAGTCTACCTAGTCTTTCAGGCGAGGAAGAGTTGGGGAAGTGGTTTGAAAGTTGCAGGGCCTACTCTGCCTTACATCCTTCTGCCTAGGTCAGTCCCTTTGGGGAGCTGGCCTGTCTTATTAGTTTCAGGACCTAACTCCCAAGGCTCCTCTCCTTGTCTTTTACTGTCCTGGTCCCATCTTTCTATTTTGGGTTTAGAGGTGTATACCTCGGTAGTTTCTAACCTAGCCAGGGCTAGGCCCAGCTTACCCACAGAGGCTACCCACAGCTTGAGCAACCCCACCATGACCAATAAGGTCAGGGGGCCTGACTTGCTATTTGGCAGGGGGTTAGGCCACCATGCCAAGGATAGGGCTGCCATGAAGGCTAACACCCAGCAGAGGCTGCTGACAGCTGTCAGTGCCCAGTACCATACCTTTAGCTCCTGACTGGCAAGTGAGGGGGCTATTTTATAGTTCTCTTTGGGTCCTGGCTGTTGGTCTGTTTGAGGATAGGGGGTCCCTACTCTTGGTAGGGAACACCCCTCCTCTACCCCTTGTTCTGCCACCTGAGGAGCCACTAATTCAGGCTGGACAGTTGCCTGACTAGTCAGGTCTTGCTGTTGGCTAGGGGGGGCTTTACCAGTGCCATTGTGGGAGTTTTCCCTTACTGGGATAGAATCTCCCTGGCTCTCTGGAACTGTGGCTAACAGTTGCCCACCTTTCCTACCCTGTTTCTTCTCACTCTTTTGGGACTCAGCTGCACTGACTGCAGGTTGAGCCCCCACAGGTTCTTTGGGCGAGGCCTGGCATTGGGCCAGCACCTCTCTTTGGCTCAGTTCCACATCTAAGTGATCATTCCCCAAGAGACAATCAAGGGGGAGGTTTTTACTGACTATCACTTTCCTCCATCTAAGGGACCCAGCTGTGGCTAGGGGCACGATAGCCACAGGCCTAACAGTGACTCCCCCTGGGATAGTTCTTACCCTTCTTGTTTCCCCTGAGACATATTGGTGTGGGAATACCAACCTGTCATGTACCACAGTGTGACTGGCACAGGTATCTCTCAGGGCAGTGGCTGGGATTCCATTCACCAGTAGGTGGTGGAAGTGTCTACTTCCTTCTGGGATCTCCAGCTTGCTTCTTGGGCCCATTCCCCAGTTGAAAGCTAGGAGGACTTCCTCATCTGAGGACCCTCCCTCCCAAGCTACACTGGCAACCCCCGGGGCTACACTAGTCACCCCTGGAGCTGTACTAGGAACCTTATTTTTAGGACAGCTAGAGTCCTGGGTGTGGTGTCCAGCCTTCTGACAGTTGAAACACCATATTCTGTTGGGATCCCAATTCTTACCTTGGTACCCTGGTTTAGTTTGTGAGGTGTCTTTGGGCCCACCCTCCTGGTCAGGTTTTTGGGGGGCTACCTGGGACTCCTTTCTTTTATCCCCAAGGGGTTCACTCTCTTTCTTCTGGGGAGGTTTTGGGACCCCTTGGTTCTGGTCCCTCCCAGTGAACTTCCTAGTCACCCTAGTCTTGACCCAGTGGTCTGCTCTTTTTCCCAATTCTTGGGGGGATTTTAGACCTAGGTCTACCAAATGCTGATGCAACTTTTCATTTGTGCAGTTACTCAAAATATGTTCCTTCATGAATAAATTGTACAATCCAGTAAAATCCTGCACACCATGTCCAGCTAACCAACCATCCAGTGTCTTCACTGAGAAATCTACAAAATCAATCCAGGACTGGGTCTGGGTTTTGTGAGCCCCCCTGAATCTAATTCTATACTCCTCAGTGGTGAATCCAAATCCCTCAATCAGAGCTTTCTTCATGAGGTCATAGGATCCTGCTTCTGGCCCAGAGAGAGTCAGAAGCCTGTCCCTGCAGTTACCAGAGAACAGTTCCCACAGGAGTGCCCCCCAGAGAGGTTTCTTTACTTTCCTGATATCACAAGCCCTCTCAAAGGCTGTGAACCATTTGGTGATATCATCACCTTCCTCAAATTTAGGGACAATCCCTTTGGGGATTTTAAGGTCAGAAGTTTCCTCCCTATCCTTGTTTTTATTATTGCTGCCACCATTGATGGGTGCTAAACCCATCTCTCTCCTTTCCTTTTCTAGAGCCAGGAGCCTGGACTCTAGATCTATTCTTTTGGCCAGCCTCATAAGGCTGTCCTCTTCACTGGGGGGACCCCCAGTGTTGTCTCTGGGACCAGAGCCACCTGTGTGGTCTCTAGGTGCCCAGATGCTATGTCTTGAGTTGGAGGGTATGGGTGCCATCTCCTCCCTAGGGAATAGTATGGGGAGGTTGCTGTCCTCCTCCCCTGTTTCCCTTTCCTCATCTGACTGGCCATCACCATGTTCAGATGGGTGGTCTTTAGCATACTCAGCCAGGAGCTCCTGGAGCCCTTGTTTGGTTGGATGCTGACCCATTTGTAAATTTTTGAGTTTACATAAGGACCTCAATTCCTTGAAAGACAAGTGTAAGTAAGGTGTGAGGTCGAGCTCCTCCACCAGGTCCATGTTATTATTATCACTAATAGCTGGGTTTGTTTGAGACATTCTAACCTGACAGTTCTAACCCTCTACCCTGACTATAGTGACTTTTATTTTTCTAAAATTCTAATGGGACTTAAGCAAGGCCCTAGCAAGACTTTTAGTAATTTTGGAAAAACCAATCAGAATTCTAAAGGCAATTTTTAAGAGTTCTGTCGTGTGATCAGATGGTAACCAAGTAGTCCAACAAATGCAAGTTTGTATCCCACCGCTGATCCACCAATGTGAGAAAGTGGCTCTGTATATACTGTTCCCTAATAGGTACAGGGTGTACAGAGTCCACAGTCCCCCAGAGGCTGATAGAGGTCACAGTTAGGTATGACCTTACTCTCAAAAAGTGGTAGCTTGGTCGAGCAGTAAGGCAGTACCAGAGGACAGTGTAAAGCATTTATTGTACACACTCAGTCAGCAAATGGTTTCACACACTCAATAACTGAACTCTAGGCCAATGATTTGTATATATAAAATATATGCTTGTTTTATTTTTAGAACCACAAAGGGGGTAAAAATATACTTTCTCAGAATGAGAGGTTGAATATAAATACTTTTGTTTCAAGCAATAAATTTGTGTAAACAGTCACAGTTGGTTGCAATAAACAATCCTATTTCCTAAACATACAATGCATTGAGCTCAATGGTAAATTCAGGTTATTTGTGATAAATTACTTTTTAGATTACTTTTGGAATTCCAGGTCTGGATCCTAGAACCAGCCTGGGGTCAGTATTCAGAATCAAGTGATGAAAGTCGACTTAATAACTGTAATGATTTTTAAATAATATTTAGCTATTTCAAAAGTTAGCACTTAGAAAATATTTCACAGAAAACATTCAATGGATCTCTATGGCAAGAAATTCAAATTGCAGGTAGAGTACTTTATCGTTACTTTAGTAATCCAGGACTGGGTGCCTAGACCCAGGACTGGGGTCCTTATCAAAAGCAGGTAAGTAATTTCGTTTGCAGAAATGGTACGATTTTAAAAGAATATTTCAAATTTGCAAAAGTAGACACTTAGAAGAAATTTCACAGAAAAGCAGACAATGGTTTCCTATGGGAGAAAAATGAGTTAGAAGTAAGTATAGTTGTGAACACTTTTCAGAGTCAGGGCTGGGCACCAAGATCCAGCACTGGGAGCTCACCTAAGAGCAGGTGAGTAAATTCGTTTTTGTCACTTGGCTGATTTTTAGTGAATATTTGCAGTTTTGAAAAGTTCACACTTAGAAGATTTTTCAAGAAAAAGCCAGTCAATGTTACCCTATGAGGAAAATGAAGTTAGCGGTTTAAGGGTAAGTACTCGACTGGCAGAGTGGAAATTCCGGGCATAGACTCAGGGGTCCCCCAGTGTCAGGTAGGTACAGTTGGTTCACCCTCAGCGGTTTCAGGACGGCCGGGTGCAGAGTGAGTTAGGCCCAATGTTATCCTATGAGGGATAGGGGGGCCTTGGTTGGTGGCTGCTGTCTGGCAAGCCACGCGTCTGTGGGAGCTGGGCTCCTGGTCACTTACTCAGGGCAAGTGGGGAAGTAAGTTAGTGTAGAGAGTACACTGCCAGGGCCACTCGGGCGGCTGGGTGCAGGGTGCTTTTGAGCCTTCGGGCGCTCAATGGAAGTCAATGGGAATGTTCCGGTTTGGAAAAAGGCTGCAGGCTCGGGGACGAGGATGTTTCCGGTGCCACCACCACTTCGAGGGGTAAGTTGGGTAGTTGTAGGTTAGGTGGGTACCCCGGGATTGGGCACAGGGGGCCGCAGGGCGCCGGGTGCAGGGGTGCCTTTTGACGTCGGGAATCTTACCCTCTGGTTGATCGCGGCTGGGGTGGCACTCGGTTCTGAGGCTGCAGGCTTCGTCCAGGATGTCGAGGGGGGTCCTTGGGTGCCGGACTCGGGGTCACAGTCGCCGTGGGGTCGTCCTCAGGGTCTTTGTCCACTCCGGCACTGGCCAGGCTTGGCTGGTGCAGAGTGTGTTGGGTCCGCGGTTCCGGGCTGCTGCCAGGAGTTAGGAATAGGTTTCTCGAGTAGAGCCTCTACTCATGGGAGTCCCAGGGAATCAGAGGTCAAAGGTAGCCAGGTCCTCCGGGGTTTTTGAGGTTGCTGGCCACAAGAGATGCCGCGCTGGAGCAGGAGCAGGTTCGAGGGTCGACAGGCCGGTAGGGCTGGGGCCAAAGCAGTTGGTGTCTTCCTCTTTTTAGCAGCTGCAGGGCAGGTCTTTTTTTCTTCTTGCTCTTCTTGTAGGTTTCTATCTGGAATCTGGGGAAGGAAGGTTCAGGGGGCCCCTAAATACTAGATTTAGGGGCGTTACAGGTAGGTGAAGGCCAGGGACCAATGGGTCCTTGTCCTGGGGTGGGTACACCCCCTATCCTGCCTCTCTCCTGTGGGAGGAGGGCAGTAGCCTAATCCTGATAGGGTAGGGCCTCCCATCTTCAAGATGGCGAGAGCCCGGAGATGTGCTTCACCTCGCCTCCCCCACCTGAGGGGTGGGGTGGGCAGGCTGGCACATCCCCTGTCCTTGTATGGGGTTTCCGGCCAAGCTTCCTGCCAGAGTGGGGGGTTGCAGTGGCCTGGGGAAACTCCAACTGGCGGCATGCCTTTGAAGCTTCCCTTTGCTCATCCTGGGGGAGGAGATTTCTCACCTCACCCAGGATGTGCATTGTTGCAGGCCCGGGAGAGCAGGGGCTCTCCCACCCAGGGGTCCAGCAACGTGTCTGCTGTGTGGCAGCCTGGGCAGCCTCAGAGCAGACGTGGATTGTAGGTTAGCTGTAAGGGGGCATCTCTAAGATGCCCTCTGGGGTGCTTAGTACATTAAATCCCACACTGGCATCAGTGTGGGTTTAATGTGCTGAGAAGTTTGATACCAAACTTCCCAGTCTTCAGTGTTGCCCTTATGGTGCTGTGGAGTTCGTGTTTGACGAGCTCTCAGCACCATGTACTTGTAAAAGGCAGCACTGTACTTACAGTGCCCAGGAATGGACCTGGGTACTGTAGGGGCACAGGGCTCCTGCTCCTGTGCCCACACCATAGGCATAAGGCACCCAGCCAGAGGGGTGGCTGACATATGCCTTGGCAGTATAGGTAATGGGCATGGCACACAGAGATGTGTGCCATGTCGACTCTTTGTTTTGTCCTGCACCCAGACACTCAGCCTGCAAAGGCAGTGTGTGTGTGTAAGGGTACAGGGCCTCTAAGGGTGGCACAATGAGTGCTGCAGCCCTTAGAGGCCTTCCCTGGTCACAAGGCCCTGGGTACCTAGGGTACCATTTACCAGGGGCTGACATGTGGCCAGGGTTTGCCAATTGGGAGTTTGTGTGTTTTAAGGAAGGAACATAGGCCCTGGGCACCTGATTGGCAGGAGCCCAGGGCACAACAAGGGAAAGTGCATCAGCTATTAGGCAAAAAAAGGGGGGGTTACTGCAACAGAAACCCACTTTCTCACACAAGCCCCCCCCAGCCCAAAGGCCAGGAGACTTCTGCCAAAGCTGGGAGAGTCTACCTAGTCTTTCAGGCGAGGAAGAGTTGGGGAAGTGGTTTGAAAGTTGCAGGGCCTACTCTGCCTTACATCCTTCTGCCTAGGTCAGTCCCTTTGGGGAGCTGGCCTGTCTTATTAGTTTCAGGACCTAACTCCCAAGGCTCCTCTCCTTGTCTTTTACTGTCCTGGTCCCATCTTTCTATTTTGGGTTTAGAGGTGTATACCTCGGTAGTTTCTAACCTAGCCAGGGCTAGGCCCAGCTTACCCACAGAGGCTACCCACAGCTTGAGCAACCCCACCATGACCAATAAGGTCAGGGGGCCTGACTTGCTATTTGGCAGGGGGTTAGGCCACCATGCCAAGGATAGGGCTGCCATGAAGGCTAACACCCAGCAGAGGCTGCTGACAGCTGTCAGTGCCCAGTACCATACCTTTAGCTCCTGACTGGCAAGTGAGGGGGCTATTTTATAGTTCTCTTTGGGTCCTGGCTGTTGGTCTGTTTGAGGATAGGGGGTCCCTACTCTTGGTAGGGAACACCCCTCCTCTACCCCTTGTTCTGCCACCTGAGGAGCCACTAATTCAGGCTGGACAGTTGCCTGACTAGTCAGGTCTTGCTGTTGGCTAGGGGGGGCTTTACCAGTGCCATTGTGGGAGTTTTCCCTTACTGGGATAGAATCTCCCTGGCTCTCTGGAACTGTGGCTAACAGTTGCCCACCTTTCCTACCCTGTTTCTTCTCACTCTTTTGGGACTCAGCTGCACTGACTGCAGGTTGAGCCCCCACAGGTTCTTTGGGCGAGGCCTGGCATTGGGCCAGCACCTCTCTTTGGCTCAGTTCCACATCTAAGTGATCATTCCCCAAGAGACAATCAAGGGGGAGGTTTTTACTGACTATCACTTTCCTCCATCTAAGGGACCCAGCTGTGGCTAGGGGCACGATAGCCACAGGCCTAACAGTGACTCCCCCTGGGATAGTTCTTACCCTTCTTGTTTCCCCTGAGACATATTGGTGTGGGAATACCAACCTGTCATGTACCACAGTGTGACTGGCACAGGTATCTCTCAGGGCAGTGGCTGGGATTCCATTCACCAGTAGGTGGTGGAAGTGTCTACTTCCTTCTGGGATCTCCAGCTTGCTTCTTGGGCCCATTCCCCAGTTGAAAGCTAGGAGGACTTCCTCATCTGAGGACCCTCCCTCCCAAGCTACACTGGCAACCCCCGGGGCTACACTAGTCACCCCTGGAGCTGTACTAGGAACCTTATTTTTAGGACAGCTAGAGTCCTGGGTGTGGTGTCCAGCCTTCTGACAGTTGAAACACCATATTCTGTTGGGATCCCAATTCTTACCTTGGTACCCTGGTTTAGTTTGTGAGGTGTCTTTGGGCCCACCCTCCTGGTCAGGTTTTTGGGGGGCTACCTGGGACTCCTTTCTTTTATCCCCAAGGGGTTCACTCTCTTTCTTCTGGGGAGGTTTTGGGACCCCTTGGTTCTGGTCCCTCCCAGTGAACTTCCTAGTCACCCTAGTCTTGACCCAGTGGTCTGCTCTTTTTCCCAATTCTTGGGGGGATTTTAGACCTAGGTCTACCAAATGCTGATGCAACTTTTCATTTGTGCAGTTACTCAAAATATGTTCCTTCATGAATAAATTGTACAATCCAGTAAAATCCTGCACACCATGTCCAGCTAACCAACCATCCAGTGTCTTCACTGAGAAATCTACAAAATCAATCCAGGACTGTGTCTGGGTTTTGTGAGCCCCCCTGAATCTAATTCTATACTCCTCAGTGGTGAATCCAAATCCCTCAATCAGAGCTTTCTTCATGAGGTCATAGGATCCTGCTTCTGGCCCAGAGAGAGTCAGAAGCCTGTCCCTGCAGTTACCAGAGAACAGTTCCCACAGGAGTGCCCCCCAGAGAGGTTTCTTTACTTTCCTGATATCACAAGCCCTCTCAAAGGCTGTGAACCATTTGGTGATATCATCACCTTCCTCAAATTTAGGGACAATCCCTTTGGGGATTTTAAGGTCAGAAGTTTCCTCCCTATCCTTGTTTTTATTATTGCTGCCACCATTGATGGGTGCTAAACCCATCTCTCTCCTTTCCTTTTCTAGAGCCAGGAGCCTGGACTCTAGATCTATTCTTTTGGCCAGCCTCATAAGGCTGTCCTCTTCACTGGGGGGACCCCCAGTGTTGTCTCTGGGACCAGAGCCACCTGTGTGGTCTCTAGGTGCCCAGATGCTATGTCTTGAGTTGGAGGGTATGGGTGCCATCTCCTCCCTAGGGAATAGTATGGGGAGGTTGCTGTCCTCCTCCCCTGTTTCCCTTTCCTCATCTGACTGGCCATCACCATGTTCAGATGGGTGGTCTTTAGCATACTCAGCCAGGAGCTCCTGGAGCCCTTGTTTGGTTGGATGCTGACCCATTTGTAAATTTTTGAGTTTACATAAGGACCTCAATTCCTTGAAAGACAAGTGTAAGTAAGGTGTGAGGTCGAGCTCCTCCACCAGGTCCATGTTATTATTATCACTAATAGCTGGGTTTGTTTGAGACATTCTAACCTGACAGTTCTAACCCTCTACCCTGACTATAGTGACTTTTATTTTTCTAAAATTCTAATGGGACTTAAGCAAGGCCCTAGCAAGACTTTTAGTAATTTTGGAAAAACCAATCAGAATTCTAAAGGCAATTTTTAAGAGTTCTGTCGTGTGATCAGATGGTAACCAAGTAGTCCAACAAATGCAAGTTTGTATCCCACCGCTGATCCACCAATGTGAGAAAGTGGCTCTGTATATACTGTTCCCTAATAGGTACAGGGTGTACAGAGTCCACAGTCCCCCAGAGGCTGATAGAGGTCAAAGTTAGGTATGACCTTACTCTCAAAAAGTGGTAGCTTGGTCGAGCAGTAAGGCAGTACCAGAGGACAGTGTAAAGCATTTATTGTACACACTCAGTCAGCAAATGGTTTCACACACTCAATAACTGAACTCTAGGCCAATGATTTGTATATATAAAATATATGCTTGTTTTATTTTTAGAACCACAAAGGGGGTAAAAATATACTTTCTCAGAATGAGAGGTTGAATATAAATACTTTTGTTTCAAGCAATAAATTTGTGTAAACAGTCACAGTTGGTTGCAATAAACAATCCTATTTCCTAAACATACAATGCATTGAGCTCAATGGTAAATTCAGGTTATTTGTGATAAATTACTTTTTAGATTACTTTTGGAATTCCAGGTCTGGATCCTAGAACCAGCCTGGGGTCAGTATTCAGAATCAAGTGATGAAAGTCGACTTAATAATTTTTAAATAATATTTAGCTATTTCAAAAGTTAGCACTTAGAAAATATTTCACAGAAAACATTCAATGGATCTCTATGGCAAGAAATTCAAATTGCAGGTAGAGTACTTTATCGTTACTTTAGTAATCCAGGACTGGGTGCCTAGACCCAGGACTGGGGTCCTTATCAAAAGCAGGTAAGTAATTTCGTTTGCAGAAATGGTACGATTTTAAAAGAATATTTCAAATTTGCAAAAGTAGACACTTAGAAGAAATTTCACAGAAAAGCAGACAATGGTTTCCTATGGGAGAAAAATGAGTTAGAAGTAAGTATAGTTGTGAACACTTTTCAGAGTCAGGGCTGGGCACCAAGATCCAGCACTGGGAGCTCACCTAAGAGCAGGTGAGTAAATTCGTTTTTGTCACTTGGCTGATTTTTAGTGAATATTTGCAGTTTTGAAAAGTTCACACTTAGAAGATTTTTCAAGAAAAAGCCAGTCAATGTTACCCTATGAGGAAAATGAAGTTAGCGGTTTAAGGGTAAGTACTCGACTGGCAGAGTGGAAATTCCGGGCATAGACTCAGGGGTCCCCCAGTGTCAGGTAGGTACAGTTGGTTCACCCTCAGCGGTTTCAGGACGGCCGGGTGCAGAGTGAGTTAGGCCCAATGTTATCCTATGAGGGATAGGGGGGCCTTGGTTGGTGGCTGCTGTCTGGCAAGCCACGCGTCTGTGGGAGCTGGGCTCCTGGTCACTTACTCAGGGCAAGTGGGGAAGTAAGTTAGTGTAGAGAGTGCACTGCCAGGGCCACTCGGGCGGCTGGGTGCAGGGTGCTTTTGAGCCTTCGGGCGCTCAATGGAAGTCAATGGGAATGTTCCGGTTTGGAAAAAGGCTGCAGGCTCGGGGACGAGGATGTTTCCGGTGCCACCACCACTTCGAGGGGTAAGTTGGGTAGTTGTAGGTTAGGTGGGTACCCCGGGATTGGGCACAGGGGGCCGCAGGGCGCCGGGTGCAGGGGTGCCTTTTGACGTCGGGAATCTTACCCTCTGGTTGATCGCGGCTGGGGTGGCACTCGGTTCTGAGGCTGCAGGCTTCGTCCAGGATGTCGAGGGGGGTCCTTGGGTGCCGGACTCGGGGTCACAGTCGCCGTGGGGTCGTCCTCAGGGTCTTTGTCCACTCCGGCACTGGCCAGGCTTGGCTGGTGCAGAGTGTGTTGGGTCCGCGGTTCCGGGCTGCTGCCAGGAGTTAGGAATAGGTTTCTCGAGTAGAGCCTCTACTCATGGGAGTCCCAGGGAATCAGAGGTCAAAGGTAGCCAGGTCCTCCGGGGTTTTTGAGGTTGCTGGCCACAAGAGATGCCGCGCTGGAGCAGGAGCAGGTTCGAGGGTCGACAGGCCGGTAGGGCTGGGGCCAAAGCAGTTGGTGTCTTCCTCTTTTTAGCAGCTGCAGGGCAGGTCTTTTTTTCTTCTTGCTCTTCTTGTAGGTTTCTATCTGGAATCTGGGGAAGGAAGGTTCAGGGGGCCCCTAAATACTAGATTTAGGGGCGTTACAGGTAGGTGAAGGCCAGGGACCAATGGGTCCTTGTCCTGGGGTGGGTACACCCCCTATCCTGCCTCTCTCCTGTGGGAGGAGGGCAGTAGCCTAATCCTGATAGGGTAGGGCCTCCCATCTTCAAGATGGCGAGAGCCCGGAGATGTGCTTCACCTCGCCTCCCCCACCTGAGGGGTGGGGTGGGCAGGCTGGCACATCCCCTGTCCTTGTATGGGGTTTCCGGCCAAGCTTCCTGCCAGAGTGGGGGGTTGCAGTGGCCTGGGGAAACTCCAACTGGCGGCATGCCTTTGAAGCTTCCCTTTGCTCATCCTGGGGGAGGAGATTTCTCACCTCACCCAGGATGTGCATTGTTGCAGGCCCGGGAGAGCAGGGGCTCTCCCACCCAGGGGTCCAGCAACGTGTCTGCTGTGTGGCAGCCTGGGCAGCCTCAGAGCAGACGTGGATTGTAGGTTAGCTGTAAGGGGGCATCTCTAAGATGCCCTCTGGGGTGCTTAGTACATTAAATCCCACACTGGCATCAGTGTGGGTTTAATGTGCTGAGAAGTTTGATACCAAACTTCCCAGTCTTCAGTGTTGCCCTTATGGTGCTGTGGAGTTCGTGTTTGACGAGCTCTCAGCACCATGTACTTGTAAAAGGCAGCACTGTACTTACAGTGCCCAGGAATGGACCTGGGTACTGTAGGGGCACAGGGCTCCTGCTCCTGTGCCCACACCATAGGCATAAGGCACCCAGCCAGAGGGGTGGCTGACATATGCCTTGGCAGTATAGGTAATGGGCATGGCACACAGAGATGTGTGCCATGTCGACTCTTTGTTTTGTCCTGCACCCAGACACTCAGCCTGCAAAGGCAGTGTGTGTGTGTAAGGGTACAGGGCCTCTAAGGGTGGCACAATGAGTGCTGCAGCCCTTAGAGGCCTTCCCTGGTCACAAGGCCCTGGGTACCTAGGGTACCATTTACCAGGGGCTGACATGTGGCCAGGGTTTGCCAATTGGGAGTTTGTGTGTTTTAAGGAAGGAACATAGGCCCTGGGCACCTGATTGGCAGGAGCCCAGGGCACAACAAGGGAAAGTGCATCAGCTATTAGGCAAAAAAAGGGGGGGTTACTGCAACAGAAACCCACTTTCTCACAGTGTGCTTTTCTGATACTTGACATTTAAATAGGTAAGAAAATCTTTACATTCTAGACTATTGAAAGGTGGACTATTGTCAGATTGCAAAATAGAAGGAGCACCCCATGTTGCAAAAAGTCTAGTCTCTCAATGACTCTATCATAAGTAGTTGACGACAGGGCTTCCACAAGGGGAAAATGGGAATATTCATCAACACTTACTAGTAGATGATGATCATTGTCAAGGGGTCCAAAGAAATCAATTGCAATCTTCTCTCATGCATGCTTTGGGAGATCAGACATGTTTAACAGATGTGGGGTTGTCTTGGATGACAAGCAGTTGCACAAATGGAATGCTTTTAACTCTTTTTCAACTCTTTCATCAAGACAAGGGGACCACACTTGGTCTCATAAAGGTAGTTATGCAGCAATGACTGAATGTCCCTCATGGGTCAGTTCAATAACTTGTTGTCTCAGACTCGGGTATGCCAATTCTCAACCCTTGCAAGATGACATCTTCTGATGTAACTGAAAGTTCTTCTTGCAAATTTAGAAGCAGTTCCATGACACTGTAATGGCACACGTGAAAATTAGTAAGCAAGGTTTTATCCTTTCCTGGACGATGCACAATCGTATAATCGTGCTCCTACAATCGCAACCCCCACCTCTCAATAAAAGTGGGCATCTTGGCTTTAGGATTGCTGAAAATGGTGAGCATTGCTTGGCGATCAGCGACAACTGTGAAATGCTTTCCATGTAGGAATACACGAAAATGCTCACAAGCCCATACTACAGCTAGTCTTTCTTTTTCAGGTTGTGGATAGGCACGTTCTGTCCTTGACAAACTTCGGGCAGCATAAACCATAATATGTTTGGGACATTTGGATGTCCAGTGTGCTGAGCAAGGATGTCACACAACCCCACTAGGCTTGCATCAACGCTGACCTCTGTCCGCAATTTCGGATTAAAGTATGCCATTTCACTTGCGTTTTGAATTGCATACTTGATTTTCTTGTAGCTTTGTTCACATTCATTTGACCAGTGAAATGGGACATTTCGTTTTGTTAAGTCTCTGAATGGGACACTTACAGTGGCAAAGTCACGTTTATACCTTGAACAGTAATTGGCCATACCAAGGAAGGATTTCAGCATAGTTACATCTTGTGAGGGAGAAGTGTCTGGCAAGGCCTGTACTTTATTTGGATGCAGAGCCATTCCTTCTTCAGAAAAGATGTGATAAAAGAACTTGGGACATTTCGTTTTGTTAAGTCTCTGAATGGGACACTTACAGTGGCAAAGTCACGTTTATACCTTGAACAGTAATTGGCCATACCAAGGAAGGATTTCAGCATAGTTACATCTTGTGAGGGAGAAGTGTCTGGCAAGGCCTGTACTTTATTTGGATGCAGAGCCATTCCTTCTTCAGAAAAGATGTGATAAAAGAACTTGAGTTTGAGTTAATATAACTCACATTTTTCTGCATTTAAAGTGAGACTTACATCAGCAAGTGCACCTTCCGTTATGTAAAATTCTTGGATTCACTTTACATCCAACAACGAAGGATGTTGGAAGTCGTTGCACCACACTTATAAATTTATTGTATATACTTTACAAGAAAAATTTGGGAATTTAAGTGCTTAACTGTGGTCCGTCGTTGTTGTTGCTTTGTTTGTATATATCAGCAAGTATGTGACATGCTTGTGTAAAAGCTTCATCATGTTCCTTTCGTGTGGCCCCAAAAACTAGTATGTCATCACTGTAATTGAAAGCATCTGTGACTGGCAGTATTATGCGATGATTGACATCCTGAAAAGGTTCTGCAGCAGATGACACTCCAAAACATAGCCTTTTATATTGAAACAAACTACCATGAGTCAAAAAAGTAGTAATGTATCTGCAGTTCTCTTCCGGTTTGAATCAGTGATACCCTTTGTTCAAATTAAGGCGGGAAAAGACTTTAGCTCCACTCAACTGCGTAATCATGTCAGCAATGTGGGAATCCCGAAGTTGTTCTCTTTCAATCGCCTTGTTCGCTTGGTGCATATCAACACAGATTCGCATGGCTCCTCCACTATCCTTTTTGGGCACTATTACCATGGGTGATACCCATTGCATTGTACCAGTGAATCCCTCAATGATGTCATGCTTTAATAGTGTCTCAAGTTCTTTCTCAACAGCCTCTTGTAAATGAAATACAATTCGAAAATGCCGTTGAGCAACAGGACAGATGTCCGAATATTTTGTGAAGTTGCACATTCATGGTCTTAAGTCTTCCTAGTCCATGAAACAAGGATGAAAACTGATTCACTGTTTCATGATAGGCATTGCTGTTTACAGAAATCAGCCCCATGCCAGCAGCAGTACTGAATCTGAGTAAACATGCATTTCATGAAATGCCTGGCAAAACATGGATTGGTACTTGTACTTTCATCTTTTTATGCTTCACAGTTACTATGAACGAACTTTGATTTTGCAGTGACGTAGAAGCAGCCCACACACTTTGGTTTTCGATGGGGTTAAACGTGGCACTGGAAACAGCTCATTGTACTTTTCCTCTGGCATAATATTTATCGACGCCCCACTGTCTATGATAAAATGTATGGAGCACCTATTCACCTTTCAGACAGTGTCCAAATGAATTTTGCACTTTCTCTTGTTGATCTGACTTCAACCTGCATACTTCCCTGCAAAAAGCGAATTCTATATGTGCATGTAAGTCCAGCAGTCAACATTGACATTGCACACCCTTCTTCCTCACTGCCACTTGACAATGACAGTGACAAACTTTTAGATGAAGAATTTGACGACAATTGACGTCGTTCAGTTTCTACTTGCCTCAACTGATATTGCCGCTTGGCTATGTGGACGTGCATACAATGACGCGTCTCAAACTTTCTGGCATCCATTTTGTTTTCTCAACGTGATGCATTTGATCTTGCCTTCATTTTGATTTCTCGACGTGGCGCAATCAATCTTTTCCTCACTTTGCAGACCGTTACAAAATGGCTCTCTTTTCTTCAGCCTTTGCATATCTGATCAAGAGGGGACATCTCCCTCATGTGGAAAGGTAAATCCACACCAAAAACATAACTTCTTTCTCTTTGGAGACATTACTTTATGGCCCTCTGGCCCTCTGGCCCTCTACCTTGTTTCTTAACTTATATGTCACACTCAGTGCTGATTCATGTTGGGCACTTCCAGACTCCATGTTAACTCTCTGTCTGTCAGCTCTTTCTTCCCCTCTAGCAGCCATGATTACTCGCTCCAAGCTGAGTGCCTCTTTCAGCACTCGTCATCTGAAGGAATCGGAGAGGCTACCACCTATAACTCTGAGTTGCATGGCTTCTTCATCGTTGAACTCATTGAACTTGCAAAGCTTTATGAGCAAATCAAGTATTTCTACAAACTCATCCGTCATTTCTACAGCTCTCTGCCTTTCCTGACTGCAAATGTACCTAGCAAGGTCGACATTTGGCATTGGATTGAACTTGGTACTTAATGCCTCTTTGATTTGACGGTATGTCACTTCCTCAGCTTGTGGTGTTTTCTTTATCACTTCTTTTACACTTTCACCTGCTGAATTATTTAGATATTTAATGATCTTTCTTTTATTTGCTTCTTTCAGCGCATCAATGAAATCATCAAAAGATTCAACCCAGGCAGTCCATCTGTCGCTAATATTTTGCTTTTTGGATGCATCGAAAGGAGATGGTGGTTTCAAGAAGGCAGCAGCACCATGTTTTGCACTCCATTCAGTAGCCATTGAAAAATGTCACTGTTCCGACTGCCACTCACGGCCTTTCAGTCAGTCCAACGTGATTCACTAGCCTCGTAAGCGCAAACCCCATGCTTCTTCTTGGATTGCGGTGACTGGTGGTGAGGTTGGATGAATCTCTTTACTGAGGTTCTGTAAACATGATAGTATTCTCTATAACTGTGGTCATAGTCACTTCTAATGTTTCTCCGTGTTTACCTGCTCACAGCGTTCTCTTGCACCTGGCTGTCACCGCTCATTGCGCTTTCCGTATCTGGTTGTTACTGCCTTCAGCATTTCCTGGTGTTACAAATGTCTCTACATTTAGCGCTTCCTTGAACTTGGCTAGCACGGAATTTAGCACTTCTCTGTACCTGGTTGTTGCTGCCTTTAGTGTTCATGTACTGTATGAATGACAGCTCTGTGTTGTGGTGCAGTACCTCTTGTATCGACTTTTTCAGCAAATTTCTAGTCGATGACAAACAAACTTTCTTTAAGGTCTTCACTTTCTTCACATGCCTGGCACTGGCTGGAGTGGTGCCCTGAGTCCATATATGCCAACTGTTGATTTTCACTTTGACTGAGGCATACGTGGCATGCACTAGCAGTTTGCTGGATCACAGCAAACTCTCTGGGAGCGCAAACTTGGTTCTTTGGGTTCCAGGGTATACGTAATCCCCTATCTTGACACCAGTTGTATCGTCCTACCCCAGCCTAGGTACTTGCAAATGTTCATGCCACACACGGAACTTGGTATTGCACATCTTTATTCCTCAGCCTGTAAACGTTAACTGAACATTCTACATTATGAATTTCATCACCCACACCCATGCACTTACGTCACAGTTCTACAGAGTCTGCCAGTAACCAAAAGGGTCCTGTCATCTCTAACTCGCATGTCACTACAGTAGAGAGGAAAATAAGGCCCCTATTTGTGGAAACATAGCTTCTGAAAGAGCTCAACCCCTGCTATTGAGCAGCAACATTTATGGCAGTCTGTCTCCCTGCTGCATTCTGGGCAACACTGCTATTGGTACATCATCCAGGGGGTCAAAAGTGGGCGATATGTATCACTCTGGTCAGATTGTCACTATTCAGGCTTAATAAGTGCTTTGTGGCTATCTTTTCACAACATTCAACTGCTTGCATTTTATTTTATCTCTTAGGAAATGGGTAGTTGGGTTTGTAAGTTGAAATCAATTGTCTTCCCCCTGCATCACTTTTCCTCATCCACAGTCACTGGTAGTCTCACTAGTCTACAGGCTACACAGAATCACTGAGATTAGTCCCTCTGCACAGAGGAAAATCTACTCTCAGTGATTGGAGACAGCCAGGGCACGAGGGGAAAGCACACTCTAGCCATGGATGATGCCTCTTTCTCTTCCATGTCTTCCTGCTCGCTGGCCCGAATCCTTCTGCAACGTTGGTACCGGCAACCCCTCCTGGTATACGAAGTTGCCACTGTACTGAACAGTATGAGCACCAGCTCCTCTGATTCATGCTCCCAAGCCAAGACGGTAACAGGTCTCAGCGCTTCTCACAAGAGCAACTTTAACAGTGTCCCCCTTAGGCATATGGGGTCACTGGAATGCGTTGGTACAGGCTCGTCCAGTGCGTGGCGCTTAATATCTCAGCTATGTATATGGTAGACTCCTCTGGCATACGGGGTGGTCGAGCTGACACTCCTGCAAATGGGCTACGGCCCAGTTGTTGCACAGCCAAATCCACACACCTCGCACATGAACATCTCACATGAACATCTCACGGTAGGGATCCACACTGGATCTAGATCCCTCCAACGCTCTCCTCTTTCTCACAGGGCACACTGAGCTTGGAAAGCAGGCCAGCGCTGGTGCTCCAGGGCAGGTGCTCTTGGTCAACCAGGTGATGGATATCCAATAACTGACCTGTGCCCCCATATTCATACAGTCCATCTGGCTGCTTGGCAGATGACAAAGTTTGGGTTCTCAACCTCCCCTTTCCTATAGTCCATTTACAAACACCAAAATGTACTTTAGAGTCTTCGAAGTTTTATGTTGGGGTTCTGCCTCCTTTGATACTTCTCTTTTTCTCCCTTACTCTTGAAATACTATCTGTCACAGCAGGCAAGACTTCAAAGCTGATTGTCCCACAAGACAATTTTTCTTTTTTTTTTAAACTTTATTTTCACCAAAAACATCTTACAAAAGAAGTTATGATACACATACGTACATTGCCCTTGAGCATCAATTTACATGACAGATCGAAATAGTGTCTAAAACCACAAGTTAACATAGTCAGGTAGTCACCAAATAACCATAAGCATTGGCAAGGATAATCGTCTAACAGGTAGGGGTCCCTCACGTCAATCCCACTCTTAATAAAGTAACAAAATATACAGCAACATGACGCTGTTAATCCTGGAAACCAGCGTGAAATAACGTATCCAACAGAGTTGCGTACACAATCAAGCCATACAGTCGAGGATGTGTTATCACTCTATCCCCTCAGGAGTTATACCATGTTCTAGGAAGGATTTAGACTCCTGCCTGAGCGTCTCAACATAGGACTCATAGGGCCCCCAGATGTCCTTGGGGCGTGATGAACTGGGCATCAGACTAGCATAGAGTTCACTGTTCACATTACAATAGGCAAGACTGTGCATCCAACCCTGAATGGTAGGGGAAGTCTTCCGCCCCCAATGAATAGCTACTTCTCTTTTGGCCAGCAATAAGCTAAGTGAGGCAAACCTGCGAACCTGCTTGGGAAATTCAAATGTATATCCTAACAACGCCACTTCAGGGATGGGAGCCAGGGGAATTTTCAACATCTGGCCTAGCGTGAAGTGAACCTGTTCCCACTAACTGTGCAGGTTAGGGCATGTCCAGGAGAGGCGAGCAAAGTCCGCGTGTGGAGCTGAACATTTGTGGCATGTGTGGGGCCTAGTTGGATCTATTTTGTTGGATAGGGCTGGGGTAAAATATATGTGGCGCAGGAATTTGAAGTGTAATAATTTGTGCCTGCTATTTGGGGAGACGTTTTATGTTGCCGAGCAGCAGTATGCCCATTGGTCATCTGTGATGGTGATTCCCAAGTCTACCTCCCATGCGCTACGGATTTTTTTGTCTCGGACTGGTTTCAGCAAGGCGCATGCCTTATAAAGTTTGGAGATCAGATGTGAGCTGTCCGTGCTATTTATGATCAACGTCAGGGGAGAGAACGAGGGCGGCTCGAGCGGAAACGTCAGGAAAGTGGCACGGAGTGCGGATCGTATACGGCCCGTCACAAATTTATCCATAACGCTAGCGGTATCAAGTCGTGCATCTTCCGAAGGGAAGAAAATGTGACCGTCCGAGGAAAGGTCACCCATTGTCTTAAAAGCGAACTGCGTTAGAGTGCGCTGTACCAGCCTTTCCCCCGTTATGGGAAGCAATCGCGGGTTAACTACAGGGAGGGAGGAGGAGTATAGCCTCTCCGTGCCAGTAATCCGGCACAATTTTTGCCGCGTCCAGCATGTGGTGGAGACGGTTTGTATGTCCTGGGGATCTCTGGGGAAGCCTGTGGGGAGGAGCGTCATTAAGTGCTCTGCGAGGACAAGGTCTGCCTCCGGTTTCAGATAGGGAATCCAGGCATCGTGATGGTACCAGGCGAAGGCGTAACTGCATTGTGCAACTAAATAGTAGAGCTGGTAGTCCGCGTCACTATAACCCCCTCGTACTTATGGCAAAGTCAGTACAGCCCAGCGGACTCACGCCTGTCCACCACCTCACACCCAGCGGCTAAGGAGAGAATTGAGCATTGTGAAAAATTGGTTGGTGAGTGGGATCGGTATGTTGTTGAAATAATAGAGAAATTTGGGGAGGACGATCATCTTTATTATGGCGACACGTCCGGCCAGCGATAAAGGGAGACATAGCCATTTCTCTATTTGAGTGGTCAGTGTGTCCACCGCACGTCCGTAATTGAGGCTCAAGATTTGGGCTGTGTCCAGGTGTATGTGTACTCCTAAATATTTCACTGATTCAGTGCACCATTCAAGGGGGAACTCAAGGGCCTAGGGCTCTGTACTGCTTGTCAGTGGGAATATGACAGATTTGTGCCAATTAATGCAGAGTCCAGAAAAACTGCCAAATCTAATAATTTCTCTGATCAATTCATGTAAATTATCTTTTGGGTGTCTGACATAGAGAAATGTATTGTCTGCGTAAAGCGTAATCAAGAGGGGGCCAGTATTGAATTGCAGCCCCCTGTGTAAATGTTTCTCCTGAAAGTGTCGGACAAGTGGGTCCATTGCCAAGATAAACAGTAATGGGGAAAGAGGGAAGCCCTGTCTCGTACCCTGTGAAAGCTGAAAGGGGGTGGAGAATGTGCCATTTAAACGCAAACGGGCAGTGGGCTTGGAAAACAATAAGGCTACTGTGGCGATAAAGCCCATGTGCATGCCCATGCGGCGTATTATTGAGAGGAAAAAAGGCCATTCCAAGGAGTCAAAAGCCTTCTCCGCATCTAATAAGATAGCAGCAGCTGGTGTGCCGGGGTCAATCCTGTGGATGACGAGAAGAGCGTGCGGAGATTGAGGGAAGTGGAGCGATGGGGTACAAAACCAGATTGGACCGGGGAGATTATGAACTCCATCAGTTGAGACAGACGGTTAGACAGGATTTTATAGTCTAAATTTAGGAGGGATAGTGGGAGATAGGAGCTGCATTGGGAGGGGTCTTTTCCTGGCTTGGGGAGTAAGATTATGACAGCATCCCGTAGAGTGGAGGGGAGAATTTGCTTTTCCAACGCCTCGGCATAGACTTCAATGAGTTTAGGGGCGCATATTTCTCTGTATGTTTTGTAAAACACCCCCTTAATCCATCTAGCCCAGGTGCAGAGGAGCCCTGGATAGTATCAATGGCTATGAGTACGTCAGCGACCGAGATGGGTTCAGCCAGGAAATCCTGCATGTGTTTTTCCAAGTATACAAATGCTACTTTGTTGAGATAGTTTTCTTGTGCTTCATAATCTTCTCCAAGGGTGGACTTATATAACGTGGAACAGAATTCTAAAAAGCAACTCTGAATAGCTGTAGTGGTGGTGTGAAGCCGGGAGTCGGTGGTTTGTAATTCAGTAATGTAGGCCTTGTGATAGGGCGGTCTTAACAATTGAGCCAGGACCCTCCCAGGGCGGTCTCCCTCCCCGTAGCGTCGAGCAGTCTGGTATTTCCCCAAGAAAAGAATTTCTCTGTCCGCAACCTCCCTGTATTCCTCCAACAGAACTGTCCGCCTGTTCCCAGTCGTGGATGTAGTGTGGTGCGCAGACGCCTCATTCAACGTCTTGAGATCGCGCTCAAGTTCGTGTAAGCGTGTTGCGGAGGTCTCTGAGTACCCCAGTGTGTTTGGCGATATAGGTGCCCCTAATGACTGCCTTGAAACCCTCCCACTGTACAGCCCACGTGTCCACCGAACCCGTATTGATTGAAAAATAGTCTTCAATGGCTTCCTGGATTTCAGCCCTAAATACTTCGTCCTGTATAGCGCGGTTAGGGAACCGCCACTGCCGCTCAAAACCCTTGGGCGGGGGACCAGTAAGAGCATCTTGGCAGGGGAATGGTCCGAATAAGTTCTAGGGAGCGTTTCAATCAGGAAGCACCAGCCGGATATGTCTGGGAAGAGAATCCAAAAGTCAATCCGAGTCCATGTGTTATACTGACCCGAATAGTATGTGTAGTCTGTAGCAGAGGGATTTCGCTTCCACCATACATCTAAGAGGGTGTACCGATCACAGAGCTCCATGAAAGCCCTACGTGCCCGTGGTATAGAATCCTGAGCCGTTGAGGTACTATCTGCAATGGGATCAGGGAGTAGATTGAAGTCTCCGCCCAGTATCAGAGAAAGTGGGTCCAAGCCACTCAATTGCGTCGATATAGTATGAAAGAAGGCAGGATCATCAGTGTTAGGGGCGTATATACATACTAATGTAATATCCCTGCCATAGAGAGATCTGGACACCACCAGATAGCGCCCTTCGTGTCACAATAAATAGTGGAGGACCTGTCTCCGCTTTCAAGTATCATTTAAACCCCTCACATTCCACGAGAGCAGGGTAAGGGACGAAGGACCCTCAACATTACCAAACTTGGCCATCAGGTTGACAATGCAATTCAAACAAAATAGACAGTCTATCAATGTCGGCAGTTTTCAGCCAAGGATGTAGCATGTCATCGACAAACAAATGAAAAATGAAAACCATTACCCACACACCACCCCCCACCCAGCCATGCCCCCGCGGGGGTAGGGCCACATCACAAAGAATAATGAATGTGAAGTACCAAAGAGTTTCATGCTGAGTTAACATTCCAAAAGAATAGTACCCCAAAGCGAGCAGAACCATACACAAAGGATACACCTTGGGAGGGCAGAAACGCCCCCGCCAGACCCCAGCATGTTGCAAAATCAACACAAATTAACTAGTGTGTTCCTGCGACCACTCAACTATAACATCTGCAGTACAAAAGGTGTCTCAGTCATCCCGTGCCACTGCTGGAAAAAAGTTCCACACTTGCGTCTGAGCCACTGTGCGGGGGGGAGGAGCTGGATCCAGGTCGGGCCGTGGTATTGTTCTTTTGTTTGTAGAGGCAACAAAATTGCTGCGCCTCCATTGGGTTTTCGAAGATGCGGGTACTGCCATCCACATCTACTTTAAGTCTGGCAGGATACAGCATGCCATAGCGAAGCCCAAGATTCCTCAAAGCGGCCTTGACACCACCGAATTTCCGTTGCACCTCTTGAACCATGATACTGAAATCCGGGTAAAAAGACAATTTAGAACCTTGCCAATCTACCTCCCCTTTTTCCCTTGCCAGCTGAAGAATAGTGTCTCTGTCTCGGAAGTTTAGGACACGTGCCACAATGGGTCTGGGGGGAAGGCCAGGGTTAGGGCGAAGGCCTAATGATCTGTGTGCCCTCTCGATCACAAAGCCACTGGTGAAGGCCTCCTTCCCAAACAGGTCTAGTAACATAGTCTCAACGAACCGATCCATTCGGCCGGTGGATGTCGATTCTGGGACCCCAAAAATATGGATGTTGTTTCGACGACTGCGCGCCTCCAAGTCTCCGTTCTTGGCAGCGACTTCCTTCAAAATGCATTCCACGCGGTCGAGTCGTTTGACAGACTAAGACGTCCTGTCCTCGATGTCGGAGATGCGCACCTCCGCCACATCCAGCCGTCTGTCATGCACTTGGACTTTGGCACCAAGGCTAGCGAGGGATTTGTCTAGAGAGTCAAAGCGGCTATCCAATGCCTTAAAACCAGCGTGCATTTCATGCAGCAGGGAATCAGGAGGATATACTGGTCCGCCATCGGGGTCCGTGGCCCGTGCCGTCTCTGCCATGTTGGAGCCACGAGGAAGGTTAGTATCAGCAACCTTCTCGAAGGGTAGCGTTCTCTGCGGAGAGTCATTGCGGCCCATGCCGCGAGAAGCAGAGCGGGGGCAGTCAGCAGGGATCTCAGGGTGAGGGACCAGTGCACAGCTCCTTGCAGCATCTCCGATGCATTTGTCAGGGCCAGCCGGCGCTAGGCTAGCCAGCAGGAGCACCACGCGTTGGGCTATGAGGGAGCCACCACCTTAGCCGGTAATGGGAGCAGTGACAGGTTGAGATTGAGCAGTGGCGGGCAACAATCCATTGGGGACAGAAGTGGAAAGTAACGTAGGCTGAACCAACATCCGTCCTAGTCCCACGTCTAATTGGCAATTGCACAGCTCGTAGGAGAGGAGACAGATCCGCATAAAGGGGAATATTGTGCAGCTCCACATAGGCTGCGCAGCACCGGGCTCCAGGCGCAGAGAGCAGAATGAGGTGAGCAGGTCGGGCCCAGAGGCACAGGTGGCGGCGCAGCGCGTCTTATCCCGGTAGTGACCCGGCCGCCTCCTCAATGCAATAGGCGTGGGGTCTGTGAGCGCCCGGGCCGGCTGCCGAAGGACGCACTCCCCTCCTCTCATAATCCTCACCCCGGGCACATGTAGAGCCAAAAGCCGGTACCGCCGATTACGGAAAGGAGCTCCGGCCGCGAGATCAGCGCACCGGAGGGGGGCCTTGAGGCGCTCTTCAGGGCAGGTGGTAATTACCGCTGCAGGCGGGGACGGGTCAGGGCAGATGAGGTCCGTGCAGGAAGGGACGGGCCCGGGACTTCAGGGCCGCGCCGTGAACCCGCAGCTCTCCGTTTGGTCGCACCAGGGCGCCCAGCAGTTCTATTTTGCCATTGGAGGGTGCAGCAGCGGGTTAGGCAGCCATGGCGATGCGGCGGGCCGTCAGTGGTGAGGTTAGCCGCAGGAACCCGCGGTTTCGCTGGAGGTCCGGACAGAGCTTCAAAGCCAAGCGGCCATCTTGGTCGCCGGCTTGGCCATTCTCCTGTCTCACAAGACAAATCATAGGAAAGAGTAGAATTCACACCTGGCTGTCAGCCATAGTGATAAATGCATTTTAAGGTTAATCCCAGCCCTACACTTTATGATTCCTTTATCAACCCCATCTCCTTTCCTGATATGTTTCCAGGGTCCTTCCTTGCGATCTATCACTGATTTAAAAAGCAACCTTTTGAAGTCTAAAGGGAGGGTCCCTTCTTCCCACCTCCAGTGTGTCCCACACAGTTCACAGGAATGCATCAATACACAAATCTGTCAGGGAGATTGCTCTACTCCTCATGTCTTCACCAGGCAAGCCTGGACTTCTTAAAATGAAACCAAGGGTGCTCCATGTAATCTATCATTGTAGGGACAAATGCAGTTAGTGTACTGTCCCAGCACACTAAGGGACACATGCATCAACATAGACAATAACAATTCTTAAATTGCAATTATTAAGGAATCGCAATTAAAGAATCGCTATTGTCCAAGCATGTAGGAATCGCATAAAAATTTGCGATTCCTACAAATTCCTTAATTGCGACTCACAAACTGTGAGTCGCAATTAAGGAATTGATTCCCATTCATTTCTATGGGCCCAACGATGCATCCCAAATGCAAAAATACCGGTCGCAAAGAGGTAGATTCTGCAAATCTGCCCGTTTACGACCGGTTTTTAGGTTGATGCATGGGGCCCTAACTCTCCAGTACTGTTACTTCCATGCACTGTGCCACTTTAGACACACATGCTTTCAGCACATACATTCAGTTTTTTCACACTTCAGTACTGTAGCTTTCCTATACTGTACCAGTGTGTGCTTTTACACACACTGCCAGTGCACACACATTCACCATGTGTGCGCTGCACAACTCTTCATGGATTGTACTTCATGCAAGCACACATACACCCAGCACATGCTTTTATTCCGCACACACTGCACAGCACTACATCTCTCATGTAATATATTCCTCACAGTTATACATACACCAAGTGCATACACTATCTACACATGCAATGCACAGTACTACTCTATCCCTGTGCTGTGCTCTTCCTGGCACACATACAAGCAGCACAGTCACTACGCCACCACTAATGCACTGGGTAGCACTCCACATCTACCTGATGTAGAATAAGGATGGATTTAGCATAAAGCAGCAGAACATTGAAAAAGGTCCAAAGAACCTGTTGACTACTCAGGCATGGCCCATACAATTAAGAGTGGTTGGGCGGGGTTGGGGGGGCAGGATGTTTTATCTATTTTTTTATTTTATTTTCCCTATTCCGTCATCTGTGGGGGCAGGCTGTTTTATCTATTTTTTTATTTCATTTTCCCTATTCTGTCATCTGTCCACTCCCCCCCCCCCCACCCTCGCCCTGCCCCACAGCTCTTACCTGTACGGGCCCCGCCTGTCACTACTACTGATCACTACACGCTGCCGCCTCCGCACTTGTGCTGCTTAACTTGGCTCTCTTTAAAGGACATCCCAACTAATAGAACTAATGAAAGGTCCCACATACCAGATAACCCTCTAAGTGGACACTATACCCGCTGAGTGGGAAGCCCCTCTAACTGTCTTTATACCAGAAAGCCTTGTATCCTAAATCCACAATACAGCCATAGGAGCATAACACAACACAGGAGGTGCAGCTAATAAAAGTAAGATCTACGGGCTTTCTGAGGTTTTTACTATAATAATTAAAAGCAGAATTAGAAGGTCAAATGCAGTGCAGTCAACAATATTGTAGGATAGTACCACCACTGAATGACTTTCAACTACATATATAGGCTTTCCTGTTTTCAGTTTCTATTGTTGGTAAATTCTGGTGGGGTTTTTTCAGTGTTTTCAAGTGATTTCAATACCTCAAAAAAACAGTGGTTATCAGTACTTACACATTTTCACGCCATTAAAAACAACATAAATAGTGTTTTTCCGGTGTTTATGGAACATTTTGCTTTTATTATTGCTTGCTTGCTGCACTGATAGCGCATGGTATATAGACAGTGTACATATAGTGTATATGAGGTCCAAATAAATGTTTGCAATTTAATTATTAAAGTAAACCATAGAATACTTCTTCAGTGAGTCTTTGGTCATTTGCACTCCCTCTTGCCTTCCCATGTCAACTTTATTTCTGTGAAAAGGCCCTCTCAACATTGGCACTTGAGATGGGCAATACCAAAACAACCAGTACACAATTTTTTTAACTCTGGCCATTTACATAGCTTTCCATGCCAATATTGGTGCACTTGAAGATTGCGATTCTCAGGGTAGGTTCTGCAACATTTGCGTTGTACTGGGCGCTCACGCCCTCAGAGTTATTGAAGAGCTAAAAAATGTGGCAGCACTGTTTAAACTACGGAGGAAATTCCCCTCTCTGGAAGGGATCTAGAACTTGTACAGAGTAACACAGTGAGGTTTCATTGACTTCAAATGCCACGGTTGGTGAAGGGACATTTCTATGCATCATTGCAAGCCATTTCTCATACATTGTTAAATAAAAGTTCTTGAATTGCTCTTCAACATTGCTGTGCTTACAAAGTGGCAAGCACTCTAACATGGAACATGTTGCGGTGCCAAAATCACTAAAGGTGTCACCCAGCCTACTCTCAAGGAGATGTTTCACATCTACACCAATTATGCTGAACACTTGGCAGACAAGGGTGTTTTCTGACTCAAATGTTTTTATTATGTCCGCTACAGAAGTTATGTTTTCCTGTAAAAATCTAAGAATGCAGTAGAGTGTACTTTTTTCACATCACTATCAGTATGTGACCAAAGATCCTCACATTTCTTGCCTTTGGCATCATCACTCACAGAAATTCTGCAAACGGTTGCCAAATGGATAATAAAGCATTGGACCGAGAACCATCATCTAAGGGACACAGTTGGGATGACTTTCATTGATGCCACACAAAGCACAAAATGCGAAATATTTGCGTTTTAGTTCCTGTGCATAACAAAACAGTGCACAAGAATAGACTAAAAAGGTAATAGCTTTCTTCATTAACTCTGAAGATTGTAAATATGTTTTCAGTATACCATCTAACAAGTGTCAAGGATCTCTTACAGGGAAGAACTACAGCTCAGGTTTCGATTTTGACAGGTCATCACACAACTTTTTATTATACGTAGCTGAATCACTGCAAATACAAACAATATCACTCCAGTCTTTGTTGAACTTGGAAAGAACCTTTTTGCAGAGCATTCCAAGTGACACTGTGTTCCATGTTTTCCAAAAGTCTAGTGCCATGTTTTCACTCCTATCCCAGATGCTTAGTGATAACACTCTTTTCACATAAACTTGTCACTATACCTTGCATTGAATGTTTAAAGCCTGAGGTGTTGGCAATTTACCTACTATCAATACTGACTCACTAGTAACTGGGGGCTGATGCATCAATGATTTTTACGCATTCTCTGTGGGTAAATGTGATGACACATATTGGGAAAGATTCCAAGCCATTATACCAATCAGTGAAAGAATCAAAAGCAGCCAAAATATCAAATATGATTTTGATATTTCCTGATTCTCTACAGTTTATAAAATAATTCAACAAGACCTAAAACATGCTTCTAAACCCTGCATCTTTAGACCAAAGACCACAAAACCGAAAGAAACGAAAGGAAGAAGAAACAATATTTTAGTGGCATCCCTAAACAAAAAAAACTCAAACAGAATAATGTTAGTCCAGTCTTTCTTGCCGCTAGCTTGTATAACAATGGTTCATTGTATTGGCCGATGCAGAAAGAAAAAAATTGCTCTTTCGCTCTCTTTTTTCTCTCTTTGAATGGCATTTAGTTAGTGGTTGTGCAGGTGTTTTTTCAGTGTTTATATGTTTTCACTGGTGATGGCTATTTCTCTTTCAGTGGGGTTTTATCAGTTATTATAGGTTAAACCTAAAACCGGACAGCCTATACATATAAAATGATTCACAGAAAATACTGTTACTATCAATAAAGATTTCAGTGTGCAATACTGTGCAGCCTAAAGATCTTTTTTCTCCCATTACTTGCTTGCTGCAAATTAGTCACAGGACCTAAATCAAATGTTCCTGTACCCCAAACCCCTTAAACTAAAAGTCCTAACTCCAGTAGTACATGAACACAGAAGAAAAGTCTCTGCAGATCACTCTTTTTTTGCATTTGGAAAGCCTTTGGCCCCTAATGGGAAAATCATGTGGGCAGTAGTGGCTGGTGTGGGGACGGAGTGGCGGGGCAGGAGGGAAATGGGTGGGGAGGGCGGGACGGAAAACAGGCAATACACATAAAAAATAAGAAAAATACAGAGAACTTACCTGCCGCCTGACGCTCCTTTCCGTGTCCTGGTAGGCTCTAGATGTGGTCTCTTACTCCTTTCTCCTGGTGCTCTACTGGGCTGGCTTGGCGGAAAGGGAAGGACTTCTGGCCTAAGACAATGCAATACCAGCCAATCCTGGAGCTGATTAGCTAGAGCAGCCTAACTCAGCGCTCATTTTGAGGCTGGGGGCCTGTGGCTGCAATCCCTTGGCTGTTCCTCAGCCTTGGGATTGCAGGCTTTTAAATATGCAGGTCAGATTGGTCAGCTGGAGGCATCCAGCCAATCTGACCTGTGCACTGACAGGGGGCTGCATCATTAGTGCAATTGCACTGATTAGCCCCTCCCCATTCCATTGCGCTGTAACAGAGCGACCCTTGGACACATTAATAAAATGGTATTCATTACCATTTTATTAATGTATATGCCTGCTGCACTCGCAGCAGGCGGGTGATGCTCCTCCGTCATAATGGAGGAGCCGCCACTGCATGTGGGCTATCTTGTAGGGTCTGGTCACCCCCTGGAGCACCCTATAACTGTCAGGCTTAGGAACTTTGAATACTGGGACTTGATACTACATATGGCTACATAGCCACGGAGCCACGGGCAGGCACAATGCGCTGGGCGAGGGAGCAGCTTTGATGAAAGCGTGACTACAAATGCCCCTCCCCTTCCGTGCAGAGCTCATGGGGTCAAATTTAGGCAGTAATTAAATTATATTGAAGCATCATACCAATTAGGTATTGTATTACGCACAGTTTTTATACCTTGATATGCACTAAGGAATACATCAGGCATTACTCAAGAGTTGTACTAGGGATCAATTTAACCTGATCCTGATGAAAAGCCATAGAGGTAAGGCTTGAAACATGTAGACCGCGAGTTACACATACATTACTCTTAGGTTCCAAGTGGCCAGGTATTTTTTTATTTTTTCACTATCTCTCTAACCCTTCCACTCCTACTTGAGCAATATAGCCCACACTTTCCACAAAGTGTTCCCACTCCGTTAGTCGTAGCACCTGACCTGGCAGTTCGGACTGGACTGTTCCGACTGGAGTGGGGTCGAGGCTTTTTTGCATTTGGCTGGGTCCAAACTGAGGTGGCATGGTGAGTGAAAAATGTTGGATTGGGTTACAGCCTGAGAGATTGCCAGTGGCTGAGATTAATTCAGGCATTCCCTCCATCACCTTGTTGTTGCAGTTTCTGCCCTAAGTACGACGAGTATATTCTGATGTGGGTCCGTTTTCACTGTGGCACTTAAATCAATCTGTATTTGGCTGATGACTCTCCATAATAAGAGCTAAACTGGTGCTGGGTGGCTTGTTTTACGGTCTAGTGAGGACCCGGCCTGGCAGCTCGGGCTAGACTGTTCTGATTGAAGCTCAGTCAAGGCTGATTTGCATATGGCTGGGTCCAAACTGAAGTGACACAGTTGGCGAAAAGCAATGGATTGAAATGTAGCCCAAGCAATTGCCAGTGGCTGAGATTAGTTCAAGCATTCAATCCATCACCTTGCTGTTGCTTTTATTTGTTAAACAACATGGAGTCACTACTGGATTCCTACCAGATTGTTTAGGGATTTCAATGGTGCTGAGTCCTGATGAAGGCCGAATGACCTATAGTGGCAACATAGGCCATAACATGTAGACCGTATTTAAGGACGCAGAGACTATTATGGTCCTCAGACGTCTATCCTAAGTTCCACCAGAGTAAGACTAATCTTTAACCTCCTAAGGGTGATCACTATTACCAACAGTGTCTATTTGGTTACACCCTAGACCATTTTACCGCCTTCAATATCATAGCACTCCCATATTTTCTTGTTTTGCCCACCCAGATGCATATCTGCTAACTCACGCGGTGCCACTGTGTGACACAGGATATCGGCTCCCATCACCCAATGAGGAACCGATATCACAAAATGGCAAGGAAATCGTGCTAAAAACCACTGTATATAGTGGTTTTCCAGCTCGTTTTCCGAGGCTTTGAACTGCCGACATCCATTAAGGGGTATGCAAATACCCCAGGACATTGGCGCAAGCCTCAGAATTTTTTTTATGGGGGGTGGGTTTGTGGGCAGGGTGGGGTTCAAAAGTGTCTCTTAGGTACTTCTTGGAACAAGGCCCTGTCCCCTCCAAGACAGCCCCCAGCCCAATACATGGTGAGATTTTTGTTCAAGTTGGCACGTATGCAGAGGTACTATCTGGTTGAGGATGTGTCCAGTGATGAAGCATGTCACAGGAACATTGTGGATGAGGAGCTCTGCCATAACCATACAAAGTTATTTAGGCACGGTCTTACAATGGGAATAATCTTTCTGAATTTGGTTTACCTATCTCTTTTGTTTGATTTGTCTAATAATATGGGAGATGTAATGGTATCCCAGGTTATAGCTCCTTGTTCCTTATTTTTATTGGTACCTAGAGAGAAGACAGACCTGTTCTAAACTGGCAATAGCATAAACATATACCGACTTCCTTCACAGATGCCATTAAAGCTGCAAGATGAAAATTCCTACAAATCAAAAGAAATGTATAAGAAGCAAGTATACAGTACACTTTGTTGTACTCAGCAAAGCTTCATGTTACGGTTAAGGCATGCAACATGTGTTCAATTACTGAAAGCAGGCAACTAAATTTTACAGTAAAAACCTTGTGAATCTAACAGCTCAGAATAACTCTGGCACCGCAGTAGTCTCGGTTTCACTCAGCAACAATGATTTAGCGCCTGTTGCCCTCCAGACAGAGCTCTGCAGTTGAAAATGTTCTTATTCCTCTGTTGCAAAATGTAGCTAGCCTCTTGAGAGGCTGGCAGCTGCTGCTTCTTGATACTTGGCGTACTGATGGAGCCACCGCTTCTTGACTGCTATTTGACTGCACACTTTTCCATACAATCAACAGCCAATCCTGTACCCCGCAACTTGCAACTAGATGGATCTTCTAACTGCTAGATATGGTCATATTTCACCCGTCCACATGTTCCTCTGTCGAACAGGAGCAGTTTGCAACCTGGCCATCCGCGACTAAGTTCATGGTTAACAAGTTCACTTGTTTTTGTTATCATTTCTCTATATTTGTTTTTGGCTCATCATTTGCTGGTTAGCTATAATGAAATGGGGATGAGATTTTAGGCTCTCCCCTGGTGGGACCCTTTAGGAGATAGTCAATGAAAGGAGGGCGGGATTAGGAGCGTTTCTCTGATGGGTTTTTTCTGTCAGAGTGGGAGATTTAATGTTTGATACTGTATATATTAATACTTTCCATCCTCAAGTCACTGCCTAGGTGTGCCCTGAAGTACCCCTGTATTATAAACTTCAATGAACTCAACACATGCTCTATTAAAATGTTAACATGGAATGTAAGGGACATGAATGAGCCAAGTAAAGCAGAGCAGGTACTGGCATACCTTAACATAGCCAGTATAGATATTGGCATGCAACAGCAAATACAACTTGCAAGATACAATATATTTCTAGACTCACGGCAGGATGAATTGACAAGAGTTTTTGAGACGTTATAATCTTCATATGCAAGGGGAGTAGCAATTATAATCTATCAGGGTGTTTCCTAAGAATCCACCAGACCATTAAAAATAATTAGGATAGATGTGTTATCCTTCAAGGTGACCTATAGGGGGAAAATATAATTATAGTATACAAATATAGACCTAATATCGATGACACAGGCGTCTTTCATCAGCTACAGGTGAAAATCATGCAGCTTGGCGCTTAGGTAATTATCTGGGGGCAGAACATTTTATGTAATATTAGACCCTGCGAAAGACAAGATTGGCCATATGCATTGGCCTCACCCCAGGGCTGCCTCACAGTTACATAACATCATGGCTGGTTATGGCATGGTACACATCTGGCAAATGAGGCATCCTGAATGCCTGGAAGGTTTGTGTGTTACACCTGCACACAACACCTGGTCAAATATTTACTACATTGTTGATTTTGAAGTTAATGGGTGATGGGACCACTAACATTTAACACAACGTTGTATGATTGCACCTTTGTGTGACTGAAGGTCTCTAACCTAAGGCTACATCTCGCTGCGTTTGCATGGAAACTCCAACCTAATGCTTTACATGATTCAGATTTAAAAGCAGAAATAAGTGCAGCAATAATAGACTTTTTTGGTATTAAGGACCACTCAATTGCAAGTGCTGCAGGATTGTGGGAGGCTTTTAAGGTGGTGATCTGGGGGTCATGCATCTCAGAACAATTGGGAATCCTCAGAGGAATAAGAGAACGGTTTGAAAATATAGACAGGTAAATTTGATGCTCAACAGATTCAGCCTGAGGATTACAGAGTCGAGGCAGAAGGAGGATCGAATTATATTGGGAAGGAAGCTAAATCCAGGAAATATGGAGAGGGAATGAGACCTGAGTGGTTACTAGCATCACTCTGTAAACACTTAAGAGCTAGTACGGACATCATAGAACTCAATACCAATGATGCCGTAGTCATAGATGAGGCTAGCGAAATTCTTCAAGAGTTTACCAGCTTTTACTAACAGCTACACCAATCAAAGACATCCCTTTCCTCTTATGACATTAACACACTTTTGGATATGATAGAGTTCACATGGTGTGTGTCAGGCCGTGAGGTAACGAGCCGCGCCTACTCCCGACAACACGTCGGAACTACAATTCCCGGCGGCCTTTGCCGAAGGGGAGGAGCCACGAGAATATAGTCGCGTACGACGCTCCTGGCGTCGTACGTGATACTGACCAGATTTGCCAAGCGGACGCTTGGCACGGTGATTTCCGCGTTACGAGGCGAGTGCTATCGCCCAACCCGGGTTCTATTCGGACCCACCTTCTGGCTACGCGACACGGCTGAGCGTGAGTTAGAGTCCAGGAACCTTGAGCCGAAGATACGGATCAGCTGCGGACCGTCCACGAAGGCGGGAGGACTCGTAGCGGTGTATCAGACCCCCCCGGTGTCTCCCTGAGATCACAGGGATTTGGGCAGGACTGTTCCCGGTCGAACTCCGTGAGACCTGGGTCTGCCGACGACCAGAGGGGTAAGACTCTTGACCCCCGGAGCGGAGGTTGAGAGTAGTTTGTACTCATTTGTTTTCGAGACATTTGGCCACCGCCTCTAGGCTTCCAGGGAGGAAGTGGAGAGGCTCGTTTTTCTTTTGTTATTAGGGGCAAAAATCAGGGACGAGACTTTTGTTCGTTTGATATTCCAGGGCCTTGTTCGAACTTGTGCACAGGGTCAACGGGGTTTATCAAAACTATGCCAACCGAGTTTTCAGTGCTCCCGGTGAGGTACTCTGTACTCCAGCGTCAGAACATTGCTGCATTCCTTTGATTCCCCGGTGAGGGGCCTTTTTGGTTTGTTCTGTTTCCTGCTGCTTGATGCTGGCAGAGTTCTTATATGCTTTCGGTGTGGGCAGCACGGTTCTTCTCATCCGTGATTGAAACGCATCCTACCGTCAGGACTAGAGAAGACTGATGGTATCCCTTCCCTTGCAGCCCCTTCCCTACCTTTCCCTCGCTTGATTACCTCTATGCTCTGTTCACAATTGTCTAGTCAGAGTGTGGGGAAATCAGGAGGTGGACCCATATGAGCATCACCCTGATCCTGAGGAGCGTGGAGCCGTTGTGACAGAATCACGTACCCACGAAAACAGTCTCCTCCCGGTCAGGGTTCGGCTCAGTGATGGCTACGTTAGAGGAAGTTATCCGAGCTTTGAATTTGGTCCAACAGGAAGTCGCCGCTTCTCGCGCAGAGAATGCGGTGCTGAAGGATAGACTTGATAGACAAGCCAGAAATCCATTTGATGTGTCTTCTGGCAGTTCACAGATCCAGGTACATGTCCCCCCGCCGATTCCCTTGGCTAGTCCGGAAAGGTATGCAGGCGACCCCCATAAAATACAAAATTTCCTGACACAAATTGCACTACATTTCTCTTGTAGACCTGCCTCTTTTGCCACAAACATATCTAGGGTATCCTTCGCTATATCATATCTCACTGGGGACGCCGCCAATTGGGCGGTTCCGTTGGTCAGAAACGACGATCCACTACTCTCCGATTGGACAGCCTTCCGGATGGAATTCGAGAGGGTGTTCGATAGGAGAGCCACCACACTCAGTGCGGATCGGGAGTTGTTGGAACTGCGGCAGGGTAGGAAGGATTTGATTACAAACATGACCTCCTTCAACCGACTGGTGGGAGAAACAGCATGGCCTGAGGAAAAACGAATGGCCCTGTATTACCAAGGACTTCGGGACGAACTAAAAGACGTCCTGGCCCAAATTGATCCCCAGCCCAACACTTGTACGGACCTCACCCTGAGACTAGACCATCGAATGTCCGATAGGGGCGGGGACCGTAGAGGAAGAGAAAGAGGAACGGGGGGCGTAGAGAGACCAATCCGACCATCTCAGGCCTCGAATGAGGCCGTTCCCGAGCCCATGGACGTCGGAGCTATAAGGCCTCCACTGTCCAAATCCGAACGCGAATCCAGGCGAGTGCAGGGGCTCTGCATGTACTGTGGGAAGAAGGGTCACTACGTAAGGGAGTGCCCTGTGAAGCCCAAGAAAAGGAATGCTTCATATCCAGGGAAACAAGTAGCCACCGCACAAACGGAGTCTGACGAACCTAAAACCGAAGACCTCAGGCGGGAGGAGGTAGCTGAATGCAAATGGATAGTTCCGTCGTTGGGGTTTTCAGGGGTACAGGGAGCAACCGCTCATATAGTGTTGACAATGACCCTCCGAACCGGGCGGAAACAACATCTGGTTCGGACGATGATTGACTCCGGGGCCACCGGCAACTTTATAGATGACGGACTAGTGCAGCGACTGGGACTTGGAAGAGTGCCCAGCGAAAAACCAGAGACCGTATTAGCAGTAGACGGCAAACCGTTGAAATCCGGTCCCGTTACTGAGCATACGGATATCATAGAATTAGGGCTCGAAGGTTCACCACAAGACCATGTGGAGAACTTCGCGCTGAACATCATTGAGGCACCACAATATGAAATAATTCTGGGCATGCCATGGCTCTGGCATCACAATCCCACCCTGGATTGGAAACAAAAAACCATTGCGTTCAACTCTCCAGACTGTTTGACCACGTGCATGAAAGCACATACCTCGCAGGTTCTATCCATGATTCAGGGTTACCAGGTAGCCACAGCAGCCGAAAAGGACGTGACGTTGCCCGCGGAGTATCGGAAATACCAAGAGGTGTTCAGTGAAACCAAGGCGGAGAAACTCCCTCCACACCGCGAATATGATTGTCAAATTGATCTCATAGATGGCGCCATCATCCCATCATGTAGGGTATATGCCTTATCGGAACCCGAAACGAGACACCTACGGGCCTACCTAGACCATTTCTGTTCCATTGGCTTTATTCGCCCTTCTCGTTCACCAGCGGCATCCCCCCTTTTTTTTACGGCGAAAGCCAATGGGGAACTTCGCGCGTGTATCGATTACAGACAACTGAATAAAAACACCATTAGAAATCGATACCCTCTCCCACTCATCCCCGTGTTGTTGGATCAGGTCAGGGAGGCCAAGATATATACCCGATTGGATTTAAAAGGGGCGTACCACCTGGTGAGGATCCGAGACGGAGATGAGTGGAAGACGGCTTTTAAAACTCGTTTTGGTTTATTTGAATACTTGGTTATGCCGTTCGGGCTGTGTAACGCCCCGGCGGCATTCCAGTATTTCCTTAATGATGTTTTAAAAGAATACGTGGACAGATTCGTAATCGTCTATATCGACGACATTTTGGTCTATTCAGTCACAGCTGAACAACATACCCGTCACGTCTTTCACGTCCTACAAGCACTACAGGACAATGGCCTCTATTGTAAACTCAGTAAGTGCGAGTTTAGCGTTACAGAGGTAGAATTCCTGGGAGTCATATTAAATCCCCGGGGGTTTCGAATGGCAGAGAGGAAGGTGGAGGCAGTCCAGAATTGGCCCATTCCCAAAAGCGTGAGGGAAGTGCAATGCTTTTTGGGGTTCTCAAATTACTACCGGCGGTTCATCCCTCAGTTCTCGCAAGTAGCCGCTCCCATCACTAGATTGCTGAGAAAGGCTACCCCGTTTCTGTGGACCTCAGAGGCCACGGAGGCATTTGAACAACTGAATTGGGCCTTCTGTAACGCCCCCATTTTGCGACATCCCCAAATGGAGAACCCATTCATTGTGGAGGCGGACGCCTCGGATGTGGCCACAGGGGCGGTGCTATCACAGAGGGACAAACACACAGGCCAATTACACCCGGTGGCGTTCCTATCCAAAAAGCTAAATGCAGCAGAAGCAAATTACACGGTGGCCGAGAAAGAACTCCTGGCCATCAAGACAGCCTTCCAAGAGTGGAGGCATTACCTTTGGGGAGCACAACATCCAATAACGGTATACTCGGACCACCGAAACTTGCAGTATATGAAAACGGCCAGACACCTGTCACAAAGGCAAATGAGGTGGATGCTGTTTTTTGCAGGATATGACTTTGTGATCACCTTTAGACCAGGAGCTGACAACAAAAAAGCAGATTCATTGTCTAGGCAGGGGGAAGCGGAAGAAGCCATACAGGATGAACCAAGAACAATTATACCCCCCGAGAGAATTGTATGTACCATATCCGCAAATCAGTTCATGGAACACGTGACCGGTAACCGATCTCCACAACAGTGGAAAAAATGGGCATCTCAAGACGTTCGTAGGACTCTCAAACATGGAATCCCGCTGCACGACAACAAACTATACCTACCTACCCACGCCCTCCGTTTGAAGGCGTTCAATTGGTGTCACAATGCGACATTAGCAGGCCACCCAGGAGAAAAACAAACCATGCACTTGGTGCAAAGGCGATTCTGGTGGGGGAGTCTGGCAAAGGACGTGAAACTATGGATAGAACAATGCGAAACATGTGCCAGGGCAAAAGGCGAACAGAACAAGAACAAAGGACTGTTAATGCCTCCACCCACGCCCTCCCAACCATGGCAATCCATCAGCGTGGATTTTATAGTGGGTCTCCCACGGGATCAGGGATGTAACGCCATATTAGTAGTCGTAGACAGTCTGACGAAAATGGGCCATTTTATTCCCTGCAATAACCTGCCTACGGCCAGCGAAACAACGCAACTACTTTTGACGAATGTAGTGAAGCTACACGGAATTCCCCGGGTCATAATCTCCGACAGAGGCCCCCAATTCATAGCACGGTTCTGGCACGTGTGGTGCCAGGCTCTTCGAGTGGAAGACGCTCTGTCCACCAGCTTCCACCCGCAAACCGATGGGCAAACGGAGAGACTAAACCAAACCATCAAGAAATATCTATGATGCTATGCCAACGAAGCAGAAAAATCGTGGGTATCCCTGTTATGGTTGGCCGAACTATCGTACAACAATGCGTGGCATTGTTCGACAGGAGAAACCCCTTTTCGGGCCAATACGGGCTTCCATGCAAACACCTTACCAGTGGCCATTCCTAGTGAAGTACAAAACCATCCAACAGTCTCGGCACAGATGAAAGCCCTCCTAAAAGGTCATCGCCGCATCCAAGCACATCTCCAACAAGCCAAGACATCCTATAAGAAATGGGCAGACAAACACCGACAAGAGGGTCCCACATACCAAGCAGGCGATAGAGTATGGCTCTCTACAAAGAACCTACGGTTCCGTTATCGAAGCATTTTCCACCCACGGTATATAGGTCCATATACCGTCCTGCGCAGAATAAATCCAGTGGCCTATAAACTGAAATTGCCAGGGTCATTGAGAGTCCACCCAGTATTCCACTGCAGCCTGCTGAAACCAGCAAAAGGCAAACCCCACAAAGTACCGCCACCCGTGATAGTGGACGGGGAAAAAGAATATGAGGTACGACGCATCCTGGATTCCAAGTACCGCCAAGGATGCCTGTGGTACTTGGTGTCATGGAAGGGTTACACTGCGGAGAACGATTCGTGGGAACCGTGCTCAGGGGTCCATGCCCCCCGTGCGGTGCGATCGTTTTATGCCCGAAATCCGACCAAACCTGGCGCTAGGAGGCGCATGGGAGGGGGGCGTACTGTCAGGCCGTGAGGTAACGAGCTGCGCCTACTCCCGACAACACGTCGGAACTACAATTCCCGGCGGCCTTTGCCGAAGGGGAGGAGCCACGAGAATATAGTCGCGTACGACGCTCCTGGCGTCGTACGTGATACTGACCAGATTTGCCAAGCGGACGCTTGGCACGGTGATTTCCGCGTTACGAGGCGAGTGCTATCGCCCAACCCGGGTTCTATTCGGACCCACCTTCTGGCTACGCGACACGGCTGAGCGTGAGTTAGAGTCCAGGAACCTTGAGCCGAAGATACAGATCAGCTGCGGACCGTCCACGAAGGCGGGAGGACTCGTAGCGGTGTATCAGATCCCCCCGGTGTCTCCCTGAGATCACAGGGCTTTGGGCAGGACTGTTCCCGGTCGAACTCCGTGAGACCTGGGTCTGCCGACGACCAGAGGGGTAAGACTCTTGACCCCCGGAGCGGAGGTTGAGAGTAGTTTGTACTCATTTGTTTTCGAGACATTTGGCCACCGCCTCTAGGCTTCCAGGGAGGAAGTGGAGAGGCTCGTTTTTCTTTTGTTATTAGGGGCAAAAATCAGGGACGAGACTTTTGTTCGTTTGATATTCCAGGGCCTTGTTCGAACTTGTGCACAGGGTCAATGGGGTTTATCAAAACTATGCCAACCGAGTTTTCAGTGCTCCCGGTGAGGTACTCTGTACTCCAGCGTCAGAACATTGCTGCATTCCTTTGATTCCCCGGTGAGGGGCCTTTTTGGTTTGTTCTGTTTCCTGCTGCTTGATGCTGGCAGAGTTCTTATATGCTTTCGGTGTGGGCAGCACGGTTCTTCTCATCCGTGATTGAAACGCATCCTACCGTCAGGACTAGAGAAGACTGATGGTATCCCTTCCCTTGCAGCCCCTTCCCTACCTTTCCCTCGCTTGATTACCTCTATGCTCTGTTCACAATTGTCTAGTCAGAGTGTGGGGAAATCAGGAGGTGGACCCATATGAGCATCACCCTGATCCTGAGGAGCGTGGAGCCGTTGTGACAGTGTGAGGATGATCAACACCAGTTAATGGAAATGCCGTTATGTACTTAAGACATAGTTCAAACCACAAAAATGGCTGCCAAGTGGTTGCACCTCCGGATCTGATGACCTACCAGTCAAGTTCTATAAAGAGTCTGCCTCACTTTTGGCCCCTCACCTCCTGGTAATGTATGAGGAGTCCAGGAAGTCTGGCAGTCTTCCACCCTACCTCAGAGAAGTTCTTATTATAACAATATTAAAACTTGATAAGCAATCCAACTTCTATCACCCATTGTGTTGTGTCTGCCAAGACTTGTTCTATAGATTGTCAATGTGGAATGTAGAATGTGTATGATAGTGGGTCTCCCCAGTTACTTTCCTGCTGGTGTGGAGGCTGGGATATTACCCAAGAGCTATTCTACTACAATATACGTCATCTTTTCTATCTACGCTTGATGAGAGATCATTGATAGCAGCCTACTTCATCACACTGGTGATGATTCCTAGACCTTACTGGAAAGGGTTACGGTAAAGCTGAAGCAAGAATTTACAGCTAGACACTTCAAATAAGCTTGCAACACGAGAACGTCTCAACACCTGTATGCCCCGTGTTTACGGTGGTTTAAGGTACTGTATAGTTGTTGCAGTGTATTTTAAATCTGTGAGAGATTTGTAATTGCAGCAAAAACGAGGTTCACAAAGTAACCGTTAATCTCTGCAAGCCTGTGCGCATTGAGGGCTACATAGCGCATGAGAGTTGAGTACATGTCTTCCACCTCACCAGTTCTTGAGCGCCTGTGACATTGTTGCGCTTGTGTGTATCCTCTCCTGACATCTCCGAAACCTTGTGATGTCTTCCGTGGCTACTTGTCTTAAAGTTGGTTGTCAAGATGGTTTACAATAGCTTGCAGGCACTACTCACATGACCCGTATGACGCTACACTGGGGCATCAACGCATCTCTTCTGTTCCAACGTGGTCTGGCAAGCGCTGATCTTGCAACCCGGTGTGACAATCTCGCACACTGGTGTGACGCTACAGAACCTACTTTGTTTTACGGTTGGACGCTACCCTGTGCTTCTTTGAGATTCAGCAAGGAAGACACACAAACGTACAAACGGAGCAATACTTGGATCTAAAGACAATGATACTTCATCAAGGTCACTAATTTGACTATGCCCGCATCATTCATTCACCTGACTCTGCCCGAATTGGCCATTTGAAGGTGAATGCCAAAGACATGCTAAAGGCAAGCCCGTCTGTGCCCCTCCGTGCACTGGCCATGCTCAGCCCCAGCCATGCTGCCAGTCTCAATGCAGAGTCTGAAGAAAGCAAAATCTTACTTTATACTCGAGGACAGCTGCTCGAACTAGGTAAGATGACGCTCTCTGCCCCAGTAATGAACTACGCTGTGGAAGTTACTACATGTACCTCCACTAGCACTGATATCCCTGTCCTTAGCACTTTAAAATGTGGACTTCTCAACGTGAGACCTCTGGAGAAGCACTCAGCTGAGTTACATTTGTTACTTCAATCTGGGGACTGGGATGCTTTATTCTTTACTAAAACCTGAACTACTTTCGACTCAGATGTCGATTTGGGCTTTGCCTGCCCGACAGGCTTTAAAGATGTTCCATAAACCCCTGATCCAGAAGAGGGGGAGCTGAGTGGGCCTAATCCACAAGGATAAATGGGAATTTGTTCCACTTAGTCGAGATGAGTTTGTTCCACTTAATCTAGATGAGATTGTAGGCCCTGAGCTACTAGGGTTTTCCCATAAGGACAGCAAAGGTAATATATTATCTGGTATTGTGCTATTACCCCCCCCCCCCAGTCCACCAAGCTCCTATCTCCTATCTCCAATCTCCAATCTCCTATTGATATTTTTAGTAGCATGGCACTCCCTGGCTCACTAAAGATTCAAGATTTGAGAGATTTCAATATGTGGTCTGAGGGAGACGCTGTACCTGCGTTTAAAGATCTTCTTGGGTAATGTGAAAACTTAGGACTGCAACAGATCGTTCCATGTCCAACTCACCAGGATCCTTTTTTCTCCATCCATGGCCTTGCTACCATAGGGAATAGTCTCCTGCTCTGTTGGACAGATCAGTTGTTAGTGTCTTTCTTCCTATGAGGTAGTGAATTAGTCCTGCAAAAGATCAATCTGCAGGGTAGATGTATTGGTAGAGCATGGTATAAACTCAGTAAACAGTCTGGGGATAACCAACTACTTTAGACCGAGGTATTGATTTCAAAGTATTGACTACCCCATGGAGACCTTCTGCCACTTGGTATAATGGTTTCCTTAAAGCTAAAAAAATGATTTTTAAAAAAGCTGAGAGAAAATGGTGCATGTTCTATAAGTCAGAGGACAAAAAAGATCTCAAAAAGGCTCTGGCAAAGTATAAGATCAAAACTGCCAAAGCCGAAACTTTTTCTAGTGCTATCTTGGCTGCACCCAACAGCGCAAAAAAAAGTGTTCAATATTATGCGAGAAATGTCCAATCCGGAGTGTGTGAACCATTCTATAACTGCGTCAGAGACTTCATCTGATAATTTGCTGTCAATCTTTGCAAGGTGACGAAGCCCCAGCTGTTTTGAAAAGGGCAATTGTGTCACCTTTATTAAAAACGTCAACACTGGACCCTACATTTTAAGCAATTGTAGACCAAACTCTTTTTTACCATATACGGTAAAGATTTTGGAACGTTTTGTCACCAAAACGTTATCTCAGTTTCTGGAAGTCAACAACATTTTGGAAAAAGGCCAATTTGGTTTTCGACCAGGACACAGAACTGAAACAGCCTTGCTCACCGCTATGAATGAGCTTAGAATGAGAGTAAATATTGGTCAATCTGTGGTACTGATCTTATTAGATCTTTATGCCACATTTGATACCTTAAATCACAATACACTTTTGACTATACTAACCTCAATTGGGGTTAGGGGCAGAGTAGCGAAGTGGGTTCACTCTTATCTGTCTGATAGACAGCAAGCATGGCCACTCCACAATATCGTTCTGAGTTCAGGACCGTTCAACATGGCGTCCCTCAAGGGTGGTCAAATAGCCCAATTCTCTTTAATATATATTTATGCCCCTTGATTTCACTCATTAAATCACACAATGTCAGCCTGGTCAACTATGCTGATGATACTCAACTTATCTTATCACTAGAAAGAAATCATAAGACGTCAGTCGACACCTTTCATGAATGCATGAATGACATCATCAGCTGGCTTAATTCCAACTCTCTGAAATGTAATGGAAGCAAGGTAGAATTTCCCTACTGCTCTGCAACTAAGTCCCCGGTTCTAATTCTTCCTAACTTTTGGCCAGTTTCCTCTGACGTGACTCCTGTTCCATCAGAGGCTGTTAGAATTCTGGACATCTATTTTGACAAAAAACTGAGCTTGGAATCTCACGTAAATAAGACTTCTGGATCTTGTTTCTCCCTACTTAGAGTACTTCATAAAATGATTCCACTACTAACTACTCCATCTAGCCCCTTGGTTGTGCGTAGTGTCATCTTGAGCAGGCTGGATTACTGTAATGCTCTGCTGCTGGACGCACCGAAATACCCGCTCAATCGGCTACACAGAATCCAAGCAGTGGTGGCTAAAGTAGCCCTGAATACACCCAGAAGGTCATCTGTGTCATTGGCCCTGGAAGATGTACATTGGCTGCCATTTAGACAAGTATTGCCTATAAATCGCATCATGGATTTGGCCCAATCCCTCTGCAAAATAGGATTAAATAGTATGCTCCAGGAAGAGCCTATGCTCCTCGTCAGCTAATGTGACCCGTGTGGCCAAAGTCAGGAAAACAAAACAGGGGAGAGGAGTCTTTATGATTGCAACAGCTCATCTATGGAACAGTCTGTCGGACATCCTGAGATCTTCAACCAACTTACTGTATTTCAGAAAGGCACTAAAAGCCTGGCTGCTCACTAAAGTTGTGAAATTGTATTAAACACTGTCTATCTTAGCAAACTCAATGACTGCTTATACTGGTAGGAATTGTTACTTCTTCCTCTCCTGTAGTTCTCTCAGTGCCAGGATACCTACGAAGTGACAGAGCACTTCATAAATTATGATATTCTGAGCAGTGTTGTCTAGGGTTACTACACAGGATAACTCTTGTATCAGTGGCATAGTACATTTGTGGGCACTTTGGGATTTCCATGTTTTGTTTTTCTTTTCTCCCCTTCACAGGTAAGGGTTCAGGTGTCAATTTCAGACACTGGTGTTTGATATTTGGTGACTGGGCTGCACATTTTAATTGAAGTTAGCAGAGTATTCAGATACATGTCTCTGGAGGCATTTGTGTGTGTGAGGTCATTGCAGGAAAATAAAGTTAAAGACGTACTTGGTTAGTTTATTATTGTTAAACTGAAGGATATGCAAAACATTACGCCGCTGTCTTATTTCCTCTTGTCCCCTGGTGAGCCCACTACCAGTTGGGCAAAGTGGAAAAATGTATTTTCACATTTTCCTCACGTTTGTGGTACCTCTGAGTACAGAGAGGACGGGCTCTCTTCTTCTTCATTGTCTGGGACCAGAAGGACAGGAAGTGTTCAAACATCTCCCAGACATTGACTATGATGAAGCAGAGGGCATAAGTGAATTTGATCTTTGTATTAAGAAATTGGATAGATGCTATCTTCCTAACGTAAGTACAGTTCTAGAATGATACCATTTTGGTAAACGGATACCAAAGCCACAAGAGTCAGTTGAAAGTTGTGTCACAAGTTTGTGCAAGTTTCAAATTTGAGGATAGTATTGAAGAACGCATCCGTGATCAATTCATGCTGGGCTGTAATATTGATAAAGTAAAAGATGAATTGTGGTAAAAGGACGACTCAAAACTTGATGAGGTTTTGGTCATAGCTCAAAAATTGAGCACTCCTTAGCCTGCGTTGACGTCATGAAGAAGGAACAAGGGCATTCATCCCAAGACGGGGTACAGGTAGTTAATAAAATGCATAGTAAAACACAGATCAAACCTTCTGATAAACCATAGGTATAAAAACCTTTCAGTACGAAATGCTTTAGGTGTGGAGCTCCATATCATTTGGCGAATTACAAAAACTGTCTGGCTTTAACTGTGAAATGCCACATGTGTGGCAAGGTAGGACACTTTACAAAGAATTGTAAGTCTCAAAACAAGTGCAAGGTAAAGAAAGTTAAAGAAGTGGTTGGAGAGGGGGGCGTGGCCCGCTGAGCAGCGGAATGGCCTCTCCTTAAGTGTGCTACGCCGGCCGGAATAAAATCCTGACAAAATCCTGCACTTCGATCGTCCATAGGTCACCCAGACCAACTGCAGGGACGGCGGATGGCGTGGGGCAGCAGTGGGTGAAATCTCGTAGCTCTTTTGTCCACGGAGGTCGAGATACGCACTTGGCAGCTTGTATGCCGGGAGGCCACCGTAGAGCGCACTGGAGGGCTGGCGGGGAGTGCTGTAAATCAAGCCAGGGGCTGCCCCATTGCCTAAGGCCTTCTGAATGAGAGGAGGAGCTTCGCCCGCAGTTGCCGGTGGAACATCTAGGCCGGCGGGTGGCGTCTCGAGAGCGAGGTGAGATAAGCTGCGGAGGCCCTGCCCAGTGCCTGAGGAGGAAAAGTAGAACGCGACGTCCGTTGACCTGCAGGCTTTTGCTGTGTGAGCCCGGGGGTGGCGCTGCTTGCGGGTCCGCTGTGAGCAGTCATCGGGACATGCCGCTGCTGTGCGGAGAGCGCTGGTTTTTGCGTGGCGCAACTGGAGCACCGAGTTGGGGAGGCTGCGGGACATGCATGAAGTCCAGAGGCATGAGTTAAATAAATGTGAGACCTCCGACGCCCAACAACGCTTCAGCAGGAGCACACGCGGCCGCCATTTTGTGAGGCAGCCTCGACGGTGCCAGGGACTGCTCCTTGGACTGCGGGGCTGCTGAGCTGTGACTTCATTGGTCAGTAAGTGTGGGGAGAGCTTGATATAAGGCTTTGTGGTGGTCGAGGGGGGACGCACCCCCCGTTGTGTGCATGTCTGCTAAGAAGGATTTCCGTCGCCCGTGACCCCCCTGGATGTGTGCCTGGCGCCGCAGCCTGGTGGCACCTTTCTTTCATGCCTAGGAGCGCTCCTGTGCATATGACGCGGCCAACATACCATTTCGCCTACCTTGAGAGAGGCGCGTCTGTGAAGGAGAGTAGCTGGGGGTGGCTGCGCTGCTGGCAACTGTTGATGCCTTTTGGAGAGAGCACGGGCAGGCTGTGACCGGGTGACGATTGGTGCTGGAGTCGCTGTTGCCACCTATTGATTGGGCGCAGATGGAAGATTGCCTACCTGTGACGGAGCGGGGACGAGGCTGTGCATATGACAAGCTCTGGCTGGCTGCTTCTGCTCTGACTTTTGAACTGTGCGTGTGAACTTTGTTCTGCCCGACCCGTGGCAGGCGGTGGATCCAAGCGGGCAGAGGCAGTAATTGTGGCCCAGGAATAAACCCTGTTGCTCTGCGGATATTCATATCGCCGTGCACCTCTGGCCCTATCTGTGTGTGGCTGCCGGCCAGTGATACAGGAGGCGCGCTCAAGCTCCAGGAAGATATGTTCTATATATACCACAGAACATCGGGGGAGTAATGCGGGCGCAGGTATAGCGGCGCGAGAGTGGAACGGTGACCGGAGAGGAGCAGAGGCTGTGTCGTCGTGCAACTTACACAGCACCTCGTCAAGGGTGCATTGACTGCTACTCTCTGTGTTACGACCGACATCTCCGCCACAATGGACAAACAGGATGCTAAGCAGCCAAAGCTGACCTTTGAGCATAAGCGGGCAACAAGGCATGCGGACTCGGAACCAGAGACACAAGCGGAAGGCCAACGAGATCCCAATGCGTAGGATCAGGGAGAAGATCTGAGGACACTTATGCTGGAGATACGGTCTAGTCTCCGCAACATTGACACTAAACTGGATACCTTGACGACGCAATTAGACTCTGTCAAGTCACAGGTGACAACGCACGAGGCACGTCTGAATGCACTTGAAAATCGTCACACTGAGTTCCATGAATTTCAGGTAGAGACTAAGGAACAGTTGTTGCACATGGAGAAACTACTCGGGGTTATCAGAGCCAAAAATGACGATTTGGAGGCAAGGTCAAGACGGAACAACCTCCGCGTAACAGGAGACGACCGCCATATCCAAAATGGAGACCTATATCGTGGATTTGCTACATGAACTCTTTGACCCGCACCTTTCTACAGTTTTTGTGGTGGAGAGAGCGCATAGGTCGCTGGGACAGAAACCACTTGTTGGTGCGCCACCCAGGCCTATAGTTGCGAAACTCCTGAATTATCAGGACAGAGACCTCATCCTGCGGCTGGCTAGAGAGAAGCGCAAAATTACGCATAAAGGAAACAATATCTCGTTCTACCCGATTTTACCCCAGCGATGCAGGCAGCGAGAAGAGAATTCCTCCCGGCCAAACATGTTCTTCTACAAGCACAGATCCCATATTCTTTACTGTATCCAGCTAAACTCAAAGTATCGTTCGACAGAACCGCCCACTTCTTTACAGATGCCAAGTCGGCGTTGAAGTTCGCCAAGCATGTAGGTGGTAAGAAACCCAAGATGCATCCTGAAAGCGCAGAGGCAACAGGAGGCCAGCTAAGTGACAATGACTGATATGGGTATCGTATCGAATGTATATTGACCATGTTATTCTGTTAAAAGTGGAGCCAGAGATTTGCCGATGTAGTTGTGCATTAACCCTTCAAGAGCTCCTGCCACGTTGTAGTTCACTGTTTTAAGTTAATGTGGTCCTGGGCGACTTGAGTCATCCGCAGATCTTCTGGCCACCCTGTCCACTACGGGGGAGGCGCCAGCATAATTATGCCCCCATGGGAAGGTTCCCTTTCTTGATGTGTATCTTAATTTTTGGGATGGGTAATCTACAACCTGATTGGGGGGTTGGAGTGCGCGGTGGGAGGAGGGGAGGGTTTGTTTTGATGTTAAATGCCAGTCCAAATGAAAATGGATGTATGGCTGATGTCATTTTTGGAGTGCGTGGGCTTTGTCGGTTTTATTGTTGTAAAAATTTGAACCGACAGCGATGCACACAGGTCCGATAATACTTTGAACTTTTTGACTTGGAATGTTCGGAGGCTTCATGACGGCAGGAAGTCCAGATTGGTGCAAGCTTATTTAGCCCGTCACAACATTGATATATGCCTGCTGCAGGAAATGCATTTGAACACCACACCGTCCCAACGACTTCGACATAATAGATGAGGTTATGTTTACTCTGCTATATACTCAAACTATGCCCGCGGGGTAGCTGTACTGATTAAACGAGGGCTAGACTGGAAACAGGGGTTGATACATGGAGACCGGGAGGGACGCTATGTCTTGGTTCAGGGGCTCTTATGTGGCGTGTCTGTGGTCATTGTGGCTGTATACGGCCCAGATGTCGACTCCCCTGAATTCTTTCACAAGGTCTGGGCGACGATTAGGACAACCGGTTGTAATACAATTCTCTGGGGGGGTGACTTCAACGCTGTCCTGGACAATGTACTTGATAGAAAGGGGGCTGCTCGAACATTACATCCGATGGCTAGCACCGCCCTAAAGACGATAATGACGGATGGAGGACTGATTGATATATGGCGAGGGAGGCATGACGCGTTTAATGAAGGTACCTGTATTTCGGATCACCAAAGTGCGTGGTCCCGCTTGGATTATTGGTTGGTATCACGAGATGTGGCTATGTGGACTACGTGGAACACATGCTCCGTTCCCTGTCCAACCATGCCCCATGCCTGCTGAAATTACTGATCCCGAATCTGCCCCGTCGCGCCTTTTCGTGTCGCCTCCCGCCGCACACCCTGCTAGATGATGCTTTTAAAGAAGAGATTAGGAAGGATATTACTGATTATTTTGAGCTAAATACAGGATCAGTGGACACCGAGACCTCCCTCTGGGAGGTATTTAAAGTTGAAATTAGAGGCCAATGCATAGCCCGCCAGGCAGGAGTGCTGAAGGCTATACGAGGCACAATCGCATCCCTGGAGACTAGCATAAAAGAACTCGAGAATCTGTTCTATGAAGCAGGTAACCCAGACACAACCGGTCTGCTGAAAACCAAGTTACTAGATTACGCTGAAGAGGCGCAGCATGAGGTGAAATTCTTGGGTAAATACGCAGAGGTCAGGAGATATGGTGAGGGGGAAAGGCCGGGACGTACGTTGGCGGGCATGATGAGACCACCAAGATACATGACGTACATTCATGAACTACACACGGCATCAGACGCCACAATTAGGGGCGAGGGGGAAATCCTAAATGCCTTCTCCGGTTTCTATTCCAACCTTTACCTGGCCACTCAGGAAAAATGCCAGGAGGGGATAGAGTCATTTTTGGACTCAATTGCGCTGGTCTAGTTTAATAACAATTGGATGGTGGAACGTCGCACACACTGTGTGTGGATGATGTTGCGTTTATTTTGGGTGCCTGGTAAATACCCTCCTGAGCCAGGAGGTAAAAGTAACGAGATGAATGCGTTGTCTCCCGTGGGAGTAACGTCCTTTACTCAGCACTCCGGTATTGTCAAAATTCAAATAATGGTGATCCAGGGGGTGATAGATTTTGTCACAATAATTTCTTTAATTCACAAATATGTTTACTTCCAATTCATACTATTTCTCACATAGTATTGCGTGTTTCTTTTCAACAATTTCACAATATTTCAGCCCTATGCATTTCGGGCGAACCCTTCTTCAGGGGACTTTCATTCTGAAAGCAGAAAACGTTTTATTCGGATAACAAGATACATCACCCAATATCATACAATGTTCAAAGAATTGCATGCTAGTCAGTGTATTGATAATTCGTGGAAGTCAGAGTTGGCCGTGAGCGGAAGAGTACCGGATTATCGGGGTGTCAGATTCATGCACTAGAAGATAGATTTACTCACTTAATTAGTATGTCTGCTGTCTGTGCAAAAGACAGTTACAATGTGTCTAGAAGTTTAACGGCGGGGGCGTAACAGAAAGATAAAGAACGATAGTTCAAGATGTGCTCATGCAAAAAATCGTGACGAAGAAAACAACCGTGTAAAAGGTAAACCAAATTGTGATTAATTTTTTCTAACCTTTCGAGATGAGAACATCACAATTCTAACAAACCGTTGTGGGAACCCACGACATGATGATTCATACACAAAGCTTGTCTGAAACAAAATATACAGGGTGCTTTTCAGTAAACAATGGATGCGGGAAGGATACGGAGTACTAAGTTTACCGTGAAAAGACGGCAATCTGAAAGCAATCTTACCGCGTCGTGAATTCAGATGGGTTGCGGTGTGGAACCGTTCGTTAGTGTTTGAGAAAGTTACTTCCTCTGATTACAAATCTAGAGACTCGTGCATCACGTGGTGATGAAAAGTGAAGATAGACTTCGTTCTCGTAATTACAATAATGCGAGTTTAATAACATAAAGTAAAAGTTGTACTTAATATATTGTGACTGTAAAAGTGCTTCACAAGATCAAAAATAGAACCGATGATTTTAAAGACAGACGGTCACATATGTCGGCGGAGTGTGAATCGTGGCGCGTGTGTTTGTTCAATAAAGTTTCGGAGTGAGAATCAAAAAGAATCTTGTGCTGGGAGATGTAGATTACATCTGCAGCACGGAACCGATTATGAATCTAAAGGGAAAAAAGAAAGCAATTTGTTCAAATAAGTGTAAAAAGGAGGATCGTAAAACTGTATATCAATGTGCTGTCCGAGTGCAACATGCGGAAAAATTACTACGCGTTAAAGTACGTGATGTAAAAAGAAGATGTGTAATGATATGACGGTGTGATATAATGGGCTGGAACCCGGTGCAGTGATGTTTAAGAAGGTGTCAAGAGAGGGGAAATAACAAAGGATTAGGGTAATATGACAGTAACATGAAAAAACTGTGATTACATTTCAAACCATTTGAGTCGATAAGATAATAAATGTCACAGGTTTATAAACTTGATAGCTTGTTATTTAGCGATTTTACAAAAAACAATGTAGTTCAAATCGTTCATTTAATCCTTTCGGCTGAAGTGTATTCAAGTGGGTAATCCAAAAGATTTCTCTTCCTAATAAGTGTTGAGAATTGTCTCTTCCGGGTAGAATCGGTACTTGTTCCAATGTACAGAAGCGTAATTGGCTGGGGTTATGGTGGTGATCGTTGAAATGTAAGGCAACCGTAGATTTAATGTTCTTGAGTCTGATGTTACTTTTATGTTCGATGATCCGAGTTTTTAATTTTCTCTGAGTTTTTCCCACATAGGGTAGACCACACGGGCATTTCAACATGTATACCACGTTGCAGATGTAATATACATCTCCCAGCACAAGATTCTTTTTGATTCTCACTCCGAAACTTTATTGAACAAACACACGCGCCACGATTCACACTCCGCCGACATATGTGACCGTCTGTCTTTAAAATCATCGGTTCTATTTTTGATCTGGTGAAGCACTTTTACAGTCACAATATATTAAGTACAACTTTTACTTTATGTTATTAAACTCGCAATATTGTAATTACGACAACGAAGTCTATCTTCACTTTTCATCACCACGTGATGCACGAGTCTCTAGATTTGTAATCAGAGGAAGTAACTTTCTCAAACACTAACGAACGGTTCCACACCGCAACCCATCTGAATTCACGACGCGGTAAGATTGCTTTCAGATTGCCGTCTTTTCACGGTAAACTTAGTACTCCGTATCCTTCCCGCATCCATTGTTTACTGAAAAGCACCCTGTATATTTTGTTTCAGACAAGCTTTGTGTATGAATCATCATGTCGTGGGTTCCCACGACGGTTTGTTAGAATTTTGATGTTCTCATCTCGAAAGGTTAGAAAAAATTAATCACAATTTGGTTTACCTTTTACACGGTTGTTTTCTTCTTCACGATTTTTTGCATGAGCACATCTTGAACTATCATTCTTTATCTTTCTGTTACGCCCCCGCCGTTAAACTTCTAGACACATTGTAACGGTCTTTTGCACAGGCAGCAGACATACTAATTAAGTGCGTAAATCTATCTTCTAGTGCATGAATCTGACACCCCGATAATCCGGTACTCTTCCGCTCACGGCCAACTCTGACTTCCACAAATCATCAATACACTGACTAGCATGCAATTCTTTGAACATTGTATGATATTGGGTGATGTATCTTGTTATCCGAATAAAACGTTTTCTGCTTTCAGAATGAAAGTCCCCTGAATAAGGGTTCGCCCGAAATGCATAGGGCTGAAATATTGTGAAATTGTTGAAAAGAAACACGCAATACTATGTGAGAAATAGTATGAATTGGAAGTAAACATATTTGTGAATTAAAGAAATTATTGTGACAAAATCTATCACCCCCTGGATCACCATTATTTGAATTTTGACAATACCGGAGTGCTGAGTAAAGGACGTTACTCCCATGGGAGACAAGGCATTCATCTCGCTAGTTTAATAACACCCACAGCGAATATATGGATCTCCCGATAAGCTTGGAAGATGTTGCACAAGTAATAGGGAGCCTACCTCTCGACAAAGCTCCTGGCCCAGATGGCCTAACCACAGCCTTTTATAAGGCATATGTCGAGGAGCTGGCTCCCAGACTGCTGGCGGTGTACAAAGAGGCCTTGGGGGAGGGAATACTGCCTGCAACCATGCGAGAGGCACTGATCATCACATTGCTGAAACCCAACAAACCGGCAGAGGAGATGGACTCATACAGACCTCTCTCTTTGAGAAATGTAGATGTGAACATTTTGGCCAAGTTAATAGCTAACCGGGTGCAGCCCATGCTACCTCTGATAGCCCTCCATGATCAATCCGGGTTTATTCCGGGGAGATCAACATCGCACAACATACGTACGATTATTTCCACTTTGCATTATCTGCACCCCGATGTTCAGGCCGCAGTGGTGTTTTTAGATGCCACTAAGGCCTTTGACACTCTTGACTGGCCATATTTATTTACTATATTGGGTCGGATGGAATTTAGCCCGCTTCTTATTAAAAAGATTTGTCTGTTGTATACCATGTCCAGCGCCCGGGTCAGGGTGAATGGCTTGGTCTCAGACCCATTTCCTATTCCGCGGGGTACACGGCAAGGATGCCGCCTTTCCCCGCTGTTGTTTGCAATAGCAATGGAGCCTTTGGCTGCCCGAATCCGGCAACATCACACGGCACGGGGTATAGGGTTCAGCTCAAGGAGCCTTCTAATATCGTTGTATGCAGACGATGTGACACTCTACCTTATAAACCCGAAAGAAAATCTGGACACAGTGCTGCGTGAATTTATTCGATTTGGGGGTGTGGTTGGGATTTCCGTAAACTGGTCAAAATCTGTAATTTTTCCCTTGACAGACAATACTCCGTGGGTCTTTTCCGAGTATCCCCTGAAGCGGAGGCGGTCAAGTATCTGGGAATATGGTTGAGTCGGGACCCTCAAGAAATTTGGAACTTAAACTACGAGAGAGCTGTCATGTGGCTGAAGGAGAAGGTAAAGATAAGGGCGGGACTGCTCTTGTCACTCACGGAGAGGATCGCTTTGGTTAAAATGGTCATATTGCCCAAATTTTTATATTTATTTACAAACATACCAATTCCACTAACATTGCACTTTTTCATTACTCTACGATCACATCTGATTGCGTTGGCGTGGGCGGGCGGCCAGGCAAGGGCATCCTGGGACATGCTGACCCTACCTTTAAAGCAGGGTGGCTTGGGCGCTCCAGAAATGCATCTTTATGCACTCTGCGCTCAGGCCCAATTTTTACACTTCTGGGTTCACCCGACTCCCTTCCAGCCCCATGTAGTGGTAGAGCAAGATGCTGTAGCGCCAGTCCCGCTGAGAGTGGCCATTTGTGTAAAAGCGCGACGCCCCAGGGGGGATGTAGACTCTGCTGGAACACTGCGTTGGGTATGGGAGGAGTTGCGTAAAAGGGCGGGAGTCCCGATGCTATATGCCCCCTCTCTTTCATTGGCACAAAACCCGTTGTTGCCATGTATTGAAGGCAGAATTGGCAAATCCCTGGAACAGAAACTGCACCTTTACACATTTGCTGATTTGTTTCCTGATAACGAATGTATGCCCCCTCCGGTGGCAGATGAGGGGCAGACTGTACCCTTCTCCGAACTGTTTTTGTATCACAGGCTGCAGACGGCATGCCGCGCGCTTAGCAAGGACTTTCCGTCGGCCCCCCCAACCTTTCCTGCATTGGAGAACTTGGTAGGCTCCCCGTCCCCACGTAGATTGGTCACTAGAATATATAGGCAAATGCAGAACACAGCGCCAGTGGTTAGACCTAAATCCCTCCAATACTGGAATGAGGACCTCCAATCTCCGCTGACTGAAGAACAGTGGAACTTTTGTTGCGGGCAACTTACGGAACTATCTCCAAACTATAGATTAAGGTTGATACATTTTAAATACTTGCACAGACTTTATAGGACACCAATCAGTCTGCATAGGATGGGGCTTAGAGAGGTAGATGGATGTTTACCTTCTTAGCCAAAACAGCACTTGGATGCCGACAGGACAGTGAGTGAGAGTTAAAAAGGTTGAGGCAGATAAACGGGGCAAGAGCATGGTGAGGGTGCCTCGAGTGCTCTTTGAACCTCCAGCTGTCCCAGATACCATCAAGCCCAGCTACCCCTCGCCGTTTATCTAACCCACCTCAGCTCATCCTCTTTAAGCTAGATCATGCTTACAAGCTGCATGTAGTGCATACAGGTAGAGAGACTGCCTACCTCATGTTGTTTTTGTGCTATTAAGGCTTCTGTTATGTCTATTATCATTTACATCTGCACCTGTTTTGTAATGTCTAGTGCATACTAGGGCCTTCCACTCATTGCCCATTTACCTCAAATTCACTTTATTGAATCTCTTTGGAGGCTCATATACCTCGAAGGCATAGGGCTTTTAGATCACGCATACTGTGGAGCCACTATCGTGCTTGTTTTCACCTATTTCTCTTCTGCTTCCTCCCTGGTTTTGCAGCTTCCTTTTCATTCCAAATTGACCTGGGTCAGTATGGAGACCTGATATAGATTTGATCATTATGCAGCCAGCCGCTGCCCTAAAGGGCTTGATCTTTCTACCACTTACCTATCACTTCTTGATCTTTTGCTTACCATCGCTATTAAGGTTATAATACTTGGCTGGAAATCCACTAAAATATATCCTACCATACCTGCTGGGCCTGGGTAACCTATATACAGAGTACACCCGTCAAACAATCTCATAAAAGTGGCTGCCCGACCCCCTCTCAGGGTATTTGGACCACACTTGGGGCCATATGTAGGTAGCCTAATACCGGTCGGTAACGGCCGATTTTCGGTAATTATACCGTTACCGACCGGTATTTAGGCTGTTGACATGTAAGGGGCTCATTTCTGTATTCGGTAATTTACCGAATCGGTAAAATTACCGAATCGGTAATTTTACCGATTCGGTAAATACCGAATACAGAAATGAGATGTAGGGGGAGTGTGTGGTGGGTGTGGGGATTCGTTATTTACCACCAACTGTAAGTTGGTGGTAAATGACAAATGACTCAGTAAATGCATTTTTTAGCCCTTAGATGTGTGCCTTGTGGCAGACACACATGCCCTTAGGGCATGTATGTGTGCCACATGTGCACACATGCAGAAATCAGGGGTGCAACAGGGTGTCAATGTGACAACCTGCCACCCTTGATTGAGCTCCCCCCATTACCGATTCGGTATTTACCGATTCGGTAATGGTAACTGGCTTCCCAATGATTCCTATGGGCCTCCTGGCCCATAGGAATCAATGAGATACAGGTTGCCATTACCGAATCGGTAAATACCGACTCTAAAATACCGACACTTACCGAATCGGTATTTTTTTACCTACATTACATTTACCGATTCATAAATACCGAATCGGTAACATTCGGTATTTATGAAGTGGTAAATGTAATTTACCTACATAAGGCCCTTGATCTTTTTATTCATGACCCTTCTGTCGAAAGGGAAATTCTGCAACCACCTACTGATTCTTACTCTTAGTATCATTGCTGAATCTCGGGTCCTGCCCATACACATTATCACATGACTCCCCCCTTTCTTACCTGCCCTCCTACCCCAGACCCCCTTTTCTAGTTTGCCATAACACTGGGACATTCATGAAACGTGTACATCTGACACTTCCACTTGTTTCACGCCATAGAGTCCTATTGGATGCCCGTAGCCAGGTGCCAAATGCCTCTGTCACTTCTTATGTACTGGGATTATGTCTGCTGTTATCTCATGCCCTTTACATCAATATCTGTATGTTAATGTACACATTATGCCAATGTTCGATGTTGAATCTTTTTCTTGCCCATCCTCATTTCCTCTGTATTGCTTTTTATTATAAAAAACTAATAACATTTATTGAACAAAAAAAAGTGCCTGAGACATGTTCAGATTTTAGAATGCTCGATAGACAATTCCGTTATTGTTGATTGTGACTCCAAAACCTCCCTCAATATTTACGGTAGCGCAGAAACTCAGGAAGACAAATCTTCACTTTGAAACTCAGTTTAGGACCAACTTCGAGTCCTTTTTAAATATGGCTAGATTAAAAATTTCCAATTAGAAGTATTTTGTATATGTTTAAGTGCTTTGTGTTGCATGTTATGGTCCATTCCCTGACGACTGACTGTACGTGATAATAATATCATAAAAGGTTGTTAAAGTGGAAGCATTTTTTATATTTGGATTGTGATGTGCATCCAATTTTTTTAGTTGCTTCAACTGACTTTTAATGTTTTGGTTTTTTCGATTTTTATATTAATTTTTCTTGTTTAAAATATCATAACTGTGTCTTGAAAATGTGATTAATTATTTTGATTTCATGCAGCACGAAAGGATCATGTAGCCGAAAGAGTTAAAAAAGATCAACTCATTATCTATCTTACGAACAGAAAATGGGACCGACCGCCAGAGGTGCGGCGGTCCCACGAGGCCAATTAGGATGCGCCCGCCACAGTGGCGGGCGCATTCCGGCCTTTAACATCGCGGACAGTGCCACTGGGTGCAGCTCCGTCCACAATGTGAAAAGTGCATGGTTTGCATTGCCATGCACAATGTGACAGGCACCGTGCAGTGCCTGCCACCTTGTGTATGGCTATGTAGAGGGTACGATAGGTACCCTCCAAGTGCAGCCCCCCACACCCCAGGGGCCCGTAACAGGCCCCAAAAGCAATTTCCGCCGGCCTTTCCATGGCGTCATCGCCGCCGTGGAAAGGCCTTTGAATTTGCACATCATATTATGGATGGCGGTGCCTGCTCGGCACCGCCACCATATTATGCCCTAGATCCACACAGCAGTCAATCGTAACGATTACCTGCCGGTGGAAAAGCAGAGGACGGTCTTTCCGTCCGCCGCGGTACCCCCCCGCCATACTAATATGGCGGGGCGTAAATCAGATACAGATGGCGGCGGATCGCCACCGCCAGCCCGGCGGTGGCGATCTACCCGCCATCATAATAGGCCCCTTAGTGTGTTGTTTATCCTTTCCCTGCTGATTCACTCTCCTCAAATGTGTCTTATTATTGAATATATCATACGGTGAATGGACCCAGTTTGGTCATCCGTATATGGAATATTTTCCTTTGTTGATTCTTCTATAGAGTCTGAAGGGAATTTGAACTATCACTGTCTGGCCTCACCAGTTACTCCCTCATTATGCTCTCTATGGATAAAATAGATCAATCATTATACCTAAGGTTGAACTGACAAATTAGTTCAGGAGTACAGAATCAACTACTTAATTCAGGTAGTGCACTGAATTGCATCTAGTGAGCATCTTAGTTTACAGAAATACTGCGTTGTGTATTAGAAAAAAAAGAAATCAAATAGAAATGCCTATAATACTGTACGGTTTTACTAGGCAATACTATTTCTCATTCCTGTGTAAGCTTGCAAACTAAGTGTATGTTTTTACAGAATGCTGTATTATCCTTTAAATACTTGTAGATAGTTGCTACCAATCTAAATTATGGAGCCCTGCAAAGTGTGCGCTGGTGGGAGTGAAAAACCTCCAATGTTGGTTAGATCGCTGTCTATTTTTACCACCCTAATGATAGCACACTGATATTTATGTCTAAATTTAGTGATGTGATGCTGTAGCCACAGCCTTGGAAAGAAATGTTAAACTCTTCCCACTGTCAATGTTCCAAAGCATTCGACTTCTAATATGAACTTTTCAACTAGATGGATTTTTCTGATAATTCTTTTTGGGTTGTCAAAGCCAATCCCATGAAAGGAAGCAAACCAAATGGCATTTAAATTGAAGCAATCATGGCACATAGCAAGCCACAAATATTTAATAGATACATGACATGAAGGTGCACTTAGCACATGTTTCTTGTGTGGTTTAACGATTAATTTAAGTGTTGCACTTGATATCATTATTAAAGAACGCATTTTTTTGTAGGATTAAAGGATACTCACATTGTGTGTTTTACCATAACTGATTGATAATATTTGAAGTTGTGAAGAAAATATAAACAATTCTCACTTAGTAGATAATGTACTTACAATTTAGATGAAATTCGGCTTTCATAATGAGTGCATAAATACGTTAAATGGCATTTGATTGGCAAACTAAAGAGTAACAATCGTCAGAGATGCAGAATGTGATGTCAGTCAAAAAGATAAAGGATAGGGGGCGTTGCCTAGCAAGCCATGATGGCGGACGTGTGTTAGGCGAGCTCCGTCCAGCCTAGGCGAATATCCTTCACTTATCCTGCTTCTCTGATTTCTTTTCCATGCCTAGATCACGTCCCTGGTGGGGAGCGCATGAGGGCTGCGCTTTAAGCCCTGTTTTGGCTTGGATTGCTGCCCGGAGTGACGTGGCAGTGGTGGCCCGGATTGCGGCCTGCAGGCGGCTGGGCTGCGACGTAGCCTTGCGACGACTAGAGGCCCGGGTGTGCTGTGCCTGGGGCCCCCGGCGGCGTGCTGAAAGCCTGCATTAAATGCTCATGCTGAGAGGGTCTCGTGCGGCGCTGACTACCCAGATCAGGCCGCCGCCGCTTGGAATGAAGCCATCTTCTTCCCTGCTCCCTCTCCCGGGCAGCTGCCGGGTTGTCGGCGGCCATATCTGGCCGCGGGTGGAGTCGGGTGAGGGTGAGGCCGTGTCCTGGGACCTGCGGACATCTCTTTGGACACTGGGCTGGCGTTGTCTCTGAGGCCTCCTCTGCTGTCTGACACCAGGTGGCCCGCCCTCTGCTCCATTCCCCTTCTGTCGCGCTGTGCACTCGCTCTGCAGCCACACTGGGTTGCGCGAGTAAGCTGAGGGGCTCACGGGCTACAAAGGTGTCGGGGGCCTTGGCGGACCTTGGCCCCTACTGTGAACGGTGGGGACTGGCAGCAGACCCTCGAGTGGGCGACGTGGAGACTTTGGGGCCCCCTCCCCCAGATTCCGGACAGAGAGCTCCATCAGCCACGGGCACCCATAGGGGTGGCGCCACCCTAGGTGTCAGCACCAGGGGCTCCAGTGGGGCATAGTGTCACCCCGGCGGTGGGCGGCTGCCCGTGGGTAATGACTGACCGGTGCTGGGCTCCTCGGGCCCCTCCTCCGCTTGCTGGCAGTCCCACACTCAGCAGCCAGATCGGGTCGCGTGGGCCACATATTTGCACCTCCTCCAGTTTGTGCTCTCTCTGGACTAGGGGGTTGTGACGGATCGGATCGCACGTGGGAGCGTGCGTCCCCTCTCTCTTGTACTGGGGGGCCCGCAGTCTTCTGCCAAATCAGCCCGGTGAGCAGGCTTGAAGGTATCCTGGGAGTTGGAGGGCTCGGTGACTGACATGACGAGAAACAAAACAGGCGGGGGCTCGGCCAAACAGAGTACACTTGACAAATTTACAGGCCCTGAGACTCCCGCAGCGGCACCCGGGGGGGCACAGGGTGACATAGCGAACAACGCCGCACTTATGGCTGCTATTACGCAGTCCAGGGATGTTCTGGACTCTAAAATTGGAGCGGTTGACTCTGATGTCATGCTCCTACGACAGGATTTGCGCAATGCGGTGGCACGCATCACGGAGGCCGAGTCACGGATCTCTGGAGTGGAAGAAGACGTCACCACCCTGCAGAAGCGGGTGGCCTCACTGGAGACCACCCAACGTGGTCTGGCGACACGAGTGGAAGATGCCGAGGGAAGGGCCTGGTGTAACAACCTCTGCTTTGTGGGCTTTTCAGAGGGCTGTGAGGGGGGAGACATGGAGAGGTTCCTTACTCAGTGGCTGGAGAGCTGGCTCCCCCCGGAGTCCTTGTCTCGCTGTTTCATGTTGGAACATACCCATAGGGCCCTTATGCAGAAGCCTCTACCTAGGGCCTGCCCGAGGCCGGTCATCGCAAAGTTGCTGAACTATCATGATCGCGACGTAATTCTTAAACAAGCCAGGGCCAAGGAACCTCTGCTATTCGATAATGCCCGCATGCTGATCTTTCCCGATTATACGAAGCTGGTCCAGCAACGGAGACACTCATTTCTGGCAGCCAAAGCTCATCTTCAAGATCTTAAGCTTCCATACGCCCTGCTGTATACGGCCCGGCTGCGGGTGGTTTATCAGTCCCACACTCACTTTTTCGACTCCCCGGAGGACGTTTTTCAGTGGACAGATGAAATGGTGAGACTGCGTCCTCACACGCCACAAAGGCGGGAATCTGACTCTTCGTCCAGCGAGGTCTCTCGGAAGATGCCTAAGCCGAGGCTTAAAGGAAATAGACGCTCCAGATCCAGACGTCGGTCTCAGTCCTGCGGTGCATCCTCCCGGGCCGGGTCGGCCTCTCGGCGGCACACATCGGCTTGCTAATTAGAGGAGGCGACCGCAGTCCCCTGTGACTTAGACACTAATGCTTTGATCGGAGAAGCCCGAGTGACCGCTGGTTTCTCTGTTGGACCTTCCCTGACAGAGAGAGTGCCTGCTGACAATGGGCTGTAAGTTGGGGATCCATTGGTTGGGGCATGCTGGGACCTCCTGTTGGGGTATGCAGGCCACACCAGTTGCGACAGGTACTTCATCGTTGTTGAGGTATAGGGTGGAGGGTTGTTGTTTTTGTTCCCTGATCGCGCTATGCTATGTTAGCATTAGGCCTCCATTCGCACACCAAACAACTTTCTCTGCACCAGCACTTGCCACCAGGCTCTTCCATGGCAGCCCCGTAAGATACCCTTCGGATAGTAAGTTGGAATGTCAGGGGGGCACTGGACAAAATCAAACGCGGGGCCATACTCCAACAGGCCAAAAGGGCTCATGCCGATGTACTCATGCTACAAGAAACACACCTTATGGGGTCGAAGGCACTATGCTTTCACCGCTATGGTTACGTCCAAGTGTTCCACTCGGGGTTTGTTAGGGAGTCACAGGGGTGGCAATCCTGATTCACCGCCGGGTTCCCAATCACATGTCAGGATGTGGGCTGACACTCAGGAGCGGTATTTGTTCCTTCAGGGCACAGTTTGTGAGGAACCTATGGTGCTGGGTTGTGTCTATACCCCCTCCACTCTCATGGGGCCTAGTAGAGCAACTTATGACCTTGTGGGCAGATATACCAGATGGCATGTCCGCAGTTGGAGGGGACTGGAATGATGTGATGGAGGTGGCCAGGGATTGTTGGAGGCCCGGGGGATGTATAGATGTCCGTCAGCCCACGAAACTACACTCTCTGGCGTCGGGGCTTGATTGGGTGGACCCTTGGCTCCGACTACACGGGAATGCTCAGGGATACACATATCTCTCGGTAGTTCATGATTCCTATTCCTGTTTAGACTATCTATTTGTTCCCCGGGTGGCAGCAGGTAGGGTGGTCGAGGTGGATATCCTTCCGTGGGGCCTCTCTGATCACTCACCGGTAGCCCTTACCTTTTAGGTGGGCCGGGCGAGACAGCCTTTCCGTTGGCGCCTCTCTGCTTGGAACCTACAGAAGGAAGACTATAAGGATCGTATTGAGAGTGCTATCGCCCAATATCTGACCCTCAAGGTGGGATCGGTTTTGGGGGCCGAACCTGTGTGGGAGGCATTGAAGACCACTATATGGGGTATAGACATCTCCTCTTGTGCGGCAGCTCGTAGAGCGCGCAAGGAGTCCCTTTTACACTCGGAGGCTAATATTATAGACCTGGAACACCGCAGTAGGGGTGATGGGGGTAGTCAGGTCCGTCAACGATTACTGCTGGCACAACAGTACTATGCCGCCCTCTTATTGGATGAGGCCCACCTAGCTTGGCTGGCGACACGCAGTAGGGTGTACCAATGGGGAGATAAGTCTAGTTAGATGCTCCACCGGTTGTGTCAAGGGATATTCCACTCCCAAGCCCTCCCTGGTATAGCGGGCCTGGATGGGGAGTCCCTTATGGATTCCTCTGAAATTGCCGAAAGTTTTACTATGTACTACGCAGAGTTATATGCCCCCAGAGAGTGTCTCCATGAAGAGACCATTTTCTTGACGACTTCCCGCTTAAGGCCTTGTCTGATGAAGTGTATGCGGAGCTGGATCTTCCGCTCACAGAGGAGGAGTTGGGTGCCGCCCTGTGGGACTTCCACTCTGGGAAGGTCCCAGAGCCGAAAGGTTTTCCCTGTGAATTTTTCAAAAAGTCTTTTTCGCAGGTGGGGCATCATTATCTCAGGGTGGTGGAGGAGGCCCGGGAGCGGGGCTGTCTTCCTTGCGACTGGAGACACGCAGAGGTGGTGGTGTTTCATAAGCCTGTCCGACCCCCAGACCAACACGCATCATATCGCCCTATTTCTCTTCTGAACATGGAGGCTAAAATCTTGGCCAAGGCTCTAGCCAATCGCCTGCGGTCTCACATCACTACCCTATTGCACCCTGACCAAGCTGGGATTATGCCCCAGAGGGCAACCCCACATAATATTCGTCGGGCACATGTTGCTGTTGCGACCATTCAGGGCCTGCGTGAACGGGCAGTGTTGTTACTGGCAGATACGGACAGGGCATTTGATTCCCTCAGTTGGGTGTATTTATTTGTGCTTTTACACAGGCTGAATTTCGGACCACGTTTCTTGTCCTACCTTACCTTGCTATACACTGACCTCACCGCGTCAGTGCGCTTAGCCGGCTCTACCTCCTCCACATTTTCCATCGGACGGGGCACCAGACAGGGCTGCCCTCTGTCTCCATACTTGTTCGCATTGGCGATGGAACCCCTGGCCTCCTGGGTGCGAGTCGATGCGCAGGTGACTGGCTTTGAATGTGCGCACAGATTATCGGAACGTATTGCATTATACGCTAATAATGTGTTATTTTTTCTTACCAATGTGAATAAGACAGGACGTCATGCAGATCTTCGGGGAGTTGTCTGGTCTATATATGAACCCCCGCAAATCCACTTTGTGGGTCCTTGGTGATGCAGCGGGTCTGGGCTCCTGGGCCTCGTCAGTTCGGGTGGTTACATGGGGGATAAGACTCGCCTACCGTGTCCTGGTAAAGGAATTTGGTTCCAGTTTGGGAACGTGTGCGGGAGGATCTCAAGACTTTGTCACATATGCCATTGTTCATCTATGGTAGATCGGCCATCTTCAAGATGGTCTTGCACCCCCGTTTATTATACCAACTGCAGAATCACCCTTACCCGATTCCCCCCAGATGGTTCCTGCAGGTTAATGCTGCCCTGGGACAGTTTTTATGGGCCGGTGGAGCGGTGCAGGTGGCCTTACGGACGTGCTTCCCCTCTACGTACTGTGGGGGGCTGCTGACCTCCGACATTTTATCGTGCTATATGGCCTCACACCTGCTCGTCTTGAATGAATCATGGTACGGGGATAGGGATGACCCTGCTTATGCCGTTAAATGGCAGTGTATGGGGGATTTCTCCCTACACATGAAACTGTACTCTGCACCTCTGTGCAATTCATTGTTGTCAGCTACGAAGGATGTTTTCCAAATATGGAGGCAGGCTTTACAGAGGATGGGGTGGTGGAATAAACTGACGTGGGAGACCCCCTTATGGAACAATGGGCGACTGCCACAATTAGCCACTCTGTCCAGGTTTCGTGGCTGGGATAGCATTGGTATCTCTACCCTGGGGGACGTAATGCGGGGGCCAGTCCTGAAGTCCTTTCAAGACCTACAGAAAGAATTTCACATGCCGACAACCCAATTCTATAAATATCTTCAGTTCCGGCACACCCTCTACCCTAGTCTAGTGGACCTAGAGTCACTGGCTGAGTTTAGCTCGATAGAGGCGAAGGTGTTTATGGGAGATCTTCAAGACCATAAGATCTCTAAAATATACCAATCCCTGGTTACTCACTGCTCTGCCACGCTGCAGAAGCTTTGAGGGGCCTGGGAGGATGACGTTGGCCCACTCGATGAAGAGGCCTGGATGGAGGCCCTGGCCTCCCCGCGGGGGGCGGCTATAGCAGTAAGTCTGCACCTTATCCAGTTTAAGTATCGTCACCTGGTCTACTTCACACGGGTCAGATTATGGAGGGCAGGATTGGTGGCCTCCCCTGTTTGTCATAGGTGCGAACGGGAGGAGGGCACCCTAATGCATATGGTCTGCACTGTTCTTCCTTGGCACGATTTTGGAGGGGAGTTATGGCCTGCCTCTCAGAGGTGTTGGGCTGGGACTTTCCCCGCTCGCCAAAGCTGGTACTCCTTCATGTTATGGATGGGATAGGAGGCAATATATACAAACGTCATCTTATGTTACTTGGGTTCACTCTGGCTAAAAGAGACATTGCTAGGGCATGGAAGGCACAGGCAGCACCCTCGGTTTCTGCATGGAAGAATGGCCTGGAGTTTTGCCTGGCCTTGGAAATTCCCATTTTCACTGCAAGAGGGTGCCCACACAAACATTTTAAAATTTGGAAGCGATGGGCGGACTATCGAGGCCTTCAGCTGGAGCCTTTAAAAAAGATTTTTTTATTTTCTTTTTGTATCAGCGAGTATATGCTGTTTCTAATTCTCCCGGTCACCATCAATCTTTTTTAAAACAAAAGGTACTGTATCTCTGGCCCAACTAAATATAAAAATACAAGTATAAATATTATCAAGTAATTATGTGTGTTGGATTATGAATCAATGAATATTGCTTAATGGTTATAAATATAAACTAAGACATTAAATATAGATAACCAAATGGTTAAACAATTAGCAACAAAGTTTAAGTTGATATACTAGTTATTTGAAGAATAGGTCCGTTAGAGAACGAATAAAAACAAAGGATATTTTAGTGCTACACACTTTAGAGCCACCAAACGTGATAGCAGTGAGAAAATGAATAGATAGGACCTTGTGGATTTTGAGAATATCTGTATGTCCTATAGAATAGAGTAAGACGAAGTAGTGATCGCTGCAAGAATGTATGATTTCCGTATGAATGGTTTCTAATCCTAGTATTTCTTTTGCCACACAGATCTATGTATAAAGTTGTTAGTCCTGAGGAAGGTGCTAAATATAAAGAAGTCACCGAAACGCTGCGTCAACTGTTTTTTTAACAACTCTACTGATAAAATTAAAATATTTTTCATGACTGTTTTTAATATTTGTATTGATTGTATTAAATATTGCACTGATTTTATTATGATTTTATTGTTTTAACATTTGTATTGAGTACATCCAATAGAGGACAGTCCTTCTTTTCCCCCTTTTTTTTAAATAAACTTTTATGAAGTGATATTTAGATTGTAACCTACTACAGGAGCAACAGTAAGGCACTTACCTAACATAAAGTGGCTTAGAATGAACTTGTTTATCTTTTAAATAAATGTTATTGTGACATCTTTCATATATTTGTAGCTTTTGCTTACTTTGCTCTTACTAACTAGGACTGTATTATAACAATAGATAGTTGTTTCCTGGAGAGTACTTTTCCTCCTGGGTGTTGAAAACAATAGGGACTTCTTTTTTGCTTAGTAGTATCACTTTTACCCTGTCCCTTTGCTCTGCAATAGGGTTACTCCCTCTCTGTTTGGAAGACTCTTAAGACACTACATAACATCATTTATCCATGTGAAACAGTTTATATGATCCCTATCTGCTACTAACCTAGCAAGATGTTACTAAAAGTCACAATCATGAAGTGCAACAATTGTCAATCAGTCAATGGTAAGACTGAAGGTTGTTTCTGCCGAGGTGGGTGATACTTCCATGCATACTAGCCAGCAAAAAACAGTGATGTAACTTCAAAATGGTGCTAGGGAGAGTGTGTAAGTGGCTGCCATTGATGCAGCGCAAAGGGACAAGAACTAAGTTTTCTCCTTATGTCACAGATTCTTATTCACAACAGCTCCTTCATACACTCATTCATTTGTGGGGCCCATAACACCAACACATTCGTTATTCAACCAAACTCGCTCGAATCTGTACACAGGAGAATAAGGCGCTGGACATGTGGGTACCTTATTACTTATCAGGATTAAATTGCATTTACATTATATATACATTCTATATACGTCTTCAGAATCCTGACCTTAACCCCTTCGCTGCTGCGGACATTCCGCTGCAGCGCTGGGGGGGGCAGGGGGGCAGCGCGGCGGGCCTGTGCTCATGACGGAGCCGCTCCGTCATGAGCCACAGTTGAGCTGTGCTCATGACGGAACGGTTCCGTCATGACTCCGCCCATTTGCGTTGTCGCCCCGCACAGGCGGGGAAACAGCGCCGCGCAGGCGGAGCGGCCGCCGGCAGGATTGTCATGACGGAACCGTTCCGTCATGAGCACACGACAACCGTGGCTCATGACGGAACGGTTCCGTCATGAGCAGGGAAGGGGTTAACATCAAGGCACTCCACTACTTGGTCGATGGACCAATTAGTTGGACTGAAGATGGTGAATTAGAACCAGCTAAGACGCAATTAAAGCCTAGGAAACATTTGATATTTTCTGTAATTAATTTAATAACCACAAACTCATTTTTCTTATTAATTCAAAATCTTGTTTATCTTATTAATTTAACTCTTTAAGTTGTCATTTATTACCTGAAGTTCGATATTTGATCAGTAAATTCATTAAAGAAAAATATGAACATTCAGAAATTTCTCTTAGAAGTACATTTTCAAGAAAATGTACATTAAACATTTACCAATTTAAAGTTGATGAAAGGCTCAAATCAAATAGGAAGTTATCAGCATTCTCAAATGAGGCTCCCTTGAACGGACAGTCCAGTCCTCACCAAAGGATCAAACCGGCGTACAAAATACAGGATACAGTGTAGAAAAGTTCAGAATTTCAACAAAGTCCGAACATCAATCCAGAGCATGGACCAATTCCACACTCAGACTGATAGCATAGAATTTAGGAAACACAAATAAATAATCCAAAAGTACATGCAGCCACGACCGCGACCCACTGAACGAACCAAACAAACACTGTGGCAATCAACCCCTCCAACTCCTCCGACTCCGACGAACACTAATGATTTGATGAGAAGGTTTTATATATCCTTTCGTTGCATTACTTCATTTTAGATATAGAAACATTAGGGCAGACCAAATGTTCTGACTGGACAGTTCGGGGTTATCAGTAGTTTGTTTAAATTTTCCCAGTGCAAACTGGTTCTCCATAGTGACTTTTCAGAAAAGTTCTCAAATGGACATTTTCTGTTCCGTTCCCAGGCAGGGGAACAGTAACCATATTTCTTCCCAAGGTAAAAGGGTCCCACAGATAGGTCTTCTCTTTGTCTCTTCCTTGATTCTCATTTGGTCATCTCTTGACTGGCGGTCAAGTCCTGACTTTCGACCTTGGCAGGGAATACGATGTCAGGAGTTCAGACTTCCTCGTGATTTCAAGAGCCATCTGGGCATGCGCAGAAGTCATCACGTGCACATGGTAGCATCTGCTTCAGAGAGCGCCATCTTGGGTACTGCGGCCTAGTAGGTCTGAATGCCAACTTAAGCAAAATAGACACAACAGTAATTAAAATATAGAAATGAAGATGCTAATGTTTAAACCCACACTAATGCCAATATATAGTAGTATTTTCCTAGCTGTAGCAACATTTAAAGCCATAATACTTACCATTTTATGACTTTTAAAGCACAAACGATCACAAAGCAACATAAATCATGCAATGTTACTATTTCACCACAATCTAAAGTTAGTTTTGCATACCATAGGTAATTAATTAATTGTTCTGCCATGCAATTAGCAATTTAGTCCCACGTGTATTTGGTGTTTATCAAGGTGCAAAGGTTGATTAATAAATTTTCACTGCAAACATGTTATTGTAAATTCATTTTAGAATGATTACGTAATTAATCCCATGCAAATTAGAGGAGGTATACAAAGGGGCCGATTCCGATCCTGTATTTTTTTTCCCCGTACGACTCGTACCCGTGAAGTACGATTCGTACGGGAAAAAGTACATACGGATCGGCCCAATCCGTACGAATCGTAGCAGGAAAAGTGTTACGAGACGGATCCGGACACTTTTCCGTACGAATCGTAAAAACACCGTCCGAGCGTACAAGTACGATCCGGACCGGCTTACCGATTTACGATTTGTACGGAAAACGTCCGTCCCGTACACGGGGAATGACTTGTACAAATGCAATGTCTGTGTACGCACCGTACAGTAGCAATGTCGGTGTACGCACTGTACATAAGCGATGGCGGTGTACGCACCGTACATAGCGATGGCGGTGTACGCACCGTACGTTACGATGTCGGTGTTGCACCGTACATAAACGATGTCGGTGTATGCACCGTACATAGCGATGGCGGTGTACGCACCGTACATCAGTGATGACGGTGTACGCACCGTACATAGCGATGGCGGTGTACACACCGTACATCAGCGATGGCGGTGTACGCACTGTACATAGCAATGGCGGCGTACGCCCAGTACATACACAACGCATGGGGCCGTGTGTCTGTACGATTCGTACCCCTGTACCGTACTGAGCCACGGACACTGGAAAACAGCACAAGGAGGGTCTATTCGACTCGCACAACACCACAAAACACGTCTAAACTGCACAAAATATGGAAAGGACTCACTTGAACACAGGCAAACAGAGGGGCAAACTCACAACCACCTCTTATGACACACCCACCAAAAATTCAAACTGAGCCACACCCACAAATGGACCAATAAAAAGGGCCCACACACACAAACCATGAGCCTTTGCAACAGACTCACTGCAGCTACAGAGCACACACCAACAACTGCACCCATCCACCTTACACCTTCACACAACCTCCTTCACACATACCCCCTCTACACATTCGCACCCACACCGTCACATTCAGACCCACACACCCACAACCATCCACACCCTCACCCCACACCATGCCCACAGACAAGAATCCAAAGTTCACAAGGGAGGAGCTGGAGATCCTTGTCAATGAAGTCATCAGAGTCGAGCCACAGCTGTTTGGAACATTGGTCAGACATACCAGCATAGCTGAAAAATCACACCTGTGGCAGAGGATCGTCGATAGGGTGAATGCTGTTGCACCCATCAGAAGGACCAGGAATGAATGCCAAGCCAGGTGGTACGATCTGCAGAGGGTGGTCAAGTGCAAAATGAATGAGGACTATGCCCAGAGGAACATCACTGAAGGTGGTGCGCCCCGCAGACCAGTACATTACCATCCCTGGGAGGAGAAGGTGATGGCCATGCTTCCGCCGGTGGGAGCACATGGACTCCAAGGAGTTGCAGAGCCTGGTGAGTACACAAAAAACTTACGTAACATGGGGGTAATGCCATCCACACCCCAACTACACCAAATGCACCCAACTACCCCCAAGCCATCACCGGCCAGAACCACACTCAAAAACTACGCTAATGCCAATAACATGTGTATGCCCCATTGAGAAAGCAAGGCCATGCTACGTCTCATGCTACATGAAGCACCAACCCAAGAATGGATGTCTGGTATGCTGGGAGGGTGGGTGGCACAAAACACATTGTTGAACTCCAAATCAGACACAATTGCCTTCATCCCATATGGCCCAGCTACATACCCATGCACCATGCGCAATGCACAGGGATTGGGAAAGTACTGAAGAGATAGCTCACACTCGGCCTGGGTGTAGGCAGCACAAGGCCCTCCTGTGACCAGTGCAAACACAAACACCAAGACAACAAGGTCAGATATCTAGGACAGGAACTCACACTCACTGTCATGGCAGCATGCTCCATGGGGGGACAGCTACATCACCTGGGAGCCCCACTGCCAAATCACACTACACCCACCAGCAGGCCCACACACCCCTTACACAAGCAGACACCCCTAGGACAGGCAATGGATTTACCCACTGTCACAATGGACATGCAACACAACAACACCAATACATAGTCGAAGAAGCATCCTAGCCACTAATCGACATGTCAAAGACTCAGGAGAACATATCAATCTGTCTCCCGCAACATACCCATCCACAAGTGAACAGTGAGGAGAATGCTAGGCACATACAACTACCTGGAGGAACAGTGCCAACTTGAATGTGTATGAAACATGCATGTTGCATGAAACAGCATTAACATTGTCTGTCTCTCACACACAGGGCAACGTGATGAATATCCCCTCAACAATGGGGGGAAAGAATCACAGTCACAGGCTCGGGAGGAACCTGATCCCACCGGCAGCGATGTCTCTCAACACTCCGTGGATGACCCCGACCGACCTGGACCCTCTGGTGTCCAAGCCCCTGCAGAACCTGGTTCAGGACCGTCTGTGCCAACCACCACCCCCATTCCTGCCACATCCCAGGAGACACCGAGGAGCCCTGCCTGCAGTGAGCAACTGAGCCAGTCTGACCAGGAGGGACAAGGTGTGGCGGGCACCCAGGAGGAGGCAGACAACACCAACACTGCCATCCCTCAGGGGTCCCGTAGACCCGATGTGCCCACAACGGCAGGCCAGGCTCGTGTGGGCAGGGGTGGTGGGAGTGGAGGACTGCGGAGGCGAGAACCTCACCAGACAGCTGAAGGGACCGGTATGTCACACATCCACAACATCATGGAGGCATACCGACGTGACCCCAGGGAGTTCAGCCAGGTAGTGGTAACCCTCACAGAGATCAAGAACCAGCAGGCCGAGCAACACGCCAGTCAACAAGAACACCAAGGACGGATGGAGGCAAGACTGGCTGAGCTACTGGCGGTGCAAAGGGACATAAGCCATTCACTCCGTCGGATCGCCGACAACATGTGCAACCCTCCCTGTGCCACCAGGCGAAGACCACCACTAGCCACAGGGAGGGAGGGAGGAGGAGGAGGATTCGTCCGACGGAGCGTCCCAAGCATCGTCAAGGCCTGCATCTGAGGGTCCCGCAAGGAAGTTGGGTCGTCCACGGAAAAGACCATGAGAGGCAGCGGCCCATCCACATCTCCCAGGTCACCTTGGCCTGGCACCTGGCCTTCATGTGCGACAGCATCACCTCATTGACTGACATCATCTGCCACATGGACTTGCTGATCACAGTCTGACCAATGATGTCAAACACCGTGGTCTGGACTCTGATGACTTCAAATGCCAAGGATCCCATCTCCCCCTGTGAACTTTGGATTCTATGGGCCCTGCATAGCACCTTTTTCTGTGCACAAATCACGCCCCAGAGCTATAAATAAAAAATTAAGACATGAAATTTTATGTTGCAGTCATTTAGCATGGTTACACAACATACGTGTGGGGATATGTCGAAGTATGCCTGAGTGTGGAACAAACTCCAGCCATCCCTACACTTGGATCTGAGTCCGGTCGAGGACACACATGGGTCACAATGTATCACAAAATACAGACATGGAGCCCAATACTCACACGTGATGGCCTCAAGATGCTGAGGGGGGGCTTGCAATACTGCTCAGACAGACCAATTTGGAAGAGTATCATGAAGGTGTAGAGGTCATGGGTCATGTTGATGTGCCCAGGGAGGTAGTCCCAGGTCTGTTTTGCGAGGTGGGAAAACTATCTCCTGCATGTAGTTTTTATGTGGATGTGATGAATGGTGGCCAGGGCAAGGTGGGCTGCATGGAGTTGGGTTAACGGGGTGTTGGATGACAGACATCCAAGGTCGGTGTTGGGTCTGGGGTTGTGGACTGCCTCCTGAGTGTGGTTGAGGAGTCTGAAGGTGATCCTGCAGCACACAGTGAGCCATTGTACCTATCTCAGCTGGACGGTGATAGGGCAGGGGTGGGGGATGTTGAAGATGAGGTGTGCGGATGCACCCAGGATGTGGACAACTTCTCCTGCAGTTTTGCTGTTGTTCTCCGTAGAGGCCGGTGCTGTAGTTGAGCCGGCTGGTGTCGTGGACCAGGAGGACGGTCTGTCTTGCCTTGGAGTGGATCCATCTGTGGGCCATTTGCAGCATGTGGGGGGTGTTGCAGCATGAGGTACAGATGGTGGTGGGTTGCATGGTAATTGTCAGCGATGGGTCCATGATGAACATCAGCTTGCGTGCGTGGCCACTGGGTGCTGGTGTGGTGCTTGAGCCAGCTGTAAGGGGACAATCCTCAGATGATGACTACTGTCCTGTCCAAGTCCAGCCTCAGGTGGCTGATGTTCAGCCATTCCTCACTGGATCTCATGCCTTCTTGAAGTTTGGATCTGGCAATGGCTGGGTCTTTGGTGAGTTGGAGGAGCATCTGGGTGTCAATGGCATACGAGATGATGATGAGGTCGTGTGCGCATGTGATGGTGGAGAGGGGGGTCATGGAGACATTGTTGATCGTCACGCTGAGAGAAGAGCCCTATGGCATGGGCCAGATGACCCCAGTGTACTACATGTTGCAGGGTGGAGGCAGGCTCCCTGGGCCTTGTTGGTGAGCGACTTTCTGATTTAACTCTGGGCCCTACTCTGGATACCAGTGTTGGAGATGTGTGAGCTGACAGTGTGGTAGCACATGGTGTAGAATGCCATTGAGAGGTCAAGGGTGGTGGCCTCACCATTGTTGAGCATGGCAAAGTTGTCGTTGGTGGTGGCACTGCTGACGGTTGCAGTGGTGTGATTACTATGGAAGATGGTCTGGTGCCGGTTGCCTGGAGAAGGTTGCATGGAGGAAAATTGTCATTTGCTTGTTGAATGTCTTCCTGATGACATTTCCTGGGTAGGGAAGCAGGGTGATGTACCAGGAGATCCTGCGGTACTGCCGTCTGTTGTCTAAGAAGGGCCTGGGTCTCTGCATGCCTCCTGCACCCATGGAATGTGGCAAACTCAAAGGAGACATTCAGGACGCGCTGGACGTGGGCTTCAAGGATGTGGAATGATGTGGTTTAGATGTTGTGTGGGAAGGGGCCTGATGGAGAGACAGAGTGTATGTTGCAATGAGCCAGGTTGTGTCATTGCTGCTGATGGGAGTCCATAACCTGATGGGGGTTTGTCCTGCGGATAATAGTGCTGTCTGCGTCTGTGTGCCAAGGCTGTTGTGTATGCCCATGAGCTTGCAGTGGTACAAAGTTGCAAGGGATGTGATCTGCCTTGCAAGGCTGGGGTGTCTTGGATGGAGATCTGCTGTCAGTTCACTCACAATGCTGATGAGCTCCTTGATGTCGTGTGTTTGGGTGTCTCGGCACTATCTGAAGGATCTCCACTTGTCCGTGCTGATGATATGGCGATGGCTGTGTGTGGTGTTTTTCAGGGCTGTAAGGCAAATAATGGCTCTTTGTGTTGCAAGGTTTGCACAAGAGTCCGGCTAAGTCTGTAGGAGTCCTGTAGGTCTGCCTTGTCCCAGGTGCCTGAACTGTTGTTGTGCTTCACAGGAAAGTCCGTCAATGTGGCAAGATTATTGGATCAGTTGCTGATCCAGTGCGTGAGGTTGCAGGGTGTGGCGGGGGTGTTGTTTTGAGTGTCCCACACAGCTTGTCTGTGGTGACTTACATCAAGCATCTTTGGGGGATCGGTACCGGGGTGTGGGGCAGTGTGTGTTGGCAGTCAAATGTTGATGGACCAATGATGGATAGTGGTGTTTTTCCCCTCCAGCAAGAAGTTACTGGCACACAGCCACATGTAGCCCGTGGAGGTTAGGGCGTGCGTGCAGATGTACGTGTTGATGGCTTAGCGGAATAGTGGATGTAGTCCTGCAGATCTGTGGAGGAGTGTTACACTGAGGGTTGCCATGGAGTTGCTGCAAACCCGGATTTGTGACTCTGAGGGTGTACTTGTGAATAAATAGCAATTCATCCCCCGGGACTGGTGTTGCCGTCCCTGCGGGTGGTCTTGTATCCGTGTGAGATGGCAATGAAGACGCCATGTGCTGAGGATGCATTTGTCCAGGTTACTGTCATGAAAGTGATGTGTGGGGCTGTCATGTTGAGGAGGTAACAGAGTCCAATGGCGGGCTGGTGGACGGAGCGAGTGTGGAGTAGGAGGCACATTACCTGGTTGTTCTGACAGGGTCTTGTAGGCTGGACAGCGCTGTGTAGGCAGTTGGAGTAGCACACTCAGCATGCAAAGGTGTCGTGTGTGTGCTTAGGGGTTGCCTGATAGCAGGAGGATGATTGTCATGATGACATTGCTTGGAGAGTGGCTGCAGCATGAGCCTGTTGTGTGACGTGGGTCATGCAAAGACTAGAGGTTTGTGCACTGTGCATGTTGCAGGCGCATACGTACCTGCCTTTGGCACGGCGCTGGGGCTACAGTGGCACAGAAAAGCTGCTGCCTGCATTTCGAATGGGTGGAGGGGGAAGGGCAGAGCATTTCAGAGGCGTGGGGGTTGCAGAATCAGGGCACTCGGTGGGGCGGTGCCGCAGGTGAGGCAGTAGCAGGCGGAAGGGGTTAGAAATTAGGCAAAAAGTAGCACACACAGACAAGGTCTGAATGGCACAGTGCAACAGGTGTATGTAAAGGAAGGAGTGTCAGGTCACTCATGGGTCACTACGAGAAAATGTATGAACAATCACCATAAATTACAGCCACTGGATCAGGCAACAAAATGCAGAGATGCGCAACAAGGTACTTCATGCACAATAGAGATCATTAGCCATAAAGCACTGCATGCATGTTGCCAAAGTACACATACACACAGATGCTCAATCTTTGACAATTATGCCATAGATGATGCATGCAAACTGTCAAGAGAGCTGCAGTGACAGAGATGAGGCACTTTGGATTGTGCTGAACACCTTTATTCCACATACACACACAAAGGGATATGCATCTATATTAACAGACTCACAGGTCAGCTGACAGAACATGTGGGACATACGCTGGACACCCCCTTCACAACACGGATGATGTCAATCCCAACGAACTGGCACACAAGTTAAGGGTATGAGCCAAACACATCCTGCTGCACATGGAGAGGCTGCAATTCCCCATGGAGCCTGTTGTTGTGATGTCCCCCACTATGTCCACCCGAAGCATCTGCCAGGTTTCAGAGTCAAGGTTTACACACATTTCTTTATCAGACGCCACACTCCACTACAGATGACTGTCAAGAAGGGTGACTATCATGTCATAGGAGTGATGTTACATGTTATATGTTCCATGGTGAGAAGACATGTATGCATGGTACCACAACATGCACAGAAGCAGTCCCCACACATTCCAAACCCGTACCACCACAAATAATCCTTGCTGCAAACCTTACCAAGAATGACCTTTCCACATGTCCGTGCATGGAACGCTGATTCAGCACACGTTGCAATCCTCATGAGGAATAGCAGAAGGACAACGATGACACGAGCAGACAACAGGCGCTAAATACCTGGGAATGACAGACACACAAGAAGTCACCTAAAACAATTCTCACCGCACACATGGACATTTACCAAACATGAACAATGTTTGACACATGCAAATTTCCAAGAATGTCTCTCCGCAAAACTGTGTGGCATGATGTCATCACTCTAGTGACACATCAGAACACACATCCAAGTCACTTTGCATTCAGTCAGCTGGGCACACACATTGCAACACTTGCACACTCATACCCAGTGACTCACCATTATGAGAAGAAGTTGCGTATGAGCTGACTCCGGATATCCTCCTCCTCCTCCTCCTCATCACTAGCCTCGTGAGCAAGCCCTTGATCCTCCACGGGTGGATGTTCCTGCTCATCCGGATCCAGGATGAGTGGCACTGCCTTTTCAACTGCCATGTTGTGCAGCATGCATCACAAGAGGAAGATTCGGCAGACCTTCTCCGGGGCATAAGGGGAGGACCCGCCTGTCTTGTCCAGGCACCGGAATCGGCTCTTCAGGAGGCCAAACGTCCTCTCAATCACTCGCCTGGTCTGCCCGTGTGCATCGTTGTACCTGTGATCTGCAGCTGTTCTTGGGTTGCGGAGAGGTGTCATTAGCCATGGCATGTTGGGATATCCAGAGTCCCCTACATGGAAACATCATGTAAAAAACAGGGTCAGGAGATGCCGTAAGAGCCAAAGATACCGCAACACACAGGACAAACAGAGTATACCCACCAACAAGACATGCTCGTTCGTTGTGCAGCCGCAGCATCATTTATGGCACCCTACTACGCCTCATGATGTAGGCATCGTGTGCTGATCCTGGAAAACGTGCACAGACATGGGAAATCAGCATGTTAGCAAGACACACCACAAGGGCATTTATCGAGTGGTAATGTTTTCTATTGCGATAGGCTTGTTCCTGTGCCTGTGGTGGTACCAAAGCCACATGTGTACCATCAATGGACCCACTGACATGGGGCATCCCTCCCAGGGGATAGAAATCACCCTTGACATCTGTCAACTCCTCAGGAGTAGGAAATGTGATGAATTCATCAAGGTACTCCAACATGGCAGCTAAAACATCACGCAGGATATGGCTGAACATTGTCTGTGACATGCCACCAACATCAGCTATGGTGAATTGAAACGTACCTGTGGCAAACAAATGTAGGGCTGCCATCACCTTCATCTTTGGGGTCAGTGCAGTAGGATACCTGTGTCGCGGTTAGAGGTGTGGTGCCAGCCTGTCGGTCAAGTCCTCAATCAACTGTTGAGTGAATCTGTAACATCGGATGCAGGCACGTTCCCTCATGGCACCCAAGGCTGGCATTCGTCTTGGGACAGGTGGTGCCCTGCAAGACATTGTTTGGATGAATGAAGAGTCGGCCAACATCAATGTCAATGAACATAGCACATGCTAAACTGCTAATACACATCAGGTAACTAGGGAGTGGGATGTGTGCAATACATCCAGGACACATATGCAAGCTTGCTGGCACTCCTACAAAAAGCCAGATACACCTGTTGATTGTCAAGTCTACATGACATGCCCTGAAATGAGCTGGGACAATTCGGTTTATTGGTAAGTCTCCCTCCTTTTCCTCAGTTTGTTTCCGTTCTCGTATGCCTCATACACATTGGCAATAGTTTGCGCTTTTGTCTTTCATTTCAGCTTCCCCACACTAGATGTATGCGGCTTACTTTTGTCCAGGTACTTCTTCGTTTTTTCCAGCATGCATCGTTCGCCTCACTTGCGCTTCTCTTCTTTCATTGAGTCTGTACTCTCACAATTTTTTGTTCCGTTTTCAGAGTTGTGATATTCTTGCCACGCTGGCTCTCAGTGCCTAACTTTCCCCTGATCAGTCACCTTTGGACATTGCTTCCAGTAAGTCCTCTTTATGACATGACCTTTTCTGCAACCCCGTTGTCTCTTTCTACTTTGAATTCATTTTTGCGCTTTCTGTGTTTTAGCGCCTTACACGTTAAAGCATCTTTTCCTCCTGATTGATACCCCGAACTTTCTTGTCAAAAAGAATCAGTTCTCTTCGTCTCTTCACAGGCAGTAAGAGTTCATTGAGTTTTTTGGGAGCTATTACTTTATTTGCTTTGTGTTTCACAGCAGTTATGCATGCTTGACTATCACTATCGTTCATTAGATATTTTTCCCGAATATTTAACCAGTACACTTCCTTTAGTTTTTGTTACTTCCTTGCACAATTTTAACCTTTCACGCATTTTCCACCAGTGTGTGTGTGTTCATTGTTTACACATACGTTCAATGTATGCCCCCATTTTCTTTCATCCTCACGCACTGTGCACGTTGAATTGACTTGGTGTGATACAGACTAGCCGTTCCTTCCTGTTGTCTCCCCCACAATGCATCTTGTATTGGTGTTTGTAATTGCGATTAAGACATTGTCAAAACGTTATGTGTGACAATCAAATTTCTTTTTTTCACAGCCGCCCCTGAAGAAGGGATGTATTCATCCCGAAATGCATTGGGCACTCCTTCATGAATTGACGATTTATTTTATTACTATTGTGCAGTTTACACATTTGAATGTATTCTTGCTTGCAATGTTATTCTGAGATTGCAATTCTGCTGTTCTTTTTGATTGATTTATAAAAACCGTTTCTCTCAATCAATTTTGGTTGATTGTTCATTAAGATTGCAGCTCTAAAGAGTTATAGCTTATGTGGTTTCTACGTTATTGAAATTGTAAATTTGATACGCTTGTCTCCTTCAGTTCTTCAGCTGTGCACTCAGTACACTGGTGTCAGTTCACCAGCAGTTTATTTGTAATTTTGCGAGGTGGGCTGCCTCGTCTCTGAGTTGCACGCTTCATGTCATGAATTGTACTAATTGTTATCTGTCTTTAAACCTTTGGTGTGCGCTAACTCACATACATTAACTAAAAAACACAGCCATTGAGACAACGCACACATGTCTGACTGGGAAAATATGATGCACAATGCACACAGACCCTACAGCCATGGGAATCCACATGTGGCATGGTGTGCGTAGACGTGTTCCATGCCCGTCTCCACACAGACCCCTGTTGGATGCACCAACAGCAGATGCAGTTTACGGGACACTGACATCAAGCTCATGGGTACACATGACACACACCTGACATAGTCCCAAAGGGGCATGGTGATCGAGACCTGTCAGTTGATAGAGTGTCCCTGTCCCTGGCATCAGGAGACAGGTGCGGGTGTTGATTACTGTGCCATCCCACTGCTGCTGTGCATGACACAGTTGGACTACAGACACACATGTGGCAAGTGGCAAGGTGATGTGTGCCACATAGTGCCCCATCACACATGACATGTGTCCACAGGTCATCACACATCAATTGTGCTACTAGATGAGATGACCTGTGCAATATCACTGGCTAACACACCTAGGGCCTGCACATGTAAGTATGCAATGACAAGTACTTGATGGACATCCAAGTGCGACTCGTAGACCTCCATTCCTGTCATGTGTACGCCTGTATTACCATTGTAAGCGTGTGAAATGAGTACACGTACGGGTACGCACTGTACTACTAGTGCATGCACCGTACGTATACTAATAGTGCGTACCCGTACGTGTACTACCTTAGTACACGTACGTGTACGCACTAGTAGTACACGTACCCATACATGTACTACTAGTGCGTACAGGTACGTGTACTAAGGTAGTACACGTACGGGTACGTGTACTACTATTGCGTACACGTATGTGTACTAAGGTAGTACACGTACCTGTACGCACTAGTAGTATCCGTACGGTGCATGCACTAGTAGTACAGTGCGTACACGTACGTGTACGCACTAGTAGTGCACGTACCTGTACGTGTACTACCTTAGTACACATACCTGTACGTACTAGTAGTACACGTATGGGTACGTGTACTACTAGTGCGTACACGTACGTGTACTAAGGTAGTACAGGTACCTGTACGCACTAGTAGTGCACGTACGGGTACGTGTACTACTAGTGTGTACACGTACGGGTAGGCACTGTACTACTAGTGCATGCACCGTACGTGTACTACTAGTGCGTACCCGTATGTGTACTACTTTAGTACACGTATGTGTACGCACCAGTAGTACACGTACGGTGCATGCACTAGTAGTACAGTGCGTACACGTACGCACTAGTAGTACAAGTACCCGTACATGTACTACCTTAGTACATGTACCTGTACGCACTAGTAGTACACGTACGGGTACGTGTACTACTAGTGCGTACACGTACGTGTACTAAGGTAGTACACGTACCTGTACACACTAGTAGTACACATACGGTGCATGCACTAGTAGTACACGTACCTGTCAAACGCATTGTACAACTGGTGCCGTAGGGGTACGTGTGAAACGCACTGTACACCCGCTATCATCGCGTGTGTACGCTTCGTTTCACCATTGTACTTGTGCCGTAGGGGTACGTGTGAAATGCACCGTACACCCGCTATCATCGCGTGTGTACACTTCGTTTCACTATTGTACTTGTGCCGTAGGGGTACGGGTGAAACGCATTGTACCTGTGTGTGGATTTAAAAATTACATAGGGGACACATAAGGGACAAGTATTAGGCCCTAAATGCATGCTGGTTGTCATGGAGACAGAGTTTTCAGTTGGAAAGTGTCGATCAGGTGTCCTGGAACAGTCAGTTGGCCACAAAATACAATGTTGCAAAGTGGTTGTTGACTTGACATGATGCTCAAAATTTGAACGATGCGAATGGTGTCATTGGTGTATGTTTAACCCCTCTCCTGCTCATGACGGAGCCATTCCGTCATGAGCCACGGTTGCCGTGTGCTCATGACGGAGTGGTTCCGTCATGCCGTGGCCGTTGGCGGCCGCTCCACCCACGCGGCGCTAATTCCCCGCCTGTGCGGGCGATTAGCGCCGTGGACGGAGTCATGACGGAACCACTCCGTCATGAGCACAGCTCAACTGTGGCTCATGACGGAGTGGCTCCGTCATGAGCACAGCGCCACCGCGCTGTCCCCCCCACCCCCCCAGCGCTGCGGCGGAATTCCCGCCGCAGAGAAGGGGTTAAAGGGATTGGAGTAAACGTAGGATGCTAATGAGTCTGACCAATCACTATGTACTCCTCTAAATGAATGCCCCTCAGCAAGATAGATATAAGGCAGCCAGAACCCATGAGAGGGCACTTGCCTGCACAACTTTCCAGTCGACAACATTGATGCTGTCCCTGCTTCCTCTGGACCATATTGCGTACTGTGGAGAGGGCCCAGCCATTCACCCAGGAGGAGAATCAGGCCTTGCTGGACGCCCTCCTCCCACAGTACACCAACCTGTATGGGAGACCAGGGGAGCAGGTGAGTGCTGAGTCCACTACCTTTGCCTAGGCACCTGTTATGTGTCTGTCAATATTGTGTCCAGGTGGGACAGACATGCTATGATGTTTAGAGTGGGTCCCAGGGTGGGGGACATGCTGATGTCTCTCATGCAGAGCCTGATGTAGTTCCTGTGTGCACTCCTCACTTGCATTGTGCTTACTCTGACTTTCACTGCATAGTGCATGACACATTCAGCCTGTGAAATCCTTGGTGGCTTTTTTTACTATTGTCCTGAGGTGATTCAGTGCTCCCCCCGGTGTGACAGGTGACTGTACCCACAGATGTGTATGAGTTGAGTGGACCTGTGGTGAAAGTGTCCAAATGATGTGTACGACCTCATGGATATTGATGTGTGTGAATCTTCCTTTACATGTGGGTGAGTGTCTATGTGAAGTGTTGTGCCACACCTGCATGGAGGGGGCAACATATCTACCCATCTGATGTGACAAGTAAGCCGTGCTGTGTGTCTGACTTGCATAGCTAGCATGACACCTGTGACACCCCACTGGCAAGTGGCACATGTGCAGAGTGAGGGTTGTATCCGCTGTTGTCAATGACAGGTGAGTGATATGTGCTTTGGTGTGTCTGTCTAGTATGCTGAGGGTGCGTCAGTGGAGTGGGACATGTGACTGCTTGGCACGTGCTGGCCATCAGCCTGCTGTTGCATGTGCTGCACAATGTGTGGCATGATCAGTGAGTGTGTCGCAACCCTCATGCCAACCGGTTGACTTTCAATGCCATGTAGTGCATTGGGGCTTGCACACAGGCCAATTTTGTATTGTGTATGATGTAATTCCTGTCTGCATCCTATGCCCTGTTCAACATTTCTAAGAGGTTCAAATGTGTGTCTCGGGGACATGGAGCAGGTATATTGATGGTGTGTCACTTTGTCATCCTGACAGGTAACTGTCTACGAGAAGGGGGTGATTTGGAACCACATCATCAGGGCCGTGAGATCTGAGGGGGTGCGTAGTCACCAGCTGCCACAGGTCCGCTAGAGGTGGCAGGACATCCGGTGCTGGACCCGGTGGATCGCCCGGGTCCAGCTGGGGCTCGACAGTCCTCGCCCCCACGGCAGATGCAGACGGCTGACCCTCCCAAATGAGACGTGTCCTGGCGGTGGTCTTCCCAGACCTCGATAGGCAGTTACAGGAGAGACTGCAGCAAGGAGGGGGTAGGTACATGGCTGTTTGTCGTGTTATGTGTCGCAAGCTTTTGTAAGTGCTCTTTAGCCTGGATACACTCCCAGAGTTGATATGTGCAGTGCATTTTCTGTTCCCCAATGTCACCTGTTGCTCTTTTTCATCCCTTCCCCTCCTTGACATGTGTCCCCTGGTCTGTGTGTAATCACATTTGCACATGGTCATCTAGGGTTCCAGTAAATCTAAGTGCACATTGCTTTCTGCATCATGTGGGAGGGTGGTCTGTGACTTGTGTTGGTACCTTACCTGTGCCATGACCTGTTCACTATGTTGGGGTCCATAGTCGTTGTCACTGATGCTGATTCTCCACATAGGAGTGTGAGGTTTCAACTGGACACCCTTGCAGCATGCATGACCAATGTTGTGGCCTCAGACATGATGTGCATGAGTGTGAGATCTGCATAGTACCATGACGGTTGAACATGGTACAGTCAGCTCATTCCAGGACCACGGAGCAGTGTGCCCACTACAATCCCCTGAGACACCCTTGCCTCCCAATCATGTGTGTCATCCAACACTGTGCACTTTCTCTGTGTGTTCTGCAGAGGTCTGCCTCTGTGGCATTGTTCCCTGGCCTAGTTTGTATTTTGCTAATGTGTGCTACCTGTGTCCACTGGACAGGGATACACCATTTTGCTTGTGCATACTCACACTGGGCAGTGCCTGTGTGGCTATTCACAACAATCTGTTGATGGTTGTTTGTCACAAATATGTGTTTGCAGCCCCACAAGGTGATGTTGTGTAAATGAAGCTATTTTTCAAGCACAGTTGTTGTAACCCAGAATAATAGGTGTCAGTTCTTGATCTGTATCAATCACATTGACTCAGGTATGGGGGGAGGGTGCGGGAGAGGCATACATGTGCAACCCTGATTTTTTATTGCCAGGTCTGACTTGTGTGTGAGAATTGCTTGTACAAAAATACACTGTGCAGTGCCCCTGTGATGGTTGCCAGTGCTCAATGTTCATGCTTTGTAGCCTGTGTCATTTTTTTACCAACATGAATCCTGATCATACATTTTTTGCACCTGTGTGTGGTTCTGATGCAACGCATTTTGGACTTTGTTTGCTGACATCTGTGTGTACATTCTGGCTTGCCATGAGGGTGTCCCCACAGTACAGATGGGCTTTTTTACCAGCCAATTGCAGGCCCATTAGCTTATGCATTGTCCTGGGTGTGGACATGTGTGCCACTCCAGATGACAGGCAGTAGGTCATATGTGTAGCCAACTGTGTAATCAGGTGACGGATGGCCTGGTGACAACTGACATAATTAAAGTTGTTACTCTTACAAAATTGTACCTTGGCACTCACAGCACTTGTCAACAGTTGTTCATGTTTTAAATGTGGAAATTGGATGATTTGTGTTAAGTACACTGATGTGCCTGCATGAAAAATGTCTACCCAGGAAGCGCACACCAAACGACATTTCAACTTTCATGGAACACACTGGCACCTATTCAAAGAAGCCACTGTTCAAATTAAATGGTGTTGCAGATTCTCCATATACATGTTCCCACAGTGGTCTTGATTTTGTGGGACTCCTTCGTTGTTGGTGATACAAACTAACGAGTCTCAAGACATCAAGACCTCCGTGGGCCCATGTATATGTACTTTCTGCAACACCATTTATTTCTAACAGTGGCTTCTCAGAAAAGGTGCAAGCTTCTTCAATGACAGTGTACATATACTTTTGTGTGCACTGCCTTGTGCGACATATTGCATGCAGCACCATGAGTGTTCGTTTCACGAAATGGCCAATTGGCACATTCAAAACATGTAGATTGTGTAAAGTATTGTGAGTCCCAAGGTACCAACATTTGTTCGTTTAGTGTTCCAAAGGACTTACAGGTCTCTGAGTGTGGTGACACCTTGAGTATTGAGGTGTGTTAGTTTACCTTGAGTGCATCACTACTGTTTCTTTCAGGCTAAACAAGAGGTGTCATGACTTCATTGTATTGCTGTGCTCACCAGTTCACAGACACTAGCTTCTCAGTGTATTTCTCATTCAACTTGTGGCCTTTTGTGTATGTATTTTCCTGGTGTCAAAGTGGCATGGTGGGTCAAACAACTGGGCAGTACAGGGCTTACATATGTGCGGAGTAAGCTAGCTGTTACTCATGATGCATTGCCTGATATGCACTGTGACCAATTGTTCTTGTGCTCCTGTGTCAGATGTATACAGGTGACTGATGCATTTTGGTTTCTTCTCCTTGCCCACAGCATCATCATCCGCAAGCGAGGGAGACACCTGCATGGACCTTGAGGAGGGACCCAGCGACAGTGCCGCCAGTGCTGTGGAGTCAGCAGGAGCCAGTGGCACGGAGGGCAAGGGGAGTCAGTCGGAGGACCTGTCTGGAGGCGAGAGCATCTACGACGCCGACGGGTCCGAGGCTGAACTCCCTGAGGAGGCGGAGGATGCCCCAACAACTGGCAGCATCCCACCATCTCTACCCGCCTCCTCTATTGACATATCCGCCCTCCCAGTTGCTCCCATCCCACCGTGTCTCCTTTGGACCAGGCACCGCACCCCCTGCCCCTGTCACCCCTGCTGCCCTCAGTGAAGAGTCTGTGGACACACTGCGCCAGTTGCAGGTTGGTCAGGCATCAGTGCTGCATTTCCTCCATGGACACACTAAACTGCTCACACAATTGGTGCCGTTCGTGGAGGGCATGTCATCAATGATGTCTGAGCAACACAGGATTCTGCGGTCCATGGACTCTTCACTGACGAAAGCAGTTTCTCTCCTGCGGCGCTCCATCCCCCCCCTACTCCGGACCCATCCACACTGCCCTCTCCCATGCCTACCCAACGCATACACAGACAGTCACGGGCACGCACCCCAACAGACACCTCCAGCACACCCCCAAGCAAGGCACAGTGCACACCTCCTGGCACGCACACTCAGGGATGTAGGCACACCCACAGGGTCTAGGGGCAAACGACAGACACGCAGCCACAGTCAGAGTCCGCAGTCCTCACAACCCAATCCCTCCAAAACCACTCCCCTTAGCTCCCCTGCCAAACTGTCACCCAAAGAGCTCTACATGGGTGAGCTGGCCCTCACCCCCACTGTGACACCACCCCGCAAGCGAGCGAGGAAGTCCCCGGGCAGGGGAGTTGAGTCCACCCCCATGTCCATCCCCTCCCCCAAGAGTGCTGCACCCCATCCCTCAGCCACCCCCTCTCTCCGTTGGCCCTGGGGTCTCTTCAGGTGCAGGGGTTACTCTGGACACCCTGGCAGCAGTGTGCAGTGCCAAGCTCACCTCCACCTTTGGCGCTGCCCCACCCCCTGTGGTGGAGACATCCAGCCCTGCACCCGCCACACCTACCCAACCCCCTCCTGTCCCTGCGGTGCCTGGTCCTGCCACAGATGATGCCCCCCCGGTCGACAAACCTCAAGGTTACTTTGTGCAGGCAAGGTAGGGGTGGACACAGTCCCCTACGTCCACCCTTGGACTATAACAAAGGACTGGCCATTGGCCTTTGTAGATAGTGTCTTCTTGATTTTTGTGTGCTGAATAAAGCCTTTTCTTTTACTTTCAACACTATCGCATTTCAGGTATTTGATGTTGGTGATGAGGCTCCTCGAGTTGTTGTTCTGGTAATGTGTTAGGGTTCTGAGAAGTGTTTTTGTATGATGGTCATGAGGTGGACCATGGTATATGTGTGCCATCACAATGTCTCTGCAAAGAATCATTGGTAGTGTGTGTTCCTTTTCTTTGGATACATTGTCCCAAGGAGTGTTCCTTCCAGTGTGGCACCTGACATCGTCCCTGCAAACAGTTGCACAATTGTTGTGCTGACCTGTGTCAACATTTCCTTTGTTGGTGACGGATCCCTTCAACAATGGCCATGCCTGCTCACAGATGTCTCCTGCTGAATCATCTGTGCCATCCTTGCTAGTCACTGTACTTGTGTTTTGGGTATGTAGGAATGCCTTCAGGGACAAATTGTCCCTTTTCAGCACTATGCATGTGTGTAATCACGGCCTACCACACAAATGGTACTTGTTATGCAGGGTATTTGGGCACCTGACTCACAATTGTGGGCATTGTATCTGGTGGAATTGAACCCTATTCCTTCCATGAGAGACAACATATTGGTGGCTGGACTAGCACCTGGACATTCCTATCAGTCCTGAATGGCCGTGACAGTGTGTGTTCCCTTTGGCTATCTTAGTTTTGTATGCAGTTACAGTCTGTTGGCATGAAATCTGAGTGTGTATTGTGCTGCATCCGCTATGGGTGGGTATGCATGTGTTATATGTCCTCACACCCACATGTGGTGTGTCATGCAGTGTGTGAAAGACATCCATCCTCCTGGGAGTGGGACACTGCTGGGAGTCCTCTGCACACACCCCTCATATGTCTGGACGCTGCTGGTAGTGATATGCACCCACCCCGCATATGTCTGCCCACTGCTGGGAGTCCTCTGCACCCACCTCTCATATGTCTGTCCACTGATGGGAGTCCTCTGCACCCACCACTCATAGGTCTGGATGCTGCTGGGAGTCCTCTGCACCCACCCCTCATATGTCTGGACGCTGCTGGTAGTGATATGCACCCACCCCTCACAGGTCTGGACGCTGCTGGGAGTCCTCTGCACCCACCCCTTATATGTCTGGACACTGCTGGTAGTGATATGCACCCACCCCTCATATGTCTGTCCACTGCTGGTAGTGATATGCACCCACCCCTCATAGGTCTGGACACTGCTGGGAGTCATATGTACCCACCCCTCATATGTCTGGACGCTGCTGGGAGTCCTCTGCACCCACCCCTCATATGTCTGGACGCTGCTGGTAGTGATATGCACCCACCCCTTATAGGTCTGGACGCTGCTGGGAGTCCTCTGCACCCACCCCTCATATGTCTGGACGCTGCTGGTAGTGATATGCACCCACCCCTCATTGGTCTGGATGCTGCTGGGAGTCCTCTGCACCCACCCCTCATATGTCTGGACGCTGCTGGTAGTGATATGCACCCACCCCGCATATGTCTGTCCACTGCTGGGAGTCCTCTGCACCCACCCCTCATATGTCTGGACACTGCTGGTAGTGATATGCACCCACCCCTCATACGTCTGTCCACTGCTGGGAGTCCTCTGCTCCCACCCCTCATATGTCTGGACACTGCTGGTAGTGATATGCACCCACCCCTCATATGTCTGGACACTGCTGGGAGTCATATGCACCCACCCACCCACTCACCCCCTTTGGGCTGTACACTGCTGCCCTGGACCTACACACACACCAATATGAAGGTAACGTACTGGGCCAGTCCTCTAGGCCCACATTCCTGGCGTGTGTACGCATCCTATCCCAAATGTACTGCTGCCGTTAACGGGGTACGTGTGGTACGCACCATACCCTTGCATTCATGCGTGGGTACGGTCCGTACCTGAGTTGTCATGGTGCCGTAGGGGTACGTGTGGTACGCACCGTACCCACGCATTCATGCGTGGGTATGGTCCGTACCTGAGTTGGCATGGTGCCGTTGGGGTGCGTGTGGTACACACCATACCCACGCATTCATGCGTGGGTACGGTCCGTACCTGAGTTGTAATGGTGCCGTAGGGGTGCGTGTGGTACGCACCGTACCCAGGGTACGGTCCGTACCTGAGTTGTCATGGTGCCGTAGGGGTATGTGTGGTATGCACCATACCCACGCATTCATGTGTGGGTACGTTCCGTACCTGAGTTGTAATGGTGCCGTTTGGGTACGTGTGGTACGCACCGTACCCAGGGTATGGTCCGTACCTGAGTTGTCATGGTGCCGTAGGGGTACGTGTGGTACTCACCGTACCCACGCATTCATGCGTGGGTACGGTCCGTACCTGAGTTGGCATGGTGCTGTTGGGGTACGTGTGGTATGCACCATACCCACGCATTCATGCGTGGGTACGGTCCGTACCTGAGTTGGCATGGTGCCGTAGGGGTACGTGTGGTACGCACCGTACCCACGCATTCATGCATTGGTTACGGTCCGTACCTGAGTTGGCATGGTGCCATTGGGGTACGTGTGGTACGCACCGTACATGTCCACTTCCGTTGTTGCGGTACGCAGGGGTTGCTGGACATGCCCCCCAACGTGACTAGACCCTAGTGGTAATGTATGGCCTCAATATTATAGGTTTGGGTTTGGTTATGGGGTATGTTTCGTGCCCCTCACCCCCACCCTGGCCCCTGGGTGTTGTTCTCAACTTTTGCGGCGTGTGCGTCGGGTGCGGTGCACCAGGTCATAGGCCAAGAGGACCGGAATGACACATACGATGGGGTTCATGGCGTGATCATCGCGTACCGGGGCTCCGTTGCGTAGAGGTTCGCGTCGAACTCTGCTTTTCCGGCTGTGTTTGACTCCCGTAGAAAAAGAGCCGTACGGAGTGATGTAGGGACGAATCGTACTTGCTGGGCCGGAAACGGCTGCCTGAATACATCCGGCCGTCGCATACAAGCTGTTCCGGATCAGAATCGTAGGTATTTTTTCCCACGTAAGGTCTTTTGTACGATTCGTACGGAAATAGGCTTTCTGTACGAATCGTACTTCCTAGGTTGTAGGGACAGTTTACCGGGTGCGAGTCGTACGGAGAAAACGCTCCGTACAACGATTCGTAGGGCCTTTTTACAGGATTGGAATCGGCCCCAAAATGTTGTTTTACCTGCTCCATCAATCCTCCCTTTGGTGATTTTAAACATCACCACTACTCACTAATTTCACTAAATTTATCTACGGAAATGGGTTTATTCAGTTCCACTTGCATTTGTTAGTTTTAAATCATAGTGTTCTCCATACTATTCTCTTTTAATTTCTTGTACATATTTTCTTGCAATTCTTCTAATTCTATTTCTTCTTTCTCTCTTTCTCTTATTTCTTTCTCTTTCTTTTTCTTGTTTTCTCTTTTTATCTTCTTTTGTATTTTTCTTCTTTTTATGCACAAACATCCTAATCTTAATATTAAGTCATGGCACTCACTTACACCTACAAAATAATTATCATATACGATATTATCTCTACTTATGCATAACCTCCCTTTCTGGGGCCACTCTAAAGCAATTGCTGGGTTTGTTTCTCCCTTCAAATGATTTTCCTTCCCAACATCCCAAATTAAACTACAAGTAAGGTTATTCTTAAATACTTCTTCGAAAGTTAATTCTCTTGTTTCCAAGAAAAATTCACCTATTGTTTTACCAGGAATCACCTTGTTTAGTTCAGGAACTACAGGAATCTGTGAGAAAATATTATCTATATCAGTGAAATGGTATTCTAATTTGCCTGTTTTATAAAACAAACTAGCTAAAACACTACAAGTTATCCCATATGTCAAAGGAAGGTGATGATAAGTGACACCTTCTGATATAGATGCAGGTAACTGCATGCATACATTGCAGTCTCTAACCTCCATTGTTTTTACATATTCATACAATAACTTTGAAAAAACATTGTTAGAAAAATCATTTATGGACTTATCTTTGTGAAATTCTGTTGTAACTACCAGTTTTGTGTCATGACTGTCATCAGCCTTTTCATCATTAGTTCTGTTTACTGTGTGTCCACCTATACTTTCAAATGTTACTCTAAATGAAATTGTTATTGCTAATATGATCCAGACAAGCATTAGTAATCCTGTACAACAAAAGCACATTTTACACCATCTCCGAAGAAATCCACATGTTGGATTTCTATTTTCATTGTTTGCCATTTTGGTAATGAGCAGTGTCTTTTGACTTAGCCTCTTTCTTCAACAATTTACCTTTGTCTAAACCTAAGGCTTTAGTTGCCTACTTGGTTCTTTTCTGGTCATGTGTCTAGTCCGGGTTTTAATTCCTTTCGATTTCTTTTTGTCACTCAATCCATGTATGAATCGTCCTTATCCTTAGGTTCACAGTCCTTGTTCAGAATTTCCTGATCGTCCGTTTCTTCTCTACTGTCAGACAAGATAACTCTCGGGATTTCCGAATCTTCTTCTCCTTTGCCCACCTCTTGCACAGTCACTCTTAGACTTTCTTGGCTATCAGCTTCCTCTTGTATATCAGGAAGTACCACGTATGTCCATTCCGGTGACTTGTACTTCGGGTTTGGTTTCTTTATCCTCTTTGCGCTTTGCAAGTGCTTCTGATCCGTGTCCTTTTGTTTCTCTTGACTAGACACTTCATTCACTTGTTCAGCATTATCAGGTTTCATTCTGGTTAGTCGGTATCTCAACTTCTTGATTTTGTTGGGCCAAATATCTTCTTTCAAAGGCCTTTTCAATTTAGATCCTTTCCCTTCTCGCTCTGTTTTCCAAGCTCTTTTCCTCAAAATTCTTCCACCTTTATTTTCTGCTTCACTTTATTCTGATTCTGTCTCCATCTGGATTTCACCTTCTTTGGATTTTATCCTCAAGATTTCAGGTTCACTGTCTGTATCTATCCCTCCTTGTGTTTTTTCCACGCAATCTTCCTGCTGACTATCTGACCCTTTTTCTACCTGTGTGTGTTGTGTCCCCACACCTCCTCAGGGTTCTTCCGCAATTACTTCACCCTCACTCTCTGTATCTAATTCCTCACCATCTATCTTTATGACTTCGGGGGGAATTTCTCTTGTGCTTGTACTCGGGATTTATTTTCCAAAGATTACTTGTTCAGTTTTTCCAGTATCGTTATTTGTTCTTTCTTGTATTCCCACTGGTTCTGTCTCAGATTCAGAGCTTGTATCAGAAATTTCAAGACGTCTTCTTAGTGGTATACTTTCTTGTCCAACAATTTGACTTGGACCTTTTGCACCTGCTTCTAGGTTTTGTCTTGTCCTCGTTTCTTCTGATTCTGATTCTGAACTGGTATCTGATACTTCTCGTTGTTCCTCTTCAGATTGATCTTCCGGATTTGGGACTCAAAGAGTGTGACTGGCATAAATCCAGTTCTTCACCCCTGCACACTTCACAGCAGTTGTTGTTGTCAGAATCACTTGTTGTGGTCTTCCCCAGCGTGGAACCAGACCATTTCTTTTTCTGTGTACTTTTGTGCAGACCCAATCTCCGGGACTTAAATCATGAGCTGGCTTCTTTTCAAGAGTGGTTGCATCTGGTCCAACCTGATGAAACACAGAATATACCATATCAGCCAATCCTTTGCAATAATCCAAGACAAAGTCATCAGATATCGGCAGCAGTTTGGTGAATAAAAACATGTCTCATTGCTCTGCCCATGATAATTTCATGGGGGCTTAGACCAGTTTTCCTATCAGGAATTGATCTAATGATTATCAGAACAAGAGGCAAGACATCTGGCCATTTTAGACCTGTGGCCAAACACATTTTTCCCAATCTGTTCTTCATTTGTTTCACCACTCCAGAAGCCTCTGGTCGGTAGGCACAATGCAGTTTCTGTTGTACATTCAATGCTTCACAAATCAATTTTATAACCTCATTCTGGAAATGTGTCCCTCTATCTGTTTCAATCGTTACTGGGAAACCAAACCTAGGAATGAACTCTCTCAGTAGGAGTTTTGCTACAGTAACTCCATCATTCCTTCTGGTTGGGTAAGCCTCAACCCAATGAGAAAACAGACAGACAATCACTAGTACATATCTTAGCCTGTTACATGAGGGCATTTCAATGAAATCAAGCTGCATACGAGTGAAAAGACCTCCCTCCCGTCCTATGGTTCCCAAGCTCACCACAGTTTTCCTTCCTGGATTAAATTGCTGGCATATGAGACATCTATGACAAAGGCTCTCAGCTATAAGACGAAACTTTGCATTATACCAGGTCTGTTTAAAAAGTCTAATCATGGCATCCCTGCCTATGTGAGCCTGCCCATGGTACATACGTGCCATGGTAGAGATCATGCTATCAGGCATTACTGGTCTTCCATCACTCCTTTTCTGTGTGCGCTACATTTTATAACAGCGAACTGTTTAGGCAGCTGTATCGCCTCAAGTAATTTTGCAGCTATTTCTGCTTTTCTAATTGGAGTTCCACTCGACGTCAAGAAACCTCTTTGGGACCAAATTTGCCCAAAATCATGCACCACTCCAAACCCATACTGGCTGTCAGTAACCACAGTGACTCGCAAATTCTTTCCCAACTTGCATGCTCTTATCAGTGCAAACAACTCAGCAACTTGAGCAGATCGTACTCCTCTCAAACAAGATGCTTCCAACACAGTTGCTACAGTGCACACAGCATATGCAGCACTCAAAATCCCTTCTCCAGTTCTTTGGCATGAGCCATCCACAAACATCACATAGTCACTCTATTTCAGAGGCACATCTTTTATGTCCGGACGCGGTTTGGTGCAAAAATCAAGAACTTCCATACAATCATGATCAACTTCATCTTTCACTTCTGCATTCACAGCATCAGGTAGGAATGTCGATGGGTTCTTATTAGTGCATCTTACAAGACTCACATTTGTAGCACCCAAAATCCTCTTTTCATATTTAGTTAGACGACTATGCGTCATGAACTGTGTCTTACTTCTTGTCGAAAGGATCGCCACATCATAGGGAACAAACACTCTTACAGGGTTCCCATTACAATTCCTTCACTTTGTTCCAAACTTTTGCAGGCGGCAGCTACTGCTTTCAAACATCCAGGCAATGCTACAGCTACTGGATCTAGTACAGCTGAAAAATAGGTAGTCGGTCGTCTCAATCTTCCATGTCTCTGCACTAATACGGAAAGAGCACATCCATCTCTTTCACTGCAATAAAGCTCAAATTCGTTTTCATAATCAGGCATTCCAAGAGCCGGTGCTTCACACAAGCTGTCTCTCAATTGTTTAAAAGATTTCATCTCTTCTTTATTCAACACAAGGGGATCTTTCACATCACTCTTTGTCAGTCGTACTAGTGGTTTTGCAATCAACGAGAAATTGCTGATCCACTGATGACAGTATCCCACCATTCCAAGAAACATTCTGACTTCTCTCTGTGTCATTGGGGCTCTCCTTCCTTTAATCATTTTAATTCTATCCATTGTTACTTTTCTCAATTCCTTTTCAATCTTATGACCTAAGTATTGTACTTCTTTCTGACAATACTGCAATTTTGATGGTGATACTTTAAGTTCTCCATCTGCCAAATGATTTAACAGAGCAACTGTGTCAACCACACATGCTTCTCGTGTCTTCGATGCTACCAATAGGTCATCGATATATTGAACAAGCACTGAACTTTCTGGCATCTTTAAATCTTCCAGTGACTTCTTTAGAATCTGATTAAATATTGAAGGACTCTCTGTATACCCTTGAGGGATACGGCACCATGCCAAAATACTATCGCCAAACTGGAACGCAAAAATGTGTTGGCTATCAGGGTGCAATGGAATAGAAAAGAAAGCATGACACAAGTCAATAACTGTCTACCATTCTGCATCATGGGGAATCTGATATAGAATTATTGAAGGGTTTGGCACAATGGGACAACAAGGAACAACAATTTTATTCACCTTTCTCAAATCCTGTACTATTTTAAATGTCCTATTTGGCTTTTTCAAACCCATGATCGGAGAGTTACATGGACTGCTCATTATTTCTCTCAGAATTCCTTGTTCAATCATTCTGTCTATTACAGGCGTTACTCCTGCAATTATTTCTGGTGTTAATTTATACTGAGGAATGTTCTGGTCATTTACTCCTTCTTTTACAGTTATTTTCACAGGATCTACTCTTTTTATTAATCCAACATCCTCTCCTGTGAAATCCCACACTTCTGTTTTCACTGTTTCTTTTAACTCTTGAGGTAATCCGTCTTGATCAAATACAACAAATGCTTCAGTAATTTCTGGTTCTATGTTTGCCATTGTCATTTTATAAAATACGTCATCGTCTGGAATTTCAAAGGCTATACCATCGGGTGTACAAAAGATGATACAATTCATTTTGCAAAGTAAGTCCCTCCCTAACAGATTTACAGGACTAGTGTCACAAACTACAAAATGATGCATATCAGCAAATTTCCCTATTCTAACCTTTACCGGATCAGTAAGATAAGGTTGTATCTGTTTATTAGAAACTCCAACTACTTGGATTGTTTCACCTGATAGAGGAAGATTTTTCACTTCAGCTGATCTAACAGTTGAACGAGTAGCACCAGTATCCACTAGGAAAGTAATGTTTACTTCATTCACCTTTCCATCCACAAAGGGTCCTGTCTGGTCTACCTTTAGAGTTGCGCCAAGTACGCACTCCTCTTCCTCCCCTAGGCACCGTCAATAACTCTCTTCTTACTCACTTTCATCGCGTTGCAGCCAATACTGCAAAATGGCACCAGCGCGCGATAGCTTTGTTACCTGTTCTTTGTTGTAGAATCCTGTCTCATTACTGTATCTTTGAGGATTTACATTCTGTGGAAAAGGTGGCTTTGGCACCTGACACTGTTGGGTAACAAATGCAAAAACAACAGTTGATGGACAGAATGCAGAACAATGTCATACATTCACCCTAGTACAGAGATCTGGGCCTAAATCCATCGCTTTTTTGCTCACCATGCCATTCCAGTTTGAACCCAGCCATATGCAAATCAGTCTTGACCTTGTGCCTCATAGGAACAGTCCAGTCCTCCCTGGACTGGAACCAAGCATCCTAGGACCGGTTTCGGGGTTTCACCCCTCTTCAGCCAGGATAGATTGGTTACAGTGGCATGGAGATCTGTGACTGAGGGTGAATGTTTTGCCAATGTGCAACATTCCGTCCATCATCTTGTGTGTTTTGCTGTTCGCCCTATGTGAGAAGGGTATGCCCAGACGTGGGTCCCGTGCTCACTACGCCACTGGAGTCAAGTTATCCTGGTTGAAGAGGGGTGAAACCCCGAAACCGGTCCTAGGATGCTTGATCCCGGTCCAGGGAAGACATGATTGCATATAGCCATGTCTGAACTGGGGTGGCGTGGTGAGCAAAATAACGATGGATTAAACCCAGATCTGTGACTGGGGGTGAATGTTTTGCCAATGTGCAACATTCGGTCCATCATCTTGTGTGTTTTACTGTTTTACTGTTGGGTAATCACCTGCTGCTGTCGCAGCGGTTGGCAACTCACCTCATTCTACACCTGTGGATTTAATGATGAATTTTCACCATTAGTTTTCGGTGGCAATTTACACTCAGATTTCCAATGTCCTAATTTTCCGCAATTATGACATGGCCATTTCTTTTTAGCTTCATCTATGCTAATCTGTCCCTTTCCTTTTCCAATATTAGGTTTTGGTTTTGCTTGCCCTGTTCCATTAGCTTGTTCGATTAACTGGGCTTGTTGTCGCTCCGCTACCTTAACCTGTGCCCACATTGCCTTTTCTTTCAACTTACGCTGTTTGGCTTCAATTTCATCACTAAATATTTTGCATGTCGTAAAACTTCGTCTATCTTTTTGTTTTGCCAATCTAATGTATGCTGTTTAATCATTTCACTAACTTCAGGCCTTAAACCATAAACAAATCTGTACACAAAATGACTCAAATCCTTTTCACTCAATTTCTCATCTCCACTGTATTGTTTAAAAGCAAACAATAACCTTTCGTAATATGCATGCACTGATTCCTTAGCCTCCTGGTGAGTTCTGTCAATCTTTACTCAGTCAGTTTCTTTCGGAGGTACTTTATTTTTCAAAAAGGTAAATTACCTGATCATATTTTTTCATCACTTCTGGATCGGGGGCTCCCGTCTTAGGATCCCTAGGATACTCTTGTGTTGGCCAATCTATTGTAATCTTACATTCTGCCCATAAAACTGCAGGCACAATTTTATCAAAAAGACCATTCAGATCTATCTACAAAACCTTTGAAAGTTTGACAAACCTGTCTACCTGTCTGTACCATTCAACTGGTTTTTCCCTCAACCTCGGAAAATCATTTGTAAATGACAAATTATCCTGTCTAGTCCATGGAACATGTACATATCCTCCTCCAGGAATTTCTCTCATGGGACATTCTGTTACTACTGGCTCTTTTTCTCTCATTGGGAAAGCTAGAGAGGCCTTATCTGTAGTTTCCTCTCTCCTTCTAAACCATCTACTTTTTCATCGATCCACATCACCCCATTTTCTTAACAACGCAATAAATTCTTTAATTTGGGTCAATCTCCCTGCAGTATTCAAGTTTTCAATATCCTTTTTCAGAAAAATCTACCTTATATGGCTTTTGTAATGAACTTATTTTTTCCCATTTCACTTGCTGTCTCTTCTAACTTTTCATGCAAAGTCCTTGCTCTCCAAGTTATGCTTTTACACAAAAACATTAATTCCTCATCTTGGTATGCTTTTAATTTTTCAGTTGGAATTGTTCCTACAATTAACTCTTATAAAGTTGCTTTTAATTTTGCCTCATCTAAAGGTTGTGGTTCTGTATCTCTTTTCTGCAAACTTCGTAACCAATCACTAAATTCTTCAGATGTTGGTCCTACAGGGGTTGTTACTATTCTCATTTTAACTGCCATTCTCTCTGGGGTTTCCGTTGCTGCTTCTGTTGCCATAGGTGTCTTACTTGCTGGACTTTGATTTACAGTTACATTTTTAGGGGTACTTAATCCTGATATTCCTGCAGTCACCTTCCATTCATTGTCTCCTGAACTACTCCTTTCTTTCTCCTTTTGCATACCTCAATTATATGGGACTGTTAAACAATGCTCACTATCTTTTTGATGATCAAAAACAGGTATCACTGGTCCTATAGTTACAGGTACAGTCACTGCTTCCATATACTTTGTTAATTCTCTAATCTTTTCTGTTAATTCCAGTGTAGTTCTAGCTAATTCTGCAGAATTTTCATTTTCAGTTCTTACTATCTGTGTCATTTCTGAATCTTTAAATGGATTATTTTTCCCAAAATTATTTGGCATTTGTTAAATTTTTTTTATTCATTACAGTCTCCTGTGGTGGTGCCCTTGGCGTCACCAACGCAAAATCCTGCTGATACGGAGGTTTTTTTTTATAGAACATATCCTCCAGCACTTCATCCTCTGATTCACTCACTCCATATCTGTAACCTTCTGACCTTGTGTTATTTCTCTTTTCTGTGCATTTCTACCACTCATCTCTCCAGCATTTCTCAGAGGAAACATACCATCCGTCATGCTTGCATTTCGCCATCTTCTCATTCTGTCATTATGACTTTCTTGACAACAATGTCTACCAAATATATAATTATACCTGCTCCCACTCCGAAGCCTTTCTCTCTCATACATCTCTTCTTCCCATTCAGTCAAAGCCTCGAATTGGGTAGGTCTGGATTTCGGTCCCAACCTCATCATTCTATCTCTTAAATTTCGTAATACTGCCAAACTAAATGAACCATTTTCCGGAAACGCTAACACTCCATCTTCTTTGGTATACTTTGCCCAATTCGCCAACCAAATACATGTATGATAACCATATTTCGCCACCATAAAAGATGCAGGCATTTTTTCGGTGGAGGAAGCATCTGTCCTTCCCTAGCTGCAATCGGCTTATCCTTTTTAAATAGGTCTTTGATTTTTCTAAACCATGATTTTTTTCTCCTTCTCAGGTGAATCGTAGCACATAATTTTTATTTTCAAAAGTTCTTAATCAACTCACACTAACGCACCAATCCGGAGCGTCTATGTCACTCTTGTAATACTCCAGTCCCAGTGCGACTCTCACTAACGCACCAATCAGTGAAAGCTTCGTCTTTCTACGGCTGACCAATCCCAGCGCGGACTTTCTGACGTCAGCCTTTCCCACTACTCCTGCTCTTGCTGACCCCTCCTTTACAAAATTTTATCGGCAAGCTTTTCTTACGTCTTCTTTAATCAAAATTTGTTAGTAACAACATAAAACATCTCCATTGCCTGTTTCGCTAAACCAAAGAGATAGCCTTGTTCATTCACACAAGAATTCTGTCTTTCCAGTAGGCAGCGCTTACCTCTACCCTACCACAGAACTTTCCGTTACGCTGATAAAGTAGCACTTCCCTCTACCTTACCCTTCTATCAAGCAAAAGGCAAACTTGTTTCTCTGGGGATAAAACACATGTGGAGACTACAATGCTCCTGAGAATTAAGGCCAGAGTTTCACAAGAGAACCTATTACTTTTCCACCCATACACATTCATACAGAGATTTCCCTAACATAACACAATTCCGTGTTATTACAATTCTTGAAACCAGACAATATTCAATTCCATGTGACTTCTCTTGCCACATAAATTCATTTCCTACCTCCCAGAAGCTTCAAATTTTCCGACTACACTTAATGTAAACAATACTATAGTGTTAAACATAAATCGATAATCACCAAACCAATACAACAAAAACCATCAATTTGCTACCAAGAAAAACTGATGCAGCGCAAAGGGACAAGATTTACGTTTTCTCCTTATGTCACAGATTCTTATTCACAGCAGCTCATTCATACACTCATTCATTGGTGGGGCCCATAACACCAACACACTCGTCATTCAACCAAACTCTCTCGAATCTGTACACAGGAGAATAAGGTGCTGACATGTGGGTACCTTATTACCTATAAGGATTAAATTGCATTTACATTATATACACATTCTATATACGTGTTCAGAATCCTGACCTAAACATCAAGGCACTCCACTACTTGGTCGATGGACCAATTAGTTGGAATGGTTGATGGTGAATTAGAACCAGCTAAGACACAATTAAAGCCTAGGAAACATTTGATATTTTCTGTAATTAATCTAATAACCACAAACTCATTTTTGTTATTAAGTCAAAATCTTGTTTATCTTATTAATTAAACTCTTAAGTTATCATTTATTACCTGAAGTTCGTTATTTGATCAGTAAATTCATTAAAGAAAAATATGAACATTCTGAAATTTCTCTTAGACATAGATTTTCAAGAAAATGCACATTCATCATTTACCAATTTAAAGTTGATGAAAGGCTCAAATCAAATAGGAAGTTATCAGCATTCTCAAATGAGACTTCCTTGAATGGACAGTCCAGTCCTCGCCAAAGGACCAAACCGGTGTACAAAATACAGGATACAGCGTAGAAAGGTTCCGAATTCCAGCAAAGTCTGAACATCAATCTGGAGCATGGACCAATTCCACACTCAGACTGATAGCATAGAATTTAGGAAGCACAAAGAAATAACCCAAAATTACATGCAGCCCCGACTGCGACCCACTGAACGAACCGAACAAACGCTGCGGCAACAAACCCACCAACGCCTCCGACTCCGACGAACACTAATGATTTGATGAGAGGGTTTTATATATCCTTTTGTTGCATTACTTCATTTTAGATAAAGACACATTAGGGCAGATCAAATGTTCTGATTGGACAGTTTGGGGTTATCAGTAGTTTGTTTAAATTTTCCCTTGCAACCTGGTTCTCCATAGTGACTTTTCACAAAGTTCTCAAATTGACATTTTCTGTTTCGTTCCCAGGCAGAGGAACAGTAACCACATTTCTTTCCAAGGTAAAAGGGTCCCACGGCTAGGTCTTCTCTTTGTCTCTTCCTTGATTCTCATTTGGTCATCCCTTGGCTGGTGGTCAAGTCCTGACTTTCGACCTTGGCAGGGAGCACGATGTCAGGAGTTCAGCAGGCTACCTCGTGATTTCAAGATCCATCTGGGCATGCGCAGAAGTCATCGAATGCCAACTTAAGCAAAATAGACATAACAGTAATTAAAATATAGAAATGAAGATGCTAATGTCTAAACCCACACTAATCCCAATATATATATATATATATATATATATATATATATATATAAGGCTCCTTACTATCAAGTAATTCAGACCAGCACTCGCGTTGGGTATAAACTTGTTACGGTTTATTTACGAGACAACTAATAACAAACGCGTTTCGGCGTCAGCCTTCGTCAGTGTCGACGATCGCCGTTGCCGTGACAGCTTAAATACAAATCAATTTCACGTAATGGACGAAGGACTGCTGCTCAACTTTGAGCGCCATCTTGTAATATGTTAATATTCACATAAATTACATCAAACTCATAATGCAGCCAATAGTAATAGTCTGGTACAACTAAATCAAGTGCGAATCTACCACTGATACATTTACAGGTGGCGAATATTCGCGTGTGCATTCAATTATTTGTGCAACATGATTCGTCCTATATAGGATCGCACTAGTTTCCACAGCTACCCGTTCTCCAGCCTGACATAACAATTGGTCAAACTAGTTCATGATATGGGACCACAGTTAATAATTAATTACCTTATAGGTCATGAGTGATCGCGCCTGGATTCAATTCATTATTCAAAACATAATTTTGATCCTTCATGGAATCGCGCTATCTGGAATCATTATGCCCTGGATGGGCAAACTCACAAACTCCAACTTAATGTGTAATATATACATATGATCATCTCGTGTCAACATACTGCCCTGTATGGGCGTTCTATAGTGGTATAGATTAAATTGCATCCACTGGAAGACTGTTTTAATAGAGGGCGGCACTCTCTACACGTTGACTTACGCACCGCATTTGATTTAGTGCCACGGGATAAACTGTGGGTCGTCCTGGACGACCTTGGCGTCCCAAATGAAATATTAGATATCTTAAAAAGACTGCACTTGGGAAATTTCGCAAGGGTGAGGTTCGGAAGGGGGGCACCCTTACTGATCGTTTCCCCGTTGACAGGGGGGTTAGACAGGGTTGTGTGCTGGCACCGACTCTGTTCTGCCTCTTTGTCAACGGGGTGATCAGTTATTTGAATGCACTGGAAAATATTGATGCTCCTAGACTTGGAGGCACGGGGGTACCTGCTATTCTTTTCGCAGATGATACCCTTTTGCTCTCCAAGTCTCCGATGGGCATCCAACGGATCCTTGATGGATTCGTAAATTTCTGTGCAATTCGGGGGTTGGAGATCAATGCTTCTAAAACTAAGTATATGATCTTCAACCCCCCCCTGAAAACACGCGCTAACCCTACTCTTGGTCCTTCTAGGCTGGAGAGGGTCTCTACATTTGAGTACTTAGGGATAACATTAAATGAGTCTATGACCTGGGATTCACATCGCACCAAGGCGAGACTCAAATTAACTCAAATGATAGGAGGATTGGCAAGGATGTCTCGCGGACTGACTTACCAGCCGTTTTCCCCTCGCCTGCAAATTTATAGAATGCAGGCAAAAGGGGCAGTGTCTTATGGAGCTGAACTATGGGGTCATTCTGTTACCCAGACCCTGCAGGTCACTGAAAGCAACTATATCAGGCAACTAACAGGGCTCCCGCCTAGCACCCCACTTTTACCATTGAGATTGGACTTAGGCCTTAGACCAATTATAGAAGAACTGGGTCTTAAACCCCTATTGTATTGGCGAAAATTATGGTCGGTACCAGAATTGTCCAATTACAGATCTGAGCTTCAGGAAATAATGAGATTATGTAATCCTGTACGGTTTCCTTGGTTCAGACATATTAAGCAAACTTGTGAGGCACTAGGCAGACAGAATTTATGGTCTGATCCAGAAAACACCTGCCCTAGAACCTCACGACATTCTCTTTCAAAAGCTTATTATGATCTCCATTTGCGCACTCAGATCAACAACGTAGAGGAGAGGTCCTTGACGGGCATATTCCTGGGGTCAAAAGACTCATATCTCCAGGAGACTGTATACGATAATATTGGCCCCCCGCTTACTAGGAAGCTTTTTATGCAATGGCGGTACGGTACCCTTCCCCTTAAAGTGCACACTGCTCGCTGGACAAATTCTGAGACTTCACTACAATGCCCAGCTTGCGCTCACCCGAGGGAGTGTGACTTGCATATAATATTCTTCTGTCCAGTATACAGAAGAGCAAGAAACTACTGGTTAGTTCCAATACTCAAAAACCTGGGTTTTAGGCGCTATCATCTTGCTTATAGGATTCTGAAAAGAGATTTGTCAGCCCCAATTGTATTTGCAGTTGCAAAATTTTTAACATCAATGTGGCACAGACGTAACCAATGTATTAAGTCACTATTAAATGAATGATGGTTTTATACTTTGGTCAATTGACTGTAAATTACAATTGTATTTTATCTTCATGAGTTTTTTCTTTTTTATGCTGTAACTCTTTTATGGTCCGAGTGACCGAAATAAAGAACAAATTGATTGATTATATATATATATATATATATATATATATATATATATATATATATATATATATATATATTATACAATCCAATTCAAACGGTACTGAAAAGGCGCTGACACCGTGGGAAATCCATCAAGAAAATATTTTATTCACACCAAAGCCTTTTTTTTTTTTTCGACGGACTTGCCGCCTTGGTCACTGAACACAGGTAGGACATAATTACTGCGTTTAAATACACCCTTAGCTTGTTAACCTATGGCGGTTATTCATAAACATAGAAAGAGTCACTATTATGTAACGAGTATTTTTTGAAAAAACAAGTGTTTGTACAAATGAAATATTGATTACATGAACGTTAACTTTCCATCGTTAAACATAAAACATGAGCATTGCAAACATGTACTTAAATGTTATTAAATTAACTCGCTAACTGAGCAATTAAACCCAAGTAGGTAGTGACTGCATGTGACTCCAATATGAGGGTTCAGAACGCCAAAAGGAAAGACAAGCTAGTATTAATCTTGGCTGAACCAAAAGTCTAAACCTGTGCTTAAGAAGAGTGAGCAAAAAACACAAAAAGAAGTCTTTCAAATAAATGAATAAACAAACAGTGCAGTGTTACTTCAATGCTACATGTACTGTGTTGCATTTATTTTGCTTTATTATTGCAGATGCACACTAAGGGCCTCATCCGCGTTAAGTCCATTCGGAATCCTGCTATTGAGTAGCAAGATGTATCTTGATTCGAGTTTGCGCAGAGATAGTAATCTGTTCCCTCCTCGAATGTTTTTGGGGACACTATCTATCACAAAATATGTGAGATCCTCACTTCTACCCCTGTGTATGGTGTTTATGTGACGTGCCACAGGGTAAGATGGATCATCACTGTTTATAGCACGTAGGTGCTGCAGAATTCGTACGTGTACCTGATGGATGGTGCTACCCACGTACAATTTATTACAGGTACACTTGAGAACATACACTGCAAATTCTGTTTTGCAAGTGAAATTACTGCGGATTTCAAAAGGAGTATGTTTGAAGGGCAAACTTAGGCTGCGGGTGTTAACCCCAAACTTGCACGCCTTGCATTTCGCACATTTAAAGAATCCATTCCTTGCTTTGAGCCAATCTGTTTTGGTGTCTAGTCTGGGTGAATTGCAAACTAGCTCCTGCCTCATGGATTTTGCTCGTCTGAATGTGATTTGCGGTGGTTTGCTACATATCTCTCCTATTGTTGGATCACTTCTTACCGCTTGCCAATGTTTCGTCAGTATTCTGCGTATATTGTTGTGATAGATATTATAGCCAGTGATAAGTCTTGGTGGTGTGCTAGCTGGAGGGTCACATGGTGGTATGGAAATAGTTTTATCTCTTTTAAGTAGCTTCGATCTCTCCACTGTGGCACATTTGTTTTCTGCCTTATAGAGGATCTCTGGTTTATATCCCCTATTGTTTAGCCTGTCAAAGAGTTCTTCTTTCGCTTGATTAAAACTGGTTGAAGAACTGCAGTTTCGTTTCATCCGCAGACATTCCCCATAGGGGATACTTTCAATCAGTTGGCTGGGATGGAAACTGCTGGCATGTAGGATAGAATTCCCTGAGGTGCTCTTTCTATAAGATCTTGTTTCTATATTGCCATCTTGTATATACAGTTCTAAGTCTAAAAAATGAATTGACTCTTTGCTGGCAGTGCAAGTGAATTTTAAATTCAACTCGTTATTGTTGAGATCTTCAGAAAACTTTAAGGCAGTTTCTTCTGTGCCTTCCCACAGGATAAAGATATCGTCTATATACCTTGTGTACAATTTTACATTCTCTTGTATTTGTGATGGGTACTCAACCATGAGTACTTGCTCCTCCCACCAGCCCATATGCAAATTAGCATAGCTGGGGGCAAAGCAAGTACCCATGGCCGTACCTTGAATTTGTTGGTAGTGTAGCCTGTCATACAAAAAAACATTATTATGTAAACACCATTTCGCCATGTCTAGTAACATGGCTGTGTGTTGGTACAACTCCAATGGCCTTTTGTTAAGAAAAAATTTCATGGCATTTAGACCATCATCATGCTTAATGCTCGTATACAGACTCTGTACATCAAGTGTCAAAAATATAGAACTGTCATTCCATTGATGATTTACTATTTTTGTCAAAAAGTCCCCAGTATCTCCAATGTAGGAAGGTAGGCTCCGAACGAAGGGTTGGAGAAAATAATCGATATATCTGCTGGTGTTTTCAAAGAGACCCCCTATAGCTGAAATAATAGGTCTTCCAGGGGGGCACACAGGGTTTTTATGAATCTTAGGAATAAGATATAATTGTGGTGTTACTGGATAATCATTTTTGAGAAAATCCATCTCTTCTTTAGATAATAGTCCCATTCCCTTCCATTCATACAGGGCTCTGTGGAAACGTTCTTTCACCCCTGTAGAGTATGTGGAGCTGATGCGACTGTAGCAGTTAGCATCCTGTAGTTGTGCCATTGCCTCCTTATGGTACATGTCTGTGGGCCATAGGACAATGTTGCCGCCCTTATCAGACCATCTGACCATTATGTCGTTCCTCGATTTAATTTTTCTGATTAGTGTATTATACTCAAAGGATCTGTTGTTATAGTTCGTAGTAAAGTTCTTGTTGCTATTGAGAGCTAACTCTTTGAGATCTTTAATGACATTGTCCGAAAATATATCAATGCCATCCCTCGGCATAACTGGAGAAAAGATGGATTTAGGTCTGAAGGGGCTTTGTGACCGTTGAAATATGTTAACGTCTGAGCTAATTGCTGCATCCGCAGGAGATATCTGGCTTATTTCTTGGTGCAGTTCTTGTAAATTCTGTAAGAGAGGCATATCTGCTACTTGTAGATCACTTGCAGTGGCATTTGTATTAACTGTTGATGTCATGGTGGTTGACTTTTTGTTTACATTGTAAAAATATTTGCATAGTTTCAGTTTTCGAATGTATTGAAACAAGTCTATTCTGGTTTGTGTATAGTCGAAATTAGTGACTGTGCAAAAGGAAAGTCCCAATGATAAAATATTTTTCTCTTTATCCGATAGCTCCATCTATATATATATATATATCACCCGAAATTGCCCAGAAGCTTGAGGCCGCGCACGTAGAAGGTGAGGTACAACCTTTATTCAAACCACTGCTGACAGCTTCCCATTCCATTTTGAAAGTCCTGGCCTGACGCGTTTCAAAGCAGTTCTCGCTTCTCTTCAGAGGCCGTGACAGCGGACGACTATTTATGGCTCAGACCACTCCTCCTCTGCGTGTTCAAAATGCTGCTGATTGCAGGTGTGCTTGCTTACGAGTCCGATCTTTTCAGCACTGCACGCTGGGATTTGTAGTTCTACATGCCCATTTGAGACCCTCCAGTGGGTTTCCTCCGCTGTTCACAAACTTTAGGACACATTACTCAGCCCTCCATTGAGCCCGGATAGGAGTTCGTCAGCATAAATTAAAGTCCCGCTACGCTCACATGAAAGGGGATGTTGCCCCCCCCCATTGACACTCCATGGATTCAGAGCAGCGCGATCCCTCTGCGGCCTTGGCATGCCGCATATACATCACCCGAAATTGCCCAGAAGCTTGAGGCCGCGCACGTAGATGGTGAGGTACAACCTTTATTCAAACCACTGCTGACAGCTTCCCATTCCATTTTGAAAGTCCTGGCCTGACGCGTTTCAAAGCAGTTCTCGCTTCTCTTCAGAGGCCGTGACAGCGGACGACTATTTATGGCTCAGACCACACCTCCTCTGCGTGTTCAAAATGCTGCTGATTGCAGGTGTGCTTGCTTACGAGTTCGATCTTTTCAGCACTGCACGCTGGGATTTGTAGTTCTACACGCCCATTTGAGACCCTCCAGTGGGTTTCCTCCGCTGTTCACAAACTTTAGGACACATTACTCAGCCCTCCATTGAGCCCGGATAGGAGTTCGTCAGCATAAATTAAAGTCCCGCTACGCTCACATGAAAGGGGATGTTGCCCCCCCCATTGACACTCCATGGATTCAGAGCGGCGCGATCCCTCTGCGGCCTTGGCATGCCGCATATACATCACCCGAAATTGCCCAGAAGCTTGAGGCCACGCACGTAGAAGGTGAGGTACAACCTTTATTCAAACCACTGCTGACAGCTTCCCATTCCATTTTGAAAGTCCTGGCCTGACGCGTTTCAAAGCAGTTCTCGCTTCTCTTCAGAGGCCGTGACAGCGGACGACTATTTATGGCTCAGACCACTCCTCCTCTGCGTGTTCAAAATGCTGCTGATTGCAGGTGTGCTTGCTTACGAGTTCGATCTTTTCAGCACTGCACGCTGGGATTTGTAGTTCTACACGCCCATTTGAGACCCTCCAGTGGGTTTCCTCCGCTGTTCACAAACTTTAGGACACATTACTCAGCCCTCCATTGAGCCCGGATAGGAGTTCGTCAGCATAAATTAAAGTCCCGCTACGCTCACATGAAAGGGGATGTTGCCCCCCCCATTGACACTCCATGGATTCAGAGCGGCGCGATCCCTCTGCGGCCTTGGAATGCCGCATATACATCACCCGAACTTGTGAGGCACTAGGCAGACAGAATTTATGGTCTGATCCAGAAAACACCTGCCCTAGAACTCTTTTATGGTCCGAGTGACCGAAATAAAGAACAAATTGATTGATTATATATATATATATATATATATATATATATATATATATATATATATATATATATATATTAGTATTTTCCTAGCTGTAGCAACATTTAAAGCCATAATACTTACCATTTTATGACTTTTAAAGCACAAATGATCACAAAGCAACATAAATCATGCAATTTTACTATTTCACCACAATCTAAGGTTAGTTTTGCATACCATAGTTAATTAATTAATTGTTCTGCCATGCAATTAGCAATTTAGTCCCACATGTATTTCGTGTTTATCAAGGTGCAAAGGTTGATTAATAAATTTTCACTGCAAACATGTTATTGTAAATTAATTTTAGAATGATTATGTAATGAATTCCATGCAAATTAGAGGAGGTATACAAAATTTAGTTTTACCTGCTCCATCACCATCAGTGGGTAACCAAACACATCTAGATTAATCACAATGGTTTGACTCTATTATACATACAATACATGTAGCATCATGTACATACACAATGCTACGTTATATTAATACCTGTTTTGGGCTGTGTGTCCATTCACAGCAAGAGTGTTACTTACAGTGACCAATCAGTTTAGAAGATACCTTAAGTGACTCCATTGCTAACTTGAAATGCTGTACTCCTTAGGTGCTCCACATAGTAACACATACATACAAACACTTGTAGGAACTCCTATAGCATGTGCTTAACCCAACCTAAGCAGATGTCACAACAGTTGTGAAAGTTTAAAACAGATTTTATTTTACGCACACTACAAATCTTAACATCTAAAAACTAAAACCTACACTAATTATATCTATGACTTTGACACAAATGATAGACCATTAAAATTCCAACTAAGCAACTTTAGAAAAAAGAGAAAACATCATGTTAATAAACAGCGACTGATAATAGGTACAAGGAACAAGCTACTAAAACTGACAAAAAAAGAATGCATACTTACATTAATAATTTGTTGCACATAAGCAGGGTCATTAGAATTATGGGACAGGGTACGATCAAATTAGGCAGCAGGGTTGACTAAATTATGCAGCATAATGTGGCACATTTGTGACAATATTACTCCATTATAATTTTTTTGTTTTATAGATGTCAGCAGATGTTAGCACTGTTTGGGCAAAGGTTCCACCTCAGTAGTAACAGATGAACACTCAAATGCAGTAATAGGGAATTGAAAGTAGATTTTTGAGAAGAGCCTTCCATAACACATGACGAAACATTTTAGTAACTGTTGATCCATTTGAGCTAAAACATTTTTATTTGCATAATCTGCAAATTATGCCACAGATGATGGACTATGGTGCAAATGCAGCAAATCCATAATCATGCACGAAACGCAGTGGCTTCCGAATCTAATAATTCCAGTGGCTCTGCATATAAGCAAAGGTGCCTCAGAAATGTACGGGGCATTTGTGGAAGTGCTGTCACCTTCGTGTAAGAATTGGGTGATTGTTTAAGGCGGATGAGTACCCACTGCAAGTAGTAATCACAATTCTTGAAGTGGTGAACCCTTCAAGTCACTAAAATAACCTGAGCTCACCCCTCGGTACCTATGGCACAGAGAATTCAGGCTGAATTTAGGGCAATGTGTAAAGTATTTATGCAGTAAAAAAACCCATAATAAAGCCAAAACACAACATCATTAAAACCCCAAATCGAATGAAAACAATGTAGTAAATTAAAATACATTTTACCAGAATAAAAAAAATTGAATGAGGGAAACTAGAAATATGTATTTTTAAAGTTTAAAAAACAAATAGCACCAAAAAGAGATGTGCACTAACCACAGTCAACTAGTCATAGTAGGTTGGCACCAAGGCACGATTTGAGCAAGACTGGGATGGAGGGAGTGTGGATACAAAGTGCAGTTTCCACCCTGTCAGAGCTTTTATCTTGGGACTAAGTCTCAAGAATGAAGGAAAAAATCATCAGCAGGGCAAGGAGTAGGCTACAGCAGAAGAGGAATCCACAACCTCAGATAGTCACTTGATGTGGTCCCGGAGAATCAGTTGGGTTTGGTGGGAAAAGCTTAGAGTGGGAGAAATTCAAATGTAGTGCCCAAGAAAGCCCTCTCACTTGCTGGATACTTTGGCTCCTTTGATCGGTCAAGATTTCTTCATTCGCTCTTAGTGACTATTTCAGACCTCAGAATCATTCATCGGCGAGCGGATGAAGGCTATAGACATAAAGGACAAGACAAGGCTGTACACCTACTCTGCGAGAAGAGGTTGAATTGAATTAGAGCTGTGAAGAAGTGGGAAAAACCTGAAACTTCATCCCCGCAGCAAAACACCTTTGGTGGATCTGCTTAGCAGGATGGTTCCTGTCCTTAGGAGGTCTTGAAGTTGAAATGTGTTTCTAAGTCCCAGGTTTCCAGGGGTGGCACAAGAAGTCTAAACACAGCCAAGGGTTCCAAGACCACAGAAATAGCACAGGGGGGGTCAGGACTTACTCTAGAAGAAGGCAACAGCAGGGTCCAGGGAAGGTCCAGTTGGGACTGGTCAGCTGAAAAAGCTGTAAGAAAAGGCCTCTTGTGGCTTGTGTCCTTGTAGTTTAGCTTGAACAAGAGGTCATCCTTATGACACTTGGAGTCCACTTCTTTGTTCTGAATACATAAGGGAACAGGTCCACTCCTTAAGTGCTCCTTTCTGGTCACAGACAACAGGTGGAGTTCTCTCCTATCTAATCAGGTCCAGTAGTGCTCTGAAGAAGGTGCTAGATGATGCCACATTTACCCCTGACACTAGCTTATGGATGGGACTGACTCCTGCCCCCTTCCTATCAAATGGAGTAAAGATTTCCAGGGGTAACCCTACTCACGTTTGCAGAGGTCCCTGTCTGCCCTACAGCAAATAATCCCACAGTGCCCCTCACTCCTACAATCTACAATGGTGAAACCCTTCTCCCATTGTGCAAAGTTTGTGAGCCCTCCAAGAGGGGTGGCCATTGTAATGAGCAGCCCATTTTCTGTGGTCACTCCAAAACAGTTCTAGGGAAGCCCCCTCCCACTGGGTTGGTGCCTGTCTAAGTGTTAACAAACAATGTAACTTCCAGGCCCTGGGTACACAATTCACCATAAAGTATGACGTTTATAGAAAAGTAAAGTATACCATATTTAAAAGGAGAGCAAAACACTTTATTGGTTTGTAAAGGTAAGGTGCACAGAGTTCTAAAGTAAAGTCAGCAAAACATACAGGGCATATAAGTCTGTGAGGTCATCCCGCAAAAGATGGCAGTTGCAATATTTTTTTTATTCCTGTGGAATGCTAGTATTATTGTTGGGACAGCAAACATTTGTGAAGTCCCTACTGTAATATTCATTGCATACAAGATTAGCATTAGCAAAGCGAACACATCTGGCTTTCTCTATGTAAAGAGCTCTGTGGAGAGTTATCAAGTTGGGTCTGCCTTCAGTGGGTGAAATCTTTGTGCATACAGCCAGCAGGGCTTCAAGCCTCTGGTGTGAAGCTCCTGCCATGGCTGGAGAAGCTACTTTTAGTGCTGACTGATCTGTGTTGGAAGTGTATATTTCAAAGGGTGTACTTCTATATATGCATATACCATATTTTCAGATCAAGGGCAAATACTAAGGATCTGCAGAAAGCCAATGCTCTGTATTGATCACATTAGTACTTGCAACAGGCAGCTACAGCTATCTGTAGTCAGAAGCTAAAAAGGTAACATCTAAAAATTCTACACAGTGTAAAATGAGAATTATTTCATTTGGTGATGCCCTTTAAGAAGAGGTACAAAAGTTCAAGAGTGTGTCCAGAGAACACACACACCCTCCATCGAGGTACCTGGCTCCCCTCAAAAAGCAGTTGTGGTCTCTCTGCATATACACTGCAGGGTCAGTGTCTATGCAGGGGTCCCCTGCTCCACAACACCAGAGGGAGGAACTGAAGAACTAAAATAGTGAGGTTGCAGTGATTCATTGCAGGGAGAGTTGTATGGACCTTTAAGTCTCTTCAAATGTTGATGGTGTACCTATGTACGACCAGAGTGGCAAACAAACTGCAAATCCTTATTGTATGCTGCCCAATCAGCAGAAGGTATACTATTTTATGGGATCCATGTGCACACACATTGTTCTGTGAGCATCCGGTCAGGATGATCTTAGGCAAAATGGGGCTATTCACACTTACAGTGATCAGGCCCCAAGCCCAATAGTATATAAAGTGTAAACTAGTTTAAAATATAGCATATTTGTGTGCACCATTTCCTGCTTTTGTAATAGTAGTGGAGTTAATATGTTTTGCTTATTTGTGCAAGAAATACACATTTTTGCAACAGACAAAAAATGGGTATACCCTTACAATCACAGGAACTAATGCATTTAAATAATATTCCTTGCATAAAAACTATAAAAAGAAAAGTACACTTTACTTTAACAAATTAAGGCGAATGAATGTACATTATGTTTCTCCACACACCACACACACAGGAGTTCCTCTGATTTTAAAAGTGAAGAAAGATGCAGTAATGCACTTCTTTTCATATAAAAGAAAAAAGATCCAGCAGTAGTCTATTCTTTCCGATTCAAAACCTTAGTTTGCATTTGCTAGGATGCAAGCACAAAAGATTAAGTGGAACTGCTCTTTTTTGTGTCCTGGGCACATCTCTATGTAAGAATACATTAGGCTTACCTAAATAACAATGTTAAAGCGAATGTCGTGTTTTAGAAAGAATTTTAAAGAATAAAGAATAACTATGTTATGTTTTTAATGAGCTCTTTTTGTATAATGGTGACAGCTGAAAAATATTACAAAACACTACATAACAGAGATTGCAATCCTCTAACGAGTTGTATGAGCCAATATCGGAAATCAATTGCCACTAAGAGGCTTCCATTAATGTAGATCCTGGATACAAACACATTATCTACTGTGCTAGTTCAAGACTTACAGAAGGATTACACAAGCCATAGTCTAGGAGCCATTTGTACTCTTCAGTATGGTTGCAGCATAAATCACTTTTTTTAGTATTAGGCACACTCACAACCAGCAAACCATATGACTAGAGACAAAGAAGTAAAAAAATAAAATAATAAGTCCATCTCTATCTGTGCACCTGTAGTGTTGTACTGGATACATTATAGTGTCTCAGTAGACACTTAGTTAGTCAGCCATTCCCTCGTGAGAGTGGACACACATGCACCCCACACCGATCCATCACAGGCGTCACAAGTGACTTGACCCTGCTAATAAAAGGGCCCTGATGCACGTGCTCGTGGCCTTACAACTTTGTTTGTGTGTCTTTTTGGTCAACATGTGGGCTTACGGCCCCAGACACAACAATAGCGACCAGTGGGTCCTATCCCACGCATGAGGTAGCAGCCACCTCATGATTCCGGGTGGAAGAAGTACCGTCTGGGGTACCCCGCACCTGCTGCCACCGCTGCTCTGGCTGGCCCTGAGAAGGAGATCGGGGTCTACACTGCCGCTGTAGCCTGCTTGTGTGAAGTGGGCATGCCCACAGAGAAGAGGGTGACCTAGCTTTACCCGGAAGGAGTTGAGGAAAGCACCAGTGCTGCACCCGGATTGACTGCACCCCGCCTCCAATGACAAAAATAACCACCTTGGGTTGCGACAGACAGTAATGACCCCGTGACTCTGCCTGAAGCAGCGTGTGTCACAGACTGCAGAGAAGCCCGCAGCTCAGTCATGGCTCAGTCATGGCAAGTCCCGCAGCTCTGATTACGCTGCTGTGGCCTGTGATGAGACAGCAGATCTGCAGTGTCACAGCAGTGGTAAACCCCGCCAATCTATGCAGCGTCTGCATGGGCTAGGCGACTGCACCAGCTCTCTGACTCCACAGGTGCCTGTAGACAAAAGCGGCCCTGGCCGGGACGAAGAAAGGGAGGCCGCCCGCGCCCATCACCTGACGGCACTCCCCCTACAGACCGTTACCTGGCCAGCAGTGAAGCTTCCCCCCTCATGCTGTGGACCCTTCTGCTGCCACCCCTCCTGTGGCGGCGAGTGCATCCGCAGTACCTCAGACTGGGCGCTCACCTCGCTGAGGCCAGGGAGGACTGCCGACAGACCGGATTGAGTGAGGACCCCACTGGATGCCGGCAAGAAGAACTGAGCCATGATTGTGTACCGTGAGTGCCCTGGAGGCAGATCACCACTTTTATGAGAGGAGTGAAGACCTTCTTGGCCTCACACGACATTCACATAGTACAGCACTGGCACCCTCTGCCTCACCATGCATGTTTTGCACCGCACGGTGCATGAGCGGATCTGGCTTTAGGAGTAGTATGGCCTGGCACCATGAGGAAAACTGCAGTGGTTTCTCTTATGCAGGTGCAGCAGAGGAGAAACAGCACGATTACCGGCCATCAGAGGAAATCTGGCACACTGTTGTTCAGATTGCAGCGAGGCCACAGTGAAAAGTGAGACACTGTTCCCCACCCCCGCCAGACCCATTGGGAGCAGCTTACCGCAGGACAAGGGTAGTCTGCAATGAACGAAAATGCATTGTGCGTCATCTAGTGGCGGCTTGCCGCCAAAGCACTCTGGGGAGAGTCGTATGACCCTAATGATAAGCTTCCACAACTGCAAATAGGAGATCCTCATCTCCCATGAGACTCTTGTTTTCACCCGCTACACTTTTGCCTGCTGTGTACCCACTAAGGAAATTAAACTGAGGCCACCATAGCGAATAACCACCACTGACCTCACCAAATGGCCCAGAGATAAAAGAGGACAGAAGTTGAGAAGAGGCAGTGGATCACAGTGAACCACCAAGTGACAACAGGCCACTACAACAAGGGCAAAATCCCTGGTGCCTCCAGCAGACGGGGAAGCAGTGACAATGCCCTGTCCCTAAGTACCAAAAGAAGCAGATGCATTAAGCATCCCCCCTAGCAGTTGCATGCCAGATAACAATACTGTGGGGTCGTTGGCACACAAGGGAGCAAGGACAGTTAGCCCAGCAACAAGTCCAGTGAAAGGAGAATGCTCATAGCACACGCACCCCCTAGCAGTCGTCTATCACCACCACAAGCATGAAGACAGTGTCACACACCCCTAGTGGCTGTCTGTCCCTTAGGAAGGAGAAAGACTGCCACACCCCACCAAGAGCCCCAAGAAGCCCAAAGCTGCAGAGCCAGCCCATCAATGTCCAGGCCGGGCTGCAACATCACACTCCAGCAAAGTACCCCTAGAAGCCCTCAGCGGCATTAGCAAGACTACCCCAGCCCAGACAAGGGTTAAATAGACAAGAGCAGCAACGCCCAAGAAGACAGCAAGCCCCACGTGAAGTACGGAATTGCTCCACCCTCCCTCAATGGTGAAGGGACACCACCACAAGCTACAAAACGGGCACATAAGTCCCAAAAGAGGGCGCCCACAAAGAGGAAGGAGCGCACAAGGTTAGTGGTGCGCATAGTGTCCTCCTTCACACTGCATCAAGACGGATTCACCAGTGGCCTAAGACAGGAAAGAGCAGAGTCACCCACTGCATGTGGCAAGCTGCCACCCCACATGTGCCTCAAAAACATGCGACACGTGGCTGTACGCCACACAACAAGCAAGGAGCACGTCACATGAAGTGACCGACCTCACCAAGCATGCCTGAACATAAGCAGGAGCAGGAGCAGGTGCCACAATGGTGCAGAATCGAGGTACAAGCATGACACTCTTGAGTGAAGAAGCTGGTCGCCATCCTGGCAGAGGAGCACCGTGAAGACCCTTGAGGAAGGGATCAGACTGGCAAGAGGTTCGCGGCAAAGAAGAGTGGCAATCCACTTGCCCTGAAGAACCAGACGACCTTGGTGGGCTGGAGAGACTGAGGGTAGAAGAATGGGGACTCACTCCGCCACAAGATAAGAGTGCACCCAGAGACACCAGACACCCACCAAGGAGGACCGACATCCCTGAAGACAGCTCAATGGGAGAACCAAATGTAAGCTGCAGCTAGCGTGAACCGCGTCTCTCTTCAATGCTTCCCAGTGCGACTGTCCAGTCCTGAGCGTCGACAGTCTAAGTCGACGGCATCCCTGCCTCTGATGGACGATGCCACAGGTGAAGAACAGCCTCAGCAGGACAAAGATACATGGCTGTGAAGTGGGACAAAGATACATGGCTGCAAAGTCCCTCCAGTCATCCTCTTTCCCAGCAAGTCACCACCACCTGTCGCCCCGGTACAATGGCAACCACAACATCACTGTCATGTGCGTCACCACATCCAACTAAGGTGCGACATCGTCACTGGGGTGGAGCCTTGCACCTGCAGAAGAACCAAGAAACCGATGCACGCCCATCGAAATTTTGAATAAAGTTCGGGAGGAACGTAGTGCCGTGCTGGACACATTCCAGTGTCTCAGCAGACAGTAAGTCAGCCACTCCCACGTGGGAGTGGACACACATGCACCCCACACCCATCCATCACAGGCGTCACGAGTGACGTGATCCTGCTAATAAAAGTGCCCATGTGCAGTTGCTCGTGGCCGGTTACTAGTACCTTACAACTGTGTCCGTGTGTCTTATTGGTCAACATGTGGGCCTAGGGCCCAAGACACCACAGCACCCACCAACTAGTACATCACTGTATGCATCAGGACCACTACAACCATACTCCAATGTAGGAAATAGATGATTATGCACTACTTTAAAGAACACTACCACACAATGCAGTGACATTCTACTTTTCCTCCTGGAACCCTGGTACCTCTCCAGGCACTGGTTGATTGTATCTTTGCCATTGACCTTGTGCAATATTCTGCTGCCGTTTGGCTCGGTTCACACTATACAAATACCACATATATACAAACATATATTTTTTTAACGCTTTTTGGGCCAATTGTGAGTTCAATATAGTTGTACAAACAGATGCAATTGCTATAGCAAAGTCCCACTCCCGATTATTAGAATCATCAATATGGAAATGTTCAGAGTGGGGTAGAATTCTACACTTACAGGTTAGGTACAACTTTTTTTGTGTTTTAATAAGATTCTAAGTCTATGAGCACAAATTAGCCTGTAGGTTTTCATTTAGTCCTTGAACGCACTCTTCCACCAGGGAAAGCACATGCAAAAGCACTTCTGTTAGGACAGAAGATAGTTAAATTGTGGTTTAAAAATGAGAAGGTAGCACTCCCTTATTTAATGGTGATTTAGAGGAAGGCTTTCATCTACAATGAATAATATTTCCTCATGGAGAAAGAACAATAAAACATGAGCCGATGAGTCAGATTTCTATGCACAGAATCTTCCACCTGGTGGATATTCTACATGTGTCAGTTTATGCATGTGTGTGAGTGCACCTAGAAAGGTGCCGCTCTGCTAGTTTACCGACATGTACACATGAAATTCTTCACGAATACCACAGAAGGTAGAATTTTCCTTCAAGAGGTAATCCAAACTGAGCATATTTCGAGCTTTTATGTGTGACCTTTTTTGAGCACATCTAAGACCCGCAAAGGAGCTTCGGTCAACAAATCTTGATGTCCCTGAGTAGCATTTTCGTCCATGACACTGATATCCCTAAATTACCACTCACTCCCCAACCAAGAAGGCCAGCATTTTGTGCGCTATTTTTATCTCTTAGCGCACTTACTCTAATGATACCCTTCGATTTCTCTGTATTTAGCTTTAGTAGTCTTAAGAGTTTTTCTAAAATGAGTAGTTTAACTTCTACCAGGCAAAGGAAGCGAGGGGATATGAAATCCGGTATTGTTATACCCAGTAATCACTTTCAAATAGATGGAAAAAAGCTTTTCCAAACTAACACTTTTGAATTTTTATCACAGAAAGGTAGATTTAAGAAAAACAAAGAAAGAGAAAGCGAGAGAGAGAGAGAGTAAGAGAGAAAAAGGGAGAGAGAGAGAGCGAGAGAGACTCTCAGAAATAGTCAGAAGTCGAAGTCAGGACAGTAAAAACAATCACTTTTATTTCTATTTATAACAATAAATATTTTAATGTGGTGCCCGACATGTCCGTTTTTGGCTTCTCTAAGTGATGCGAGATAACGGGTGTCAGAAGGATGAAAGGCGGAATTGGCCTTTGCCAGTCTGGAACTCAAGATCTACTATATAGGTCATCAGTCAGTTACCACCTTTCCCTCGAAGTTGTAAGCTGAGTACTAACTAGTGCTACTTTTTATAACTATTTTCCTAAATCCAGTACTTTTGTTGGTGAGTTTGTCTGAGTATTGATGTAGCTAGGTAGCAACAGAGCACTATGCACCGTGTCGAGATTTGCACATTTCAATTACAACACATTACATTTCACATTTCTACATTTACATTACCTTTCACGCCTATTTCCAATTTTACACATGGGGAAATTAAGTAACTTGCCCGGAATCAAACGATTTACAGTCAAGTTCTGGAGCCAGGATTAGCACCAGAGCACTCACTAGCGACCAGCTGTAGCAGACGCTTTTGTTCTGTTATACAAATGCTATTGACTCTATTTTAAAGCCAGAGCTAGTGGCATTACGCTCTAGTCTGTTTCGGCCAAAGAACAAAATAAAAAAACAAGAGAGGAGGACCCACACAAGCGTCTACCATGTATACACAATTGAAAGGCCTCCACCAGTTCCTTCCTGAACTCCTAGTCACATATGCACCTCATGCTTAAGGCATACGTGCCACGATCTACATATACTGGCGCACACCAGCACAGGACAATACTAATGCAGTGTAGCGACTGAAATGATGACAAACAAGATACATTAACTTTATTAAGTGACCCATCAATACAAAGCTTCTCTGCAAACCCAGAACCGGTAGGATACACTGACTACAATAATTAAGGTGCCACGCCTAAAATACAGCCAGCCCCAGACTTGCAGTCAGGGTTGGCTGCAGGGGCGGCTCCTCCATGTGGGCAGAGGAGTGTTGCCCCACTGCATTCTCGCATAAATAAAATTTTATATTTCTGTTTCTCGCACTGCGAGAAAGCAGAAGGGTTTGGTTGGGGGTGGGCGGGTCTGCTTGAGGGCAGGGGAGGAGTGGCTTGCCCAATGTTACTCAACAAGAAACCTATCGTTGTCAACAGTTCAAAATCCCTTGGTGTCATATTTGACAAAAGGCTCAATCTAATGTCCCACATCAATTCCATTGCAAAGAATGCACAATACCAACTGCGCCTTCTCTGGGGGATTCGACGTTTCTTGCCGGAGAAAGACCTAAAAACCTTGGTCCAATCTCTGGTTCTCTCTAGATTAGTTAATTGCAATTCTCTTCTTGCTGGCATCCCCAAATCCCACCTTTACCCTCTTAAATCCGTTCTCCATTCAGCGGCTCGTTTTATATTTTGGGCCAAAAGAAGTGACCACATCATACCCATTTTGTCTTCTCTTCAATAGCTTCCCATCGAGGCAAGATCAATCTACAAGACTGCCTGTATTACCCACAAAGCCTTGCACACTTCCTCCCCTCGTTACCTGGTGAATAAACAGAAAGTTTCTGGAGGCTCTAGACCGTCTTGTAATGCAGTAAATTTACTGCTTGAGCCCCCTAACCTTCAAAAGGGAAAAATTGATGGCTCAATCCTTCTCAGGCAATGCGGTGAGAATCTGGAACTCGCTTCCTCCACTACTCCATACCACCACTTCTACCCGGACTTTCAAAACTGACCTCAAATCTCTTCTCTTTCAAACACACTTCCAGAACTAATACACCCCTTTTCATGTCTTTCAAGGATGTTCTTTCATTATTGTAAATTAGGAATCTATGGGGGATATTCTCAAGAACGTGTGATAACTACCGCAAAAGTAGCTTAACGCAACTCTTCACATCGCAGTCTATCTCGGGAAAATAACTCTGTTTTAACGAGGTATTCTCAAAACGGCGGCACCATGCGATAGACCCACGATAACGCGTCAAATGAACGCATTAAAATCAATGCGACGCCGGAAAAATGCGAAACACAAAGCGAAAATAGTAGCGATGACGCCAATTGCGATACAAAAATCAGCGAAAACCAGCCACAGGCCTGCAATCCACACGCGCCATGCGGGAAAATGCACTATAAAAGTTGGGAAAAAAATACATACAAAAGCCAAACAACAGCGAAGCACAATGGAGGTAGCCGGAGCAAGTGCAGAGGACAACCAGAACCCCACAAGCCCCCCGGATGACCAGCCTGGGACTTTGGGGTCAGGGAAGGGCAAGGACAAGAAGAGTAGGATGAAAAGGTTCAGTCCGCAGGAAAACATGAGCCTGATAACGGAGGTGATAGAACACCATCAACTGCTGTTCATCACCTCCACTGTGTCACTGGCAACTAAAAATGGAATATGGCAGACCATCGTGGACAAGGTGAATGCAGCCGGAGTGCTGAAGAGGACAATGGAAGAGGTCAAGAGGCGCTGGAATGATGTCATGCGCAAAACCAAGCAGAAACTTGCAAATAACCTGAAGGCAGCAATGCAGAACGGAGGTGGGAGCCCAGCGCCACAGGAGGAGCTGGACGAGATGGAGGAAATGGTGTCCACAGTCATCAGTGGGGAGACGGTGGCAGGAGTTGGGGGCCCAGACACTGCTCAAAATGACCGGACATAACAGCAACAGGGTGAGTAACGACCAGGGACTGGGGGGACGGGGGGAGATGGCCACAATGGCACACATGCACAATTAAGCATAGCACAGCTGCGGACAAACCGTGCCCCAGAGTCCCAACTCCCACCAAGAGCCCAATGTACCCAAGTCCACAACATCTCAGCACTGTATAAGCACAGAAGTCAAAGGCACACCGCATTAAAGGAATAAGGGGCATCCAAATCAGAGCTGCAGGGGTGACTCTCCCAAAATGCAGCGCACTCACATAACATGTAGAGCACAGCAACATTGACAACAATGTGGTACAAACCGCAGCACATCCACAACAGAACAGAGGACACAACTGGTGCCGCTTGTGTGCAGAAACTGGCCAATCACATTTGGCATAGCAGGAAATTGTGAGATGATGATGTACAAGTACAAACACACATCCGTGATGTTGTCGAAATGTCCACTGTCCGGCATCAAATAGGCAGCTCCCCCAAACAGTCACCATGTACACTGTCATGCAGTCTGAATGTAAACATGTACAATGCATTAACACACATGTGAACACAATGTTTAACTGCATCTCCCCTTCACATTGCAGAGGGAAATCCAACACCTCCTGCAGAGCAGCCCGAACCTCTCTTCTCCGATGATGAAGAGGACCACCACACCTTCGACTCCAACGCCCTCCAACAGCTCGTGGTGAGCCTCTGCAGCCCACTTCCAGGAGCAGGGCAGTCCTGCTGCTACGAGGAGAACCTACCCCCTGCACAGAACACACAACAGGCAGCACCCACCACCACGGCTGCCTCTCAGTACCCTCACAACGAAGCTGGCTGAACAGGTGCAGGTGGGGTTCGACCGAGTGGCAGACAAACTATACGCCATACATGGGTGTCTATGTCCCATCAGGGACCACTCACAGTCCCTAACGGACACACACAGTCGCTCCATGCTCTCCAACTAACCATGGCTGACATCGCCAGAGTCCTGACTCTGAGACAAGAACGACTGTCTAGTCAGAGTGGCTCCAGCGAGCTCGCCCAGGAGTCGGGACCCATGTGGAGACTCATGGAGAACATGGAGACGACGCGGGTGGAAAGAGTGGCTGCCAAGGCTGCACACGAGTGAGAGGTAGCTGGTTCCCTTAATGCCCTAAAGACCATCATCATGGCATTGCTGCCACATGGCCTGGTGCTGATGCATGCTGCTGCTACCACTCCATCCACATCTCCAGACCCTGATGTGTCAGTGCCACACAGTGCGACAGACATTCCACCTCCAGCCCCTGAGGTGTTACTGCCACACAGTGCTGGAGACAGAACACCACCACCCACATGTGAGGCACATGCAACAGCAGAGGACGAAGATGCGGATGAATCTGCCTCCGTTGTCAGAAGGACACAGTAGCATGCATCTCTGCCATTTGGCCTGTTTCCCCTTGGTTCTGCCCTCTGCATTATCACCTTCCACTGTCCCCCGATGCACTCTGCGACACTCACCTTGGACCTTAACATGGACTGCCAATATTCTGTTTGGTCACCAATGACACAGCTATCAGACTGTGGACTGAACTCCTCCTCTTTTAATGTACTTGTCATTCCCTGAAGGACTCTGGCTGGCCCTCTACGGGCCAACAATGAAAGGTAGGGTTTGCATGGCCCTGTACTGCTCCAGCTACAACACTCCACTGAATGTGCATTAAACATTCATTTTCACACCAATGTGCCATGTCTATGATCTTGCAAGTGTGGAAGTATGGATGATTGTAGGGTCAATGATTCCCCCTTACGACCATGTTGCTCATGCTGTGGGACTTGGGTCACAGGGTGACACATTGCCGATTGCAGTCCGGGTGGTGCCAACACTACAACGGAGACACACGCATTAGTTACTTCCTTTTCGAGCCCAGAACGGAACCATGCCCAGAGCCTGGGGGTCATTGTTCAAACCCTTATGCTGGACTGACATACGCCAGGTCAGCCCACTCTGCTTACGCTCACAGGGGCGGACGACAACGTTACATGTCCCAGGTCTTCCCTGTAGGGATCTGCTGCTCACAGGTTTAGTTGTCAGCATGCCACAGCCACTCCCTCACGGCTGGTTTACACCCACACCACACCCATCCAGCACAGCCATCACAGGACATGTGACCCTCCCAATATAAAGGGCCTAGTGCATTTGCTGGATGCCATTTCCACTCTGTAACTGGGTGTCTCCGTGTGGTTATCATGTATGAATGTTGGCCTAGGACCCTGCACAGCATATTGCCCAGTGACATGATGGCGTCCGCACCATGGGACTCAATCATAAAGGGTCCATGGTTTGTGGTGCACAAACTTGGTGGCACCGGATACACTGCGGCAGGCACAGGCGCAACGCCACGGATTGGGGTCTTTCGGTGCACTGAGGTAGGGGCACCTTAAGTGCTGAGTGGGTGTGCAGCCTGCGATGATGTGCCGTCCTGGCATTCCGGACTGGTAGGATTAGTGTGAGCCCTGTTGGACCGCAGTAAAGGCCTGAGCCAGCGGGCAGTGCGAGCCTACCGACACGTGGCGTCGCCTCACGGTTCACAGAGTTAGTGGCACCTCTAGAGCTGAGCGGGTGTGCAGCCTGCGATGATGCCGTGTGCATTGATATGTTATCTGCCATAGCAAAATCAAGACCCAGAATCAAGTGTGTGACCTGGTGGTCCACGGTGCGGGGCTGCATGAAGTGGAGGGTGCCATGGTCACGGGCCCCAGGCTTGGGGCTCCCAGAGGCACGTGGTGGGCCATCTTGGAGACACGCCGGTGGTGGAAGGGGAGCAGTGAGGCCTGGTTGCACAGGGGTGGGCAATAACCGCTGGGCGGTGGGAGGGGCTGGTGTGCATCAGCCTATGTGCGCAGGGGCAGAAAAGCGATGATGGCGTGTGTCACTGTATGGACTCTGTGATTCATGTCTCTGGAAACTGTTTCAGATGTGTTTATCTGAAGAAGATATAGGCTACAAAACACACAACGGCACTGGAAATCTCAATTGTTTACATCACCAACAGTCTTCATTTAATAATTCCTCTACTGTATACTGAAAAGCGAAATGTGGTGATGAGGTCAAATGGAGATAAAAAGAGAAATAAAACAGTGGTTATGTCCACAATTATTAATTGATATATATCATATATTGATTATGAACTATATTGTTGGCCTTAATCATTCCTCACTGTTTGTTCATTTTGATTTAAGATCATTTGGAAGGCTCTCTTGTGAAGCACAGAGGTGACGGTTATAGATAGCCGGACACTTAATTTTTCATGCATTAATAAAAATGAAACATAGCAATAACTTGTTTAAAAATCTTTGTTTTTTTAGTTCCTTGTGTATTTAACCAGAAGGGTGCACTGCACTGCTGAATTTAATAATTGTAAATAAGCTAACTTGTGACGTCCTATTCAGAGGTCCGGTGTGCAAAGAGTGAACAGTGCTCAGTGCTCATCAAGATCAAGAATAATGTTCTTTGACTTGCGACCTATGATTTTTGAAAGTGGTTGGCCATAATACTTGTCCAGAATTGTAGGGATTAAAATGAGGGAGTCTGACATCTTCTAGTGAATGTTCCAGGGGCACGGTCTCCCCCGCCAAGATAATTTTCTGAAACTTTTTTCCAAAATGTGCTAGGGGTGCCTCCATATCTCAAAAAGTATCCTCCATGTGCCAGTTCCAGAATACTTTCAAAGGTGCTTCACAAAGGTCATGAGTGCCCCTTTAGTCCCAACATAACATAGAATATGCCACTGCTAGAATTTGGCCACTAGTGGGGTCCATAAACCACATGTGACCTTATGTCGAAAAGTCACTCTAGTATGTCAGGGCCAGCATTTAATTATGATTGTCCCCATCTGTATCCAACATTTTTCCTCCCTTATGCCAAAAATTACTTTCAATGTGCCAGTGCCTGAATTTTGCCCAGTCAAGCCAAGGGCCACTCACCTAAATTCCCAGGTCTTCTGCAGAAGTGAGGATCTTCCACCACTTCCACTGGAGGTTAATCCTTAGTATCAGAAGTGATAACTAATGCCAGCGACTAACCCTGGGGGAATGGGAGGTTGGAGGGAAGGAGAGGGAGAGAGTGAGAGAGCGAGAGAGAGAGAGCGAGAGAGAGAGAGCGAGAGAGACACAGAGAGAGAGGAGCTCTGGTGTACCTTGGAGCTCCCATGAACAGGATGGACGATGGGTGTTAATCTCTCTAAGCAGGAACCCTCAAGTTCTAGCGGCAAGGCACACTAATTTAGTCAGGATAGGTACTCTGCAACAAGAAAGCAGTCAATTAGGACAACAATACATTAATGCTTTACAATTAGCCTGAGGTGTGAGTCCTTAGTGAAACATACCAAAAAATAATTACTAGAAGGCATTAGAGTCCATGTGAAGTGCCCTTGAACACACACCCCTGTGCTGAATCCCGAGTGCATGTCGTTTAGCCTCTGCTCCCATTCTGAAACCTATTTCTGTCCTTAACGTTGTGTTATTTCCAACCAGTCTTTTTCCTTTAGCTAAGGATTTCTTATTCAAACTCAAATTGTTATGGTGTCCTTGAAGAAAAAGGGAATACCAAAACTAGAAGGACATGGTTAGTGCACTAAACTGATGTCCATGGAAAGGGCTGGAATAGGTGGAGTATGAAATGGCAAGAAGATAGTCACAGTCAAGGCAATGAGGAATGGTGGCACCAGGTAATCAGCCAGGTTCCAGTGTTCAAGGTTGTTGGAGACTGTCGCGAAAGGATGGAGTTGCAAGAGGGATTACTGGCTGATTGACCAGGTTCCTGTGTTCAAGGTTGTTTGAAGCTGCATTGAAAGGACAGGGTTCCAAGACTTTTTGCTAGCCAATCAACCAAGTTTCAAGGTTCAAGTTTGTTAGAAGCTGTCTCAAAGGGACTGAGTTCCAAAAGGGGTTGCTGGCTCCTAGCTTCCAGGCAAATATGTTCTGGGTAATCTTGTTGCAGGTGGTGGGGCTTAGATCCCAAGGAGGGTACTGACGTGAGACACGACTATCTCTCAAGACGGATTGACGAAGCAAAGCAGGGGACCAGGTTTGAAATCTGCATTTATAGTCTTCCATATAAGTGTCATCTAAATCCTTCTGGAAGATTCCTGCGTGTTTACTGTCAATTAGAAGGCTGTCTCCAGTGGGAGACTTGGGCAGGAAACTGAAGGTTGAGCAAACAAACCCATTAGGCACTGGAGCCTTCCTAAAGCTAATTGTTTCCTGTCAATTATTAAGCTGTCTCTGACAGGAAACTGAGGAAGGGAGTGGAGGATTTTAATTAGATGGCAGGGCAGTTGAACAAATAATCAGCAAGCAAGCATATCAGACTACCTGGAGGCCAGCAGGGAGCTTTTAACTAATTAACACCACTTGTTAGGGCAGTTGAATAAATAAACAACTGCTCTAACAAGCATCAGGTGATCTTGAAGTCAGCAGGAAACAATGGCTTTTAATTATTCAGGGTTTGTATTAGCACCTAGGTAAACAGATCTTGAAACAGAGCACTCAAACGTAAAGTGCATGGCATGCCTAAATAAAGGAAACAGCAGAGTACATGGCAACTGCCTAACTAGAAAATAGTGAAAAGTGCATAACAGAGTACATTGTGCCTGCCCAACTTGTGACAAAATATAGGAAAAAACAGCACAGGCAGGCTGGGGAATGACACCCGCAATGCCATGAATTTCCTCCAGTATTTCTGCAGGTGCCCCATGCCAAGAATTACATCCAGTATGCCAGTGTCTACATTTTGTCATGGATTTCCCCATATGGCAAGTATAGCCTCTAGTGTACCCTCATTTGCTAGCATTTTGTCACAGGCATCTGTCATGTGAAAAACTGCCTTCAGTCTGCCAGTCCACAAATGTTGTCATGTGTGCCTCTTTAAGGCAATAACTGCCAACAATATGCCAGGCTTAAGGGCAAACTCCCAAGCATAACACCACATTTTCGCTCATGCTCACTTGTATTTATTCATTCACACACATCACTAATGTATTCATTCTCACTCACACTCACTCATTCATTCTAGGGGTGGGCGATAAACTCTGCCCCCCGGCAGAGTTTTGCCCACTCCAATTCTGGAAAAACTCAGCCAACTATCGTATGTCAGACTTTTTTTGTGTGTCCATCTCGTCAATGTTAAGTTGGTGAGTGAGAAAATCAAGTGTTACATCCCCTCTGACAAGATTTCTCAACAAGGGCGGTCATGGCAGGTTGCTATCGCTTGCGTTGAGAAAGCTGCCGCTTGTGTTAAGAAAGCTGCCCCTCGAGCAGAAAATCTACTCGAGTGGCAGAAAAAGGCAGTGCCCTCTTGCACACCGTATTATCCCATTTGTTCTGATAATGCAGTGAGGGAGAAGCGCCCGGCACTAAAAATCAGTGCGAGTAGCATGACATACCAAATTGCGCTGCTAGCGGAAGTTCACAGAATCTCGCAGAGTTGTTCGATAACTTTGCAGAATTCCACGAAAGTGAAGCTCTACGAGTTCCACCCACCACTATTTCATTCTTGTCCACAGTTACTCTTGCTTACTGCCACTCACTCTACTCATATTCAATCATTCTCACCCATATAATCTCACTTTTGGTTTGCAGTCAGTCTTTCTCTCACTCGCTGACATTTAGGGGCACATTTAGTAAATAAATAGCACCATGCAGAACAGCAACCAAATGTGTTTTTCTGCATTGCGCAAGGGGTAGTGACCATTGCAGACCCAAATCTACTAACATATAGACTTGTTGCTCTCTTCCTCACCTCCAGTGCACAAATAGGCTTCCTAACCTCAACGATATCCAGCCATCACAAGACCTCTGCGACTCCCTAGCCACCTTCTTCCACCGCAAGATCGCAGACATCCACGACAGCTTCAGCAACCAGGCCCCCCGACAGACACAGTCACCTCAGATGCACCGCCCCCCAGCCACATCAACCCCCTGCTCTCCTGGACCCACGTCAACGATGAAGACACCATCAAAATCATGAACACCATCCACTCCGGCTTACCATCTGACCCCTGCCCGCACCACATCTTAAACAAAGAAAGCTCCACCATCGCACCCCATTTCCGCAAGATCATCAACAGCTCCTTCGAGACTGCCACCTTCCCGGAGAGCTGGAAGCATGCTGAGATCAACGCCCTACTCAAGAAACCCAAGGCAGACCCCAAGGTCCTCAAGAACTTCCGGCCCATCTCCCTTCTCCCGTTCCCGGCGAAAGTCATCAAGAAGATTGTTAACAGGCATCTGACTTCCTTCCCCAAAAAGAACAACATCCTGGACCCGTTCCAATCTGGATTCTACAGCAACCACAGCACGGAAACAGCCCTCATCGCCGCCACCGACGACATCAGGGCCATGCTGGACAACAGAGAAACCGCGGCCCTCATCCTCCTGGACCTCTCGGCCACCTTCGACACCGTCTGCCACCACACCCTCCGCACACACCTCCAAAACGCAGGGATCCATGACAAAGCACTGGACTGGACCACCTCCTTCCTCACCGGCAGAGCCCAGATTGTCTGCCTTCCCCCATTCCGCTCTAAAGACACCAAGATCATCTTCGGCGTACCCCAAGGATCATCCCTCAGCCCGACACTCTTCAACGTCTACATGACACCGCTCGCCAACATCGTTCGATCGCACGACCTCAACATCATCTCATACGCCAACGACACCCAACTGATCCTCTCCCTCACCAAGGCCCCCACCACCGCCAAATCCATCCTCCACGAAGGAATGAAGGCCATCACCGAATGGATGAAGAACAGCCACCTGAAACTGAACTTGGACAAGACGGAGGTCCTCATCCTCGGATCCACCCCCTCTGCCTGGGGCGACTCATGGTGGCTGGCCGCACTGGGAGGTGCACCGACGCCCACTGACCACGTACGCAACCTGGGAGTCATCCTGGACTCCGCGTTGTCAATGACCCAGCAAGTAAACACCGTCTCCTCCTCCTGCTTCAACACCCTCCGCATGCTCCGCAAGTTCTACAGATGGATCCCCACCGGAACCAGAAGGACGATCATCCAGGCCCTCGTCAGCAGCAGACTGGACTACGGCAACGCTCTCTACGCAGGAACCTCAGGCAAACTCCAGAAACGACTACAACACACACAGAATGCCTCTGCACGCCTCATCCTCGTCATCCCCTGCACAGCCACATCAAAGCCCACCTGAAAAACCTGCACTGCCTCCCCGTCAACAAGAGGATCACCTTCAAGCTCCTCACCCACGCTCACAAAGCACTCCACAACACCGGACCAGCGTACCTCAACAAAGGACTCACTTTCTACACCCAGAACCGCCAGCTTCGCTTCGCTGACCTCGCCCTCGCCACCGTCCCCCGCATCCATCGAGCAACCTCCGTTGGCAGATCGTTCTCCCACCTCGCCGCAAAAACCTGGAACACTCTCCCCATCCACCTACGACAGACGCAGTACCTGCTGGCCTTCAGGAGACTCCTCAAGACCTGGCTGTTTGAGCAGTAGCAGCACCCTGCCACCCCCCCAGCGCCTTGAGCCCCTCACGGGTAAGTAGTGCGCTCTACAAATGAACTGATTGATTGATAGCACCACACACACACATTCCTTTGCTCCGTGGTACAAATGTGTGTATGATAATTAGGATAGACTTTGTACATGAAGTTTAGTCTTCCAGTACAAAATTCTATGCCTAGACAACTTTTAAAACTTTTCACACACTGGATGTGTCTTGTATAATACAGCATACAAGCAATGTGTAAAAAGTAAGACGAAATTAAAACATTCCTCTACTCTTCAGCCTGCCTCAAGAAGGTGTTTTCTTTTGGTGTAAAGGTTTGTACACAATTTTTACTAGATAGGGATTTGCATTTAAAACAATTTATCTAAAAAAAGAATTTAGCTGCCAGCCAGCACATATGTATAATTTTCTGCCTTGTGATCTCTGAATAATTCCTGGGCATCTTGAAAACTATGAACACATAAAAAACATCCCACAATATCTATATTAAAGGTGTTTTTCAATCGGTCATACTGATAGTTGAAGGTACTTGAAATTCATGGCATTTACACAAATCTTACTTGAAATAGAAATATGTATTGCAATTATCAGATTAATAATATTTTAATATTTTATTCTGGTGTTTTCTATAATACAAGGTTATTGCAGCAAAGTATAGCAGGTATAAAATAATTAGGAACAGTGGGTAAATATATATGTGTTTCATTCTGAAGTAATTCACACGTCACATTAGACAGTAAGGATAAGGGAGTGAAGCACCTTAGTAAATATTGGTATGCCATTACAGAAGGAGATGGCATTTGAAAAAAGTGTTTAGAGCACAGAATTGTTAGACCTGTCAGCCTTAGGGTGGTCTTCCCACCTACGTTTTGCCTTCCTTATCCATTTTACTGAACTTCTATTTGCTTCCCTTAGGAATATGCTAAAGTGCTTGTGCTCTCTCCTCTAAACCTAGCAATATTGACTTATCCCCAACTGGCACATTTAATTTACTTAGAAATCCCTAGTAAAAAGGTACTACTGGTGCCTAGAGCTTGTAAATTAAATGCTTTTAGCCGGCTTGAAGGACTGTTTATGCCACCCACTTAAGAAAGCCCCTTAGCCATGTTTCAGGCCTCCCATTGCAGAGCCTGTGTGTGTCATTTTTTAACAGCTGTTTTGACGTGGCAGGCCCAAACCTTTCTTTTTACTACATCTAAGTCACCCCTAGGGTAGATACTGGACAGCCTAGAGGGCAGGCTGCCATCTATTTACGAAGTAGGACATGTACTTTTAAGTTTTACATGTCCTGGTTAATTATTTACTAATGCAAGATCTATCTCTCCCATAGGAAAACATTGGAGTTGCATTATTACATTTTATAAGTGTAATTTCCAAATTGGAAGAGCTAACCAGTTCATGTTTGGCACCTCTGAATTCCTGAAATTTGAAATCCTAATTTATATTGAAGTTGGATTTTAAATGACAATTCTAAAAGTGCCACTTTTAAAGAGTTGGCATTTTCTTGTCTTAGTCATTTGGTGCCTGTAGCCTGATTGATTGATTGTAACAACTTATAAAGCGCAAACAAATGCCCGAGGGCGTCAAGTAGCTGAAAGAGGTTAGTCTACCAGGGGGCGAGAGCATCATCCCTTTACTAAAAAACATTACGAGGCAAAAAGCCAGGTCTTCAAGGACTTAAGGAAAGGAAAGTGGGCTTCCAAACAAGAAATGGATTGAGGGAGAGTGTTCCAAAGCTCAGGAATAACCAACAGGTTTGTACCAGCAGAACACAACTGTCTAGTGGGAAAAGACCGTTAGAAGAGAGGCCTAATTCCCTCAGGTTGTGGAGTGACTTATGAACAATGCATAAAGCGTTACATACAATTGCTTTGGCAGCCGGGAGCCAGTGCAGTTTTCGAATAGCAGCAGAGAATGAATGATATTTGGAAAGATCCAAAACGAATCTTTCTGCACCATTCTGGACAGGCTGCAACTTATCAATGGCTGTCTTGTTAATGTCCAGGTAGAGTGCATTACAATGATCCATCCTGGGCATAATCAATGCTACAGAGGCTTTTTTACATGCAGAAAGAGAGAGAAATGGAAATACCTTCCTAAGGGTCTTAATAACCCAAAACATGATGATACTGTCTTATTTACCTGAAGATTAAAGGACAGATTGTTGTCAACTAGGACACCAAGATTCTTTGCCGATCCAGCAGGTCAGAGTGGGTCCAAATGGATTGTTTACTGCCAAAGATCAACACCACGGTTTTGTCCCCATTCCTCTGGTCAAATGACTAGGTGTATTTGTCAGTTGGGCTTTGTGTATTCCTCCTGGACAGCCACACATAATGGGAGCTTAGGTGTGACTGGTTGGGCCGTCACTGGCAGGATTGGAGAGTGGAGGTGGGCTCAGCCTCACTTACACCAAAATAGGTGATGTCCTGTCTCCACACAAAGGGCTGCATATCCCCTGTAGTTAGTCTAGATCCAGGGAATGGAGGGCAGGGCATCTTTGCACTTCAAAGGCATATCTCTAGAAGCTTCTCCTTCAAAGGCACAACTGGGAATACATACTGGCCATCAGACACCAACTCTTCAGTAAACCTCTGGACCTTTGGATACTCTGCCAGGGAGAAGGCTTGATGTAATGTCCAAGGGCTGCCACACTGCTGAACCTCACTCTGCTGGGCTCCTGCTTTACTGTGCTGACCTACTACCTTCTGCCCTCTTGCCTGGGTAAGAAGGACTGTACCTCTTGAATGCAGAATCCAGAGTGACTCCAAGGGCTAGTTTGCTGGTTTCCTTATCTGAAGCCTCAGGTACATAACAGACTTCCATCAAACTTGCATTTGTATCTGGACTCAGCCATCCATGAATATATCCTGCCAAGTGGTGCCACCCCAGTCCAGGACCCTGGCCGAAGGTGCTTTGCTGTGGATCCAGTAGAACTGATGCATCACCTCTGCTGCATGACACAAACCCAAGCAGAAATTGTGCATTTTTGCTACTGTGTGGATTGGACCTGTCGCAAAGACTTGCATCGCTACTAAGCCGGCATCGCCTTTGGAAACGATACTGCAAGATGCAATTCCTATGCAGGCCCTCACATCTCTCTTCGATGGCAGCCTCGACAATGATGCCGGACTCCACATCACTGCCTCGTTGCTCTTCGTAACCGACGCATTACCAAAACTGTGTGCCACATCCCTGACGCCAGACTTCACATCACAAGCCCCATCGACAGGACCCTCTACGCCGACACATCATGACCTCCCACCTCAGCCTCGCTGCATCTCAAACCAACGCATCACCTCACATGTGTCACATATCTCGGACCCATGCAACGCTCTGCACTCTAGGATTTAAGATACTCTGTTCAGCAGGCCTAACTGGGTCCAAAGGAAAGATAAGGGAAGTGCTTGATATATTTTATGCACTTACATGTGTGTTCTATGTCACGATTCTCCCTTTTGTCGCTCTTTCTTTCTTTGTTGCTCCCCTGGTGTGTCTCTTCTTTTTCATACCTTTTTCTTACTTTCTTTCTCCCCCTCCAAATAACCCTATTTACTTCACATTGTCTGTTATGCTTCACATTCCCAGCCTTGAGTAAGCCCAGGAGAGGGTGAAACACGTGTTGGCTGTTTCAGCTGCACTAGGGTTCCTGCCTGGAGAACCTCTTACTGAAGGGGGAAAAAACCTGCACTTACTTTGGACCACAATTTGTTTTGCTGATATTGAAATCCGAAGACAACATAATATATACCAATCCAGCTCTGTCCTTATCATTACTATGGACTACATCCAAATGGCTTAGGGGTTTCTCAATTTTGAAGGACATCTCTACAATCCAAATTCATAAGGACAGGCAATTTCTGGGGCATCTATCATTTATCTAACATGTACTAACTGGGTCCCTAAAGCAGGACCGGGCTCCATCGTAGTAAGCCTGAACTTGTGACATTTTTCCGATCCACAACAAGCAGATATCCACAGTTGGTGCTTTATGCCTTTGGTGCTATGTTTTTCAAATACTTTAACAATCAATATCTCCAGTTCTTCAAATTGGATTATTGACATTTTGATCTTGTTTTACTTATACGAATTCACTCTAATTTTCTAATACTTTTGTGGTCTCCTTTTGATGGGTGTCTTCACTGTGTTACTGCTTGAAGTGCGGCACAAATACTTTACACATTGCCTTTGAGCTGAGCCTGATTGCTTTAGGCTAAGCTACCTGAGGGTTGAGCTCAGGTTAATTTAGGATTTGCTTGTGACTTCATCCTGAGAACAATTGTGGTTGCTGCTTAAGAAGTGATTCACCCCTCTCAACCAGTAACCCCATTTCTTACTAGCATGCTGATGGATTTGTGGAGACAGCTCTTGTTAGAGCAAAATAAGTTTAGTTTGGCAGCAAAGGAGGAACGGTGAAAGGTATGGAGGATTCAAGTGGGTTTATGGATGGAAGAGCCAGGGAGGAGACCGAATAATGTGACAGCCAAGCATTGCAAAAGTCAAATGAAGAGCATAACGCCCATAATCACAGAACAAATGTGAGATGGGGAATCGTGTGTCTCCAATGGCATGTAAAAGTGTAAGCGGAATTGGTTTGGAAGTGTTGAGCTGTAGTGTTGACTCAACATTCATCCTCACTGCTGAAGAGGCGGATGCTTTAGGTAATAGATGGCTTGCCACTGTACAGCAATAGGGTACCTTTCAAAGGATTGTCATGGCGCCTAGTTACACACTACCGCATACATCAATTACCTCTAAAGTGTGTTGGCAATACTTACGCAAATTTATGCAAACTACGCAGAGTGTAGATTTATACAATTGCATTACAACTTACAACTAAAATGTCCTTGTTGAGAAGTTAAACCCCTGGTTTATCTTTCTATATAAGGTTAAAATGTAACCGCAAGTGTAGTTCTTTTATCAACAAGTTGAAAGGTTGCTGTCTCACTGCCAGGGTTGTTCTTCTGTGTGATGAATTAGTATCTGTTGATATTCTTAAGAATAAAGCAAGCACAAGGAGAAGATGGACTGAGCGCTGAAACTTTTCGGACACTCTTCCCTAGTCACTATTAGATCTAGGTTGAATCCATCATCATTCTTTATCTCACTTCACCACCCCAGTTCAGACCCAGCCATATACGAATCAGTCTTGACCCTGTTCCTCATGGGAACAAACCAGCTGGTACTGGCAAAGCAGGCCTTTTCTGGACCAGAAACAAGCATACTGGGACCTGTTTCAGGGTAACACCCCTCATCAGCCAAACTAGCCTGAATCTAATGGCAAAGTGAGCAAGGGACCCACGTCTGGGCATACCATTGCCAACTTGGGGTGAACAAAGCAAACATAAGGAGATGATGGACAGAGCACTTACACTTTTCAGACACTCACCCCTATCATCTCGTTGTGTTTGCGGCCTTCCTAAGAACCCAAGATCATTTTATAAATTTGGGTCTGACTCAATAAACATTTGCATAGTCATTAAGCAAAAAAAAAGGTGGGCATTCATGAAAAATTTCGGGCCAGCTGCCTTGCATCATCAAAGAAACACCTTTGGCATATCAGCTAACCTAGTCTGAAGATCATTGAACTCTATCAAAAGTCTGAGCTTCTTTCCATGTTGGACATAACCGCAACTGTCTAGAAAGTAATAATCTTACATTTTCCATAGGTCACAATTTTTCTGTCAGTGTGGCATAGAGCGGAGTATTCACCAACAGGCAATCTTACTGAGTCCTACTGGAGTTTGTGAGAGCTCTGCAATTTCATTTACTCCTGAAGATATGAACTCTACATTTTCTTCTCGGGGGGGTGCTTTTTGACTCGCCATCCTTACCAGAGTAACTACTTCCTCAATATACCCCTTGAACCTGTAAGGTACTGTAAGGTACTGTGAGACCTGTGTGATCCCTCGGTTTAGAATATTAGATACTGAGGGTATGACAAGACCTCTGGGGGGCGGAGAATATTATACACATTGGACCTGTAGCTTTAAGTCCAGAAATTAGTGATTTATAAGATTGAGTTATAGTCTGGAAGATCTCTGTGGGTATGTCAAGTGACCACAAAATCAAATACCAAAATACTGAGGATGTAAGTACACAGAGGGAGGCATAGATTTAGGGGCATATTTATCATAAGTTCACTCAAGGATTGTTTTTTTGTTGTGCAGGAAGGAATACCTGCCTGCACAAAAACAATTGAAAAAGGAAACGAGGAAAAAAAATTCTCTTAGTTAAGCCTCTCTTACGCAATTTCAGTTTTATTGACCTTAGTAAATCTGGAATTGCATGAAATCCATGCATGGATGCACAGGCACGCCTGCTCTCCACCCAGGAAACACCTACCACTAAGAAATGTGACACAATACAGTGCAAGCTGCTCAGCTGCAATACATTTCTTTACAAAGCCACACAAATTAGGCCTTGCGTACCTTTGTAAATTCTTAATAAGCATTTGCATTGCCCTGCGTCGTCTTGTGCGACACAAGGGCGGCACAAAGGTTTAGTGAATCTAGGTCTTACTATTCTTAACTCCATATCTTCATACCTTAAAGAGATATTTATCATCAAGATTTTAAATTAGGTTTAGAAAATCTTTACATACTTACCTCTCAATAGTTTGGTCCTTGATATTATGGTCACAATATTTTGACCACCAATAGCTTTTCTGTGATATTCTGGACCCACACCATGGCATTTCCAATACACTAAAAAAATTAGTGAATCATAACTAATTGTCCAAACAGGAAGTGAAACATTTCATACTGATTCTTTCTATGTGTCACAGAATACACTTACCGGGGACAAGGGAATGCCGAATAAGAAAGCGGCCAATTTTAAACTTGCTCTCTTTGTTGTGGTACACCCAGAAGGGCAAGGGCACCACAGAGTGTTTGATTGAGTTCTGGGTGCATCAGAAGGAACAGTGAGATCCCACAGGTGCCCTAAGTAGAAGGAGAAAGCCCTCATACAAATGCGCCTAGTTAAAAAAATGAGCGTCCCCCAGAGAAGTTTAGGTCCTATTTAACCCCTTCCCCGCTCATGACGGAACCGCTCCGTCATGAGCCACGGTTGCCGTGTGCTCATGACGGAGCGGTTCCGTCATGCCACGACCGTTGGCGGCCGCTCCGCCCACGCAGCGCTGTTTCCCCGCCTGTGCGGGGGGACAATGCAACTGGGCGGAGTCATGACGGAACCACTCCGTCATGAGCACAGCTCAACCGTGGCTCATGACGGAGTGGCTCCGTCATGAGCACAGCGCCACCGTGCTGCCCCCCCACACCCCACAGCGCTGCGGCGGAATTCCCGCCGCAGCGAAGGAGTTAAACACTTCGAGGACGAGCTTTTGTGTTTCACTGGGTTGTTGTTAAACCCTTGGTGATCAGTGTCTTGAAAGTTCGCTCATTGACCTAGTTTAGATAAAAACATGTGTTTAATTGTGGTTAATGTGTTAACAGTGCATTTATGTTCAAATATTCACTGCATGATGAGTAGATTATAAAAAGTGTGTTAAAGTTAATAGTTCTGCTTTTTAATAATGCAGTGCAAATATTGATCATGTAACACCGAAACGCTAATGGTTTAACATGTAATGCTAAAAGGCAGTAGGCCTTCATTGTGGGTTAATCTGTCTAAATATGTTGTACTAATTTAACATTGATTATCTGCAAGGCTATACTGTTACACACACACACACACACACACACACACACACACACACACATATATATAGTTTATATCTTTGACGCCATTTGATGAATCTTCATGAAAATGTCCTAAAAAAGTGTCATGATGAGTCTTGTTGAGCATAAAAAGATTGACAAGCGGGGGCCGAGTAAAAGGGGGGTAAAAAAATACAATTTCCTATTCTGGGACTCAAGCCGATCCCCAAGATGGCTGCCAGCACTTCCTTGTTGAAGTGTTGACAGCCAATCAAACTTTAGTAGGGCACGTGAGTCCAATCCAAGGACTTGTGTTCCAAGATATCTATATTTTTTAAAGATAGATCAGTGATGTCATTTGAGATGTCATCAGTGATGTCATCAGTGATGTCACTGACCATGTCATGAGTGATGTAATATATGATGTCATGAGCAGTACATTGCGGGGGCACGAGTTATAGTTAGCTCAACTAACTATAACAGCCAAATATCTCTGGTTTTGTATGAGTGAAATGTCCAACTAACTAAAACTAAAAGGTTTTTTAAATGCTAATTTCTAACAATAACGCCCCTGAAACCTGTGTTTTTTTCAGTAAATTTCTAAGGTTTTTTAAATGATAATTTCTAACTATAACGTCCCTGAAACCTATGGCTTTTTCAGTGATTTTCAAAGGTTTTTAAATGCTAATTACTAACTATAACGTCTCTGAAACCTATGTTTTTCCCGTGAATTTCAAAGGTTTTTTTAAATGCTAATTTCTAACTATGCCTACAGAGCTAGGACATGTGCAGAAAGAAGAAGAAAGACGCAGAAAGAAGCAAGAGAAATGCAGAAAGAGGCAATAGAAGTCCAGAAAGAGGAAGAAAGGTGCAGAAAGAAGCAAGAGATATGCAGAAAGAACCAAAAGAGGTACAGAAAGAGCCCTTGTTGCAAAGTCATCCTGTGCCCTTTGGCACCCGCCAACTTTTTGCTGACTGGTACTGGTGGTAACTGACTTTGTCTGACCCTGGGCTCTGCCTAACCAGGCCCTGAGCCAGTGCTATGCTGAAAGACACTTAGAATACAGTGAAAACACCTAAATACACAAGGGTACACTATGGGTTGAGGTACCCCTGTGATTGGCATGGCCTCCCCTGTAAGACCCTAGTACATAATAGGGCAGGGGGATTAAAACTACCTTGAAGTCCCTAGCATTTATCAGGGCATGTCAGTTTAGAGGCCAGAAGCCCTTTTCAGCACTTGCATGTGTGCACTGTTGAGCCAGTGGTCAGTTAAAAATTAGCCCTGTGTGTGCAGAAAGAGGCAAGAGAGGTGCAAAAAGAGGCAAGGGAGGTACAGAAAGAGGGAAGAAGGCTGTAGGAAGAGGCAATAGAGGTGCAGAAAGAAGCAAAAGAGGTACAGAAAGAAGCAAGAGAAGTACAAAAAGAAGCAACAGATGTGCAAGAGGGGTGCAGAAAGAGGCAAGAGAAGTTCAGAAAGAGGCAGCAGAGGTGGAGAAATAGGCAGAAGAGGTGCAGAAAGAGGGAACAGGGGTGCAGAAAGAGAAGAGGGGTGACAAAAGAGGCAAGAGGGGTACAGAAATTTGCAAGAGAGGTACAGAAAGAAGCAAGAGCAGTGTAGTAAGAAACAACAGAGATGCAGAAGGAGGCAAGAGGGGTACAGAAAAGGCAAAATAAGCGCAGAAACAAACAGAAGAGATGCAGAAAGAGCCTAGAGGGGTGCAGAAAGAGGCAAGACAGGTGCAGAAAGAGGCAAGAGAAGTGCACAAAGAGGGAAGAAGGGTGCAGAAAGAGGCAAGTGGGATGCAGAAAGAAGCAAGACAGGTGTAGAAGGAAGCAAGAGAAGTGCAGAAAGAAGCAACAGAGGTGCTGAAAGAGACAAGAGGGGTGCAGAAAGAGGCAAGAGAAGTACAGAAAGAGGTAACAGGGGTGCAGAAAGAAGTAAGAGAGATACACAAATTTGCAAGAGAGGTGCACAAATAGGCAAGAGCAGTGCAGAAATAAGCAAGAGAAGTGCAGAAGGAAGCAAGAGAGGTGGCGAAATAGGGAAGAGAGGTGCAGAAAGAGGCATGAGGGATGCAGAAAGTTACAAAAGTGGTGCAGAGAGAAGCAAGAGCAGTGCAGAAAGAACCAACAGAGGTGCAAAAAGAGGCACGAAGAGTGCTGAAAGAGGCAAGAGAAGTGCAGAAAGAAGCCACAGAGGTACAGGAAGAAGCAAGAGAAGTACAGAAAGAAGCAACAAAGATGCAGAAAGAAGGAAGAGGGGTGCAGAAAGAGGCAAGAGAAGTTCAGAAAGAGGCAGCAGAGGTGCAGAAACAGGCAGAAGAGGTGCAGAAAGAGGGAAGAAGGATACAGAAAGAGGCAAGAGAGGTGCAGAAAGAAGCAAAAGAGGTGCAGAAAGAAGCAAGAGAAGTACAGAAAGAAGCAACAGAGGTGCAGAAAAAGGGAAGAGGGGTGCAGAAGGAGGCAGAAGAAGTTCAGAAAGAGGCAGCAGAGGTGCAGAAACAGGCAGAAGAGGTGCAGAAAGAGGGAACAGGTGTGCAGGAAGAGGGAAGAGGGGTGCCGAAAGAGGCAAGAGGGGTGCAGAAATTTGCAAGAGAGGTCAGAAAGAAGCAAGAGCAGTGCAGTAAGAAACAACAGAGGTGCAGAAGGAGGCAGGAGGGGTACAGAAAAAGGCAAAATAAGAGCAGAAACAAACAAAAGAGATGCAGAAAGAGGCTCGAGGGGTGCAGAAAGAGGCAAGAGAGGTGCAGAAAGAAGCAAGAGAGGTGAACAAACAGGGAAGAAGGGTGCAGAAAGAGGCAAGTGGGGTTCAGAAAGAAGCAAGAGAGGTGTAGAAAGAAGCAAGAGAAGTGCAGAAAGAAACAACAAAGGTACAGAAAGAGACAAGAGAACTGCGGGAAAAGGCAAGAGAAGTCCTGGAAAAGGCAGGAGAGGTGCAGAAAGAGGCAAAAGGGTTACAGAAAGAGGCAAGGGGGTACAGAAAGAAGCAAGAGAAGTGCAGAAAGAAGCAAGAGGTGCTGAAAGAGGTAAGGGGATGCAGAAAGATGCAATAGATGTGTAGAAAGAAGCAACAGAGGTGTTAAACGAGGGAAGAGAGGTACAGAAACAGGCAAGAAAAGTACAGAAGGAGGTAACAGGGGTGCAGAAATAGGTAATACAGAAATTTGCAAGCGAGGTGTACAAAGAGGCAAGTACAGTGCAGAAAGAAGCAAGAGAAGTGCAGAAAGAAGCAATAGAGGTGGAGAACTAGAGGAGAAGGGTGCAGAAAGACGCGCACTACAAACATTTTGCCCTTACACTCTGAAAGCTCACCGTGAGGGGAACAGCTTCTGTGGGGAGTATCGCCTTGCCTGCCTGCCGTGCACCGGGAATCTTCCTGCACCACCGTGAGGTGAATGGCTTAAAAACTACAAGCCCCAGCATCCTAAGCTCCGGGCGCCTGCCGCTGACGACATCAGGCAGCGCCCGGGCTCCTCATAAGCCCCGCAGGCTTCACGCAGCGCGGGACGCGCGCGGACAGCGCCCGGGCGAAGCCCGGGCCAAGAGCGGGCCCGTCCTTGCCCGTCATAGCCCGGAGTAGGCTGGGCTGGGCCACGCTATTTGGCTGGAGCTTCCCATAAGAGTGAATAACAGAGCGGCTTAACAATCACTAAGGTACTGTTCGCTTTCGTGTTGGACTGCCTGGCTCATTGCCTGATAACTTGTGTACCTTAAAAACCCTGTTGTTCAAAATAACCCCCTTATCTAATCGACAATGAACAAAGTTAAGGGTAATTTGGGCAATAGGGTGGTGGGCACTTTGGATGCTTTTTTATCCAGGGCGAACTCTGTATTGACCCAAGAGATCCTGGATACTGAACGCAGACTCTCCTTAGATTTCCACAGCTCTCTGAATAGGCTATCAGCAACACCAGAACTCCCCTCACCATTAGAATCAGATGTTGCTGAGGGCTCACCGGTTAATATATCATTGTCTCAGCCCGCTGAGGAGATGGACATTCCGGTGGATGAGGAATTAGTGGTTGTGGATAGAGGGATGATTACCAGGGGGAAACAGGGCAAAAATAAACCAACTAAGGCTCCAAACCCCAGAAATAAGGGAAAAAGGGAACGTAAGCCAGTGGGTGTACAAGAAAGCGAGGGTGGGACAACAGCCAACACCCTAACCCCAAACAATACGGACCGTGTTAATATTACCAGGGCGAGACAGGTAACTAAGAACGTTATTGAGGGCAGCCATGCACAGGAGGACAACCCAGATACTCTTGAAATGTTACTGAAAAAGTTCCTGGATCCGATCTTAAAAAAGCTTACTAGTATAGAGAACAGACTAACAATTATAGAAAGGAACAGTGGGGGGAAACTTGACGGCAGACCACTCATCACACAAAATACTGTAGCAGAGGTGCCTCTAGGTGGCAATTCCAAAGCACACAAGGTTGACTTAACCATGAGAAAAGAGGTCCCGGCTAATATAGCCAACTAGTCCCCTCAACTGACTGAATCTATACCGACCCAGGGGCCACAAGAATCCAAAAAACACAATAGTACCATTGATAATCCTATGGACAATCAGGAACGGATATCCTCTGATTATCATCTGCAGGAATTCAACTCGATTGACCTCCCATGGGAATCCGTACCTTACACTGTAATCCTAAGTAATGTCCCCCAACTGAAGGAAGGGGTTACTGAAGATTTTGATCAACTTAAAAATAAATTGAATCAATGATTTACTAACAACTTATATAGGGGACAGGATGTTAATAGATTCATAATTATGGCCCGTAGAACTAAATGGATCGGCAAAAGAACCAAATCACACAATGGGGATTGTATTGTTGTGAATTTTGATAATCCATATACTGCCAATAAAATCTTACAGGAGTTTCAAATGGGCTATCCGGGCACTGGTTCTAACATAGCGATTTTGTCCCTTAGATACTTTTACCCTCAGGAATCCTGGCTGCACAGAGTTGATATTAATAGTAAAGATCTCACACACCCAAGAGATACCACGAGACAGATTCCCTTTCATCGAATAAATAACCGTCCCCAACATATGAGGAATAGGGTTACTCCTCCCTTTGCTCAAGGATTGGAATTAACGAACAGATATCAGCCACTATCAGATATTGATGAGTGTGACTGACTAACCCCCCCGGAGTTAGGTGAAATAAATCCACAAATCCCCACACAGGCTCAAAACAAAGATAATGTAATAGATAAACCTCTGATTCCCAGAAATAATATCTTATCTTGGAATATTGCTGGGTTGGCCAGGAAAAGTAGTGATCCGCGTTGGATTGCGTTTGTAACCCAGTATATGATTATAAACCTACAGGAAACTTGGGACATGGATAACAACTACTACCTAGATGGTTATCAGGCTTACTTTGTTCCGGCCTCTCCCTCGGCCAGTGGCAGGCCTAAGGGAGGCCTTGTAACATATGTTTCATTAGACATTAAATGTGATGTGCGCCAGATCACCCATTCCCACCCCGGAATTTTAGCAATCATTCTAAGGAAGGGGCAAGTAGAGTGGGGGATAATAAACTTTTACAACTCCCCATCTACAGTGGAAGACGGAGGAAACATCAAGTCCCTGGCTATATTTATAAAAAAACATATGGCCAATATCCTGCACAGCTTAATTATTACTGGGGATTTTAATATCCATCCATGCGGTAATCCTTCCACCACCTATTTAGCAAATTTAGGTTGTCCACTAATATCTGGTCTACATTTTGAGCATACATCACATGGAGAGGAATTAAATGATTTCCTGTGTGAACATGATATGGGGTCAGTTATGTCTTATATGTGTCCGTCCACTTTGTATACCATCCCAACCTTTATAGGTAAAGGAAATGGAACTTTTATCGATTATATTATGATTTCATCTTCTTTAATTTCCCATTTAGGGGATTTTCTTATTTTAACTAACGAATTTAGCGATCATAATCCGCTGTCGGTTTACCTTGGTGGTATACTGTCTGATCCGATATGTTCTAAACCAGCTACAGGAGTCTTAAGACCCACCGATGGGAAAAGGAGGCTAAAGTGGACCCAAATATCGCCTAGTGTTTTCTATGAAAAAGTAAAGACCCATTGTACGGGAGAAATAGACACCTGTACAACTGTCGGAACAATGGCCAGATCCGTTTTGGATGCCTTTGTCAACTTGTCCATAAAAGTATCTGGACTACTGTTAACAAGTTCAGGACATAATGTTAACTGTGGCCCACAATGGTTTGATAAAAACTGTTCCAAGGCTGCTAAACTATTAAAAGAAGCACTTGCAAAAAAAACCAGAGACGTAGTGGCAGTACGTAGTCTGAGAAGGTCGTATAGGGATACTTTAGCACTCCGTAGGTCCTCTTTAAAAGAAGAGGCCAGGGAAGAACTAGTAGACAGTAGCACTCTAAAAGATAGTGCTAGGTTTTGGAAAACTGTAAACGGTCCCTTATTCCATCAGGTGGGAGGGGATGGTCTGGTGGCTCATATTGGCGAAAGTGATTGGGTCAACTACTTTAAAGTAATGTTTGATTGCCCGACTGAACTTAACGACAATAGAGTGAACTATAGAGCTGCCTCTACACTAACATTTACCGAATTGGAGATTCTGGATGGAATCAAGGGTCTGACAAGTAACAAAGCTCCGGGGCCCGATGGGATTCCTTCGGATTTATACAAATCAGATCCCCAATTCTGGGCAGCTATTCTCTGTCCGGTATTTAATGCGGCAGCCACAGATGGCTGTTTAAATAGCTGGGCACTGTCTACTATAGTGCCGGTGTTCAAAAAAGGTAATAGAAATGATACGAGCTGCTACAGACCAATATCACTTATAGACTCGGTTGTGAAGGTGATGGGGCGTGTTATTCTAACTAGGCTGAAGGATTGGGCAGCTGAAAATAAGATTTTAACAGATTGTCAGTATGGTTTCCATGCAGGACGTTCGACCACCACACAGTGTCTTAACCTGTATTTGTTGCTTAATAAATACACTGTGGTAAATCCTGGTTTGATTCATCTCGCCTTCATGGACCTCTCATCAGCCTTTGATTGTGTCAACAGGTCGAAGCTCTGGCGGGCCATGGAGGCGAGAGGGGTAGATGAGGGGTTGATTAACTTCTTAAGGGATTTGCATTCTTCGACCCGAGCAAATGTTAGGTACGGCAAAGATTTAAAGGTCACAACGGACTTTCCTATTAAGAAAGGCGTTAGGCAAGGATGCATTATGGCCTCGTTTTTATTTAATTTTTACATCAATGATCTTGAGAGGACCCTGGTAGAGACTGGTGCAGATTTCCCGCGAATAGCAGGAAGGGGTATTCCCCTCCTGCTGTACGCGGATGACGCTGTACTTTTAGCCAGAACTGAAATTGGGCTCCAGACCCTGTTAAATTCTTTCCATGGGTTCATGTCCAAGCTAGACTTGAAGATAAACACCACAAAGTCATACACTATGAGTTTGGGCAAACGACCAAGGAAGTCTTTTATTTTTAAAACAGGGGGAGCTTTAATTCCAAGCACCAATGTGTTCTCTTACTTGGGAGTCCTATTTGATGATAAATTAAAGTGGGATGCCGTTATACACAAAAAAAGGGGGGAGATGGCGCGGGCTAATGCAGCAATCTTTAACTTCGCCACCAAAATGGGGAAGAAACCTACAGGGGCTATGCTACAGGTATATAGAGCAAAGAGCAACGCCATAGCAACTTATGGTAGTGAGTTGTGGGGACGTGCTGCGATAAACCCCACACAGGTCGAGGAAAACAAGTTCCTAAAAAGACTTCTATGTGTTCCGTCCAGTACTCCAAACTTGGTGGCTCACGAAGAACTTGGAGTACCTTACATAGCCGACCAGATAGCAATGAGCCCCATGACCTTTTGGCTACAGTGCTGGATCAACAAAGACATACCCTTGACTCAGGAGATACTCAGAGATTGTATGGCTTTGGAGAATAAGATACGGATCCCGTGGTTTTCCTATATCAAGAAAGGATTTGAATCAATTGGAAGGGGTTCCTTGTTCTCTAAACCTGAAGAGATCCTTAAAAAGGACATTGAACTGGTCAAATCCCTCTTTTTGAATTACAGGACACAAGAGAGGGAAGGGACTGAGTTTACAAAACCCAGTGTCCGGTCACATATTGCTCTAAAAACTACACATACTGCTGAACCTTACCTAATGTCTACCCTTACGACTCATGAAATTTTTTTATTAACCAGGTTTAGATGTAATACATTCCATCTTTTATTGATTAGACCCAAAGTGGGTCATTTGGGACAGATGTTACCGGTATGCGGTTGTGATGGTCAATCTTCACAAAACCTAGTACATTTTATGTTTTTTTGTAATCTTTACTCGGTCCCCAGGAAAACCTATCTGACACCAATTTTAAAGAAAATGAACTTTACCCAAGTTAAACCTGCTTTAATGTTTTTACAATTACTGCATATGGATTGTATATATTTTATTGTCCGTTTTTTAAAATCAAGAATGAAATCAAGAGCGGTTATGGATTGTTAAATTGTCAAGGGAACTTTATATTTGGGCTGTGATTTTTAATTGTATGTACACGACTTTTTATGAATTTAAACACTAAATTCGAAATAAAGTATCTTTGACTTGACTTGACTTGGGTGCAGAAAGAGGCATGAGGGTGCAGACATTCGCAAAAGTGATACAAAAAGAAGCAAGAGCTGTGCAGAAAGAACCAACAGGTGTAAAAATAGGCAAGAAGGGTGCAGAAAGGGAGGAGGAGCCTAGCGCGCATCCAAGATGGTCGCGTGAGCACAGGGCTCCCTGGACCCTCGCTGCTCCTCGGAATTTATCCTGACAATATCCTGATTTGGTTTATGGAATCTGGGAGATGACGACCGGCTGAGCACGTCTCTCTTTTCAGAAATTTAATCGGACCCGGGAATCCTGAGTTATCGTTGTTTGAACTTTTGGGACCCACCCGACGGAGGTGCCCGGGGCGAAGGTGGGCCTTGGGGCCGTGTCGCAGTTGAACAACAACAGCTGCGGCGCGGTGCCGGGGGCCGATCGGCCACTTTCGGTTTCACTTTCAAACCTCAGGGGGCTGGCCGGTGGAGCGATTGAGGTGGCGGGGTGTTTCCCTGACCTCTGCACAAAGCTTTGTTACCACCTGCCACTAGAGTGCCTATCGCCTTGGGTCCCCCCGCACCGCCATATTGTGGCCTCGGGTGAGGCGCTGGTTTCCAGGGCCGGTATCCCAACTACTTTTGATCGGCGGTCCCCCTCGGAGTCCGTGGCCGCATGGGGGGCAAGGGGGGCCCCGAGGGGCGCAAGACTAAATCCTCCCTCCGTGGAGGATCGGTCCAGACCAACAACATGGACCGCTACACTCAGGGCAGAGGCTCTCCTGGAACGGCCGGTCCCCCCTCAGACGTCGCCGGTGGTGGCACATCCGTCTCTTCGGAACTTTCCCTACAGGACATCATGGGCGCCATTGATGGCATCAGGGAGACCATCGCCACGCAATACGAGGCCCTGGCCCGCAAGATCGATACGGTGGCGATTGATGTCACCTTAATACGGGCGGACCTCTCCAAAACAAACGAGAGGGTTCAAACTCTCGATGCGCGGACCTCCACCCTGGGTGCGGATGTGTCGGACCTGCAGGCCGCGCTTGGCGACATCAAGGTGGTCAATGAGCAGATGGCCCGGCGGCTGGAGGACTTCGAGGGACGGGCCCGACGCAACAACATCCGTGTCATCGGCGTACCGGAGTCCTCCGACGACCGCCCGGTTGACCTCCTGGTCGAGGAACTCATCCTCCAACGGCTGACCCCTGCGGGCTTGAGTAAATTTTTTGCCGTTGAACGGGCTCATCGAGTTCCGGGCGGGCGGCCACGGCCAGGGGCCCCCCCGAGGCCTATCGTGGCCAAACTGTTTTACTACAGAGACCGGGATGCGATTCTGCAGGCCTCGCGGGTCCATGGCCCGGTTCGACATGAGAACTCATCCATTAACTTTTATCCGGACTTTACTCAACTTGTCCAGAAACAGCGGATGGGATTCCAGGGGGTGAAACGTCGTCTTCGTGAGCTGGGCCTAAAGTACTATATGCTCTACCCTGCCAAACTCCGAGTGGAACATGAGGATCGGACTGCCTTCTTTGACTCTCCTGTGGCCGTGAGTGACTGGTTGGACTCGCTGCCGGACAGAGGTGGCCGTCCCGGGCCCTCTGCGGGTGCCAGCGGTGACGGGTCCCCTTTGGAGTGACTCTTGGTCCTTGATTTTGCCAATTTGCACTGCTCAGCTGGGTTGTACTTCTTTGGTTCAGTGTGTTTTGCTAGTACCTGTATGGGGGGCGGGCGGGGACGGGTCCCTTTCCTCCTCCGGGGTCTTTTTGTAGACTGGGGTTAGTTGGGCGACAGGCACACTGCAATTTGGGGGGGTTTTTTGGCCCGCAGGGGTGCAGGGTGGGGGGAGTTGGGTGTTGGGGGGGGGGTGGGGGGGAAGGAGGGGTTGTTTTGTAGTGTGGTTTTTGTTTGCAGGGCGAGGTATTGATTTTCTGCCACCTTTGGGACTTGTGCTACTTGCGGGGGGACCTCTGATCTATTGGAGGGGATGGGGGGGGACGGGTTGAAGCTGATGTCATGGAACGTCAATGGGTTGGGGGACCGTATCAAACGGGGTGTAGTTCTGCAGTATTTGCGTCGTCTGACTCCTGATGTGGTGTTTATCCAGGAGACGCATTTGGTTGGCAATGTCTGCCATGCAATGAACAGGGGGGGATACCGCCTCGTGGCTCACTCTGGTTTCACAACTGGCTCCAGGGGGGTGGGCATTCTCCTGCGATCCTCACTTCCGTTGGAGATCACGAGGGTGGTCTCAGATGACAGAGGGCGTTATGTTTGTCTGACTGGGAGGTGGGAGGGGCATCCCCTTGCCCTGGTCTCAATTTACGTCCCACCGGGCCTCCAGAACTCCACCTTCGCGGACTTGGGTCGAATGCTGCTTGAACTTCCGGATGGCCTTTTGCTTATGGGCGGGGACTTTAACTCGGTGGTTTCGGGTGACCTGGATCGTCACCCACCCAGGGCCCTCCCCGCTGCCCAGGCGTGGCTAGGTGGTCTGTTGGAGACCTTCGGCCTGGTGGATAGTTGGCGATTAATGCATCCGACCCAATGTCAATACACCTTTCACTCTGGGGCACATGGGAGTCTTTCTAGGTTAGACTATTTCCTTATGCCCGCGGCGCAGACGGGTCGAATTCGAGAGGTCAGGCACCTGGCGAGGGGTATCTCCGATCATTCCCCGCTGTGGCTTCTCTTTGACACCGAGTCGCGGTCTGCTGGGCGGATCGCTCCCATTAACCCGTGGTACCTGCGAGACCCTACGACCCGCGAGAGTCTGGTTAAGGCTATGGACCAATACTTTCTTGAAAACGAGGGGTCTGTGTTGTCTGCAATGTCCCTGTGGGAAGCCTTTAAAACCGTAATCCGCGGACACGCCCTCTCCCAGATAGTGGTGGCTAAGAAGCTCAGGAGTGAGGCGGTGGTGAAGCTGGAGACTGACATCTCGGGGCTGGAGTCGGCCTTGGAGGCGGGTGTCACTCCGGACGGGCTCCATGCCCTCAGCCTGAAACAGTTTGAATACAGATCTCTTGTCACCGACGCTGCCAAAACGATGTATAGGGAGCAGCAGGGTCGGTTGTATGATGCCGGGGACAAGGCGGGAAAGCTGATTGAGTGGCTGGACAAGAAGGAGAGAGTGAATCGTGTGGTCCCGGAGTTGCGTGTCTCGGATGGAGTGTGTGTGACTGAGCCTGGTGAGATTGTGGAATGTTTTGCCGACCACCTCCGGACTGTGTACTCCCCGGTGACTGATAGGGATGAGGAAGATTCTCGCCTTCTCCTGAGGGACATTGCTTTGCCTGGCCTTTCTGCCGAGGACCGTGAGCAGCTGGACGCTCCCTTGTCGGTAGATGAAATCGCGACTGCGATTCGGTCCCTTCGCTCGGGCAAGGCCATGGGTCCCAACGGTCTACCTATCGAATTATATAAGTTGCGCCCGGATAAACTAGCGCCCTTCCTCCGTCGTATGTTTCAGGAGTCCCTTGAGGCCGGTTCCCTTCCGGTCGACCAGCGACTGGCCACGATAGTCGTTATCCCCAAGGACGGTAAGCCACGGGACCGCTGTGCCTCTTACAGGCCTATCTCACTGCTAAATGCAGAGCCTAAAATCCTGGCTAAAGTCCTTGCCAATCGTTTGTTGAGCGTCATCTGCGATCTGATTCATCCTGATCAATGCGGCTTCATCCCACATCGCAACACCGCCCTCAACTTGCGGCGTCTCCATGGCGCCCTCGCCAGGGCAGAGTACCTCTCCGAACCGGCCGTGCTGGTTTCTTTAGATGCCACGATGGCCTTTGACACCATCGAGTGGCCATTCCTCTGGGCTGTCTTGACCAAATTCGGCTTTGGGGAGGGATTTCTTGGCTGGGTGAAGCTTCTCTACACGGGACCCATGGCTCAGGTGGTGGTTAATGGGCGGGTCTCTCGGCCCTTCGCTCTCGGTAGGGGTACGAGGCAGGGGTGCTCGTTGTCCCCTCTGCTCTTTGCTCTCGCCCTGGAGCCACTCGCCGCTTGGCTCCGCTGGGAGCCCTCGATCAGGGGGATCCGGTGGGCCCCGGGCTTTGAGGATCGGGTCTCGTTATATGCTGACGATATCCTCCTGTATCTTACCTCGCCGCGGCAGTCGCTTAACGTTCTCTTCGATGTTCTGACTTCCTACGGGAGAAATTCGGGTCTCACGATTAACTGGTCTAAATCCTGTGTCTATCCTATCTCCGGTGGCCCCCCTCTCCTGCCGCCTCGGCTTCCGATCCAAATATCTCTGTCCGGCTTTAAATACCTGGGGATACACATCTCGTTGGACCCGGTAGCTCGCTATGAGCACAATCTCCTGCTTCCACTTCGGCGTTTGAGGGAAGACACGGCTCGGTGGTGTACGCTGCCCCTGTCCCCACTGGGTCGGGCCGCACTGTTTAAAATGATGTCCCTTCCCAGGTTCCTCTATGCACTTCAGAACTCCTTCGACATCATTCCAGTGGCCTACTTTCGGGAAGTAGAGAGCCTGCAGGGGAGACTGGTGTGGGACGGACGGGCGCGTATTGCCCTGGCCAAACTCACTCTCCCCTGGTACGACGGGGGCATCGCGCTTCCCGACATTCGCAGGTATTATTGGGCCTCACAGCTATCAGCCATTAACCATGCCACGTATGCGCCTGGCTTGAACCCGGCGTATGAGATGGATAAATTCCTGCTTCCCGGCGGTAACTATAACAGGGCGCTTTACTCCCGCTCGGCTGGACGGACCCTGACGGGCCCCACTAAGATCGCGGTATGGATTTGGAAGGCGGCCAATGTAGCCATGGGCTGGAGTGAGCGACTAACATGCGCTACTCCTTTATTTGCCTCCGACCGACTGGGAAGCCTCTGGACAACGAAGGGGTTTGACCGTTGGGACACGATTGGCATCAGTAGAGTTGGAGACTTATGGGTGAAGGGCGCGGTTAAGACCTTCGCGGCGCTCCAGAGCGAATACGAACTCACGGAAAAGGAGTTCTTCCGATACGCCCAGGTTCGGCATGCCCTGCTCTCTGTCTTTGGGGAGGGGACCAAGATCCCGGCCTCTTCGCCCCTCGAGGACCGCATACTTGATGGTCATGTTCCCGACAGTACTATCTCCTTAATCTATAAAAAACTCATTAATAATCGGGCTGACCTATTGGTGCGCCTTCGGGAGACGTGGACGGGGGACGGGGTGGAATTAGACGACGAGGACTGGCAGTCCGCACTATCGTCCCCCAAGGAAGTCGCCATTCCAGCCCGTCTCCGCCTGGTCCAGTTAAAGATTCTCCACCGGGTGTATGTGACGGGCCCCCGTCTGGTCTCGATGGGATTCTCGGAAGATGGGCTCTGCAAGCGGGGGTGTGGGCTCAGTGCCACCTTTCTCCATATCCTTTGGGAGTGCCGGGAGGTGGCGGAATACTGGCGTCGGGTTCATGGGGTCATGGGACAAGTCACCGGGGTGGCGCTGCTGCCGGAGGTGCGTCGCTGTGTCTTGAATGTGTGGGAGCCCAATGATTATAACGCGGCGCAGACTCGGTGGGCGGCCCTGGGCTACATGATTGCCAAGAGGGATATAGCGCAGCTTTGGGGCTCCCAGCGGCCACCCACCGTGTCAGTATGGAAGGAAAACATGGACTGGTGTATGTTCAGGGAGAAGACTGTATATGTGGCCCGCGGTAAACCCGGGGCATGGGGTAGAATTTGGGGGCAATGGAACGTGTATCGTGGGAGTATCTGTACGCCCCCCCTAGTGGACACCGATATTGCCTTGTCCCCCTGACCCTTGATGGTTCCTTGCAACTGATTGTAATAATCGAATATAGATGTTCCTTGCCCGTTACCCCCCCCCGATCTTTCAGTACTCCCTCCTGTTGATAGCTAATTGAAGGTTTGGAGTAAAAGTCCCCCGGATGTAGCCTGACCCACGCTTTTTGCCCGTATGCCTCGCCTTTTGTTTTTTGTTGTTATTTATGTTAAATGTATGTCTCCTGCTTCTCTCGAGCTATCCTGAGCCATTTACGGGGCTGGGCCCCAGGTGTCGCCTACTGCTTTAACTAATGTACGATCCTTTCTGAGTCTAGCGGCCGGCCCTGGTGGTTGTAGGCCCATGCTTGTAACTGATTTATTGTTTTAATAAAAATTTGTGAAGAAAAAAAAAAAAAAAAGAAGGGTGCAGAAAGAGGTAAGAGATGTGCACAAAGAGGCAAGAGGGGTACAGAAAGAGCCTGGAGGGGTGCAGAAAGAAGTAAGAGAAGGGCAGAATGAAGCAAAAGAGGTGGAGAACTAGGGGAGAGGGGTGCAGAAAGAGGCATGAGGATGCAGACATTCGCAAAAGTGATGCAGAAAGAAGCAAGAGCTGTGCAGAAAGAACCAACAGAGGTGCAAACATAGGCAAGAAGGGTGCGGAAAGAGGTAAGACATGTGCACAAAGAGGCAAGAGGGGTACAGAAAGAGCTTGGAGGTGTGCAGAAAGAAGGAAGAGAAGGGCAGAATGAAGCAACAGAGATTCTGAGAGAGGCTCAAAGGGTGCTGAAAGAGGCGAGAGAAGTGCAGAAAGAAGCAACAGAGGTACAGAAACAGGCAGGAAAGGTGTAGAAAGAGGGAACAGGGGTGCAGAAAGAGGCAAGAGAGGTGCAGAAAGAGGGAAGAGGTGTGCTTAAATAGGCAAGAGGGGTATAGAAAGAAGCAAGTGCGGTACAGAAATAGGCAACAGAGGTGCAGAAAGACGCGAGAGAGATGCAGAAACAAGCAAGAGAAGTGCAGAAAGAGAAAAGAGAATTGCTGAAGGAAGCAGAAAGAGGGAAGACGAGTGCAGAAAGACATAACAGGGGTGCAGAAAGAAGCAAGAGAGGTGCAGAAAGAGGCAAAAGAATTGCAGTAAGAAGCAACAGTGGTGCAGAAGGAGGCAAGAGAACTACAGAAAGAGGCAAGAAAGTTGCAGAAACAGGCATAAGAGGGAAGAGGGGTGCACACAGAGGCAAGAGAGGTGTGGAAAGTGGGGAGACGGGTGCAGAAAGAGGCAAGCGGGGTGCAAATATTTACAAGAGAGGTGCAGAAAGAAGCTAGAGAAGTGTAAAAGAACGAACAGAAGTGCAGTAAGAGGCAAGAGGGGTGCAGAAAGAGGGAAGAGAGGTGTAGAAAGAGGCAAGAGAGTTGCACAAAGAGGGAAGAAGTGTGCTTAAAGAGGCAAGTGAGGTGCAGAAAGCGGCAACAGAGGTGCAGAAAGAAGCAAGAGAAGTGTGGAAAGAAGCAACAGAGGTGCAGAAAGAGGCAAGAGGGGTGCAGAAAGAGGCAACAGAAGTGCAGAAAGAAGCAACAGAGGTACAGAAAGAGGCAAGAGAGGTGCAGAAAGAGGCAAGAGAGGTGCATAAGCAGGCAGGAGAGGTGCAGAAAGAGGGAACAGGGGTACAGAAAGAGGCAAAAGAGGTGCAGAAAGAGGGAAGGTGCAGAAAGAGACAAGAGGGGTACAGAAAGAAGCAAGTGAGGTACAGAAAGAGATGACAGAGGTGCAGAAAGAGGCCAGAGAGGTGCAGAAAGTGTAAGAGATGAGTAGAAAGAGGCAAAAGAAGTGCAGAAAAAGAAAGAAAGGTGCAGAAGAAGCAACAGAGATGCAGAAAGAGGCAAGAGTGGCGCAGAAAGAAGCAAGAATGGTTTGCACACCATTAGTATCAATTTAATACCCAATTTTAGCAATAAGTTACAGATGACCATTCTAGGTTCACAAAGGGCCTTTCACCACGCTGTAACACTTGTCGCTGCATTTTTGGTAACCTTTGAGCTAGAAACAAGGTTTTTTTTGTTCAAATCTGCAGATTATGCAGCAGATGATGGATTATGTGGCAAATGTGGAGAAGGTATAACTGTGCAAAAGTCGGTGCAGCCAAACAGTCGCATAATTCAAGTGGCCCTGCTCATACCTCTGACTAGGTCCAGAAGTGCTCCTCAGTGGTTCCTTCTTTTTTTTGTTTTATTGAGTTTATAGTTTATCTTCTATGGAAACGAGGAAGACCAAACATGAGGTTACCACTCCACAACACAGACTATCATACCAAACAATTACTCTCCATAACACATAATCCCACTCTATATAATTCCTATACACTAAATACCACATACTTTCTATCTACATAATTCAACTGCACAACATACCACATAATTTCACTACACACAACCTACATTCACTCCACTCCAAAAAACATTAATAAAACACTTTTTCAACTCGTATAGCTCTAACTCTCGCAAATGCGAAACCTATTACATTGCAAATGCTTCTTTAACTAGCAAAGAGGTGGAGAAAGGGGGCTGGGCCTCCAACCACCGCTCAGGAATTCCGCTGCATAGGACTTACAGGAGGTACCAGGAGGGCTTCTTAGCTCCCAAAGTCCCTCAGGAGAAAAGAGTACCTTATCCCCCAACCTGCAGTATGCCAGGAGGCACATTTGAAGAGTGGTGGATAAATGGGGGCATGGCCTCCGAAGACCTCTTAGCAATACCACTATGTGTGACTTACTGGAGGTAATAGGAGGGTTAGTTGACCCCCAAAGACAACCTTGGGGGCCAACTACCCCTCCTATTACTTCCAGTACCTTCCACACAGCAGCATTGGTAAATTCTTATAGCAGGCCACGCCCCTTTAGCCCACCAGTCTGCAAATGCGCTCCCTGGCGCGCTCTTCGATGGGGATTAAAGTCCCCTTCGCTGCTGGGGGTGGTTAGGGGCCAACTAGCCTACTTGTTACCTCCAGTAAGCCCCACACTCACTGTGGGACTGCTGAAAGGTGGACACAGACCATGCCCCTTTGTCCACCACTCTGCAAACACGCCTCCCGGCGTGCTCTTGGTTGGTGTTAGGCTTACTGGAGGTACCTGGTGGGCTAGTTGGCCCCTAAGGACCCTTAGGATTCAAGGGGACTTAATCCCCCAATCCAGAATGTGTCAGGAGGTGCGTTTGGTGCGGGGCCTCCAGCGAGATGCCGGCTTCTGCTTTTTTTTATTAGAAGGGGCTGTGTGGCCCTCCTTCTCTTAATATCTTCACTGGGCCCCTTTTGGCCTCGTGGACCCCATACCCAGGGGCTTGGCCTTGTTTACTTTATTTTTTTTGATGAGAGGGGGGGCCCTCTTCCCTGGGCCCCATTTGTCACCGGGGTTACGGGGGGCACGAGCTCCCACACATTATTAATAAAGCCCTGGGGAGGTGGTGGTCCCCGGGGCTGCGGGGGGGTTGCGTGCCCCCGTGCATTATCAGAAATGCCCCGGAGAGGTGGTGGTACCTAGGGCTGCGTGGGCCCTCAAGGGACCCTGCACAACAATAAAACATTGCCCCCCTGACCTGGCCCACCCGAGGGCTTAAGAAAAACTATGTGCAGCAGCCCGCACTTAATTTTGTTTTGTTTTTTCAGCTAGATTTGCGCACCCAGCGCAAATTTGGCCAATTTGTTTCAAATAAAATTCTTTTTTGGGTTCTGGGGGCCCGTGTGGGACCACCTGAGCAGGCCTACAGGGTCAGGGGGTTTCTACCATGCCCCCTTTTTTTGTTTTTAATCTATTTTTTACTTTTTTCTTGTGACTCGGTTACAGAGTCACAAGATGGCTGCCAACACATTCTGGTTTGAAGTGTTGGCAGCCAATAAGAATGAAGTTCGTGCTCGGGAGGGTTCGCGAATCCTCCTCGGTGCTCGGATATCGATATTTAAAGACAGGAGCAAACCATTAGTTTTGACAATTTCGCGAAGATTCGTTAAACGCCGCCAAAGATATTGGCAAAAGAAAAAAATGCTTTTTGAATAGAAACAAGGTCTTAACTATAACTAACTACTGGCAACCGCCAGTAGGTAATATACATAGTCTCCAAAACCTCTCCTCCAGAACTCTAGAGAGAAAGACAAGCGGCACACTAGGGATTTTTGCACAATTGTTTAATGTGCACCAAGATTACGTGTTTAGTTAGCCTTTTTCGAGTACGTTGTTACTGCCAATTCCTTTAGAAATACACCTCTTTGTTCATAGCTCATTTGCTGCTTGTTAGACTTGGGGGTCTCTAGTTGGCACAGGTATGCACTTGTGACAAATAGGGACCCTCTCCTCTAGTCAGGGTAAGGGGGTACACTCCCAAAATAACCCCTTCTCACCCCCTTGGTAGCTTGGCACGAGCAGACAGGCTTATCTCAGAGGCAGTGTGTAAAGCATTTGTGAACACATACAGCAACCAAGTGACAACACTACAGATGGACACCACACAGGTTTTATATCAAAAATAAGTATTCTTTATATAGATTTACCACAAGACCATTAAACGACAAAAACACACAATACTGTTACTTTAGATGGTAGAATTTTGCATAGTTCTCTTAAGTTCTTAAATGCGACACTTTAAGTCAATGTACCTTTTAGATGCGACACGCAGGCCAACGAAAGTGTTGCAACGATGTTGATGCGATGAAGTTTTTGGTGCAAAGAAATAGACGTGAAGATCTTCCAGATGCGTTACGCTTCTCCGATGTTGCAAGAAGACTCGACTCGATGCTTCAGCTGCAGCGGCGTCACCCTTTACGTGATGTGACGACAGCGGCCTTGGCAGCGACACTCTTCTCCGACGTTTGCGAGACGCTTCCGCTCGATGCGATGTTGCAGCGGCGACACCCCTTTACGCGATGCGACGACAGCAGCTCCAACGGCAGCACGCTTCTCCGTGGATGCGAGGCGCTTTTCTTGATGCGGTGCAATGCGACAACTACGATGGCTGCGATGGCAACATGCTTCTTCCTCGATGCCAGACTCTTCTCTTGATGCGGTGCAGTGCATCAGCTACGATGGCTGCGATGGCGACACGCTTCTTCGGCGTTGCGAGACACTTCCTGGATGATGCGAGACCCTTCCGCTCGATGCGATGCTGCAGCGGCGACACACTTTACGAGATGCGATGACAACAGCTCCGACGGCGGCACGCTTCTCCTTCTTGAGTCGCGCTTCCAGCTCCTTGCGACACGCGGTCCTTCAGAAGGCCCAACAACAGCAGCAGGCACTTCCAAAGAACTCTGGGGAGCTGGGGGGTGAAGTCTGTTGTTCCTGAGACTTCAGCAGGGGGCAAGCTCTTTTCCAAGCCCTTGGAGATCCTTCACAAGTTGAGCAAAAGTACACACAAAGTTCCTTTCTGCTCTCTTTGGCAGTAAGGCAACCACTGCAGGCCAATCCCCCAGTTTCAGGGATAGTTTCCTCCTCAGCTTCTTCTGGTTCCTCCCTCAGCAGAGGTTCTTCTTGTTTTCCCAAAGTGATCTAATTTCTTGGGATCACGGTCCCAATATTTATACCCAGAAATCCTTTGTCCTCTGAAGGCAGAGGGGCCTTTGCCAAGTCCAAACCAGTTCCTGAGCCCTCTGTTTACCAGACCTCTCCTTTCCTTTCACAGTGCAGGGCAGAAACATTAGACGCCCCACAGGAGGTGGAGCCAGCATTGTGAAAGGCAAGTACAGCACTGGAGCACTTTGTTGACAGGATTCCTTCTCTTCATTCACTGTGCAGGGCAGAGACATCAGCCGCACCCCAGGGGGTGGAGGCAGCATTGTGGAAGGCAGGCACAGCCCTATTCAGGTCCCAGGTGCAACTCCTCCCACCCATCTAGATGCAGATCTCTCTATTCACCACTGGGGCACCTCACCCTGTCTCCTGGAATTCCCCAGCCCTGTCACTCAAATCCCAGACAAAGGAATACACAGCCTAGCAGAGGCAGGTTTGAATGGTTAGACAAGAAAATGCCTACTTTCTAAAAGTAATCCAAACTGGAGCATTTCTTAATGCTCCAAACTGTCGCACTGCAAATGCGGGATAACAGTCCCTTGAAAAATGATTGATCTCAACCTGAACGTGTAGTTGTTTGAAGCCTGGATGGGCCTACAGCGCATGAGAAGATTTGAATAAAATGTTTGAGCGCAATCTTGCTGTCTCCGCAGTGATTATAAGAAATGATTACAAGTCTTGAAGAAACAAGTGTTAAATATCTGGTATCGTGTGATGAGTATGGATTACCTGGATGAACTGTTATATTGTAGGGACTGTTATCCCGCATTTGCAGTGCGACAGTTTGGAGCATTAAGAAATGCTCCAGTTTGGATTACTTCAGTATTTACTGTGATTGGAGGTGTTCACAGTCACTGATCGCACGCACTTTCGACTTAAATTGAACTAATTCAAAAAATATTTACTGAATAAGGGAAGGAGTGCATCCTCTTATGTGTTTTTTACTTTCTAAAAGTGGCATTTTCAAACACAGAATGTTAAAACCAACTTCACTAAAAGATGTATTTTATCATCCTGAGTTCAGGCATACTAAATTCGAATTTCTACCATGTTCCTTGGGTCAGTTAGGATTATATTCTATATGTTATTAGGACTATGTTCTCCATAGGCCCATTCTGGCCATTGGAGAACAGATAGCCTTGCAATAGTGAAAAATGAAAATGGCTGTAATTCACTACTAGAACATGCCACACACACCAGGGCATGTCCTACCATAGGGGTGTCTGATATGAAGAAAAGGGAGGGTTTAGGGACTGGCAAGTGGGTGCACTTGCCCAGTCAACATGACAGTACCAGACTGCACCCAGGCTCTGCAATGGCAGACCTTAGATACATGTTTACAGGCTGCTTCTGTGTGTGACACAACCAGTGCTGCAAGCCCACCAGCAGCATTTGTATTTACAAGCCCAGGGCACTCCTGGTGAACTGTACTAGGGTCTGACAGGTAAACCAAATCAACCAATCATGGAATCACAAATCATACATTAATTTGCCATAGGGAGAGCATATGCACTTTAGCACTGATCAGCAGTGGTAAAGTGCCCAGAGTCTTTAAAAAGCCAACAACAGGTCAGAAAAAATATGGGAGGAAAGCAAAAAGTTCAAGGATGACCCTGCAAAAAGGGCCAAGTCCAACACTGCTCATACATGAAAATTAGAGACAGTACAATAAATTCAAGTACACTCAAATATGCAAGATAAAATATCCCTATATTTGATGTGAGACCATGCGCATTAATTAATTACTTGCATGTGCATGGCAACAATTAATCACCATCTGGCACATGCATCAAGAAAAGCTTTTGCGAGTCCTTAATTGTGAATATTAAGGAATCGCAATGAAGGACTCGCAAAAGCCTATGCATGTAGGAATCGCTATTAAAATAGCGATTCCTTAACATACATTAATTGCGACTCACAAATTGCGAGTCGCAATTAATGAATGGCTTCCCATTCATTCCTATGGGCCTCTAGGGCCATAGGAATGCATTGGAGATTGCGGGAGCAATTTGCGAGTACCAGTAGGTACTCGCAAATTGCTCCCGCAATTTCTAGGGTGCAAGGGTGTCAAAATGACACCCTATTGCACCCATGTATTTGAACTCTGCACACATGTTGCATACACACATGCTCTAAGGGCATGTGTGTGCGCAACATGAAACTTAGAAAAATGCAAATAAGTGCATTTTTCTAAGTTTTAGCAAATTACCATGAAGTCCAGCTTCATGGTAATTTGCTCCCACTAATAGCGAAATCGCTAATTTTTAAACTTTAATGCATTGCATTTAAGGAATCTCAATTAGGGATTCATTAAATGCAATCGCTATTTAAGGAATCGCTATTTTGAGATTCCTTCAATTGCGATTTTTGCATTTTGGGATAATGCATCCCAAATGCAAAAATACCGGTCGCAAAGGGGCAGATTCTGAGAATCTGCCCGTTTGTGACCGGTTTTGTGGTTGATGCATGTGCCTGCGAATATTTTCTAATATAACGGTTCATACATCATGTGACACATATGTCTACAATAAGAACTGGCATTGTCAATAAAGTTTCAGGTAGTGTTCACTTTCGAACAATTAATGAATGAGGAAATACTCCTACATTTTCCTCAACGCAAATTCACAGACACGTGAAAATATATACAGCATGCGCGAATAATAAACAAGCTGATTGCCAAATATCAATAAAGGTGCAGTGTTCTACAATCTCATTGTGAATTTGCCTTTTACCTCTTTCTCAATGTATATCCCACTTCATCACGGGTAATATGACATAATAATAATAAGACTCCTCAACTCAATCAATCAATCAATCAATCAATCAATCAATCAATCAATCAACCAGTTAATTTGTGAAGTGCACTACTTACCCGTAAGGGTTTCAAGGCGCTGGGGGGTGCTGCTGCTTCTGGTCGAAAAGCCAGGTCTTGAGTTGTTTCCTGAAGGTCAGCAGGTAGAGGGGGAGGGTGTTCCAGGTCTTGGCGGTGCGGTGGGAGAAAAACCTGCCTCCGGAAGTGGTTCTATGGATGCGCGGGACCGTGGCCAGGGCGTGGTCAGCGGAGCGGAGCGGAGTTTCCTGTTGGATACGTAGAAGGAGAGTCGACTGTTGAGATAGGCTGGGCCAGTTTTGTGGAGTGCCTTGTGTGCGTGGATCAGGAGATTTAAGGATTTTCTTCTGTCGTCGGGGAGCCAGTGCAGGTTCCTCAGGTGGGGGGTGATGTGGTCGAGGCGCGGGACGTCGAGGATCAGGCGTGCAGAGGCGTTCTGGATTCTTTGTATTCTGTTGATGAGCTTGGACGAGGTTCCAGCGTAGAGGGCGTTTCCGTAGTCGAGTCTGCTGCTGACTAGAGCCTGGGTGACTGTTTTCCTCTTGTTTGTCGGGATCCATCTGTAGATCTTGCGGAGCATGTGGAGGGTGTTGAAGCAGGTGGAGGAGACTGCGTTGACTTGTTTGGTCATGGTGAGTTTTGAGTCGAGGATGACTCCCAGGTTGCGTGCGTGGTCGGAAGGGGCCGGGGGGGTCCCCAGTGATGCGGGCCACCAGGAGTCATGCCATGCTGAGGGTTTGGGCTCGAGGATGAGGATCTCCGTCTTGTCTGAGTTCAGCTTAAGTCGGCTCTCCTTCATCAAGTCGGCGACGGCCTTCATTCCCTGGTGGAGGTTGGATTTGGCGGTGAGAGGGTCCTTGGTGAGGGACAGGATCAGCTGCGTGTTGTCGGCGTAGGAGATTATGTTGAGGTCGTGCTGTCGGGCGATGTGTGCTAGTGGTGCCATGTAGACTTTGAACAGCGTCGGGCTGAGGGTGGATCCCTGTGGGACGCCGCAGATGATCTCGGAGGCTTCGGAACGGAACGGGGGAGGTGGACTCTCTGAGTTCTGCCGGTGAGGAAGGAGGTGGTCCAGTCCAAGGCCTTCTCTCGGATCCCTGCGTCATGGAGGCGCGTGCGTAGTGTGCGGTGGCAGACGGAGTCAAAGGTGGCGGAGAGATCCAGGAGGATGAGGACCACCGTCTCGCTGTTGTCTAGAAGGATCCTGATGACGTCTGTGGCGGCGATGAGGGCGGTCTCGGTGCTTTGGTTGCTGCGGAATCCTGATTGGGAGGGGTCCAGGATGTTGTTGTCTTCGGGGTGAAGGGTGAGCTGGATGTTAACTATCTTCTCGATGACCTTTGCTGGGAATGGGAGCAGGGAGATGGGCCGGAAGTTCTTGAGGTCGCTTGGATCCGCCTTGGGTTTCTTCAGTAGGGCGTTGATCTCTACTTAGTAGCAACTTACTCGAAAAAGGCTAATCCCGAAACGCGTCGTCTTGGTGCACATTAAACCATTGTGCAAAAATCCCTGTTGTGCCGCTTTTCTTTCTCTCTGGAGGAGAGGTTTTGGAGAATACGTAAATAACGGTGGCTACCGCCATAGCAGGCATCAACACCGTTGGAGGGAGAACTGTGATAGCAGCAACTTGACTAGTTCCAAACATTGTTGCAGTTCCCATGCTAAACAGCGGTAAGCGGAGGAAGCGGGAGTGGCTGAAGATTGTTGTTGATGTTTTGAAGTCTATGACCTCATTACTGGACAACTATCCAACCCTCCCGCCCACAGCTTGACCTCGCATTCCGCATATGCTATATTGCATGGAATTTAAAAGAATTGGAACAGGTTTAGCGTCGTGGATCTGAAAACGCCAAGTACGCCTTGGGGATTACCGAAATAAGATTGAATGGGAGACTGAACGAAAAGCTGTAGCCCGGTCCTTATTTGATGAAGAATTAGATGTTGGGCAATCTTCAGTAAAAGTTACTGCTGGTCGAAGCACTGTGGAACCTTCTTTAAAAAAGAAATTGGTACTGTTGGAAAAACTTTCTAAGAGGGAACTGAACAAATGGTGGGAGGTGACATCACTCACCAATTACGTGGAGGTTGGCCATGTGCCAAGAGGACTGCAAATTACAATTGTGCCTACGTATGAGAATCCGAACCTGGACTTACTAACGGAATGGGCAGCTTTTATGGCCAAAACGTGTAAAGGCATGCTTGAATGCTAGTAAAGTATGGTCAAATCGATCTAGATACAACAAGAAAAGAACTGAGTGCTTTGAAAACGGAAATGGAGAAGCAAACAAATGATAAAACAGTGATCAAATTTACAAAAAACTTACAAGTAAAATTGAAGGAGTACGAGGATACCATCAAGGCACAAAAACAGCGTAAGTTTCTGAGAGACAAAAGAGATTACGCAGAGGGACATATCCTAACCTACACTAAGCGATTTGATTGGGCACGCAAAGACTTACAATTCTCTTTACGACAAGGGAAACCTTTGTCCACAGGATCTAGCTCAGATCTGAGCTCGAGAACAGAAGGCCGCAACACAGCTGTTCCTTTAGGAGTACGCGCATTGACATTTCTTCACGAGTTTCAGATACGCAAGCAAAAAAAAGAGCAGGGTCCTCCACACAAACCACCAGTAAGAGGAAGAGGTCGAATAAGAGGAAGAGGTCGAAAAAGAGGAAGAGGAAGAGCAACCAAGAAAGATTTAGAATAACTAAGAGGTGAGGAGGGCGTACCAGGTCCATAAGGAATAAATCACCAGAAGATTTGAATGAAAATTCCATCATCAACTTATGCTCCAGGTCCCTAACCAATGAAGAAATAACACTATTAAAACTGGGTCTATGTTTCTGTCCTTCCAGGGACATCAGTTATACAGATACAAGGATCGATCTTTTCTTATACGTCAGGAAACTGAAACTCATGAAATTGTACAAAATAACAATCGGACCACAATAAACATCTGGTTTCAGAAGTGGAATAACAGATTTCTCGGATCTTCAAATTGGGGATATTGAACTGCTATTAGACATGTGGGAATTGGAAACAAACAATACACTACAACAAGACAGTGATGCAACTTTGGAGGAAATGGACATTTTAACCAGACAAGCCAGGCATAGCAGCTTAAAACCCAAGTCACGATATAACCCCAATGTCCCACATGATAATATTGAGGCGTATGGCTCAGCTGTAATCCAGGAGCTGATGGAGCTGTGAAAATGCAACACCAGAAGCAGATGGGACAATTTGACAAGAGAACAAAGATTGGCTTGAAAAAACTTACAAAATAACCAATGATCAGTACACCGTACACATCCCATTTTGGATCAGGTACATTGATTCCTTCAAAAACTGGGAAACAACAATCTCGATCGGTTTCACGCATACAATCAGTAAGGACTACTGTGAATTCCTTGATGTAGCCATACAAGTTGTGGATAATAAAATCACTACATGACTTTTCATAAAAGAAAGTGCAGGTAACACCATTTTACACGCTGCCAGCAATCATCCCACACCTCTAATACGTAGCATACCCCATGGCAAACTCTTAAGAGCTCGCCGTAATTGTAGCACCCATGACAGTTTATTTGAAGGAACAGACAGTGATGGTGTATCATTTCAAACGAAGAGGGTACAGCAATAAGGTGTTGGAAATAGCTAAAAGTACAAGCAGAACACAGAATGAACTGATTTTTAAAACTAATCCCAATGATAGAAAGAACATCACTGACATTCCTAGGATGATCACTACTTATAGTGGGGGCTCACAAAGATTAAGGAAAATAATGAAAGCTCATTGGAGCCTCTTACAATCTGATCCCATTATTGGCAAACATACAGGTCCGGCGCCCAGAGTAACCTACAAAAGATCACGGTCACTGAAGGACCAATTGGTCCACAATTACCAACAGGAAGAACTGCCAGGAAATTGGTTAAGCCCTAATAAAGGGTTCATGACCTGCAACAATTGTAAGGCTTGCAGGAACAGTAAAAGTCGGAAGGCCTACAAGACTGATTTAGGAAGGGAGAAGAAAATCGATAAGTTCATCACATGCACCAGTGACTAAGTAATTTATGTCTTAGAATGTCCCTGCAGATACAAAGATGTGGGTAGTACGAAGTTACAACTGAAAGTCTGCATTTTACAACATTTGCGTGCCATTGTGAACAGAGATCACAACTATCCCACAGCCTGACATTTCACGGAGAAACACAGCAGTAACAGCAATATCCTTACATTCTATGGGATAGACAGGGTAATGCCACATCCCAGGGGTGGTGATTGGGAGAAACAACTCTGTATCTTGGAGTCAAGATTCATTATTGAGCTCAACACAAAAAACCCAAATGGGTTAAACAGTGGAGAGGAGTTAGCTACCCACATAGGAATATGAATTTAGGACTGCACTGAGGCTATCTTTCAGCATATTTTTTAATTCACTATCACGAGTTTTAAAGTGGGAGGCTTACTCACATATGGCCATGTTGGAATGCAACAGGGCTCTGTTGAAATGTATCTTGCATATTATTTGGGAAGTAGATAAAACACTTCGCACATAACAAATATTCACTGATTGCACCACGACACGTTAGTTCATGTTCCCCTTTACACATAGTTTTCATCAATATTATTATGTTCACACATTAACCATTCACTTTTTAATCTCAATTTGGAGATTATGAGCACCAACATATGCCATTCCATGTAGAAAAGTAAAACCACACCCGGTACAATACCTATAATATGATTGAAATCGTTACAAAAATGCTGAACAAAGACACGTTAGGATTACGGTACATTACCTGTGATCAAACGGCACGTTGCAAAACTAAGTAGTGTTGAGGAGTCTGATTATTATTATGTCATATTACCCTTTAATGAAGTGGGATATAAATTGAGAATGAGGCAGAAGGCAAATTCACAATGAGATTGTTGAACTCTGCAACTTTATTGATATTTGGAAATTGGCTTGTTTATTATTCGTGCATGCTGTGTATATTTTTCAATGTCACGTGTCTGTGAATTTGCGTTAAGGAAAATGTAGGAGTATTTCCTCATTCATTAATTGTTCGAAAGTGAACGCTACCTGAAACTTTATTGAAAATGCCAGTTCTTATTGTAGACACTTGTGCCACATAATGTATGAACCGTTATATGAGAAAATATATGGCGATTAATTGTTGCCATGCACATGCAAGTAATTAAATAATGCGCATGGTCTTACATCAAATGTGGGGATATTTTATCTTGCTTATTTGAGTGTACTTGAATTTATTGTACTGTCCCTAATTTTCATGTATGAGCAGCAAATGAGGTATGTTGTCACTTTCTATGAATAACGAGGTGTATTTCTAAAGAACTTGGCAACTTACTCGAAAAAGGCTAACGCCGAAACGCGTCGTCTTGGTGCACATTAAATAATTGTGCAAAAATCCCTGGTGTGCCACTTGTCTTTCTCTCTGGAGTTCTGGAGGAGAGGTTTTGGAGAATACGTAAATAACGGTGGCTGCAGCCGTAGCAGGCACTGACACCGTTGGAGGGAAAACTGCTATATATATATATAAATATATATATATATATTATATATATATGTATATACATATATATATATATATATTTGTGATTCTATGCACAGTATTTCGATTCAAGCGTATTCTGATACTTTTCTTTTTCAAAGTATAAACACTGACTGAACAATGTGTGTTACTGTTTTTTTTTCAACCCAAATCACAGTACTGATGGAGCCATGCACTCTTTGTGAATCTAGAATTGACTACACGTTTTTATTCAGTGAAAGACTGTATATAAACACCCTGTGTGTTAGCTGCAAGCCTGATAGACCTATGTTATGCCAGGTAGCCCTCTGAAGGTTAGGGACGAAATATGCCCATTGAGTTGTAAAGTATTTTAATAAAATGTTTGATTTCCTCTAAATAATGAATCTGTGCCAATGAGTTAATTATCATCACTACCTTTTATACTCTAGTGTTTAATAACATTGCTCACCAGGGCAAAATATGGGGCAAACTAATGTTGACCTTTTTTAAGTACCCCGGGAGCAAATGCAGCCCAGAACCAGTTCGATCTATTCACGAACTGCACATCTTTGTTAAAATCACCACAGCACACATAAAATACTTTAAATGTAATATGGGCGTTTTGTTTTTCAACGGTTCTGCAATTCATTTTTTCTATTTTTGTCTTGTTGCAAAAGTATTCTTCTATAATAGGCTACAGCAAATGGGGTTGCTGAGTTCATTTTGACAAGAGCAGCAAAACAGTGAAAACGTGATTTGGCCTGTTTTCAGCATTAATGCAAAGTTAGTGAATGTTACTCTCGTCCCTCTGACTCCTTTAAATGGACTCCATATCAGTTTTGAAAACTTCACCGGCTCAATTAAAGGGAACAACATGGTCCGTATTCCCATATAAAAGATCCCTTTAGGCTTCCAAACATTCCAAAGAAATATCTGCATTTCAAGTTAGATGATATGTTGTGACATTGCAGGCACGCAAGTCCAGAAAACATGTTTGTTGTAAAATATATAAATTTTAGGGTACCTGCTGTTTTGTACTTTTAAAGCCTGGAAATTCCGTTTATATATTCTCCCAGCATAACTGGAGGTGTCTGTAGGAGTTGACACTTTGCTAAATAGATCTGTGGAGCTATTTTAATTCTCTTTAAACCTAGAAAATGTTGGTGTGAGTGAAAAATGCAAAAAGGTGTTCACCAGTATATATCTGCTTGTATTACAAGGAACGTGCCATAATGTATAAGGAGCTTTAGAATGATCTACTGGTGAATTTAGCTCAGCTTTAATAAAATGTAAATATGAAATTATTAGTTATGTAAACAATGTAATACAGTTTTTATCACAGGCTAGCCACTTCCAATTATTAATGATCCTCTACCCAGTTTATGATTCCATTTATTCCCTCCTTCACTAAGTTAAAGTAAGGGAAAAGGCTTCTACTTGGGAGGCGCAGTAAGCCCACTCAAGAGCATAAGGCCCAGCTTCAACGTGTGAGGAAAGCCCAGAAAAATAGGTTATGCATCTATCATCTGTGTGCAACTGACACATTTATATTATTAATGAGTGTGACAAAGTGCCCCCATTTTTTGTTGAATTTTAGTGTGGTGATTTAGACTCCACACACTGAGGCACAGCTGTCCAGTGCCCAGTGAATGTGCTCTGACCCCTATAACACATAAAGATTGACTAATCTCTAATTGTATTTTTTATTGTTTTTATTTACCTTATATTTAAGGCCATAGCATCGGGTGCAGAAATACATCTGTGCCATGAAAAGTTAAATGTCATGTGTGGACCACAGCACTCATTGTGCCATTCACTGGTGTGACAAAGGAAACATGTCTTCAGACCCGCAATTGTAAACTGACGTATGCGGTTTAAAATCTGCAGTGTGACCTGTTCATATAACGCTTTTTAATTAATGTATGACATTACAACACATGCCTTTACCACACATGCTTTTACAATGCCTAATTTACAACGCATCACTTTACCATGCATTTATATTTGATAACATTGAAACTACCTTTGTCACAAATACCTTTACTGTGCATATCTTTACCACATATATATTTATGATGCATTTTTTTATAGTTTCAATTTAAATTTCTAAAACACTTTAAGAAATAACTGTAATTATAAAATGTATCATTTAGTAATTTCATATTTACACTCTCAAGGAAACGTACCAATAATGAAAGAAATAGTGGGGAGATGCTTTGTTCTTTGTTTTGCACAAAGCACCACAAGCTAATGCAAAAGGCTTCCCTTTACATTGTTGTTGTGTCACGCATAACAAAGCGAGGCAATACAAAAGTTTAAAACAGATTTACAAAGTTACGCAAGGGGCCACTAGTAAGTCTACACCTCTGTACCTAACCAAGATTACATACATCCACACTGAAAAAGGTAAATAAGTCAATTATAATATGTACTAAAAATAAAGATTTTGTCATATCTTTCATCGCATTACAAAAATGATTCCAAAGTGTATCTTATTTTAAATTAAAGCAAACTCGTCACAAGATTATAAACGCAGTTCTCCATTATGTTGGGCTCAGTGGTGCACTGACCTACATTTCAAAGTAAGTTTAGTTGAAAGGAAATAGATTGTATTTAAAGTAATACCAATTAATATTTCATTAAAAATAACCTAAATTACATTTTTACAGTTTTTGCTCTCTTGACATTCACTTACTTTGTATCAAATATACATCCCAGAATAAGTAAGTTGAATAAATTGTATAATTCCTTTAGAAAAAATAACATTTTGTGCTACCATGTTAAAACTTGGGATCATTATTTTAATTTTATAATTCATATTTTCCCAAATTTAAATTATTCCGGTATAGTGCTGTACACTATACCAGAATAACAATAACTTTTTGGTTTTCATTCATACTGCAGCTCTTTACACTTTAATCCTTAATAGGTGTAACAATAACTCATATTTCAAAACTTATATATTATTTTGCCATAGTACTTTGCCAATATTAAAATAAACATCCCAGTTAAAAAGCCAGTGCAGAACTCTGTTATCCAGGAAATTGTTAAACTAGACCCTGATATAATAATAACTAGATTGTTCTTTATAATTACAAATTTGTCTCAAACTTTTTTCCAGAGTTAATTCAATAGTTTACCAGCAAAATCATTTTATATTCTCAAAAAACTCTGCCTTTTAAAAAGATGTAATACTTTACAATATTTTCCCTCTTCAAGAAAACACAAACCACCAAACTTAATGCTGAATATACACCCTAAGCACTTTATTCCATTTATTTCAATAGAAATCATGTCAATTTTTTTTTCATTTCCAAAAAACAGGTTTAGTAAACTAACAAGATTGTAAGTATTTCAACACAATATTTGAGAACATCAAGAACATTTTATGAACATAATTCCATAAACATTAAATACTCTTTATTTCATAACACCTAAAAAGGGAGAACTCATGTCAAGAGGAATGTGTGCAGTAAAAATGGGGCAATAAACTACTAAAATGTTATTGTTTCATTTATTGTAAGGAGAGCCTCACTAAGCACAGGAGTCATTGGTGGTGTGTGCACTATTTTTCAATACTCTGGGTGATATTGAAGACGACTGAGAATAACACTATACCTCTGCAACAGAGTTTGAGCTTAGATAAAGTGCCTTATTATGAGTTTGGTGTGGACCACTGTTTAGGTGGTGGCGGTCCGAGAGTGGTGAGCTTAGAGGTCTGACTGCCGTATTATGAGCTGGGTGAATCAGCTTTGGGAAGACAGCCACTGGTCAGCTGAGACTGCCAGCAGACCACCGACCACCGGGTTCGCGGTAGGGAAAAGGCAGCCGCCATTGGGTAGTACAAGGGAGCTGCACTGCTGTGCTTACTATGAGTTGCCCGCGGCGGTCCAATCAAGGTGGCAGTGATGAAGGATTTGGAGTTCGTACTCACCCCTTTCTTGTTCTTCCAGGCAGATTCTGACATGGATACCTTTCTCCAGGTCGTCCCTTTACAGCAGGATCTTCACCCTGAGGATTACGATCCTGTTTGTGGAGATCTTCAGGTGAGTCAGTTTCGTAACATATACCCATTACCAGGACTGCCCACAGATGGGCTGAACCCCGGTAATGTGTATGTGGTATTTTTCCACATATATCATGCATATGCATGCACCCGATACATCTGCCATCGAAATGCATACACAGGAATCGATATATTTGTGAAACAAAAGTCACCACTGCTGCAACATCCCTGCCTCCACACCACCAGCCCCATGGTCAACTCGTAATAATGCAGTTTTTGGATTGCTAGTGCTGTAGGCTGCTGGCGGGGGCGGACGCGTCCTACTGTGGTCCGACTGCCAAACTTGTAATAAGGCCCAAAATATCCAGCACATAAAGGCACTTGATGCTACCGCCAATGAACCCTGTGGCTCAGTATTGAGGGAGGCAGCCTATACATCCCCATGCATGTTACAAGGAGTATGTCCACAATCGTAAATTCAAGAAGGATGGTTTAACAACAAAAACAAGTGAGTAATCCCAACTAAGTACCCCTTAAACATATTCTGTAGCCCTTCATAACATAGTAATCCTTGAAAATAGTGACAGTGGGATGTGGATGGTACTTATAAATCTACACCCAATACATTCACCCAGATATACACTATGGGACTCATTTACAATTAATTGGCATAGAGCAGCGCCACAAGTCTTTTTGCTGTGCTGCCCTATGCCAATTTGAAAGGGGAGGAATGAACCATAATTACAAGATACAGTGAATCTGTGTCCATTCTGCCTGCACACAATTTAGGGGCCGATTCCGATCCTGTATTTTCTTTTCCCGTACGACGCGTATCCGTATTTTTTTCGTACGAATCGTACAAGTCACGGCCGACCTGTGAAGTACGATTTGTATGGGTAAAAGTACATACGGATCGGCCCGATCCGTACGAATCGTAGCGGGAAAACTTATACGAGACGGACCCGGACACTTTTCCATACGAACCGTAAAAAGACAGTCCGAGCGTACTAGTACGATCCGGACCGGCTTTCCGATGTACGATTCGTACGGAAAACGTCCCGTACACAGGGAATGACTTGTACAAATGCAATGTCGGTGTATGCACCGTACATAGCAATGGCGGCGTATGCACCGTACATACGCAATGTCGGTGTACGCACCGTACATAGCAATGGCGGTGTACGCACCGTACATACGCGATGTCGGTGTACGCACTGTACATAGCAATGGCGGTGTACGCACCGTACATAGCAATGGCGGGGTACGCACCGTACCCACGCATTCATTGCGTGTGTACGGTCCGTATCACTGTTCTAATGGTGCCGTAGGGGTACATGTGGTACGCACCGTACCCACGCATTCTATGCGTGTGTACGGTCCGTATCTCTGTTCTACTGTGCTGTAGGGGTACGTGTGGTACGCACCGTACCCACGCATTCATTGCATGTGTACGGTCCATATCTCTGTTCTACTGTGCCGTAGGGGTACGCGTGGTATGCACCATACCCACGCATTCATTGCGTGTGTACGGTCCGTATCTCTGCTCTACTGGTGCCATAGGGGTACATGTGGTACACACCGTACCCACGCATTCATAACGTGTGTACGGTCTGTATCACTGTTCTAATGGTGTCGTAGGGGTACGTATGGTACGCACCGTACACATCCACTTCCATTGTTGCGGTACGCAGGGGTTGCTGGACACGCCCCCCCCAAGTGACCAGACCCTGGTGGTAATGTATGGGCTCCATATTATAGGTTTGGATTCGGGTATGGGGTATGTTTCCTGCTCCTGACCCCCACCCTGGCCCCTGGGTGTTGTTCTCACCTTCTGCGGCGTGTGCGTCGGGTCCGGTGCACCAAGTCGTAGGCTAGGAGGACCGGGATGACACATACAATGGGGTTCATGGCGTGTACGTCACATACCTGGGCTCCGTTGTGTGGCGGTTCATGTCGAACTCTGCTTTTCCGGCTGTGTTTGACTCTCGTAAAAAAAGAGTCATACGGAGTGACGTAGGGACGAATCGTATTTGCTGGGCCGAAACCGCTGCCTGAATACGTCCGGATGTCGCGTACAAGCTGTTCCGGATCAGAATCGTAGGTATTTTTTCCACGTACGGTCTTTTGGACGATTCGTACGGAAATGGGCTTTCTGTACGAATCGTACTTACTAGGTTGTAGGGACAGTTTACCGGGTACGAGTTGTACGGAGAAAGCGCTCCGTACAACGATTCGTACTGCCTTTTTACAGGATCAGAATCGGCCCCTTTGTGCCTAGTGCCAATGCATGCACCCTTGCACCCAGACCACTTTGACAATATTGCATACATATTACATATTTAGTATTAATGAATAAAAGGCATTACTCTGTTTTGAAAAGTTTGCAAAATCCAATTGACATTTTTCTAAATTGTTTAACATTTACTAAGTGCATTCATAATCCAAAACCTGAATAATGAATTAAAATTGAAAAACAATAATGTAAACCAAAATGTCAAAGCACCCAATTATTTTTCAAACTTACTCCTTTAAAATAGGAGGAGAGCACTACAGGTACTCTTTCTTCTTTCTCTTTAGTCACTATTTTCTTGGTTAAAATATCGAAATCCAATAAAAAATCAGATGAAAAAATAATATTTTCTTTTTTCGGTTTGAGTACAGAAAATACATGTTTTTCAAATTCTTTTTTAATTCTTTGTGCAAGGATCTAAATGTGGTTAATGCTCTTTATTTAACACATAACCACCTCCCTATATCTCCCTTTACAATACATTTCCTAACGTATAAGTGCATTTATGTAAATTAGATTGTTCTTACGTGATAGCAGATCCTACGTGCATTTAATCTTGACCAAGACACACCACTATCTATAGAAACAGTCCCACAATCAGGAATGCCACCTAAAAACTATAAAACAAAAAAGGAAAATTTCTCCCAGAGGAATGTATAGAAAACAATCGATTTTTTTAAAATGTTAATACATTGTCCAATAAATATATCTTTCGTAAAAAGAAAATCAGATTTCTTAAAAACATTAAGAGGCCGATTACAATGTCGGTCAAATCGCAACCAACGGCCATCTCTACATACAGTCTGCTCGCCGCATTATGATGCTGTGGGTGAAGGCATCGAGCGGAGGGACCGTCCGAGGCGCTTCTGTAGCCATCATCACCTAGTGATGGCAGAGCCAGGCTCAGCTTCCCCGTCGGAATTATGATTGCAGTTTCCGACAGCCATTTCATGTCGGCCTTTCTGACATGAAAAGGCTGTCAAAAAGTGTCCTTGGGGCCCCTGGCCGGGCTCTATTCCCCCCTGATGCTCCGCAATGGGGCCTGACTCAACATCCCTGCAGGGATGTTTGCAGACCTTGTCCGCCCTACATCGTAATGAACCCCTAAATACTTTCCATATATGTAATTTATTCTATTGTGGGGAGTGGAGTTGGCCTAACGGCTAGGGCAGTCGACCTTGCATCTGGGGAACTGGGTTCAAGTCTCAGCAATGACGCTGAACATCCTGTGATTCTAGGCAAATAACTTAATCTCCGCGTGCCTAACTGTACCTAATGCAACTGGTGCTATGTAAAGCGCTCTGATACTCGATTCGGGTCAAGTTCACGCTATATAGAACTCTGCAAAAAAAGAAAAAATTGTGTTAAAAAAATAATATGATGGAATCAATTGTATTGTGTTGATTTACTTATATTTATTATGTTTTCTAAATGTTTATATTAGAACAATTAATTATTATATGTTGTTTAAACTATATTTAGTATTTGTTTTGTTTTTAAAAATAAGAATCAAACTTTAGCTTGTTTCTGTAAATGTTTTAATTTTATCTTTAATTTTTAATTCATTATTAGATAAAAGTATTTTAATTATTACCTGAGTATTACTAATACACTTCCCAACCCATTACCACTAGATTCCTTACGTCTGGCTCCTAAAAATTACTTTGCATATTATAAAAAATATGCATTGTAATTTAAATATTTTTAAATTAGTTCAACTATGAATACACAAGTATTTCAACTCATACTTGAGTATTAATACCCTTCCCCACCCATTGTCCTACAGCTCGTACATCCCTCAAAATGATTTTGCATATTTAAAACATTTGCACTGTAATGTAATCAATACACAAGTATTTCAGATAATAACTGAACAGTAATGCACTTACCCACCCATTACATTAAGGGAGAGGTGTGGTGCAGCAGCGAGGGCGGCTGACTCTGGAGCATGTGGCTCACAGTTCAATCACCGGTGGCAGCTCAGCTCAGCACCCTGTGACTCTGGACAATAGCTCGCTTAATCTCCCCAAAGGCCCCCAGCAGGTGATTTGTTTGCACTTTACAAATACCGGGTTTGCTTGTTTGGTTTGATTACACCTGGGTCTCTTTCATCTTAGTCCTAAAAAGAATGTTTTAAATATTTTAAATAAATATGCATTGTTATTTTATTAATATTTAAATTTAAAACTTTTAAATGAAATTAAAAACGAAGGGCCTGTCGTCCGCCGAGTTCTAAATCAGGCCCTAAAATTAATTTTCGCCTAGTTGCTTCAAAATAATATTATAATAACATATGCTTACCTATACTTACCATTATGCAGGGTAAAGACATGCATGGTAAAGGCATGCATGGTAAAGACAGTTCACTGACAACATTTTGAGGTAAAAAATATAGAAGTAAAAACATATCAATGAAAAATATAGAATGCAAAAATATTGACTCCTTATACTGAAGCAATCAAAAAAATATTGATGTAAAAAATATAGTTGTACAAAATATCGAACTTTATATATATATAAAATAAAAGAATAAATATTAAATATATTAAATGATTAAGTTAATAAAAAATAAAGTATATTTAATATAAAATTTAAATAATGCAATACATTAACTTAATTAATAAAAGATAAACACACATACATATTAATTCATATATATTTAATTTAAAACAATTAATAAACTATTAGTTTTAATTTATTTTATAATTTTAAAATTATATACAAATGTACATATATATATCATTCTATTACAAATTAAAACATTAAACTATTTAAAAATCTTTAAACTTAAATTTCCCACTGTAGCGAGTGCAACAGTGTGAAATGTGTTGGATAGCGGAGGGGTAAAAATTACTATTCCCACTCCAGTGAGTGCAACAGTAGGGAAATTGTTGGATAGGGGAGGGGTAAAAATGACTATTCCTACTCCAGTAAGTGCAACAGTAGTGAAAGTGGTGGTTAGCAGAGGGACAAAAATGACTGTTTCCACTCCAGTGAGTGCAATAGTAGGGAACTTGTTCAATAGCAGAGGTGTAAAAATTACTGTTTCCACTACAATAATTGTAAAAGTAGGGAAACTGTTGGATAGCAGAGGGTTAAAAATTACTATTCTCACTCCAGTGAGTGCAACAGTAGGGAAAGTATTGGATAGTGGAGGGGTAAAAATTGCAATTCCCACTCAAATGAGTGCAACGGTAGAGAAAGTGTTGTATAGCGGAGGGGTACAAATTACTATTCACACTCCAGTGAGTGCAACAGTAGGGAAGGTTTTGGATAGCGGAGGGGTAAAAATTACTATTCCCACTCCAGTGATTGCAACAGTAGGGAAATTGTTGGATAGGGGAGGAGTAAAAATTACTATTCCCACTCCAGTACGTGCAACAGTAGGGAAAGTGTTGGATAGCGGAGGGACAAAAATGACTATTCCCACTCCAGTGAGTACAATAGTAGGGAACTTGTTTAATAGCAGAGGTGTAAAATTTACTGATCCCACAACAATAATTGTAGAAGTAGGGAAAGTGTTAGATAGCAGAGGGATAAAAATTACTATTTCCACTCTAGTGAGTTAAACAGCAGGGAAAGTGTTGGATAGTGGAGGGGTAAAAATTGCTATTCCCACTCCAGTCAGTGTAACAGTAGAAAAAGTGTTGGATAGCGAAGGGGTAAAAATTACTATTCCCACTCCAGTGAGTGCAACAGTAGGGAAAGTGTTGGATAGCGGAGGGGTAAAAATTACTATTCCCACTCCAGTGAGTGCAACAGTAGGGAAAGTGTTGGATTGCAGAGGAGTAACAATTAATATTCTCACTCCAATCAGTTCAAAATTAAAAACAAACAACATTTGAACAACAACAGTTTTTTTAGAAACAAAATTAATTAAAAAATACATAAATATGGTAAAAATTAAAATACTGATATATTTAATATAACAGAAAGTATAATGTTAAATACATATGACAAATACCTACAAATATTATATTAACTAAATAATAATTTCCAAACAAATAAATATTTTTAATCAGAAATTATTTAGAAACAAAAATATTAATTATTACAAACATTTACTTTTGTTATCTCTTACCCTATAACACCACATAATTTACAACCCCATATCAATTTTTAAAAAACATACTTAATTAACATAATTAATTACCAATTAAATCAATATTAATAATTTAAAACAAATAAAACTCATAAAACTTATTTAACTTCCCACACTTTAACCCTGTAATCCCCACAACCCACATCTGAAAATAAACTGTAAAACAAATGAATTACATAATTAAAACCTATTTTCAATTTAAAAACTAATGGTATTTAACAACTAATTATAAGGTAAGAAAGAACTTAATTTACTCCCCACATTGTACCCCTATAACAATAAAACCCACACACAAAATAATATAAACAAATACCCTAATTAAATATAAATTAATTAATTAACATTAATGGTTAACTAATTTTTATTAATCAAAAATAAAGTATTTACCACCCCTTACCCCACTAAACCACACAACCCGCACCTAATTCTTTTTTATACAATAACCATAATTAATTATCAAATCATTAATTTATATTAACAACCAATTAATAATTAATTACAAATAAATTACTTCCCACAACTGAACACTATAAAATCTCAATTAAATAAATAAAAAATAATCATTAATTTATTATAATTAAATTACTTCCGACCCTATTCTCCTATAAACCCGCAACCCGCAACGGAACAAAAAAATGCAAAATTGAATTAAAATAAAATTCATAAGTACTAAACATTTACCACATATATTAAAAAACATAAACAATACTTATACAGAAAAATATGCATCATAATATAAACTAAAATACATAACACTAATTAGGCAATTGATATTTTAAACAACTATATTTTTGAAAACAATATTAATGACGTCTATATTTTTAAAAACAATATTTCTTACATTAAATTCGATATTCCTGACCACAATATTCTTGCTGTCGATATTTCTGAATCACGATATTTCCAACTTGATATTTGTGTAAATCTACATTTCCAACTCAATATTCTGTCTCAACACTGGAAAAGACCTGTGCGTGGCAATGACACTTTCTGGGAGAGACTGCAATGTAAAGGCTGTTTCCCCTTTTTAACAGGTAAAAGCCTCCCTGTTACATACTTGTAAGTCACCCATATATAAACCTTGTAGTCCACAAGGTAGGGTGCATGTTTTTTAAAAGCGGGACATGTAGAATAATAATTTAACTATGCCTCTATAGTGACAAAGCCCTCATAGTTTTTTCATTGTGGCAAGCCTAGCTGTCTTATCTAGAAAACCTAACTATAGATTAAAATATTAAAACAGCACCCTTTGAATGCCTAGCTGTGCCTAGCTGTTCCAGCTAGAAAAATAATTAAATTACTATTTTAAATAGGGAGTAAAAGTCAAATTTAATTGTGAAAACTTTAAATAATCTAAATAAAAAGCCACTTTTAAAACGTTACCTCTTGCCTGACTGAATCACCAGCCTGTACTCAACCAAGGAAGAGGTATGAAAGAGGTGTGCAATTCCAACCCAAAGAAGCAGGCTGACCTGAATGAGTTGAGTTGATTCCTCTGAGCTCAATAGAATATGGAGGGAGGGGGCTGTGCCCATCCTGCTGTCCCCAAGCAGTCATACCTTGCTAGACAGGGAACCTTTACCGCATTGGTTAGGGAGTGCCCAGGAGTAACCCCACCCACTAGCTGATACCAAGCATAAATGTAGCACCCCAAGGCAATTTCATCAGAACACTGCTGGACTGGCAAAAGGATACCAGGCAGACTGAATCTGCTGCACGTGGCATTCATGATCGGTGAAGAAGGAACTGATGACGTTGGGTCCCCTTCCACCTGAAATCCAAGGACAGAAAGATCTCTATGGATCACTTAGCTGAACCCCTGGATAGCTCCAGAAATATAAGAAGGCTGACGAGGACATTTCTGAATCACAGCTGACCAGTGGAAACTAAACCTGAACTGGGGTTTGCTTTTGCCCTCGCCTGAGCCCCTGAGAGGCTCCAAATGCCCCCCCCCCTGAAGTCTTGCGCACTAGAAGTGTACATCTGTAGTTGTGTGAGAACCAGAAACAGTATGGGAACTTTTTCAAAACGTTTGTGCTAGAGTTACAACTTGACTGACTGGCTTTGAAAAGTATTCAACTACCACTCCACTGCATAGAATTGAATGTCAGGTGAATGTCAGGTGACTCCCATGAGGAGAAGACCCTATTCAGATTCAAACTTCCCTACTGCAAGGTCCTAGTGAGATCAATCTAAGTGGTATATCTGACCCATACTCCAGCACATTTGGCATCATATTACAGGAAGGTCCTGGTCTTCTGAGACCATTGACTACCACTGGTGGGTTGCACTTTCTGGTGCTATTTCCAGTCAAATCCTTAAAAATGTGCATCTCTGGTTTCCCTTATGTGATTTTTGTCATGTTTGTGTAATTTTGCTTATTAAATTAAATGTTTCTGTATTGTATAAATTAGAGTGGAAATCCTATTGAGTGTACTTCCCAAACGTTTACACATTTTCTTATAGTATAGCCTGTGTGCTCTGTACCATAGCTATCAGGAATTGCTCTCAGGTAGAAATTACTGAACACTTTGACTATATCTAGCAAAATAGTTACTTTATTACTTGTTGTGGACACCAATCCAGCCTAACATCTTTGAGTGCAAATGGTATGTCAAGTTTGCATTATGTACCATTTGTTAAATTCACATGAGGAGAAGTCCCTATTCAGAGTTCAAACTTCCCTATTGCCAGATCCTGGTGAGGCCAAACTAAGTGGTATATCTGACCCATAATCCAGCACATTTGTCATCATCATACACCTAGGTCCTGGTCTCCTAAGACCAATGACTACCACTGGTGGGTTGCACTTTCTGGTGCTATTTCCAGTTAAATCCTTGAAAAATTGCATCTCTGTTTCCCTTTATATGATTTTTGTCATTTCAGTGTAAATTTGCTTATTAAATTAAATGTTTCTGTATTGTATAAATTAGAGTGGAAATTCTATTGTGTTTCAACTTTTTTGACTGTATTGGTACTTCCCAATCTTTTACACATTTTCTTATAGTGTAGCCTGTCTGCTCTGTACCATAGGCCCCAGGGATTGATCTCATGTTGAAATTACTGAACGCTTTGACTATATCTAGCAAGATAGTTACTATATTACTTGTGGTGGACACCAATCCAGCCCAAAATCTTTGAGTGCAAATGGCTTGTCAAGTTTGCATTATGTACCATTTGCTAAATTCACATGACTTTCTCTAAGTTTACATTTCAAAGTAAAGCACTAAAACAGAGGCAAGAGAGATGCATACAGTCAGACTGGAATAGAAGATAGGTCAGGGTTCCAAAATAAAAATAAAAATGGCCCTCATTAGCGAATCAGCGTACTACCACACATTTGTAAATCAGGGCAGCTTTTAACTTGTAATGAGATGCTGTAAAGAGTTTTTTAAGACTGCATGCATGTGCGCTTGTTGCAGGCAATGTTTATTGTAATAGAAGGAAAATAAACAGTAACAACTAGCCCATCAGACCATAAAATAAGTCCACCAAGAGCCACACACTGACCTGACAAAAAGCCCTTCTGGAAGTGCCAGATTGCCTTATAGTCCTGCCCGACCCTCGATATGCAATGAACACTAGGTTAATAACTGTTAAGTAGGAACTTTCATGGCAAACACAAACACTCCTGACATGCATTTACTAGATTTGCTTGAAAACCTAAACTACAACTACATTCACTAGTCATAAGAGGAAGTTTGTAAAGTCAACTGATCTATTTTGGAATACGAGGAATAATTGGAGAATTTTAAACTTTTTACCAACTTTGCGCATGTTTCAAGGAGGATTAATTTTTTTCAGGCAAAGCCCAGCTGAATTAACTTATTAGATTTGGCTTTGTGTCAAAAACTATGGGTGCTTGTGCTGATCCATCTTAGTACCACCTATGTAACACCCTCTTGATGCAAAGTGGCACAAAGAAGTATAAAGTCCAATTTGTGCAATGAAAAGGGCACATGTGCACCCAAAAAATCCCTTTTGTTCTGGAAAGTTAATATTCAACTAAGACCTTGCACTACTTTAATTGACTTTGCATTACTTTTCGCTATTGCAAAGTCTTGATAAATCTGTCCCTTGGTGTTATTATGAAAAAAAGAAAAGTAGGATGTGCGCAATAGAAGTACCAACAACTAGTTACACTGTACTTTCCTTCACAAATACTTATTCTGAGAGGTGGAGCCAATAAGTCAAGAAGGAGTCCAGTCTCCATCTGAGTGCTGCAGTGACATAATTTATTTTTTAAACTCTGTTTATTGACATTTTCAAGTAATAATTGCAATTCCGCTGTCTTGCAAGGCAGCACAAATGTTAACAACACATACAACCATTCTTTGATTGTCCTCAACATCATTACATTGATGAACAAAGCATTATTCCTTCAGCATCAGCAATGACGGTTGCAGCATTGTGCATTCTTACACGAGATATTATCGTATCTTAGGCAGTCTGTGAACTATGTGTAGCCATTTGGTGCAAGTATTGGCGTAAAGGCTCCCAAATATCTCTAGGCCTTGACGTTGTGGGTAGCTCCTCTGCATATAGAGTAAGATTTCTTTTGCAGTACACCAGATCCTTAGTCCGACTCTCAACCTTTGGGGTCATGACACTTTCCCAGTCCAGAGCAACTCGGAGCTTGGCCATCAACAGTGCTACGTGCACAAATTTACCCACCGTTCCCTTTACATTAGGCACATAGCACAACAGACAAACTTGAGGTGTACATTGCAATAATACTCCTGTCATTTTCTGTATGTGTTTCAAAACTCCTTCCCAGAAGAGTACCACCCGTCTGCACTCCCATGCCAGATGTAGAAAGTCCACCGCAGGTTGGCCACAGCGTTTGCAGTTCCTTATTTCTCTTAGGCCGCACTTATGTAGCTTGACGGGGGTATGGTAAATCTGATGTATATACTTAAAATGTATAATGCGCAAATTGCCATTGGGCGTGAGTGCACTGGTCAATCTGCAAATTTGTTCCCATTCTTTTTCTAGTGGCGGTGTTAAGATAGCATTCCAGCGGGCCAGACTTTTATGCGGTGTAGTGGCTCTCTCATCCCTTACTTCCCTATATAGCTTGGTGACAAGTTTACGCCTTCATGGAGCAACCAGGAGCAGTTGTAAAGCTCGCAGTGTTGGGGGTTCTACTGGATACGTGGTGTAATGAGATTTAATAGCCTGCCACAATCTGTGTATGGTAAAATTAAACAGTAATGAGGGGTTGGAGATGTAGTGTAAGCCTTCTGCTGCGATAAAGTGTCCATCGGGAAAAATATCTGGCATAGAGACTATGCCCACCTCTCTCAGTGCCCTGAATGGACCCTGTTACCTCGCTACTGACAATGCTGCATGGTGCGAAATGGGCAGCGCCGGGGTGTACAGAGGGAGGCTGTTAGTTTATGGTGCCTATGGCCTGCCATGCTGTTATAGTCGTGTCGATTGTATTTATTTCAGTTTTTGACGTGCCTCTATGTGTGTGTGTAAGTATGCCCGCCAAGGGAACAGGATGAGCGCCGCCGCCTTCCACAGCAAAGTGCGGAGTGTATGCGTGTGGTCTAAACCAATAATATGCATACTGCGCTTGAGCGAACAAGTAGTATATAAGGGGGTCTGGAGCACTGAAGCCCCCTTAGCATAGTCCAGCATCAGTGTGGCCCAGCTCACCCTAGCCTGCTTCCCCCCATATCAATTGGAGAAGAGAGGAGCGCAACTTTTTGAAGAAGTGTTTTGTCAGTGTGAGTGGGATATTACAGAATAAATATAAAAAACGTGGTAGGATAACCATTTTAATAACCGCAATGCGATCCGCGAGAGAGAGAGGTAACAGGTGCCAACTGTCCACCTGCTGTTCCAAGGACGTACGCGCTCTGCCATAATTTTCTTTGATCACAACGTACGGGTCACGATGTACCTAGACACCTAAGTATTTTACCGGATCCGTGGTCCAGACCAGGGGGTAGTTAATGCTCAGTGGAGTCGTGTTAGGTGTTAATTGTATTACTATCGACTTGTCCCAGTTGATTTGTAAACCTGAGAATAAGCCAAACCTGATATATTCCCTCAGCACCTGTGCTAAATAGCGTCTCAGGTCTCTGATAAATAACACCATATCGTCGGCATATAGTGATATGCCCACCGGCCGGTGTAGGAAATTTAGGGCCGCTTCTCTAAGCCGTTGCCGAATAATGCAGGCCAGCGGCTCGAGTACCAGCGCGAACGATAGTGGCGAGTGAGGAAACCCTTGGCGAGTGCCTCTATGAATAAGAAATGGCAACATCTACAGTGGAGCATAGTTCTCCATCCCCTGAGGATGTGTGATTTTAGTTATGTGGTGATGGTCAACCCGGTGTTTGATTTTGTTGGCTATGCTGCGGCCTGGGCATCCACCCTCCCCATATGCACGCGCTACATGCCTGCTAGAGAGATAACGAGTCTTAGATGCCGACAGTGTATCATATACTAATACTAAATCGTGAATGCGAGTTAGCGTTTCCGGAGTGGGTGCAGTTGTGTATTGTTGCTCCAAATCCGTCAACGTTCGTTCAGTCTTTGCGAGTTGGTTTCGGAGATCTTTTGAAATACCAGCTGTAGTGCTGATGCAGACCACCCTTTTGGTCACCTTGAAGGCCTCCCATAGTGTAGACGCATTGGCCACTGTACCCATTATGAGGTCAAAATATTGTTCTATGGCTTTTCGTATGGTGACAGTGTATAAAGGGTCTAAGAGGGCCTCCGATGAAAACCGTCATGTAAAGGGGCAATGAACATCAGGAGGAATTCTAAGGGCAAGCTGCACTGGGTTATGGTCAGAGAGCATATGCGGGAGGACCTTGATATCAGTGACCCAGTCACTCGCCTCCTCGCTAAGGAGCCAATAGTCCAGTCGAGACCAGCTGTGATGCACAGGCATAGCGTGTGTACCCTCCCATGTTGTACTATTGCGCAGCCTCCATACATCTACTAGGCCAAATTTAAGCATAGCTTTATTTATACTGTGAGCTATGTTGGGTGGACGCAGTCCTTGTGGGTTTGATTTATCTAGGTGAGGGTCTAGGTATGTATTGAGGTCACCTCCCCATACAATAGCCACTTCAGGCCATACGCGTATCATGCTATACAAACGGGTAAAAGTTTCTGGTTCATAAACTATGGGACCATATACGTTAATAAAGGTAAGAAGGGAGACCCCTAGTTTACCCTGTACTATGGCACACTGTCCCTCATTGTCTGTGTAAGTGTTGATGGGTGTAAAGGGAAGCCCACGGTTACTCAAAGTAATTACCCCTCTGGCGTATGATGAATATGACGAGGCCAGTCTATACATCGCCCAACGAAGAGCGATCTTAGTCTCGGAGATTGCAGTCAGGTGCGTCTCCTGGAGGAACGCGATCTGAATAGCATGGCGATCCAGATAGGTAAACACTTGCTTGATTTTTTGGGGGTATTGAGCCCGCGTACATTCCATGTCAAACAGTTATAATTCTTACCCATGACCATCTAAAAACACAGGAGCATATTCTCAAGAACGTGTGATAACCATCGCAAAAGTTACTTAACGCAACCTACAACATCGTAGTCGATCGTGGGAATTTTATGCCGTGTTAACTAGGCATTCACAACACGGTGGTATCATGCAATAGTCACCAGATACCGCGTCAACTGACCACGATCAAATCAACGCCACACCGCAAAAAAGCGAAACGCGAACAAAAAAAAGCCGCGATGAGGCCAATCGCAATACAAAAATCAGCGAAAACCAGCTACAATTCACATTCACATACAGACCTGCAATTCACATGCGTCGGGCGGGAGCAATCACCATAAAAGTAGAAAAAAAATGACAAACAAATGCCAAACAACAGCCAAGCACAATGGATATTGCCAGAGCAAGTACAGAGGAGAACCAGAACCCCACAAGCCCCCCATAGGAGCTGCCTAGGACCTCGGGGTCAGGTAAGGGCGAGGAGAAGAAGAGTAGGAAGTAGCGTTTCAGTCCGCAGGAAAACAGGATCCTGATAACGGAGGTGGTCGAACACCATCAACTACTGTTCGTCACCTCCACTGTGTCATTGGCAACAAAAAATGGACTATGGCAGTCCATCGTGGACAAGGTGAATGCAGTTGGAGTGCTGAAGAGGACAATGGATGAGGTCAAGAGGCGCTGGAATGACGTCAAGCGCAAAACAAAGCTGAAACTTGCAAACTACCGGAAGGAAGCAATGCACACTGGAGGTGGCAGTCCTACGCCACAGGAGGAGCTGGACGACATGGAGGAAACGGTGTCCACAGTCATCAGTGGGGAGACGGTGGCTGGAGTCGGGGTACCTGACACTGCTCAACGGGACTGGACACAACAGCACCAGGGTGAGTGACGACCAGGGACTGAGGGAATGGGGGAGATGGGCACAATGGCACACATGCACAAGTAAGCACAACACGTCTGTGGACAAACCATGCCCCAGACCCCAACTCCCACCAAGAGAAGAATGTACCCAAGTATGCTAAATGTCTGCACTGTACAAGCACAGAAGTCAAAGGCACATTGCATTTAAGGGATAAGGGGCAGAAAAACAGAGCAGCAGGGGCCACTCCCCAAATGCAGTACACACACATAACATGCAGAGCACATCAACACTGACAACAAAGTGACACAAATCCCAAAACGTCCACACCAGAACACAGGACACAACTGGTGCCGACTGGGTGTAGACACTGTCCAATCACAAGTTGCATTGTAGGGAAATCTGATTTTATATTGTACAAGTGCAAACACACATCCGTGATGTGGTCGAAATGTCCACTGTTCCGCAGCAAATGGGCAGCCCCTCCGAAACAGCCACAAAGTACACAGTCATGCAGTCTGTATGTAAACATGTACAATGCGACAACACCCATGTGAACACATTGTTAAACTGCATCTCCCCTTCACAGTGCAGAGGGACACTCAACACCTCCTGCAGAGCAGCCCGAAGCTCTCTTCTCTGAAGATGAAGAGGACCACCACAGCTTCGACTCCGATGCCCTCCAAGAGTTCATTAACAGTCTCCGCACACCACCTCCAGGAGCAGGGCAGCCCAGCTGCAACATGGACACCCCACCCAATGCACAGACCACACAGCAGGTAGCACCCACCACCACAGCTGCCTCCCAGGACCCCCATGAAGAACACATGGCCTTCCAACGCTGTGTGTTGGGATGCCAGGAGCAGCTGGCTGAACAGGGTGGGCTTCGACCACATGGCAGACAAACTAGATGCCATATGTGGGTGTCTAAGTCCCATCAGGGACCACTCACAGTACCTAACAGACAACGACAGACCGCTCTATGCCCTCCAACGAACCATGGCTGACATCGCCAGAGTCCTGACTGTGCGACAAGAACGACTGTCTAGTCAGGGTGGCTCCATCGAGCTCGCCCGGGAGTTGGGACTCATGCGGAGGCTCATGGAGACCATGGAGCGGGCCAATGTGGAAAGAGTGGCTGCCACGGCTGCACACCAGCGAGAGGTAGCTGGGTTCCACAATGACCTCAAAACTATACTCATGGCATTGCTGCCACTAGGCCTGGCGCAGATGCATGCTGCTGCTACCACTACATACACATCTCCGCCCCTGAAGTGTCAGTGCCACACATTGTGCAAGACATTCCACCTACGGCCCCTGAGGTGTCACTGCCACACAATGCTGGAGAAAGGCCAGCACCACCCACACGTGAGGCACATGAAACAGCAGAGGACGAAGATGCGGATGAAACCGCCTTACTTGTACAGAGAAAACTGTAACATTCATCTCCGTCATATGGGCAGTTTCAGCTTGTTTCTGCCCTCTGCATCATCACCTTCCACTGTCCCCTGATACACTCTGCGGCTCTCACCTTGGACCTCGCAATGGACTGGCCTATTCTGTTTGATCGCCAATGACACAGCTATCAGACAGCTGACTGAACTCTTCCACTTCCTTTGGACTAGTCATTCCCTGAATGACTCTGGGTGGCCCTCCACGGGCCAACATTTCAAAGTGGGGTTTGCATGGCCCTCTACTGCTACAGATGCAACACTCCACTGAATGTGCATTAAACATTCCGAATCACACAGATGTGTCGTCTCCATGGTCTTTCAGGTGTGGTAGTATGGATGAATGTAGGGTCAGTTACTTCCTCTTATGTCCATGTGGCTCATGTCGTTGGACTTGGGTCGCAGGGCGACACATTGCCGATTGTCATCCGGGGGCGCTGACGCAACCATATCGACACACGCATTTGTTACTTCCTTGTACGGAACCACTCCCAGAGCCCCGGGGTCTTTGTTCAAACCCTTACACTGGACTGGCATACGCCAGAACAACCCACTACGCTTACGCTCCAGGGGGGGACAACAACGCCACATGTGCCAGGACTCCCCTGTAGTGATCTGCTGCTCACAGGTCTAGTGTCAGCATGCCAGTCACTCCCTCACGGCTGGTGAACACCCACACCACACCCATCCAGCACACGCGTCACAGCACATGTGACCCTGCCAATAAAAAGGTCCGTGCGCACCTGCACAATAGCATTCCCAACCTCTCTCGGGGTGTATCCATGTGGTGTGCATGTAGGCATGGGGCCCCAGGGGCCCGCGACATCACATTCCGCAGGCCCATAGGGGATATGATGGCATCCGCACCACGATACCCAATCATAGAGTGTCCATGACTGTGGGGGTACAGACTTGGTGGCACCGGATACACTGCCGCCGGCACAGGCACACCGCCACGGGACGGTGACTTTCGGTGCACTGAGGTAGGGACACCTTAAGTGCTCAGCGGGTGTAAAGCCTGCGATGATGTCCCATCCCGATGGTCCAGACGGCTCAGGTTTTGTGTGCCCTGCTGGACCGCAGTGTAGGCTTGAGCCAGTGGGCCGCACGGGCCTCCCGCCACGTGGCGTCACCTCCTGGATCACTGAGATAGTGGCACCTATGAGGCTGAGCAGGTGTGCAGCCTGTGATGAGGCCGAGTGCACTGGTATGTCCTCTGCCATGAAGTAATCAAGACCCAGCACCTTAAAGTGAGACCTGGTGGCCTACAGTGCGGGCTGCATGATGTGGAGGGTGCCATGCCGGCAGGCCCCGGGCTTTTGGCTTGCAGCGGCACATGGTGGGCCCTCTTTGCTACACGCTGGTGGCGGAAGGTGAGCAGTGAGGCCTGCGGGCTGGGGTGCAGCTGCCTGGGTGCGCAGGGGCGGGCATGCACCGCTGGGCGGCAGGAGGGGCTGGGGTGCAGCTGCCTGGGTGCGTAGGGGCAGACAGGTAATGGTGTTGTGTGCAATTGTAAGTACTTTGCCATTCAGGTATCTGGACTATGTCTCAGGTGACGAGTCTGTCTCAGATGTAGGACCTGGTAAACTGCACTACATACCGGCACGTGGTTGGAGACACACCGGTGACAGCAGGTGAGCAGTGTGGCCTGGGAGCGCAGTGTCGGCACTCTCTCTCCCTGTCCCTCTCCTCTTTTCTCTATCTCTCTCTCCCCCTCTCTGTCCGTCTATATCTTTCTCCCCCTCTCTGTCCGTCTATCTCTCTCTTTCTCTCTCTCTCCTTCGCTCTCTCTCTGTCCCTTGATGTGTGCAGGACACACCTTCTCATCATGATTTTTGTCTTGCAGGCTGTGACCAAGGATTGTCCCGAGGGGATCCGCCATGTGTCTTCACTTCTGCTCTGTGTTTATTTTAAATAAAATATCATTTGTTGCTTCGAAGGTGAATATGTGATGCTCCTTTTTGTGACGACACATGCATGTCACCAGATGTGATTGTGCGACATCATGCGGGTTATTTGGTACATGATTCAGTGTTGTTGATGTGGCATGTCTTTGGCTGGGGGGGCTGGAGAGGTGGGGTCCTGGTGGTGGTGGGGGTGGGTGTTGTGGCCCTCTTGGGTGTCCGGCACGCATGTTCAGTGGCTCCATGGCATTTGTTGTTCTTCAGGTGTGGCTCTGGGCTGGGCTCTCTTTTCTGGTGCAGGTTGTAGTCCGAATTTGCACCAAGTCGGAGCAGGCGTTAATTTCCTGGTGCTAACGCACCTTATCGCCTGTTTTGTGATCTTATCGCAGATCAGGCTGGTCGTTTAGAATGTTGTGGAGTGTTGTTGTCACGGCTTTTTGCTCGGGAACGCCTACTCTGCATCTCATTAGCGATAGTTGCCGGGGTCATATCTGGCGATGTTTTTTGCGGATGATTTTGCAGGAAAATTGGTGATATCAGCTGTTAACAACAGCTTGTGAATGGGGAGATAAATTTATCACAACTTTGGCTGCGCTAAAGTGCCGTTAACTCAGTGATAGATCCTTGAGAATATGGCCCACAATTTCCACAGAATGCAAATCAATGTTACAATAATCAAGAAGTGCAACCCATGCATGCCCCTGCTGGACAATCGGTACAATCACAGAGATAAACCCCAACTTGGAGCAAGGCAATCCCCCCTCCCTCACCCACTTCAGCAGACCCCAATTGCCAAAGCCATCTCATGTCGACCCTGAGACCCCCTCGGTCCCTCCCCCCATACAATCCCCTAATGAAACAAGAAGGTGTTGTGGTGCACACGGGGTGGCGGGAGCAGCCAGCCATGAGCCCCAGTGACAAAGTCACCCAGGGGGTCACCTATCTAACCCTGTAGAGGGAAATAAAGCTTAATACAGTCGGCATAACCTGCTAGATTTGAAAAGCCAACAGTACGGAGTCTGAGGTACAAAGCATGTTTTTACTTATATTCCTATACTGTACAGTTGTACTTTGTGTCCTTCTGTCTGACAGCCATACATCAAACCATAAACTTGCATCTATCACTTATCTGTGTCCACATAGAGCACTGTTTGGAAGGATCAGTACGTGTCGCAGCGATACCATGAGCTGGCCAGGACAAGCCACCCCTCATTCAATGTCAGAGGTTCTCCCCTGCTCGCCGTTTTCACCTCTGGGTGATCTTCTCCGCGTAGGATGTGAGCTTTTGAGTTGGAGGTATTTGAGAACTTCTTTGGGTTTGTTAGATAGTGCTTTTACCACTGTCTGTTACCTGCAACCGGGCCGGGTAAATCATTGCATAAGGAATGTTCAGGTCCCATAGTTTCTTTATTATCCTCATGAACTTCTTCCGCGCTTCTTGAACTTGGTGTGTGAAGTCTGGGTATATAGAAATGTCCATGCCTTCAAATTTCAAGCTGCCCAGGTCCCTGGCCTCACAGAGCGCCGCATCCCGGGCTCTATAATTCAAGACTCTTGCAATGATCGGGCATGGTCGTGCTTCCGGTGGAGGTGGTGGCGCCAGAGATCTATTGGCCCTCTCAATGATAAAAACGGTTGAGAATATTTCTTTGCCAAGCAATGTGGTTAGTAGGGTCTCAATATAGCACTCCAAGTTACCCGTATTTGTCGATTCTGCAATTCCGATAAGGCGCTGTTAGATTTGGGGGTCTCTAGTTGGTACTGATAGGTACTTGTGACAAATAGGGACCTTTGCCTCTAGTCAGGGTAAGAGGGTACACTCCTAAAGTAACCCCTGCTCACCCCCTTGGTAGCTTGGCACGAGCAGACAGGCTTATCTCAGAGGCAGTGTGTAAAGCATTTGTGAACACATACAGTAATCAAGTGACAACACTACAGATGGACACCACACAAGTTTTATATCAAAAATAAGTATTCTTTATATAGATTTAACACAAGACCATAAACGACAAAAATCCACAATACAGTTACCTAAAAATGGTAGAATTGGCTTAGTTCTCTTTAGATATTAAATGCAACACTTTGAGTCAATGTACCTTAAGATGCGACACGCAGGGCAACAAAAGAATTGCAGGGAAGGTGATGCGATAGGTCCTTACACGTGATGCATTGAAGATCTGGTGCAAAGAAACAAAGATGGCGTCTTCTTGTTGATGCGACACGCTTCTCCGATGTTGCGAGATGTCTCGGCTCGATGCGACAGTTGCAGCTGTGACACCCTTGCAGCACTTCAGCTTAGGGATAGTCTCTTCTCAGTTTCTTCTGGTTCTTCTCCTCAGCAAAGGTTTCTTCTTGTTGTCCAAAAGTGATCTAAAGTTCTTGGGTTTGGGTCCCAATATTTATGCCCAGCTTCTCTTTGTTCTCTGAAGGGAGAGAGGGCTTTGCCTAGTCCAAACCAGTTCTGTTCAGTCCTGGAGCACTTTGTTTACATGACTCCTTCTTTCCTTTCAGAGTGCGGGGCAGAGACATCAGACGCACCACAGGAGGTGGAGCCAGCATTGTGGAGGGAAGGCACAGTCCTATTCTGGTCCCAGGTGCAACTCCTCCCTCCCATCTAGATGAAGATCTCTCTATTCACTACTGGGCTGACTCACCCTGTATCCTGGAATCCCCCAGCCTTGTCACTCAAACTCCTGACTAGGAATACACAGCCTAGCTGAGGCAGGTTTGAATGGTTAGACAAGAAAATACCTACTTTCTAAAAGTGGTATTTTCAAACACACAATGTTAAAATTCACTAAAAGATGCATTTTATCATTCTGAGTTCAGGCATACTAAATTCAAATTTCTACCATGTTCCCTGAGTCAGTTCGGATTATAGGATGTAATAATCAAACTGCCCATTCTGGCCTATGGAGAACAGGTAGCCTTGCAATAGTGAAAAACAAAAATGACTGTAATTCACTATTAGAACATGCCACACACACCAGGGCATGACCTACCTTATACTTACAATGCACCCTGCCCTTGGGCCTACCATAGGGGTGTCTGATATGAAGAAAAGGGAAGGTTTAGGGACTGGCAAGTGGGTGCACTTGCCCATTCAGCATGACAGTACCATACTTCACACAGGCTCTGCAATGGCAGGCCTTAGACACACTTTTACAGGCTGCTTCTGTGGGTGGCACAACCAGTGCTGCAAGCCCACCAGCAGCATTTGGATTTACAAGTCCTGGGCACTCCTGGTCCACTGTACTAGGGTCTGACAGGTAAACCAAACCAGCCAATCATGGAATCACTTATCCATACATTAATTTACAATAGAGAGCACTTGCACTGTGGCACTGGACAGCAGTGGCACAGTGCCCAAAGCATCTAACACCAGCAAAAACACATGAGGCAACAGAAAAAATGGAAGGGAGACCCACGCCAAGGTGCCAGGTCTAAGACGCACAGGTTGTTTCGGCGAGAACTCGCTTCCAAGTCTTCTGACTTCACTATCAGTGTTGTTAAAGTTTTTTCTTGTTTGGTCTCGAGGTGATGGTGTGCATCCTCTGCGTCAGAGATACGGCGCTCCGCCATGTCTATCCATTCCGTATGTCTGTGCAGTCGTTCAGACATGCGATCCACATGGTGGGTAAGGGTGCCTATTTTTCCGTCTATGTTTGATAGCGTTGACTGAATCGTCGCAAGCATAGCTTGGAAGTCCACGGCAGCATTCGAGCCCGCCGCTGCTGCCGCGACCTGGGCAGCAGGTTGGTCATTTTCACCATGGTCGGCTGACTTTTTTGTCTGTTCAAAATGCAGCTTGGATTGGTTCCTTTCCAGTTTCCCCATTTTTGCCGCGTCCTAATTGCACAGTATCGTCCCTAAATCCTTGCCACGTGGAGGCCAGGGCTCAGCAGCTGCGGCTGCTGGGTTTTAGAGGTGCGATCAGTAGAGTCCAGTCGTGTGCTCAGCCATGGCTCTTTCAGCGCGTCCCCAAGTCCAAAGAATGCGGGGGGCGCCCCAGAGGAACACAAACAGCGTTTTATCGGCACCAATGTACATGGGGGTTCTCCAGTCGCAACGGGTAGTGAATGAGCCACTCTAACTGAGATTGCAACACTTCGGGATGATGGCAGAACAGTGTCCTGTAGCGTGGAGTTCTGTGACTGCAGCATGCAGCGCTTCGATGGCATGTGGGTGGGGATTATGCACGGAACTTAGTGGGGTGTGATAGTCAAGACAGCCATATTAGAAGATGTGGGGACCTGGCATTGAGCCCGTGACTATTTAACAAGTGTCCATTCGTAGATTGCTAGCCGTCTTGTACTGTATGTCCTACACCCTAGACCTCAAGCTTCACGTGCTGTGCTGACTTCAGAAAGGCCTGCTTCCCATGCAACCGACCGGCGCTTCGACGCATGAGGTCCTGGGTAGCGTGGCACCGTGCAGCAAGTCAAACCCCCCGCATCTGCCACGCCAGCCCCAGCCTCAACTCCAATCGGGCGGCAGGAGTGGAGCACGGCGATCTATACAGCCAGCGCCGGCCCTGCCGCCTCGTCTTGCAGCGTGCGCTCTGTGCTGTGTGTGATTTAGCGATCAGCCCCCACTCAGCAGTGTGTGCTGCCTCGGGTCACATTTTATTCAGCGCCGTGCAGTGTTTCAGCTCTCCGGTGCCGGTCTCGCCGAACCCGGCCCGCCTCGTCACGCCGCGCTCTGGGTTGCCCTCACCTTGGTCTTTGATGGCATCGTGGCCCCTCAGTTCCTGCCGCCGCACCGTCTCAGATCCACCGGCGGCGGCTTCCAGGTGATCAGCGACGGCCTCGGTGAGCCAACGTCGTCAGGGGGTGACCGGCCCAGTGATCGTAATCCAGTCACCGCTTCACCTCAGTTTACGGTGCTTGCGCAACGGCTCCGTGAGTTCACGTGCTCGTTCTGCGAATAGGCTGCACCGCAGTGCTACGGTGCTTTTAGCCACTGTGGGGATGAATTGGGCAGCGAGAGTAGGATTCACGGAATGCCGCTGAGTTTCAATATTGGTAGTTTTTATTGCATGTTGCAGGTTATGCACGCAGGATTGTTGCAGGATTGAGAAGCAACCGAAGGAGCTCGCTTACAGTGTGACCATCTTTGGAATTGGCTAGCTCCGCCCCCTCAGTGACACCATTTTAGTTGCCCTTCCTACACCTTGAGAGGATTGAAAAGTTGAAGTGGAAACACAGGCGCAAGAGGAGATTACCCTAAAACAGATGTTGAGGCCAATTCCCGGAAATGTAATGTTAAATGGGAATCATTCCCATGTAAAAGGTATATCTTGAGGGTATGATGCAAAACATGTTCTTTTGGTTCTGCTCTCTGTATCTGCATGGAAAAGACTTATACCTTGCATCTAACTTCCCCCTGTACCCAAGCTTGCAAGTCCTTATCAAGGGTCTGACCAGTTAGCCGATGTTCTCAGGGGTGTAAAGAACAAGAAGGAGAACTTGATGCAGAGCTTGCTGACCAGTGGACTGGACTGTGCTGGAGCCCAGGATAGAGTGAGTTGTTCAGCCTGCCTCACACTACTTTACGTGACATGGTTCCCTAGAAGCTGTTCCTAGCACTCTGGAATCTTTAGGAGGAAGGTACCCACCATCTGAAGAAATTGAAATGCTTGACTATAAAACTAAGCAGGAGGAAGAAAAATCTGTCACCCCTTTGGATAAAGAAGTGGCGCTCACAGATGGACTTTGCAGGGGGTTTGGACTTCGGTTGTGGACAAAAGTAGAAGTAGAGTGGTCTTTCTCTTCTGAGGATATCTGGCTACAGCCAGGGGATATCTGGCTAGTGCTCAGAAGTGGACTTGAAGATTGAAAGCATTTGAGTGTAACAGTCTCATAAATCAACTTTATTTTGGCTAATTTGAGCCATAAAAGGGCACAAAACAGAACAGTATACCAATAGCAGATAATAGAAATAGATTAAATATTCATACAACATAAATCGTCAAATAGAATGCCACAAAGCTTGGATAAAACTAATGGAACAAAACCTCAAAAAAAGTCCTACGAGGAAACTTATTAGGGGTCAGCTATGTCCCCCGGGGTAATCTAAGTCAAAAATCAAACATATTGAGGACTGTCAGTTCTACGATGAAAAGCATGACGATCTACCACAAAAATCAAGATAAAATTCTGAATAACCACAAAACATTACTAAATATCATATAAGAACTGTAGCCCTCTGCTTAATAGCACGCTCAATATATGTAGCAGCAAAAAAGCAAATCTTGATCGTGGGTAAGATCAGAAAAAACGCTTTTTATTTTTTTGTGCAACTGTATCCTCCAGTAGCCACTTTTGAACTTGCACACAGAAAAACTTTGGCATTCATTACCCTATAGTTCCTAAGAGTATTTGGTATTTTTCTAAAACATCTAACTTAATATATTATAAGATTATAAAATAGTGAAAAACCGAAAATGGCCATAATTCACTATCAGGACATGCCACACACATCAGGGCATGTCCTACCTTTTACCTACAATGCACCCTGCCCTTGGGCCTACCATAGGGGTGGCTAATATGTATAAAAGGGAATGTTTAGGGACTGGCAAGTGGGTGCACTTGCCAAGTCAACATGGTGGTACCAGACTGCACACAGGCTCTGCAATGGCAGACCTGAGACACACTTTACAAGCTGCTCCGGTGGGTGGCACAATCAGTGCTGCAAGCCCACTAGCAGTATCAGTTACAAGCCCTGGGCTCACGCAGTGCACTGTACTAGGGTCTGACAATTAAACCAATTAAGCCAATCATGGAGTCACTAATTCATACATCAATTTACCATATGGAGCATTTGCACTGTGGCACTGAACAGCAGTGGCACAGTGCCCAAAGCATCTATAACCAGCAAAAACACATGAGGCAACAGCAGAAAAAATGAAGGGAGACCCACACTAATGGTGCCAGGTCTAACATGTATCCTCAAGTATAGAAACACCACACATTTGCCCCCTACTTTCTGTTGCCTTGTAACTGTAGTCAAACATTGGTCTTACATCTCCATTGACTTGATCGTAACTGCTACAGAGGCACCATAACCTTGCTCAGAATGGTTCACATTAAGGGCAGTCCAAATGTTTTACCATAATATCGTAGTTTGCAACCTACTGCATTCCCAGTAGGTCTGCAAAGGGTTATGAAGCTCATTCATAAGGCACTCTTAGGAAGTACCTCTAAAACTCTGATATGCAAACCTCTTCTCAGGTTGCCTAAAATCTCAGTCTTCATCCAAGGTGACCAGTGCACCTACAGTCTTAGCCTCAAAACAGTTCACCACGACTAAGCACACAGTCAGATCCTTCACATAGCTCTCAAGATGTTTCAGGTGGCTATCCATTCCAGCCACTCTTTGTTCCACAGTTGCAATCATGTCTGGAAGACCCCTTAATTCCTCACCCACTTCCTGTAGGGCAGAACTAATGGTGCCAGTCTCACCTTTCATATCACTGTACAGGGCATTTGTGGATTTGAGTTGTGGTCTCATGCGAGGCAGTGAAGCTCAAAACATCCTCCTTGCTTCTTCTTCTGCTTGTCATACTCATCCATAAGTGATGAATTCAAGTTTCAAGGAACCTCATCACAAGTGTCCCCTGCAACATCCTCAGCTATGCCTCTCAGGTGTGCAAGAATATGGGTCATGCAAACAGCAGGGGAGCTCAACACAACTTGTTGGGGGCTAGGTAACTCCAATGTGCAGCATCAACCAGACCTCTGGGTCTGCAAGAATTGAGATCTCAGCCGCTAGGTGGGTAAGTTGCTCCTCCTATAGCTCATCCTCTGGCCCATCTGCAGTCTCATCCTGGGCCAACTTCTCAGTTACCATCTGTGGTTGCACAGAAACTTGTCCAGTTGCTCATCTAGCCGCTCTCCCTGTCATCATTCCACCGTCCGCTCTAGTTTTCTCTCACTGAGGGCTGGCCGTTTTGGATGAGCCTCGATGATTCCTCAATTGGATGTAATAGCGTGCCACAGCAGGGTTCTCCGGAGGGAGTATTGTCATACTTGGCACATCTGAAATGCCTTGTTAAATCTTCAACTGTGTGCTTATTAGGAGTCCCAGATGTCTCCACAGTTAACTGTGGCTGTGACTGCTTCGCAGGACTCTGGTGCCGCCTCAACGGTCACAAACAAGTTGCCATCTTGACGCTTGTCGGGCCCCTCCCCCTTAATACATGTATTTTAATACTCTGTTACTTGACTACTTTTCATATGATCTCCCTTTAACATGGAGGCTTCGAACACACTGAACCCACCAGGACTAAACTGGTCTGACTGTTATGGGCTGCAGATTAGCAAACACTGTCGCACGTCACTATGCTCAGAAATTCCTTCGCAGGAGCTGAGCCCAGGTCGTCTTCCGGCACATACAGCTCCATTAGACAGACTTATCTTACACGGACAGTGCCGCCCTTTGTCCCTTGCCTTCTACCCGCGGACCCAGAGAGCACCCAGGGAGCTCTGCAGTTCAACGCTCTTTCCATGCTAAGGGGAGGCCTCTTCCTGTTTACGCTACGTCAACCCATCCGTGACCAGGAACTCTCGAGCAGAGTTTCCGGCCTAACGGGGCAATCGAATGCTAGATTTGTAGAGGTAAACAGTGCTGCCTGATTGCTGAACACGATACCGCGGGAAAGGTGTAGGAAGTTGGCTCTGTCGCTGTTTATTTCTGTTTCAATCCTGAACATGTGTGCTTGGCTATGCTACTGTATAAAGTGGTAGATCGTGCACATTTTTTTTTTTAAAAAAGGCATGCCACTAATTAGAAGCAGATGGGCCCGTGGAATCTTAATTTGGACAATGCCTTTGCTGTGCTACCCAGAACCTATTTTCCCCTTCTAGTACTGCTGTTCTCTTCAAATAAAGAAACAATGTACCGCCTAAAACCGAAGGTTACTTTTCCATACAATAGAGATAAACTTTATTTAATATGGTAGACATTTTGTGACCAGTTTACAAACTGATAGAATTATGTTATATTTGTTGTGTTGTGTTATTTAAGGGTTTTCATAAAGTGTCACAGCATATAACTTTACAGTGTCAAAGGTATATAAATGGTTTTAGTATGGCTCTATTAGATGGACGGTATCGGTTTCTGGGAAAGGGAGTGTTATGCTTGACTATTTAAAGACTAAATAGTGCTGCATGCTATGAAGTTGACTTCAAGGAGCAGTACAAGAGTGGCAATAATTGATTAATTAGGAAGAAGAGTAAAGATTGCCTTGTAGCTTTTGGTACTGGACACTGATTCAACTCTCAATAGCAGGGCACCAAGTCATGGCTTGGAATGAGGAGTCATTAGTTCAAAACATGATCTCTTTACTCAGGGCTTGATTCACAAATGTAAACTTACACTTTTGTGCACATTTGCGGTTGTTTGGTATTCACAAAGGGATTTACGAGTAGTATCTTTACTAGTGCAGGCTCTCCGCACATAAAAACCTATGGGGACATATCTGCAACAACCGGCGATAATTATCGCTAAGCGCACTTAGCGCTAGGATAATTATCGCCGGCTAGCGTGGATTTTTATCGCTGAGATAGCGTGCTATTAGCAACGCTTATCTCAAAAGCGATAAAATTCCTAGCGCTAACTGCCAACTGTGAGATTATCGCTGGAAACGATATTCGCACGAAGTTTGGCGATAGCTTGCCGATAGGGCCTCACATACTTAGCCATGATATCCACCTTCCATAGGATATCATGGCTAAGTCAGTTTCAAAGCAGGCGTATGGAAAGTAGCGATAACAGAGGTTATCGCTACTTTTCTTGTCGCTATGCTGCTTTGCGTGAGGCTTGATAATAGGAGAAATGTCACTTAGCATTCGAGATGCAAAGATGGGCGTTAGGAATTTAGACGCTAAGGCAAGGTTTCACGCAATAGCGTGACCTTGCTAATATAGCGATAAAATTATCGCTGCTTTTCGGCCGAAAACAGACGCAAAACCGGCGATAATTTTATATCGCCGCCTTGTAGATATGCCCCTATCTTTTTATGTACGGAGACTACTCACTCATAAAGATACAACTCGAAAACCCCTTTGTGAAAACCAAACAATGGTAAACTTACAGAAAAGTGTAAGTCTACCTAAACCCTAAGTAAAGAGATCATGACACAGTGTGTAAAGGCCCCCTATCACTATTCTTTCACATTCCTTGAATTGGATCTGGGGCTGTGACCAATGTACACAAGAAGCAATTACAGAAAAAATGTAATTGACCGTGGATTGTCATGGGCGAATGTGTTAATATGTATGGATGTAGCCAGAGACTTTAGAAAATATACCCTGTTCAAAAAAGCAATATAATGAATGATATATTTTGCGTACAGGTCAAAGATCATCTCTGCATTAATTCCCCAAAACCAAAATAGAGCACCGCCGTTTGCACAGCTTAGAATGTGACATCAAGAAGCTCGAATCTTAACATTTTCTGTAGGGTCAGACGAAGGACCCTATGGGGCATATTATCAAGACAGGCGATAAAATTATCACCGCTTTAGCGGCAGAAAACTGCCGCTAAAACGGCGATAATGGTCTTGATAATATGCTCTATGGAATTCCAATTGAAGCCCATGTTAGATGTGAAGGACATCTAACCTGAGCTTCAATTGGAATTCCATAGAACATATTATCAAGCCCATTAACGCCATTTTTGCAGCAGTTTTCTGCCGCTAAAGCGGCGATAATTTTATCGCCTGTCTTGATAATATGCCCCCAAGTGCTATGTGCATTGTGAACGGAATTTTCTAAGCACTAACATCCATAATCAATTAAAAAGGATAACCCTGCTCACCATAGGCAGTGGTTAATTTTCAGGATAGATAATATTTACATATTTATTATTTAACAGTTATAACTAAGTCTCATGCACTCGTTAAATAATGAGGTACTTTACAAATAAACAATTGTTACATGTTACGAACATTTGAATTGAGAGAGAATGCAAGGAGTTGGGCAATCAATCAATCAATCAATGACACTTATAAAGCGCGCTACATACCCGTAGGGTCTCAAGGCGCTGGGGGGGGGGGGTGCCGCTACTGCTCGAATAGCCAGGTCTTCAGCTTCTTCCTGAAGGAGAGGTGGTCTTGGGTCAGGCGCAGGTCGGTCGGGAGGGAGTTCCAGTTCTTGGCGGCCAGGTAGGAGAAGGACCTTCCTCCTGTAGTCGCTCTTCGGATGCGGGGGACGGCGGCGAGGGCGTGGTTGGCTGATCGGAGGTGGCGCGTGGGAGCGTAGAAGTTGACTCGGCTGTTGAGGTAGCTCGGGCCTTGGTCGTGTAGGGCTTTGTGTGCGTGGGTGAGGAGGCGGAAGGTGATTCTCTTGTTGACGGGGAGCCAGTGAAGGTCTCTCAGATGTCCGGAGATGTGGCTGGATCGTGGGATGTCGAGGATGAGTCTGGCTGAGGCGTTCTGGATCCGCTGGAGTCTCTTCTGGAGCTTGGCGGTGGTACCGGCGTAGAGGGCGTTACCGTAGTCCAGTCGGCTGGTGACGAGGGCCTGGGTGACGGTCCTCCTGGTCTCGGTGGGGATCCACCAGAAGATTTTCCGAAGTATGCGTAGGATGTTGAAGCACGCCGAGGAGACGTTGTTGACCTGCCTGGTCATGGAGAGGGAGGAGTCCAGGATGAAGCCCAGGTTGCGTGCATGGTCTGTCGGTTTGGGTGCGGTGCCCAGGGCGGGAGGCCACCAGGAGTCGTCCCAGGCGGAGGGTGAAGAGCCCAGGATGAGAACCTCCGTCTTGTCCGAGTTCAGTTTCAGGCGGCTGGTCGTCATCCACTCGGCTACCTCTTTCATCCCTTCGTGCAGGTTGGCTCTGGCGGCAGCGGGGTCGTTGGTCAGGGAGAGGATCAGCTGGGTGTCGTCGGCGTAGGAGATTATGCTGAGGTTGTGTTTGCGTACGATGGCCGCGAGGGGGCTCATGTAGACGTTGAAGAGGGTGGGGCTCAGAGATGATCCTTGTGGGACGCCGCAGATGACTTCGGAGGCCTCTGACTTGTACGGTGGAAGGCGGACTCTCTGTGTTCTTCCGTCGAGGAAGGAGATGATCCATTCCAGCGCCTTGTCCTTGATTCCGATGTTGCTGAGGCGCCGTCCTAGGGTGCGGTGGCAGACCGTGTCGAATGCCGCGGAGAGGTCTAGGAGGATGAGGGCCGCTGTTTCTCCATTGTCCATCAGGGCTCGGATGTCATCGGTGGCGGCGATGAGGGCGGTCTCGGTGCTGTGATTGGCTCGGAAGCCGGACTGTGAGGGGTCGAGGGATCCGTTCGTCTCGAGGAAGGCGGCCATCTGCTTGTTGACGGTCTTCTCGATGACTTTGGCTGGAAACGGGAGAAGCGAGATGGGGCGGTAATTCTTGAGGTCGGTGGGGTCCGCTGTTGGTTTCTTGAGTAGAGCGCTGAGTTCGGCGTGTTTCCAGCTCTCGGGGAAGATGGCGGTGTCGAAGGATGTGTTGATGATGTCTCGCAGGTGGGGTGCGATGACAGCGTCGGCCTTGTTGAAGACGTGGTGAGGGCAGGGGTCGGTCGGTGATCCGGAGTGGATGGAGTTCATCGTGCGGGTGGTGTCTTCGGTGCTGATCGGGGTCCAGGCGTGGAGGGTGGTGGTGGGTGGGGGTGGTTGGACGGTCATGGTGTGCGATGGTTGGTTGTTGAAGCTACTGTGTATGTCCGTGATCTTGTTGTGGAAGTATGAAGCGAGGGAGTTGCAGAGGTCTTGCGATGGGGTGATGTCGTTGTTTCCTGCGCTGGGGTTGGAGAGCTCTTTCACGATGTTGAAGAGTTCCTTGCTGTTGTGTGCGTTGTTGTCCAGCCGGTCCTTGAATGCTGTTTTCTTGGCGGCGCGGATCAGCTGGTGGTGTTTCCGGGTGGCAAGTTTGTAGGAGGTCCTGTTGTCCGGTGTCGGTTCCCTTTTCCAGACTTTCTCGAGGGCTCGGAGGTTCTTCTTGGAGCACTTGAGTTCATCGGTGAACCATGGGGCCTTCTTGCTGCCGGGTCTGCCAGGCGGGGTCCTCAGCGGGGCGAGCTCGTCCGCGCTGTCGCTGATCCACTTCGTGAGGTTGTCGGCGGCCTGGCTGGGGTTCGCTGAGCTGGCAGGAGGGTGCTGGCTCAGGGAGGTGGCGAGCTGGTCTGCTGTGATCTTGTTCCAGCTTCTGTGGGCGGCTTGTTGCTGGTGTTGGTGGGTCGTCGTTCTCTTGAAGGTGAAGTGGACGCAGCTGTGGTCCGTCCATTGAAGCTCTGTGGCGTGGCTGAAGAGGATGTCTGTGCTGGATGAGAAGACGGCGTCGAGTGTGTGTCCGGCGAGGTGGGTGGGGGTGGACACCAGTTGCTTGAGTCCCAGGTTGGCGAGGTTGTCGAGCAGGGTGCTGGTGTTGTGGTCGTTGTTGTTCTCCAGATGGTAGTTGAGGTCTCCCAGGAGGATGTAGTCAGCGGAGGGGAGGGCATGCGGGCTGACGAAGTCGGCGATGTCCTCGCTGAATTGCGTGCGTGGTCCAGGGGGTCGGTAGATCAGGGTGCCTCTGAGGGTGGTGTTCGGGTTGGTGTGGATCTGGAAGTGCAGGTGTTCGGCGCTGGTCAGGGTGTTGTCGGTGCTGGTCGTGATCCGGATGGTGTTTCTGTGGATGATGGCGATGCCTCCTCCCATCTGGTTGGCGTTTCGGTCCCTCCGGACGATCTTGTAGCCCTCTGGGATAGCGATGGCGATGTCAGGAGCTGAAGAGGCGTTCATCCAGGTCTCCGTGAGGAAGGCAACGTCCGGGGCTGTGGCGTCTAGGAGGTTCCAGAGTTCGATGGCGTGTCTGTGGACGGAGCGGGTGTTGAGCAGGATGCACTTGAGGTGGGTGCTGCTGGTGTTCGACTTTGCGGGTGCTGGTGTGCGGCTGGTCTGGGTGCAGGAGAACTTGCAGGCGTGGCAGCTGAAAGGTCCGTGGGTGCATCGTGGTGTGGCTTGGTGGCAATTCGGGAGTCGGCCGGTGTTGAGAGCGATGAGGGTGGCGGCGGAGTACGTCAGGCGGGTAGGTCGGGGTCCTCGTGGGCCAGGGGTCCTGGCGCTGGACGCGATCCGGTCGCGGACGGGCGCAGACGGGCTTACCTTTGGCGCACCTTCGGCGCTCAGTCGGCGCACCCGCTGCGCGTGGCCGCTGCGCGTTCGCACGGTCGCCATTTAAGGCGAAGTGCGCGGGTGGGCGGAGCAGCTGGGAGGCGGGAGCGGGGAGGGTTACAGAAGGCAAAACGGGGCGGAAAGCAACACGGGGAAAAGAAATAACCACAGAACAGGCTAAAATACGATAAACAAGGGGAAAAAAAAGAGAGTTAGACCAAGCAGGCACAGATTCACGTCAAGACAAGGGTGGGCGGAGCAGCTGGGAGGCGGGAGCGGGGAGGGTTACAGAAGGCAAAAGCGGGGCGGAGAGCAACACGGGGAAAATGAAATAACCACAAAGCAAGCAAAAATACGATAAACAAGGGGAAAAAAAAGATAATTAAACCAAGCAGGCACAGATTCACGTCAAGGCAGGGGCACAAACAACTGCAGTGGCGGCAGCCGGCGGACGAAGCAGCAGCGAGGCAGAGGGCAGGCAAGGGGCACACGCAGCAGCTGGTGGCCGTGCGGCGCGGGGGTGTCCCACAAGTAGGATAACGGAATACAACTATTTCAAGTGTAATCATAGACACACGTTTTTAGATGTCCTCTGAAAAACTTGAGGGATGGTTCAGTCCTTTGTTCCTCTGGAAGAGAGTTCCAGAGCGTAGTTGCTGCTCCTGATAGAGATTGTGTTTGGGACAGTCTGAATCTGGGTACCCCTAAGGACTGATTGTTCCTGCTCCTAAGCCCACACTGCCTAGCCCAGAACTTGAGTAAATGGGACAGGTAAGAAGGCTTATTCAAGTTCAGAGCTTTGTAGGTTAGACATCGAAGTTCAAGTTTTAGTTTTGTTACAATCAGTAGCCATAGATATTTAACTGTGAAGGTTTTAGTTGAAGGTAATGGTCTGACTTTTGATGTAAAGTGGCTTTTAAATGTTTCAGTGTGGCACAGCTCGTCGGGCAAATTTCATGCTCAGGGTTTGGGAGCGCATCTTGCACGCTTTCAATTTTAAGGAATAGCAACAGACATGACATTTACAGGACAATTTTACTTGGGCACACACACTGGAATGCCCCGAAATGGTGGGGGAAATATTGTGCAAACTCAGTGCAATGGGTGCTAGAACTGAGAAAAAAATCTTGCGTCATATGATGTTAAACAGGACCAACCCTAGCCTACTTGTTTGTTCTTCTGGTGTTTCTTGTTAGCGGTTGGCGTGCTGCAGGCCTGTTCGATTGAGAAATCATTAGAATGGGTGTTCATTTCTTGACAAAAGAAGATCCCGAAACAGGTTTTGACAGTGCCATCCACGAGAACTGGTAGAATGTTGCTTTGCTGGCTTTGGGCAATCTCTGTTGAACCTCAACCGCATAGAGAATAAATTACAAACCTCTCACCAAACCTCTCATTTAACTCAAAAAATCGACTGAAGGAGTTTGTTAGAAATGGAGGTCCTGGTTGGCTAGGGTATGCATGTTAGGCATGCCGAACCCACCCCTCTAGTCAGGGTGAGTAAGTTACACACCCCCTTGGTAGCTTGCCACAAAGTAGTCAGGCTTATCCTAGAAGCAACTTCAAAAGTATTTACACACACACACGCACACCTATACACACACACTGAAAACACTACAAAACCGGGGTCAGGCCACAGCCGTCGGGGCAGTTCACCAAAGACTTCGGAGGTGTGGTGCTCAAGACTCATGTGGTGGCGCAGCTTCGGAGGCGCTGCGTTGTTGTCAGAGCCTGCAGTGCAAGTCACAGTCAGTGCGTTGAGCAGGACCACATCGCCGGTGCAGACTGCAGCACACGTCAGAGTTGCAGACAGGCGCTAGTTCCGAATTCAATTGACGTTGAGGCCTTGGTTTCTGCTTATTAGCACCCCAAACGCACTTCAAAGGGCCAAAGAACTGGAATTAGCGCTGCTTGACAAATAGGCCTCCTCAGCAGAAGGGCCCAGAGGTTGCAGGTGAAGTCTTTGATGGTTCTGAGACATCTTAACATGAGGCAAGCTCAACTCAAGCCCTTGGAGAACCTTGGAAGCAGCATGTAGAAAGAAAATAACAATCCTTTCGCTCCCAAGATAGAAGCAGCAGGCAGCAGGCCAACACAGCAAAGCAAACAGCAAAGTGGCAGCCCCTCCTGACAGCTATCCATCTCTTTTTCCTGGCAGCATGTCCTCAACCCAGAGGTGTTTTGAGTATTTGGTGTCACAGGTCCAGAATTTATACCCATTTCAGTCTTTAAAGTAGGCAAACTTCAAAGGAAAGTCTTTGTAGTGTACAAGTTTCCCTGCCCTGCCTCCAGACACACTACAGGGAGTGAAGAGTTCTTTGTGTGAGAACAGGCGCAGTCCTATTCAGGTGTCAGTGTCAACCCCTCCCACCACTCTAGCTCAAGAAGACCCTTCAGCCTGGCCATCAGGATATGCAAGGTACACTAAAACTCTCGCACTTCCACTCCACTGGAACCCAGATAATTCAATTCGTACAAAAAAGGGAGATGCACCAGGAAATATTCAATATGCTTCAAATCTATTCAAAAGTATATCCTTTATTAGGCTTGTGATGTTAAAATTGGTCATCAGCCAACGCGTTTCGTTCAAAGAGAACTTCGCCAGGGCATAAGTTCCAAGAACTGTTGAGGCAATTTATTCAAGAATCCTGCAATCTTCCAAAGTACATAGACCCCAGGATAAGCCCAAAATCTCTCCAATATTTTTAGATGGTCTGGTAAGTCCAAAAAAGTCCCTCGCAATTTTACCCAATTCCAAAAGTCAATGTCACCATCAGTAGTCCTGATAAGCGTGGATGTAGACGAGCAGAATCCCTCGTCAAGAGTTTCAAAAAACGCGTTGGCTGATGACCAATTTTAACATCACAAGCCTAATAAAGGATATACTTTTGAATAGATTTGAAGCATTTTGAATATTTCCTGGTGCACCTTCCTTTTTTGTAAAGGTTTTTATCTTAAGTTTGTCTTAAGTCTGTCTTAAGTTTGTCTTAAGTTTGTCTTAAGTCTGTCTTAAGTCTGTCTTAAGTTTGTCTTAAGTCTGTCTTAAGTCTGTCTTAAGTCTGTCCTACTACTTTTGGTATACACAGAAGGCATGTAGTAGTAGTAAAGTTAGGATTTTGTCTTAAGTTTGACTTAAGACAGACTTAAGACAGTCTTAAGACAGTCTTAAGACAAACTTAGGATAGACTTAAGACAGACTTAAGACAGACTTAAGACAGACTTAAGACAATCTTAGGACAGACTTAAGACAGACTTAACACAGACTTAACACAGACTTAAGACAAACTTAGGACAGACTTAAGACAGACTTAAGACAAAATCTTAACTTTACTACTACTAAATACCTTCTGTGAATACCAAAAGTAGTAAGTTTAGGATTTTGTCTTAAGTTAGTTCTGTGAATCGGGTCCTAAGGTTTGAGGTACTATGGCAAGAGTGGCATTGCCAAAACCCAAAAGCGCTAACTACAGGCGTCTTGCTGTGCTGTACCGGGACAAAGGAAGATTTAGGGCTGACCGTGCTGGAGTGCGGGAAGAATACAATGGCCAGGTTCCTTCCAGTTACAAAGTTAAACTTTTATGGAGGTAGAAAGTGTTCCGTGGAGTCAGGCAGCTGACTGGATCTGAGGAAAGGCTCGGCAATGACACGGAGCTGCTGCATGAGGTTTAGAAGTCAATCAGAGGCTGCTCTGTTTACGTCTTGGTGAAACAATTGATTAAGATTTGACCATTAGAGGGGTAGCGATTCATGTCAGGAATTTCATTGGCCCTGCCAAACGTGTCCTGGAAGATAAATGGGGGAGATGGGCTATCGCATTGTTGCCTATGGGATTGACAGTGTGCACTATATATGGATCAAGCAAGGACGATCCACAAATCTTTATTGATCTTGAAATTGAGCTTGCATTAATAATATGTGGTGACCTGAACATTCATTTTGAAGTAAGCAGTATCAGAAATCAAAACTACCTGGGGAGAAAACCACATGTTCATAAGGCTCTATCGCCTTTGAGGATTAGCCATGATTTGATAAATGTGACCCGGGATATACCAATTTTTCAAACCCCCATATGAAATATGTTAGATTAGATTATTTGTTGCTTTGTTCATCTCTGCGCATGGCTGCAGGAATCAAGAAATTACCGAAACTGTTATCTGACCACAATCCATTAGTTATGGTTTTAGTATTTCAAATCAGTGACCGCTCACAAACCAAATGGACATTTGATAGAACCTTCCTAACCAATGAACAGTATCTGAAACATATTAAGCAGTGGGCGTCAGAATATTATGGGATGAATCACTATAGCTCATCAAGATGCATAGTCTGGGACAGATTTAAGGCGGGTCTTCGGGGGGAAACAATTAGCTTTGTTGGTAAGGCCACAAAGGAAGAGAAAAAAGAAATCAATGCTTTGATTGAAGGCTTGGAAGAATTAGAAATACAACATACTTGTGCTGTCAGGCTAAAGCAGGAGACTATGGAGGTACCATTACGGCAGGAAATAATGATAGCGAAAGCCGAAATGAATAGTTACTACAGTAAGAAAGGGGCGGCCGCTTTCCAGGCACATAAAAATGAGAGTTATGAATATGGGGAATCTGTGGGTAAGATGTTAGCTCTTCGGACTAAACAGTGAGGTGTCGGAAACAATATAACTGAAGTTAAGGGACAGGATGGTACACCCTTTACAGATATAAAAGACGTCATTAAGGTTTTTGAGGTGTTTTATCATGTTCTATATCGGCAAGAGAGTCTTGATTCTTTTTTGTCTAATGAAACTGAAACAGTTCTGGGTATTCAACGCAGGGTTAGTGAAGAAATTAAGCAAGAGATGGAAAAGGAGATCGCAGTGGAAGAGATATTATTAGCCCTACAGTCTATGGCTCCAGGAAATCGACAGGTCCCAATAAAATTAATTTGGAATTTTATAAAGCAATTCAAGAGGAAATCACACCACTACATTTGGATCTGTTTCTTGGAGTACAGTACAGTGGGGTTCCTCCTGAATCCTGGTAAGGAGCAGAGATAGTGGTCTTTTTAAAAAAAGGGAAGCCCCCTGACAACCCCACATCTTACAGACCCATATCCCTCATGAATGTAGATATTAAACTTTATTCAAAAGTTTTGGCAACTCGATTAGGGGGGATCATAGCTCATCTAGTCTCACCATGGCAACACAGCTTCATACCGGGAAGAGGTACAACAGATCATATCAGACGTGCTATAGCCTTGTTTGATATAACTGAGATAACCGGTGAGAGGATGGCTATGATCCTCTTAGATGCAGAGAAGGCATTTGACCGAGTCTCTTAGCAATACCTATGGTCTACCATGGAACAGAGAGGGTTCGGACCTGGTTTTATAACAGCTATACAGGAAATGTATTATAGTCCATATGCCAAACTAAATATAATGGGTCAAGAATCTAGCCACATTGCCATTGCAAGAGGGACAAGACAGGGCTGGCCTTGCTCTCCAATACTATTACCTTATATATTGATATTTCTATACAACAAATCCTTCAAGTCCAGGCAATTGCACCAGTTAGTTGCAATGGCCATGAAACAAAGATAGTGGCATATGCCGACGATCTTGCGGTAGGGACCACCGATCCAGGAAAAGCAATCATTCATATTCAGAAGTTGGCCTGTGATTACCGTAAATCTGGCAATTTATTAAATCCTGGGAAAATGCAGATTTTATGTAACTCTTAAAACCCCCTGTAATGATCCCCGAAGACAAGATGAGGTAATCTATCTTGGGATCAATATTAGCTGCAATATAGATTCTATCTGGAAAATAAACATGTTACCCATGATTAATAAGATCGGCACGGATCTACGATAGACTCTAATCTTACGCTTATTGGAAGATATAACATACTCAAAATGGTCATGTTCCTGAAGGTTTTATATATGCTTAGGTCCATCCCTCTAGAAATTGAAAACCTATTGTTAAAGAAACTGGATGTTTTTTTTTAGTAATTTTGTTTGGAAATACTCAAAAATTCGACGAGCCCTTACATTTTTAACATTACTGCAAGACTGAGGTGGATGGTCTGCCCCTAATCTTAGATTTTACTACTTTGCAACCTTTTTACAACAGATGACCTTCGTGACCTCATCAGAAAATGGATATAGAATAGAACTCCAGGAAGTAAATAGGGCTCTTCCCTCCATATATGAGCTGGCGATAGGTAACGCAGTGCAGGGGGTACTTCTCCGACAGGTCAAGGCCAGTTATTATAAGAAGACAAGGTTCAAGGTGGTAATAGCTAGTTGGAAAATTTCAAGCAAAATGCTAGGGCTTATGCAAATACAGAAATATAATAGATATACACCTTTGTGGCAATCCCCCTTATTTCCCAGGTCAATGTATGACATCTTGGGTATGCAATGGGAAGAAAGGGGAATCTTGAAGGTTAGAGATCTATTCTTAATTGATCAGAGGCTCCATTCACTGAGCTGCAGCAAAGGTATGGCATCATAGCTGGGACTTTTTATAAATATTAACAGATCACCAGTTTTTTAAAATCAAATTAACAAAGAAAAGATTTCCGCAAACAGGATACCTTTAATGGAGGCAATGTCTCAATCCCAGATAAGGATTAAAAACATTTATAAAATATTGATAGACACACTCCCTGATGACCTGGAGTCAGTAGAAAACAAGTGGACTACTAAATTAGGAGACCCTGATGTCGATCTTTGCCAATCCCTAGCACTAGGTAAAGGAACATTTCTCACAGCTAACTTAAAAGCCCAGCATTATTATACCATTTATGATCTCTATTTCACTCCAGCAAAACTTTACCGGTCGGGAAAAAGAGAGGATGACAAGTGTCCTCTATGTGATCAATGGCCAGCGGACATAATTCATATGTTCTACGGGTGTGAGAAATTGGAACCCCTTAAAAAGGGCATTGAGGAATTTTTATTAGCAGCAACAGGGAGCACAAGCAGCATAACCCCTACATTATTTCTGCTAGGGTATGATGAGACGGCACAATATGAATATTAGAAGAACAAGTTTGTCTTTATCTCATTAGCTGTGGCCCAACTGCTTATGGGGTAAAGTGGCACCCTATTGTCTTCCCCACCTCTCCCCACCTCTTATATATATATATATATATATATATATATATATATATATATATATATTCACTAAAAAAACATAGGTTTCAGGGGCGTAATAGTTAGCTGAACATTTCCCTCGTACAAAACCCTAGAAATTCCCCCGTTATAGTTAGTTCAGCTAACTATAACTCGCGCCCCCGCAATGCACTGCTGATGACGTCACATATTACATCACTCATGACATGGTCAGTGACATCACTGATGACATCTCAAATGACATCACTGATGACATCATCCATGTGATAAATTAGTGCATCTTCTCACACCCTAATATAACCTTTGATACAGTGACTCAAAATTTCAGATGGCCATTTTGAAAACCATAGATACTCCAATACCAATAACCACATACCCACTCATTGACTCTTAGGTCTACATACATCTCCACTCACTCACCTGTACAGTCACTCATACTTACAGTCACTCCGTACAGGACTATCATATGCATTTATACACCTATATAGACACTCACACACCGCCAATCATCCATTGAGGTACTGACACACCTAGTCAGTCATGCAAATAATTAATCACAGTCCAATTTACTCACCTATACAGTTAAACACACTCAAGATCACTTACTCAAAAAAATACTAACAAATTCTGACGCTCTTATGAAATTACTGATACAAGCACACACTCATCCATACATCCACTCCCGCAATCACACACTCTCACATATAGATAGTTATATACTCTTTCACACATATACACTGCGTTTCACATATGCAGTTACTGACACATGTACAACTGAGATATACATTCAATCACTAACACACCCATACATACACTCACCCAACCATACAGTCCATAACAGTTGCACTTTTAAAACCATGCACCCATAGAAACACCCACTCACACATCTATGCACAGAGTCACACACACCCTACCCACACAAACACTCAGGCACCCATACAGATACTCAGACAACCAATCAATAACCCATATAGACACTCATATAGCTATTTAGAAAACTATGCAGCCACATATACACCAACACACAGACACATACAGACATTCACACAGTTTAGTCACTAGTCTGCAGTAAGATACATTTAATGACTCACTTATAGAGTCAGTTACGCACCTAGAAAATCATCCATTCACACACTTGTACACCCACTCATTATTTAACAGGCCTTTCCCTATATATATTAAACATATTAAAACTTTACAGAAACACAGACTCACTGGATGACGTCATCAGTGATGTCATCAGAGATGTCATTTGAGATGTCATCAGTGATGTCATCAGTGATGTCACTGACCATGTCATGAGTGATGTAATATGTGGCATCATCAGCAGTGCATTGCGGGGACGCGAGTTATAGTTAGCTGAACTAACTATAACGGGGGAATTTCTAGGGTTTTGTACGAGGGAAATGTCCAGCTAACTATAACGCCCCTGAAACCTATGTTTTTTTTAGTGAATTTCTAAGGTTTTTTAAATGCCAATTCCTAACTATAACGCCCCTGAAACCTTTGTTTTTTTTCAGTGAATTTCAAAGGTTTTTTAAATGCCAATTCCTAACTTTAACGTGCATGAAACCTGTGGTTTTTTCAGTGAATTTCAAAGGTTTTTTAAATGCTAATTCCTATCTATAACTTATCTCGGAAGTTATCATGTTTCATGATTTTGATTGGATTTCTATATTTTTCAAATTCAGTGTGTCAATTTCATTAATTATCTGTTTTTTTAAAATACTTTTTTATCACCATTTTTTAAACTTATTTTTACAATTAATTCTTTTAAAAATTAAAAAATTATTTGAACTTAATGGGTTTTTCAAACATATTTTTTTATATTTTTAAAAATATTTTTTTAACTATATGTTCAAAACTTTCTTTTATATATTTTGTTTTCAATGTTTTTGGATCCGCGCACCCTATGCGCACCGTTCTCGATCCCTACGCGATAGCATCCGCACATGGTAAGCGTTGGGCACGTGTTTAGTGTGCGATCACAATGCGACCGGTACGCGACTCCCAGCCTATACGCGACACGTTCGATGTACGTAACGCGATGTTTACGCACTTCCGCGATGCGTCATGTGCATCTATGACGCGGTAGGTGCGTGGATCCCGCGAAGTATTTAACATTTAAAAAAACATATGTATGTATTTCATGTGAATATTAATTGAAGACAAACTCTAAACTAGTCTTAAAACGAATTTTTTTTTATATCTAATCCTATAATTTATTTTTATTCAATTTCGCGGATGCACGCTGGGTGCGTGCTGCGTACGCGCAGGGTGCGTGGATCCCATGTGAACTGCAAAAAAAAAGATTTGATTGGTTCATTACACTTCCTCTTCTAACTATTGAAAGACCCCACCCATTTCAATCATTCTTCCTTGACCTTCTTTAGAGCACCATCTCTTTGGAGAGAAGAAGATTTTTTAGACTAAGTTTACACTTAGCTCTAACTTTTTTCAACCAAAATGGCTTCAGGGCAGCAGGCATCACCTGCATCACCTCATACTTCTGAGGATGAATTTTTGCCGGAGGCACCACCCAAAAAACGTTTTTCTTCAGTGGTGTGGAAATTTTTTACTTTTCCCGATGGGCAGAATAAGACCAATGCCACCTTGGTCACGTGCAAGATTTGCAAAAGAGTCCTGTCGAGAGGGGATCCTAACAAGAAATACTCTTGCGGCACAGCAAGTATGATGAAGCACATGAGGACCCTTCATCCGAACAATCTTGCACAAGAAGAGTGCCGACGGATGAGAAACACTCCTGCTCCTGCGCCATCCACCTCATCGCAGCCGAGCACATCAAGAGTGCATCCATCAGCCCAAACCTTGGACATCTGTCCTCAATTTCAATCCCATCTGATCTGCCGCCGGCAAGAAATTCACATTTGCTATTTTTTTATTTTTTATTGTTCCCTGAAGTTCATTGCTTGGTTTCTCCTGTTTTTTTTGGGGGGGGGGGGGGGGGGGGTGAGGGGTTTGCAGGAAAACCAAAAAAAATAAAATTGTTCAGAAAACCCCAAAAAAATTATAAAAGAAGAAAGAAGAAAAAAAAAGTTATTGTAAGAACTAACTTTCCTGGTTTAAAAAAAGAGCTAAATTTCTTTGTTAGTGTTAGTTTAGATGAATGTATGTGCAGTATGTAATTGACTGAATGAATGCATTAGTAGCGTATGGTGAATGTATAAGTGCAGAACTATGAGGAAGTGCTGCAGCATCACACAGTAACCTCTTTAACTGCAGTGTGCTGTAGTACTTCCGAAGCACAGGGATGCAACATATGTACATAAATATGTTGCAAATCTATGCTTCTCTCTGCACGGCTGCTTAAACTGCAGCCATGTGGTGACACAGGCACCCTTGCACCATAGTGCAAGGATATCTGTGCCATGTGCTGTTTGTTTTTCTACAGGAAGACACACCTTCCTGCACAAAACAATGAGAAAATGCATTTTTCTTCTTCAATGTATGCTGAACATTTCAGCATGCATTGAAGATATAAAAATGTGGAGAAATTAAAACAATTCTCCTTGTTGTGTTTTTCTACACCAATTTTAGAATGGTGCAGCATTCACACACATATCGAGATTTATGATTTCTGATAAATCTAGACATGAGTCTTGTTCTATGAGTATTAAGTGCAATCATGCACAACAAAACCTATAGAATACCCTTTCAACACAAAGTGGTGTGCATGATGAGGTTATATTTACATGGAGTATAAAAAGTGCACAGAGTGCCTTTTCCTCTCTTTGTAAATATGAAAGAGTATCTTGCACAATAACTATGTTGCAAAAAGTGACATATTTCCGTTTTTAAATTTCCTTGCGAATGATAGAAGGTAAGCACAGAGTTTTGTCTGCAAAGATGTTCAAAGAAGAATGATTGAAATGATTGCGGTCCTTCAACAGCTAAAATGGGAAATATTATGAACCTCTCAAATCTCTTTTTTTGCAGGTCACATGATATCTGATTATGGTCAGATTTCAAAACTACATAAACAGAGTGTTTTTAGAAACATGTTTCAACTTTGTAGCTTCTTGCAGGCCTCTTCATTCTTCATATGGAGACTTAGTTAAACTTACCTTTACAGTAATAGGAATAAAAAATGGTATACATTTTTTTCTGTTTTTCATTCAAATATAAATTCATATAAATTGCTTATTTTAAAATTTGGATCTGTGAAAGAAAAGGAAAAAAAATTATAACAAGTAATAATATATTTTTTACAACACAGCATAATTTCCACAAAGTATTTTTTTTGCCTTTTTTGCTGTTCTCAGAATATATTAAATTTCACTAAAAATAGTGATTTCAATCGTACTCATCACTTAACAGCGGGCAAAAAAAACACAATCTCAAAGATTGTTAAAAAAAACCAACATACCATTCTCAAAATACAAATCACAGATATATAAAATGCACACAGCTAACAAAATGTTTTAACTTTAACTTACAAAAACTGTAAATGATGTCGCTATAAAATATTCACCAAATCTAAAGATGAATTTTTGGGGGATGCACCACGCCCACAACGTTTTCCTTCAGTGATGTGGAAATTTTCTACTTTTCTCGAGGGGCAAACAAAGACCAATACCACCTTTCTCATGCACAAGATTTTCAAAAGAGTTCTGTTACGAGGGGATCCTAACAAAAAATACTCATGCGGCATAGCAAGTATGATGAAACACCTAAGGACCCTTCATCCAAACAATCTTGCACGAGAAGAGTGCAAACAGATGAGAAACACTCCTGTTCTGTATCTGTAAAAAAGAATAACAAATAAATGTATATTAATAACTTTCAAAATTATACTATTCCATTACTGTACAAACACATTTTATATAAATACTGACTAAGAAACTATAGCCCTGAACCACAAGTGTGACGATGGTTAAAACACTACATGCATAGTGCATACTACTTTGAAGCAGTTCATGCCCTAAAGTCTACCTCACTAAAACTCTACATGCTAACTGACTATGATTACAGTACTATAAGGAGACACACTGGGTGAATGACAGGGTGTTTGCTAGAAGAGTATAAATACTAACCAGGGAATTGAAGGTGTGAAACACAACTGTGTAGGTGATTAGAGGGCTGCATCCATACTGCATAGGCATTTAAAGCAGTCCATGTGCTAAGGCCTGGCTCACTGCATGACTACTTGGGTACTGACTGAATAACTAGAGTACAGCAAGGAGAGTGCCTAGGTGAATTTATAAGTGCTAGGCTTTTCGCACAGGGAATGGATTAGTACTTGGTACTGAATGGGTCACTAGAGGAGTGCAAAGGCAGTGACAAGATGTTTGCTGGACTGTATGGATACTGACTAGGAATTTGAAAGTGTGAAAGACAAGTGTCTAGGTGGTTAGAAGACTGCATGCATAGTGGATAGGAGTTTGAAGCAGTCCATGTGCTAAGGCCTGGCTCAGTACATGAATACTTAGGCACTGACTGAATGATTAGAGTACTGCAAAGATAGTATCTTGGTGAATTTATAAGTGTTTGAATTTTTGCACAGTGAATGGATTAGTATATGATGCTGAATGGGTCACTAAAGGACTGCAAAGGGAGTGACAGGGTGTTTCCTGGAAGTGTATGGATACTTACTAGGGAATTGAAGGTGGGAAAGACAATTGTGTAGGTGGTTAGAGGACTGCATACATAGAGGATAGGGGTTTGAAGAAGTCCATGTGCTAAGTCCAGGCTCAGTGCATGAATACTTAGGCAGTGACTGAATCATTAGAGTACTGGAAAGAGAGTGCCTTGATGAATTTATAAGTGTTTGGGTTTTGGCACAGTGAATGGATTAGTACATGGTGTTGAATGGGTCACTAGAGGACTGCAAAGGGAGTGACAGGGTGAATTTATTAGGGTTTGGGTTTTGGCGCAGTGAATGGATTAGTATATGATGCTTAATAAGGTCACTAGAGGAGTGCAAGGGGAGTGACAGGGTGTTTGCTGGAAGTGTATGGATACTGACTGGGGAATTGAAGGTGTGAAAGACAAGTGTGCAGGTGGTTAGAGGACTGCATGCATAGTGGATAGGGGTTTGAAGAAGTCCATGTGCTAAGGCCAGGCTCAGTGCATGAATACTTAGGCAGTGACTGAATCATTAGAGTACTGGAAAGAGAGTGTCTTGGTGAATTTATAAGTGTTTGGGTTTTGGCACAGTGAATGGATTAGTACATGGTGTTGAATGGGTCACTGGAGGACTGCAAAGGGAGTGACAGGGTGTTTCCTGGAAGTGTATGGATACTGACTAGGGAATTGAAGGTGTAAAAGACAAGTGTACAGTATGTTAGAACACTACATGCATACTGCATAGACATTTGAAGCAGTCTATTTGGTACTTAGAAACGGACTAAATAATCAAACTACTTCTAGGACAGTGCTTGGGTAAAACTTTTACATTTTCAGTTCTGCCACAGTGAAGAGAATAGTACATGGTACTGCACCTTAGTGTCAAACCCCGACTCATTTTATCAATGCATAAGCAAAGACTAGCTTCTAATGCTACTAAAACTTGACAACATGACAGGTTTTAAAAGAGATATCTGCTAGAAAATACACGATGTTACCAAATGCTTCTCTCACAGTGGTTCCCAAATGCACACAGACTCACAGTGTGATTCTAGACAACAACCACTATACCTAGGAGTTTACCAAAAATCATTCACTACTGTGGAAGTGGTAAGGGAACTGCACACAATCTTCATATTTCAGGACTGCACTTTTGTGTCAAAGCCTGACTCATTTATTCAAAGCATAAGCAAAGACTGGCTTCTAATGCTGCTAAAACTTGACAACATGACCGGTTTTAAAACAGTTATCTGTCATCAAATACACGATGTTACCGAATGCTTATCTCACAATCCTTACCCAAATGCACACAGATTCACAGTGTGATTTTTGACAAGCAACACTATCCTATGAGTTTACCAAAACTCATTCACTAGTCTAGAAGAGTTAATGGTACTGCACACAATCTACATATTTAAGTACAGCACATCAGTGTCAAAGCATGACTTATGTAATCAACGCATAAGCAAAGACTGGAGTCTAATGCTACTAAAACTTCACAACATGACAGGTTTTAAAAAAAATTTCTGTCAGCAAATACATGATGTCACCAAATGCTTCTCTCACAGTGATCCCAAATACACACTAACTCACAGTGTGATTCTAGACAAGCACCACTATCCCTAGGAGTTTACCAAAACTCATTCACTACAGTGCAAGTGGTAAGGGAACTGCACACAATCTACATATTTCAGGACTGCACTTTTCTGTCAAAGCCTGACTCATTTAATCAAAGCATAAGCCATAACTGTCTTCTAATGCTACTAAAACTTCACAACATGACAGGTTAAAACAGTTATCTGTCAGGAAATACACGATGTTACCAAATGCTTCTCTCACAGTGGTTCCCAAATGCACACATACTTACTGTGTGATTCTAGACAAACAACACTATCCCTTGCACTATACCAAAACACATTTCTTCATCTAGAAGAAGTACTACATTTTAGTATAGAAACATAACAGAACTCATTTCACAAATTCATAAACAATGACTGGTTTCTAATTCTACCAAAATATAAAAACAGCACAGTTATCTGTCTGCAAACACATGAAAAACACAAATGCGTATCACAGAATGGTTTCTACATGCACACACACTGTCAATAAGATTGTAGAGAAAAAAAGTACTCCCTATTTAGCAGGAGAAATACATTAGTCTGATTAAAATCAAAATAGTCTACGTACATCCCCTCTCAATTAAATAACTCATCTTTCAAGTTCTTTTGTAGATTAAGAAGTATATCAGTCACTCACCATATTTTCTTTTACAGAATCTCTGCACTGTGCACCTCTCAGCAAAAGCAAAGAATGGAAAAGTTTCCCTTTCATTTTCCACACATATACATGTAAACATCAAATCTCATTCCTTCACACATAAACTCAAAAGCAAACACACATTTCTATTGGTTAAACATTTCAACCCTTTCCAACTGAAATACATTTCAACCCTTCCCCCAATCTGCCTTCTGCCTGTTACCATAGAAACAGGTCATGGAACACTGCACTGAGCACACAGGTGAGAAGTTCAGCACACAATGTTCCTACACAAGAGAGGAAGTGTGCTTCACTTTTCAACATATCAGCTAATCATATATAATGTTCCTTACAATCTGTTTTTGTTCACCAATAAGAATCATACCTTTAAATCACAGAAATATACACCCTACCTTTCAGTGTACAAAGTAGTCATACAACCAATGATTTCTTGCCTTTTTTTAAAAAAAAGTCCGTGAATCCGCGCACCCAACGCGATAGGATGCGCGCACCATACGCGCATTTTGCCGTTTAAAAAAAAAAAAAGGGGCCCCCAGGGGGTCCTTCTGGGACCCCCTAAGCACCTCTAGAGGGTGAGAGTATTTCCACTCTGCCCCCTTTATATGTTTAACCACTTATTCCCCTTGCTTCTACATCCTCGCTTCTACCGAGGCAGAAAATGGCCGCCAACAGTTCCTGGTTTCGAATGTAGAGAGACACTCGACAGCCAATTAGCATTCAGTGCGCGATCAGGAGGGTGCGCGCTCGGTTCGGGGAGGGTGCCCTTACGGTGCGTGTAGGGTCCGCGGATCCTCCCCGGCCATAGATATTTATGTACTTTTAACTCTAATTTTCTCAGGAACTACTGAACGGATTCACACCATTTATGCAAAAGGCACGAGTCTGAACTGAGGACTATCTCTTTGCCAAATTTGGTGTCATTCCGTTCAGCGGTTCGGGCTGTAGCTGCGACAACAGATCCTATGGGAAATTGCATGGGGAAAACGCGTTTTGGAACCCCCCTTTTTTCTCGGCTCTCGTTTGACGAATCACCACGAAACTTTCAGGGTAAGAGCAGAGCGGAGCTGGCCAACAGTTTGGACATTTTCGCGAGGATTCGTCAACTGGCGCCAGACTTAGTGGGAATAGAATGTTGCAGATTTCCTATGGAAAATAGGTCCTAACTATAACTACCTACTGGCGACCGCCAGTAGGTAATATATATATATATATATATATATAAATTCACAAAAAAAACCATAGGTTTCAGGGGTGTTATAGTTAGCTGCCCATTTCACTCGTACAAAACCATAGAAATTCCTCCGTTATAGTTAGTTCTGCTAACTATAACTCACGCGCCCGCAATGCACTGCTGATGATGTCACATATTGCATCATTCATGACATGGTCAGTGACATCACTGATGACATCACTGATGACATCTCAAATGACATCACTGATGACATCTCTGATGACATCATCCACTGAATGTGGTTTAGTTTGAAATTTAAATATGTATTATATATATACCAATCTGTATTGAAGATTGAGTGGATATATAACTGTCTGGATGGAGGATTTAGTAGCTGTCTGACTGTCTTTTTAAGTGAGTAATTAAAAGTTTCTCACTTAATACATGGATTAGTAACTAAACTATGTGAATGTGTGCAGCACTGTCTCTGTTGTTGTATAACATGCTGCCTCAGTTGGTCACTAACTACATGAGTGTGTATATTAGTTATTGATTAGTTGGGTGAGTGTTTGTATGGGACACTGAGTTTGTGTGTGGTTGGATGGGGTGTGTGTAACTCTATGCATAGATGTGTGAATGGTTGATTGACTTGGTGTATGGGTTTAAGAGTGCATGTGGAAACAGTTGTTTGGGCGACTGAGTGTATTTATTTGTGTGTTGGTGAGCGAATATATGTTTTAGTTGTACATCTTCAACAAAGTAAAAAAATAAAAGGCATTGTATGTGAGAGTTGGTGTATATAAATAAGTTTGTGTAAGAGTCAGTGATTGTGAGAGTAAATATATGAATGAGTGTATAATTGCAATGGTGCTTTTTTAACATATTAACAATGAGTTACTATATGTTTGAATAAATGAGGTGTCGTTGGATAATTGTGTAAGTGAGTAAATTTAAGTGCGATACATTTTTTTCATGAGTGAGTAGGATGACTGCATAACCGACTAAGATGACTGCTGATGTGTCAATGTCTATATATGTGTATAAATGCATTTGATAGTGTTCTATTAATTAATGACTGCATGTATAGATGATTCTGTTGTTGAATGGGTAGTTGTGTGTGTAGACTTAGGAATCAGTGAGTGGGTATATAGTAACTCGTATTGGTGTGTCAATGGTTTAAAATATGGTACTCTGTATTTTACAGTGAGTGATGAAAGGTTATACTAGTGTATGATGTGGTGTATCGGATTGTCAAGTGGATGATGTCATCAGTGATGTCATTTGAGATGTCATCAGTGATGTCATCAGTGATGTCACTGACCATGTCATGAATGATGCAATATGTGACATCATCAGCAGTGCAATGCGGGCGCGTGAGTTATAGTTAGCAGAACTAACTATAAGAGGAGTGAAATGGGCAGCTAACTATAACACCCCTGAAACCTATGTTTTTTTCTGTGAATTTCTAAGGTTTTTTAAATGCTAATTTCTAATTATAACGTCTCTGAAACCTATGTTTTTTTTCCAGTGAATTTCAAAGGTTTTTTAAATGCTAACTTTTAAGTGTGATAGTAGTTATATCAATTTTTTGTACTGATTTTCTACAGTTTTTTAACTGTTTATTTATAAATATTTTATTCATTAAATAACATTATATATTTTTGCAAAAAAACATTTTTTAATTAAAACTGAAATATTGATGAATTTTCTTGTTTTCATTTTTTATTTTAATATATTTATATCATTTTCTTTAAAAAAAAAAAATAAAATTTTCGCAGTCGCGCACTCAATGTGTACACATCACGGTGGGTGCGCGCATTCCAGCCACCATTTTAGAAAAGTCATGAAGGATCCGTGTATGGTGTGCGATGGCTGCGTGTTTTTCAGTTACATCATATACATTTAATATCACGTGATATGCGCGATTGGTATGCGACCAGTCTGCGACTCCTGCTCCCGCGCACACATGCGCATTACGGTACGAGATGTTTGCACGCTTGCGGGTCTCGCGTGACATCATATACGTGCTGGGGTGCGCTGGGTGCGCGACTCCCGCAAAAAAAAAATTATGTTCCAAAATGATATGTATGTGTCTTTAATATACATATTAAGGCAAGAGATTATGTAAGATATTTATCAAAATAATATGTTTGTACTTATAAGAAACTTATATTTTTAAATATATTTTCGCGAAGTCGGGTGCGTGCGTCGTGAGTGCAGAAAACCAGGTCAGCAGAGCTGCTGTAGAGCCAGAGAACCAGGTCAGCAGAGCTGCTCTAGAGCCTAAGAACTAGGTCAGCAGAGTTGCTGTAGAGCCAGAGAAACCAGGTCAGCAGAGCTGCTTTAGAGGGAGAGAACCAGGTCAGCAGAGCTGCTTTAGAGCCAGAGAACCAGGCCAGCAGAGCTGCTTTAGAGCCAGAGAACTAGGTTAGCAGAGCTGCTTTAGAGCCAGAGAACCAGGTCAGCAGAGCTACTCTAGAGCCAGAGAACCAAATCAGCAGAGCTGCTTTAGAGCCATAGAACCAGGTCAGCAGAGCTGCTTTAGAGCCAGAGAACCAGGTCAGTAGAGCTGGTCTAGAGCCTAAGAACCAGGTCAACAGAGCTGCTCTAGAGCCAGAGAACCAGGTCAGCAGAGCTGCTGCAGAGCCGGAGAAACCAGGTCAGTAGAGCTGCTTTAGAGGGAGAGAACCAGGTCAGCAGAGCTTCTATAGAGCCAGTGAACCATGTCAGCAGAACTGCTTCAGAGCCATAGAACTGGGTCAACTGAGTTGCTTTAGAGCCAGAGAACCAGGTCTGCAGAGCTGTTGTAGAGCCAGAGAACTAGATCAGCAGAGCTGCTCTGTAGCATAAGAACTAGGTCAGCAGAGCTGCTCTAGAGCCAGATCCAGGTCAGCAGACCTGCTGTAGAGCCAGAGAAACCAGGTCAGCAGAGCTGCTTTAGAGAGAGAGAACCAGGTCAGCAGAGCTGCTTTAGAGCCAGAGAACCAGGTCAGCAGAGCTGCTCTAGCTGACACTGACTGACTGACACTGACTGACTGACACTGACTGATTGACACTGACTGACACTGATTGACACTGACAGACTGACTGACACTGACTGACTGACATTGACTGACATTGACTGACTACTCTCTACTACTCTACTACTGACTCTCTACTACTCTACTACGCTCTCTCTACTACTCACTCTCTACTACTCACTCTCTACTACTCTCTACTACTCACTCTCTACTACTCTACTACTCTCTACTACTCACTCTCTACTACTCACTCTCAACTACTCGCTCTCTACTACTCTACTACTCACTCTCTACTACTCACTCGCTACTACTCTCTACTACTCACTCTCTACTACTCACGCTCTACTACTCTCTACTATTCACTCTCTACTACTCTCTACTATTCACTCTCTATTACTCACTCTCTACTACTCACTCTACTACTTTCTACTACTCTCTACCACTCACTCTCTACTACTCTACTACTCACTCTCTACTACTCTCTACTACTCACTCGCTACTACTCTCTACTACTCACTCTCTACTACACTCTCTACTACTCTCTCTCTACTACTCACTCTCTACTATTCACTCTCTACTACTCACTCTCTACTACTCTCTACTACTCACTCTACTACTCTCTGATGCTCTCTAGCACTCACTCTCTACTAATCTACTACTCTCTCTCTACTACTCACTCTCTACTACTCTCTCTACTACTCTCTACTACTCACTCTACTACTCTCTACTACTCACTCTCTACTACTCTCTCTCTACTACTCACTCTCTACTATTCACTCTCCACTACTTACTCTCTACTACTCTCTCTGCTACTCACTCTCTACTACTCACTCTCTACTACTCTACTACTCTCTACTACTCACTCTACTACTCTCTCCTACTCTCTACCACTCACTCTCTACTACTCTACTACTCACTCTACTACTCTACTACTCACTCTACTACTCTCTCTCTACTACTCACTCTCTACTACTCACTCTACTACTCTATACTACTCACTCTGTACTACTCTCTACTACTCACTCTGTACTACTCACTCTCTACTACTCTCTACTGCTCACTCTCCACTACTGATTCTCTACTACTCGCTCTCAACTACTCTCTACTACTCACTCTACTACTCACTCTCTACTACTCTACTACTCTCTCTACTTCTCACTCTCTACTACTCTCTCTACTACTCACGCTCTGCTACTCACTCTCTACTACACACTCTCTACTACTTGCTCTCTGCTACTCGCTCTCTACTACTCTCTAGTACTAACTCTAATACTCACTCTCTACTACTCACTCTCTACTACTCCACTACTCTCTACTACTCACTCTCTACTACTCACGCTCTACTACTCTACTACTCTCTACTATTCTCTCTCTACTACTCACTCTCTACTACTCACTCTCTACTACTCTCTCTACCACTCTCTACTACTCACTCTCTACTACTCTCTACTACTCACTCTCTACTACTCTCTCTCTACTACTCTCTACTACTCACTCTGCTACTCACTCTCTACTACTCTCTACTACTCACTCTCTACTACTCACTCTCTACTACTCTCTACTACTCACGCTCTACTACTCTCTACTACTTTCTACTACTCACTCTACTACTCACTCTCTACTACTCTCAACTACTCACTCTCTAATACTCACTCTCTACTACTCACTCTCTACTACTCACTCTACTACTCTCAACTACTCACTCTCTGATACTTTCTCTACTACTCTCTACTACTCACTCTCTACTCTCTATTACTCGCTCTCTACTCTCCACCTCTCTACCTCTCTCTCTACTACTCTCTACCTCTCTACCTCTACCTCTCTACCTCTACACCTCTACCTATACACTTCTACCTCTCTACCTCTCTGTCCATGCACACATATGCACATATATATATGCATATATATGCATATGCATTTATATATATGTATGTGTATATATATATATATACATATATAAACATATAAATATAATCTGCATATCTATATAAATATAAATTCATGCAAACATATACATATATGCATACATATGCATGGTATGTATATGAAAGTTTGAAAAACTCTAATACAAGCAAAGCTAAAAAGCCACCTAATTACAAACAGAATTGCTTTAACTAAAACGAGGGCGAGACCTATTGCATTTTCAATGCTTGTTTACTTTGATTCCATCAAGAAGGCATTCAGATGTGTCACACATTTTCCATAAATTCTGAATGGTAGCACTCTAGTTGCTCATTAGATCACTGTAGTAAAGCTACTGCTCACCAGGGAAGTCTGCTGCTGGTATTGAAAGTGCATGTTTCAGTCTGCATGGCAGAATTTTTTAATGAAATAGATGAGGATTTGAGAAGTCACTCAAAATGTGCCCTAATTTTTCTTTTTTCCTCACTAATCATAATTTCTATGGCAACATGAACCTCCTCATTGTGTTCCTTTTAAATTAAACTACTCACTCTCTACTACTCACTCGCTACTACTTTCTACTACTCACTCTCTACTACTTACTCTCTACTACTCCCTACTACTCTCTACCACTCTCTCTCTACTACTCCCTCTTTACTACTCACTCTACTACTCTCTACTACTCACTCTCTACTACTCACTCTCTACTACTCTACTACTCTCTACTACTCTCTACTACTCACTCTCTACTACTCACTCTCAACTACTCACTCTACTACTCTCTCTACTACTCACTCTCTACTACTCTCCACTACTCACTCTACTACTCTCTACCACTCACTCTCTACTACTCTCTCTCTCTACTACTCACTCTCTACTACTCACTCAACTACACTCTACTACTCTCTCTGCTACACACTCTCTACTACTCTCTACTACTCTCTACTACTCACTCTACTACTCACTCTACTACTCACTCTCTACTACTCCCTACTACTCACTCTAATACTCACTCTCTACTACTCTCTACTACTCACTCTCTACTACTCCACTACTCTCTACTAATCACTCTCTACTACTCACTCTGTACTTCTCTCTACTACTCACTCTCTACTACTCTCTACTACACACTCTCTACAACTCTCTCTCTACTACTCACTCTCTACTACTCACTCTCTACTACTCTCTCTCTACTACTCTCTACTACTCTATACTACTCACTCTACTACTCACTCTACTTCTCACTCTCTACTTCTCCCTACTACTCACTCTAATACTCACTCTCTACTACTCTCTACTACTAACTCTCTACTACTCCACTACTCTCTACTAATCACTCTCTACTACTCACTCTGTACTACTCACTCTCTACTACTCTCTACTACTCTCTCTCTACTACTCACTCTCTACTACTCACTCTCTACTACTCTCTCTCTACTACTCTCCACTACTCTCTACTAATCACTCTCTACTAATTACTCTCTACTACTCACTCTCTACTACTCACTCTACTACTCTCTCCTACTCACTCTCTGCTACTCTCTCTACTACTCTCTACTACTCTCTCTCTACTCTCTATTACTCATCCTCTACTCTCTACCTCTCTACCTTTCTTTACCTCTCTCTCTACTACTCTCTACCTCTCTACCTCTACCTCTCTACCTCTACGTTTCTACCTCTACACCTCTACCTCTCTACCTCTCTCTACCTCTCTCTACACGCACACATATGTACATATATGCATATGCATTTATATATATGTATGTGTATATATATTATCTACTGGCGGTCGCCAGTAGATAGTTATAGTTAGGACCGTGTTTCCATAGGAAATCCGCAACATTCTATTTGGAATAACTTTGGCGCCGATTGACGAATCCTCGCGAAATTCTCAAAATAGGTGGGGCGCTCTGCTCCGCTCCTACCCTGAAAGTCTCGGGGGGATTCGTCAAGCGGGGGCTGAGAAAAAGGGGGGGTCCCAAAACGCGTTTTTCCCATGCATTTTTCCATAGGACCTTTAGTCCGAGCTACAGCCCGAACGGCTGAACAGAATTACTTGAAATTTGGCAGAGAGGTAGCCCTCAGGTCAAGGATGTGCCTTTTGAAGGTCTTGTGTAAATCTGTTCAGTATTTCCTGAGAAATTAGCATTTAAATCAATATATATATCTATGGGCGCGCTCCGAGCGCGTACCGTAAGCTTACCGTACGCGCACGCCGCCGTGCACAAGCGCGATTCTGATTGGTTGTTAGATCTCAGTAAACATTCGAATCGGTCGAAACCAGGAAGTGTCGGCCGCCATTTTGTCTCTCGCAGTCTGAGGGGGTGAAAAACAAAGGTGGATAACGTGAAAAGGGGGCAGTCTGGACAGTTCCTGACCCCCTAGCCTTTGTCAGGGGGTCCCAGAAGGACCCCCAAGGGCAAAAATTAATTTTAATTTTTTTTCAAAAAATCGCCGAATGCGCGTAGCGTACGCGCACGGCGTAAACGGAGAAATTCCGCTAGGAGAAATTCCGCGAACTTCGCGTAACTATTACGCGTACCGTGCGCGCACGGCCAAAACATTTTTGCAAAAAGGAAAGCTTAAAAAAAAAACAAAAAAAATTGTGAGGTAAGGTTGGCTCTTAAAAGAGCCGTTGGGTTAATACAGGGATGGAGGAAAGAAAGAATGGGAATATTATGAGCGTCTACAAACGTGCTGGTCTATCTTATTGTTAAGAAGGGAAACACTGGTCTCCTTAAAAACAATAAGACCACAACACGTTGTACACCTCATTGCAACCCTCCCAAATCGAGGGTTAATGTCCAGAGGAGCAGAAGAAGGTGATGCTCCCACCTCAGAGGAAGGGCTCAGCTGAGCTGCCGATGATGTACTCGGCTGAGCTTCTGAGGTTGGGCTCAGGTGACTTACTGAAGAGTTTTCTCCAGTATGTCGAGCAAAGGTCCTGGGATGTCTATCCCTAAGGTGTCTCTTCATAGAGTGATTTCCAAAGGAATACTTCTTCCTTGGATCTCCTCTAGATAAAACACGGTCACAAAGTGTGCAAGTGACCAATGGAGCATTGACCTTTTTCTGCCCCTCTGGAAAAGTAAAATACTCCCACACAAAAGAATCCTTTTGTTTCGTCCTTCTCTGTCTGATGATGGTGCTGCTAGGCTCACTCTCAGAAGAGGTCTGCTGCTCTGCCATTGTATCTCAATGTCAATTTAGCTCCTTCTCCTAGGGGATCTCAAGCAGTAATGAGGGGAATGGGTGTGGTGTGGGAAGTTTCTGGAACTGAAAGTAGTTTCAACCAATGAAAAGTGTTCTTTGTGGATCACATGACCTACCGTGCGCGCTCCGTAAGCTTACGGTACGCGCTCGTAAACAAGTACGCATGCGCAAACGTGACGCTTACGGAGAGCTTACGGAGCGCGTACGTAAGACGCACTCGCGCATGCGCATTACACGCCCCTGCGTAACCGCGATGTTGCTTCCGCGCAACGCGCATGCGTGTACGCGTACGTCACGTACGTATCACGTAAGCGCACTGTACTTATGACGTACGGAGCGCGTAGCGTCAGCTTACCGTACGCGCATCGTATCACGTAAGCGCACCGTACTAATGACGTACAGAGCGCGTAGCGTCAGCTTACCGTACGCGCACGGAAAAAAATGCATAAAAAAAAAATTAACCATTCCATAATGCAGGATATAGTACATATATTATTTTATACATAGGTTTACCAAAAATCTCCCAAAAAAATTTGCATTTAAAAAACCGTACAAATTCACTGAAAAAACCATAGGTTTCACACACGTTATAGTTAGGAATTAGCATTTAAAAAACCTTGCAAATTCACTGAAAAAAACCATAGGTTTCACACATGTTATAGTTAGCTGGACATTTCACTCGTAAAAAACCAATGAAATTCCCCCGTTATAGTTAGTTCAGGCAACTATAACTCACGCCACCGCAATCCTCTGTTGATGCTAATACTGTATCTTTAGCTATACATATATTACAAATATTTATTTTTCATAAAGACACATATGTCATCAGTGATGTAATATCTGACATCATCAGCAGAGGATTGCGGTCGCGTGAGTTATAGTTGCCTGCACTAACTATAACGGGGGAAATTTCATTGGTTTTTTACGAGTGAAATGTCCAGCTAACTATAACATGTGTGAAACCTATGGTTTTTTCAGTGAATATATATATATACATACATATATAAACATATATATAATCTGCATATCTATATAAATACAAATATAAATGCATGCATACATATACATATATGCATGTTATGTACATGAAATTTTGAAAAACACTAATAAAAGCAAAGCTAAAAAGCCACCTAATTACAAACAGAATTGCTTTAACTTAAACAAGGGCGAGACCTATTGCATTTTCAATGCTTGTGTACTTTGGTTCCATCAAGAAGGCATTCAGATGTGACACATTTGCCATAAATTCTGAATGGTAGCACTCTAGTTCCTCATTAGATAACTGTAGCAAAGCTACTGCTCACCAGGGAAGTCTGCTGCAGGTATTCAAAGTGCATGTTTCAGTCTGCATGTCAGAACTTTTTAAAGAAATAGAAGAGGATTTGAGAAGTCAAAATGTGCCCTAAGTTTTCTTTCTGCAGCACTAATCATAATTTCTATGGCAAAATGAACCCCCTCATTTTGTTCCTTTGCAAATTAAATGTTTTAAATGTTACCACTTTATTCCAATCAAGATGGCTTCAGGTGTGCCATACCTTTGTCATAAGTAAGACTGTTAGCGCTCTAGTTGTTCTTTAACCCGTTCCGTGCTCATGACGGAACCACTCCGTCATGAGCCATGGGTGCGCTGTGCTCATGACGGAGTGGTTCCGTCATGCTGCGGGCGTTGGCGGCCGCTCCGCCCACGCGGCGCTAATTCCCCGCCTGTGCGGCCGATTAGCGCAGTGGGCGGAGTCGTGACAGAACCACTCCGTCATGAGCACAGCTCGCCCGTGACTCATGACGGAGTGGTTCCGTCACGAGCACGGCGGCACCGCAACTGCCCCCAAACCCCCCCAGCACAGCGGCGGAATTCCTGCCGCTGCGAAGGTGTTAAAACACTCTGGGATTTCTGTCATTGGGCTATACTTGGGCTACATCTTGGTGATATTTGTGCTACATTTGGGCTCTTTTGTCTCTGGTGGCCATCTTGGGAGACTTGTTATGAAGTTTCCTAATTTCCTCATTTACTGCAGTCTCCTCAGTAGGCATACTGTCAGTTTTTTTACTTTGATTCAATGAAGAAGGCATTCAGATGTGTCACACATTTGCCATAAATTCAGAATGTTAGCACTCTAGTTGCTCATTAGATCACTGTAGTAAAGCTACTGCTCACCAGGGAAGTCTGCTGCTGGTATTCAAAGTGCATGTTTCAGTCTGCATGTCAGAATTCTTTAATGAAATAGAAGAGGATTTGAGAAGTCACTCAAAATGTGCCCTAATTTTTCTTTCTGCAGCACTAATCATACATTCTATGGCAAAATGAACCCTCTCATTTTGTTCCTTTTTAAATTAAATGTTTTAAATGTTACCACTTTATTTCAATCAAGATGGCTTCAGGTGTGCCATACCTTTGTCATAAGTAAGACTGTTAGCGCTCTAGCTGTTCTTTGGAACACTCTGGGAAGCTGCAGTAGAACACAAAGGAATCAACTGACAGTCTCTGCCCTTGTTGGATGTACATGTTTTACTGAGAATGTCAGACTTCATTCTCACATGACTGAGAAAGATAATGTGAATTTACAGAAAATATGCTCTCAGTTTAGCTTATAGGTCACCTTCCAAACCTCTGTGGGAAAAGCATGTGAAAATAGTTTTCTCTCAAAGATGATTCATGATATCCCAGCAGAAGGCTTTTTCACATGGTAAAATCACCTTAGAAAATACCACAATTCCTAAAATAAGTATGGTACCATCAACAAATGATTTATAATGTAACTAAAGTCTTAAAACTGCAATGCTTTTTAATGAGGTGCTATCATGTATATTGGTCCCAAGATGGCTGCCAACACTTCTTGGATGAAGTGCTGACAGCCAATCAGATCTCACAATGAGATGTGTGGTTAGGCTCCGCCCAGATATGTATATGATTTTACTTTTGATTTTCTCAGGAACTAATGTACGAATTTACACCATATATGCAAAAGGCACATGCCTGACCTGAGGACTACCTCTTTGCCAAATTTCAAGTAATTCTGTTCAGCCGTTCGGGCTGTACCTTCGACTAAAGGTCCTATGGGAAAATGCATGGGGAAAACGCGTTTTGGGACCCCCCTTTTTTCTCAGCCCCCGCTTGATGAGTCACCCCGAGACTTTCAGGGTAGGAGCTGAGCAGAGCGCCCCATTAGCTTTGAAAATGTCGCGAGGATTCGTCAACCAGCGCCAATGTTTTTCAAAATAGAATTTTCAGATTTCCTATGGAAACTCAGTCCTAACTATAACTATCTACTGGCGACCGCCAGTAGATAATATATATATATATATATATAAATTCACTGAAAAAAACATAGGTTTCAGGGGCGTTATAGTTAGCTGGACTTTTCCCTCGTACAAAACCATTGAAATTCCCCCATTATAGTTAGTTCAGCTAACTATAACTCGCGCGCCCGCAATGCACTGCTGATGACGTCACATATTACGTCACTCATGGCATGGTCAGTGACATCACTCATGACATCACTGATGACATCTCAAATGACATCACTGATGACATCATCCAGTGAATGTGTGTTTTTCTGAAAATTACATATGTTTTATATATGTATATCTCAAGGTCGATTGAAGAATAAATGGGTATATAAGTGTCTAAATGGATGATTTGTTTTTGAAAAATTGATTGTATAACTGACTGATTAAGTGTATCTTAGTGAATACATGGCTTAGTGAGTGATGTTTAAATATGTAAATATCTGTATCAGTCTCTCACTTTGTGTATAAGTGGCTGCATGGGTTGGTGAGTAGCTACATGAGTGTCTTTATAGGTTATTAGTTGGTTTTTTGAGTATCAGTAGGAGTGTCTGAGTGTCTGTATGGTTCGGTGGGGGGTATTACGTAGTGCATAGGTGCATGAATGAGTGACTCACTGTTTGTATGTGTTGAAGACAGCATGTGTGCAGGACTGTATGGGTGGATGAGTGTGTGCATGGGTGTGTTAGTGAGTGAATGACTTTCTCAATAGTGTCTTTATGAGTAACTACATATGTTTTAAACAAGTATATGTGACTATTGATGTATATAAGTGAGTACATGTGAGAGTGAGAGATTGGAAGAGTTCCTGTATGAATAAGTATGTGTTTCTATAAGTGATTGTTTAAAAGACTAAGTATGTGTAAGTTTCTGTAGAAGTAAGTGTGGTGGTGTGTGCATAACTGTATATGCAAGTAAATGGATGTTTGATTCTTTATTAGCATGAGTGACTATGTGTGTGAGTAACTCTATGGATGAGTGGCGTTGTGTAACAGGATGTATAGGTGTATGAGTACATATGATGAGTGAGTACATGTATGAGTGACTGTATAGAACTGTTGGTGAATGAGTGGATTTGTATGTGGATCTTAGAATTACTGAATAGGTTGTTGTAACTGGTATTGGTATGACATTTTTAGTTTCTATTTTTGAATGTGAGTATCAAAGGTTATATTAGGGGGAGAGGAGGTCTGCCACTCTATCACAAGGATGATGTCATCAGTGATGTCATTTGAGATGTCATCAGTGATGTCATGAGTGATGTCACTGACCATGTCATGAGTGATGTAATATGTGACGTCATCAGCAGTGCATTGTGGGCGCGTGAGTTATAGTTAGCTGAACTAACCATCACGGGGGAATTTCAATGGTTTTGTACGAGTGAAAAGTCCAGCTAACTATAACGCCCCTGAAACCTATGTTTTTTTCAGTGAATTTCTAACGTTTTTTAAATGCTAATTCCTAACTATAACGTGCCTGAAACCTATGGTTTTTTCAGTGAATTTCAAAGGTTTTTTAAATGCTAATTTCTAACTATGCCTACAGAGATAGGACATGTGAAGAAAGAAGAAAAAACACACAGAAAGAAAAAAAAGAAATGCAGAAAGAAGCAACAGAAGTCCTCAAAGACGAAGAAAAGTGCAGGAAGAAGGATAACGTGCAGAAAGAACAAACAGAAGAGCAGAAAGAAGCCTTGTTACAAAATCATCCTGTACCCTCAACTTTTTCAGACGGATACTGGTAGTAACTGAGTCTGACTAACCAGTCCTAGAGCCAGTGCTATGTTAAAAGACACTCAGAATACAGTGAAAACACCTACATACACTAGGGAACACTATGCGTTGGGGTCCCCCTGTGATTGGCATGACCTCCTCTGTAAGCCCCTAGTATATAATAGGGCAGGGGATTAAAACTACCTCTTAAAATGCGCCACAGGGCGTGTTTGCACACGTCACCTCAGGCCCCGTCACCTCCCTTCCCCACTGTGTAAACACGCCCTGTGGCCGTTTTAAGTTGGGAGATTAAGTCCCCTTGAATCCTGAGGGTCCCTAGGGTCCAATTAGACCACTAGGTACCTCCAGTAAGCGCCACAGAGCTGCGTTGCAGAGAGATGTAAAAAGGGGCACGGCCTCGACCACCTCTCTGCAACTCAGCGCAGTGGCGCTTACTGGAAGCACCTGGTGGGCTAGTTGGCCCCCAGGGTCCCTCAGGATTGAAGGGGAATTATTTCCCCAACTTAAAACGCGCCACAGGGCGTGTTTGCACACGTTAACTCAGGCCCCGTCCCATCCCTTCACCACTGTGTAAACACGCCCTGTGGCCGATTTTAGTTGGAAGATTAAGGTCATTTGAATCCTGAGGGTCCCTAGGGTCCAAAAGAGACCACTAGGTACCTCCAGTAAGCGCCACAGAGCTACGTTGCAGAGAGGTGTAAAAAGTGGCACGCCTGGACCACCTCTCTGCAATGCAGCTCAGTGGCGCTTACTGGAAGCAGCTGGTGGGTTAGTTAGCCCCCAGGGGCTCTCAGGATTGAAGGGGAATTATTTCCCCAACTTAAAACGCGCCATAGGGCGTGTTTGCACACGTCACCTCAGGCCCCGTCCCCTCCCTTCCCCACTGTGTAAACACGCCCTGTGGCCGTTTTAAGTTGGGGGATTAAGTCCCCATGAATCCTGAGGGTCCCTAGGGGCAAAATAGCCCACTAGGTACGTCCAGTAAGCTCCATTGCAGAGAGGTGTAAAAAGGGTACCAGCCTGCACCACCTCTCTGCAACGCAGAGCAGTGGCGCTTACTGGAAGCACCTGGTGGGCTAGTTGGCCCCCAGGGTCCCTCAGGATTAAAAGGGAATTATTTACCCAACTTAAAACGCGCCACAGGGCGTGTTTGCACACGTCACCTCAGGCCCCGTCCCCTCCCTTCACCACTGTGTAAACGTGCCCTGTGGCCATTCTAAGTTGAGAGATTAAGTCCCCTTGAATCCTAAGGGTCCCTAGGGTCAAACTAGCCCACTAGGTACCTCCAGTAGGCACCACACAGCTGCGTTGCATAGAGGTGGAAAAAGGGGCGTGGCCTCAGAACACCTGTCTGCAACGCAGCTCCCTGGCGCATACTGGAGATACCTGTTGGGCTAGTTGGCCCTCAGGGACCCTCAGTATTGAAGGGGAATTAATTCCCCAACGTACAACTGGCCAGGGGGCACGTTTGCAGAGTGCTGCAAGGAAGGGGCGTGGCCTCTGGCATGATGCCTGTCTTTCATTTATTTCATTTTTTTAAGAAGGAGGGCTGAGTGGCCTCCCTTTTTTTTCTAATTTATTGGCCCTGGGGACCCCATCCCCCAGGGCCTGCACCCTACTTTTTTTTGTTGAAAAAAATTTATTTGGAAGGGGGATGCGTGGCCCCCCTCCCAAGGTCTTAATCGGCCCCGGGGACCCCAACTCCCGGGTCATGGCCTTTTTAAAAAAAAAATTCTTTAGGAGGGGGGCTGCGTTGCCCCCCTCCTCAGGCCACTTATGGCCCCGGGGACCCCATCCACCGGGGCCGGCCTTTGTTTTTTATTATTTTAAAAAATATATATTTATAGAAACACATAGAGATGCTGGACAAACCATATGTACCTATCACCATGACGATTTGTGTGATATTCATTAAAAGGTGACTATGCATACAATGAATCCACATGGAATGTATTTACACCGCTAGTGAAGCTCTGACGTGTCTGAAGCCCTACCGTGCCTAATCCCGGCACCCCCGCCGGTGGGTACTCTCCAAGTAGACACCCGGGTTGTTTATTTATACAAACATGGGTAGCAATTGTCGGGCACATTTTATACACACACACACCAAGCCATTCAAAGGGGATTCGACAAAAATTCGACCTAACTATGCAAGAAACCCCCCTCACGGTTAATAAAACACACATCCACCGGAAAAGGAAAGGAGGAGGACCTCACTTTGGAGTCACAGCGTGCTCCTGGCTGAGCCCAATGCTGTGTTACACCGACCAGTGCCCGCCGAGTGCCACACACCTCTGTGTTTTATTCCACCAGCTAGTGCATATGCTATGACACTCCCTAGCCCACTGTAACACCACTCCGTAAATATGTCATGCCACACTTGCCTTCGCACTGGTTATATTGCCCCATCTAACGTGCCTTCTTCGATGCCTATGTTATAACGCACAGCTCGATGCCATACATATTACAATCTGGGATCCATATCTTTGTCACAGTGCATATGCAACGTTACACTCCCCAGCACATATTTTATATTACAACTTTAGAGACTAGTTAGGTTACACAACACTGCCCTTTGCATATTACACTCCAAGGCGCATATCGCATAGCACGCGCTAGTGCCTGTGCTATCTCTCGCTCTCCAATGAATCTGTCATTGCGCACAATGTATTGCATATTATATTTCACGCCCTGGTTCATCTTATATCACACTTTTTGGGGCATAGTTTATACCATATACTATATCTAGTTTTCATTTTCAATCGTGCTCTCAGGACTATGTTCTATATAATACTGTGTCCACCTACCCTTTTCACGGGCATTACATTTTGCGATGGAGGGTCAGGGGGTGTTTCTGCCAAGTGAGCCCGGAGTCACAGTCACAGACGTCCTCTTCTTCCTGAATAAAAGTGAGATTATGCTGCATACTTGTTCATATTTTAAGTAGTTCGCACAGACACACATTTTAAAAACAATAACGTTCCTAATACCCACCTTCTCTGAACAGTTAGCTTTCTGCCCCATCCACCTCCTCCCTATCCTCTGTTCTCTGAATCCATGGACTAGCCTCCTCCATTCTGCCATGCATGGTCTGATGTGCTGCCACTGCCCTCCATTTAGCATGATGTACCAGTCCACTCCTCCTGCCCTCCATTGCCCAATTCTATGGCCCATCATTGACCTCCTGCTTAGCCTCTGTGCTTAGCTTGCTGCCCCTATTCTCCTTCCCCCTGCCCTCCGATGCATGCCCCTGCTCCATCCTTTTTGCCCACCATGTTCCGTGGACCTGCCACTCCTATCTACTCTGAGTGTTCTTTTGAGCTGCCACTCCCCTCCCACCTGCCTAGCATTGTCAGATGACTGTAACCTGTCCCTGCCACCTCCACCCTGCTTGTCCACATGCCATGCCCCTATCCCCTTCCTCCTGTCCTCCATGGTCCATTTTACTGCCACATCCTTCTGCCCTCCCTGGTCTGTTGTGCTGCAACTGCTCCTCCTGCCTGCCCCACGTGGTCTGTTGTGAGGCCCCTTCCCCTGAACTCTCATGTCTGTGCCCAGGTCCTGACCCTCCCTTCTATCTCCCATGGTCCTTTGTGCATGCCCCTGCACCCTCCTTCTTGCCCATCATAGCCATTGTGCTGCCACTAACCCTCTCGCTTGCCATGCATGGTCTTCTGTGCTGCCATGGCCCCTCCCACCTGACCTGTGTTGTCAGCTAGCTGCCCCTGACCCCCTCCCACCTTCCCTCCATGGTCTGTGTGTATGCCATCATAGTCTCACTGTTGCTCTCCATGGTGTGTCTTGTTTCTAGTGCCCATACTGCCTGACCTCCATGGTCATCTTGCTGCTCCTGCCCTGCCCCCTTGCCCCCAGCCCTCTGTTTCCATGTGCAGACCCCTATTCCCTCCCTCCTGGCTTGTCTGTTCCATTGTAATGCCCCTGATCCATCCCTCCTGCCCTTTATGGTCTGTTATGCTGCAGCTTTCTCTCCTGTCTGTCCATTATGGTCAGCTAGCTACCATTGCCTCTTCCCCCATGTTCTCTGTTGTCCATGTGCATGGTCCTGTCCCCTAACTATTGCTTTCTATGGATTGTTGTGCTGCACTCCCGTCCCGCATGCCCTGCGTGGTGTATTGTGCTGCTGCAAACCCTGATGCCTGCCCTATAGGGTCAGTTTGGTGCACCTCTCCATGTCCCTTCTGTCCTCTGTTATCCGAGTCCATGTCCCTACCCCAATTCCTCCTGCCTACCATGATCCAATGTACCATACTTGCGAACATTTTGAACTTGGTAAGAGGGAGATTTTGAAAACAAACTGGGGTATTGATTTTCCCCTTTGTGTTACATTGAAAAAGAGGAGATTGTAGACAGGGGACAGATCAAATAAAGCCCATTTGGGCTTAAAAACATTGGACGTTTCCAGGCTGAAACGGGTCTCTTGGCATGTATGGTTGTACTACCACTGCCTCTTCCTTCTGCCCACAATGGTCTATTATATTGCCACAGCCTCTCTTGCCAGTCCTGTATTGTTGGTTTGTTGCCGCTGCCCCCCTTTCCACTGCCCTCCATAGTCTGTTGTGCTGCCACTGCCCTTCCTGCCTGCCCAGTGTGGTCAAATTGTTGCCTCTGCACTCAATTTTCAGAGTCCGTGCCACTGGCCTCTGCCTCTCAACAGTATCCCAATGAACAACTAGATTGCTAACATTCTATATTTATTACAAAAGTATGGAACGCCTGACGTCATCTTGATGTAATCAAAACTGTAATACCTAGAGCATTTCCTTTAGAAAATACATATATGAGAGGGTCTTATTTGCATCAAAATTATGGTTAGTGCTCTAAAAAACTAAAATGAGGAAATATTTTCTGAGTTTTCAAATAGCGACAAAGAACTTTTAAATTATTTGTAATCTTTATGTTTTTTTATCCAGTTGACCACTTGATTAAATGTTGCACTTAGGGGAGAGGATGTGGTGTTATTTCCAGAGCTGCAGACTTTGCAACTGGGGAACCAGGTTGGAGTTTCTGCTTCAGCTCAACATTCTGTGATACTGGTCAAATCACTTAATCACCCCATGTCTGCAACCAAAATGAATTTGATCTTGTGTGATGTAACCAATGCTCATGTAAAGCACTCCAATACCTGACAAGTCTGCACTATATAAAACTGCAAATACAGAAAAAATAAGTGTTTGCACACTTCTGTCATTGGGCTACATGTGGGCTACATCTGGGTGATATTTGTGCTGCATTTGGGCTCTTTTGTCTCTGGTGGCCATCTTGGGAGATTTATTTGTTATGAAGTTTCCTAATTTCCTCATTTACTGCAGTCTCCTCAGTAGGAAAATACTTTCAGTTTTTTACCTTGGTTCCATCAAGAAGGCATTCAGATGTGTCACACATTTGCCATAAATTCTGAACGTTTGCACTGTAGTTGCTCATTAGATCACTGTAGTAAAGCTACTGCTCACCAGGGAAGTCTGCTGCTAGTATTCAAAGTGCATGTTTCAGTCTGCATGTCAGAATCTTTTTATGAAATAGAAGAGGATTTGAGAAGTCAAAATGTGCCCTAATTTTTCTTTCTGCAGCACTAATCATAATTTCTAGGGCAAAATGAACCCCCTCATTTTGTTCCTTTGTAAATTAAATATTTTAAGTGTTACCACTTTATTCCAATCAAGATGTCATCAGGTGTGCCATACTTTTGTCATAAGTAAGACTGTTAGCGCTCTAGTTGTTCGTTAGAACACTCTGGGACATTCTGTCATTGGGCTATACTTGGGCTACATCTGGGTGATATTTGGGCTACATTTGGGCTCTTTTGTCTCTGGTGGCCATCTTGGGAGATTTATTTGTTATGAAGTTTCCTAATTTCCTCATTTACTGCAGTCTCCTCAGTAGGAAATACTTTCAGTTATTTACTTTGGTTCCATCAAGAAGGCATTCAAATGTGTCACACATTTGCCATAAATTCTGAATGTTAGCACTCTAGTTGCTCATTAGATCACTGCAGTAAAGCTACTGCTCACCAGGGAAGTCTGTTGCTGGTATTCAAAGTGCATGCTTCAGTCTGCATGTCAGAATGTTTTTATGAAATAGAAGAGAATTTAAGAAGTCAAAATGTGCCCTAATTTTTCTTTCTGCAGCACTAATCATAATTTCTAATGCAAAATGAACCCCCTCATTTTGTTCCTTTGTAAATTAAATATTTTAAGTGTTACCACTTTATTCCAATCAAGATGGCTTCAGATGTGCCATACTTTTGTCATAAGTAAGACTGTTAACGCTCTAGTTGTTCGTTAGAACACTCTGGAACATTCTGTCATTGGGCTATACTTGGGCTACATCTGGGTGATATATGGGCTACATTTGGGCTCTTTTGTCTCTGGTGGCCATTTTGGGAGACTTATTTGTTATGAAGTTTCCTAATTTCCTCATTTACTACAGTCTCCTCAGTAGGAAATACTTTCAGTTTTTTTACATTGATTCCATCAAGAAGGCATTTAGATGTGTCACACATTTTCCATAAATTCAGAATGTTAGCACTCTAGTTGCTTATTAGATCACTGTAGTAAACCTACTGCTCACCAGGGAAGTCTGCTGCTGGTATTGAAAGTTTAAGTCTGCATGTCAGAATTTTTTAATGAAATAGAAGAGGATTTGAGAAGTCACTCAAAATGTGCCCTAATTTTTCTTTTTGCAGCATTAATCATACTTTCTATGGCAAAATGAACCCCCTCATTTTGTTCCTTTTTAAATTAAATGTTTTAAGAGTTACCACTTTACTCCAATCAAGATGGCTTCAGGTGTGTAATAGGTTTGTCATAAGTAGGACTGTTAGCGCTCTAGTTGTTCTTTAGAACACTCTGGGTAGCTGCAGTAGAACACAAAGGAATCAACTGACAGTCTCTGCCCTTGTTGGATGTACATGTTTTACTGAGAATGTCAGACTTCGTTCTCACATGACTGAGAAAGATAATGTGAATTTACAGAAAATATGCTCTCAGTTTAGCTTATAGATCACCTGCCAAATTTGGTGTAATTCCGTTTGGCAGTTCGGGCTGTAGCTGCGTCAACAGGTCCTATGAGAAAATGCATGGGGAAAACGTGTTTTGGGACTCCCCTTTTTTCTCGGCCCCCGCTTGACGAATCACCGAGAAATTTTCAGGATAGGAGCGGACCGGAGCTGGCCAAAAGTTTGCAAAATTTCGTGAAGATTCGTCAATCAGCGCCAACGTATTCCAAATAGAATGTTTCGGATTTCCTATGGAAAAGAGGTCCTAACTATAACTACCTACTGGCGACTGCCAGTAGGTAATATATATACATATATATATATATATATATATATATATATATATATATATATATATATATTACCTACTGGCGGTCGCCAGTAGGTAGTTATAGTTAGGACCCTGTTTCCATAGGAAATCCGCAACATTCTATTTGGAATAACTTTGGCGCCGGTCGACGAATCCTCGCGAAATTTTCAAAATAGGTGGGGCGCTCCGCTCCGCTCCTACCCTGAAAGTCTCGGGGGGATTCGTCAAGCAGGGGCCGAGAAAAAAGGGGGGTCCCAAAACGCGTTTTCCCCATGCATTTTTCCATAGGACCTTTAGACACAGCTACAGCCCGAACGGCTGAACAGAATTACTTGAAATTTGGCAGAGAGGTAGCCATAAGGTCAAGGAAGTGCCTTTTGCAGGTCTGGTGTAAATCTGTTCAGTATTTCCTGAGAAAATAGCATTTAAAAGCATATATATATGTGGGCGGAGCCTAACCACACATCTCATCCTGAGATCTGATTGGCTGTCAGCACTTCATCCAAGAAGTGTTGGCAGCCATCTTGGGACCAATATACATGATAGCACCTCATTAAAAAGCATTGCAGTTAATAGAAGGTTTTAAGACTTTAGTTACATTATAAATCATTTGTTGATGGTACCATACTCATTTTAGGAATTGTGGTATGTTCTAAGGTGATTTCACCATGTGAAAAAGCCTTCTGCTGGGATATCATGATTGAGAGAAAAATATTTTCTCATGCTTTTACCACAGAGGTTTGGAAGGTGATCTATAGGCTAAACTGAGAGCTTATTTTCTGTAAATTCACATTATCTTTCTCAGTCATGTGAGAATGAAGTCTGACATTCTCAGTAAAACATGTACATCCAACAAGGGCAGAGACTGTCAGTTGATTCCTTTGTGTTCTACTGCAGCTTCCCAGAGTGTTCCAAAGAACTACTAGAGCGCTAACAGTCCTACTTATGACAAACGTATGGCACACCTGAAGCCATCTTGCTTGGATTAAAGTGGTAACTCTTAAAACATTTAATTTAAAAAGGACCCAAATGAGGGGGTTCATTTTTCCATAAAAAGTATGATTAGTGCTGCAGAAAGAAAAATTAGGTCACATTTTGAGTGACTTCTCAAATCCTCTTCTATTTCATTAAAAAATTCTGACATGCAGACTGAAACATGCACTTTCAATACCAGCAGCAGTTTTCCCTGGTGAGCAGTAGCTTTACTACAGTGATCTAATGAGCAAAAAGAGTGCTAACATTCTGAATTTATGGCAAATGTGTGACATATCTGAATGCCTTCTTGATGGAATCAAAGTAAAAAACTGAAAGTATTTCCTACTGAGGAGACTGCAGTAAATAAGGAAATTAGGAAACTTCATAACAAATAAGTCTCCCAAGATGGCCACCAGAGACAAAAGAGCCCAAATGTAGCCCAAATATCACCCAGATGTAGCCCAAGTATAGCCCAATGACAGAATGTCCCAGAATGTTCTTAAAAACAACTAGAGCGCTTACTGTCTTCATTATGACAAAAGTATGGCACACCTGAAGCCATCTTGATTGGAATAAACTGGTAACACTTAAAACATTTAATTTAAAAAGGAACACAATGAGGAGGTTCATTTTGCCATAGAAATTATGATTAATGCTGAAGAAAGAAAATGAGGGCACATTTTGAGTGACTTCTCAAATCCTCTTCTATTTCATTAAAACATTCTGACATGCAGACTGAAACATGCACTTTTAATACCAGGAGCAGACTTCCATGGTGCAGTAGTTTTACTACAGTGATCTAATGAGCAACTAGAGTGCTAACATTCAGAATTTATGGCAAATGTGTGACATATCTGGATACCTTCATGATGGAATCAAAGTAAAAAACTGAAAGCATTTCCTACTGAGGAGACTGCAGTACATGAGGAAATTAGGAAACTTCATAACAAATAAATCTCCCAAGATGGCCACCGGAGACAAAAGAGCCCAAATGTAGCCCAAAATCACCCAGATGTAGCCCAAATATAGCCCAATGACAGAAGTGTGCAAAACACTTATTATTTTGTGTTTTTGCAGTGTTATATAGTGCAGACTTGTCAGGTATTGGAGTGCTTTACATGAGCATTGGTTACATCACACAAGAACAAATTCATTTTGGTTGTAGACATGGGGAGACTAAGTGATTTGACCAGAATCACAGAATGTCGAGCTGAAGCAGAAACTTCAACCTGGTTCCCCAGTTGCAAAGTCTGCAGTTCTGGAAGTAACACCACATCCTCTCCCCTAAGTGCAACATTTAATCAAGTGGTCAACTGGATAAAAAAACATAAAGATAACAAATAATTTAAAAGTGCTTTGTCGCTATTTGAAAACTCAGAAAATATGTCCTTATTTTAGTCTTTTAGAGCACTAACCATAATTTTGATGCCAATAAGACCCTCTCATATATGTAATTTCTAAAGGAAATGCTCTAGGTATTACAGTTTTGATTACATCAAGATGATGTCAGGCGTTCCACACTTTTGTAATAAATATAGAATGTTAGCAATCTAGTTGTTCATTAGGATACTGTTGAGAGGCAGAGGCCAGGGGCACGGACTCTGAAAATTGAAGGCAGGTAGGAGGGTGCAAAGGCAACAATTTAACCACACTGAGCAGGCAGGAAGGGCCATGGAAGCACAACAGACTATGGAGGGCAGTGGAAAGGGGGGCAGGGGCAACAAACCAACAATACAGGACTTGCAAGAGAGGCTGTTGGAGGGAAGATCTATTACGGGTCAAGGAAGCTAGGGGCGGTCCCCAGATCCCCGGGAGCCACCACAGAACTGAGCAGGAGAGTGAGTCAGGGACAAAAGGGGCACCTTAATTTGAGCCGGGGTGCCTAGGAACGCTTGCTCCAAAAATGAAGAAAACAGACATATGAGACATGGAATTGGAGGCAGAATACAATGGCAGTTTAATGAGAAGATGCAACTTCAAAGAAACCGCAGAATAGAGACATAAAGTACAAAATACAGAATCCAGATAATCATACAGCTGTCATAATATTCTCTGTATCTCAATTAATGTACTGACAGAGAGAGAGAGAAAACACATCTATAAATGCATCATGAGAAACAAGTTACACCAAGGAAAATGTTACCTAGGAACACTCACGTTTACTCTTAGAGCAAGCATTCCTGCAATTACAATACAAAATCTTTTAAATGCAAAAGTAAAGAGAACAATGGTTAAACATAACATGACATTTCATATAGGTAAAATAGAATAAGATACTTCAAGCAAAGCAGAGCAAGACATTTTAAGCAAAGGAAGACAAGAGCTCCCAGCTCTTGGGGAAAACCTGCACTGCCTGTTAACCTACATACAGACGGCGAGGTAGTCCGTCGATATCTGTGGCTGCTCCCTTTTTATATCATTTTGTGGGCTCCTTTGCACGCTACATCTACCTACGTATGCTACCCAAAAGCTTCGTCTGCAGATTTTACCAGACATTTCGTCATTTACCCACTTAATGCTGACAATGGACTGGGTGAAAAGGTCAGTCTCTCAGGCCAATCGCTTATCGTAAGTTCCATAGAGCAAGCAGAAAATAATGGGTATTGTACGGGAATTCAATATATTCATGTATAAAATCTCCTCAGTTCTCCTAACTTGACGCTCTGCGGTTGCCACTTCCTTAAAAGCGGGAAACCTGCCCAGGAAGCAAGTACCAGTCCAGGATGCAGCCTACTGTATGTCGACAGCTTCAGGGGGATGTTGAACTTTGATACCGAGCACGGAGCACTCGGGTAGGGTGGGGGCTACTAGTTTGGATCAGAAGGCCTCGCAGACCTGCCTTCAGACTGCTATACACTAAAATTGCAGAGCTATGGTCAATTTAACAAAGAGGCCTACATATTGAACAGAAGGGCCTACACAGGGGTTTTATGCTGGCTGAGTGGTAAGGATGTCTCAGGATAATTATATAGCAACACAGGACCCGCTGGTCAATTTAATACGGCCTACAAATGCAGCTGGCAGGGCAAGGACAAGGGTCTCATACTTCAGGTGTGGACAGAACGGGCCAGGGGCCCCCTGTGATACAAAATCTACCCTCCTTCAAGGCTGTGGCAATGTAATAGACCATTGTGGGCAGAAGGAAGAGGCAATGGTAGTACAACCATACATGCCAACAGACCCGATTCAGCCAGGAAACGTCCAATGTTTTTAAGCTCAAATGGGCTTTATTTGATCTGTCTCCTGTCTACAACATCCTCTTTTTCAAGGTAACTCAAAGGGGAAAATCAATACCCCAGTTTTTTTTCAAAATCTCCCTCTTACCAAGTTCAAAATGTTCGCAAGTATGGTACATTGGATCATGGAAGGAAATGGGATAGGGACATGGACTTGGATAACAGAGGACAGGAGGGACATGGAGAGGTGCACCAAACTGACCCTGCAGGGCAGGCATCAGGGTTTGCAGCAGCACAATACACCACACAGGGCATGCAGGACGGGAGTGCAGCACAACAATCCATAGAAAGCAAGAGGGAGGGGACAGGACCATGCACATGGACAACAGAGAACAGAGGGGCAAGAGGCAATGGTAGCTAGCTGACCATAATGGACAGACAGGAGAGAAAGCTGCAGCATAACAGACCATAAAGGGCAGGAGGGACGGATCAGGGGCATTACAATGGAACAGACAAGCCAGGAGGGAGGGAGTAGGGCTGGGGGCAAGGGGGCAGGGCAGGAGCAGCAAGATAGCCATGGAGGTCAGGCAGGATGGGCACTAGAAGCAAGACACACCATGAAGAGCAACAGTGAGACTGTGATGGCATACACACAGACCATGGAGGGAAGGTGGGAGGGGGTCAGGGGCAGCTAACTGACCACACAGGGAAGGTGGGAGGGGCCATGGCAGCACAGAAGACCATGCATGGCAAGTGGGAGGGTTAGTGGCAGCACAATGGCTATGATGGGCAAGAAGGAGGGTGGAGGGGCATGCACAAAGGACGATGGAGGATAGAAGGGAGGGTCAGGACCTGTGCACAGACAAGAAAGTTCAGGGGAAGGGACCTCACAACAGACCACACGGGGCAGGCAGGAGGAGCAGTTGCAGCACAACAGACCAGGGAGGGCAGAAGGGTGTGGCAGTACAATGGACCATGTAGGACAGGAGGAAGAGGATAGGGGCATGGCATGTGGACAGGCAGGGTGGAGGTGGCAGGGACAGGTTACAGTCATCTGACAATGCTAGGCATGTGGGAGGGGAGTGGCAGCTCAACAGAACACTCAGAGTAGATAGGAGTGGCAGGTCCATGGGACATGGTGGGCAAAAAGGATGGAGCAGGGGCATGCACAAAGACATCGGAGGGCAGGGGGAAGGAGAATAGGGGCAGCAAGCTAAGCACAGAGTTTAAGCAGGAGGTCAATGATGGGGCATAGAATTGGGCAATGGAGGGCAGGAGGAGTGGACTGGTACATCATACTAAATTGAGGGCAGTGGCAGCACATCAGACCATGCATGGCAGGAGGGAGGAGGCTAGTCCATGGATTCACACAACAGAGGATAGGGAGGAAGGGGATGGGGCAGCAAGCTAACTGTTCAGAGAAGGCGGGTATTAGGAACTTTATTGTTTTTAAAACATTGTGTCTGTGCGAACTACTTAAAATATGAACAAGTATGCAGCATAATCTCACTTTTATTCAGGAAGAAGAGGACGTTTGTGACTGTGACTCCGGGCTCACTTGGCAGAAACACCCCCTGACCCTCCACCCCCTATCGCAAAATGTAATGCCCGTGAAAAGGGTAGGTGAACACAGTGTTATATAGAACATAGTCCTGAGAGCACGATTGAAAATGAAAACTAGATATAGTGTATGGTATAAACTATGCACCAAAAAGTGTGATATAAGATGAACCGGGCGTGAAATATAATATGCAATACATTGTGCGCAATGACAGATTCATTGGAGAGCGCGAGATAGCACAGGCACTAGCGTGTGCTATGCGATATGCGCCTTGGAGTGTAATATGCACAGGGCAGTGTTGTGTAACCTAACTAGTCTCTAATGTTGTAATATAAAATATGTGCTGGGGAGTGTAACGTTGCATATGCACTGTGACAAAGATATGGATCCCAGATTGTAATATGTATGGCATAGCACTGTGCGTTATAACATAGGCATCGAGAAAGGCACGTTAGATGGGGCAATATAACCCGTGCAAAGACAAGTGTGGCATGACATATTCACGGGGTGGTGTTACAGTGCACATGGGCTAGAGAGTGTCATAGCATATGCACTAGCTAGTGGAATACAACACAGAGGTGTGTGGCACTCGGCAGGCAATGGTGGGTGTAACACAGCATTGGGCTCTGTCAGGAGCACGCTGTGACTCTCAAGTGATGTTCGTCCCCTTTCCAGAGAGTAAAACAAAAAGTATTACACATCCGGCAGTGGATGTGTGTTTTATTAACCGTGAGGGGGGTTTCTTGCATAGTTTTGGTCGAATTTTTGTCGAATCCCCTTTGAATGGCTTGGTGTGCATGTGTATTAAATGTGCCCGTCAATAGCTACCCATGTTTGTATAAATAAACGACAAGGGTGTCTACCAGGATTAGGCACGGTAGGGCATCAGACATGTCAGAGCTTCACTAGTGGTGTAAATACATTCCACGTGGATTCATTGCATGCATAGTCGCCTTTTAATGAATATCACGCAAATCGTCATGGTGATAGGTACGTACGGTTTGTCCAGCATGTCCTAGGTGTGTCTATAAATATATATTTTTTTAAAATAATAAAAAACAGTGGCCGGCCCTGGGGATTGGGGTCAAAAAAATATAATTAGGAGACTGGCCCTGGGGGATGGGGTCATCAGGGCCAATAAATTAGAATAAGAAGGGGAACCAAACAGCCCCCCTTCTTAAAAAACTAAAATAAATAAAAGACTGGCATCGTGCCGGAGGCCATGCCCCCTCCGTGCAGCACTCTGCAAACGCGCCCCCAACAGGCATCTCCAGTATGCGCCAGGGAGCTGCGCTGCAGCCAGGTGTTCTGAGGCCAAGCCCCTTTTTACACCTCTCTGCAACGCAGCTCTGTGGCGCTTACTGGAGGTACCTAGTGGTCTAGTTTGACCCTAGGGACCCTTAGGATTCAAGGGGACTTAATCTCTCAACTTAGAACAGCAACAGGGCGCGTTTACACAGTGGTGAAGGGAGGGGACGGGGCCTGAGGTGACGTGTGCAAACACGCACTATGGCACGTTTTAAATTGGGGATATAATTTCCCTTCAATACTGAGGGCCCCTGGGGGCTAACTAGCCCACCAAGTGCTTCCAGTAAGCGCCACTGAGCTGCATTGCAGAGAGGTGGTCCAGGCCGTGCCACTTTTTACACCTCTCTGCAACGCAGCTCTGTGGCACTTACTGGAGGTACCTAGTGGGCTAGTTGGACCCTAGGGACCCTCAGGATTCAAATGAACTTAATCTCCCAACTAAAAATGGACACAGGGCGTGTTTACACAGTGGTGAATGGAGGGGACGGGGCCTGAGTTAACGTGTGCAAAAACGCCCTGTGGCCTGTTTTACGAGGTAGTTTTAATCCCCATGCCCTATTATATACTAGGGGCTTACAGAGGAGGTCATGCTAATCACAGGGGGACCCCAACGCATAATGTTCCCTAGTGTATGTAGGTGTTTTCACTGTATTCTAAGTGTCTTTTAACATAGCACTGGCTCTAGGACTGGTTAGTCAGACTCAGTTACCACCAGTATCCGTCTGAAAAAGTTGAGGGTACAGGATGATTTTGCAACAAGGCTTCTTTCTGCTCTTCTTTTTGTTCTTTCTGCACGTTATCCTTCTTCCTGCACTTATCTTCGTATTTGAGGACTTCTGTTGCTTCTTTCTGCACTTCTTTTGTTTCTTTCTGTGCATTTTTTCTTCTTTCTTCACATGTCCTATCTCTGTAGGCATAGTTAGAAATTAGCATTTAAAAAACCTTTGAAATTCACAGAAAAAACCATAGGTTTCAGGCACGTTATAGTTAGGAATTAGCATTTAAAAAACCTCAGAAATTCACTGAAAAAACCATAGGTTTCAGGGGTGTTATAGTTAGCTGGACTTTTCACTTGTACAAAACCATTGAAATTCCCCCGTTATAGTTAGTTCAGCTAACTATAACTCGCGCGCCCGCAATGCACTGCTGATGATGTCACATATTACATCACTCATGACATGGTCAGTGACATCACTCATGACATCACTGATGACATCTCAAATGACATCACTGATTACATCACTGATGACATCATCCTTGTGATAGAGTGGCAGACCTCCTCTCACCCTAATATAACCTTTGATACACACATTCAAAAATAGAGACTAAAATTTTCAAAACAATGGACATACCAATACCAGTTACAACAACCTCTTCAGTAATTCTAAGATCCACATACACATCCACTCATTCACCAACAGTCCTATACAGTCACTCATACATGTACTCACTCATCATATGTACTCATACACCTATACATCCTGTTACACAATGCCACTCATCCATAGAGTTACTCACACACATAGTCACTCATGCTAATAAAGAATCAAACATACATTTACTTGCATATACAGTTATACACACACCACCATACTTACTTCTACGGAAACTTACACATACTTAGTCTTTTAAACAATCACTTAAAGAAACACATACTTATTCATACAGGAACTCTTTCAATCTCTCACTCTCACATATACTCACATATATACACCAATAGTCACATATACTAGTTTAAAACATATGTAGTTACTCATAAAGACACTATTGAGACAGTCATTCACTCACTAACACACCCATACACTCACTCATCCACCCATACAGTCCTGCACACATGCTGTGTTCAACCCATACAAACAGTGAGTCACTCATTCATGCACCTATGCACTACGTAATACCCCCCACCGAACCATGCAGACACTCAGACTGATACTCAAAAAAACAACTAATAACCTATATAGACACCCATGTAGCTACTCACCAACCCATGCAGCCACTTATACACAAAGTGAGAGACTGATACAGATATTTACATATTTAAACATTACTCACTAAGCCATGTATTCACTATGATACACTTAATCAGTCAGTTACACAATCAATTTTCAAAAACAAATCATCCATTTAGACACTTATATACCCATTTATTCTTCCATCGACCTTGAGATATACATATATAAAACATATTTAATTTTCAGAAAAACACACATTCACTGGATGATGTCATCAGTGATGTCATCAGTGATGTCATTTGAGATGTCATCAGTGATGTCATGAGTGATGTCACTGACCATGTCATGAGTGATGTAATATGTGACGTCATCAGCAGTGCATTGCGGGCGCGCGAGTTATAGTTAGCTGAACTAACTATAACGGGGGAATTTCAATGGTTTTGTACAAGTGAAAAGTCCAGCTAACTATAACACCCCTGAAACCTATGGTTTTTTCAGTGAATATATATATATATATATATATATATATATATATATATATATATATATATAAATATATATTTATTTATTTTTAATCTCTTTTCTTATGACCTTTTTAGGTGTTGCTTTTACTGTATGGATCAACTGAGTGTAGATTTTACCCATACTGTTTATGTACATGAAATGATGGGAGAAAGAAATTCTTGATTATTTGTAAGCATATATTAGTTAACATGAAATGTTGAAAAAATTCTTGATTATTTGTAAGTATATATTAGTTAAATTGTTTTTAGCTATGCATATGATCAAATTGTTGTACTTTGTATACTCTCACCAAATTAAAAAAATGTAAAAATAAAAGATTCTCAGCTTTGCTTGAATGCTGCTCAGTATCTAGTCCAATGACGCCTGCGATCAGGTGCTGCTTGGCATTGAGTCCAGGGCAGCCTTTGATAGAGTTCTGCTTGGTGTCGAATATGGTGAAGCCATCAACAAAGTTTGTCAGCATGAATGCTCGGCGTTGAGTTCGGTAAAGCTTTCAGTTAAGCATGGAAGAGTACTCTCTTACCACAGCCAGGGGTCCAAGACCTTGGGAAGGGTAATTGAGGGCCAGGGCTCACTCCTACAGAGACTAACAGGGGGGAAAAAGTCAAGTCCAGTTAGGACTGGTCAGCTGTGAAGCAAAAAAAGGCCTCTGAAAGATTGTTGTAGCCCTGTAGCTAAAACAGGATGTCAATCAACTGACCCTTGGAGTCATGCCTGGGTTCCTGAATTCAAGACAAGCATGTTCAGTCTTTCTTCAGACAGCAGCTCAGTCCTTATAATTTTTCTCCAGTCAAGGAGTGTTTTGAGGAGGGTACTGGGGATTCCATATGTGCCAGTCTGTCTGTGGGGGGGGGGGGGGTGCATGCACTGGCCACACCATAGCCAATCAGGTAAGAGAACCCAGAGGTGATGTTGCAAACTTTGGAACACGTTCTGTGTATTTTACTGTAAACTATGCCACAGTGTCCTCTTTACCTAAATCCAAAATGGCAAGAATTCTCTTCCCTAGTCAGAGCTTCCTGGGCACACCTAGAGGTGCAGCTATGATAATGGGTACACCCACCCTTGTGGTTACTCAAAATCAGTTCTAGGGCAGTTCTCCTTTCACAAGGTTTGGAGCCAAGTTGGCTAGAGGGTCAAAGAAAGGGGACAGACCTGGTGTCAGGTGCCACTGCTTGTGATAGGGCAGGCCTATTTGAATTGTAGCTAGTTCTCGGGCACAGCCCCCAGGCTATTTTGTCAAGGGAAGGCCAACACCTCCCCACACCTGCGCCCTCTTTCTTCTGTCTTGGAACAATCCACATCTCACCATAGGGGAGCCATCAGCAGCCAGGAGACAGTAGAATGCTGAGAGAAAGGTTTCCAGATGTTTAGGTAGGGGGAGGTAAGTTTTCAAAAAGTACCTTTTCCAACATAGTTACATTCTAATTTCATCTTTAAATTGGACTTTGAATTCCTATTCAAATTAGTCCTTCAATTATTGAGACCTTGAGTTATATATTAGCTGCTTCCAACTCAAAATGAAAATAATAAGGTGTCTGTTAGTCCTGGCATCTTTTGGTGTGTTTCACCTATCTTTTTGCTTTCTGACCTCCCGGTTTTTGCTGGTTCAGTGTCTCTGCGAACTTTCTCACTGCTGTTTAGTGTTAAAGTGCAAGTGCTCCAGTTGTAAATTGTTGTTATGGATTGGTGATTCCATGATTGGTTGTTTGATTTACTAGTCAGTCCCTAGCACAGTGAACTGTGTGTGCCCAGGGCCTGTAAATCAAATGCTGCTAGTGGGCTTGCAGCACTGGTTGTGCCACCCACCCAATAGGCCGTTCAAAGTTAACTCAGACCTTCCAATGAAGTGTCTGTGTGCAGTCTAGTACTGCCATGTCGACTTGGCAAGTGCACCCATTTGCCAGGCCCTAACCTTCCCTTTTCCTACATGTGAGTCACCCCTAAGGTAGGCCCAAGGTACCCCTGTGTGCAGGGTATAGTGTATGTGAAAGGTAGGGCATGCCCTGATGTGTGTGGCATGTCCTTATAGTGAAATACTGCCAATTCAGTTTTTCACGACTAAAAGGCTATCTGGCCCATAGAAAAGCATGGGAGTTAATTTATAACATCTTATAAATATAACTTCCCATTGGGACCAGATAGGAAAATAAAGTTTAGTATGCCTGAACTCAGAATCAAAAGATGCATCTTTTATTAAAGGTGATTTTTACATTCTGTGTTTGAAAATACCACTTTTAGAAAGTAGGTATTTTATTGCTTAGCCATCCTGTGTGCCTCTGCTAGAATGTGTATTGACCGCCTAGCTTTGGAGTGACAGGGGCTGAGGATGTGCACAGGCTCCAAAGAGTCTGGATGAGTCATGGCTGGGCTGAATAGACCTGACCTGCATTTAGAGTAGTGGGAGGAGATTTCCGTAAACCTAACTGGGCCTGGTCTGCTGCAAACAATGCTGTCTCCACCTCCTTCTGGGAAGCTGGGCCAGAGAGGGCCATATTGGTTTGGACTAAGCACAGACACTCTCTGCCTAAGAGGACAAAGGAATTTGAGGTATAAATATAAGGGCCAGACCCCAGAACTTTAGAACTTCTTTGGAACAAAGAAGACTGCCAAGAAGAAGAGATGGAGAAGCTGTGAGGAGAGACTATCACTTTGCTGTGTGCTTTGCTGTGTTGGCCTGCAGTGGCTTCTTCTGTCTCAGGCAGTGAAAGGACTGGACTGAACTTTCTGCAACTTCCTTTTTGTGAGTTTCTTCAATGGCTTGAGGTAGAGCTTGCCCCTGTTCAAGAAGTGTCAGGAACAGCAAAGACCTCTGGTACTTCTGCCATCAGGACTGGGGCTGTGTGTTTTGTGCTGCAACAGAAGAAAAAACGACCCGACGCCATCTACGATGCTGCTGCCAACTCCGTGTCCTGAAGGCACCACAGAGGGCACTGCAGCACTTTGCACAGCAACCCTGGTCTCACCAACGACGCCACCCGACGCCGTCACTGAGTTGCTGCTTGTACTGTGACCTGTGGGTACGGCACTTCGAACAGCCTCGCTTCACAACACCGCCTGGTATCCCCGATGACGACGCTACACGCCGACATCGATGCCACTGCTTGCACCGTGGTTCGAGGGCACCGCTCATACGTTACATGACGCACCGTCCTCATCTCGCACCGCACCCTTGGCCCACAGATGCCGGTGCCATCGACTCCAGTTCGTCAGCTGACAACAGCGCTTCAGCAACAACGAAGCCGCTGCTTTCACCGTGACCTGCCATGACCGCAATGAGCACGGCATCGCTTCACACTGCAGCCGTGGTCTCCCTGATGCTGCTGGATAATTGTCAACGAGCCGCTGCCTGCACCGTGACCAGAGGGCACCGCTGCACTTCGTACGCAGCCCCGACGCCTGCCAACGCCAGCACTCCCGACTTCAACCGCAAGGAATTCGATCTGCAATGCTGTGACTTCAAGGGCCTGATGACTCTTGCACCGACCTCCGGAAACGACGCCTGCGGACGCCATCAAGATAGAAATATGTCATTGTTATTAAAGAAAAAATAATACATAAACTCATATGCATATCTCAAAAGACATACTCACTATTCATAAAAACACAGAATATAATTTAAATAATAACATGTACAATTTGTGAATTTGTTTACATAACTTATATGTCGACAACAACGAAAAGCAATATAAAATGTTAAAAATCTAAAATACATCTTATTAATTACAATTTGGCAAACATTAAAAATAATTTTATTTTGATGTGATAAAATTTGGTAATATAATTGAAGGCAATAAAAATTAGGGAAAGTATGTATTTGGGGGCACGGGGGACATTTACTATTCTATCTTTAGCCCAAAATAAATTCAAGAAAATGCATGCATCGATGGGGAGTTACTATTCTGTCGGCAGTGAATGGGGAGAACAGCACATATTTGTGTTGGCTCATATTAAGTATTCTAACATCAATAGCACAAGCACTGGGAAAAGTGTGCATATTTGGTGTGGGGGTGGAAATTTACTACTGAAATTGCACTCCCAAAATATTGGATAATGTGCACAAATTTTGGGCCTGGGGGGCAGATTTACTATAATAATATTTCATTTTAATAAATTTGCACATCAAAACAATTACAAAAATGGCATACATATTTTAATAATCAATTATTATTAATTCACATTTATTTTGTAAAAACACTTACCCACCGATCACCCAATCAAACTCAAAAGCTGAAAAAACAAATATATTTGTAATATAATTTAAAATTAATTAAAGAAGTACACACATACATATAGGGGCCGATTCTGATCCTGGAAAAACCGGGTACGAACCGTCGGTCGGAGCGTTTTCTCCGTCCGACTCGTACCCGGGAAAAAAAAATTACAAACATGCAAGTACGATTCGCACGGAAACACCATTTCCGTACGAATCGTACAAAACACCGACTGACGAAAATATACATACAAATGTGATCCGGGAAAGCGCCGACGTGACGTCGGGACGCATTCAGGCTGCGTGTCACGAACCAGGAAGTACGAACCGCACCGACGTCACCCCGCACGGATAAAATTCTCCGCCTGCCAAAAACTGCCGGGAAATCAGGACGACGCGCGCAAGGAGCACCTGTACGCGACGGACAGCCATGGACCCGAACCTACGTGTCATCCCAGCCCTCATAGCAGTCCACCTGCTCTACAGGAACCGACGCAGACGCCGCAGAAGGTCAGAACAACACCCAGGGGCAAAGGGGGGGGACAGGGGCAGGACACAAAACCCCTACCCAAGTCACAAATCATACATGCCCTGGACATACCTGATCTTCAGGGCCTGGTCACTTTGAGGGGGTGGGGGCGTGTCCAGCAATGGAAGTGGATGTACACGCGAACCGGCAACACAACAAGTCTGGTACGTACCGTACCCACACCTTAAGAGCGTGGGTACGAGTCGTACCACGCCCACCCCTATGTCACCCGAATAATGGCGGTACGGCCCGTACCCAAGTTCCAAAGGCCTGGGTACGGGCCGCACCCCCACCCGTGTATGTACGGCGCGTACCAACACCCCACCCGTGGATGTACGGACCGTACCCACACCCGCGTACTTATGGAGCGTACCCCCACCCCAACAGTGTATGTATGGAATGTACCCCCACCCCAACAGTGCATGTACGGACCGTACCCCCACCCGTGTATGCATGGAGCGTACCCAGACCCGCGTATGTTCGGAGCGTACCCACACCCGCGTACGTATGGAGCATACCCCCACCCCAACAGTGTATGTACGGACCGTACCCCCACCCGTGTATGCATGGAGCGTACCCAGACCCGCGTATGTTTGAAGCGTACCCCCACCCGTGTATGTACGGACCGTACCCACACCCGCATACGTATGGAGCGTACCCTCACCCCAACAGTGTATGTACGGACCGTACCCCCACCCGTGTATGCATGGAGCATACCCAGACCCGCGTATGTTCGAAGCGTATCCCGACCCGTGTATGTACGGACCGTACCCACACCCGCATACGTATGGAGCGTACCCCCACCGCAACAGTGTATGTACGGACCGTACCCCCACCTGTGTATGCATGGAGCGTACCCAGACCCGCGTATGTTCGGAGCATACCCCCACCCGTGTATGTACGGACCGTACCCACACCCGCGTACGTATGGAGCGTACCCCCACCCCAACAGTGTATGTATGGAGCGTACCCCCACCCCAACAGTGTATGTATGGAGCGTACCCCCACCCCAACAGTGTATGTATGGAGCGTACCCCCACCCCAACAGTGTATGTACGGACCGTACCCCCACCCGTGTATGTATGGAGCGTACATGGCCAGACACAGGAGGGCTGGGTGCAGAGTCCTCCCAGCTGTGCCCAGACACAGGAGGGGTGTGTGCCTATCATTCCCAGCAGTGCCCAGACGCAGGAGGGGTGGGTGCCTATCACTCCCAGCAGTGCCCAGACATAGGAGGGGTGGGTGCAGAGTCCCCCCAGCAGTGCCCAGACACAGGAGGGGTGGGTGCAGAGTCCTCTCAGCAGTGCCCAGACGCAGGAGGGGTGTGTGCAGAGTCCTCCCAGCAGTGTCCAGACACAGGAGGGGTGTGTGCAGAGTCCTCCCAGCAGTGCCCAGACGCAGGAGGGTTGGGTGTAGAGTCCCCCCAGCAGTGCCCAGACACAGGAGGGGTGTGTGCCTATCACTCCCAGCAGTGCCCAGATATAGGAGGGGTGGGTGCAGAGGCCCCCCAGCAGTGCCCAGACACAGGAGGGGTGGGTGCAGAGTCCTCCCAGCATTGCCCAGACGCAGGAGGGGTGTGTGCAGAGTCCTCCCAGCAGTGCCCAGACACAGGAGGGGTGTGTGCAGAGTCCTCCCAGCAGTGGCCAGACGCAGGAGGGGTGGGTGCCTATCATTCCCAGCAGTGCCCAGATATAGGAGGGGTGGGTGCAGAGGCCCCCCAGCAGTGCCCAGACACAGGAGGGGTGGGTGCAGAGTCCTCCCAGCATTGCCCAGACGCAGGAGGGGTGTGTGCAGAGTCCTCCCAGCAGTGCCCAGACACAGGAGGGGTGTGTGCAGAGTCCTCCCAGCAGTGGCCAGACGCAGGAGGGGTGGGTGCCTATCATTCCCAGCAGTGCCCAGACGCAGGAGGGGTGTGTGCAGAGTCCTCCCAGCAGTGCCCAGACACAGGAGGGGTGTGTGCAGAGTCCTCCCAGCAGTGCCCAGACACAGGAGGGGTGTGTGCAGAGTCCTCCCAGCAGTGCCCAGATGCAGGAGGGGTGGGTGCCTATCATTCCCAGCAGTGCCCAGATGCAGGAGGGGTGTGTGCAGAGTCCTCCCAGCAGTGCCCAGACACAGGAGGGGTGTGTGCAGAGTCCTCCCAGCAGTGGCCAGACGCAGGAGGGGTGGGTGCCTATCATTCCCAGCAGTGCCCAGACGCAGGAGCGGTGTGTGCAGAGTCCTCCCAGCAGTGCCCAGACACAGGTGGGGTGTGTGCAGAGTCCTCCCAGCAGTGCCCAGATGCAGGAGGGGTGGGTGCCTATCATTTCCAGCAGTGCCCAGATGCAGGAGGGGTGGGTGTAGAGTCCCCCCAGCAGTGCCCAGACACAGGAGGGGTGTGTGCCTATCATTCCCAGCAGTGCCCAGACGCATGAGGGGTGGGTGCCTATCACTCCCAGCAGTGCCCAGACATAGGAGGGGTGGGTGCAGAGTCCCCCAGCAGTGCCCAGACACAGGAGGGGTGGGTGCAGAGTCCTCCCAGCAGTGCCCAGACGCAGAAGGGGTGTGTGCAGAGTCCTCCCAGCAGTGCCCAGACACAGGAGGGGTGTGTGCAGAGTCCTCCCAGCAGTGCCCAGACGCACGAGGGGTGGGTGTAGAGTCCCCCCAGCAGTGCCCATACGCAGGAGGGGTGTGTGCAGAGTCCTCCCAGCAGTGCCCAGACACAGGAGGGGTGTGTGCAGAGTCCTCCCAGCAGTGCCCAGATGCAGGAGGGGTGGGTGCCGATCATTCCCAGCAGTGCCCAGACGAAGGAGGGGTGTGTGCAGAGTCCTCCCAGAAGTGCCCAGACACAGGAGGGGTGTGTGCAGAGTCCTCCCAGCAGTGCCCAGACACAGGAGGGGTGGGTGCAGAGTCCTCCCGGCAGTGCCCAGACGCAGGAGGGATGTGTGCAGAGTCCTCCCAGCAGTTCCCAGACACAGGAGGGGTGTGTGCAGAGTCCTCCCAGCAGTGCCCAGACGCAGGAGGGGTGGGTGTAGAGTCCCCCCAGCAGTGCCAAGACACAGGAGGGGTGTGTGCCTATCACTCCCAGCAGTGCCCAGACATAGGAGGGGTGGGTGCAGAGGCCCCCCCAGCAGTGCCCAGACACAGGAGGGGTGGGTGCAGAGTCCTCCCAGCAGTGCCCAGACGCAGGAGGGGTGTGTGCAGAGTCCTCCCAGCAGTGCCCAGACACAGGAGGGGTGTGTGCAGAGTCCTCCCAGCAGTGGCCAGACGCAGGAGGGGTGGGTGCCTATCATTCCCAGCAGTGCCCAGACGCAGGAGGGGTGTGTGCAGAGTCCTCCCAGCAGTGCCCAGACACAGGAGGGGTGTGTGCAGAGTCCTCCCAGCCGTGCCCAGACACAGGAGGGGTGGGTGCAGAGTCCTCCCAGCATTGCCCAGACGCAGGAGGGGTGTGTGGAGAGTCCTCCCAGCAGTGCCCAGACACAGGAGGGGTGTGTGCAGAGTCCTCCAAGCAGTGCCCAGACGCAGGCGGGGTGGGTGTAGAGTCCCCCCAGCAGTGCCCAGACACAGGAGGGGTGTGTGCCTATCACTCCCAGCAGTGCCCAGACATAGGAGGGGTGGGTGCAGAGGCCCCCCAGCAGTGCCCAGACACAGGAGGGGTGGGTGCAGAGTCCTCCCAGCAGTGTCCAGACGCAGGAGGGGTGTGTGCAGAGTCCTCCCAGCAGTGCCCAGACACAGGAGGGGTGTGTGCAGAGTCCTCCCAGCAGTGGCCAGACGCAGGAGGGGTGGGTGCCTATCATTCCCAGCAGTGCCCAGACGCAGGAGGGGTGTGTGCAGAGTCCTCCCAGCAGTGCCCAGACACAGGAGGGGTGTGTGCAGAGTCCCCCCAGCAGTGCCCAGACGCAGGAGGGGTGGGTGTAGAGTCCCCCCAGCAGTGCCCAGACACAGGAGGGGTGTGTGCAGAGTCCTCCCAGCAGTGCCCAGACTCAGGAGGGGTGTGTGCAGAGTCCTCCCAGCAGTGCCCAGACACAGGAGGGGTGGGTGCAGAGTCCTCCCAGCAGTGCCCAGACACAGGAGGGGTGTGTGCAGAGTCCTCCCAGCAGTGCCCAGACGCAGGAGGGGTGGTTGCAGAAGTCCCAAGCAGTGCCCATGGAAAGAAAAAGGGTGGAGGACCCACAGATCCAATTGCCACAATTGTCAGTCAGGTGCACAAAGACCCTGCAGTACATGTAACACATGTGTGCGAGGCTGGGAGTACACACATGCATACTGCCTAAAAGGGAACATGTCTGCATGAAGTCATGTCAACAGACCACATACACAAGTACAGTGATCACCAAGGATGCCACGAATGATGCAGGTGGAGACATCGCTCTGCATGCATGGCCAAAGTTGAAGGGGTCCGTCACACACCCAGCTAATGTAGACACAGCTCAGCGCAACATATTGGAAACACCCTGCAGGGAAGATGTCAGGGTACACAGAGGAAGGAACACACCTTGGGACAATTTCACCATGTAGTAACTGCTTACATGAACAAAGAAACTTAGCTAACACCTTGTGATGGCACACAGATACCAGGGTCCCCCCTATGACCAGCACACTACTACATTTCCCACACACCCAACACATGATCACCACCCAAAATCATGTAGCAGCCCCACCAACAGCAATACCAGAAAAGCAGTAGTGTTCTAAGGAAAAAAAATGGCTTTATTCAGCATTAACAAAAATGTTTGTGTGGATAAAGTTCAATATTTACAAAGCCCATAGGGCAGTCCATAAGTCACAGCTGGATGGGGGACACAGTGGGACGCGTGTCCCCTAGCTTGCCTGCACAGTTCAGACCACCCTGTCTTCCACAGGGGGGGGCATCAGGTGGGGGGGAAGGACCAGGCACCGCAGGGACAGGAGGGGAAAGGGCAGGCGTTGTGGGTGCAGGGACGGAGGACTCCACCACAGGGGGTGGGGCAGCGCCAAAGGAGGTGGTGAGGATGGCGCTGCACACGTCAGCAAGGTCCCCCAGCATATCCCCTGCACCCGAAGGAACCACAGGCCCCAAGGAGGGGGGGGCGGAGGAATGGGTCGCAGCGCCACTGGGGGAGGGTGTGGACAGGGGGGGGGATCAACTACCCTGACCGGGGACTCCTTTGCCTGCTTGCTGGGTGGTGTCACTGTTGGGCTCAGGGACAGAGCGGCCATGAAGGAATCTTTGCTGGATTCGTGGCCAGGAGAGCTGAGGGGAGTGGATTTGGAGGGAGTGAATTTTGCGGAATGCGGACTCCCACTCTGGCTAAGTGACTTACGTTTGCCCCCCGACCCAGTGGGTGTGCCTACCTCACCCTGTGTGTGTGTGCCAGGAGGTGTGCGCTTGCCCTGCCCTGCTGGTGCGGTGCCTGTGTCTGGTGGTGTGCGTGCATGCTGACGTCTGGGTGTACGTGGGACAGGCATGGGAGTGGGAAGTGTGGATGGGGCAGGGGTAGGGGGTGGGACGTAGCGCTACAGGAGACCCACTGCTGCAGTCAGTGTCGAGTCTATGGACCTCAGCAAGTTGCGTTGGTCAGACTGCGCGGCTGAAATGCCCTCCAAGTATATCTCCATCTGGTTGAGCACTTGGCTGTGGCCATGGAGGACATTAAGCGTCGCAGTCTGACCAACCCGCAAATGCCGCAGGATGTCCACAGACTCGGCATTGGTGGCAGCAGTGGAGACAGGGGCAGGGGGTGCGGTGCATGGCAAGTAGGAGACACGTGCTGACCGAGCACGGCGGGAAGGGACACGAGCAAGTGGGAGGCCGGTGATCGGAATGGAGGGGGCGGGTAGTGATGGAGTGCTGGTGTCAGCTGTGGGACCAGCCACCGCCCCCTCGGAGTGCTCAGCCTCCGACCCGTCTGCGTCATAGTCGGTGGTGGATTGACTCGACAGGTCCTCCGCTGCACTCCCGTCGGCCTCCGTGCCACTCGATGTGCCAGTCAACTCTGCACTGCTGGCACTGGTGCTCGCTCCCTCCTCACGGTCCGTGCCAGTGTCTCCCTCGGTGTCCCCCGACGATGCTGTGAGCAAGGTGAAGAGACAGGAAATAATCAGACACCTGTATACATATGTCACATGAGTCAAATCCACATAGGTCACAGTGCATAGCCTGAAAAGCAACATGAGTAACATCTACAATACAAGGCACATATGTAGGCCCTGCAACACACAGTTGGTTGACCCACCATGCCACTGACCAACTATGGAGAGCATGACACAATAGCAAATAACATGATATGGATTTGGACAGAGGAGCCAGGCACTAGGGACAATCCAGCACAGCTTCTGCAGCACACAGCGTTGGCGTAAAAAGGGATGAGCAGGAACCATGTCTATTAACTGTAGGCACATGCTGCAAAGGCAATATTTAAAAACATGCCCAACATTAATGGGTCACTGCACCTTGAGTGTATGTCCAGACAAACATCACACACTGGCCAGACCTAGCAAGGAGACTTCAGGTCTAGACATGTAGGCCTTGCCCGCACCAACCACCCCCTACATGAGACAATTTATTGAGACACAGGAAGCACTTACATCTCTTAGTCTGGAATAAAAACACATGGCCTGCAAGAAATCCTGATTGGACACACAATACCCCTGGTGCGCCGGTACAAATACATCATCTACAAATGGCCATCATCAGATCATTTTACCAAGACACACAGGCACTGGCCCCCGTGAGTATGAACAAGGGACATTTGGTCAGCCTGTACAGTGGACACATGTAGCAGAGTTTACGTAGACACAAATGGTGCCAGGGTACAAGGGCACAGAGCACAGCCTATGCTGTAGACACAGAGATTGTCGACATTTTTGGATTACACACATGATTCCTAGGAAAAGATGCCCCAGGGGACAGTAGTGGCCACACTACTCCATGGTCCTGAATGGTAATGACTGCAACACAAGCCACCATCCCTGCGCTCTGCATATCTCACACTCATGCACATCATGTCATGGACTCAGCATCAGTGACAACTGACATGGACCCCACAAGTACTGAACTGGACAGGGCACAGGCAATGTCCCAAAACCTGTTACACACCACCCCCACACATGAAGCTGCAAGCATTGGGCACATCGATAAACTGGCAGCCTAGATAACCTTGTGCAAGTGTGACTACACACAGACCAGGGTACACATGCCAACGAGGGGAAGGGAGGAAGGACAGCACCCCTACACTTTGGGGACCAGGAACTGCACTGCACATGTAATCCCTGGCAGTGTATCCATGCAACTGTGCACTTACAAATGCTGGTGACAGACAACAAACACACATGTACCTACCCCCTTCCTGCTGCTGCTTTTCCCGTAAGCGCCTGTCCATGTCAGGGAAGACGACCGCCAGCACACGCTTGTGGATGTGGGTCAGACGGTGGCGCCCATGGTTCTTTTGGCTCACAGGTGAGTCCCCCAGCAGCACCCGTGCGATCCTCCGCGTCCAGCACCGGATATCCTGCCAGCGTTTCCTCACCTGGGCTAGGCGCCGCTTCCGACCATCCGTCTGTCTCACGGCACTGACGGCGTCCTTCCAGATCTGCTCCTTGGCACAGGCGCCTACCTGTGAGGATGAAAAAGTGAGACAACATCAATATACCTGCGACATGTCACAGAGACACACATTAGAACAATTTGGCTGGTTTTAACAGGGCATAGAATGCATCAAACTCATTACACCTGTGTCATAGGGACACTTTCCTCTGTGAAAGGCAAAAAGCACTAGGTGGCATTGTAGAGTACACAGGTGGCATGAGGGGTATGACACAATCAATCATCCAGGCTCACACTGTGCATCACAAGCGACACCAGGATTATGTGCAGCACCTCAAAGCAGTCACATGCCACAGGCCACTGAGGCGCCCTCAGCAGAGTACACAGACACACACAGCCACAGGACAATCACCTGCCATTGACAACTGCAGCTACACACCTCACTCTGAACATGTGCCACTAGACTGGGGGGTGTCACAGGTGTGGGGCTGGCCCATCACCGCAGACACACAGCACTGCTCCCTGCTCACATCAGATGGGCAGGGTATAGCCATCCCTCATGCAGCTGGGGTGCTACACTCCACATATGCACTCACCCACATGACAGGGGACTTACACCAATGTCCAGGGGACAAACACATCATTTGGACACTCTCAGCACATGTACACTAAACAAACACACATCTGTGGGTACTGCCACCTGTCACACTAGGGGGACCACAGATTCACATAAGGACTATAGTAACAACATTCCCAGGAGGATTAGACAGGCAGAATGTGTAATGCCACATGCAGTGATTGTCACAGTACACACAATGCAAGTGAGGAGAGCATACATGCACCACAGCATGCTCTGGCTGGGAGACATTAGGCATTCCCCCACCCGGGACCCACCCTACAGTACATTGCATGTGTGTTACACCTGGACACAATGGCAGAAGTCACAGTCACAAAAAAGGGGCACAGTCTTTGCTAGTGGACTCAGCACTCACCTGAACCCCTGGTCGACCATACAGCATGGGGTACTGTGGGAGGATCACATCCAGCAGGGCTTGGTTCTCCTCCTGGGTGAAAGGCTGGGCCCTCTCCACAGACCTGGACATGGTGCCAGAGGATTCACGAGCAGCAGCAGTGTAGTTGAATCAAAGGATGTGCAGGCAAGTGCTCTCTCATGGGACCTGGCTGCCTTATATCTACCTTGCTGCCCTGTTTCATTCACAGGAGTACAGAGTGATTGGTCACTCACATTTGCATCCTATGTTTCCTCCAATCCCTTTAAACCTACCACAGTCAGTGGCTTTGCTCTTTTTTTTAATTGAGCATGATGTCAACTCAACAACCACTTTGCAACAATGTAGATTCTTTCAAACCGACTTTAGCTGAGCACCTGATGAAAAAAATTCAAACTTTAAACTCGGTCTCCATGACAACCAGCATGCATGTAGGGCTTTAAACTTGTCCCTCATGTGTCCCCTATGTAATTTGGACATTCACACACAGGTACGGTGAGTTCCAGGGCCCTAGAGCACCCCAAATGCATAGAAATGGCTCGTACACGCGCGTGTACGGGGCGTATCACTATGGGTACGCATACGCGAGCAAAGCCATAGTGAAACGGCCCGTACACGCGCGTGTACGGGGCGTATCACTATGGGTACGCATACGCGAGCAAAGCCATAGTGAAACGGCCCGTACACGCGCGTGTCCATCTCCCTCTGTCTCCCTTTCTCCCTCCCTCTATCAGCCTCCTCCGTCTTTCCATCTCCCTTTCTCCCTCCCTCTGTCAGCCTCCTCCCTCTGTCCGTCTTCCTTTCTCCCTCCTCTGAGGATGCGGCAGAGGACATGCGGAGTCGGCTCATACGCGACTTCTTTGCTTAGTGGTGAGTTCCAGTGTCTGAGTGTGCACGCATTGGGCTGTGTGTGGCATGTGTTGCAATGTGTGTGTCCATCTGCATGTCTTCCAAGTGAGTCTAAGGTGTGTTTGGATGTGTCACTCGAGTGATGGTGCAATAGAAGAATGTTTTTCCAGAGTCATCATTGTCACCTAGCATGTTGACAACCTAATACGTGTCGAGTACATGCACATGCATGCGGATGTACTTCTTTTGGCTGACTTCTGGTGTGTCTCCCATCCACAGGTACTTGCGCATGCTGTCTGCTGGTGGCATCGTTGTGCTCCTGCTATTCCTCATGAACACAGCAACAGCGTTACATACACGGACAAGTTTGAAAATCTCCTTCGGGTAAGGGATGCAGCACGGCTTTTTGGGAGTGGTATTTGTTTTGAATGTGTGTGCACTGCTCCTGTTCATGTTTGGTTACTTAGCATACATGTAGAATCACCATGGGGCACATGACCTGGAGCAGAATTCACCTGAATTGATGGTCAGACTTGGTGACAGTCATCTGTAATGGGATTGTGATGGAGCCATCAATGTGTGTAACACTGGCCTCGGAAACATACGGGTTGCACCGGGTTGACATGGTGTGTGAATTCCCCATTAGGGGCTCAATGGTGTATAGCAGGCTCTCCGTGAGCAGCAGGGGGTGTTTAGCTGTAACCCGTCACTTGTGTGCCAGTGCCATGGATTTCCAGCATCTGTGGTGGTAAGGGGGGTGCCAGTGTTGGTCCCACGTGTTCATCCACATGACCTGTGTATGTGTTGACAGAGCTGCATTAGCATTCCGACACACATGAGTAATAAAGGTGGCCCTCTGCCTCCAAGGTGCCTCATCTCTGTCAATGGTGGTCTGTTGCCACTGTGCATGCGGCATGTCTGGCATTGTTCTCAGAGATGGTGCATATGAGTCTATGTGTAGAGTAGCAAGATGCAAGCTGTTTGTCAGGGATTAGATTCTGTATTGTGCATGATGTCCATGGCTGTGTAGGTTTTGTGGCATGTCAGTCTCCACGACGGCCACTGTGCCGCATGTGAATCCATTGTGTGTGTGTGTGTGCCATGTTGAACCAGACATTCCTTCCTTGACATACACCTTTTGCATGGTTCCTTCCTGAGATCCTTGTCTTTGTGTGCTACTTGTGGCATTGTTTCCTTGACATGGCGCATGCTGCTGCAGGCCCTGCTGCAAGGGCACCCAGTGTCCACGCAAACGAGCTGGTGTCCATCATGGATTGCTTGCTGACATGTGCTATGCTGATCAGCAGCATCTGTGCCTCATGCGGCAGCACACTCTGCATTATGTACAAGATCCCCAGTTCCATCCACCTCAAGGCAGGAGGGAGACCATCCCCCAGGTCAACTATGGCATCCGTGTCTACTCCTACCCTGCACTCTACGGACATGTGCGTTAGAAATCCCATGATACTTGTCCACATCCAGGGTGCATCTGCACAGCTCTGCTACTACATCCGGCGACCAGGCCACATCAACGTCCAACAGAGATGGGGGAGTGGATCACTGGCAGCTGCAGGATGACCTTCTCAATCCACGCACACCCTCAGGATGCAGCCCACACCCACAACACAATCTTGTGGCACTGTGATCCAACACCCAATTGTGCCATCTCCATGCATCCAACCTTGGCTGGCCCACCATTCTCCACATCCACCTGACTCAAGCATGCAGGACATGGTTCTGCCACGTGTCTACACATACCTGGGACTCCCACCCCAGGACACTCAACATGATCCCTGACCTCTGCGCATGACTGTTGCTCTTCTAAATAGGTCTGCGGGCACAGTTGTGCGGGCACCCCCTCAGCTGGTTGGGCCCATCACGGGTGAGTATGGTGCTCCATGTCTGTCTTGGATGGTACGTTGTGACCCATGTGTGTCCTGTGCTAGACTCAGACCCCAGGGTATGGTGGTTCGGAGTTAATTCAGAAATCAGGCATGGTTTGACTTTACAACACACACATGTAGTGGAATAATGCAAAATGACGGCATCATCTTGTGATTGTGATGAATTTTATTAGTGCTGGGGTACGTGTTTGGGGGGGTGACAAGAGGTGCTTGGCGGGAGTGTAGAATCCAAAGTTCACAGGGGGAGTTGGTGTCCTTGCCATTGACAGTCATCAGAGTGTGTGCCACAGTCTTTGTCAACATTGGTCAGACAGTGACCAGCAAGGCCATGTGGCAGAGAATGTCCTTTGCTGCTGTGCTGCTGTTGGGCCATAGGGCCAGGTGCCAGGCCAGGTGACCTGGGAGATGGTGATGTTCCGCTGACTCTCACGGTCTTTTGCGTGGACGACCCACCTTCCTGCGGGGACCCTCAGACGCCTGGCTTGACGGTGCATGGGACGCTCCGTCAGATGAATCCTCCTCCTCCCTCCCTGTGTGTGGTGCTGCTCTATGACTGGTGGCACAGGGAGGGTTTGCCAGGCTTTGGGCGATCTGACAGAGGGATTGGCTCATGTCCCTGTGCACCGCCAAGTGCTCTGCATGTCTTGCCTCCATCCTGGCATGATGCTCAACCTGCAGGGCCTTCATCTCATTGAGGGTCTCCACTACCTGGGCGATGCCTCTGGAGTCACGCCGGTATGCGTCCAGGATGGTTCTGACGTGTGCCATAGCCGGGTCCTGAGCCAACTGGGCAGGTTCGGGCCTCCGCCGTCCTCCACTCCCACCACCCCTGCCCACTTGCGCCTGGCCTGCCGTTGTGGGCACATCGGGTCTCCGGGACCCCTGAGGGATGGCATTTTTGGTGTCGCCTGCCTCCTCCTGGGTGCCCGGAGAACCTTGTCCCTCCTGGACAGACTGGCTGCGTTGTTGTGTGCGGGCAGGGCTCCTGGGTGTCTCCTGGGATGTGGCAGGAATGGGGTCGTGGTTGGCACAATTGTACCTGACGCAGGTGCTGCAGGTGGCTGGACACCAGAGGGGCCAGTTTGGTCTGGGTCATCCACGGAGTGGTGAGAGTCGTCGCTGCCGGTGGGGTCCTCTTCACGCAGAGCCTGGTCCTGTGAGTCTTCCCCCCCAGTGTTGGGGGGAGATCGATGACGTTGACCTGTGTGAGAGAGACAGTGTTAATTGTGTCACATGCGACATCCATGTTTCATTCTTTTTTGATTTGGCACAGTTCCTCTGGGTGGTTGGATTTGGCTAGCATTCCTCACACAGTGCACTTGTGCATGGGTATGTCCCTTGGCCACAGCTGTCGACACTTTACCTATGTGTGACACAATCTTAGTTGATGCATATTTTGGGAACGCAGTCAGCAGTGTAGTGAGCGGGCGTAGCAAGCCATGCAGAGCCGCCTTACGTGTTGCACTGTACGTGGCCAAATGGTGTTTTTTCCATGCTATTTGAGAATGCAGGTAGGTAACTTAACAATTTGTGACAGGGTTCTGACGAACACAGTGGGTAGGTATACTGGGTGTAAGGTTCTGTTTGTGCCTGCAGCCCGATGTACTTGTGCACAGATTGACACATGGCCTAGTGTTTCTCAAAGGTTGTAGGGGGTATTAAGGCACTGCCAAACCTTGTCTACATGCACACAGTCCACCTGCTGACGAGCGGACATGGCCACACCACCCAAGGGTGATTTGGTCTCCCTCTGTCTCCCTTTCTCCCTCCCTCTGTCAGCCTCCTCCCTCTGTCCGTCTCCCTTTCTCCCTCCCTCTGTCAGCCTCCTCCCTCTGTCTATCTCCCTTTCTCCCTCCCTCTGTCAGCCTCCTCCCTCTGTCCGTCTCCCTCTGTCTCCCTTGCTCCCTCCCTCTATCAGCCTCCTCCCTCTGTCCGTCTCCCTCAGTCTCCCATTCTCCCTCCCTCTATCAGCCTCCTCCCTCTGTCCGTCTCCCTCTGTCTCCCTTTCTCCCTCCCTCTATCAGCCTCCTCCCTCTGTCCGTCTCCCTTTCTCCCTCCCTCTATCAGCCTCCTCCCTCTGTCCGTCTCCCTTTCTCCCTCCCTCTGTCAGCTTCCTCCCTCTGTCCTTCTCCCTTTCTCCCTCCCTCTGTCAGCCTCCTCCCTCCGTCCGTCTCCCTCTGTCTCCCTTTCTCCCTCCCTCTGTCAGCCTCCTCCCTCTGTCCGTCTCCCTTTCTCCCTCCCTCTGTCAGCCTCCTCCCTCTGTCCGTCTCCCTCTGTCTCCCTTTCTCCCTCCCTCTATCAGCCTCCTCCCTCTGTCTGTCTCACTTTCTCCCTCCCTCTGTCAGCCTCCTCCCTCTGTCCGTCTCCCTCTGACTCCCTTGCTTCCTCCCTCTATCAGCCTCCTCCCTCTGTCCGTCTCCCTCTGTCTCCCTTTCTCCCTCCCTCTATCAGCCTCCTCCCTCTGTCCGTCTCCCTCTGTCTCCCTTTCTCCCTCCCTCTATCAGCCTCCTCCCTCTGTCCGTCTCCCTTTCTCCCTCCCTCTGTCAGCCTCCTCCCTCTGTCCGTCTCCCTCTGTCTCCCTTTCTCCCTCCCTCTGTCAGCCTCCTCCCTCTGTCCGTCTCCCTTTCTCCCTCCCTCTGTCAGCCTCATCCCTCTGTCCGTCTCCCTTTCTCCCTCCCTCTGTCAGCCTCCTCCCTCTGTCCGTCTCCCTTTCTCCCACTCTCTGTCAGCCTCCTCCCTCTGTCCGTCTCCCTTTCTCCCTCCCTCTGTCAGCCTCCTCCCTTTGTCCGTCTCCCTTTCTCCCTCCCTCTGTCAGCCTCCTCCCTCCCTCTGTCTGTCTCCCTGTGTCCACCTCTGTCTCTGTCCCTCTCTCTGCCCCTCTCCCTCCCTCTGTGTGTCACCCTCTGTCACCTCAGCCCAGCTTCCTGGGCACACACAGTTTGCAGGTCTTGCAAAGGCCATTGGCTTGTTCATGTGGGTTTGTTTCTTCTCTGCGGGCACCCATTGGGTGGAGTGTCTGAGTCTGCGCTGCTGCTGTGGCGGTGTGTGCTGACACTCTTTCAGTGTGCTGCGTCTCGATTGGCTGCTGTTATGTGCAAATTGTGCCTTCATACCCATGTCGTCCTGCAACGCGGCCACCGTAAGTAGGCAAAACAGTACTGTGTGGGGACACACTGTTTGTATGGCTGTGCCCTTAGCCATATGGGCTGCGGGCATTGTTGTGTGCTTCAGAGTTGCTCTATGTTAGTTTTGAGGCCCACCCTCCCGGCATCAGGGACATCCTGTCTTGTGTTGGTGTTTTGTGTGGCCTGTGACTTGGCATGGCCTTGCTTGGGGCATGGGGCATGGAGGCGCTAGTGGCATGTGTGTGTTTTTGGAGTGTGGTTGCGTCCGGTGCTGGCTTTGGGGGGGTTGCGTGCATGATTGGTATTTGGGTTGTATATGGCGTTCCCCCCATGTGAGGTGAATTGTTTATGTACTCACCAGGCTCTCGGACTCCCTTTCTCCCTCCCTCTGTCAGCCTCCTCCCTCTGTCCGTCTCCCTCTGTCTCCCTTGCTCCCTCCCTCTATCAGCCTCCTCCCTCTGTCCGTCTCCCTCTGTCTCCCTTTCTCCCTCCCTCTATCAGCCTCCTCCCTCTGTCCGTCTCCCTTTCTCCCTCCCTCTGTCAGCCTCCTCCCTCTGTCCGTCTCCCTTTCTCTCTCCCTCTGTCAGCCTCCTCCCTCTGTCCGTCTCCCTCTGTCTCCCTTTCTCCCTCCCTCTGTCAGCCTCCTCCCTCTGTCCGTCTCCCTATCTCCCTCCCTCTGTCAGCCTCCTCCCTCTGTCTGTCTCCCTTTCTCCCTCCCTCTGTCAGCCTCCTCCCTCTGTCCGTCTCCCTCTGTCTCCCTTTCTCCCTCCCTCTATCAGCCTCCTCCCTCTGTCTGTCTCCCTTTCTCCCTCCCTCTGTCAGCCTCCTCCCTCTGTCCGTCTCCCTCTGACTCCCTTGCTTCCTCCCTCTATCAGCCTCCTCCCTCTGTCCGTCTCCCTCTGTCTCCCTTTCTCCCTCCCTCTATCAGCCTCCTCCCTCTGTCCGTCTCCCTTTCTCCCTCCCTCTGTCAGCCTCCTCCCTCTGTCTGTCTCCCTCTGTCTCCCTTTCTCCCTCCCTCTGTCAGCCTCCTCCCTCTGTCCGTCTCCCTTTCTCCCACTCTCTGTCAGCCTCCTCCCTCAGTCCGTCTCCCTTTCTCCCTCCCTCTGTCAGCCTCCTCCCTTTGTCCGTCTCCCTTTGCTCCCTCCCTCTGTCAGCCTCCTCCCTCCCTCTGTCTGTCTCCCTGTGTCCACCTCTGTCTCTGTCCCTCTCTCTGCCCCTCTCCCTCCCTCTGTGTGTCACCCTCTGTCACCTCAGCCCAGCTTCCTGGGCACACACAGTTTGCAGGTCTTGCAAAGGCCATTGGCTTGTTCATGTGGGTTTGTTTCTTCTCTGCGGGCACCCATTGGGCGGAGTGTCTGAGGCTGCGCTGCTGCTGTGGCGGTGTGTGCTGACACTCTTTCAGTGTGCTGCGTCTTGATTGGCTGCTGTTATGTGCAAATTGTGCCTTCATACCCATGTCGTCCTGCAACGCGTCCACCATTAGTAGGCAAAACAGTACTGTGTGGGGACACACTGTTTGTATGGCTGTGCCCTTAGCCATATGGGCTGAGGGCATTGTTGTGTGCCTCAGAGTTGCTCTATGTTAGTTTTGAGGCCCACCCTCCCGGCATCAGGGACATCCTGTCTTGTGTTGGTGTTTTGTGTGGCCTGTGACTTGGCATGGCCTTGCTTGGGGCATGGGGCATGGAGGCGCTAGTGGCATGTGTGTGTTTTTGGAGTGTGGTTGCGTCCGGTGCTGGCTTTGGGGGGGTTGCGTGCATGATTGGTATTTGGGTTGTATATGGCGTTCCCCCATGTGAGGTGAATTGTTTGTGTACTCACCAGGCTCTCGGACTCCTTCTAGTCCGTCTACTACCAACGGCGGCAGCATGGCCATCACCTTCTCCTCCCAGGGATGGTAGTGTACCGGTCTGCGGGCCGGCCCTCCTCCAGTGATGTTGGACTGGTTGTGCTCGTCCGTCATTTTGCGGCGGACCGTCCTCCGCAGATCGTACCACCTGGCTTGGCACTCATGCCTGGACCTTCTGGTGGACCCAACAGCATTTACGGAATTGACTATCCTCTCCCACATGGCAGTTTTTTCTGATATGCTGGTCCGTCTGATCAATGTTCCGAAGAGCTGTGGCTCGACTCTGATGATTTCGTCGACAAGGGACTCCAGCTCGTCCTTTGTGAACTTTGGATTCATGTTGGTGGGCATGGTGTGGGGTGTGGGTGTGGATGGTTGTGGGGGTGGGGGTGTGGATGGGTGTGGGTGTGGATGGTTGTGGGTGTGCAGGTGTGTGTGTGTGAATGTGATGAGGGTGTGTTTGTGATGGTGGTTGTGTGAAGGAGTGCAAGTGTAAGGTGTATTGATGGTTGAAGTATGGTGCAGTGCGTTGTCTCTGGGGTCTGGCAGCAGTGGATCTGTTGCAAAGGATCATGGTTTGTGTGTGTTGGGCCTTTTTATTGGTCCATTTGTGGGTGTGGCTGTGTTTGAACTTTGGGTGGGTGTGTTATAAGGAGTGGTAGTGGTTTGGGCCTCTGTTTCTCTGTTTGTCAGTTGCAGGTCAGTGTATAGGATGTATTTGGCCTTGTTGGATATGTTTTGTGGTGTTGTGTGCCTCGGATTGACTGTCCTTGTGTTTTTTTGGTTAGTTCTGGTTCAGTAGGAGTGTTTTTAGCCTCTGTACGGTGCGTACATGGGCCATGTTGTTGTACAGTGCTGTCCTTTGCTATGGCTTAGTACGACTCGTACATGCCCGATGTTGGGTGAGGGTGCTGGTGTGTGGGCCTGGGGTAGGGTGCGTACAAACACGGGCAGGGTGTTGGTCCGCACCGTCCATCGGTGGTGGTGTTTCGCACGGTACATACAAGGGGGGCTGGGTGTAGGGTCTGTACATACACGGGTGGGGGTACAGTCCGTACATACACGGGTGGGGGTACGGTCCGTACATACACTGGTGGGGTGGGGGTACGGTCCGTACGTACACGGGTGGGGTGGGGGTACGGTCCGTACATACACGGATGGGGTGTTGGTATGCTCCATTCATACACGGGTGGGGGTACGGTCCGTACATACATGGGTGGGGTGGGGGTACGGTCCGTACATACATGGGTGGGGGTACGGTCCGTACATACACGGGTGGGGTGTTGATACACTCCATTAATACACGGGTGGGGGTACGGTCCGTACATACACGGGTGGGGTGGGGGTACGGTCCGTACATACACTGGTGGGGTGGGGGTACGGTCCGTACATACACGGCTGGGGTGGGGGTACGGTCTGTACATACACTGGTGGGGTGGGGGTACGGTCCGTACATACACGGGTGGGGGTACGGTCCGTACATACACTGGTGGGGTGGGGGTACGGTCCGTACATACACAGGTGGGGTGGGGGTACGGTCCGTACATACACGGATGGGGTGTTGGTATGCTCCATTCATACACGAGTGGGGGTATGGTCCGTACATACACGGGTGGGGTGGGGGTATGGTCCGTACATACACGGGTGGGGGTACGGTCCGTACATACACGGGTGGGGTGGGGGTATGGTCCGTACATACACGGGTGGGGGTACGTTCCGTACATACACGGGTGGGGTGTTGGTACGCTCCATTCATACACGGGTGGGGGTATGGTCTGTACATACACGGGTGGGGTGGGGGTACAGTCTGTACATACACGGGTGGGGTGTTGGTACGCTCCATTCATACACGGGTGGGGGTACGGTCCGTACATACACGGGTGGGGTGGGGGTATGGTCCGTACATACACGGGTGGGGGTACGGTCCGTACATACACTGGTGGGGTGGGGGTACGGTCCGTACATACATGGGTGGGGTGTTGGTACGCTCCATTCATACACGGGTGGGGGTACGGTCCGTACATACATGGGTGGGGTGGGGGTACGGTCCGTACATACACGGGTGGGGGTACGGTCCGTACATACACTGGTGGGGTGGGGGTACGGTCCGTACATACACGGGTGGGGTGGGGGTACGGTCCGTACATACACAGGTGGGGGTACGGTTCCGTACATACACTGGTGGGGTGGGGGTACGGTCCGTACATGCACAGGTGGGGTGGGGGTACGGTCCGTACATACACGGGTGGGGGTACGGTCCGTACATACACCGGTGGGGGTACGGTCCGTACATACACTGGTGGGGTGGGGGTACGGTCCGTACATACACGGGTGGGAGTACGGTCCGTACATACACTGGTGGGGTGGGGGTACGGTCCGTACATACACGGGTGGGGTGGGGGTACGGTCCGTACATACACGGGTGGGAGTACGGTCCGTACATACACTGGTGGGGTGGGGGTACGGTCCGTACATACACGGGTGGGGTGGGGGTACGGTCCGTACATACACGGATGGGGTGTTGGTATGCTCCATTCATACACGAGTGGGGGTATGGTCCGTACATACACGGGTGGGGTGGGGGTATGGTCCGTACATACACGGGTGGGGGTACGGTCCGTACATACACGGGTGGGGTGGGGGTATGGTCCGTACATACACGGGTGGGGGTACGTTCCGTACATACACGGGTGGGGTGTTGGTACGCTCCATTCATACACGGGTGGGGGTATGGTCTGTACATACACGGGTGGGGTGGGGGTACAGTCTGTACATACATGGGTGGGGTGTTGGTACGCTCCATTCATACACGGGTGGGGGTACGGTCCGTACATACACGGGTGGGGTGGGGGTATGGTCCGTACATACACGGGTGGGGGTACGGTCCGTACATACACTGGTGGGGTGGGGGTACGGTCCGTACATACATGGGTGGGGTGTTGGTACGCTCCATTCATACACGGGTGGGGGTACGGTCCGTACATACATGGGTGGGGTGGGGGTACGGTCCGTACATACACGGGTGGGGGTACGGTCCGCACATACACTGGTGGGGTGGGGGTACGGTCCGTACATACACGGGTGGGGTGGGGGTACGGTCCGTACATACACAGGTGGGGGTACGGTTCCGTACATACACTGGTGGGGTGGGGGTACGGTCCGTACATGCACGGGTGGGGTGGGGGTACGGTCCATACATACACGGGTGGGGGTACGGTCCGTACATACACCGGTGGGGGTACGGTCCGTACATACACTGGTGGGGTGGGGGTACGGTCCGTACATACACGGGTGGGGTGGGGGTACGGTCCGTACATACACGGGTGGGAGTACGGTCCGTACATACACTGGTGGGGTGGGGGTACGGTCCGTACATACACGGGTGGGGTGGGGGTACGGTCCGTACATACACGGATGGGGTGTTGGTATGCTCCATTCATACACGAGTGGGGGTATGGTCCGTACATACACGGGTGGGGTGGGGGTATGGTCCGTACATACACGGGTGGGGGTACGGTCCGTACATACACGGGTGGGGTGGGGGTATGGTCCGTACATACACGGGTGGGGGTACGGTCCGTACATACACGGGTGGGGTGTTGGTACGCTCCATTCATACACGGGTGGGGGTACGGTCCGTACATACACGGGTGGGGTGGGGGTACGGTTCGTACATAAACGGGTGGGGGTTCGGCGCGTACATCTGCGGCCGGGGGGCACTTTGCGCGTACATGCGGGGTCTGTGGTGGGGTGTTCGGCGCGTATGCGGGCACGTGTCTCCATGCTTGCTATGGATGTTCGGTCCGTACAGTGTTTTTTGCATACAGTTGTGAAATCGAAAGGACGGGAGTGATCGTACTTGCGCGGTCGGACTTCATTTTTCCGATTCGTACGGTAAATCGTCCGGGGATGTGTCGGACACAATTTCCGACCCAAGGACGTGTAGGGGACTTTTCCGGATGTGATTCGTATGGAGTTTTTCCCATGCGAATCGTACTTGGCAGTTTGTACGGTACTTGTGCGACTCGTACGTAAAAAAATATGGATGCGAGTCGTACGGTATTTTTTTTTACCGGATCGGAATCGGCCCCATAATTTTAAAAGATGATCATAAATAATACAATTATTAAAGAATGCTAATTAATATATATTTAAAAACACAATACCTACAGAATGGCCCAATAAACTCCATGACCTGAAAAAAGAAAACAGTAAGATAACAAAAAAGAATTATAAATATAAATAATTAACTAAAAACAAATACATTAATACAATAATTGGAGTTTAAACAAGATATTGGAAATAATAGATTTTCTAGTGAGTTAAAAATGCAACCCTAGATATCTAATAAAAGTCATCCGAAGGGGAAATGTGAAAAAACTTTGGGGCATATTAACAAGGGCTTTATCTCAGCTTTTTTGACTTTAAAATCCAAAGAAGCGTAGATAAAAATATCGCCCTATCAACAACAGGGTGCTAACATGCAAAATCGCATGTTAGCACCCTTTTTAACTATGCTTCCCTTTGCATCTCTAATGAGATGCAAAATGGGCGTTCCAGAGCAAAATAATAGGAGAAATGTCGCTAAGCGACATTTCTCCTATTATCAAGCTTCACGCTAACCCTGTTAGAGACAAAAAAAGCAGCGCTAACCACGGTTAACACTGCTTTTTTACATCTGCTAATTTTCAGACTTAGCCATGTAATCCAATGGGAGATGGATTACATGGCTAAATCCACCATGGGCTATCAACAAGGATATCCCTATCCTTGTACTTTTATCGCTGCATTACCAGCGATAACCTCCCAAAATGCCGCTATCGCTGGATTTTTTATCGTCTAGGCAGTTGGCGTTGTTAATAACGCGATAACCAGGCGATATTATCCAGCGATGGCGGGCGTTAAAATAATTAATGCTAAGCACCCTTAGAGTTAATTTTCCCTGTTCCTTGTTAATTTGCCCCTTAATTTAGTGTAAATAGAGACCAGATTGTGGATTAGCTACCTCAGGAGGAAGCCGTTACACAACAAATGTGATATAATAAGGACTTCCTTGTGCACCACTGAGAGTTCATTTGACTGTCAACCCTATCTGGGAGTAAAGAGCCACATCAGCCCATGTAATGGCAATCTACATTAAGCTTTAATCAAGACTACAACATTGTACATAATGCATTCTCTCACATTTGATTCACCTAGAAAGTATATAGTCAATAAATAATTTCACTGGAAAATTACCTTTGTCCAAGTATTTAACTTTATAACTGAAAGTGACTTCCTTTATCATAGGATGTTGTGTTGTATTGTGTCGTGTTAATGGATTAGCATCTCTCTGTGCAAGAAATGGTGCAAACTAAGAGGACCAGTCCGATACCGGTCAGACCGGCTACCGTGGTACTATCGGAGGTGGACGGACCACTACATACATGTCGTAAGTGGTCACTATGACTGCTGAGTTACAATGCATATGAATGCACAGAAATCAGTCCGCCATGGTCTGTCTGAATCCGACAGAGTATTCCATCCGCGATGGTCCTGGAACGAACAAATAAAGGCTGTTGTGGAGCACAGCTGCATACAGACTGCCTGCCCAATTCCAATGCATCATTCAGATGAGCCGAGATTAGCGGTCCAACCACCTAATGAAAGCAGGAGGAAATGGAGAGATGAAAGCACAGCAAGTAGCTTCATGCAGCTGTTAACTTCTTGTGCCGAGATGGCGCCCATGTTGCACATCATGCAGATACTCTACCTGTTCGTTCATGTACCAAATCCGATTCAGTGTGGCCGCCACTGCCAGTAAGTGACACATCACCCTCACATATGCATGGCAAAAGTCGGGGGTACACGTGGGTACACCACATCCGCCGTCCAGCCTGCCAAGAAGTTGGGCCACCCAGAAATATCTTGAAAATATTTTGAAATTGTCCCTGTATAATTTTCAGACACCAGACAAGTTCAGCAGTGCCTGCAGGTTGACTGCTTTCCATTCCCAGCAGCAACGTGCAGGCAATGAGGGGAGCTTTCGTTTTTCTCACCTCCAACAGGGCCAAACATAAAGCCCAAAGTTAAGGGGCCATCAGGCCTCCTTTTGATTGAGTATCCTGACTTGATGTGGCATTGAACCTCATACTTAAATGCAAATGCAATGGAGGGGAAACAAAAGCATACAACTTGTTAACTCTTGACAGGTACTTAAGAGAGGCATGCTTTTGACTTTGATCATTCTCTGTATATAAGTGCATGTACTGTAAGAATGTCATATGTGTTGGTCTGTCCCAGTAGTTACACAAATAACAATTTAAATAGCACTATTTTAATTTTTTTTATAGTGCTACTCATCCCAATGCTGGGGAATAGAATGCTTTATGTAACATATACATTATACATTGATAATAAATCATGTAAGTATATAAATCATTGTACAAGATATGTTACATGAGACAGTGATGGTTAGAAAGTGTAGGTGTCACATGTCCTTCATCGCTTACTGTGCTATATTAGAAGGATGACAGTTTAAGAACTGGTAGCAACAATAGGATCTCTGTGTACAAAGAAGTAACCTGCTCACCTATCCACATAAAATAAAAATGTGTCATCTACATATTACATGATGTGGTTTGCAGGAGACACTTTCACCTTCTGTACCACTATATATATATATATATATATATTTATATAGATATATATATATATATATATATATATATATATATATATATATATATATATATATATATATATATATATATATATATATATATATATATATATATATATATATATATATTCCGCTCCTTTGCACCGTTAACCAGCGCGTCACTCTTTAGGCGGGTGCTCCGTCGCGCCGATGCACCGCGATAAATTTTTTCGCTACCAACTCCTCGTCTTACACCAGGAAATCAGCACTCATGGGGTCCGATTGCAGCAAATATCCTTTATTTAAAATGCACAGCAAACAAACGCGTTTCGGAACTTGTCCTTCGTCAGTGTTTGTGATTGACAATTACCCACGACATGTTTTTATTCGTCATGGTTCTGGTCATGGAAACAGAAAAAGGGGTGACGCTCGTGAAGATACACGTGCCATCTTGTAATGGTGTTACAATAACAGTATTTACTGTTTATATATTCAACAGATTATGGTACATACAACAAATTTCTTTATCTTAATGATATTGCATAAAAATGATTAATATACCATTCAAAAACAATCTCGCCGTGTATCGGCCTTTGACAATCACTTTCACGTGATTGCCAGATCCCCTCTGTGAGATTATGCCAAGTATCAACTTATCATGACACAAATGAAAATTACATCGTTGAGCCAAATATTTAGTGTCATACGATTACTTTAAAATCTATTCATGATACTGGTCATAAAGACAGAGGAGAGATAACGCTTGTAAAGATACAAGTGCCATTTTGTAATGGTGTTGCCGTAACAGTATTCATGTTTTTTGCTTATTTATTTAGCAAATCATATTATATGCAGAGAATTCCTTTGTTATAATAACTGATGTACCATTAAAATCAATTAATCTCGCCGTGTATCGGCCTAAGGCAATCACTTTCTTGTGATTGCCTAATCCCCCTCTGTAAATTAATGCCAAATGTCAATTTGTTTTGTTATGTGCCTATCATAACACGAGTAGAAATTCTATCATTGAAATCAAATGTTTATAATCATACAATCAATTAAAATCTATTGGTCATCTCACTGTCTAGGTTCCCAGGTGTACTGTCAGTTCTTCCCCACTATTTAACCCATAAGGGGTCTTTGTTTGGAGATCAATAATGTAGCGTGACTCTAATCTTCTTAGCTTTAACACCCTGTCTCCCCCTCTAATGTTCATTGGGACACAATCAATGCTGAAAAACTGTATTAGATCCCTATTACTTTTGTGTTTTATGGCAAAGTGCCTAGCGACTGGATAATTAAGATCTTTTTTTGCTATGGCACGCATATGCTCTAAAACCCGTACTTTCACACAGTGTATAGTGCTGCCTATATACCTAAGGCCACATGGGCACTTTAGGCAATAGACAGCATGAGTGGTTTGGCAAGTCATGAATTTGTTGATTCTTTTCCCTGTTTTCAGTCCTTGTACTTCATAAGTGAGTACTCGTTTGCTGAATGCACATGCCTTGCTCTTACCACAGGGGTAAAACCCCTTTGCATCATTCAGTGTTCCCTTACATGCAGGCAGATTTTCTAGATGGCTGTGAACCAAATTATCTTTTAATGAGCGAGCTCTCTTAAAAGTAATCAACGGAATTCTCGGAATGTCTGCTCCGATTATTGTGTCAGTTTTTAATACATGCCAATTCCGTTTCATGATCTTTCTAAGACTATTTGCATCTTCTGAGTAGGTTGTCACCATGCGGAATTTGCCTTCATCTTGTTTGATCCGTCCTGTCTTGTTGAACAGACCCTCCCTTGGTAGTTGTTTTACTTTCTTAAGGGTATTTTCTAAGAGGTCCCTCTGATATCCTCTGACTAGAAATCGGTTAAGACTTTCTTCTGCTGCCGAGTTGAAATCGCACTCTCTTGAGCAGTTGCGTTTCAACCTAAGGAATTCCCCATATGGGATGCTGTTTTTAAGTTTCGGCGGGTGGCTACTTGTAGCATGCAAAATGCTATTGCCTGCTGTGGGCTTTCTATAGAGGGCTGTTGTCAATTTCCCTTCCTGTATTGTCACCCTAAGGTCCAGATAGTTCACTGCCACTGAACTTATCTCACCTGTGAACTGCAGATTGACATTGTTGCTGTTAAGATGTATCACAAATTCTTCAGCTTTAATTTGCGACCCCTTCCAAATCAGGAAGAGATCGTCGATGTATCGGTACCATACCACTATTTCATCCGCCCAATTTTTATTGGTCGGTGACCAGGCCACCTGCTCCTCCCACCAGCCTACAAATAAATTTGCATAACTGGGGGCGAAGCAGGTGCCCATCGCGGTCCCAGATATCTGCCTATATAGATCTCCCTGAAAGAGAAATATATTGTTCAGCAAACAAAATTCAATCAATTCAAGTAGCATCCCATTATGTTCTACGAATTTCAAAGATCGTTTCTGTAGAAAATATTTCACAGCATGCAAACCCTGCACATGATTTATACAAGTATATAGACTTGTGATGTCCAAAACAATAAGAAGATATGATATGATATGATATGAAACCATAGGTTTCGGGGGTGTTATAGTTAGCTGGCCATTTCACTGGTACAAAACCATAGAAATTCCTCCGTTATAGTTAGTTCTGCTAACTATAACTCACATGCCCGCAATGCACTGCTGATGATGTCACATATTGCATCATTCATGACATGGTCAGTGACATCACTGATGACATCACTGATGACATTATCCACTTAACAATCTGATACACCTCTTTCATCACTCACTGTAAAATACAGAGTACCATATTTGAAACCATTGACACACCAATACCAGTTACTACACACCCACTCACTGATTCCTAAGTCTACACACACAACTCCCCATTCAACAACAGAATCATTTATGCATGCAGTCACTAATTAATAGAACACTATCCAATGCACTTATACACATATATAGAAATTGACACATCAGCAGTCATCTTAGTCGGTTATGCAGTCATCCTACTCACTCATGAAAAAAAATTAATCACATTTACTCAATTACACAATTATCCAACAACACCTCATTTATTCAAACACATAGTAACTCATAGTTAATATGTTAAAAAATCACCATTACAATTATACACTCATTCATATAGTTACTCTCACAAGCACTGACTCTTACACATACTTATTTATATACACCAACTCTCACATACAATGCCTTTTATTTTTTTACTTTGTTCAAGATGTACAACTAAAACATATATTCGCTCACCAACACACAAATAAATACACTCAGTCACCCAAAGAACTGTTTCCACATGCAGTCTTAAAACTGTACACCTAGTCAATCAACCAGTCACACATCTATGCATAGAGTTACACACATCCCATCCAACCACACACAAACTCAGTTTCCCATACAAATACTCACCCAACTAATCAATAACTGATAAAAACACACTCATGTAGTTAGTGACCAACTGATGCAGCATGTTATACAACAACAGAGACAGTGATGCACACATTCACATAGTTTAGTTACTAATCCATGTATTAAGTGAGACACTTTTAATTACTCACTTAAACAGACAGTCAGACAGCTACTAATTCCTCCATCCAGACAATTATATATCCACTCAATCTTCAATGCAGATTGGTATGTATATAATACATGTTTAAATGTCAAACTAAATCACATTCACTGGATGATGTCATCAGTGATGTCATTTGAGATGTAATCAGTCTTGTCATCAGTGATGTCACTGACCATGTCATGAATGATGCAATATGTGACATCATCAGCAGTGCATTGCGGGCGTGCGAGTTATAGTTAGCAGAACTAACTATAACGGCGGAATTTCGATGGTTTTGTACGAGTGAAATAGCCAGCTAACTCTAACACCCCTGAAACCTATGTTTTTTTCTGTGAATTTCTAAGGTTTTTTAAATGCTAATTTCTAACTATAACGTCTCTGAAACCTATGTTTTTTTCAGTGAATATACATATATATATATATATATATATATATATATATTCAAGCTCTGATTGCCCCCACGATTGAGTTGCACTCGGACACCGGCGAAAGGTGGCAAGCCTTTATTTACAGTACGTGCTGACAACTGCCTGCTGCTTTTCAATCCAGTCTCTCCCGCAGCATGCCTGACGCGTTTCGGAAATTTGCTTCCTTCTTCTGAGGCTATGAGATGTTGCAGGTAAGATTTGTGCTCACCGAACCATGTTGCTTTTTATTCAATGCTACTTGACACGCCCCCAGATGGGCGGGTTCCATAACCAGAGCATGGCATTGTGGTCTACATGGTCCTGAAATAAAATTCATAGATGGACGCACTTGTTACTGGGGAAAACACAGTCCGCGCCCTCAAATGGGCCCCCAACCAGCAGTGTCAGCGCTAATCCCAAGCCAATGTCCCACAAGGCGATTCGGCATATTTCCATACGCGTGGCCCCCTCCGTTCTAGGGGTGGTGCAAACTCGGCGACTGGGCCGCCGCCTAATATTCAAGCTCTGATTGCCCCCACGATTGAGTTGCACTCGGACACCGGCGAAAGGTGGCAAGCCTTTATTTACAGTACGTGCTGACAATTGCCTGCTGCTTTTCAATCCAGTCTCTCCCGCAGCATGCCTGACGCGTTTCGGAAATTTGCTTCCTTCTTCTGAGGCTATGAGATGTTGCAGGTAAGATTTGTGCTCACCGAACCATGTTGCTTTTTATTCAATGCTACTTGACACGCCCCCAGATGGGCGGGTTCCATAACCAGAGCATGGCATTGTGGTCTACATGGTCCTGAAATAAAATCCATAGATGGACGCACTTGTTACTGGGGAAAACACAGTCCGCGCCCTCAAATGGGCCCCCAACCAGCAGTGTCAGCGCTAATCCCAAGCCAATGTCCCACAAGGCGATTCGGCATATTTCCGTACGCGTGGCCCCCTCCGTTCTAGGGGTGGTGCAAACTCGGCGACTGGGCCGCCGCCTAATATTCAAGCTCTGATTGCCCCCACGATTGAGTTGCACTCGGACACCGGCGAAAGGTGGCAAGCCTTTATTTACAGTACGTGCTGACAACTGCCTGCTGCTTTTCAATCCAGTCTCTCCCGCAGCATGCCTGACGCGTTTCGGAAATTTGCTTCCTTCTTCTGAGGCTATGAGATGTTGCAGGTAAGATTTGTGCTCACCGAACCATGTTGCTTTTTATTCAATGCTACTTGACACGCCCCCAGATGGGCGGGTTCCATAACCAGAGCATGGCATTGTGGTCTACATGGTCCTGAAATAAAATCCATAGATGGACGCACTTGTTACTGGGGAAAACACAGTCCGTGCCCTCAAATGGGCCCCCAACCAGCAGTGTCAGCGCTAATCCCAAGCCAATGTCCCATAAGGCGATTCGGCATATTTCCGTACGCGTGGCCCCCTCCGTTCTATCGTGGGGGCAATCAGAGCTTGAATATTAGGCGGCGGCCCAGTCGCTGAGTTTGCACCACCCCTAGAATGGAGGGGGCCACGCGTACGGAAATATGCCGAATCGCCTTGTGGGACATTGGCTTGGGATTAGCGCTGACACTGCTGGTTGGGGGCCCATTTGAGGGCGCGGACTGTGTTTTCCCCAGTAACAAGTGCGTCCATCTATGGATTTTATTTCAGGACCATGTAGACCACAATGCCATGCTCTGGTTATGGAACCCGCCCATCTGGGGGCGTGTCAAGTAGCATTGAATAAAAAGCAACATGGTTCGGTGAGCACAAATCTTACCTGCAACATCTCATAGCCTCAGAAGAAGGAAGCAAATTTCCGAAACGCGTCAGGCATGTTGCGGGAGAGACTGGATTGAAAAGCAGCAGGCAGTTGTCAGCACGTACTGTAAATAAAGGCTTGCCACCTTTCGCCGGTGTCCGAGTGCAACTCAATCGTGGGGGCAATCAGAGCTTGAATATATATATATATATATATATATATATTCACTGAAAAAAACGTAGGTTTCGGGGACGTTATAGTTAGTTGGATATTTCACTCGTACAAAACCAGAGAAATTCTGCCATTATAGTTAGTTCAGCTAACAATAACTCGCACCCCCACAATGCACTGCTGATGACATTACATATTACATCATTCATGACATGGTCAGTGACATCACTGATGACATCTCAAATGACATCATCTAGTGACTGTGTGGTTCTATAAAGTTTAAATATGTTTTATACATATGCCAAGGTGTATTGAAGAATGAGTGGGTGTATAAGTGTCTGGATGGAGGATTTAGTAGGTGCATGACTGACTGTATAAGTGAGTGATTAAATGTGTCTTACTGAATGCATGGAATAGTGACTAAACTGTGTGAATGTCTGTATCAGTCTGTCTGTTGTTGTGTAAGCTGTTGCATGGGTTGGTGAGTAGCTACATGAGTGTCTATATGGGTTATTGATTGGTTGCCTGAGTATTTGTATGGGTTCCTGAGTGTGTGTGTGTGTGGGTGGGTGGGAGGTGTGTGGCTGTGCATAGATGTGTGAGTGATTGATTCACTGGGGGTATGAGCTCAAGAGTGCATGTGGAAACAGCTGTATGGGTGGGTGAGTGTGTGTATGGGCGTGTTGGTGAGTGAATGGATGTCTCAGTGGTACATGTCCAAGTGACTATATATGTAAAAGGCAGTGTATGTGAGAGTTGGAGTATATAAATAACTTTACTTGAGAGTCAGTGATTGTGAGAGTGGCAGTATAAATGAGTGTGTACTTGTATCAGTGATTGTATAAGGGAGTAAATATGCGTTAGTATCTGTATGAATAAGTGAGGTGGTGTGTGTATAACTGTATAGGTGGGTAAATTGAAGTGTGATTGATTCTTTGCATGACTGACTAGGTGTGTGAGTAACTCTGGATGAGTGGTGATGTATGAGTGTCTGTATAGGTGTATGAGTGCATATGATAGTGTTGTATTGATGAGCGACTGCATGTATGAGTGACTGTATGGGTGAATGAGTGGATGTGTGTGTAGACCTAGGAATCAGTGAGTGCGTATGTAGTAACTGGTATTGGTGTGTCTATGGTTTCAAAAATGGTAGTCTGTATTTTAGAGTGGGTGTATCAACGGTTATATTAGGGTGTGAGGAGGTGCATCAGATCTTCACATGGATGATGTCATCAGTAGTGTCATCAGTGATATCTTCGAGATGTCATCAGTGACGTCATCAATGATGTCACTGACCATGTCATGAATGATGTAATATGTGATGTCATCAGCAGTGCATTGCGGGGGCGCGAGTTATAGTTAGCTGAACTAACTATAACGGCGAAACTTCTCTGGTTTTGTACAAGTGAAATGTCCAACTAACTATAACGTCCCTGAAACCTATGGTTTTTTCAGTGAATATACATATATATGCATATGCATTTATATATGTAAGTGTATAGATATATATATACATACATATATAAACATATATATAATCTGCATATCTATATAAATACAAATATAAATGCATGCATACATATACATATACATATATGCATACATATGCATGTTATGCACATAAAAGTTTGAAAAACACTAATACAAGCAAAGCTAAAAAGCCACCTAATTACAAACAGAATTACTTTAACTTAAACGAGGGTGAGACCTATTGCATTTTCAATACTTGTTTACTTTGGTTCCATCAAGAAGGCATTCAGATGTGTCACACATTTGCCATAAATTCTGAATGTTAGCACTCTAGTTACTCATTAGATCACTGTACTGAAGCTACTGCTCACCAGGGAAGTCTACTGCTGGTATTCAAAGTGCATGTTTCAGTCTGCATGTCAGAATTTTTTAATGAAATAGAAGAGGATTTGAGAAGTAAAAATGTGCCCTAATTTTTCTTTCTGCAGCACTAATCATAATTTCTATGGCAAAATGAACCCCCTCATTTTGTTCCTTTGCAAATTAAATGTTTTAAGAGTTACCACTTTATTCCAATCAAGATGGCTCAGGTGTGTCATACTTTTGTCATAAGTAAGACTGTTAGCGCTCTAGTTGTTCTTTAGAACACTCTGGGACATTCTGTCATTGGGCTATACTTGGGCTACATCTGGGTGATATTTGTGCTACATTTGGGCTCTTTTGCCTCTGGTGGCCATCGTGGGAGACTTATTTGTTATGAAGATTCCTTATTCCATCATTTACTAAAGTCTCCTCAGTAGGAAATACTTTCGTTTTTTTTACTTTGATTCCATCAAGAAGGCATTCAGATATGTCACACATTTGCCATAAATTCGAAATGTTAGCACTCTAGTTGCTTATTAGATCATTGTAGTAAAGCTACTGCTTACCAGGGAAGTCTGCTGCTGGTATTGAAAGTGCATGTTTCAGTCTGCATGTCAGAATATTTTATTGAAATAGAAGAGGAGTTGAGAAGTCACTTAAAATGTGCCCTAATTTTTCTTTTTTCAGCACTAATCATAATTTCTATGGCAAAATGAACACCCTCAGTGTGTTCATTTTAAATTAAACTACTCACTCTCTACTACTCACTCACTACTACTCTCTACTACTCACTCTCTACTACTCACTCTCTACTACTCTCGACTACCACTCTCTACTACTCACTCTCTACTACTCTCTACTACTCGCTCTACTACCCTCTACTACACTCTACCACTCACTCTCTACTACTCTACTACTCACTCTCTACTACTCTCTCTCTACTACTCTCTCTCTACTACTCCCTCTCTACTACTCTCTACTACTCACTCTCTACTACTCTCTCTCTACTACTCTCGCTCTTCTACTCACTCTCTACTACTCACTCTCTACTCACTCTCCACTACTCACTCTCTACTACCCGCTCTCTACTACTCTCTGCTACTCACTCTCTACTACTCACTCTCTACTACTCTACTACTCTCTATAACTCTCTACTACTCACTCTCTACTACTCACTCTCTACTACTCATTCTCTACTACTCTCTACTACCACTCTCTACTACTCACTCTCTACTACTCTCTACTACTCGCTCTACTACCCTCTACTACACTCTACCACTCACTCTCTACTACTCTACTACTCACTCTCTACTACTCTCTCTCTACTACTCTCTCTCTACTACTCTCTGCTACTCACTCTCTACTACTCACTCTCTACTACTCTACTACTCTCTACTACTCTCTACTACTCACTCTCTACTACTCACTCTCTACTACTCTATACTACTCACTCTACTACTCTCTACTACTCTCTACCACTCACTCTCTACTGCTCACTCTCCCCTACTCTCTCTCTACTACTCTCTCTACTACTCACTCTCTACTACTCACTCTCTACTCACTCTTCACTGCTCGCTCTCTACTACTCGCTCTCTACTACTCTCTGCTACTCACTCTACTACTCACTCTCTACTACTCTACTACTCTCTCTACTACTCACTCTCTATTACTCACTCTCTACTACTCTACTAGTCTCTACTACTCACTCTCTTCTACTCTACTACTCTCTCTACTACTCACTCTCTACTATTCTCTACTACTCACTCTACTACTCTCTTCCACTCACTCTCTACTACTCACTCTCTACTACTCTCTCTCTACTACTCTCTCTTCTACTCACTCTCTACTACTATCTACTACTCACTCTACTACTCTCTACTACTCTCTTTACTACTCACTCTCTACTACTCTCTACTACTCACTCTCTACAACACACTCTCTACTACTTGCTCTCTACTACTCACTCTACTACTCACTCTCTACTACTCCCTACTACTCACTGTACTTCTCACTCTCTACTACTCGCTAGTACTCACTCTCCACTACTCCACTACTCTCTATTACTCACTCTCTACGACTCTACTACTCCCTACTACTCTCTATCTACTACTCACTCTCTACTACTCACTCTCTACTACTCACTCTCTATTGCTCTCTACTACTCACTCTCTACTACTCTCTCTCTACTACTCACTCTCTACTACTCACTCTCTACTACTCACTCTCCACTACTCTCTCTCTACTACTCTCTACTGCTCACTCTACTATTCACTCTCTACTACTCACTCTCTAATACTCTCTACTACTCACTCTCTACTACTCTCTCTCTACTACTCTCCAATACTTACTCTACTACTCACTCTCTACTACTCACTCTCCACTACTCTCTCTCTACTACTTTCTACTGCTCACTCTACTACTCACTCTCTACTACTCACTCTCTAATACTCTCTACTACTCACTCTCTACTACTCTCTCTCTACTACTCTCTACTACTCACTCTACTACTCACTCTCTACTACTCTCTACTACTCTCTCTCTGCTACTCACTCTCTACTACTCACTCTCTACTGCTCTCTACTACTCACTCTCTACTACTCTCTACTACTCACTTTACTACTCACTCTACTACTCACTCTCTACTACTCTCTCCTACTCTCTACTACTCACTCTCTACCACCCACTCTGTACTGCTCTCTACTACTCACTCTCTACTACTCACTCTCTACTACTCACTCTCTACTACTCTCTCTCTACTACTCTCTCTTCTACTCACTCTCTACTACTCTCTACTACTCACTCTACTACTCTCTACTACTCTCTTTACTACTCACTCTCTACTACTCTCTACTACTCACTCTCTACAACACACTCTCTACTACTTGCTCTCTACTACTCTCTACTACTCACTCTACTACTCACTCTCTACTACTCACTGTACTTCTCACTCTCTACTACTCGCTAGTACTCACTCTCCACTACTCCACTACTCTCTATTACTCACTCTCTACGACTCTACTACTCCCTACTACTCTCTATCTACTACTCACTCTCTACTACTCTCTCTCTACTACTCACTCTCTACTACTCACTCTCTACTACTCTCTACTACTCACTCTCTACTACTCACTCTCCACTACTCTCTCTCTACTACTCTCTACTGCTCACTCTACTATTCACTCTCTACTACTCACTCTCTAATACTCTCTACTACTCACTCTCTACTACTCTCTCTCTACTACTCTCCAATACTCACTCTACTACTCATTCTCTATGTGGAAATTTAGCTTGCAAACTGAACATTATCTGCGCCATCTTGCCTCTCCTCAGCACCACGCACAGCGAATGCACGGCCGCCATTTCAGGCACCCCACTCTCTCCCCACTCATTGTCAATCGCCAGCGCGGTCCCCTTGGCGCTGCGAGCATCCCCCGCGCGCTGGCCACCCCCGCTCTCTCATACAGGCCATAAACCCTCTCTTTCTGCGCGACCCTGCTACGGAACCACTTCCGACCGACAACCCATACATGGTCATGCCTCTCCTTTGATAACCCCCTTCCTCTGCGCCCCATTGTCTGAACTGGTCCCAGGCCATCGCCTAGCCCTGCGGATGCAGTTTATTGCCCCTACTGTAAGGGAAACACCCCACATCAAAGAGATTACAGTAGATCAAAGCCCCTACTCCCTGAGACCCGACCGGTCACACACCCCCCAGGAATTGGCGGAATACCCTGCTGCGCAATAGCCATCTCCTACTGTGGGTGGGGTGGGAACTTCTACTGTATCTATGTGTGGGATCGGATCTGAACCGGGGCTTCAGGGGATATTCCCCCGTACATCAAGGGAATCTCAAGAATGTACTATGTGTAATAAAGCAATAAACCAGTGTATAAAAGACCAGGTCTCAGAGATGCAGTTAGAGCACCTCGTGACGATACCTTGCTGTCTGATCTGATGTGTTCTGCTCCGACGGAATAAAACTTTGTTTCCTGCCTTCCAGTCTCTGGCGCCTGCCTCTTTCATTGGTAAATTATCGAGTGGTATAAGAGGCGATTACCGCCGGGCAAATACTTGAAAGGTTATCGACTGAAACTGCCGCTACCATTTAACAATTGGCGTCCCAAACGTGGGGCCCATCAGCGACACGTGGATCCAGTGGGAGAGGTCCCGACGACAGAGTGAACGACTGCAACGATCGGGAGAGCTCCTGCCCGATAGACCCTCGTCTGGCAGCCGATCATCCGAACTTCACTGGTTCCGAGCAGACCTCTCTCGAGTAATCTACGGTCCTGACTGGGAACCATCAGGAGTGCCGCGGCAAACACGGAGAGTAGAGGACGATCGGGGCGCTGGAGGTGGAAGACGGGAAACTGTCCATGCGGTCCGGGTAAGGTCGTGATACACGACAAAATGCGAAATAATTGATTGATTGTTTAAAGCTTTGGAAATACTAGTATTGCTCATTGATTGTGCTCATTGATTGTTCTCTTTGAGATATTCGCTGTCTACAAACGGGGAGGAGTAGAAATACTCTCTCTCTCTCCCTTTGCAGATAGTGAAGGGTAGGTAACGCAGACTTTTGTCCCCGTTGAAACCCGTCGTGCCTATCTTTATCTCCCCATTGATTGATTGTCCGAACATTGATTGTTTTGGAGAATAGTGCTTTTTGAGATATTCTCTGTTTGCAAATAACGTAGAATAGGAATATTCTGTCTAGTCTTTGCAAATAGTGAAGGGTAGGTAATGCTGATTTTTGTCCCCGTTGAAACCCGTCATGCCTATCTTTATCTCCCATTGATTGATTGATTGATTGATTGTCCGAACACTAGTTGTTCGATATTGGTTCTTTGGAGGTATTCTCTGCTTGCAAATAACGAAGAATAGAGATATTCTGTCTAGTCTTTGCAAGCAGTGAAAAGATAGGTAGTGCTGACTTTTGTCCCCGTTGAAACCCGTCATGCCTATCTTCTCCCCACTAATTGGTAGTTGGTTCTGCCCGGACCGCTTATTAGAGGTGAACCATCCGGCTCCACTGGAGGGCACCCCTAATAAGGACATGTTCACTAAATATGGACTAGTCGCCGTAGCTTATACCAAGCTATGGCATAAATATACAAAGAAGGACCCCGAGAGTCAGTGGCCACTGATGGGATCCTTCGACGACCATAAGATAGAAGCGCTAGAAATAGCTCTGCGTAGCAATAAGACGACGCCTACTATGCTTGACAGTATCGGCATGTGGCGCAAAGAAGCAACGCAACGGAAAAAGAGGGAAGAAGTAAAAGCAGAAAAGGAATTACGAAAGGCAGCTCACCTTGCCGCTAGAAGGTTAAAAGAAGACATAAAGGAGAGAAGGGAAACTAAATTAAGACAGGAGCCCGAAACATCAGGACAGTACGCTGTTAGGACCCCTTCTTTGCTCTACCCTGAGTTGTCCTCCAAGCAACGAACGAATGACGAACTACTGTTAGGTCCCCCGATCATTTACATGCCCCCTCCATATGCACCCTCCCAGTCAGTAGTGCAACACCTACAACCCCCGAACACGAGCGAAAGCAGTACAGGGGCCTCGGTCCTCACGGCCTCCGCGCCGGCTGAGCCTCTTGTACTGAACCCAATGTCGGTTACAACGCTAGATGACCATGAGATGGGAAAGAAAGAGTCCACCAGACTGAATCGATTAACAAAGGATGAACGAGCAGGAATTGATAAGATAGTAGGGACACTGGTGGAGCGAAAAGAAAGTGAGGAGTATATAACAGACGTGTATAACTCGTATGCCGACAGCCGCAGACTACACTTCGTCGTACGGCTCTGTTATCACGCCCTAAATGCGTATGAGGAAAGATACCACGATAAAGGTCCCGAAGGCTTAGCAGCCCTATATAGGAAGGTAGACATCGGAGAGGAAAGAGAGGGCGACGTTACGAACCTCTTCACTCGTACACTCGAGGTCTACCGACACCTTAAAGAACATGGACAGACCACCAAAGCAGAAACCCCCATAGCGACTAAGCCCCAGGAAGGGAGGGCTGATGCCATGATGCCCATTAAAGAAGCTGCCCCCTACTGGGTCCCCCCACGAGGTCTGGGAACACATGACGACATCAACCACCAAGATGCGAAGGGAAGGGTTGTATATAACTGGGTCTACCAGCCGTGGGACCGGCAAGACATTTTGACCTTTAGAAAAACTCTACCCGACTTAAGAAAGAACCCGACTGCCTTCTACACTGAACTGGGTACAGCCTTAGGTTCTACGATTATGACTTTAGCAGATATCGACTTGTTCTTTGGGCTATGTCTGCCGGCTGATGTGTGGAAACAAATCCGGAAAGTCGACCACGCTGAGCCGTTCGGATATACCTGGGTACAACTCGATACCATAGATAAACAGCGAGAACCAGGACAGAAACCCCCGAAGGCCATCTTAGAGCTCCCAGACAAGATTGTACAAAAGCTGAAGACTCTAATCCCAGAAAGAAAGGTAGACTGGTCGATAGTGACGGCTTGCCGCCAGAAACCCCAGGAGGATGTGTCTGAATACTTCTCCCGATTCGAGACTGTGTTCTCCGATTACAGTGGCCAAGACATGACCACCGCAACCGGACATCACCTTTTTGTCCAGAATTATGTAAAGGGTCTGTCGCCAGAAGTTTCCCAGAAACTACAGACCAGCGAGAGTAGTTGGGCAGCCTCCAAACCCGCAGCAATTCTCCAGATGGCCCAATACTACGAAAACCAGAAGAACGAGAATGATAGGGCGTCAGAGAAGAAGAAAAAGGAATTAAAGGAGAGGGTAATGATAGCACAGTTGCAAGGGGTGACCATGGGAAGGGAACCCCCGAAAGAGAATCACCAACCAACCGCCCCTAGAAAGCCACCCCCTAGAGACCATACACCTACACCCTACAACGGACGGAGAGACTTAGATGGGAATCAATGTGCGTTCTGTAGAGGGTTCGGACACTGGAAATCCCAGTGCCCGGTCCTTTTGGAACTGAACAAAAATAGGGACCCCAATAGGCACAACAGGAAGTTTGTTGATACCCACCATCAACGTCACCACACTTGATTAGGATCACGTGCAATCGAACAACGCCATTTTCCGAATACGCTAACTAGATCGCTGATACGTACAACGCTCCAGCAAAATAGTATGGTCAAACATTTTTTAATAACTTATAAGTATAACAACATTCCGGCAAAATGAACAGGTTAGAACATGTTTTAAACAACTATTTACATGACAGTCTGCTGCGACCTGCATCCCAAAGCATTTACGTCCACGTGACACCGTCCTCGCCTCTCCTTCCTCGAAGTTGCAACATTGGCCTGTTTTGGGCGGTCCCTTTTAGTTGACTTTGGGCTATAAAAGCCATGCAAAAATCCCTTGACATCAGTGGCGGGCGATTGTGCGAATAGGCCGGAGGCTATACGAAGCGCCGAAGTTCGGGCAACACCAAGGCGGAGCCCGCCATGCTGTGCGGGCCTACCCGTCTTCTTTCTTCTTTCTTTAATAAGGGCTGATGCCCTGGCGGGGGGAGGCGACGCGGACGGACCTCCCCCACCTCCCCAGGTGGAGGCTCGCCGGGCACCCCAACCGTCTTTAACTCACCGGCCAGCTAAGCTGCACCCAACCGTCTTTAACTCACCGGCCAGCTAAGCTGCACCCAACCGTCTTTGACTCGCCGGCCAGCTAAGCTGCACCCAGCCATCTTTTTCATCGGCCTGCTGCATTTCACCCTGGCACGCTGTGCGGATCTTCCCATTCACTTCTTCCTTCAATAACGGAGGGTGCCCTGGCGGGGGGAGGCGACGCGGACGGGCCTCCCCCACCTCCCCAGGTGGAGGCTCGCCAGCAGATGAGGGCACCCCAACCGCATCTTTCACACGTCAGCCAGCTGAGTTGCGCCCTGCCACTTAATTCGCCGTTCGGCTGAGCCGGCACCCCTGCACGCGGCCGCCAGGCAACCACCCAAGCACAGGGTTCACCAGGACTGCCGCTAGCACCCGACGCGGGGAGTGGGCCCCCGCAGCCAAGTAAGCAGGGGCCCACTCCGGTGGTGATACCATCCGAACTGCTGTTGTTGCTGCTACTGGAACCACTCCGGTGGCAATACCATCTGAACTGCCGCTGTAGCTGCTGTTGGCCCCTCTCCGATAGCCGTACCGAAGAGCTGCTGCTACTACTGCCCTTGAACTCCGGCGGTTGACCCCTCCGGTTCCAGGCCTGGCCCACCGTGAGACAATTCTGGACTCGAAAGCTTGTTTGCTAGGGCATGGGCCCCACCCTTGACAGAACGCTCCCCTCAGCCTTGCAGAATTGGTTGGAGTCATTTGACATTCGACTCCTGCGGACTTCCGGTAAGGACAAAACCACCGCCATTGCTCTTTTGCCCCCCGGGCGACGGCCACCTTGCCTCTGCTTGGTGCAGTGAAAAAGTAAAACATCGGCGGAAGAACCCGCCTGCCGCCCCGCCCTAAGAACGAACCATGGCATTGCTACAAGGTTGCAGTGACGCCATGCTGACGCAAAGTTGACGCCAACGAAAGTTCTCGAACTACCGAAAGGAATTCTGGTTCAACTGCTAATTCATGGAAAGACTTAGACTGTGCACTGGCCCGACCCCGCCCTAAGATGGCGCTGATGTAGGAGTGGCCTACAACTCCTTGTGGCGTTCCAGTCACGTGACATTTGTGTTAAAAAGAGATATATATATATATGTATGCGATGCTTTCACACATGATGGTGGGGGAGAGGGGGGAACCGATTTTTATGTTAATCTAGTGTTGCTCATGTTGCTCGACGCCTCTCGCACCGTGGCCGGCCTATAGCGGCTGTAGGCCCGTATTTCTACACTGACATTGTTTTAAATAAAGGGCTTCTTAAAAAGGAATTACGGAATCAGTGTCATGACTAATCATCTGGGTTGTTGAAGGTTTCTCTTTTAAATAAAAGATTGTCACTCCTAAGCGAAAGCATACAGATAATACGGACTCAATTTGCCTAAAATATTTTTGTTTAACGGAATTTGTACCCATCACGCCTGCCCTTTTTCCAAGAATTGTCAAATCAATAATGAACTATAACTTAAGGTATATGTCGCACGCAAGGTATGGTATCTTGCACCATAATACACGACCAATTGAGAAATACATGCACGACCAGGGAACCCGAATTTAGGAGATGAATGAACTAGAGCATCTTTGCCTCGAACTAAAGAATAATAGGTCCGTGGTATTACCCACCCCTGCGGCTAGCCTGGTACATGGTAGGTAGAACCTTTCGTGTCTGCGCGCGCTGGGGTATTTTGAATACTGCACCTCCCCTCCCCTCTTATTTTCCCCTCTATAGGTCACGACGAAGTTCCGACTGAAGAGTGGAGTGGACATGGACCGCACCAAGTTCAATATCAGGGAAAACATAGACAAACGTTGTGAGATAGTGCGTAAAATTACAGACCATCATTGGGAACATGAAAAACTGTATGATATGATTGTGCGTGTGTACTACGATTATACGATATGAATGTGTATGCATTTCATGTTTGGGTCACTTGAAGAGAGCGTCATTGTATGATTGAAGTGCTCGTCCACCGATCAAAGGGAGGAGAATAAAGGGTCAGACAACCCATAAGATAAACTACAAAATACTAAAGGTACGCAGCATGCATAGGAATAGAGGACAGGAAAGGAGAGGTCTCCGTGCTCAACGCAGCCCTGAGTCTCCGTCTTGATGCATGTACTGTCACACCCTATCCGGCATTTGTGTGTACGTGATCACCGAATTTATGTCTTTTCCCCGCTTGTGTTTTCTTACATGGAACAGACCCATGCTACTCCATGTTGTGTGTGCACCAAGTGGCCTATTATCTTACCCATCTCTCTCTCTCTCTCGTTTTGTGTCGTATGTATGCCGAAATAGCCTACTTGATGCACACGTCTCTCTCTCTCTCTCTCTCTCTCCCTCTCTCTCTCTCTCTCTCTCTCTCTCTCACTCTCTCTCCCCCTCCCTCGCAAAAGGCTCTTTCTTGCCCTCTTTCTTCTTGAATAAATTAACGACATACACCTCTTTGGTAAGTGTATAAATTGGCCTGAACACGGTGGTGTTCGAACAAATTGACAGAAACAAAAACGACCATACTTTACCACGTTACTACCTCTCCTTTTTTGCGAACGTTAAGCCTAATCGGCTGAGAAGGAAGGGACAGGTAAGACGACTGATGTCTCCCAATCTGACCCTCAACACGGGGACTATATGTCAGTGGTTTTTGTTCTTAAAGGACACCATCTCCACCGCCCAGAATTACCCCTGACCAATTAACCCGAAATAGAATGTCTAAAGCACCCTGTTCTCCCAAAGATAACTCCAGCCCTATACTAGCCGTCTCAGAGTATCCCGAACGAAACAGCTGATGGCCCTGTTTTAAACTGATAAAGGGTCACCTACTGTATGAAAAGGATACTCGTGAACGCATGACCGTAGCACCTCGCACTTACGGGTATTACCAAACCTTGTATTATAGGGCGCAGAAACTGACACCTAGAAGACCAGACGATGGACAGGGACACCCACAGAACCCTGCACCACAGCAGTAATTAATAGATTAGTAACACGCACATTAACATCAGAGTTAATAGACACCAATCATATAGTAACAGATAAGAGCATTTCCGCAACTACTCAGTGGTTGGGAGAGAGAATGAAGTATGTAAATGTCTTCCCTGCCAAAATCTCTAAGACTTTCGTTTCTTATAACCTATTCAAAGATAACCTGCAGCCATCGGAAGAGAGGGGTTGGACGTGACGCACAGTCTGGCTGCGGATCATAAAGCATCTATGACATCGACCAAGGGGGAAGCGACGAAGCAAAAAGGGTGTGAGACGAGACACCATTATCAGAACGATAAGCGCGAAGGGCTACATCGAGGCCCCTGCTCACTGACCAGCGTGCCTGAAGTCTCAACCCGTCGGGCCCGATTGATGGGCCCAGTGCTGAAAGATTCTGCTCTCCTTGGTCCGCATTTTTGATCCGATCCCACGCCACCCCATTCTCTCCTCCTCTTTCATTTGGACTATGACTTTGACCTACTACCGAAGAACAAAAGGCCGGCACCCTGTCTCAAAGTACCTGTGGTGAACTGTGTTAAGGAACAGGACTGTGATCAAAGAACAGTGAGTGGTCACACCCTGCCACGTGAGAAATCGGATTTGAGCTGGACCTTAGCTCCACCGCCGGTGCTCAACAGTGCCAACGAAAGAAGAACAACAATGAGAGCTTACCAGTGATAGCTCTTTATAGAACAAGGACACTGGAAAGAAGAACCCATGTCAAAGTTGAAAATCCTCTCCCAACCCCCTTATTATATTAACTATCTTCTTATCAAGTTTTCATGATGTTGCATCAATCACTTCCGACTGTACACTGAGAAGTTAAGAAAATGTAACTTTGTATAGTAACATTCATACAACACCAGCCATGTATATGACTATACTGCAACTTTGAATGTACTTCCTCCTCGCCTACTTTATCAAACTGTATGAGACAATGTACAAATGTGTCAGATTACTCCTGCCTACCCTAAAGACTCTGTATCTTTAAATGTATGACGAACATTGACGATACTGTAACTGAAAGGCTAACAAAGGTGAATATTGGCCGGACAAGCTGGCGAGATATGTTAAAAGGGAGGACTGTGGAAATTTAGCTTGCAAACTGAACATTATCTGCGCCATCTTGCCTCTCCTCAGCACCACGCACAGCGAATGCACGGCCGTCATTTCAGGCACCCCACTCTCTCCCCACTCATTGTCAATCGCCAGCGCGGTCCCCTTGGCGCTGCGAGCATCCCCCGCGCGCTGGCCACCCCCGCTCTCTCATACAGGCCATAAACCCTCTCTTTCTGCGCGACCCTGCTACGGAACCACTTCCGACCGACAACCCATACATGGTCATGCCTCTCCTTTGATAACCCCCTTCCTCTGCGCCCCATTGTCTGAACTGGTCCCAGGCCATCGCCTAGCCCTGCGGATGCAGTTTATTGCCCCTACTGTAAGGGAAACACCCCACATCAAAGAGATTACAGTAGATCAAAGCCCCTACTCCCTGAGACCCGACCGGTCACACACCCCCCAGGAATTGGCGGAATACCCTGCTGCGCAATAGCCATCTCCTACTGTGGGTGGGGTGGGAACTTCTACTGTATCTATGTGTGGGATCGGATCTGAACCGGGGCTTCAGGGGATATTCCCCCGTACATCAAGGGAATCTCAAGAATGTACTATGTGTAATAAAGCAATAAACCAGTGTATAAAAGACCAGGTCTCAGAGATGCAGTTAGAGCACCTCGTGACGATACCTTGCTGTCTGATCTGATTTGTTCTGCTCCGACGGAATAAAACTTTGTTTCCTGCCTTCCAGTCTCCGGCGCCTGCCTCTTTCATTGGTAAATTATCGAGTGGTATATGAGGCGATTACCGCCGGGCAAATACTTGAAAGGTTATCGACTGAAACTGCCGCTACCATTTAACATCTACTACTCACTCTCCACTACTCTCTCTCTACTACTTTCTACTGCTCACTCTACTACTCACTCTCTACTACTCACTCTCTAATACTCTCTACTACTCACTCTCTACTACTCTCTCTCTACTACTCTCTACTACTCACTCTACTACTCACTCTCTACTACTCTCTACTACTCTCTCTCTGCTACTCACTCTCTACTACTCACTCTCTACTGCTCTCTACTACTCACTCTCTACTACTCTCTACTACTCACTTTACTACTCACTCTACTACTCACTCTCTACTACTCTCTCCTACTCTCTACTACTCACTCTCTACCACCCACTCTGTACTACTCTCTACTACTCACTCTCTACTACTCACTCTCTACTACTCACTCTCTACTACTCACTCTCTACTACTCTCTCTCTACTACTCTCTCTTCTACTCACTCTCTACTACTCTCTACTACTCACTCTACTACTCTCTACTACTCTCTTTACTACTCACTCTCTACTACTCTCTACTACTCACTCTCTACAACACACTCTCTACTACTTGCTCTCTACTACTCTCTACTACTCACTCTACTACTCACTCTCTACTACTCCCTACTACTCACTGTACTTCTCACTCTCTACTACTCGCTAGTACTCACTCTCCACTACTCCACTACTCTCTATTACTCACTCTCTACGACTCTACTACTCCCTACTACTCTCTACTACTCACTCTCTATTGCTCTCTACTACTCACTCTCTACTACTCTCTCTCTACTACTCACTCTCTACTACTCACTCTCTACTACTCTCTACTACTCACTCTCTACTACTCACTCTCCACTACTCTCTCTCTACTACTCTCTACTGCTCACTCTACTACTCACTCTCTACTACTCACTCTCTAATACTCTCTACTACTCACTCTCTACTACTCTCTCTCTACTACTCTCCAATACTCACTCTACTACTCACTCTCTACTACTCACTCTCCACTACTCTCTCTCTACTACTTTCTACTGCTCACTCTACTACTCACTCTCTACTACTCACTCTCTAATACTCTCTACTACTCACTCTCTACTACTCTCTCTCTCTACTACTCTCTACTACTCACTCTACTACTCACTCTCTACTACTCTCTACTACTCTCTCTCTGCTACTCACTCTCTACTACTCACTCTCTACTGCTCTCTACTACTCACTCTCTACTACTCTCTACTACTCACTTTACTACTCACTCTACTACTCACTCTCTACTACTCTCTCCTACTCTCTACTACTCACTCTCTACCACCCACTCTCTACTACTCTCTACTACTCACTCTCTACTACTCACTCTCTACTACTCACTCTACTACTCTCTACTACTCACTCCCGGCTACTCTCTCTACTACTCACTCTCTACTACTCACTCTCTACTCTATTACTCATCCTCTACTCTCTACCTCTCTCTAACTCTCTCTCTACTACTCTCTACCTCTCTACCTCTACCTCTCTACCTCTACCTCTCTACCTCTACACCTCTACCTCTTCACCTCTACACCTCTACCTCTCTCTACTTCTCTCTACATGCACACATGTGCACATATATATATGCATATATATGCATATGCATTTATATATATGTATGTGTATATATATACATACATATATCAACATATATATAATCTGCATATCTATATAAATACAAATATAAATGCATGCATTCATATACATATACATATATGCATACATATGCATGTTATGTACAAGAAAGTTTGAAAAACACTAATGAAAGCAAAGCTAAAAAGCCACCTAATTACAAACAGATTTGCTTTAACTTAAACGAGGGCGAGACCTATTGCATTGTCAATGCTTGTTTTCTTTGGTTCCATCAAGAAGGCATTCAGATGTGTCACACATTTGCCATAAATTCTGAATGTTAGCACTCTAGTTGCTCATTAGATCACTGTAGTAAAGCTACTGCTCACCAGGGAAGTCTACTGCTGGTATTCAAAGTGCATGTTTCAGTCTGCATGTTAGAATTTTTTAATGAAATAGAAGAGGATTTGAGAAGTCAAAATATGCTCTAATTTATCTTTCTGCAGCACTAATCATAATTTCTATGGCAAAATGAACCCCCTCATTTTATTCCTTTGCAAATTAAATGTTTTAAGTGTGACCACTTTATTCCAATCAAGATGGCTTCAGGTGTGCCATACTTTTGTCATAAAGCGCGAAGGGCTACATCGAGGCCCCTGCTCACTGACCAGCGTGCCTGAAGTCTCAACCCGTCGGGCCCGATTGATGGGCCCAGTGCTGAAAGATTCTGCTCTCCTTGGTCCGCATTTTTGATCCGATCCCACGCCACCCCATTCTCTCCTCCTCTTTCATTTGGACTATGACTTTGACCTACTACCGAAGAACAAAAGGCCGGCACCCTGTCTCAACGTACCTGTGGTGAACTGTAAGACTGTTAGCGCTCTAGTTGTTCTTTAGAACACTCTGGGACATTCTGTCATTGGGCTATACTTGGGCTACATCTGGGTGATATTTGTGCTACAGTTGTGCTCTTTTGTCTGTGGTGGCCATCTTGGGAGACTTATTTGTTATGAGGTTTCCTAATTTCCTCATTTACTACAGTCTCCTCAATAGGAAACACTTTCAGTTTTTTACTTTGATTCCATCAAGAAGGCATTCAGATGTGTCACACATTTGCCATAAATTCAGAATGTTAGTACTCTAGTTGCTCATTAGATTACTGTAGTAAAGCTACTGCTCACCAGGGAAGTCTGCTGCTGGTATTGAAAGTGCATGTTTCAGTCTGCATGTCAGAATTTTTTTATGAAATAGAAGAGGATTTGAGAAGTCACTCAAAATGTGACCTCATTTTTCTTTTTTCAGCACTAATCATACATTCTATGGCAAAATTAACCCCCTCATTTTGTTCCTTTTTAAATTAAATGTTTTAAAAGTTACCACTTTATTCCAATCAAGATGGCTTCAGGTGTGCCATACGTTTGTCATAAGTAGGACTGTTAGCGCTCTAGTTGTTCTTTAGAACACTCTGGGAAGTTGCAGTAGAACACAAAGGAATCAACTGACAGTCTCTGCCCTTGTTGGATGTACATGTTTTACTGAGAATGTCAGACTTCATTCTCACATGACTGAGAAAGATAATGTGAATTTACAGAAAATATGCTCTCAGTTTAGTGTATTGATGACCTTCCAAACCTCTGTGGGAAAAGCATGAGAAAATAGTTTTCTCTCAAACATGTTTCATGATATCCCAGCAGAACGCTTTTTCACATGGTAAAATCACCTTAGAACACACCACAATTCCTAAAATGAGTATGGTACCATCAACAAATGATTTATAATGTAACTAAAGTCTTAAAACCTTCTATTAACTGCAATGCATGATGTGTGGTTAGGCTCCGCCCAGATATATCTATGATTTTACTTTTGATTTTCTCAGCAACTACTGAACGGATTTACACCATTTAACCAAAAGGCACGAGTGTGAACCAAGGGCTACCACTTTTCCAAATTTCGTGTAATTCCGTTCAGCAGTTTGGGCTGCAGCTGTGATTAACAGTTCCTTTGGAAAATTACATGGGGAAAACACGTTTTGGGACCCCCCTTTTTTCTTGGCCCCCGCTTGACGAATCCCCCCTAGACTTTCAGGATAGGAGCGGACCGGAGCGCCCCACCAGTTTGAAAATTTAGCGAAGATTCGTCAAATGGCACCAAAGTTATTCCTAATAGAATGTTGCGGATTTCCTATGGATAATAGGTCCTAACTATAACTACCTACTGACTACTGCCAGTAGGTGTGAGATATATATATATATATATATATTACCTACTGGCGGTCGCCAGTAGGTAGTTATAGTTAGGACCACGTTTCCATAGGAAAACCTCAACATTCTATTTTGAATAACTTTGGCGCCGGTCGACGAATCCTCGCGAATTTCTCAAAATAGGTGGGGCGCTACGCTCCGCTCCTACCCTGAAAGTCTCGGGGGGATCCGTCAAGCGGGGGCTGAGATAAAAGGGGGGTCCCAAAACGCGTTTTTCCCATGCATTTTTCCATAGGACCTTTAGAACGAGCTACAGCCCGAACGGCTGAACAGAATTACTCAAAATTTGGCAGAGAGGTAGTCCCTAGGTCAAGGAAGTGCCTTTTGTAGGTTTGGTGTAAATCTGTTCAGTAGATTCTGAGAAAATAGCCTTTAAATCAATATATATATCTGAGCCAGCTTACGGTACGCTTACCGTACGCTTACGGTAAGCGTACGGTGGCGTGCGCGAGCGCGATTCTGATTGGCTCTTAGATCTTAGTAAACATTCGAATCGGCCGAAACCAGGAAGCGGCGGCCGCCATTTTGTGTATTTCACTCTGAAAAAAAAGAGTGAAAACAAGGAAAGGGGGCAATGAGGAGAGTTACAGACCCCCTAACAATTGTAAGGGGGTCAAAGATGGACAGAAAAGTACAAAAAAAATATTTATTGATTTTAAAAAAAATCACGGGGTATGCGTACGGTAAGCTTACGGTAAGCGTACGGTAAAAAAAATAAAAATAAATAAATGAAAAGCAGATTTAAGAGTTTAGAAATTAGGGAGCTCTAAAAAGAGCTGTTGTGTTTATGGAGTCATTTTTTTAGTGGTACCTACAAGTAAGTACCGATGCAGAGTCTAAGGTTCAAGAGGAAGACTCTGTTCCCTTCATCATTGAAGTGCACACCATCTCCTCTATAAATGTCTTGCATGTCGTAACGCAAGTTGTTGTGGTAAATGGCACCCATACCATAGTCACGGAGGAAAGCAGAAACAGATTTGTTGACGTGCTTTCTTGCTTTGTCAATCTGTGGACAGAAATGATTGGACCAGTTCCATTTTTGCCTTTGGCATATGTTGGAAAACACAAAGGCAGTTTTAGGGAAAAGTGAAAACAGTTGTGCAAAGGTGTCCTTCATAAGCATTTCCAGACCTACCCCAGTCAAAGTGCCTAGGTCATTGCCACCACAGTGCACTATTATGAGGTCAGGGTGTTGGATTTGCATGAAGGATTTCACCAATGGCATCAATTGGTGCCACTTTAACCCTCTCTGACCAATCCATTTAATGTCTACATTTGGCAAAGCAAGGTCTCTCACCATATCTGTTTTCTCTGCAAACTTTTCACTCCAGAAGACATAGCTGTGCCCTACAATCCACACTGTGAACATCTTCAAAGGAGATCTGGATGCACTCAGGAGGTGTCTTTCAGTAGAATGGCAATATGAAAAGAAAGACAGTTTGGAAATGGAGGCATACATATTTTTTTCAAAACAAAAAGAACTGATTGGCTGTTTCATACCATTCCAGAATAAAAACTAGGCTGTATGTGTAAATTAATAGAAGCATGTTTTGTATTGGTACAAAAAAATGTGTAACCAAAGAACAGTACTATGGATTTGCTGTTAGGTTTGAAAAGTCAAGCACTCTTGCTCTGTGGAATTGAAACATTGTGTGTCGAACTTCTGACCTAACTGAACACAGCAGTGTTCCATGAGCTGTTGCTATGGTAGCAGGCAGAAGTCAAGTTGGGGGAAGGGTACTAGGCAGAAGTCAAGTTGGGGGAAGGGTACTTTTGGAAAAGGGTTGGTTTTCAACCAATAGAAATGTGTGATTACATTTGAAAAAAAGGGGGAAGCACTGAGATTTGAAACTTACATGTATATGTGTGGAAAAATAGAGGGAAAGTTTGCCATTATCTGGTTCTGCTGAGAGGAGAGAGGTGAACACAACAGAGATCCTGGCTCTGATAATCTGCTGTTTGAGTGTCACATTTCTTTCACAACTAACTAATTTTAAAGGTGAGTTTACAGTTTGAGAGGGTATGTATGTGGTAACTTAAGAAATGAATAATAGAAATGGGAATTGTTTTTGTTGTAGTTACACATGGTGGTTTCATAATGTGTCAGTGTGTAAAAGTGATTTACACTTGCCCCTGAAAAAAAAAAGAGCAGTAAGTGTGCTTTCAAATTGGCAAAGAAATTTCGTTTTGGGACTAATGTGAAAATATGACTCTGTGTGCATAGAAGAATTATAGGCAGAGATTTATTGCGTCTTGCTCTGGTGATTTCACAGTTGCATTAGATGGAAAGGGGGAGAGAATTTTTGGGGGAATAAGCAGAGGGTTAGCACACACCCATGTCCTTGCCGTGTATAGTCATGCACAGTATTTACAAGCCAGTGGGGTTTTCAGGTTTAAGTCTGTAATGCAAATACATTCAGCATCACTAAGGCTGGTTGCTCTTGGTGGAGTGTAGGCAGTCACAGAGAATGCACATGGTGGTGGTCTGAAAAAAAAACAGCTTGGACACGTGCAATTAAATAAATCAAAAATAGTGGTTTCATAATGTGTCAGTCTGTAAAAGTGATTTCCAATTGTTAAAAGAGGCAAAAATATTTTTTGGAAGAAAATGTAAATATGTGTACTGTATTATAAATTGTTATAAAAATATTAATACTTTTTTCTTTTTTTTCAGATCGATATAGAAAATTTTTGAAAACTACAACCATTTTAAAAACTATTTTTTAAAAAAACAAATGAATAAATATTTTTTTGAGTGAGTATGGTAAGTCAATGTAATGTGATAAATGATTTTTAGTGTTTTTTAAAAAAAAAAAAAAAAAGGTACGCTTACCGTACGCGTACGGTAAAAAAAAAATAAAAAAAAGTTTTTAAAAACATATGTAAAAAAAAGATGAAAGATAAGGTTGGCTCTTAAAAGAGCCGTTGTGTTCATGCAGGGACAGAGGAAAGAAAGATTGGGAATATTAGACGGTACGACAAGTGTGCTGATCTATTTTATTGTTCACTAGGGAAATACTGGTCTCCCTATAAGTAATTAGATCGTGACAAGTGGCGCACCGTACTTCAACCCTCGCAAACCGAGGGTTAATTTCCAGAGGGCCAGCAAAAGGAGATTCTCCCCCCACAGATGAAGGGCTCACCTGACCTGCAGAAGAAGGAGTCTGCCCTGCAGATGATGGTCCAGGCTGAGCTGCTGTGGATGTACTGGCTCGTCTTTCTGAAGAGTTACCTCCAAAAAGATGACCATGTGTCCTTTTGTGTACATCCTTGAGGTGTCTGATCATGGTATGATTCCCAAAGGAATACTTCCTGTCAGGATTACCTCTAGAAAGTACACGCTGACACAGCCTGCAAGTAACTAAGGGTGCATTCACCTTTTGCTGGCCTTCTGGAAAAGTAAAATAATCCCAAACATAAGAAGGCTTTACTTTCCTCGCTCTCTGCCTCAAGACAGTGCTGCTGGTGCTAGCCTCACTCTCAGAAGGGCTCTGCTGTTCTGCCATCGTATCCCAAAGACAAACCAGCTCCTTCTTCCAAGGGATCACAAGCAGAAATGAGGGGAATGGGTGTGGTGTAGGAGAGTTCTAGAACTGAAAGTAGTTTCCACCAATCAAAAGTTGTGTTTCATGATCACATGACCTACCGTACGCTTACGGTACGCTTACGGTACGCTTACGGCAAAAGTGCGCATGCGCGTAAAAAAGACACGCGCTTGCGCGCATGCGCATAACAGTCATTTCCCGGCACTTCCGCGTAACGTGCGCGTGTTGCGTAAGCGCGCACGCGTCCCACGCGCAGTACGCGCGGCTACGCAAAGTACGTAACTATGCGCAAGCAGCGTAGATAGATTACGGACGTTGCGTAAACCGTACGCTTACTGTGAGCTTACGGTACGCGTACTATAAAAAAAAAAAAAAAAAAAATCTGGAAATAAATTTTACATGTTTATTTTAAAAAATATATATAAAAAAAATATTTAAGGATTTTAAAAATTTAAGCATAGTCTTTATAAAAGATAAGAAAATTAAATTAAAAATATGTTTGAAAAAAATGAAGAATAAAAAAAAAAAATAGCATTTAAAAAACCTTGCAAATTCACTGAAAAAACCATGGGTTTCACACACGTTATAGTTAGGAATTAGCATTTAAAAAACCTTGCAAATTCACTGAAAAAACCATGGGTTTCACACACGTTATAGTTAGGAATTAGCATTTAAAAAACCTTAGAAATTCACTGAAAAAACCATAGGTTTCACACACGTTATAGTTAGGAATTAGCATTTAAAAAACCTTAGAAATTCAGTGAAAAAACCATAGGTTTCACACATGTTATAGTTAGCTGGACATTTTACTCGTAAAAAACCAATGAAATTGCCCCGTTATAGTTAGTTCAGCTAACTATAACTCGCGCGCCCGCAATGCACTGCTGATGACGTCACATATTACATCACTCATGACATGGTCAGTGACATCACTCATGACATCACTGATGACATCTCAAATGACATCACTGATGACCTCACTGATGACATCATCCTTGTGATAGAGTGGCAGACCTCCTCTCACCTTAATATAAGCTTTGATACACACATTCAAAAATAGAGACTAAAAATTTCAAAACAATGGACATACCAATACCAGTTACAACAACCTCTTCAGTAATTCTAAGATCCACATACACATCCACTCATTCACCAACAGTCCTATACAGTCACTCATACATGTACTCACTCATCATATGTACTCATACATCTATACATCCTGTTACACAATGCCACTCATCCATAGAGTTACTCACACACATAGTCACTCATGCTAATAAAGAATAAAACATACATTTACTTGCATATACAGTAATACACACACCACCATACTTACTTCTACGGAAACTTACACATACTTAGTCTTTTAAACAATCACTTATAGAAACACATACTTATTCATACAGGAACTCTTTCAATCTCTCCCTCTCACATATACTCACATATATACACCAATAGTCACATATACTAGTTTAAAACATATGTAGTTACTCCTGAAGACACTATTGAGACAGTCATTCACTCACTAACACACCCATACACACACTCATCCACCCATACAGTCCTGCACACATGCTGTCTTCAACACATACAAACAGTGAGTCACTCATTCATGCATCTATGCACTACGTAATACCCCCCACCGTACCATACAGACACTCAGACTGATACTCAAAAAACCAACTAATAACCTATATAGACACCCATGTAGCTACTCACCAACCCATGCAGCCACTTATACACAAAGTGAGAGACTGATACAGATATTTACATATTTAAACATTACTCACTAAGCCATGTATTCACTATGATACACTTAATCAGTCAGTTACACAATCAATTTTTCAAAAACAAATCATCCATTTAGACACTTATATACCCATTTATTCTTCCATCGACTTTGAGATATACATATATAAAACATATTTAATTTTCAGAAAAACACACATTCACTGGATGATGTCATCAGTGATGTCATTTGAGATGTCATGAGTGATGTCATGAGTGATGTCACTGACCATGTCATGAATGATGTAATATGTGACGTCATCAGCAGTGCATTGCGGGCGCGCGAGTTATAGTTAGCTGAACTAACTATAACGGGGCAATTTCATTGGTTTTTTACGAGTAAAATGTCCAGCTAACTATAACATGTGTGAAACCTATGGTTTTTTCACTGAATTTCTAAGGTTTTTTAAATGCTAATTCCTAACTATAACGTGTGTGAAACCTATGGTTTTTTCAGTGAATATATATATATATATATATATATATATATATATATATATATATATATATATATATATATATGTATGTATATATATTTCACAATTGTGGTGCAATAGGGTAACAAACATGATAATTCTAGATTCTGGATAAGACAAAAATGTGAAGGGTCACAAAGATAAGAGATGAGTGATTACAGGAGAGAGTGATGATAGAAAAGACACGGGTAAGGAAATAGTAAATGAAGATTAACACAAAACAATGGCAAGGAGACAAGTGGATGCATAAAGAGTGAAGTAGTCAGTATGCGTACAAATATTACAAATCATGACAGAGGTGGTCGGTAAGAGAGGAATAGGTGGCTACAAAATTCCATTTAATGGATAAGGCGATAGAGCTGATGTGAGAGGTGGGTGAAGGAGGATAAGAGGCACATGAGGAAGTAGGATTTTGGAGCAGGATGTAGCAGGAGAAGGATGAAAAAAGTAATTGGTAGTATGGTAAAGGATAGCTATGCACTGATCGGTATGATGATAGGTAAGAAGAAGGAGAGGATTATGGAAGGGTGAATGTAAAGAATGAGAATGTTCAAGGATGAGTTTGAAGAGAAAGAAAGGTGGTCAGAGAGAAGGGTGATGAGCAAATGGTCACTGGTGGGCGAGGGACCAGAGAATGATGGTAAAGATACTAGAGGGCAATCATAGAACCAAAGGGACAGTGTTGGACAGTGTTGGAGAAATATTATAGAGGGTGATAGGTCTAGGAGTGTAGTGAAGATCGTTATCTACATATGTACAATGCTAAGTTAGCATAACCGCGTTAGATGTTAGAAAGCCATCTTGCCGCTTTTGCTGCTTTTGCACACGACACTGTAGTCACATGTTATTAAATTGAGAAATGCTTACTCGACTTTGCTTCACATGAGAACTGTCTGTTGTTAACATCCCAAACAGTGAGCAGCGACCTTGGTCTGTACACAGTGTAAGAGAAATAGTCTGGGTCGCTAGACGGTGCATGTTGTTGAGTTCAGGTTGATCGGCCCACTAGTTTAGCCATAACACACATGCAGCTGCAAATACCTGAAAGTCGAGTGCTTTTAATATTGCAGTGTTACATGTTTTCATTACATTCGGAAGAAGTGCGTTCCTAGGAGCAGAGTATAGCAGATCCTGTGATGTGAACTCTCTGAGCAGGTCTTTACGGTATGGGGTTCCCCATTCAAGCCTAGAGACCTTTTATTAGTCTAATAATACTATTAGTGTGTTAGAGAAAGGAAGGTGGCTTAGATCCACTGTCATTTTAGTATGATTGCTCCTTTCATTTTCTATGGTATTGTAACTATGCTGATGGTTTTGATTTTAATCGTTTGTCTGCTAATGTTAGCCAAACTGCTGCATCTTAGGACACGAGGTTTATAAAATAAACTCTTTAAACTTTTACTGTGTCTTTGTTTATTCTGTTGTGGACTGGTACGAGAATAATTACGAAAAGGTATTTCTGATTCCCACCATACCTGAGAAATATACTAAGTCGCTTGTTCTGGGTTGTCTATACATTGGGACCGCCGAGCTAAACCTCGGATAACGAATGGGACACTGATGCTGGCCGGATAAGGGGTTCTGGGTTCTGAGGTGAGTTTTTGGTACACCGCAATTCACTGAGGGCCTGGGTTCCTGCGCATAGTTCTGCGCATAAGCAGAATCCCTGCAACATGGCGCACCTAACGTTTGGTCTATTGATTTGAGACGCCTTAGTAGTGCTTGTATTACTCCACAACACCCTCACTCTGGTTTACGGATAACGGGAGTGACGGTTTAACCTACCTGTGTTTCGACTAAATAGGTTCCTTCAAGCTTGATCATTAAAAAGGTTATTTAATCTGAACCCTAGTGCTACTAATATACTGTAGATTTACTGTTTGTGTCCAAATGGCGGTCGATATTCCGGCTCATAGCCGGGCACCCCTGAAACGTCATCTGGCGCAGTATGGGGTGCCGGACGATGGTATGGCTGTGATTTTTGTGGTAAGTGCTGATGCGTTGTATCCGTTTGAGTTGTTCTACTCTTGGGTTACTTTGCCGGCGGTGAGTGAGGACGATGATACGTTCCACACCTATACTGCCACACCGCTACCAGCCAACTATACGCCTTATAGGACTCAGGAAATTCCTATTTCTGCCTGGCAGCATAGCATTTGGTTTAATGGCGCCCTTCCCCATGCGGTTATACCGGCGAGAATGGGCCCTTTGTGGATTGCAGGGGCCACATGGCCGGTACTGGCCGGATATACGCCTCATCCCCGCTATCTACAGGTGACGGTGTATAAATATACTTAACAGTGGATATGCTATGAGGACCTGCACATCGTAAAGTATACGCTGTAATGCAATAAGTTGTTCTTAACAATTGTATTGGGTGCTAGCAAATCACCACATACTCATCCACCAAGAGTAATAGTCATCTCCAAGAATACAGAATTCCAGAGATGTTAAAATTTGTCAAAAAGGCAATGCAGCACACCCCAAAAGTAACATACACCCCTAAATCAATCTTATCTCCGGGTGTAGTCCATTAGTTGTGAATTTCATTCAAAGAACACAATCGATATCCGTTCTTGATATAACTGGATATGTTATATTTATTCGTTAGTAATCATACAGGTGTCCAATTTTCACAGCGCAGCCGACGCGCGTTTCGCCCAACGGGCTTTCTCAAGGCTGCATATATACAAGAAAAAAGAAAAACATGGTATCTAATATTCTGTATAAACAGATATATAACCAATATTATCAACTGTGTTGCAAGTACAAAGCAAATCCATTATTTTTTAATATACAAACAACATCAAAGACCTATCATATGGTCCAACAAGTTAAAAGCACGGCTCCAGGGGAAAGTGCCCCCCAAAAAGAATGATCCCCTAGATTGGGTGATTTATAGAGAGATAGATCCCGAAAGGTTCCCCAAGTGGATAGAACGTAAATATACGAAAAACAACTGAGTAACTCAATCCTGTATCCTTGAATTACTCAATTTGATCATGTGCATACAACCGATATATACAGTGAGTGTTAATGGGGGTGCCCATGTTAAGTACCAAATCAGCAAAAAAGGCATACCCGTGAAGTGCTCCGGGTAAAGTTATACGAGGTGATGAGGTCTCACCTTGTAAAGTTCAATGTCTCGTTCGTGTTTGGTTTGAAAAGCTTGAAAAATCTGTAAGAAAAATGTGCCGAATGTACAAGCTAGTAATCAACTGATATGGTATCTACCACATCGTCTATTGAGGCGTTAGGTATTGCTTCCCTAATCTCAACCGAATGGTCACGTATATTTCACATAGAGTGCCTCAAGTTAGACACTATCGGCGTTTTCCGTAGCTGTAATGTATTAGAGCGATAAGAAGGACCAGGATCCGTCCCCTCTGAAACAAGTGTATAGTAAAGACAAGTATTCACTACAATGTTCCGTACATATCATTTCCGCAAAGAAAATAGTAAGCGCGTATGTATCCTTGATTAAGTATTCAAAAGAACGTGAATTAAAGTTAAGTCAGATAGTGGCCGTAGCGTCAACAATGTTCATTTACTCGTACGTATTAATAGTTGTTATCGTTCTACGGTTTTCCTTATGCGTTTTAAGAGATGGCGTGTTATGTAGAACATAGCATCGCACCTATTGCGCGCAATGCCTCAAATGTCTCATTATTATTCCCAAGCAGCATCTGGCCTCTAAGTGTAAGTCCGGATAAGTATGAAAGTATATCAGTGGCCATTAAAGCACGCTTAGTTTTACTAAATTAAATAGCATGTTACGAAAATCGTAACATAGACAAACCCGTGTCACACTCACCTTGCTACTGTATCTAGTTCTCCCACAGTTTCTGGGCGTTTGGAATCTGAGTGCTTCCCGCCATTGTTAGAAATGTACGCAGAGCGTGAGGTCATAAAAATAGAAAGTAGACTAGAAAATTAAGTAGTCGAAGTTAGTTTCCATAAGCTGGCGGCCATCTTGGAACGATCGAATATGTATGTTGTGTCTTAAGTCTGTCGTTATCTAGGAATGTCCCAAATCTCTTCAATAAGACCGCGACTGTAAAGTATCATAAATACACTTTTTTTTGACAAATAAAAACCGAACCTTATATCCACAGTGATGTTAGATAGGCGAGAAGTCCTAATGTTATGTAATAGATATTTAAAGATTAGAAATAGAAAGGACAGATAGCAGCAGGTCATATGGAGTAGGAATCCTGGAGCCACAACATGTATCGAAAATACTGTTCTGTAAAGCATAAAAGCCAAATGATCTTTTGTTGCTTCGTTAGTACATATTCCATTGTAATCATTGACAATCAGGATACACATCAGTTGAATAATATCCCAGAACAGGAAATTGTGGTTATCTCTCATGGTACATACAACATTGACTTATAAAAATTCAAATAATTCCTTATCAATGTTGATACCGTGTTCCACTGCTCTAAGGGAGATAATCCATTTACATTCATTCTGTCTTAAGACACTTACTCTATTGCCAACTCTCTGATGTGGCAGTATCACCTCAGGGCCATGAAAAGTTATCCTGATCAGTTCTGTATGATTGTGTGAAGTGTTGAAATGTGAGGCTAACGGATATTGGGTATTGTTGTTTCTGATGGCCCTTAGATGCTCTTGTATCCGTTCCTTAAGTGGTCTGATAGTACTGCCTACGTAGATTTTCCCACATATACAAATAATACAGTAAATGACAAATTTCGTATTGCAGTTAATAAAATCATTGACTGTATGAATTTTTTCAGAGTTGTATTTGAAGGTAGTTGTCCTGTTTAACGCAAAGGGGCAAACATTGCAGGTCCCACATTTAAAAAACCCCTTGGGTTTGGCTGGTAACCATGTTCTTTGAGAAGTTTTTGAGATAAAACTGGGGCATAAAGATTGTCTCAGAGTATTGCCCCTAGCAAAAGTAATGTTAGGTCTGGATCCCACCGCCTCCGAAATCTTTTCATCATCTGTCAATAAGTGCCAGTGTCTTTTGAGAATTTTAAATATTTCAGCACTGGCATTGGAGTACGGTGTAATGAACCTAATAATTTTTGTGCTACATGGCCTTTTGTTAGTTTTCGTGCTGCCCTTCAGCAAATCTGTTCTTGTCATATTGTTTACACTGTTGCGTGCCTTTCGGATATCTGGTGCTTTATATCCTCTGGCCAAAAATCGTTGTTCAACTGTGTTTAGTTCGTTCTCCAATATTTGTGTATCACTACAATTTCTTTTGATGCGGATCATCTCCCCCAAAGGGATTGCTTTGATTTGTGAAGGTGGGTGTGCGCTAGTGGCATGCAAAACTGCGTTGCATGCTGTATCCTTTCTATACGGACGTGATTTCAGTTTGTCCTTATCCACTATGATTGTGATGTCAAGAAAATTGATATGTGTAGTACTTTCTGTTTTGGTGAAAGTTAAATTGAAGGGATTATCGTTAAGATACTGAAAAAATTCTTCTAACATTGCCTTTGTGCCTGACCAAAACATAAGTATATCATCTATGTAACGGCCTAAAAATAGGACATTTTCCGTTAGTATACTAGGGCCCTTCTTCCAAAGATGATTAAGCTCAAAATAGCCCATATAGAGATTGGCAAATGAGGGCGAAAATTTCGCCCCCATTGCCACACCTCTGATTTGACGGTACCAAGCGTCATTGTGAATAAAAATGTTGTTTTTCAACACCAATTCTATTAATTCAAGTATCATGACCGTATGTTCTAGGAATTGTATGGACCTAGATTCCAAAAAATATTGTGCTGCCAGGATTCCCATGTCCATGGGTATACTTGTGTAGAGGGAACACACATCCAGAGTAACAAGATAGTGTCCCTCTACCCAGTCTACATCCGAAATCTTACTTAACACATCTGTAGTGTCCTTTATGAACGATGGTAAGTTCACTACCAGTGGTTGTAAATATGAATCAATATATTCTGAGATACGCTCAGTTGGTGATCCGATTCCCGAAATGATTGGCCTGCCCGGGGGAAAGGGTGCATTTTTATGTATTTTGGGTAAAACGTACATGCACGGTATGGTTGGTGTGTCATTGTAAAGATATCTAAATTCGATATCTGAGATCAGACATTTGTCTTTCCAATACCGTAACGTATTGCATATAAGTTCTTTGGTAGTGTTAAGTGGATTGTGATCTGAAAGTTGGTATGTCATGTCGTCATTTAATTGTCTGTTTATTTCAGCCATGTAGTCAGATTTATTCATGAGTACAACATTGCCTCCCTTGTCAGCCTCTCGGATGACAAGGGAGGAATCATTTTTGAGATTGAACAAAGCCTGTTTTTCCTCCCTTGAAATGTTTGCTGGGTGATGTATTCTCTTCAAAAGATATTTGTCTTCTAATTTGTATAGATCATTAAAAATGTTGTGCTGAAATTTGTCTATCAAATTATGACTTGGCATTTGTGGTGTAAATCTAGATTTGTGTCTCAACCCACTGTCGGAGCTAGCAAATGTATCCAAGTCTAGATCCATTGCTACGTCTTGTAGTGATGGAGTACTGTCACTATCATCGATTGAGAGTAGTAATTGAACATCTTTGATGTCCCTAATTGATGGTAAATTTTCTGAATGGGTAGCATTATCAATTGTACTGGACAGTTGTTGTTTATCTTGAAAGTATTTAAACAGTTTGATCTTTCTAACAAATTTAAAACAACTCACATGTAAAGATGTAAAGTTTGGAACAGCACTGGGACAGAAACTCAGTCCTTTGCTCAAAATTTTAATTTCATGTTCATTAAGCACATGATCCGAAAGATTAACAACATTCACAGTGTCCGTGCATATGGTATTTTCAGCATTTATCAATTCTTTTGGTTGCGTACACTTGATCTCGTGGTCACCCCTGTTCTTTCTTGTCCGCCTGTGACTGGTTTTTCCCCTTCTTGCCTTTTTTGGCCCATATCTTTTCTGTATGTCTGCTTGTTCCCTTTCCTGAAACGTTGTAGTTCTAAAAAAAAGGGATCAGATGTAGCCCCCTCCACCCGTGTTTGTATGTTCAGTGATTCACTACTAGTGGCACTGCTGATACTAGACGTGTCTGAGGTACTGGCCGTGTCAGTTGGTCGGGGGGGATGTCCAGAGCCAACCGAATTCACATCCATTCCAACATTATCGAACTTTTTGGCGAAGGTATAGACCCTTCCCTGTTTGTAGTCTCTTTCATCCCTCCTGATTTTCTGAGATTTTTTGTCCTTTAGATATAACTGGTGTTTATGTAGTACTTCTTTGAGGATTACTAGGTTTTTATCCCTCACTTCAGGTAAGTTTAGTTCTTGAATTTCCTCTTCCAATTTTGTGATCTCTACAATGATTTTACTACGTTTAAGTTCAGCATCCTTGATCAAAATCTCCATCATTCCAACCGATGAGTTGAAAAGTAATTTTTCCCATTCTTTAAGATGACCCCTGTCCAGGTCTTCAAATGAGGGAAAAATAAGAATTCGGAGACCCCTGGGTACCTGTCCTTTTTCTATGTATTTGCGTAAGATTGTTGCGTCCCACCATCTGGAGAGTTCCTGACGTTTCAACCTCTCTAATCTAATGAATTTTTGTCTCATTCCTTCTTTTCCAGTTGATTTAGTATTGGCTTGACCTGAAATTGTTTCGTTACTAAAAAGGTCTTCTAGCAGCGCATCTCTATTATCCTCAAAATTGGCCATTTTCAGTTGTCAAAAGACAGCACACAGTGGGTAAATAGTCAGTACCCAAATCACAACACAATCCAAAAAATAATAATATCACATGTAATAGTAAGTTATAGGCAAAACGAGTGCTCGATCAGCAAGATTTGATGTATAAATATACTTAACAGTGGATATGCTATGAGGACCTGCACATCGTAAAGTATACGCTGTAATGCAATAAGTTGTTCTTAACAATTGTATTGGGTGCTAGCAAATCACCACATACTCATCCACCAAGAGTAATAGTCATCTCCAAGAATACAGAATTCCAGAGATGTTAAAATTTGTCAAAAAGGCAATGCAGCACACCCCAAAAGTAACATACACCCCTAAATCAATCTTATCTCCGGGTGTAGTCCATTAGTTGTGAATTTCATTCAAAGAACACAATCGATATCCGTTCTTGATATAACTGGATATGTTATATTTATTCGTTAGTAATCATACAGGTGTCCAATTTTCACAGCGCAGCCGACGCGCGTTTCGCCCAACGGGCTTTCTCAAGGCTGCATATATACAAGAAAAAAGAAAAACATGGTATCTAATATTCTGTATAAACAGATATATAACCAATATTATCAACTGTGTTGCAAGTACAAAGCAAATCCATTATTTTTTAATATACAAACAACATCAAAGACCTATCATATGGTCCAACAAGTTAAAAGCACGGCTCCAGGGGAAAGTGCCCCCCAAAAAGAATGATCCCCTAGATTGGGTGATTTATAGAGAGATAGATCCCGAAAGGTTCCCCAAGTGGATAGAACGTAAATATACGAAAAACAACTGAGTAACTCAATCCTGTATCCTTGAATTACTCAATTTGATCATGTGCATACAACCGATATATACAGTGAGTGTTAATGGGGGTGCCCATGTTAAGTACCAAATCAGCAAAAAAGGCATACCCGTGAAGTGCTCCGGGTAAAGTTATACGAGGTGATGAGGTCTCACCTTGTAAAGTTCAATGTCTCGTTCGTGTTTGGTTTGAAAAGCTTGAAAAATCTGTAAGAAAAATGTGCCGAATGTACAAGCTAGTAATCAACTGATATGGTATCTACCACATCGTCTATTGAGGCGTTAGGTATTGCTTCCCTAATCTCAACCGAATGGTCACGTATATTTCACATAGAGTGCCTCAAGTTAGACACTATCGGCGTTTTCCGTAGCTGTAATGTATTAGAGCGATAAGAAGGACCAGGATCCGTCCCCTCTGAAACAAGTGTATAGTAAAGACAAGTATTCACTACAATGTTCCGTACATATCATTTCCGCAAAGAAAATAGTAAGCGCGTATGTATCCTTGATTAAGTATTCAAAAGAACGTGAATTAAAGTTAAGTCAGATAGTGGCCGTAGCGTCAACAATGTTCATTTACTCGTACGTATTAATAGTTGTTATCGTTCTACGGTTTTCCTTATGCGTTTTAAGAGATGGCGTGTTATGTAGAACATAGCATCGCACCTATTGCGCGCAATGCCTCAAATGTCTCATTATTATTCCCAAGCAGCATCTGGCCTCTAAGTGTAAGTCCGGATAAGTACGAAAGTATATCAGTGGCCATTAAAGCACGCTTAGTTTTACTAAATTAAATAGCATGTTACGAAAATCTTAACATAGACAAACCCGTGTCACACTCACCTTGCTACTGTATCTAGTTCTCCCACAGTTTCTGGGCGTTTGGAATCTGAGTGCTTCCCGCCATTGTTAGAAATGTACGCAGAGCGTGAGGTCATAAAAATAGAAAGTAGACTAGAAAATTAAGTAGTCGAAGTTAGTTTCCATAAGCTGGCGGCCATCTTGGAACGATCGAATATGTATGTTGTGTCTTAAGTCTGTCGTTATCTAGGAATGTCCCAAATCTCTTCAATAAGACCGCGACTGTAAAGTATCATAAATACACTTTTTTTTGACAAATAAAAACCGAACCTTATATCCACAGTGATGTTAGATAGGCGAGAAGTCCTAATGTTATGTAATAGATATTTAAAGATTAGAAATAGAAAGGACAGATAGCAGCAGGTCATATGGAGTAGGAATCCTGGAGCCACAACATGTATCGAAAATACTGTTCTGTAAAGCATAAAAGCCAAATGATCTTTTGTTGCTTCGTTAGTACATATTCCATTGTAATCATTGACAATCAGGATACACATCAGTTGAATAATATCCCAGAACAGGAAATTGTGGTTATCTCTCATGGTACATACAACATTGACTTATAAAAATTCAAATAATTCCTTATCAATGTTGATACCGTGTTCCACTGCTCTAAGGGAGATAATCCATTTACATTCATTCTGTCTTAAGACACTTACTCTATTGCCACCTCTCTGATGTGGCAGTATCACCTCAGGGCCATGAAAAGTTATCCTGATCAGTTCTGTATGATTGTGTGAAGTGTTGAAATGTGAGGCTAACGGATATTGGGTATTGTTGTTTCTGATGGCCCTTAGATGCTCTTGTATCCGTTCCTTAAGTGGTCTGATAGTACTGCCTACGTAGATTTTCCCACATATACAAATAATACAGTAAATGACAAATTTCGTATTGCAGTTAATAAAATCATTGACTGTATGAATTTTTTCAGAGTTGTATTTGAAGGTAGTTGTCCTGTTTAACGCAAAGGGGCAAACATTGCAGGTCCCACATTTAAAAAACCCCTTGGGTTTGGCTGGTAACCATGTTCTTTGAGAAGTTTTTGAGATAAAACTGGGGCATAAAGATTGTCTCAGAGTATTGCCCCTAGCAAAAGTAATGTTAGGTCTGGATCCCACCGCCTCCGAAATCTTTTCATCATCTGTCAATAAGTGCCAGTGTCTTTTGAGAATTTTAAATATTTCAGCACTGGCATTGGAGTACGGTGTAATGAACCTAATAATTTTTGTGCTACATGGCCTTTTGTTAGTTTTCGTGCTGCCCTTCAGCAAATCTGTTCTTGTCATATTGTTTACACTGTTGCGTGCCTTTCGGATATCTGGTGCTTTATATCCTCTGGCCAAAAATCGTTGTTCAACTGTGTTTAGTTCGTTCTCCAATATTTGTGTATCACTACAATTTCTTTTTATGCGGATCATCTCCCCCAAAGGGATTGCTTTGATTTGTGAAGGTGGGTGTGCGCTAGTGGCATGCAAGACTGCGTTGCATGCCGTATCCTTTCTATATGGACGTGATTTTAGTTTGTCCTTATCCACTATGATTGTGATGTCAAGAAAATTGATATGTGTAGTACTTTCTGTTTTGGTGAAAGTTAAATTGAAGGGATTATTGTTAAGATACTGAAAAAATTCTTCTAACATTGCCTTTGTGCCTGACCAAAACATAAGTATATCATCTATGTAACGGCCTAAAAATAGGACATTTTCCGTTAGTATACTAGGGCCCTTCTTCCAAAGATGATTAAGCTCAAAATAGCCCATATAGAGATTGGCAAATGAGGGCGAAAATTTCACCCCCATTGCCACACCTCTGATTTGACGGTACCAAGCGTCATTGTGAATAAAAATGTTGTTTTTCAACACCAATTCTATTAATTCAAGTATCATGACCGTATGTTCTAGGAATTGTATGGACCTAGATTCCAAAAAATATTGTGCTGCCAGGATTCCCATGTCCATGGGTATACTTGTGTAGAGGGAACACACATCCAGAGTAACAAGATAGTGTCCCTCTACCCAGTCTACATCCGAAATCTTACTTAACACATCTGTAGTGTCCTTTATGAACGATGGTAAGTTCACTACCAGTGGTTGTAAATATGAATCAATATATTCTGAGATACGCTCAGTTGGTGATCCGATTCCCGAAATGATTGGCCTGCCTGGGGAAAAGGGTGCATTTTTATGTATTTTGGCTAAAACGTACATGCACGGTATGGTTGGTGTGTCATTGTAAAGATATCTAAATTCGATATCTGAGATCAGACATTTGTCTTTCCAATACCGTAACGTATTGCATATGAGTTCTTTGGTAGTGTTAAGTGGATTGTGATCTAAAAGTTGGTATGTCATGTCGTCTGACAGGTGACGGTGGCTGAGTTGCGTGTACTTCACACTGCCCTTATTACAGTACATAGGGCTTTAGTGCAGTACATGTCCCGCAACGTGCAGGTGGTCGCTACTGCTGTTGCGGGACAACTGACGGACCACCACGCGGTGGTTATTAGTCCTGTTATGGTTAATTTGGTTGTAGGCAAGCGACCCCAAAATAGGGATGATTTCCCTTATTGGCTTGCTGAGAAATTTGACCAGTTGGAAGCGGTTTATCCGCATACGACTCCTGTGGAAAAACACAGGATCCTTACCATCACTTTGCCGAAAGACTTAGTCCCAGATATGGCCGATTGTGAGAACTGGGGTAAGGTCTTTGCAGCGACATACTCGAAGTGCTTTGGCACTCCGTCTCTGTCGGTACTGCCCTCCGTTATAAAACGTGTTCAGGAGAATCATGGTGCGGAGGCTGCTGTTGAATTGGGCATGCGGCTTGTCGGTGTGTTCGATGTGGTTGCTACCATGATACTGGGCAACCTCAAAGGAGATGCTATGCAATTCCAAGTGCTTAATAAATTAGACGCAGTGAACGAAGACGACAAGCCGAGGGAATTTGCGAAAATTATCGCGAACGCCTATAAACAAGTTGGTCGTAGCGCCTTAGGTGTTAAACCAACTGTGAAGAATCCTGATTTAATACAGCAGACAAAGGCAAACTCGTCTGGTAAGGACGAACGCCCTAATTTTCCAAAACAAAGTTGGCGGGCGAAAAAACAGGAGAAGCAGTAACAGAAACAGGGGTCTCGTCCTGCATCTCCAGTACAGTCAGGTAGTGAACGCACTTATGATCTGCGTGATCGTGCTACTATTAAATCACCTGATCGATTTCAGGTTTCTGAACAACGTTCTCCTCGTTCTTCACAGGAAACATCGGCTTCACAGTCCGGTGGCGGAGGCGGTGGTGCACCGCAAGCACGTGAGCAATCCCGACAGACTGACGGCAAAGGCAAGCAGGAAGAATCTGCACGTCAAAGACCCCCGTTTCAGAAGAAGAAAGTTGCTGCACTGACGGCGAGGTATGCCTCAGATAGTACGGACGCAGCTTAAGAACCAGACATGGGCGCTAACGCTGCTAGACAGCGCGGCGGCAGTTACAGTAGTGCGACAAGCACTGCGTCCATATCTGGTGGCGACAGCAACTGATATATTCATGAATATTGAAACTGCTGACACTCGGGTGTCTATATAATATAGTCATTCACATTGAAGGTGACATACAACGTACAATTCAAGGGTTTTTTGGGATAATCTGACCACTACCTATGACATTCTGTTGGCGGAGGCAGATTGGCCCCCGGCTTTCGTTTTAGATGCTCCTAGAGGGGAGGAGGTGATCCTCCCGTCCTTTGCGCACACAGTGCCTAAGGTCCTAGCTAAAAAGTACGCCGGGGAATGGGCTCAGGTGCAAGCACCTGCGTTATATCGAAATCAGGTTGACTGGGATAAAATGTCTCCCGGCCATGAGATTCCGTTGCGGACTACGCCCCAACCTCAACCCCAATACCCCATGCGTCGCGAAGCTAGACTTCACGTCGCGTCGATCCTTGAACAATTGGATTATAAAGGAGTTATCGAAACATGTGTGTCACCTATGAATAATCCCTTGTTCACTGTGACGAAGCCTGACGGGTCGTACCACCTAGTTTTGGATTACCGGCACTTAAACTCTCATTGCCGGACCTGTGCAGTACAGAACACCCATAGTTCAGCTCTCGTCGATAGTCTCGTGAGCAAAAGGTTTAAAACCACACTTGACATTTCTAATGGCTTTTACAGCCATAACCTGTCCTCTCTTAGTAGTGAGTGGACGGCGTTCACCTCTGGTGGCAAACAAAAACAATTCAAAAGATTACCTATGGGCTATAAGAACAGCCCGGGGGTCTTTGCCGCTCGCGTGGTCTCCCTCTTGGAGGGTATAGACCCTGATGCATACTCGTATGTGGATGACATTTATCTCACAGATGACGAGTTGGACCCGCATCTCCGACGCGTTGATCGCATTATTGTTTTGTTTGCAGACTTCGGTTACAAATTCAACTTTGCGAAGTCACACATTGCGGAATATACAGTGTTGTTCTTGGGGTACAAACTCAACAATGAAGGTCGAGGATTGGCTCCGCACTTTCTAGAGAAGTGCGCAATCCTCCATGCTCCTACTTCACTGAAGAAATTACAATCCCTGCTGGGTTTTCTGAATTTTGGTCGAATTTACATCCCGGATTATGCCCAGCGTATCAAGCCGCTTTATGCCTTGGTACAACCTACTTTTTCCAAATCTTGTTGGCTGCCAGAGCATTCAGCTATATTGCAGTTATTGCAAGCTGATCTTCTTGCTTCTAAATACTTACTGACGCGTGATAACCACACTAACCTGGTCATAAGAATAGTGCCCGGCGCAGTTGGTTTCACATACTTAACGTTCAATGAGGGCGACACCGTCCCCATTGCTTACAAATCTCACTTGTACACTTCGGCTGAACTGAGGTTTTCCGCTGTTGAGAAAGTTCTGACGGAGGTGCAGATGGCGATTCTGAAACAACGAGCGCTGTCACAAGGAAAACGCATGTTGGTGGTAACACCCATCCTGCCCTTGAGGCGGTGACAAAAGCTAGTGTACCGAATTCTAAAGCTTTGCATCCAAGGTGGATACAATGGGCCACTTCCTTGACCTCGCCGGACGTCACTTTTATCTTTAACGCGGCGCTTCAGACTCAGGAGTTTTTGCAGTATGAATTTGTTCATCCGGCTCCTCTGTCCTTGCGCCCGCTCGAGGATTACCATTGTGTCATATACACTGATGGTTCTGCGCAACCCGCAACTGGATCAAAGCACGCCTATTCAGCGGCTTGCGCAATTGTAGTCAGTACTGTCATAAATGGTGAATTCCAGTCCGATGTCGTGCATACGCAGTCATTGGGTCATTGTACCGCTCAGTTGGCGGAGCTTCGTGGTCTGGTGCTTGCACTGGAGTTTGCTGATTCCCGAGTCACTACACTTATAGTGAGTGACTCCTTTTATTGTGTTCAATCTTACAACGACAATCTACATTTTTGGTCTCAGAATGACTACCATGATTCCAAAGGTAGCACTATTAAGCATAAACTGCTTTGGGTTTGAGTGGCAGATGTTAAAGAACGTCTGCCTCTCGTGAATGTAATTCACACTCTTGATCACCAACGAGTTGGTGTCCATGCTGTCGGCAACAGCCTAGCTGACGAGGCAGCAAAAACAGCAGTGGCGACATATTTAGTAGCAGCAGTTACAAGATCCAAAAGTAAGATCGATGATGACATCTTGGCAGCTATTGCTGCTACAGAGCAGGGAACAAAGCCACCGAGAGGTTTCCCTGCTCGTTACCATTATCGCTTAAGTCCTGATAAAGTCCCATTAGTGAGGATTAATGACGTTGGTGACAGATTGATTCCCAACGCGGACTGCAGACCTTCTTTGATATTAGCGGCTCACGAGGGCATGGCGTCCGCACATGCCGGCATTGCAGCTACTGTATCTCTGCTACAACAACGTTACTGGTGGTGCGGTTTGTACAAACAGGCCAGAGCTTATGTTCTTAATTGCGACATTTGCCAGCAGATTAAACCTTCAACTGCGGCGCGTCCACCACAAACTCAGTTGTACATATCTAATAAACCAATGGGTTGTGTTTATTTAGATCATTGCAGTCCTTTTACCTCTGATACTGCGTACAAATACATCTTGGTTGCAGTAGATTCGTGCACACGTTTTCTGTGGGTGTGGCCACAAAGGAGTGCTTATTCTCGCACTGTTATAAAAGATTTGCGTGGCTTTGTTGGGAGTTTTGCATGTGGTACCTTTCATTCTGATCAGGGCCCGCGTTCGCCTCTAAGGCGTACAAAGAGGCCATGAGAAATTTGGGGGTCCAAGTCAAATTTTCGTCTCCATATCGGCCTGAGGGTAATAGTGTAGTGGAGCGAATGAACCGTGACTTAAAGCAATCTTTGACAGCCAGAGTTTTGGGTACTGGCCGGAACTGGCTAGCCCACTTGTATGACGTGCAATATGCACTTAATAATCTCCCTAGAAGGTCTCTGGGTGGGCGGACCCCATACATGATGCTCTTTGGTGTATGAATGTTTGTTCCAGACCTTGATGGTCTAGACATGGCGGCATCAGCCACACCCTTTGACGTAGGTGAACACTGTGCTGTATTGCAGAATCTTCAAGAAGCCAGAAACAGTCTAGCGAAGGAACACGTGCCCTCCTCAGCTGAAGCTGAACTTCAGATTCCGGTAGTCGGCTGGCTACCTCGAGTTGGTGATCTGGTCCGTGAGAAAGTGGAGAACAAGAAGGAGTTCGGCCCCTCTTATCGTGCAACGGTTCCAGTGCTTGGAATACAGGGTACTAGAACAGTCATTTAACCTCCACTTCCTGGTCGAAAGGATAACAGGTACATTTCGATTGACAATGTCAAACTAGAGCGAGTGGCCGATTCTTCTTAGTATGACTCCGGCGGTTTCCTGCCCTTCGATGCTGAGAAATTCTGTTGTGGCCCGAGCTTCTGACACAGTGCCTGATGTTGCCATCGAGATGCATGCCGTTACTGGTCCCGTGTTGCCACAAACACCTAGTGGTGTGCTTGAATAAGTTGAGTATGCTTATCCTGCGGATGTTACCTTGCCTGTTTTACAATCCACCATAGTTGCCCTCTCACAAGACTCTTTTGATTCTCGTTCAATGACTTCCATTGCCCCGCACAAGGTTTAAATTTTTGTGGCCTTGTTCAAAAAAAAAATTTTAATACCCCCTTGGACTAACATTTGGCTGGTGCTCATATGTCTTTCTTTGTTTATGTCCATTGGCTTTGTGGTAGTGTTTTTTAGACTTATCAATGGACACTACCTGAATGAAAGGTCTACGATTCGACTAATTAATGGAACTTTGGCCCCCCACTCCTCATCACACATTATGAAGAGGGACCAGACTTTTGTGAACATTACTGCCTGGCCTGTACGTGATGGGATCGCTTGGGATGCCGTTAAATTTCAAATTCATGGCCCCACTGAAGTAATTAATGTACCAAATGTATTTCATGTTTCTATGGGTGATGTTGTTAAGCAGAACATTCATTCAGATGACTGGGATGTTCAGGCCATAGAAGCACTGTTTTCTGATTTGAAATATTATGCTGCATTTGATGCTGAGGATTTGAATTTGGATACTGCTATTTTGTTATCAACATTATGGCATGCATTTCCTACACAAAGCAAATACGTTTAGAAATGTTGCAAATTATACGCAGTGGGAACACTGCCCCGCCCCTAGGACGGGCAGCTCTGCCACGTTAGTGGAAAAATTCACATATTTTTCTGATTTTAGTGTGTCCAATCCGGCCTCCTTTTATTTTAAAGTTGCGCCTGACTCTGCCTCTAAAGTTAGACTGACACACACCAAATTGTTGTATTCCAAGTCCTTTATTGACGAGTTGGCAATTGGCGGGTAAGATCTGTGGAAAGTTACAGTCGATCTTAAATCGGTTTGGGGCTCCAAACGATGGCAAGTACAGGGAACAGAAGCTTTGCATCGTGCCTGTCTTATCCCGAATCACATGTTATTTGTAAATTCATCCATTTTTCAGACAACCTGTTTTGGATTGGCTACTTCTAAAAAATTTAATTTTCCCTCCGTTCCGGGTATGGGTGCTTATCCCAATTGGGGTAATCATACAGATCTATCACTTGCTATGTTGCAGACACAGGTTTCCAACACGTCCTTCAATATTTCTGAATTGAATACGGAAGGGTGGTTGGTGTGGCAAACGAGTTTGGACTCCTGTCAACATCGGTTTCTGGATTTAAAGCAGGGGTATACACAAGTTCGTGTAGACCCCCGTTTTGAATCTTCTCACACTGTAACTACCTACTCAGTAGGGAAGTTATGCCAGTCTTGGCTGCAACATTCCACTTTAGCGTCTGTTAAACTTCATTTAGCACGATTAAATGACAAAATAGATTTGAATTATTTTGTTAAGGGTCCTGCTGTTGGCAGGCCCAAACGATGGGTGTATGCTGTTTATAACGAAGTTTGGAAGTTATCACAAATTGAGGCTGCATCCAGATTACGTGCTATTGATCAAGCCAATATGGAGAAAGTGTTGGCTGTAATAGATAATAGTATTAACACCCTCTCTTCTAGAATTTATACCTGAGATAATATTGTATCATCTGTGGTAGACATTGTGCAGGATGATTTGTCTGTATTGTATCATGGTCAAAATCAATTGCGCTCTATTATGCAGTTTGTGTGGACGTTGCAAACTTTAAAGGCAGGGAAGGTCCCTTGGGATTACATGAATACTTCATCTTTGTTCCTCCCTTTTAGTTTAACTGCAAAACAGCAATTCATGTCCATGAAAGATGCTACATATTCATTACTACACATTGAAAAGTTAGAACCTTTGCCTTTCTCTGTTGCTGAATTGAATTCTGCTGTGTGGCTAGTACATGGGTTGATCACGTTACCGTTTCCCCTGTTTAAGTTTAGTTCATGCATGAAACATTATGCTCTAGGCAGATATGAACAATTAGGTACTGCCTTCCTGCATGAAGTTTGGTCACTCCCTTTCACATACAGATGTGCGAGGGACAGCAAGGAGGTTTACTTGAAAGGTTAAGAGTGCACTTCCACTCCGAATCATTCCGTTGTGTGTAGGCACATTCAATTACACGGTGCATGTAATGTGCACGTCCCTAATTTAGCTTGCGTCCTGAAAGGGATTCCAGTGCCAGTTATTACTCCATCTTTTACGCTGCTTGCTAACGGTAGTTATTTGCTGTTAAATAATGAAGCTTGCTGTGGGATGTTAGTGGGAATTCCCTACATAGTGACTGTATCACAAAGAGTAGTTTGCTGTAATAACGTCCTGTTCCCACCCCCGCATGGCCGGCTCGATGTATCCATCTTGCCTTCCATTCCAACCTTGAAAGCAGAGTTCAACAAGATGAGCAGAATAAGGGCTCTATTGTCTCAAAAAGAAGTAGCGTTGACTTCATCCCGGGAAACATTTGTCCTTCACGTAGCAAACACCCGCACTGAGGTGCAAGCACTTTTGAATACTGATCTCCCACTTCATTTTGGGACCCTGATTCAGACTATCTTTAATGCCTCGTCAACAAGTGGCATGGCTCATTTTTTTAAACTTGTGGGCTCCGGCCTCGTGACCTCTTTTCAAACTATTTTTGGTGTGATCCCGGCCTTTTTTCATTCTATTTTTTCCAGCGTCTTCGGAGGTCTCCCTTTGCTTCTCACCCTCATAGCTGGAATACTGTTGTTGATCTGCGCCCTGCGCTATGGATGCACAACTTGCGTCACACGACAACATGTCCCGGCTGCTCCATCTTCGTAACCGGATGCTTGAACACTATTACCGCTAGCAAATCTGAGCATAGCCTACGGATTGTTCTTCCGGTTTCCCTACTTTACCTGTGTGCAACCCGTCTTTCATTGCCTAGATTGTCCGTTCCAATGGGCTCTGGATCTGTGTCTGTCCACCTCGGTGTCTCCTGTCCCGGATTATGATCGGCTAATGAGCCCCTTAGTGGCTCATGAGTTGGACTGTTCTGGCGTCGGGATTATGGCCTGTGGAGCAGCACATGGAGTCCTTGGGAATTGGGACTTCAGAACGGCTGCAATTGACTTCTTAGCAAGAAGTTATCTTGAAGAACACGCCAGTTGCCCTCGTCTGGTGCTGGAAGCTCAGGTGGTTGAGGAGCATGTATGTTCCTTCCCCGTCCTGAACTGGATGGCAGATAATTTTGCGGGACGTTCCAATGATTTCCTCTTGGAAGCTGTTGCAACTTATTGTGCCTATACATTGATGGATTGACTTTTGTACTTTCATTTCGTCCTACGTCCTTCAATGATGTTTTTTTTTATCCTCTACGTGTTTTTTTTACTCCATTTTAACTTTTTTCTTTGTTTTTCTTTTCTTCGAACTTTTTCACTTCCCTTATATGGACTTACAGTTCATGCTCTTGGTTCCGTTCTATCAAACTTGAACTCTGCGTTCTTGCAAGTGCGCCCCTACTGGTTAGTGGTCCGATCAAGGGGGGGGTCTAGTGAAGATCGTTATCTACATATGTACAATGCTAAGTTAGCATAACCCCGTTAGATGTTAGAAAGCCATCTTGCCGCTTTTGCTGCTTTTGCACACGACACTGTAGTCACATGTTTTTAAATTGAGAAATGCTTACTCGACTTTGCTTCACATGAGAACTGTCTGTTGTTAACATCCCAAACAGTGAGCAGCGACCTTGGTCTGTACACAGTGTAAAAGAAACAGTCTGGGTCGCTAGACGGTGCATGTTGTTGAGTTCAGGTTGATCGGCCCACTAGTTTAGCCATAACACACACGCAGCTGCAAATACCTGAAAGTCGAGTGCTTTTAATATTGCAGTGTTACATGTTTTCATTACATTCGGAAGAAGAGCGTGTAGTGTGGGTTAACCACGCCCTATGTACAACGCTAAGTTAGCATAACCTCGATGGCTGTTAGAAAGCCAGCTTGCTGCTTCTGCTGCTTTCGCATGTGACACTGTTGTTACATGTTATTCATTCGAGAACTGCTGACTCGACTTTGCTTCACATGAGAACCGTCTGTTGTTTAACATCTTTAACAGCGAGCTGTGACCTTGGTCTGTACACCGTGTAAGGAACGAGTCTGGGTCACTAGTAGGGGCAGGTTGTTGTGTTCAGGTTGATCGTACCACTTCTTAGCCATAATATACATACAGCTGCCAATACCTGAAAGACGAGCCCTTTAATATTACAGAGTAGCATGTTTTCTGTTACATTCGAAACGAAGAGCTGTTGCAGGAGAGAGCCTAGCTGATCCTGTGATATGATTCCACTAAGCTGATCTATAAGGTATGGGGTCCCCCATGCAAGCCTAAGAGACCTTCTATTAGTCTAATAATACCTTATTAGTTGCTAGAGAAAGGAGGGTGGTTGTGTTCCACGGTCATTATTATTATGATTGCTCCTTTCATTTTCTATGGGATTGTAACAATGCTGATGGTGCTGATCCTAACCATTTGTCTGCTTGTGTTAGCCAAAGTACTGCATCTTAGGACGCGAGGTTTATAAAATAAACTCTTTAAACTTTACAGTGTCTTTGTTATTCTGTTGTGGACTGATATATAGCTACCAACGGGTATTTTGGGTTCCCACCACTCCTGAGAGTATCTAAGTCGCTTGTTCTGGGTTGTCTATACATTGGGACCGCCGAGCTAAATCTCGGATAACGAATGTGACACTAAGCTAGTCGGATAGGGGTTCTCAGTTCTGAGGGGAGTTTCTGGTACACCACAATTCTCTGAGGTCCTGGTTTCCTGCGCATAGTTCTGTGCATAAGCAGAATCCCTGCAACATGGCGCACCTAACGTTTGGTCTTTTGATCTGAAACGCCTTAGTAGTGCTTTTATTAGTCCACAACGCCCTCACTCTGGTTTCCGGACAACGGGAGTGACGGCTTAACCTACCTAGGTTTCGACTAAAGGTTCTTTCAAGCTTGATAATTAAAAAGGTTTTCTTTTTCTGAACCCCAGTGCTACAGTATAGCTTTTCGTTGTTCTTGTAAGTGTCCCGATGTCGGTCAATGTTGCCGCGCATAGTCGGGTTCCCCTGACCGCACATTTGAGGGTCTATGGGGTCCCGGATGATGGCTTGGCTGTTATTTTAGTAGTAGGCGCTGATGCGGCGTTCCCGTATGAGTTGTTTTACTCTTGGGTGACGTTTGACAAAGTGGATGCAAACGACAATTTGTTCCACGAATATACTCACACCGCGATGCCTGCAGCCTATGCCCCTTATCGGACACTTGAAATTCCCCTTACTGCCTGGCAGCATACTATTTGGTTTAATGGCGCCCTTCCCCATGCGGTAGCGCCGGCGAGAATGGGCCCGTTGTCAATTGCAGGAGCCACATGGCCGGTGCTGGCCGGTTATACACCCCATCTCCGCTACATGACTGTGGCGGTGGCGGAGTTACGAGTGCTACACACTGCCCTGACTACGGTCCATAGGGCGTTAGTGCAGTACGTGTCTCGCAATGTACAGGTGGGGGCACCTGCGGTTGCGGGCCACACGACTGACTATCATGCGACGGTCATCAGTCCAGTTATGGTTAATTCGGTTGTCGGCAAGCACCCTCAAAATAGGGATGAATTCCCTTACTGGCTTGCTGAAAAATTTGATCAATTTGAAGCCGTGTTTCCCAATACTACGCCTGTGGATAAACACAGGATCCTCACTATAACATTGCCTAAGGAGCTGGTCCCAGATATTGTCGACTGTGACAATTGGGGCAAGGTCTTTGCTGCGACCTATGCGAAGTGCTACGGCACTCCGTCTATGTCTGTACTGCCCTCGGTCATCAAGAAGGTCCAGGACAATCATGGTGCCGAGGCGGCAATTGAGTTGGGATTGAGGCTTGTCGATAGCTTCGATGTGGTATGTTCCATGGTTATGGGCAACCTCAAAGGAGATGCCATGCAATTCCAGGTGTGCAATATGTTGGCACTTGTGGATCCAGGCGACAGGCCAAAGGAATTCGCAAAAATTATAGCGAAAGCCTACAGAATGGTGGGTCGTAGCGCCTTGGGTGTGAAACCCGCCGTGATAATTCCGACTGCAGTGCAGCAGCCTAAAGTGAGTTCGTCTACTAAGGACGAAAAGCCCAACTTTCCAAAACAAAGTTGGCGAGCTAAGAAACATTGGAAGCAGCAGGAGAAACGGCGGTCTCGTTCTGCGTCGCCGGTGCAGATACAAAGTGAACGCACTTATGATTTGCGCGATCGTTCTAATATTAAGTCGCCTGATAGATTTCAGGTTCCTGAACAACGCTCTCCTCGTTCTTCACAGGACTCACGGCTTATCAATCCGGTGGAGGAGATCGTGGGAAGGGAAAGGGTGCTCAAGGTCGTGAGCAACCCCGTCAGACTGACGGTAAAGGCAAACAGGACGAGTCTGCACGTCAAAGACCACCGTTTCAGAAGAAGAAAGTTGCTGCTCTGACTGCGAGATATGCCTCAGATGGTACGGACACAACTTCTGAACCAGACATGGGCACTAACGCTGCGAGACAGCACGGCGGAAGTTACAGTAGTGCGACAAGCGCTGCGTCCGTTTCTGGCGGCGACAGCAACTGATACATTTGTAAGTGTTGAAACTGCTGATACTCGCGTAGCTCCCCCTGAACGAATGTTTAAAATGAACCTTTTAATTGAGGGTGACATACAACGTAAAATTAAAGTGGTATTTTGGGATAATCTAACCTCCACCTATGATATTCTTTTGGCGGAGGCAGATTGGCCCCCGGCTTTCGTGTTAGAAGCTCCTAGAGGTGAGGTGGTAATCCTCCCTGCCTTTGGGCACACAGTGCCACTGGAACATTCTAACAGGTTAGCCGGGGAGTGGGCGCAGGTGCTCGCGCCTGCGTTGTACCGTACTCAGGTGGGCTGGGACAAGTTTTCTCCCAATCATACGATTCCGTTGCGGTCGGAACCCCAGCCTCAACCCCAATACCCCATGCGTTGCGAAGCTCGATCTCACGTCGCGTCCATCCTTGAGCAATTGGAATATCAGGGAGTAATTGAGACATGTGTGTCACCCATGAATAATCCTTTATTCACTGTGACGAAGCCTGACGGATCGTACCGCCTAGTTTTGGATTACCGGCACTTAAATTCGCACTGCCGGACATGTGCGGTACAGAATACACACAGTTCGGCTCTCGTCGATAGTCTTGTGAGAAAACGTTTTAAAACTACTCTTCATCCAATCAAGAAAGGGGGGAGCTAGAAGAGATAGTCATCCATTCTTCTTCCATAGCTTATGTCATAAATCAAGAGGGGAATGGATCACTTGTAACTAGAAGTAGGGGTTCTTAAATCTTAATTTGAAACTCTAACACCTGAATAGGTGTTAATGAGAACCCTCAATAGCGTATTTTAGAGTGGTATGGGCGGTTTATCTTGGTTCTCCGCCTTTAGTATACGCGCCAGCATTATCATTGGGTCTCTTGTTTGTCATGCTGCCTCCACCTGGAGGGAACCACTGCTTCTTAGTAGTGATCAGTAATTTTGGTGCAGAAGTGATGATGGTGAGGTTAAAAGTGTCATGCCCACACTGCCCTCAAGGAGTAAAATTTAATCTGGTGGGTGTGTGGGGAGACTATTAAAATTGATGGTGCTGTGGGTTAGATTATGTAACCAGAGCACTATGGGTGTCCATATCAAAAGGTCGACATGTTTCTGCCCATCTAGTGCCCCAGGAGGGGGTCGTGGGGCATTCTTCAGGACCTATTCGTAGTGTGAGCTGGTGTTGCCCAGTTCTAGAAATTGAAATAAGGCTGTCTTCAACAATATAATAGATAGCAATGTCTCAAGATTATTGTTACCTTGAGACGCGTCCGTGTTGCGGCTTTGCTTTGCCAGCATTAGTGTCTCGCCTCATTTGCGGGCAGAGCACGACTTGTGCTGACGCTGGCTAGCAGGACTCGTGGAGCCAAGTGAGTGACTTGTTTTATTGTGTTCAATCATACAACGAGAATTTACACTTTTGGAGTCAGAATGACTTTCGTGATTCGAAAGGTAGCACAGTAAAGCACAAAACACTTTGGGTTCGAGTGGCAGAACTTAAAGAAGGCCTGCCCCTCGTGAATGTAATTCACACTCTTGGTCCCCAGCGTGTTGGTGTCCATGCTGTCGGTAACAGTTTGGCTGACGAGGCCGCACAAACCGCAGTGGCGACATATTTAGTAGCAGCAGTTACAAGATCCAAAACTAGGATTGATGATGACATCTTGTCAGCTATTGCTGCGTCCGAGACAGGGACGGGCTTTCCGAAAGGATTCCCTTCCCGCTACCATTATCGTTTAAGTCCTGATAACGTCCCGTTAGTGAGGATTAACGACGTTGGTGACAGATTGATTCCCAACGCGGACTGCAGACCATCTCTGATTACAGCTGCCCACGAAGGTGTTGCGTCTGCGCACGCCGGCGTTTCGGCAACTGTATCTCTTTTACAGCAGCGTTACTGGTGGTACGGTTTGTACAAACAAACGCAAGCTTATGTTCTTTTATGTGACATTTGCCAGCAGATTAAACCTTCTACTGTCGCGCGTCCACCACAAACGCAGCTGTTTATATCTAATCAATCACTTGCGTGTGTTTATTTAGATCACTGCGGTCCTTTTTCCTCTGATACTGCGTACAAGTACATCTTGGTTGCAGTGGATTCGTGCACACGTTTTCTGTGGGTGTGGCCGCAAAGGAGTACTGATGCCCGGACGGTCATCAAGGATTTGCGTGTCTTTATTGGGAGTTTTGCATGTGGTACCCTTCATTCTGACCAGGGCCCTGCGTTTGCCTCTAGGGCTTACAAAGAAGCCATGAGAAGTTTGGGGGTCCAAGTCAAATTTTCGTCTCCATACCGGCCTGAGGGCAATAGTGTTGTGGAGCGAATGAACCGTGACCTAAAGCAATCTTTGACAGCAAGGGTTTTAGGTACAGGTCAAAGCTGGCTGACCCACTTATATGACGTGCAACGTGCACTTAATAATCTCCCTAGAAGGTCTCTGGGTGGGCGGACCCCATACATGATGCTCTTTGGAGTAAGAATGTTTGTTCCAGACCTTGAGGGTCTAGACATGGCGGCGGCTGCCGCGCCTTTTGACCTAGATGATCACTTTGCTGTATTGCATAATCTACAAGAAGCAAGAGACACTCTGGCGAAGGAACACGTACCCTCTACATGCGAAGCTGAGCTCCAGATTCCGGTAGTCGACTGGCTACCTCGAGTTGGTGATCTGGTCCATGAGAAGGTGGAGAACAAGAAAGAGTTTGGCCCCTCTTATCGTGCACCAGTACCGGTGCTTGGAGTCCAGGGTACACGTACAGTCATTTTACCACCACTTCCTGGTCGCAAGGAAATCAAGACTGATTTGCATATGGCTGGGTTCAAACTGGAATGGCATGGTGAGCAAAAAAACGATGGATTTAGGCCCAGATCCCTGTACTGGGGTGAATGTATGACATTGTTCTACATTCTGTCCATCAATTGTTGTTTTTGCATTTGTCACCCCGAGTGGGAAGGGTATGCTCAGACGTGAGTCCCTTGCTCTCCATGCCACTGGAATCAAGCTATCCTGGCTGACGAGGGCTGAAAGCCCGAAACCGGTCCTAGGATGCTTGTTTCCAGTCCAGGGAGGACCTGGCTTGGCAGTTCGGGCTGGACTGTTCCCATGGGGCACAGGGTCAAGACTGATTTGCATATGGCTGGGTTCAAACTGGAATGGCATGGTGAGCAAAAAAACGATGGATTTAGGCCCAGATCCCTGTACTGGGGTGAATGTATGACATTGTTCTACATTCTGTCCATCAATTGTTGTTTTTGCATTTGTCACCCCGAGTGGGAAGGGTATGCTCAGACGTGAGTCCCTTGCTCTCCATGCCACTGGAATCAAGCTATCCTGGCTGACGAGGGCTGAAAGCCCGAAACCGGTCCTAGGATGCTTGTTTCCAGTCCAGGGAGGACCTGGCTTGGCAGTTCGGGCTGGACTGTTCCCATGGGGCACAGGGTCAAGACTGATTTGCATATGGCTGGGTTCAAACTGGAATGGCATGGTGAGCAAAAAAACGATGGATTTAGGCCCAGATCCCTGTACTGGGGTGAATGTATGACATTGTTCTACATTCTGTCCATCAATTGTTGTTTTTGCATTTGTCACCCCGAGTGGGAAGGGTATGCTCAGACGTGAGTCCCTTGCTCTCCATGCCACTGGAATCAAGCTATCCTGGCTGACGAGGGCTGAAAGCCCGAAACCGGTCCTAGGATGCTTGTTTCCAGTCCAGGGAGGACCTGGCTTGGCAGTTCGGGCTGGACTGTTCCCATGGGGCACAGGGTCAAGACTGATTTGCATATGGCTGGGTTCAAACTGGAATGCCATGGTGAGCAAAAAAACAATGGATTTAGGCCCAGATCCCTGTACTGGGGTGAATGTATGACATTGTTCTACATTCTGTCCATCAATTGTTGTTTTTGCATTTGTCACCCCGAGTGGGAAGGGTATGCTCAGACGTGAGTCCCTTGCTCTCCATGCCACTGGAATCAAGCTATCCTGGCTGACGAGGGCTGAAAGCCCGAAACCGGTCCTAGGATGCTTGTTTCCAGTCCAGGGAGGACCTGGCTTGGCAGTTCGGGCTGGACTGTTCCCATGGGGCACAGGGTCAAGACTGATTTGCATATGGCTGGGTTCAAACTGGAATGGCATGGTGAGCAAAAAAACGATGGATTTAGGCCCAGATCCCTGTACTGGGGTGAATGTATGACATTGTTCTACATTCTGTCCATCAATTGTTGTTTTTGCATTTGTCACCCCGAGTGGGAAGGGTATGCTCAGACGTGAGTCCCTTGCTCTCCATGCCACTGGAATCAAGCTATCCTGGCTGACGAGGGCTGAAAGCCCGAAACCGGTCCTAGGATGCTTGTTTCCAGTCCAGGGAGGACCTGGCTTGGCAGTTCGGGCTGGACTGTTCCCATGGGGCACAGGGTCAAGACTGATTTGCATATGGCTGGGTTCAAACTGGAATGGCATGGTGAGCAAAAAAACGATGGATTTAGGCCCAGATCCCTGTACTGGGGTGAATGTATGACATTGTTCTACATTCTGTCCATCAATTGTTGTTTTTGCATTTGTCACCCCGAGTGGGAAGGGTATGCTCAGACGTGAGTCCCTTGCTCTCCATGCCACTTGAATCAAGCTATCCTGGCTGACGAGGGCTGAAAGCCCGAAACCGGTCCTAGGATGCTTGTTTCCAGTCCAGGGAGGACCTGGCTTGGCAGTTCGGGCTGGACTGTTCCCATGGGGCACAGGGTCAAGACTGATTTGCATATGGCTGGGTTCAAACTGGAATGGCATGGTGAGCAAAAAAACGATGGATTTAGGCCCAGATTCCTGTACTGGGGTGAATGTATGACATTGTTCTACATTCTGTCCATCAATTGTTGTTTTTGCATTTGTCACCCCGAGTGGGAAGGGTATGCTCAGACGTGAGTCCCTTGCTCTCCATGCCACTGGAATCAAGCTATCCTGGCTGACGAGGGCTGAAAGCCCGAAACCGGTCCTAGGATGCTTGTTTCCAGTCCAGGGAGGACCTGGCTTGGCAGTTCGGGCTGGACTGTTCCCATGGGGCACAGGGTCAAGACTGATTTGCATATGGCTGGGTTCAAACTGGAATGGCATGGTGAGCAAAAAAACGATGGATTTAGGCCCAGATCCCTGTACTGGGGTGAATGTATGACATTGTTCTACATTCTGTCCATCAATTGTTGTTTTTGCGCAAGGAAAACAGGTACATCTCGATTGACAATGTCAAGCTACAGTGTGGCCGATACTTCATAGTATGACACCTTCAGTTTCTTGCCCTTCCATTCTGCGAAATTCTGTTGTGATGCCGCCCTCGACCATCATGCCTGAGGTTGCCGTTGAGATGCATGTTGTTGCTTCCCCTCCAATACCGCCTATTGAGGGTGGTTTGCTTGATTATCCTGAGTATGCTTATCCTGCAAGTGTCCCGTTGCCTCTTTTGCATTCAACAGCGATTTACCAGTCCGGTTCTTCCTTTGACACTGAATCAATGACTTCCACTGCCCCTTCCAAAATTGCTATATTTTTTGCCTGGTTCAAGAGACATTTTTTGTGGCACCATGGACTTACATCTGGCTGGTGCTAATATGTATTTTTTTGTTCATGACAATTGGCTTTGTGGTAGTGTTTTTTAAAATTATAAATGGACACTACCTGACTGAACGATCTACAATTGGATCAATTGCTGGAACTTTGCCCCCCCCCCATTCCTCATCACACATTATGAAAAGGGACCAGACTTTTGTGAACATTACTGCCTGGCCTGTGCGTGATGGGATCGCTTGAGATGCTGTTAAATTTCAAATTCATGGACCTACCGAAGTGATTAATGTGCCTAATGTATTTCGTGTTTCTATGGGTGATGTAGTTAAACAGAATATCCAATCTGATGATTGGGATGTACAAGCAATAGAAGCACTATTTTCTGATCTAAAATATTATGCTGCATTTGATGCTGAAGATTTATATTTAAATTCTGCTAATTATGGTGAACAATTTTGTTATCAACATTATGGCACACATTTCCTACATAGGGCAAATACCTTTTGGAAATTTTGTAAATTACACACAATGGGAACATTGTCCGGCCCCTCATCAGGGCAGTTCTACAATGTTAGTGAATGAGTTCACATACTTTTTGGATTTTGGTGTGTCAAAACCGGCCTCCTTTTATTTTAAGATGATGCCTGAAACCGCCTCAAAGGTAAGGTTGACACATACCAAATTATTATATTCCAAGTCCTTTATGGATGAATTGGCTGTCGGAGGCTATGAGCTATGGAAATCTACTATCGATCTTACGTCTGTTTGGGATACTAAGCCATGGCAGGTTCAGGGAACAGAGGCTTTACATTGTGCCTGTCTTATCCCAAACCATATTTTATTTTTGAATTCATCTATTTTTCAGACGACTTGTTTTGGTTTGGCTACGTCTAAAAAACTAAATTCCCCCACAGTCCCGGATCTGGGTGCTTACCCCGGCTGGGGTAATTACACAGATCAACCCCTTATTAAGTTGCAGTCCCTCATTTCCAACACCACCTTTTGTTTCGGCGTTTAATCCTGAGGGGTGGTTGGTATGGCAAACTGGTTCAGATTCTTGTCAATGTCGATTTTTAGCCTTGGCACCTGGGTACACTCAAGTCAGGGTAGATCCTCGTTTTGAATCGTCACACACTGTAACTACCTACTCTGTGGGTAAGTTATGCCAGTCGTGGCTGCAACATTTCACATTAGCGTCTGTTAAACTTCATTTGTCACGTTTAGACGACAAAATTGATTTGAATGATTTTATTAAAGGTCCTGCAGTAGGCAGGTCCAAAAGATGGGTATATGCTATTTACAACAAAGTTTGGAAATTGTCGCAAATTGAGGCTGCCTCCAGATTACGTGCTATTAACCAGGCCAATATGGAAAAAGTGTTGGCTGTGATTGATAATAGTATAAATATCTTGTCTTCTAGAATTTACACTTTAGATAATATTGTTTCATCTGTCGTAGACATTGTGCAGGATGATTTGTCTGTGTTGTACCATGGCCAGAATCAGTTGCGTTCTGTTATGCAATTTGCATGGACTTTGCAAACGTTAAAGGCAGGGAAGGTCCCATGGGATTACATGAATGTTTCCTCTTTGTTCCTCCCTTTTAATTTAACTGCCAAGCAACAGTTTATGTCTATGAAGGATGCGACTTATTCATTACTGCACATTGAGAAATTAGAACCATTGCCTTTCTCTATTGCTGAATTAAATTCAGCCGTGTGGCTTATACACAGAGTAATCGCTTTACCTTTTTCGCTTTTTAAGTTTAGTACGTGCATGAATACATTATGCTCTTGGCAGATATGAACAGCTTGGTAGTGCTTTCCTGCACAAAGTTTGGTCACTCCCGTTTACGTATAGATGCATGCGGGAGGGCACAGAGGTTTATCTGAAGGGTGAGGAATGCATTTCTGCTCCTGATCATTCTGTGGTGTGTAGACACATACAATTACATGGTGCTTGCAATGTACACGCTCCTAACTTGGCTTGCGTTTTGAAAGGTGTACCTGTACCAGTTATAACCCCTTCATTCACACTGCTTGTTAACGGTAGTTATTTGCTTTTAAATAATGAAAATTGCTGTGGGATGTTAAAGGGCATTCCATACATAGTCACTGTTTCCCAGCGTGTAGTTTGCTGTAATAATGTCCTTTTCCCACCCCCGCATGGCCGGCTCGATGTTTTTATCTGGCCTTCAATTCCAACCTTGAGCGCAGAGTTCAACCAGATGAGCAGAATAAGGGCTCTTTTGTCTCAAAGGGAGGTCGCTTTAACTTCGTCCCGTGAAACCTTTCTTCTTCACGTGGCAAACACCTGCACAGAAGTGCAGGCGCTTTTGAATACTGACCTCCCCTTCCATTTTGGAACATTGATGCAGACTATCTTTAATGCCTCGTCTACGACTGGCATAGTTCATTTTTTTAAAATAGTGGGCTCCGGCCTCGTGACCTCCTTTCAGACCATTTTTGGTGTGATTCCGGCATTTTTTCATTCTATTTTTTCCAGCTTCTTCGGAGGTCTTCCTTTACTTCTTGCCCTTATTGCTGGAATTCTTTTGCTGGTTTGCGTCCTACGCAATGGCTGCGCAACTTGCGTACAGAGACAACATGCCCCGGCTGTTTCATCTGCGTTACCGGATGCTTGACTACTATGGCACGTTGCCCCTGGCGACTTTAAGTGTCGCATATGGATTATCCTTCCTGTTTCCCTTCTTTACTTGTGTGCAACCCGTCTTTCACTGACTGGATTGTCCATTCCAGTGGGCTCTGGATTTGTGCCTTTCAACCACGGTGTAACCTGTACCGGATTTTGGTCAACTGATGGGCCCCTTAGCGGCTCATGAGTATGAATGTTCTGGTGTTGGGTTTATGGCCTTGGGTGCGGCACATGGAGTCCTTGGAAATTGGGCCATTGAAGAGGCTGTGATTGACTTTCTGGAACGAAGTTATATCGAGGAACCTTCCTGTTGTCCCCGTGTGGTGCTGGAGGCTCCGATTATGAGTGAACACGTGTGTTCCTTTCCCCTGTTAAACTGGATGGCAGATACATTTGCGGAACGCTCCAATGATTTCCTCTTGGAGGCTGTTGCAACTTATTGTGCCTATACTTTTATGGATTGACTTTTTATCTTGATCGACCCTTGAGGTATCGATCGGTGTTGTTTTTTCCCATTTTTTCATGTTTTTTTTCCACCTGACGACATCTTTTTTCTGTTTTTTGTATTTTTTTTTCTTTTCGAACTTACACTTACCTTATATGGACTTATAGTTCATGCCCTTGGTTCCGTTCTTAATAACTTGAACTCTGCGTTCTTGATAAGTGTGCCCCTAGTGGTTAGTAGTCCGATCAAAGGGGGATGTAGTGTGGGTTAACCACGCCCTATGTACAACGCTAAGTTAGCATAACCTCGATGGCTGTTAGAAAGCCAGCTTGCTTCTTCTGCTGCTTTTGCACGCGACACTTGTTGTTACATGTTATTCATTCGAGAACTGCTGACTCGACTTTGCTTCACATGAGAACCGTCTGTTGTTTAACATCTTTAACAGCGAGCTGTGACCTTGGTCTGTACACCGTGTAAGGAACGAGTCTGGGTCACTAGACGGGGCAGGTTGTTGTGGTCAGGTTGATCGTACCACTTCTTAGCCATAATATACATACAGTTGCCAATACCTGAAAGACGAGCCCTTTAATATTACAGAGCAGCATGTTTTCTGTTACATTCTAAACGAAGAGCTGTTGCAGGAGAGAGCCTAGCTGATCCTGTGATGTGATTCCACTAAGCTGATCTATAAGGTATGGGGTCCCCCATGCAAGCCTAAGAGACCTTCTATTAGTCTAATAATACCTTATTAGTTGCTAGAGAAAGGAGGGTGGTTGTGTTCCACGGTCATTATTATTATGATTGCTCCTTTCATTTTCTATGGTATTGTAACAATGCTGATGGTGCTGATCCCAACCATTTGTCTGCTTGTGTTAGCCAAAGTACTGCATCTTAGGACGCGAGGTTTATAAAATAAACTCTTTAAACTTTACAGTGTCTTTGTTATTCTGTTGTGGACTGATATATAGCTACCAACGGGTATTTTGGGTTCCCACCACTCCTGAGAGTATCTAAGTCGCTTGTTCTGGGTTGTCTATACATTGGGACCGCCGAGCTAAATCTCGGATAACGAATGTGACACTAAGCTAGTCGGATAGGGGTTCTCAGTTCTGAGGGGAGTTTCTGGTACACCACAATTCTCTGAGGTTCTGGTTTCCTGCGCATAGTTCTGTGCATAAGCAGAATCCCTGCAACAAGCGTTCCTAGGAGCAGAGTATAGCTGATCCTGTGATGTGAACTCTCTGAGCTGATCTTTACGGTATGGGGTTCCCCATTCAAGCCTAGAGACCTTTTATTAGTCTAATAATACTATTAGTGTGTTAGAGAAAGGAAGGTGGCTTAGATCCACTGTCATTTTAGTATGATTGCTCCTTTCATTTCTATGGTATTGTAACTATGCTGATGGTTTTGATTTTAATCGTTTGTCTGCTAATGTTAGCCAAACTGCTGCATCTTAGGACACAAGGTTTATAAAATAAACTCTTTAAACTTTTACCGTGTCTTTGTTTATTCTGTTGTGGACTGGTACGAGAATAATTATGAAAAGGTATTTCTGATTCCCACCATTTCTGAGAAATATACTAAGTCGCTTGTTCTGGGTTGTCTATACATTGGGACCGTCGAGCTAAACCCCGGATAACGAATGGAACATTGATGCTGGCCGGATAAAGGGTTCTGGGTTCTGAGGTGAGTTTTTGGTACACCGCAATTCACTGAGGGCCTGGGTTCCTGCGCATAGTTCTGCGCATAAGCAGAATCCCTGCAACAGGAGAGCCTAGTGTGAAAGTGGAAGAGAATGTCATATAGGCAGCAGCATGGCAGTCACATTTCTGGAGAGAGTTCACAATTGAGGCAGTTGCACCAGCTGAACATTTCCTCTTAGTTACCCCAAAATACACTCAACTTAAGAATCTACATCCAAATCTTGTTGGAGAAAATAGCCACCCAGTGAGACGTCCAGCCCTCAACCTCCAAAGCTGAACACGGTGGGCAGATATGTGCTGCAACATAGTTGGTCAGGTCACCTCAGGTTGCCAACCTTGATAGCTCTTCCAATTGTTTACTGTTTCCTGGAGTTAGGATACTGCATATGGCTCCATGTATAATTGTCCAAATTTTCACAGATCCTTACTCTGTTCCAAATATATATGGCCACAAGGTCAGTGGAGATGTTGTGCATGAGCACACTATCAAAAATCTAGACATTGGTGCTTCCACTGTTCAGTGAAGATCATGTCTAGGGCAGTCATAGTGCAAGTTCCGATGATGCACTCCTGCCCAACCACACACGTTTGCTCACACACGCTTGTACATTAGGAAATTACGCTTCGTTTACATACACACAATCCTTATGCCGTATTAAGCAGCACTGAATACACTACTGACAGAAGCCAAGGTGGAGAGAGGAGAAGGCGAAGCAGAGAAAGGTGAAGCTGATGTGTATCACAGTTGGGATAGAAGGAGGAGGGTGAGGCAGGGAGGGAAGATAGCACGAATGAGGGAGAAGGCAGTGAGGAGAAGGGTGGATTTGGAAGACATAGGAGGATGGGGCAGAGTGAGAGGAATGGGAGGACAAACAAGAATGGAGAGGTTGAAAAAGAAGGGTGAGGTGGTGAGACAGGAGTCTGATGTACAGTGGGAGGATGGCGAGGTGTAGTAAGAGAGGGAGGTGACATGGAAAGAGAAGGTGAGGAGGAAAGATAGGGTGAGGCAAAGAGTGTGTAGGCCATGATAAGCATTAATGCGGATGAGGTGCAGAGCAAGAGGGTGAGGCAGATGAAGTGGAGGTTAAGGTTGAGAGAGAAGAGGAGAACATAGGTCTGGTTCAGCCAATTATTAACAACACAGATATGTTAAGGCAACATTTGAAAGACATCAGAAAGATGTGACTGTTAAAGTCACTTGTACTCCTAGAAGGTACCAAGTCAAGGATGCAGTGCAGGTAACACATGCAACTCCGTTAGCATGTTCATAGGATAATTGCCATGACATAGAAAGGGCAAAGAAATGTACACATACTTCATACATAGCTACGTGGCAGATGCGTACATTGAAGACAATAACAACAAGACAACATCAACACTGTTCAAGCAACCATTGAGATTACAATCAGAAAAGCACATATGAAAAAGCGCACATGTGCTGCAAAAGTGACATGCATACAAGAGTTTGCTTGACTACCTAAACATATATAAAGTCGTAGCTACTCATCACAGATCTGACATACTTCAAACACACAGCTCAGATGGTACATAAATGAATGTATGCCACAATTTGAACATTCAATTCATGTTCACACATAATACATCGACCCATGCACTTGGTCACTTCATAATGTATTTCAAGGTGCAACTACAGTCAACAATGCTAATGTTTCAGTTTAGGAGTAGTAAAGTTAGGAGTCCTAACTTTACTACTCCTAAACTGAGAAAAATCCTAACTTTAAGACTTTCGGTATTCACAGAAGGCATTTAGGAGTCCTAAAGTTAGGACTCCTAACTTCTGTGAATACTGAAATGAGTAAGTGCCTTCTGTGAATACCAAAATGAGTAAGTGCCTTCTGTGAATACCAAAATGGTAGTAAGTTTAGGATTTTGTGTTAAGTTAGTTCTGTGCATTGGGCCCTCCATGTGGCTTTACATGGCTTTGTAAATATGCCATGGAATATTGCGCCACCAGAACGTTAAAAGCATAACGTTCCGGAGGGACAGAAGTGCTGGTATGGCCTCATTAATGAAGCCTCTGATGTACACATTGTAATAAGGGCCTAACTTCATCACAAGCTCAGGTTTCTATGACACAATGCATGTATACAAGTTGGGTCCCTGCTACAAAGGAGTGGTAGTATGTGAACTGCACATCAGCCATTTCACGCATTTCACATGTGACTATTTCTATCAGATTGAGAGCCAGATGATGCCATTGATGGATTCTTCAGAGTACGCTAGGCAGTGGCAAAATGTTGCACATGAATTCCAAATTAGACCTGGCATGACGGTAGACCCTTCACATTATCATATACACCTTCCACAACACACAAAATAATGTTGAGATTTGTGAGCACTCTGTGGACTTACTCTTCAGCATGTATGGAACTGTGGTACAACTGGCAGTGCAACTTAGGACTTCACACATTCCTACAAGGTAGCTACAACTTTTAGTCATATATTTGTTTATGTACCCACATATTACTACTCTAGATTGCCCTCTTAACAAATAACATTGGTGCTCAGTGCCTGCATACACAGTGTCTTCATATCATATACCATAAGTGAGGGATTAACATCAAGATACACGCAGTAGTGTGTCAGCAAGGCTTCATGCACAAGGCTGAGAAGTGTGCTTTCTGGGATCATCTTAAGGAACTCGTACCAAGGAGAATGTAGTAAATGTCTGCATATTGCCAGACATGTTGCATTACAATTTTGGACTGTCATTTCGAACTTCAGTTTGCTAAATAAAGCTGACTTTTAAAGACTCTTTAACTTACTACATGGTCCTACATCCACAAATACACATACAAATACACACTCCTTGAGTGAAAAATGATTATATCTTACCTGCAAATGGTACATAACTACCTGTAAGTGAACAAATCATGGTCATGTATGGCATCACACTGAGGAAAAATGGATGTATGTCGTTACAACGCACACTTTTACAACGCATGCACTTACAACGCATTTTTTACAACGCAACATCCACTACAACGCATTCCATTACATAGCATGACACTACAACGCATTTTTAAAAACTACCTTTACAACGCATTCCATTACATCGCATACTACCTTTACAACGCATACCATTACAACGCATAATATTAAATTGCATTTAAGGTAAGTGTTGGATAGTATAGGGGTAAAAATTGCTATTCTAACTCCAGGGGGTGCAACAGTAGGGTAAGTGTTGGATAGTATAGGGGTAAAAATTGCTATTCTAACTCCAGGGGGTGCAACAGTAGGGTAAGTGTTGGATAGTATAGGGGTAAAAATTACTATTCTAACTCCAGTGGGTGCAACAGTAGGGTAAGTGTTGGATAGTATAGGGGTAAAAATTGCTATTCTAACTCCAGGGGGTGCAACAGTAGGGTAAGTGTTGGATAGTATAGGGGTAAAAATTACTATTCTAACTCCAGGGGGTGCAACAGTAGGGTAAGTGTTGGATAGTATAGGGGTAAAAATTACTATTCTAACTCCAGGGGGTGCAACAGTAGGGTAAGTGTTGGATAGTATAGGGGTAAAAATTACTATTCTAACTCCAGGGGGTGCAACAGTAGGGTAAGTGTTGGATAGTGTAGTGTAATATTATGCGTTGTAATGGTATGCGTTGTAAAGGTAGTATGCGATGTAATGGAATGCGTTGTAAAGGTAGTTTTAAAAAATGCGTTGTAGTGTCATGCTATGTAATGGAATGCGTTGTAGTGGATGTTGCGTTGTAAAAAATGCGTTGTAAGTGTAGTGCGTTGTAAAAGTTGCGTTGTAAAGGTTGTTCCCCAGGAAAAATACTCACCTCCTCCTAGCTGCTGTTGTGCTTGCCGCTGCACATCAAGGTTGTGGGATGCCACTGCTAGTATACAGACCATTAGGTGGGTCAGGTTTTGGCAAGCGCCCCTTCTGCCGGGGTAGGACAGGCCCAACTGACCTCTGTGATTTTCTTGATCCATTTTCTAAGGTCCTTTCACCTCTTCTTGCAGTGAACACTGCGCCGACAAGTGACCCCCATGGACTGCACCCTCCAGGTGATAGCTTTCCTTGTGATGTGCCTTGACCTGTAGGGTTCCAACAGATGTAGATACTGAGTGACCAGGCCACTTTGTAGTCATCAGCTATGGTGATACAGAGCTACAACACAGCTAACAATAGCAATGGTAAATATTGGGTACATAACATCTTTGATTTATACATGTTAACCTACTGACAAAACTTTCCTGTGAACTATAACACTCATTCTGTGTACTGCCATCTATCTCGTATTTGTATAAAGACACCAACCCACAGCCCTGACATCACATACCCATGTCCATTTACACATGTCATGCAAAACATTTAATATTATTGAAATACACTAATGTGACTTCCAAGAGTCTACATTTGTATGGCTACTAAGAACAGACACCTGTACAGTATAGATACATGTTTACCAACAGAGGTGGACAAAATGCACATTGCGCTTAGTAGATGGCCTTTTTATGTTTAATAAAATGACAATAGACCTGCCAAACATGTGTATTTAAATGTAAGGCTGTTCAATGATGGACATGCAGATTGCTGAAATGGCACTATGACAAACTGTGCATGTGTCTGTGTGCACATGATTGTGGACAAGGCTTACACTGAATGCCATATATGGCAAGGTTTTTTTTGGCACAACATCAACATGGCATTATAAATCACACCGGTGGAGATGTTGTTTAAAACTACAAAGACAAATTTTCAAGCTCCCTGATTTAAAGGCATATTTTAAATGTACATTTTTGCAGTATGTTTGTAGGTACAACCTATTGTAAATTTTAATCGTAAGCCTCTATGAGTCAATGGCCTGTACTGAAATAATGTCTATCACTGAGGCCATTTGTAACATCACCAGTAGTCTCACATGTGAATGCATCTTCTGTGTGTAAATAGTATATAAAAGGTGGTGCTGTACTTACCTGATCCTTTGGTATGCCATAGAATTGGTGTTACAAGGGAAGGACCCCGTCTGCCAGTTTTTCTGGAGTGAATGGAGGGGCCCTCTTCCCTGCACACTGTGAAATGTTGGTTTCCAGAGATGGCAAACAGCAGCAACAATTGTTGATGGATTGTTCGCAGCAGTGTCTTGAGGCAAGTTGGAAATGTTAGCATCAGCAAGCTTCATATCTTGAACACAGGCAGTGTTTACTGTAGATGGTCACATACATTGGTCCGTAGTGGTCCTATTCTACAACTCGAACCAATGAATGTGACCGCATTGTTAGGACACGCCTACCGATTGGTTCAAATCAGCTGGCGGACAACAAATGGGCAAATTCTATACATGCATCACCTCATGTGAGCCACAATGTCGATCAAGGCATAAAATCTCAGCACGGCGGTCACAATTTACAACTCGTACCAATAAATTTGACCGCATTATTTGGACACGCCTACCGCGTTGTTTAATTATGCAGATGTTGCATGTCCTGTAATGTTGAACTTTCTTCTCCTTAGTCATTGTTGACATGTTTAGAAATGTTTACTGCAGTCCAAATTAAAAAAAATATCTTTTATGTATGTAGTAAGTGGCACAGGTGGATAAAGTTGAAGGTATCTTGGTCTGATGCATCACTTTTTTTTTTAACATATTACTTACAGCATCCTTCAATTAAATTAGTCAGTATTCCATGATAAGAAGCGCTGCATACGTGACAACTTGTTGCTCATTGTGATTTGACATCTTTTGTGTTGCTATCTGATTTTTTGTACGTGAACATTGTAAGTTCCATTCATGTCTCTCCATTCCACATATAGGTGCCATGGCAGAGGTAGGAGACAACAGCCTCCAGTATACCGACCTTTCCCAGACCTCCAAACTATGCAAGAAAGAGATGTTATCATGAAGTACCGTCTTGATACTCAGGCAATAGAGCATCTATGTGTACAGTTGGAACCAGATTTATGTACTAGTCGAATCTATCCAATGGCTCTGACACAAAAGGTAAAAGTAATGGCAGCGTGCATTTTTTTGCTACAGGTTCCTTTCAGTATACTATGGCCACATTGGGAGGTATGTCACAACCTATATTTAGTCGTACGCTACGTGATGTACTTGCAGCTATGTTTAAACACATGGACAGCTATATCTAGTTTCCAAGGTGTCAGGATTTGCCCAATGTGGAGGGAGACTTTATGGATTGGCTCAGTTTCCACATGTTATTGGATCAATAGATGACACGCGGTTGATGGACGGAATGCAGAACAAATCAAAACATTCCCTCCCAGTCAAGAGATCTGGGTTAAATCTATCATTCTTTTGCTCACCATGCCACCCCAGTTTAGACCTGGCCATATGCAAATCAGTCTTGACCCTGTGCCTCATGGGAACAGTCCAGCCAGAACTGCCAAGCCAGGTCCTCCCTCGACCGGAAACAAGCATCCTAGGACCAGTTTCGTGGTTTCACCCCTCATCAGCCAGGATAGCTTGATTCCAGTGGACAGTGAGCCCAGGACCCACGTCTGGGCATACCTGGTGCACTTAGGGCGAGAAAGCAAAAGACACACAGTTGATGGACGGAATGCAGAACAAATCAAAACATTCACCCCCAGTCAAGAGATCTCAGTTAAATCCATCATTATTTTGCTCACCATGTCACCCCAGTTTAGACTTGGCCATATGCAAATCAGTCTTGACCCTGTGCTTCATGGGAACAGTCCAGCCTGAACTGCCAAGCCAGGTTCTCCCTGGACCGGAAACAAGCATCCTAGGACTGGTTTCAGGGTTTCACCCCTTATCAGCCAGGATAGCATAATTCCAGTGGACAGTGAGCCCAGGATCCACGTCTGGGCATACCTGGCGCACTTAGGGCAAGAAAGCAAAGGACACACAGTTGATGGACGGAATGCAGAATAAATCAAAACATTCACCCCCAGTCAAGAGATCTAGGTTAAATCCATCATTCTTTTGCTCACCATGCCACCCCAGTCTAGACCTGGCCATATGCAAATCAGTCTTGACCCTGTGCCTCATGGGAACAGTCCAGCCCGAACTGCCAAGCCAGGTCCTCCCTGGACCGGAAACTAGCATCCTAGGACCGTTTTTGGGGTTTCACCCCTCATCAGCCAGGATAGCTTGATTCCAGTGGCACAGTGAGCCCAGGACCCATTGGGCGCATGGTCAAGACTGATTTGCATATGGCTGGGCCCAAACTAGAAAGGCATGGTGAGCAAAAAAATTATTGATTTAGGCCCAGATCTCTGTACTGTGGTGATTGTATGACATTGTTCTGCATTCTGTCCATCAATTGTACTTTTTGTATTTGTCACCCCGAGTGGGATGGGTGTGCCCAGACGTGGGTCCCGTGCTCTCCATGCCACTGGAGTCAAGCTATCCTGGCTGATGAGGGCTGAAAGCCAGAAACTGGTCCTGGGATGCTTGTTTCCAGTCCAGGGAGGACCTGGCCTGGCAGGTCAGGTTGGACTGTTCCAATCGGGCACAAGGTCAAGACTGATTTGCATATGGCTGGGCCCAAACTAGAATGGCATGGTGAGCAAGAAAAACATGGATTTAGGCCTGGACCTCCGTACTGGGGTAAATGTATGACATTGTTCTGCATTCTGTCTATTAATTGTTCTTTTTGCATTTGTCACCCCGAGTGGAACAGGTATGCCCAGACGTGGGTCCCGTGCTCTCCATGCCACTGGAGTCAAGCTATCCTGGCTGATGAGGGCTGAAAGCCCGAAACTGGTCCTGGGATGCTTGTTTCCAGTCCAGGGAGGACCTGGCCTTGCAGGTCGGGCTGGACTGTTCCCATTAGGCGCAGGGTCAAGACTGATTTGCATGTGGCTGGGCCCAAACTAGAATGGCACGGTGAGCAAAAAAACGATGGATTTAGGCCCAGATCTCTGTACTTGGGTGAATGTATGACATTGTTCTGCATTCTGTCCATCAATTGTTCTTTTTGCATTGGATCAATAGATGGCACACATGTTGGCTTGGTTTGTCACCAGAAGGCAATAAACAGGTGTACATAGGAGGGAGGGTTTAAGTTTGGGGAATGACACGTGGCAGTTAGTGACTGAGCACTTTCACGATGAGGCAGGGGAAGCAGCGTAGTCTGTTTCACTGCCAAGCAGGGACAGAAGATTTCGTAGCTACACATTGAAAGCTGTTTTTTATTTGGTTTCTGGAATGAGAAGTGTGGGGGTGGGAATTTGAAACACATGGAGGTTGAAAAGTCCACACTGGGTGATTTCATTTAGGTTTATTGGATGGTGGATGCACATAGATGTGAGAGGGAAAGGAGGGACACATTTGGGATAACTTCTTTGGTCAGGGGTCTAGTATGTTATATGTTGGTGAAGAAAACGCTAAAAAAAAAATCTTTAAAAAATGCATGCAGTGAATATTTTTGCATAACGGAATGGGATAAGTACAGTGTAAGTTTTATGCTTATTGTAGCCGTATAATCAAAAGTGTTTTTTAACTTTGTAGTTACTCCCAACAAAGAGCTATTGAGCCCAAAATGCATTGGGTCTATGCGAATCAGACTGTCTAGGATGAACATTGTCGTCCCTTGTGCTACACAGAAAGGCCTGGATAAGCATATCTGCAGCTTTTGAAGACATGGGAAAACATGTAGCTTGACATGAGCTTGGAGAGAGGAAAGAAGTAACATTTGACCAAAAATTGAACAGAATGGAATAAAAAGGATTATTAATTAAGGAGTCTCTTGAGTAGTAAAGGAGTTCCCTGTGTGATTGACATTGGGCCGCCGCTCCGCTCCACTTTTTAGGGATTGATACTTTCGTGCCATTGGGGCAGGGCACTGGCCTAGTCTGCACGCGGGAGGAAATCATTTGTGACTAGAGCAATTATGAATAACTGGAAAACAAAATTGGTGCGCATTCTATCACTTACCTAGTAACTTGTTGAGTATGACATGTGCGAGCATTTGTGTGTATAGGTGATGCCATGTAGCATGATGAGATAATATGGTTTGACATTGATGACACTATTGTGTGTCTTCCATCTAGGAGACTCAACATATCCCAACCGGCCAAAGTTAATGACACCTCTGAGAAACTCAATAACACCAGGGGAAGTCTGGTTTAATGATGCACATGAAAGAACTAGGCAGGCAATGGAGTGGACTTTTGGGTTCCTGAAGGCCAGTTTCCGATAAATGGACCGGCCTGGGGGCATGGCCCTCATCTTCACACCCAGGTAGGCCTGTCAGATCACCATTGCTTGCTATATGCTACACCACCTTGCTCTGAAACACAACATCCCTCTCATTGGAGAGGAAGGGGAGCAGCATGTGCCACTAGTTGAGGATCCAGACGTGCAAAATGAAGATGAAAATGGTGAAGAGGAAGGAGTTGACATGTGTCAGTGGGTCATCACCAACTTCTTCTCACGAGTGTAAATATGATATGTCTTAGAATTACTTATCCAGTTACAGTGACAGCAGGTGTGATGATCTGATGATGTTGGTGCTGGATATGTGTCAAGTGTGTACTGATATTGATCACTGTGTGCGCATGATGTTTTGTGGAGCTCGCAAATGAAAACTCTTGGCTTGAAATATGTTAGTGGGTGCATCTTAGTTATGATGAGATACTGTGTTCTAGACAAATGCACTGTTTGGTTGTCTCTGTATGGATCAATCACTTATCAACATATATCTATCTGTCTTAGGTACCTTCATCATGTCATCCTCTACTGGTCATTTCTGAGTTGCAACATCTGCAAGTATGGCAGGATGTTACAAAGTGACAAGTGGACAAGGACTATTCCTGGATATGTTTGCCACATACTGATGACAATTATACTTATAGTAATTTCTACTTCACTGTGTTCGGATGGAAGTTCAATCACTCCGCTGTCCTGTTCAGACTTGTGTGTTGCCTATATTGCCATATGCCATCATATTCTCCACAAGATTAATGTAGTATGATCCACACATGGTTTTCTCACTTCACAATAGCCAAGTTATCTATGTGTATAGACTGGATATTGCTTAAGAGGTCTATGATTATTGTAAGACACAGTGCATGTGGGAATTTCTGGTGAGACATATTTCCAGAGGATGCTAACCAGCTTATGAGGCGCCTTGTGTTGATAGACATGCATTTGTGATGTTTCTACTTTTATAGGTCCTTGCTGATGTTTCATTCCCAGTGTGAGTGATTCCCTATGTCCCTAGCTGTTGACATTACCTAACAGATATGTGGCTAAATGTGGAAGCATTTTTAGATGTATCACCTCCTACCTGTTGCTCAGTTCTCAACATGAGCATTGTTCTGTATGACACTAGTCATTTCACACTTTCCTGTTTATGGATCAGTGACAGACATGATGGTCGTTTACAATTTCGAAATCAAAACGGAACTTTACAATGACCTAAAACCCTTGTGGGCCTTATTTAAAAGAAAGTGACTCAGCGTTGGTGCTGCAAGCCATTTTGCTGTGCTGCACTGAGTCACTTTCAAAGCACAGAGATACATCATATCAACAACAATATGACAAATCTCTGTACTCCCCCCTAGGCTGGCGCACAATTGGTGACATAGTGCAAGGGTGCCTGCATTGCGGGGTAGATTGTTTTTGTGCAGAAAGGACCACCTTCCTGCAGAAAAACAAACATGATAGGTGTTTTCCTCTTTCTATTTGTGCTGCATAATGCAGCACAAATAGAAAGAGGAAAAACAAGGAGAAATTAAAACATTTCTCCTCATTGTGCCTCCCTTCACCTCCGCACCTGACGCATTCCCAGGTTTATGATTTCTCGTAAAACTGGGAATGTGTCAGGTTCCATGAGTGCTGGGTGGTAACACCCACAATAACACCCATGGAATGCCCCTATCACGCAAAGTGCTGCATCAAAAGGGGCCCAATGTATGAGGATATGAAAAACCATGCAGGGGGATTTACTTGTCCTTGTAAATATGTGGCAGCAAAATGCGCCGCTAGAGCATCATAAAAAGTGACATAGCGGTGGCATAAGGCACCTTGTAAACAAGCCCCTTGTGTGTTTTTGTTTTTGTGTGATGGTAGTGTGACTCATGTGGACATAATGGAAACTCAACTTGTTGTTACTAACACAAACTAATGTTAGACACATTTAGAAACACACATGTGGGCATTTAGTTCCTGGCTAGAATGTAAATGAGTCATGGGCCCTTTGCTCACTTTGCCACTGGATTCAAGTTAACCTAGCTGATGAGGGCTGTTATCATGAAAACGGTCCCAGAATGCTTGTTTCCGGTCCAGGGAAGACATGGCTTGGCAGTTCGGGCTGGACTGTTCCTATGAGGCACAGGATCAAGACTGATTTTCACATAGCTGTGTCTGAACTGGAGTGGCGATTGAGCTAAAGAACGATGATGGATTCAACCCAGATCTGTGACTGGGGTTGAGTGTCTAAAAAATCTTCAGCGCTCTGTCCATCATCTCCTTGTGTTTGCTTTGTTCACCCTAAGTTGGCAGGGTATGCCCAGACGTGGGTCCCTTGCTCACTTTGCAACTGGATTCAAGCTAGCCTGGCTGATGAGGGCTGTTAGCCCAAAACCGGTACCAGGATGCCTGTTTCCGATCCAAGGAAGACATGGCTTGGCAGTTCGAGCTGGACTGTTCCCATGAGGCACAGGGTCAAGACTGATTTGCATATAGCTGTGTCTGAACTGGGGTAGTGAAGTGAGCTAAAGAATGATGATGAATTCAACCCAGATCTGTGACTGGGGGTGAGTGTCTGAAAAGTTTCAGCGCTCTGTCCATCATCTCCTTGTTTTTGCTTTGAATGTAAATAAAGGCTCAGAAGCAAGATACATTGTGTAAATTGTGATTTTATTTCTGTGTTCAAAGTGATATATTAAGAGTAAGAGGACGTGAATAAAACAGTGAAGCTAGCAGTCAGTGTTGGTTGATGAAATCAAATTGTTAGGAGCCACACAGTCTCTAGGCCCAAGTCCAAATAAACTCCTCAAATCTGAAATAATATTGTGGAATAGGGGAGTCAAAAAAATTAAAGATGTGGGACACCAAGTGGGACATCAGGTGTGAAGCCTTTTCGGAGCAGTGGTTGGTGCATTGCCTTCTGATTCACTAGGAGCTTTACGAGGACGACCTGGACCAACACAGGGCAGACGGATCCGCTGCTACAGAGTCATGGGTGTCTGAGGACTCAGCTTCAGTCTGGGCCTCACTTTGTGTGGCAGCCGCAGGCGTGGTTGGGCGAGATGTTGTACCACGCTAAGTGGCACATGTTAGTGGGTAAGCCCTACCGAGTGTTGTACTTATCTCCCTCAGCACCCTTTTCATCTCAACAATGTGGTTGTTTTGCGACTCAAGTCGCTGATCTATGGACCTCTATAGCTGCTTTATCTCCCGGAGGTACCCTACTATCTGGCCCATCACTACTTGGTTGTCCTCATAGAGGCCAAGTAGTCACTCAATGTTGACATACGCTTCAATGGCAACAGTGGAATAATTTTGTAGGCCCCCTGTTACCGTCCCACTACCCCTGCCCCACGTACCTGTGTCATTGATGCAGTTTGCAGTCTCAAGCTGCCTCCTACATCCTCACTGGGAGGGTTGGTGATGCTCTCCTCCTTAGGTTCGACAGAGAGGCAGGAGATGTTTTGGGCTGTGCTAGGTGCACTGGTTGTTGGGGCAGAGGTCAGCACAGATGTAACTGCTGGGGTAGAAGATGTGTTTGTGGCCATTCTGAGAGTCACTGCTTCTGTCTGCCCAGGCCCACCAGATGGGCCAGCTAGGTCCTCCTCGTCCGTTCCTCTGTGAGAACCAGAATCACTGAAGGCTTGATCGTGGGGTGAAGATGGGGCCTGTGGGGTGTTTTTACTCCTGGAAGTCGAACCAGATTCACCAGTTGATAACAATGTGTGAAATGTTAGACTGAAATTGTGATTTTTCTAGCTAACATCTTCAAAGACACAATAATTTTTAACTTGTGTGTGTGGGATTCCATCTCTCGGCCTGATGGACTACCTGCTGAAATTCTTAAAGCCTCTGCTACCTCGCTGGTATCACCCCTAAAGATAATATATGACTAAACTTATCGGCAGCATGTTTACCAGCCACGTTAAATGATGCCTTACTCATCTCTCTTCCCAAGCCAGAAAGGGGCACACAGGAGCCGGCATACTACAGATGACTCGCGCTCTAAACACCGTCTATAAAATACTGGCGAAGATCTTAGCCGACAGGCTGGCCCTTCGGTTGTACAGCTGGTCCGTCCTGACCAGAACTGGCTACGTGCTGGCCAGGAGTACCTCCCTGAACCTACGTCGCTGTTTTTGGTTGCAGGAAAATGTCCAGCAGATGCATCAACAGTCTGGATGCCTGGCCATCAAACTGCAGAAAGCAGTCGACTCCCTGCAATGGCCCTACCTATTTGAGGTCCTCGCCTGCTATGGTGTGGGTGCCCGGTTTATCCGCCTGATCAAAATACTGTATGCTACCCCGACAGCCAGGGTTAAGGCTGGTTGTCACATATCAGGTCTGCTGAAGATACAGAGGCACACGTCAGGGTTGCACACTATTCCCACTCTTGTTATTTCTGGCAATGGAGCCTATAGCCTATTGATTTTGTGCACAGGGCCAACAATGGGATATAGCACTGGGTGATGGGGCACACTCCATCTCGCTTTACCCTCACAAAAGCCATGCGATCCCACCCACCATTGAACACCTGTTTACTCAATTTACTGCAGTATCAGACCATAGAGTAAACTGGGCCAAATGTTTTTTCCCATTCATGGCCACTACACCTGACCCAGCACTCTACATCAGTGGCATCCATTTGGGTTAGCAGCCGTCCATGTTTCGCTATCTGGGTATTTGTATGTATCATGCACCGAGGACCTATTGAATGATAATCTTGCCCATGCTGTGTCTGCCCTGAGGGCACAAATAGCTTTGTGGCAGACCCTGACAATATCGGCAGTGGGCCAAGTGTCCCTCATGAAACTGATTATGCTGCCTCCCTTGTAAATCAACAAACTCATTTCCCGCTCTTTAGAACATTTCACAGGTGACTTTATATTGTATGGCATGTGGATATTCGTCTCTATCTCCCAGCGGAATGTGGTGGGCTAGGTATACTCAACGTCGAACAATGTTACATAGCTCACAACTACAATGCGTGGCATGCTGGTTGACGTGATGCCAGCTGGAAGACTCGGCGTCCATCCTCTCCCAATGAGACTTGGAACGTGTACTTCATGCTTTCCACCCGCTAGCTAGGACATGTCATCGCTTCCATCGGACACTCTTTCTCACCTGTTCTGTGACACTTTATGCCCATGCACTCCCACTGCTTGGCATGCTGCGGGAAGCCGTGCAACCTCTCTTAGGGAACTGGACCCCTGGCATGCAGCAGGTCTACATAGTATAAGTGATCTGTACCAGGACTGAACCCTCAGACCCATAAAGGAACTCCTTGCAGACGATGATCTCCCAGTGGGGCATATCCTATTACACACTTCCTTTATCCAGTCACTGGGACAGTCCTGGGTAGACATACAACAGAAGCACCCACTACACCTCGCAATCCACTACCTGCACATACTGGGGAGGGGCCAGCACCTGACCCAATGGATGACCAGCTTCCTGCGTGCTCACGCAGCGATATCCATCACAGTGCTGTGCCAGCACTGGGAGATTGACCTGTATGGACAGAGAATGGCAGGCAATATTATCTTACCCTCCACTAGTATCCTTCAATTACCACTTCAAATTAATACAATGTCATATATTTTACACAGAGCATATCTAATTCCTCACAAAATCAATTGATATTTTAAACACACAGAAGCTGCTTGTCCCCTTGCCACAAGCAAGATGCATATGTTTGTGAGCTGTCCATGGTGGTTGGGTTGTGATTGGATGTTACAGTGCATCTGCCGCAAGGCACGAGCTGCACCATTATATATACCTTGGAATTGTGCCTACTGGGCATTAACCCTGTCATATATGGTGAATAAGGTGTGTTATATTGATTATGGTTGCAATCAGTAGGTATGTAAGAATTTATTGATTGATTAGTTAAAATCATTACAATATGAATTGATACACATAAAAAGCAATTAAAAGGCGTTAAAAACTGGAACCAGTCCAGGCTGGTTGTGTCCATCGCAAAAATACACGTGAAAATACAAAGTCAATGTTCTAATAAGGCCTTATTTAAAAGAGGTTGTTAGAGTTGGCATCCTTGGCGTGGTTTACCCTGACTGTTTGCCTCTACCTCATGCATTTGTGGCTGTGTGCTGGATTTCATTTTTGCTGGCTTAGATGCTATGGGCACTTTGCCACTGCTGATCAGTGGCAGCTCCTCTGCTAAGGTAGAGGAGCGTCGCCCCACTGCTTTTAAGCAGTATGAGGAAAGGAAAAATAAAATGATAATAACTTGTTGTTATTATCATGTTATTGTTTCCCACTGCTTTACGGGCAGGCAGACGAGGCTGCTCTATTCTCAGAGCAGGGCAGAGGAGGAGTGGTTTACCCACTCCAAGTGCGTATGAATGCTTGACCGGTCCTCTTGGGCCGGTCAAACATTCATGCACACTTTGCATGTTCTCCATGGAGGTTACATTACAGCCTGTGTGGAGAACATGCCCAGGCCCCCATTCCTTGGCTGAGCGGCGAACCACAGTGCTCACACCAATCACAACACTGCATTGCAGTGTTGTGGTTTGTCAGGGGAGTCTGGGTGTGCTTCCTGGTTGCTGTTCGGCTGGAGACCCACAGAAAATGAGACAGTGCAGAAACGCGGGACATGGCAACAAGGTAAGTGTTTTTTTGTTTATTTTTTACATTGCCCATCCTCCTCCAACCCCCTCCTTGCCCCCGCCCCACCACCCCCGATCCGTGCTGGCTGCTACTGCTGCTGATCAGTGTCAAAGAGTATGTGCTCCCTGTGTAAATTATGAACATGATTGGTTATTCATGATTGGCATATTTTATTTACAGGTAAGTCCCTAGTAAAGTGCACTGAGTGTGCCAGGGCCTGCAACTCAAAGGTTACTAATGGGCCTGCATCACTGGTTGTGCCACCCACCTAAGTATCCCTGTAAATGGGTCCCAGACCTAACACTGTAGTGTCTGAACGCACAGTTTTAAACTTCCATGTGGACCTGGCAAGTGCACCCACTTGCCAGGTCCAAATCTTCCCTTTGCTTACATGTAAGGCACCTCTCAGGTAGCCCCAAGGCACCCCCATAGACAGGGTGCACTGTATATGAAATGTAGGACATGTTCTGGTGTGTTTTACATGTCGTAATAGAGAAATACTGTGTATTTCGTTTTTCACTATTTAAAGGCTAGCTGTGTCATAGGCTATCATTGTAGCTGCACTTCCATTGGGAACAACTAGAGATTTGGAGTTTAGGCTCTCTGAACTCAGAATGTAATATCACATATTTAGTAAAGGTGTTTTTTGAATTGTGTGTTTGAAAATGCCACTTTTAGAAAGTGGGCAATTTCTTCTTTAACCAACCTGTGTGCCATTGCCTGTTTGTGAATTCAGTGTCTGGTTTTGGAGTGACAGGAGCTGGGGACGTGCATTCACTCTAAACAGTCCCAAGGGGGTTTGAGGTGTGTCCTGCCTTGCCTGGATGACTCGTAGCTAGGCTGAATACACCGGGTCTGCAATTAGAGTGGTGGGAGGAGCTTTCACTAGCACCTGAATAGGCTGTGTCTCCTTTCCATAATGCTGTCTCCACCTCCTGTAGTGAAGCTGGACCAGGGACGACAGAACCAATTTTACTGCACAAGAGAGACTTTCTGAACAAAGACTTCAAAGGGAAAAGGGGTATAAGTATTAGACCTAAAACCTCAGAACCTAGTACACTAGGGGGAGTACAGTCCATTTGCTGTGTGCTCTTTGCTAAGTTAATTTGCAGTTGCTGCTTCTGTCTGTGGGCAGTGTAAAGGACTGGATTTTTGCTTGCTGTTGTATCCTGCTTAAGAAGATTCTCCAAGGGCTTGAAGTAGAGCTTGCCTCCTGTTCTGAAGTCTCAGAGACACAAAGACTTCACCTGCTTCTTGCTAAACAGCACCTGGACTCCTCTTCTGGACTCCTGGTTGCCATAGGGTGCCAATTCCAGTTCCTGGGCCCTTGGAATCTTGTGGTTGATGCTGTAACCCAAGAAAAACAACACCGCTGCCATCAGCGATGCCACCAGTGGCGCTGTGACCTGCACTGAGTCTGTGGACATCGCTCTTGAAGTGCACAACACACCGCTCTGCCTGCCCCGCAGCTCCAATGCCAGCCAACACCCACCGATGCCTGCATGTTATAGAGATCTCCGATGCCAGCGCTCGCACAGCCGCCGGTCACCACTAGCGCCTACATCTCGACATCGCGAAGCCAACAACCGATGTGGGTGACTTCCCGAACTCATCAACACCGCACTGCTGAACTGAACCGATGCCTTGCTGCTGACGCTGCATCACCTCGCCTGTCAGACCGGACTCAATGCTTCTCCTCTTCACAGACTCAACGCCTTGCCTCCCCTGTGGTAGTAGGAAGCCGGCCTTGCCTTGGCCATCGATGCCTCACCTCCATGACACTGTGCACTGTGTTTTGACTTGATTTTCCAAGGTACTTTTGCTTGGGGGTCCGTGTGACTCCGTGGCCGGCCCATGCACCGAGCGGTCTGCGCCATAGTTTTGATCTGTACCTGTCACAACATCGTAATAGCCCCAGTTGGAGCTATATGTTTTTAGAGCTGTATTTGTGCAGTAATCCTTTTAAAAGTCATATTTAGAAATGTGTATGTTGGATTTTTGTCGCTTTGGTCTTATTTGGTTTAGATAAAGGTAGCTTATTTTTCTATTCTGGTGTGGTGGCCATTTGTAAGGTTTTCACTGTGTTACTGTATGTCTGGGTGCAAATAATTTACACATTGCTTTTGGGATAAGCCTTTCTGCTTAACCAAAGCTATAAACAGAGTAAGCAAGGGTTATCTAAAGTGCGTAACTCCCTTATCCTGACTAGAAGCAAGGGTCCCTACTTGGACAAGGTGCATACCGCTGCCAACTAGAGACCCCTATTTCTAACAGCTGGGAAGAAAAGAAACTGAGGGTTGTATAGGGCATTCCGTGCAAAAAGTGCTTAGTGCTTTGTGTGTTAGTGTAACGCTGGAACAGACCCGAGTTAGGGAGATTGGTGTGTAACTATAGCAGCATCATCTTGGTGTTGGGCTAAAGCCAGACTGCATTATTGCTGATCGCTATGAAAGACCCTCGGTGTAATGGAAATGAGTTAAGGATTAGTGTGGCACACTGGTTTAGTTGTTGTGATTTATGTTCATCACACATCTGGTGGATAGATTGTACCATGCAAAGGCTCCTGCCTTATTTCTTGATCAGCTAAATGATGCACTTCCAAATGGATATGCTGCTGAAGTTGAAATGTTAACTTGTGGTGTTCAGTTAATTAATGCGTCAAGGCTGCAAGCTGAGGAAAATGCAAACATAGGAACCAGAGCAGACTAGGCAGCTGATTTGAGTGATCCTTCATTCCAGCTCAGATTCCAAAAACACATTACTAAAAACCTACCTACACATCTGTGTATGTCATCGTTACACCTAGTACGAAGATCCAACCAGAACAATTTAACTTAATAAAAAGGAATGAAGAGAATGACAAAAGTCATTGGTTTTAATTAGCCCTGTACTGTGTGGAAGGAGATAGGTTTGATATAACGAGCAGAGAAATATTATGCATATTCTGTCCGTGCAACTTAAATGGCAATTGTATGACGAGATCCATCCTGAATGGTATGGCATTGAACCTGTGACAAAATAGCTTAGTTAACTCAGTTCTAGGAAAGCATAACTATACAGACAGTATATCTCTTTATCCATAACCTGCTGCTAAACACCTTAAAATTCCCCCAAATGAAATAATTAATACAGTAAATGAAGAGGTTATATACTTGCCTTTTGATTTGAAAGAAAATATAGAGACACTAGGACTTTGCCAAAAGGTAGCTGAACCAAATGTTGTGCTAGGTAGTATTAGTTAGTCCTGAGGAATTAAGGAGAGCTCTCCAATATTTAAAGGCAAATAACAAATATTAAGCAGTCATACATATATAGAGTATGTTGTCTGCAGTTCGAACAAAAGACACTCAAACAAAGAGGACAGCTCGAAAAAAAGGAGATGTAAGAGGAGATATACGAGCACTATACAATCCCTCCTTTGCATATTAGGGAAAATGGGCGAAGTGATTGAAATTTAACAGCTGCGACAAGAAGAAGGTGAACAAATGCCAGAGGATCACAAGATGATATTCCTGTCAAATAATCTGCTTTAGATTTTAGGGCAAGTCAGTTATATTCTGAAGAACCATGAGATCAGAGGAACAAGGGATATATTTTCCATATCCAGTTGAATTTTGCTGTTGATTTAATCTACTTAGTAGCCCACATGTAAAAATGTGGATGTACAGTTTAAGAATATGGGCCTAATTTAGATCTTGGTGGTCTTACCCCCGTCCTGCCACAGCGGCGGTCACTAGTACTCTGCCAAATCAACGGTCTTTTACTTTCTGTATTTAGATGCATGCAGGCTGCCTAGCTCTCTGAGTCAACAGAGTGTTTTCCGCCACAGTCACTACACCCCGGTGCCAAAGCGGTGGATTCCAATTCGGATGAATACTACTCTGTCGCCGTCAGGGCGATGTGTTCTCACTGAACAGATTTAGATTTCACAGTTGTGCTGACAGTCTACTAGCTGTGGTTCCCAGATGGAGTGAGTAATTTGCGGTACGCGCTAAACAATGCACGATCACTGTGGCCATTGGATGGATGCTAGCAGAACATGCCTGATGTCCATTGGCCAAATGGAAACTCCTAATACTACACTATAAATCAGGCCCTATTTCAGACCATGATCCTTTGTCATTCAAGCTCCACAATGACTTTTTCTACCAGAGCCTTTGCCAGTCAAGCAAGGTTTTGTCTTTTCATTCTCCCTGTCTCCTGTCCCTTTATCCTCTTTCACTTAGTACCTTGTGGTCAATTATTTAATTTATTCTTATTTTTTGCACAATGGCAGGGCTCACAAATTGACTCAGGGAGAATTTTCAGTCATGGTGGATGAAAATCTAAGAGTAGAGCCACAATTGTTTAGAGCCCATGCCCAAAATACACCCCTATCCCAGAAAAGGCAAATGTGGTTCAGAAATTAATGCTGTAGCAAAAAAGCTGAACACACAGAAGGAAATTAGGAAGAGATGGAATGACCTGAGGGGGTGGGTGCATTCCCTGGCCTTCAAGCGTCACATTAAGGACTGATGGAGGTGGACTGGTGGTGGCTCTTTCAGGCCACCAATACCATTCATGTCCTGGGAGGAGAAGGTCTTGCAGATCCTACATCCTGACGGCTTGACAGGAATACCTGGTGGAGTGGAGTCTGGTAAGTTACACTTTGCAAAGTCTCAATAAACCTCAATGTTCTGTTGTTCTCAACTCAGTTGTTGCCAATTTGTCCTGCACATATTTTCCTAGCAAACAAACCTCAAAGTATCAGTATCAGATCATTTGGAATTTTTGCATGAATGTATTGTGTTGCACCCTCACCAAGAAAGAAACGGTCTCTATCATGAGAACCATCCACTCTGGAGCCCCAGCTGCACCATGCCCCTACTACATTTTCAACCTCGGCAATCAACCCATCATCAAAGAACTCACCAAGGTCCTTAACTCCTCAATCACCCCAGCCCACTTCTCATAGAAATGGAAACATGCCAACGTGAAGCAGTAGCCGAATAAACCATCTGGCGACCAAGGATATCCCAAGAACTACTGACATATTTTTCGGCTCCCCTTTCCAGCGAAGGTTATCGAAAAAGCTATCATCATCCAACTAACCAGACATCTGGAGAGCCACAACCTGCTGGATCCCTCCCAAGCTGACTTCAGAGCAAACCACAAGACTGAGGCAGCTCTAGTCACAGCCACGGACCACATCAGAATGCTGCTAGATCACTGAGAAACAGCAGCCCTCATCCTCCTTGGCCTCTCAGCAAACTTCGACATTGTATCCCACCACACACTGATCAACAGACTCCACCTGATCAGAAACCAAGGAGCATCCCTCAAGTGGATCCCATTCTACCTCACACGAAGAAAGCAGATCATCCTCCCTTCATACTCTGTGTTCCATGAGAACATCACCTGCGTTGGACCTCAAGGCTCATTCCTCAGCCCAACCCTCTTCAACATATACATGGCAACTCAAACTCAACACAGACAAGACAGAAGTACTCATCTTCAGGAAATGAAAGGACACCCTATTGAACAACGAATGGTGGCCACCGGAGCTGGGAACTAACCCCAAACCCACAAACACTCTGCAACCTTGTCATCATCCTCGACAGCCAGCTATTCATGAAGAAGCAGGTCAGCACTGTCCCCTCCACTTGCTTCCTCACCCTCCGAATGCTCAGGAAGGTTTTTTAGATGGCTCCCACCCAACACAGGCGAACTATCACACAAGCTCTCGTCACCAGCAGATTCAACTAGGGCAGCTTCCTCTAAGTAGGAATCACCGTCCAACTCTTGAGAAAACTGCAGATCATCCAGAACACAGCAACCAGACTCATCTTTGACCTCCCTAGACAGACACATATTATTCCTCCCCTCAGGACACTGTATAGGCTACCATTCACAAAGAGATTCTGGTTCAAGCTGCTCACCCACGCTTACAGATCACTACACAACGAAGTACCAGCGTAACTCAACAAACATGTGAACTGTCACCAAGCCACCAGGAAGCTTTATTCCGGATTCCTTTCCCTGGCAGCTACCCAACGCATCCACCGAGCTAACAGAAGAGGGCACTTCTTCACCCACTTGGTGGTTAAGACCTGGAACACCCTCTACCTGCACCTCAGAGCATTACCATCGCTCCAGATGTTAAGGAAGGACCTGAAGACCTGCATGCATGATCCAGGAGCATGTTCCCACAGTGCCTCGAGATCCTCACAGGTTTAGCAGCCGTGATTTCCAATTCCTGATTGATTGATCTAAGATTACAGGTGTCAATCCCCATTACATGTCACGTGATGGTATGGTGTCTGTCAGTGTTGGAACACCAAATAACCCATTACCCATATGTTTGTCAAAATGTAAGGAGCCGATTCACAGAATCCTACATTTACTACTACTAAATGCCTTCTGCGAATACCAAAAGTAGTAAGGTTAGGATTTTATCTCAGATTAGTTCTGTGAGTCGGCCCCTAAGTGTCTGGCCCATTTCCACTGCATATTTTCCACAGGTATGTTCCAACAACAATTTTCCAAGCGTTGGGAAGTTGTCTTTGGAATGACTACAACTAACATGATGCCCTGTTTCACTTTCTCAAAAGAATATTGCTATGTCAAGTTGCTCATTCTCTGTTTCCTAACAGATGGTAAAGCGTAATTTAGTGATCAATCCCTATTCATTGCTATTTTCTGAATATGTTTGCAGTTGTTTTTTTAATGGTGTCCTGTTCTCCTTAACCAATTGTATTGATGTCATGAGTTATACTAATCAAACTGTGTTTGCACAAAAATGATCAGGTAAGCAAATTACTATGCTGAATATAAGTGGTACTTGCAAAAATTGAAACTGCACTGTTCACATGATGATTAATGCCAAACAGCCATTTAAGTAGTGGAAAGGTCTGTTTTGCAGTCATTTAGGCCTTGGAATTATTAATTACACATTTGACCTCTCCACTGTGTTGGCCTGAATGTTTGGAAGATGTTAGGTATACTATCACGTCATGAACATTTCAGGACATCTTAGTACTGCTGATTTGAACTTGTACTGTTTGAAATTGATAAACGTTAGGGTAATTTGTGCAATACCACTAGAAGCTATCATCACAATATTCTCTACGTCTTGTCTTCCATGTATCTATATTGTCTGTCTGTAAAGATGTGAATGTACAATACACATTTTACTAGTAAGAATATTCTCCATTTATCAATAGGTCAAACTGTCCGAGCACATGAGCAGGTACCAGCCATTGAAGAAACCTCCACTCCAGCCCAGGATCAAGCCTACAGTGAGGACAGCACTCATGGTGATATGGAGGAGCTTGAGGAGCCTGGTACATTTGGTCAGTCTGGGAAGACAGCTCTAGTGACACTCCCTGCTCCCACACCACCACCTCCCACCCAATCTGTGACACCTCAGCAACCCGAAGACACCACTTTCTGTGCTCCTTCCATTGTGACACAAGTTATGTGCCCTCCAGTCCTGGTTGATGTTGTGACCACACCACTACCAGCTTCAGCTTACCCAGGAACCAGGCGTATGGGGCACACCGGGGCAAGCCACTGGGTAGTGGGGTTTGGGGTTTTGGGAGGGTGACTGTGGGCCAGCCTACTGAGTCCACTGTGGTCACTGACTCCCAAACCACCAGTGCACAAGTCTTGGGAGCCTACCATCAGTCCTAAGACATGATGGGCCAGGTTCTCGCAGAGTTCCAGAAGATGAAGCAGCTGCAGAGGAAGCACAACCAGCAGACGAGGGCCAATAACTCAAATATGGGCTCCCTGATTGTGGTGTTGCAGTACATTTACACCCACATGTACAGGGCTTTCCCAGCACCGTCTACCCCTTCCTGTCGTACTACCACATCTGAGCCATCTATATTGCCTTTGCCACATTTACAGAGAGGGAGGCCTTGCCACTGGAAGACCCACCTGAAGCCTCCCTAACCCTTGCAGTTGTGGATTCCCCCAACATCCCCCTGCAGCAGGAGCTATCCATGCAGATCACCAGGAGGTGAGGATGGCTAGACCTTTCCCACTGCCAGCAAGAAACCTCAACTAAAATTTCATCCAGTGTGTGCCTACCATTCACTTTGTGGACTATTGCTGGGCACATTTGCCTTTCTGATGCCAGTAGTATTTTGGACATTCGACTTCAAACATTTTGGCTCTCTAAATATGGTTTAATTCACCATAACTTGCTTTTGTTATGTTCACCCTCTTTAATTTCATTACGTGCAGTTCAATAAAAGTCATATACTGGCGTTGTAAATCTCAACTCTATCATAACTTGTTAATGACAAAAAATCCAACAATTGTGTAAACATAGATAATTTGCAAGTAGATAATGTTTATTTAAATTTTTGAAGTAAATATATATGAATCTTTGTATGCAATGATTAGTGTGATGCTCTGCAACGTTTTGGGTACAGTGAAAGCCAGCATATTTAGTGAAACCATTTCACTATTTACTATTACTAATTACTAGAGATATTTAGGAGTCAAATGTGAAGGTGCATTTGCTCTGTGCTGAAGTGTATTAGAAATGCTTCGAGGGCTATGTATTTACTTATGTTGTAGAAGTCATTGGTCAATCCCCACAAATATTAGTTTCAGACTCTCTTGAACTGCATATGTATGGTGATAGTATGTGATGCATTACAGAGCTACTTCAGTACAGAATTCATGTATAATTTTTGACACTTGGCATATACTTTAGTGACTCGAAGTGAGTGTTACCATTGTGAAATGTCCAAACAAAGTTAACCTGTTTTCAGTTGTGCTAACATTAGTATAACATTGGTATATGATGAAATACTATGATTTATATTTTACTTATTGACAATGATAAGTATGCAGATTATAGGGCCTACTGAATACACAGTACAAAGATACTGTTGGTGTGTATCTGTTTTGGTGACATCAGTTCACTATTCTGAACAGCAAAGGCCAACGACTTTCAGGTGTGGAATAGTTCCTGAAAAGACATAATAATAAATGAGACAACATCATCTCGTGGGGAATGACTTAACAGTGACCAAGTGTCTTCTGAAAATGTTGCATACATGCATGTGCTTATGCTAATGTAGAACCAAAGTTTGAGAGGCTTGTAGCAGGTGGAATCTAAAAACTTGGTAACTGGTTTCTGGTCTGTTCTGTTTACACTGATCCAATAACACTAGTGTACATGTCATTTCAGCATTATCTGGGGCAGGCGAAGGAGATCTTGCCAAAGTAGGTTGTGAAGCAGCTGACCACAGTGGTTCTGGTACCAACACTGAGTGACACAGTAGCCCCGAGGGTGAAGGGAGCGCAACGGAGGCCACCAGCGACTCAGTACTTTCTTCCGAGGCCTCCTCCAGGGAACACGATCACGCGTTTGTTGCACTTACGCCAATGATGTGTGATACATATGTTTTTATTGTGACAATTTTCGTACTTCCTGTATGGTCTGTTTCTGATTTTTTTATTTTATATCCTTTTTTGTAAAAGTGTACTCTTTTCGTGAGGCAGCTGGCACCTGATTTATGAACACAATGTGATTATATAGCTGTGCTACTTTAAATTTCTTAACATTAGAGACGTATGGATTGCACATTGCTATGTGTTGGAAAGTGGATTATTAGTAGTGGCAGATATGCATTTTACCACTGGCAATAATACCACTGACACAATATAGGGCTTAGAATAGGTCTTTGAAAACGATTCCCATGCTCAACCCTTGGTTGCTTGGCTCCAAGCAGGCAGGCTTAACTTCAAAGACAGGTATGTAAAGCATTTAAAAACACCAATTCAGTAAATAATTAAGACACAACACACAATAAAATTCCAACACCAATTTATAAAAATAGGAAATATTTTCAGCTGTAGAATGACACCAAAATGGAAAACAATCCACTGTAGGGAACCAGAGATATGACTTTTTAAAGATTAGTCACTTTCTAGTGCATATAAACCAACACTTTGGGACATTTGGTTGCCGCTGATGGGGACAAATTCACACTTAGCAACTTTTCTGGAAGGTTTCTTACTAGACTTGTGCAGCCTCCTCCAGCAGGCTTAATTCCGTTATAACTCATTCCTGAAGTTCCTCTTGCAGGTCTAAAGTATCCAACAGACAATCCAAGGGTCTGGAATCTCCAAGAGATTCCTTGAAAGTTTGGGACTTCAATTCCCACAATCCACTTGGACAAAACCCTTACAAATCCACTGGTAGTACTCAAGGCTGATAACTCTTTGTGGTGATGGTCCAGGTGAACTCTGTTAACCCGTAGCATGCAGGGAATGCACTTGTTAGTCCTTTTGAAGCAGGTTTGATCCACTAGGCTGTAGTTTCAGATGATGCAAAAGGCGCTATCTTCAGAGTGCAGGGCCTGGTGAATGAAAATCAAACTCTTCAGTGTGGGCCCTTCTGTTTCTCTTAGGTTTCAAAAAGCAGATCTGAGAGGCACTGCCCCTCTCAGATACTTATTCAGTGTTCTCTAGGGTCAAGCAGGAAGGCACTCCTGTCCAATGTGGTACAGGGCAACACCCTAGAACATGACCACGTTCTCCAAAGTGTGGCACAATGCTATCCCAGAAACTACTATTCTTCCAAAACTTTGTATGTTAGAATTTTCAGCAGAGGGAGCAGAACTAACTAAACCAGCCCATAGGATGGCTTCATCTGCATAGGTCCACTGCCCTTACATCTGGAAATTCCTCCTTAACACCCCCATCTGGCTGTGGGGCAGAGGTGAGAGGTGTAAATGAAAACTGGTTTGTATAGCTTGTCTCCCCCTTTCCTCGAAGAGCATTAGTTACTACTCCTTCCCCTGGGTCTGGCATACCTATATCCAGCAACCTCGCCTGCCGAAAGGCTTCCTAACCCCAGGAGTCATTTATCACCTCTTCAAAGGAGCCAGGCTAATCCACCTATCTCTGACCACTCAGGGCAGAGCACGACAGAGTTGAATTTTGGCTTACAGACAAGAAAGTCTTATAACCTCTTGTCTGTACATTTTAGAAGAAGTTCAACAATACAATATTGTTGGATTTATCATTACCATTCAATTGAGTCCTTTTATCCTAGTTTTAGGGCATATCTTTCTCCAGTTATTAACTAATAACCTCTTCCAATGTTAACCTATGGGCTAGGGATCTGCAATGGAAAAATAAACTGGGCAATTTCTCCAATACCAGGGCCTATAAAACAGGTTTTATAAGGACCCTGCTTATATCTACAGGACCCCCACCACTCCTAGAACACCTAGGAAAGACTTTAGGGGTTCTGAATATATCAAAATATTGCAGATCCTCATTTAATAGTGCTCCTAATACCAAAGTCGATTTTGGGAAGGACTTTACAACAACGTGGAGATTGAAATGAGCAAATTCACTAATCCCAGGGCATATATCAACCTTTTCATAAGGATTCTCCTTATAAGTACCTGACCCGCCCCCCCCCCCCCCCCTGAACACCTAGGGGAGAGCCTGGGGGTACCTACCATGCCCAAACATTGTAGTGTGTTCATTTTCAAGTGTCCCAAACACAAAAGTTGAATTTGGGAACAATTTGCATTTTAAGAGCAGTCCTGCAACACAAGGCTCCAGCAGTACACACATGCAATTATAGCAAAGGTTGCTGGCCTCTAAACTGCCCTGGCATATTCTATATTAGGGACTTAAATGTAGTTTCAATCCCCCTGCCCTATGTGTACCAGGGCCTTAGAGGGGAGGTCATGCCAATCCCAGGGGTACCCTAACCCATAGTGTACCCTAGTGTATGTAGGTGTTTTCACTATATTCTACGTGTGTCTTCAGCATAGCCCTTGCCCTGTGCCTGTTTAGGCAGAGCCCAGAGTCAGTAAGAGTCAGTTACCATCAGTATCAGCCAGCAAAAAGTTGGGGGTACCCAGGGCAAAGGATTACTTTGCAACAGTATGCTATTGCTTGTGTAAGTAATTTAAGAAGGCACAAACCCTGACCACATGTGAACAGCCAAGTGAAAACAGGTAGCAGGTAATGGAGAAGTTACTTTCGTTTCTGGTGACGATGGTGTTGATTTGCATTGTGGTCAGCCAGCAGCAACAGAGGCAGGATGTAGGATCGGGTCCATGGCAGAACAGGAAATGGGAAGGTTAATAAAAGTGAGTTTGTTTCTTATATGCGTTCCATTCCGCCAACCCAGGTGTGGAACATTGCCCGCCACAGTTGCAATGGCAGGAAGGCACATCGTGATTGGCCCAATGGAGAAACTTGTGGTCCGCCCTCCAACAACGCTTATGCCTATCTCACCGCAACGTGGTTGAGATATCTTGGTGTGACGGCGGGACCCTGGCGGTGTTTCATGTATGCAATAGTCAACATCTAAATAGGGCGGTCAGACTGCCAAGTTGGCAGGTGGGACTGCCGAAAAAGCAACAGGATGACCGATTCTGCCAAAATCTAAATCAGACCCTATGTCTGTGAGTAAGGGTATGCAAAAAAGCAATGTGGAGGAAATCCTTGAATTAAATGTATTTACTATTTTTATTACTCACTGTGGGACCAAAGAGAATTTTTGCAGTGAGTGTACAGTGATGTGAAGTGCATGCTGTGGACCTTATTTTCACCAACATGATTTGTGACACGCACTTGCACACTGTGTGCTGGGCATAAACTTTATTATTTCCTCAGAATAGCTAATAAGAACATTTAAGGTACTGACATGAAAACCACTGGTAAACTGTACACACTTGACGCTGCAAATGTAGAAAGCTTTTTCAATGAAAGATGTCTGGAAATGTTGAGCTTCATATACAACTAAAAACCTGTTAGGAGACGTTGTGGATTTTTTTCTGGAGAAAGGAGTATCAAGTGAGAGGAGCACTCCACATTCACATGGTGCTGTAAAAAATTCTACTAAATTTAAAAATTATTCTGATGATGCTACAATAGATTTCATTGCGACATGTGCAATTCCATCTGAACCACAGAATAAAGATTTGTGCAACAAAAGTCTTGAGATTTTAAAGGTAGAGGTCCACAAAGTACTGCAGGTGCCATTTCAGACAGAAAGGCAAATACTACCCAAAATGCAGGTTTGGCTTTTCAAGACCATTCCAAACAAGAGAGAAAGTGAACAGCGACTTATCTGCAGTAAGACATACAGGGCTACATGTATCAAAATAGCATTTTACGATGACTAAATAGCGATTTTTACCGAATCGCTATTTGATGATTGCCAAATGCGATGTACGTAAGAAATCGGTAAGATTTAGCGATTTCTTAAAATTTGCATTCTCAATTTCCTATTATGCATGATGACCTCACAACCAGGCAGTGAGGCATTCCATGCTGCTTGCATGGTCCTGAGTCAGAGGAGGAGTCAGACTGCAGGAGCACAGCACGCACCAGGGAGGCAGTTAGGAACCTAGAAACTGTTGCAAAAACACAGCATGGCATCGGAGGAGAATGGCAAGGTGGAAAATGAAACTCACATTCAGTGAGAAGGAGTTGTAGGTGCTCACTGAGGAAGAGGTGAAGAGCCATGACCATGACAAGCTATTCAGTAAAACTCACCCCATGTCCCGGAGTCCAAAAAGCGCAAGATTTGACAGGAGATTCAGTCCAAATTCAGTGGCGCTGACGCAGCGCTGCATCGATAAGATACATAAGCACTGGTATGACCTGCGACAAGGGCTAAAGAAAAGGTGGCAAGCAGGCTTGGAGTGGAGAGAAAGACCTGCAGAGGACCATCCAGCATCTACACCCTTGGGGGAAACGGTGGAATCCACCCTGTAGACTGAAGCCAATATTTGAGTGACTTAGAAAAACACCTTAGTCATGCCCAGTACTAGCCAAGGTAAGATGTATGATTGACAACATGTGTAAGCTACATGTGACACAATGACCTCTTAGGAAGGCACACTTTTAAATTTGAAAAAACACTCCAATCCACATGTTCCTTGCCATACATCAATGCGTTGTGGGAGTAGTAGTCAGGAATACAGGAATCAAGACAAGATGAAATATTTTGGCTGCATAGGCGGATTAAAGTGCCCACAACACGCAACATGCAGACACACTGTGTGTTGCAAATGACCTTTTTAGTTGTATCAATGTGAATTGTTCCATACATGTAAAAACATTGTACTAAACGAGTTCTGTTAATGTCACTGATACACATGCGCCACAGGCTGATGACACCCAACCCATTGAACCTAAGGAGACCCAGGCACAGTCAGCGGAAGAAAACACAGTGGACCTCCCACCCATAACATCTGCACCAACAAGACGCCGGCCCACTGTGGCAACACTACCAGTTTTTGAGTCAGATGCAGATGTGAGCAAACCAGACTTGCCCAACACACACGCTGACAAGACACCCTCTACAGAGCTCTATCCCACGCAGATTCAACTAGGGCAGCTTCCTCTAAGTAGGAATCACCGTCCAACTCTTGAGAAAACTGCAGATCATCCAGAACACAGCAACCAGACTCATCTTTGACCTCCCTAGACAGACACATATTATTCCTCCCCTCAGGACACTGTATAGGCTACCATTCACAAAGAGATTCTGGTTCAAGCTGCTCACCCACGCTTACAGATCACTACACAACGAAGTACCAGCGTAACTCAACAAACATGTGAACTGTCACCAAGCCACCAGGAAGCTTTATTCCGGATTCCTTTCCCTGGCAGCTACCCAACGCATCCACCGAGCTAACAGAAGAGGGCACTTCTTCACCCACTTGGTGGTTAAGACCTGGAACACCCTCTACCTGCACCTCAGAGCATTACCATCGCTCCAGATGTTAAGGAAGGACCTGAAGACCTGCATGCATGATCCAGGAGCATGTTCCCATAGTGCCTCGAGATCCTCACAGGTTTAGCAGCCGTGATTTCCAATTCCTGATTGATTGATCTAAGATTACAGGTGTCAATCCCCATTACATGTCACGTGATGGTATGGTGTCTGTCAGTGTTGGAACACCAAATAACCCATTACCCATATGTTTGTCAAAATGTAAGGAGCCGATTCACAGAATCCTACATTTACTACTACTAAATGCCTTCTGCGAATACCAAAAGTAGTAAGGTTAGGATTTTATCTCAGATTAGTTCTGTGAGTCGGCCCCTAAGTGTCTGGCCCATTTCCACTGCATATTTTCCACAGGTATGTTCCAACAACAATTTTCCAAGCGTTGGGAAGTTGTCTTTGGAATGACTACAACTAACATGATGCCCTGTTTCACTTTCTCAAAAGAATATTGCTATGTCAAGTTGCTCATTCTCTGTTTCCTAACAGATGGTAAAGCGTAATTTAGTGATCAATCCCTATTCATTGCTATTTTCTGAATATGTTTGCAGTTGTTTTTTTAATGGTGTCCTGTTCTCCTTAACCAATTGTATTGATGTCATGAGTTATACTAATCAAACTGTGTTTGCACAAAAATGATCAGGTAAGCAAATTACTATGCTGAATATAAGTGGTACTTGCAAAAATTGAAACTGCACTGTTCACATGATGATTAATGCCAAACAGCCATTTAAGTAGTGGAAAGGTCTGTTTTGCAGTCATTTAGGCCTTGGAATTATTAATTACACATTTGACCTCTCCACTGTGTTGGCCTGAATGTTTGGAAGATGTTAGGTATACTATCACGTCATGAACATTTCAGGACATCTTAGTACTGCTGATTTGAACTTGTACTGTTTGAAATTGATAAACGTTAGGGTAATTTGTGCAATACCACTAGAAGCTATCATCACAATATTCTCTACGTCTTGTCTTCCATGTATCTATATTGTCTGTCTGTAAAGATGTGAATGTACAATACACATTTTACTAGTAAGAATATTCTCCATTTATCAATAGGTCAAACTGTCCGAGCACATGAGCAGGTACCAGCCATTGAAGAAACCTCCACTCCAGCCCAGGATCAAGCCTACAGTGAGGACAGCACTCATGGTGATATGGAGGAGCTTGAAGAGCCTGGTACATTTGGTCAGTCCGGGAAGACAGCTCTAGTGACACTCCCTGCTCCCACACCACCACCTCCCACCCAATCTGTGACACCTCAGCAACCCGAAGACACCACTTTCTGTGCTCCTTCCATTGTGACACAAGTTATGTGCCCTCCAGTCCTGGTTGATGTTGTGACCACACCACTACCAGCTTCAGCTTACCCAGGAACCAGGCGTATGGGGCACACTGGGGCAAGCCACTGGGTAGTGGGGTTTGGGGTTTTGGGAGGGTGACTGTGGGCCAGCCTACTGAGTCCACTGTGGTCACTGACTCCCAAACCACCAGTGCACAAGTCTTGGGAGCCTACCATCAGTCCTAAGACATGATGGGCCAGGTTCTCGCAGAGTTCCAGAAGATGAAGCAGCTGCAGAGGAAGCACAACCAGCAGACGAGGGCCAATAACTCAAATATGGGCTCCCTGATTGTGGTGTTGCAGTACATTTACACCCACATGTACAGGGCTTTCCCAGCACCGTCTACCCCTTCCTGTCGTACTACCACATCTGAGCCATCTATATTGCCTTTGCCACATTTACAGAGAGGGAGGCCTTGCCACTGGAAGACCCACCTGAAGCCTCCCTAACCCTTGCAGTTGTGGATTCCCCCAACATCCCCCTGCAGCAGGAGCTATCCATGCAGATCACCAGGAGGTGAGGATGGCTAGACCTTTCCCACTGCCAGCAAGAAACCTCAACTAAAATTTCATCCAGTGTGTGCCTACCATTCACTTTGTGGACTATTGCTGGGCACATTTGCCTTTCTGATGCCAGTAGTATTTTGGACATTCGACTTCAAACATTTTGGCTCTCTAAATATGGTTTAATTCACCATAACTTGCTTTTGTTATGTTCACCCTCTTTAATTTCATTACGTGCAGTTCAATAAAAGTCATATACTGGCGTTGTAAATCTCAACTCTATCATAACTTGTTAATGACAAAAAATCCAACAATTGTGTAAACATAGATAATTTGCAAGTAGATAATGTTTATTTAAATTTTTGAAGTAAATATATATGAATCTTTGTATGCAATGATTAGTGTGATGCTCTGCAACGTTTTGGGTACAGTGAAAGCCAGCATATTTAGTGAGACCATTTCACTATTTACTATTACTAATTACTAGAGATATTTAGGAGTCAAATGTGAAGGTGCATTTGCTCTGTGCTGAAGTGTATTAGAAATGCTTCGAGGGCTATGTATTTACTTATGTTGTAGAAGTCATTGGTCAATCCCCATAAATATTAGTTTCAGACTCTCTTGAACTGCATATGTATGGTGATAGTATGTGATGCATTACAGAGCTACTTCAGTACAGAATTCATGTATAATTTTTGACACTTGGCATATACTTTAGTGACTCGAAGTGAGTGTTACCATTGTGAAATGTCCAAACAAAGTTAACCTGTTTTCAGTTGTGCTAACATTAGTATAACATTGGTATATGATGAAATACTATGATTTATATTTTACTTATTGACAATGATAAGTATGCAGATTATAGGGCCTACTGAATACACAGTACAAAGATACTGTTGGTGTGTATCTGTTTTGGTGACATCAGTTCACTATTCTGAACAGCAAAGGCCAACGACTTTCAGGTGTGGAATAGTTCCTGAAAAGACATAATAATAAATGAGACAACATCATCTCGTGGGGAATGACTTAACAGTGACCAAGTGTCTTCTGAAAATGTTGCATACATGCATGTGCTTATGCTAATGTAGAACCAAAGTTTGAGAGGCTTGTAGCAGGTGGAATCTAAAAACTTGGTAACTGGTTTCTGGTCTGTTCTGTTTACACTGATCCAATAACACTAGTGTACATGTCATTTCAGCATTATCTGGGGCAGGCGAAGGAGATCTTGCCAAAGTAGGTTGTGAAGCAGCTGACCACAGTGGTTCTGGTACCAACACTGAGTGACACAGTAGCCCCGAGGGTGAAGGGAGCGCAACGGAGGCCACCAGCGACTCAGTACTTTCTTCCGAGGCCTCCTCCAGGGAACACGATCACGCGTTTGTTGCACTTACGCCAATGATGTGTGATACATATGTTTTTATTGTGACAATTTTCGTACTTCCTGTATGGTCAGTTTCTGATTTTTTTATTTTATATCCTTTTTTGTAAAAGTGTACTCTTTTCGTGAGGCAGCTGGCACCTGATTTATGAACACAATGTGATTATATAGCTGTGCTACTTTAAATTTTTTAACATTAGAGACGTATGGATTGCACATTGCTATGTGTTGGAAAGTGGATTATTAGTAGTGGCAGATATGCATTTTACCACTGGCAATAATACCACTGACACAATATAGGGCTTAGAATAGGTCTTTGAAAACGATTCCCATGCTCAACCCTTGGTTGCTTGGCTCCAAGCAGGCATGCTTTACTTCAAAGACAGGTATGTAAAGCATTTAAAAACACCAATTCAGTAAATAATTAAGACACAACACACAATAAAATTCCAACACCAATTTATAAAAATAGGAAATATTTTCAGCTGTAGAATGACACCAAAATGGAAAACAATCCACTGTAGGGAACCAGAGATATGACTTTTTAAAGATTAGTCACTTTCTAGTGCATATAAACCAACACTTTGGGACATTTGGTTGCCGCTGATGGGGACAAATTCACACTTAGCAACTTTTCTGGAAGGTTTCTTACTAGACTTGTGCAGCCTCCTCCAGCAGGCTTAATTCCGTTATAACTCATTCCTGAAGTTCCTCTTGCAGGTCTAAAGTATCCAACAGACAATCCAAGGGTCTGGAATCTCCAAGAGATTCCTTGAAAGTTTGGGACTTCAATTCCCACAATCCACTTGGACAAAACCCTTACAAATCCACTGGTAGTACTCAAGGCTGATAACTCTTTGTGGTGATGGTCCAGGTGAACTCTGTTAACCCGTAGCATGCAGGGAATGCACTTGTTAGTCCTTTTGAAGCAGGTTTGATCCACTAGGCTGTAGTTTCAGATGATGCAAAAGGCGCTATCTTCAGAGTGCAGGGCCTGGTGAATGAAAATAAAACTCTTCAGTGTGGGCCCTTCTGTTTCTCTTAGGTTTCAAAAAGCAGATCTGAGAGGCACTGCCCCTCTCAGATACTTATTCAGTGTTCTCTAGGGTCAAGCAGGAAGGCACTCCTGTCCAATGTGGTACAGGGCAACACCCTAGAACATGACCACGTTCTCCAAAGTGTGGCACAATGCTATCCCAGAAACTACTATTCTTCCAAAACTTTGTATGTTAGAATTTTCAGCAGAGGGAGCAGAACTAACTAAACCAGCCCATAGGATGGCTTCATCTGCATAGGTCCACTGCCCTTACATCTGGAAATTCCTCCTTAACACCCCCATCTGGCTGTGGGGCAGAGGTGAGAGGTGTAAATGAAAACTGGTTTGTATAGCTTGTCTCCCCCTTTCCTCGAAGAGCATTAGTTACTACTCCTTCCCCTGGGTCTGGCATACCTATATCCAGCAACCTCGCCTCCCGAAAGGCTTCCTAACCCCAGGAGTCATTTATCACCTCTTCAAAGGAGCCAGGCTAATCCACCTATCTCTGACCACTCAGGGCAGAGCACGACAGAGTTGAATTTTGGCTTACAGACAAGAAAGTCTTATAACCTCTTGTCTGTACATTTTAGAAGAAGTTCAACAATACAATATTGTTGGATTTATCATTACCATTCAATTGAGTCCTTTTATCCTAGTTTTAGGGCATATATTTCTCCAGTTATTAACTAATAACCTCTTCCAATGTTAACCTATGGGCTAGGGATCTGCAATGGAAAAATAAACTGGGCAATTTCTCCAATACCAGGGCCTATAAAACAGGTTTTATAAGGACCCTGCTTATATCTACAGGACCCCCACCACTCCTAGAACACCTAGGAAAGACTTTAGGGGTTCTGAATATATCAAAATATTGCAGATCCTCATTTAATAGTGCTCCTAATACCAAAGTCGATTTTGGGAAGGACTTTACAACAACGTGGAGATTGAAATGAGCAAATTCACTAATCCCAGGGCATATATCAACCTTTTCATAAGGATTCTCCTTATAAGTACCTGACCCGCCCCCCCCCCTGAACACCTAGGGGAGAGCCTGGGGGTACCTACCATGCCCAAACATTGTAGTGTGTTCATTTTCAAGTGTCCCAAACACAAAAGTTGAATTTGGGAACAATTTGCATTTTAAGAGCAGTCCTGCAACACAAGGCTCCAGCAGTACACACATGCAATTATAGCAAAGGTTGCTGGCCTCTAAACTGCCCTGGCATATTCTATATTAGGGACTTAAATGTAGTTTCAATCCCCCTGCCCTATGTGTACCAGGGCCTTAGAGGGGAGGTCATGCCAATCCCAGGGGTACCCTAACCCATAGTGTACCCTAGTGTATGTAGGTGTTTTCACTATATTCTACGTGTGTCCTCAGCATAGCCCTTGCCCTGTGCCTGTTTAGGCAGAGCCCAGAGTCAGTAAGAGTCAGTTACCATCAGTATCAGCCAGCAAAAAGTTGGGGGTACCCAGGGCAAAGGATTACTTTGCAACAGTATGCTATTGCTTGTGTAAGTAATTTAAGAAGGCACAAACCCTGACCACATGTGAACAGCCAAGTGAAAACAGGTAGCAGGTAATGGAGAAGTTACTTTCGTTTCTGGTGACGATGGTGTTGATTTGCATTGTGGTCAGCCAGCAGCAACAGAGGCAGGATGTAGGATCGGGTCCATGGCAGAACAGGAAATGGGAAGGTTAATAAAAGTGAGTTTGTTTCTTATATGCGTTCCATTCCGCCAACCCAGGTGTGGAACGTTGCCCACCACAGTTGCAATGGCAGGAAGGCACATCGTGATTGGCCCAATGGAGAAACTTGTGGTCCGCCCTCCAACAACGCTTATGCCTATCTCACCGCAACGTGGTTGAGATATCTTGGTGTGACGGCCGGACCCTGGCGGTGTTTCATGTATGCAATAGTCAACATCTAAATAGGGCGGTCAGACTGCCAAGTTGGCAGGTGGGACTGCCGAAAAAGCAACAGGATGACCGATTCTGCCAAAATCTAAATCAGACCCTATGTCTGTGAGTAAGGGTATGCAAAAAAGCAATGTGGAGGAAATCCTTGAATTAAATGTATTTACTATTTTTATTACTCACTGTGGGACCAAAGAGAATTTTTGCAGTGAGTGTACAGTGATGTGAAGTGCATGCTGTGGACCTTATTTTCACCAACATGATTTGTGACACACACTTGCACACTGTGTGCTGGGCATAAACTTTATTATTTCCTCAGAATAGCTAATAAGAACATTTAAGGTACTGACATGAAAACCACTGGTAAACTGTACACACTTGACGCTGCAAATGTAGAAAGCTTTTTCAATGAAAGATGTCTGGAAATGTTGAGCTTCATATACAACTAAAAACCTGTTAGGAGACGTTGTGGATTTTTTTCTGGAGAAAGGAGTATCAAGTGAGAGGAGCACTCCACATTCACATGGTGCTGTAAAAAATTCTACTAAATTTAAAAATTATTCTGATGATGCTACAATAGATTTCATTGCGACATGTGCAATTCCATCTGAACCACAGAATAAAGATTTGTGCAACAAAAGTCTTGAGATTTTAAAGGTAGAGGTCCACAAAGTACTGCAGGTGCCATTTCAGACAGAAAGGCAAATACTACCCAAAATGCAGGTTTGGCTTTTCAAGACCATTCCAAACAAGAGAGAAAGTGAACAGCGACTTATCTGCAGTAAGACATACAGGGCTACATGTATCAAAATAGCATTTTACGATGACTAAATAGCGATTTTTACCGAATCGCTATTTGATGATTGCCAAATGCGATGTATGTAAGAAATCGCTAAAGATTTAGCGATTTCTTAAAATTTGCATTCTCAATTTCCTATTATGCATGATGACCTCACAACCAGGCAGTGAGGCATTCCATGCTGCTTGCATGGTCCTGAGTCAGAGGAGGAGTCAGACTGCAGGAGCACAGCACGCACCAGGGAGGCAGTTAGGAACCTAGAAACTGTTGCAAAAACACAGCATGGCATCGGAGGAGAATGGCAAGGTGGAAAATGAAACTCACATTCAGTGAGAAGGAGTTGTAGGTGCTCACTGAGGAAGAGGTGAAGAGCCATGACCATGACAAGCTATTCAGTAAAACTCACCCCATGTCCCGGAGTCCAAAAAGCGCAAGATTTGACAGGAGATTCAGTCCAAATTCAGTGGCGCTGACGCAGCGCTGCATCGATAAGATACATAAGCACTGGTATGACCTGCGACAAGGGCTAAAGAAAAGGTGGCAAGCAGGCTTGGAGTGGAGAGAAAGACCTGCAGAGGACCATCCAGCATCTACACCCTTGGGGGAAACGGTGGAATCCACCCTGTAGACTGAAGCCAATATTTGAGTGACTTAGAAAAACACCTTAGTCATGCCCAGTACTAGCCAAGGTAAGATGTATGATTGACAACATGTGTAAGCTACATGTGACACAATGACCTCTTAGGAAGGCACACTTTTAAATTTGAAAAAACACTCCAATCCACATGTTCCTTGCCATACATCAATGCGTTGTGGGAGTAGTAGTCAGGAATACAGGAATCAAGACAAGATGAAATATTTTGGCTGCATAGGCGGATTAAAGTGCCCACAACACGCAACATGCAGACACACTGTGTGTTGCAAATGACCTTTTTAGTTGTATCAATGTGAATTGTTCCATACATGTAAAAACATTGTACTAAACGAGTTCTGTTAATGTCACTGATACACATGCGCCACAGGCTGATGACACCCAACCCATTGAACCTAAGGAGACCCAGGCACAGTCAGCGGAAGAAAACACAGTGGACCTCCCACCCATAACATCTGCACCAACAAGACGCCGGCCCACTGTGGCAACACTACCAGTTTTTGAGTCAGATGCAGATGTGAGCAAACCAGACTTGCCCAACACACACGCTGACAAGACACCCTCTACAGAGCTCTATCCCACACACTGTGCCACAACATTCACACCAGCAGGCATAGGGCGAGTGTACGATGTCTATCAGATGAACTTAAAGGATCCTCTATCTGCGGTGGCCTGAGGACTGAAATGGTCACGGTGCAATGCCTTCAATGCAAATATTTCTGACCAATGCATGCACAGTTGGTATCACTGAATCACAACATGTGTGACATCAAAGACAGCATCACGCAGTCAAATGCATCACTGGGGGAAGGACAGAGAGCGACAGCTGAAAATGATAGGCAAATTACTGATGCATTCAGAGAACATTGCAGTATCATGCAGCATGAAACTGTGACCCATTGCAGGTGGCACCACCAACTACTTGCCCGATAGACTGGGTACACTGGATCCTTCAACAGATGTGCTGCCAAGAAGCGATGTTGCCATGCCAGTCGAAATGGCCCATTGTAGTGGTGATGTAGCTAGAGGTTTAGTGCAAGTCACCAACACAGTCGAGCAAATGGAGACTGCTACAATTGCTAGGAACAGTGAACTAGGTGTGGGGGAAGGTGAAGAAGCCTCCAGCCTCAGTCGCGTCACAGCCCCTGTGAAGGAAGGCAGACGGCACAGCTCAAGGCATAGTGCAGTGTGAAGATCCTTACCAAGGGAGAGTACAAAGCCCGCTGAATGAGCTAGTGGGGTGCTTGGCCGCAAAAAATAATATGAGCTGCGTATGGCAGTTGCTGGATTAAAATAATGTTTGTGCTGTCCTTGCTGACAGATTTATTTTCACACAAGATGTGTTTTTTGTCACACAAAATATTTTTTTTGACCTGGTTGCATATATATTTTTAGCTGAAGTCAAGGTACTAAAGTTTATACTAGCAGCAAAATCATGTAGTGCCGTGTCTCATCATTACGTAAGTCAAAAATAACTATGCGTTATTTCTGGAAGTCTTTGTCTGCCTTCTGGTGCTCTTGAACCATCTACAGGTTGGCGGGTTTGACATGGCTCATTGTCTTCATCTGATTCCAGATCAGACAGATCCAAGGGTATGCCTCTTGTCGTAGCAATGTTGTGCAACATGGCATATGTATCCACAATTTTGCAGCTAGTTTCCAGACTGTACTGTAGTGACCTACCACTTTTATGGAGACAGTGGAAGTGACTCTTGAGCAATCCAAAAGTCCTCTCAATTATGTTGTGCGTGGCATTGTAATGGACTCACCTGGAGTGGATGGGTTGAAATATGGGGTGAGCGCACAGCATATGCACTGTCACCTGCAGGGGTAAAGTCAAGAGGTTAATCACTGTCATGTGTCAATGCATCCATAGCAGCCATGGTCCGGGCAGGTAAGAGCATTGGGGGCGGGTGGGGGGTGATTTTGATGGACATTGACTAGAGAAAATGAATTATTTGTTTAATTTTCCCTCGTCATCATCTGGCGCAATCCCCTCTTACCCAGCCCCACTGCTCCTACCTGCATGGGTCACGGCTGGTCCATATTGAGTGCTAAAATTTGGTACATGGATTTACCTAGAAGGTATCCTTCTCCAAATTCACCACCAAATAGACGTGTGCAGATTCCACTATGGCAGAATATGAATGAATAATTTGTGCTACCTGTGAATCTGGCCACTATATCCAAGATGGTATATGCGGCATTGCATATCACTTGATTGTTTAGTGAATGGTAGTTGGTAGCATTTCCTATTCCTGAAGATGTACTCATTAACAGTGTGGGGACATATTGCTACATGTATCCCATCAATTTAGTCAATGATGTGCAGAAATTGTTCTATCTGGTAGAACTGCAATTTAGTTAGCAGCAAGTCTTTGGGTTTTCTGGGAAATATGATGTATTGAAGGATTTTCTTGTAACATAGCATCCAGGAATGCATTTAAAAAGCATTTTGGGAGACCGCCCTGCTTCTGCTATTACCCCCTGGTAGCTCCCTGATGCTAGGGAGTGCAGTGAACATAGGACCAGCACATGGGAGGGAATTACATTTGTCCTGTGAGTATGACGCTGCAGTTGTGGTTGCAAGTCGGCTATTAGGTCTATTATAATGGTGGAATTTAATGTATACTTACCATAGATTTCCACCTCTATCTAGTCAATCAATGTAATGCGCATTCTGAAAATGTGCTCTTGTCTCCTCCTCCTTCTCTGCACACCAGGCTGGAGCCTCAACCTGCTCACAATGACGCAGAGCGCTGCCATTCTGAAACATGTCGTGAGACTCTGGGTCTGTTTAAATAGATTGCACCTGGTTAACACCTCATTTGAGTTGGTGGTATTTTGCACATGCAGTATTGCATTATTTCAGCAATTCGCAAATTGAGAATGGTTCCTACAGGTCATTTGCGATTACCTAATTGAGAATCGCATTTTGTGATTCTAAATTTAGTGTCGCAAGTTATGGGAATCACTATTTTTGTGATTACCCGAAAGTGAATAAAATAAGAGGGGCCCTTCAGTTCAAAGGGACTGAAAAGTCACAAAAGTTTTCCTTTGGAATCATAGGTCGTCACAAGGACTCAAACTTATCCACAGCTCATACACAAAGACCCAAACCTAAGTAAAGTGCCAATACAGTACTGACTGTAACCAATATTTATTAAAAGGGAATTATTGCATATACCAATATGCTTATAAAAACCATCTAATACTTCATGTGCATGGTAAAACATATTTTTAAAGGTTTTCCCTACTTCTCTGTTGTTAAAAATACATGCTATCACATACAGCACATGCAATAAAAATGTGAATAACGAAGAAACATAGAGGGAACATACAAGACAATACAATCTGTCTTAATTGTTTGCTAATTCATGCAAAAAAGCAATACAAGCACGTGATTCTACCCAAGTTCTTATCTAATGTGCCAGTTCTACAAATTTAGCACTCTATATGGCTTCACGCGTTTCAGTGGTTTAAAGCCAGTTCTGGCCACTTTCTTCAAGACCATGAACTATCTCTCATGAATCAATGCTTATTGTTGAAACCTGTGTGCAAACATAAATACTGCTATTGCCAGTCATATGTGGGCTGTGTGTATACGTTGTGGATAAGTGTGAGATCTATGTGGGATGGAACAATAATAAATGAGTCCTTGCGACAATCTATGATTTAAAAGGGAATATTTTGTAACTTTTCGGTCCAATACCGAAACGTGGCCTGCAAATGCATTTGATGCATTTGGTAAGGCAATTTTGTATACACAACCGGCCGAACCTAGCGATTCACACCGTTTGCGAATGCAAAATAGGTAGATACATGTGACCCAGAGTCACTAGAATGTTACCAAACAATACATACTCTACATGCACTGGGACAAAACCTTTAAATACATTTATGACTATAGTGACTACAACACAGTCATCTTAAGCATATGAATTCCAAACATGGTTGTGCAGTGTGGAGCAATGTAATCTTATTGCTGTTGCCTGAAATTGTCACTGTGTCCTTCAAAAGAAATAAAACAACATCTCTCTACTGCGAACAGAGTAACCCTTTGTAGCACTTTACTGGTCCCTTCACCTCAAAACATCAAGACACTCCTGTGAATGGCTCCAGAGATCTGGCTACCCTCCACAGTTTCTGTGGGGCTGAGCATTCCCGAGCAGGTTGATGTGTGAAGTGTGAAAAACTAATAAGCACATGCAAATTTCACCCATAATGTACAAAATAGAGAAGCTCGTACACTTCCCTGGAACTCACTTCAAATGTACATACCCATACTATGAATGCCCATTCATATAAATAAGGTCTGTGCCTTGTCCTTCGTAAGTAGTAAGAAAACAACTCTTCTGCGACCTGAGTAACCCTTTGTAGCACTTTACTCTCTCTGGGTAGTGAGGGAAAGCAGTACATAGCCTTTTGGGGGAGGTTGTGTAGGCTAGTTACACAATCATTAGGCACTCAAAAAACAAACTTAATAAATCACAGTCCACCCAGAGTTTTGAATTATAAGAAACAAAAGCACTTTATTACACACACGTTACTCAATAATACACATTTATGTACAAATATAAAGACATTGCCTGATGGAAACACCCATGTGGATCGCCTTATAACATTTCTCTGAGAGTCTAAACTGCCACACCGCTAACTGCCACAGATATGTGGTCACGTCCCTTAAAAAAATCAGGTTGCAGTGTGAAGACGTAATAAGCACATACTCATAATGTACAAAATAGTACAAAATGTACAAAATTGTTAAGCACATACACTTTCCAGGAATTCATCAAAAGTGTACATACTCTCACTATGAATGCCCATTCATATAATAAGGTCTGCATAGGTCAACACCACCAATCAATGAAGAGCCCCTTTGTGACAGGTTACCAGTGTGTAGATACCGATCTGAGTTAGATAGTAGTTTCACTCGCTCAGCATGTACATGCGTGCACAAGCATGTGACACATAATAAAGTGCAAATAGCAAAAGGCCTCTTGAACTATCTGACCAGTCCCAGACCTTGCTTTAAAAGGTGAGCACTAGCAGTTAGCACTCCCAATCCATTTTAACAGTACTTAGGGCCCCATTAGGATTGCTGGCGGATCGCCAACGCCGGGGCGACTGTGACCACCACTGGCCCGGCAGTGGCGATCCGCCCGCCGGATGGCCCCGTATTATCCCCGCCATATTACTATGGCGAGGGGCTCTGCGGTAGACGGTAAGACTGTCCACCACTTTACGGCCGGTCGGATTTCGGACCGGGCAGAAAAGGGCCTGAAAATGGTGGCGATGCCTTGCAGGCACCGCCATCCATATTGGGATGTGGCATATATCATGCCTTTCCATGGCGGTGACTCCACCATGGAAAGGCATGTGGTGTTTGCTACGGGGGCCCATAGCAGGCCCCCAGGGGGGTGGGGGGCTGCACTTGGGGGGGTTCCCATGGTACCCACCCAACATTGGGATGGACAAGATGGCAGGCACCGCGCAGTGCCTGTCACGTTGTGAATGCCAATGCACAATGCCCATTCACAACATTGTGACGGGCGGTGCTCTGAGCAGTGCCCGCCACAATGTTGTGAATTGGGGATGCCACCGCCACGGTGGCATCCTAATTGATGGTGCGGGACCTCCGCACCACTGGCGGCCGGTCCTGGCACCGTAATTGGGCCAATAGAGTGAGTGGGAATCAGTTAGCAAGACTCATTCACTGTCAATCTTTAAAGAATGTGCAGTCTAAAGGTGAAAATACTGTGAACTAATTTTATCACAGTGACCTAGTACTACATTAAGTCAAAGAGAAGCAAATTTAGGATCTCTGGGATGAGATACCTTTTGAAAATACCTTCACAGCCATTGCAATCACATGCTGTCGCATCAAGGGGGAGACCCTCCTGTGAATGGCTCCAGAGATCTGGTTACCCTCCCTAGCACATAGGAAGCGTGTGATAGTGGGTGCCTACTCTTCAAGAAATCCAAAACAGTTGTTTGACATACTCTAGGCCAGCTGCTGGATACAAACAAGCATTGAAATATTTTGCAGAAATTGAGGCAATGGCAATTGTGTATCCCAAGAACATCAGACATTGCGAAGGCAAGACAAGATGGATACATTCTATACTCAAAGAGGTACAGCATTAGAAAATGTATTTTTCTATGCCGAAATACAATACTATGATATCAGAGAACAGTTAATCTAGAAATGAAGAAATTACCCACTTTCCTTTTTAAGCTGTGAAGGTAGCTTGATGAATCTTTCAAACCAAGCTTAGTCAATCATTGTTGACTAACCTGTGAAACTATATAAAAAAGCAATTTTACTTCATGGCTTTGTTGAAGCTTTTGAAGCAAGTAAAAAAGAGTTAATGGCCTGTTGGAAGAGCAAAAAACTTATGAGGCAGCATTTGAAGCAGCAGAGGCCTGTCCGTACGGGCTGACGGGCACGCCCCCCCACCTTTTTCCAATCAAGAAGAGTGTCTGTCAGACTGAACGAAGGTCAGTCTGACAGTCACTCTTTATGTTCAGGTCAGGCCAGGAGCTAGACATGGGATAAATGTGCATGCTCCTGGTTGCCTTAGCTGAACTTTGCCAGACTGAGGCTTTCATAGCCCTGTAAGCGCGGCCTCCTCAGCCTAGAAAAAGTGTCTTGAGGCCCTCCCCCTTGTGATGAGTGGGAGTATCACCAATTGCCTCAGACCTGGGTGCTTCAGTTTGAAGCTCTGTAGTGCTCAGGGCCGAGTGTCAATCAGTGACATCTCGTCACAGAGCGGGGTGTGGTGGGGTCAGCAGTGTCACTGACCCTATCCTAATCTGTGGTGAGTGAGGGACTGCTGCCTTCTCTCTTTGGCTGATATTAGATCAGCCAAAGAGGGAGGGCAACATTCCCAACCCTCCTGGAACCTCAGAGTCTTGGGACTGCTGCCTTCCCTCAATGGCTGAACTTAGGTCAGCCAATGAGGGAAGGCAGCTATTGCAAGCCTCCAGGGACCTCCAGGGACCTCCAAGGCTTTCCTCTCGGAGCGCTGCAGTTAAGGTAATATTTTTTTTTGGTTTGTGCGTGTGTATGTATGAATGTATGTGCATTTGTTAATGGGTGTTGTGAATGTGTGTGTGTGCATGTGTGAATGCATCGGTGTGAGTGAGGTGTATATGTGCATGGGTGCCCCCCGCACACCACTCTGGTAAACGACCAGCCGTCACTGATTTGAGGCAGGTAGAAACCGATCCAAAACTCCTTGTTTCAACTCGATTTGTCAATATTAGAACAGGAGACTGCAGAGAAAGCTAGATTCACTGTGAAATTTACAAAGGACAGTCAGTGCTTTAGTGCTGAAATGGCTGATCCACTTGATGAACTACTCATTCAGAACGAAGGACAAATAACCATGAATAAGATAGTTATAGACATGTAACAATCAACTGAAGAAATAGTTGCCTTGTAATCAAGTGTTGAAAAAAACTATAAACAAGCTTTATACAATAAAGTGATTAGAGCAATTGTTAATAGATTTCTCCATGAAACATCAAAAAACAATTACTTATAATGTACCCCTCATCTCTAATATGTGAGTGATGAAGCAGGTATAGGCAAACATTTGGGTATTTAGGCAATAACAAATATGCATCAGAGTACAAGGTTAAAACTGTTGTGCATTATTGCTTCACCAGCAGGTCTGGCTGCCAACATCAAAAATAAATCACCCATGCCTGATGTTGCTTGTAGAACCTGAAGATAAATTGGACTTTAATTAATTATGTCTAGCGATGTCACGGGAGATTGATTGTGTCCTATGAAACATGAAAGAGTTGATCTTAGATGAAACGAGCATGGCATCTAAATTAATTCTTACTTTTGTACACCTTAGAACGCAGTAATCCTATATAAGAAGTTTTTAAGTGGGACTCATGTGCTGCTCTGTGGAGATTCACTGTAGATGACACCACTGAAAGGGCAGCAAAAACAGCATGGAGATCTGGGACCTGCTGAATGACTCCTCCACAGACCTCTTTTTCTTCATCAAAACATGGCTCACACAGTATCAACATCAGACATCACCATAAGAATCACTGGAGGCTACGAGATCGTCGGGCAGAGCAGCCAAATTGCCATTATTTCAAAGACACTATCAGCTGCAGCACCTGCTCAGAAACTGTAATCCACTACATGAAACACCTCAATTAAAAAAAAACAACAAGTCACAGCCAGCTCTACATTAACTGGAACTCTGATCTACCAACCCCCAGGACCCGGAGCCAACTTCACCAGTAACATATCAGACTTTGTTGCCCCACTAGCCATCGATGCCTGCAACAGCATCTTTTTAGGAGACCTTAACTTTCACCTAGAAGACCTGACAGACCCAAACACAGCCCCACTCCTCAATAGCCTCAGATACCTTAGAATCACCCAACACATATCAGCCCCCAACCACGCAGCAGGACACATTCTGGACCCCGTCTTCACCTCATTCAACGGTATCACAATCAAAACACCCACTCCCGCCACCTGCACCGACCACTTGATCATCAGCTTTCCATTTAGTACTTCTCACCACAAAACAACCACAGTATCTGGTCCTGACTGACGACACTGGAATAATCTACGAGGCATATTTCCAATATTTTGGGATAGAGTAGAACCGCAAGCCTTCTAGCTGTGCTGCATACGTCAAAATAAAAGGTCAGGAATGCACATTATCTACAAGGTTTGCCACATTCCTGTCCTTTCTGCTGGTGCTGGTGCACAAACTGCAGCTGTGTGCCAATGCAGTCATATGTGTTGTTGTCTTGATTGTTTTTGTGCAGGAAGGCACACCTTCCTCAAAGGAGGTGTTTCCTCGGTCCATGTGTGCTGCAAAATGAATTATACGTGGAAAGAGAAAAAAAAAACAAGGAGAAATGGCAACATATCTCCTTGTTACGCCCTCTTTGGGAAGGCTTTAGTTTTGGCGCTTCCCCAGATTTATGCTATGGGGCAGTGTCAAAAACCATGGGTGTTATGTGGGATCACCCACAGCAACACCATGAAACGACCCTCCATGCAGAGTAAGGCATTGCCTTACTCCATATTTGCAAGGCCATGAAAAGCCAAGCAGAGTGACTTTGCATGGCTGTGTAAATATGGGCTGGCACACTGCGCCTTCGGAGCGTCACAAAAGTTGAAGGCATAAAGGTGCTGCAGTGGCATTGTAAATATGCCCCTATCTGAGGTGGACTGGGCCTCCGCCCTCCACAACAAGACCACACAGGCTACATATCAGATAACATCAACAACTTTAATAACTGGATCACTGCCAAGGGAAAAAAGAAGCAAAACAAGAACACTTAAAGCAGGCCAACTAGTACATGGAAGTACACAGAGTGACCAAGTAGCACTTCAAACAACTGGGATGGAGATGGAGGGCAAGTCAGGAAGAATCAGACAAAGAAGATTTCAAATCCATCCACAGACTAGCAAATCCAGGAAACCCAACAAGTGCAAAGAAATCTTTGCCATCATCAACTACTAGCAGCATAACTCCATCTACACCAGTTTTGATACACAACTGGCCCCCATCAACCTTCCAGCAAGCCTTCGGACACCAGAGAAAATCGACACCATGACAACATGGAGCCTTGTCACCACAGAGTAAACTACAGTGATCATGAATACCACCCACTCTGGGTCCTCGTTAGACCCTGCCCCCACCACGCCTTCGACAAACGTTCATTCCCTATCAGAAAAAGTCTCACCTGCATTCTAAACACCTCTATTGATACAGCCACATCCGGAAACCTGGAAGCATGCAGCCATCAATGCCCTCCTGAAAAAGCCCTTAGCAGACCCATCCAGACTCTCCGACTACCGATCAATCTCCCTCCTTCCTTACCCAGCCAAGGTCTTAGACAATGCCATCAATAGATGCCTCGCCAACCATCTCATCACCACCAGCTCCTTGACACTATGCAATCAGGCTTCATACCTAACCACAGCACAGAGATAACCCTTTGAGCAGAAACAGGTGATATCCGATGATAACGAACAAAGGAGAGACTGCAGTCCTCATCTTACTTGACCTTGCTGCAGCCCTTCAACACAGTATCTCATCCCATCATGATCAGAAGACTTCACAAGGTTAACATCCATGGACCTGCCCTTGTAGGAGTATGTTCTTTTCTTATCATCAGAGCACAGACAGTCAACTTGCCATCCTACCCCTCAGGAGTCGGAAGCTCATTTGCAGAGTCCTGCAACGTTAAGTGGTCAGTCCAACCGTTATGAACATTTACATGATGCCCCCAGACTTCAAACGTGTACACAATATCAACATTCTCACCTACCCTGGTGACACACAACTGATTTTCACCCTCTCGTACAAAACACGCAAGGAATAACTTCATTTTTTGCATTATGACCTAGGTGGCTACCTGGATGAAGTCCATTTGCCTCAAACTCAACTGGGATAAGGCCAAATTGGTAATTTTTCAAAAAGGACACCCTCGCCACAGGACTCCGTCTGGTGGCTTGTGTTCCTAGGACCAACCGCCTGCACAGAAGCAAGAAACGTTGGGATCATTGTCGCTAGCAAGCAGGAGATGTCCACTGAGGTCAACACTGTCACCTTGGTCACCTTCCACACCATGAGAATGCTGAAAAAAACAATGAAATGGCTACCTAACAACACCAGGAAAACAGTCACTCATGTCCTCATCACCAGTAAACTAGACTACAGGAACACCCTCTACATAGTAATCACAACCAACTCACAATGACATGCCAGACCATCCAAAACGGAGCAGCCAAACTGGTCCTTAACCTCCAACAATGGTTTCAAATCACACCTCACCTAAGGAAACTACATTGGCTCCCTATATATCAGCGCGCAGAGTTATAGCTCCTCACCCACACACACAAAGTACTACAGAACAAAGGCCGCTTGCAGTTCCACCAACCCTTCAGGCACCTCAGCTGGACTCTTATTGGCTCATGTATCATGCATACGTAAACGTAGGTCTGGAGATCGTGCCTTCTCAAACATCGCCCCCAAAGCATGGTACAATATTCCAGGCCACATTAGGGCCTCCTCTTTGATCCCTAAATTCCGAAAGAAGCTGAAGACCTGACTCTTCAAGTAGGCCACTCGAGGGAAGTCCCACATCCTGCAAAGTGCCATGATACCCTTGTGTGTGATATCTCATGGGTGATATAGCACTATCAACATATCAGAACAAAAAAAGAGTTTCAAAAACAGCACAATTAGCTGAAGTGATTGGGCTCTGTATTAACTGTACAGTTATTCTGCATATAAACCTGACCCTGCAGTCAAGTTTAGTGAATGGAGAATTGGGTAATGTATTTAAATTGATCACATACACTAACAGAGATTGCATGTGAGTTCATTTTAATACAGGTTGATTGTGTGGAAGAAGCACCAAAGGTATCAAAATCTAGTATGATGTATCTATTATTTGAAGTTCTGTACATGCATCGGAAGGAATTTCCACTATGCCTTGCATAAGAGTAACTATTCCGTTACACCAGGCAGGAATCATTTTGTGAGTTCCCGACAGGAGTAAATGAAGCATTTATGGTTGTAGACTTACATTTTCATCTGAAAATACCTTTGTGGGTAGAGTCCATTGCCTATGAGTGAAAATTCAATGGTTGCATAAAGATAGACTTACAAATATTAAATAGAGACAAAATATTGGATTTCTGACCGGTCAGTGTGTAAAGCAACATTTCAGTTTGGCTCTAAGAAACATACTTAAGTGTTAAATACCAAAATCTATTTAAGTCAGGTTAACCCTGAAATGGGATCCCAAAGAGTGCGGCTGTACGTAAAAATGTTTATTTGTCTAGGGATAAAATTAAGTCCGTTTTTTAATTCTGTTAGTTTTAATAAGATAACTTGTCAAACGTCCCCAAAAGAAACATTATAAAAAAGACAGTGTCCCTAGTGTCCCCTTGAATACATTGAAGCATTTTAGCCCCCTTCATGGCTACCAACCTTGAGTCAGTTGCCTTTTTAGGCCTTGGCTACAGAAAGCTTTAGCTGGCTTCTGGCAAGGCATTTTGTTTCCGATACATTACATACACTGTGAATGGGTTTTGGGTGATCTGCTACCTCATTACTGCATGGTCGTATTGTCCATACCACTTCCTTGCTCATAATTCCATGGCTTTCCTGACTAATCTTGATTTGTCCCAACCAGAAGTATTTTTGGTCTCACTTTGTTCTGATGGGATAATGTATCCTTCCACTGCTGGTCTTGTTTTGCAGTGAATGAAAGGGACTATTTCTCTCCCACCCTCTCTTCCTGCTACCCTCCTCCCCCTTCCCTCTCGCTTCCTCCTTCCACCCAGTATCCTCTTGACCTCCAAAGCCCTTTTTATTGTGTATTTTAATCTTTATGTTGGCCACCGTCCTTGTGGCCAACAGCCACCTTAAAATGCATGTACGCATGATGCGTGACGTGTCTCCCGAAACATATTTTGTTTATTTTTAACAAATACCATTCAAAGATTTCCACACCAGATGTATTTTTTAGCAGCTAGTCAGGATATCAAAAACAATTCCCAATCTCATAGATTTCACATTACAAAAATATTGGCTTTTCTAGTGCTTCGTTTTTTCAGTGCACTTTGGATCAAAATTTCTATCGCCAAATGTGGAGAAAAAAGGAAGAGAGTGATCAGCAGCATTTCTGACACAACTCTGTCAGGTTCTGAGTGAACAAGTAGTAGCTAATTATCTCAATCCATAGCTTGTATGTCAAAGCTGGGCATGACCACAAATGGACATTCTTCCTTGGGGCCAGTTTTATTCCCATCATCATATCATCTGGAATAATAATCTCATCTGGGATTGAGATATATGCTGAACAGAAAGTAGGAGCTGTTGTAAAACAGAAATACAAATAAAGACAAGAAAAAGAGATAGAGAAAGAAATTTGCCAACAAACTGCAGTGAATATTAACAGATAATAACGCTGATTCTTCCAACCTCAAAGCAGTGTCTTGTATCCAGTATTTCCTCTGCCAGCTGACCTACTCATCTGAGATGCGTAGAATAATCAGTTATTTTACCCCCTAGAACAATTAGAGAAAAAAGAACATCAAGTCTTTTATTAAATCTAATTGTCTGCTCTCTTTCGGGCTTCTAGTGACTTTTCAAAAAGTTGACGCATACCTACTGGTTGGTATTCCAGATTTTATGAGCAGTTACAATAGTCCAATAATTGGTACCGAAGAAAAATTTACAACACAGACATTTGTTTGACAGGATGCAAAAGCCCGACTTATTGCTTCCTTTTTGTTTTGATAAAAAAAAGTGTTAGAAAATGGATGTAACAAGCAAATCTTGGCTTTCGTCATTGGTATGTGGGAATTGGATACTGGATGTACACACAAATGTTGGTGCGTGCATGGCTTTTGAAAATGACTGGGTGGCATGATGGTGTGTCATGATGGTGTGTTTGTGGTCTTATACCAAGTACAGGCATGTACTGCTGAATGTGTGTCCATATATATTGTTGGATGGCTAAGTGATGGTAGGTATGTTAAAACTTGGTGGTGAGTGGATGCAGGTATGACAATGGGTTTCTTAGCTATAGTTTTGTACTATTTTTGTTGCATGATAGGGAATGTGTGGATGTATCATGGATTATGGAAATTTTGGATGTGCAGTGTGTGTAGCTTTTACTTTGAAAAAGTATGTGAGGTTGCACAAGGTGAGGTTGGAACCTTAAGTTTGGAATTTCTTTATGTTTTAGTTTTTCCAGCAAAACCATTATCAACACATTTGCCAATATGAACTACATTTTATAGATTTTTTTTGATTTTTTTATTAGTGAAATTTTAATAAAATTAGGCACTTTATGTACAAGGTAATTTGTTTAGTAAAACTCATGTATTTATTTGCTGCCATACTTTAGGGCCGGATTATGAGTTTGGCAGATTTGGAGCGGGCCACCACCCGGCGCCCCAACCCAGGACCGCCAAAGTCGACTGCTGGTCACCCGCTACATTGCGAGCAATTTTGTTGTCGGGCGGGCGGTCCTTTGGGGTTCCCCACGGCAGTGCCTATTAAAAAAGCACCGCAATGGGAAAGCCAAAGTCCGTTCCTGCACGGCATGATCTGTAAAATCCATGCTGTGCATGAAAGGGTGTGACTGCACACAGGGGGGCACAACATGTGCCCCCTTCAGGCACTCCTTGGCCCTTAGACAACAAGTGGTCCTGTAGGGCCCCCTTTGTTTCCTCACCGCCACAGTTTTCATGGCTTCCTCACCGGTGTGAAAACTGTGGCGGTGAGAAAACTCCTGATTTGCCACTGCGGCACCGCTAGCATTTTAGGGTCTCTGACCAAGGAGGTTGTGGTGGTGCTGTGGCAGTTCCACTACCGTATTCATAATACGGCGAGTGGACCCTTGGTTTGGCGATCCAGGGACTGTCACCACAGGTTCGGCAGTCTGATGGACTGCCGAACTCGTAATTAGGACCTTAATCTATTACATATCTACATGTTCACTTTTAATTTTTTGAGGGCAACAGAACATGTGATAAATGTGAAATGCACTCCAAATATTTATATTAACTACATAAAACAGAGTTGAAAAGGAAGTTTTCTTTCAACTTCCCGGCACAGACTGTTTTTTGCTTTAAACCTAAGCATGCCTTTTTTATCTGTATTTTCCATTTTATTTATATTTATTTTGATAAATAATTCATAAATTAATAAAGACATGCTATTTTTCGGTATTATACATTATCAAAAAAATAGACCAATAAAACAATTTCATTATTTATATTTTTGAAGTTTTTTTATATTTTTGCTTTGTAAGTATTTATTGAAAAAGCTATTTATGTTTATTAAACAGTTTTCTTTGTAAATGTTTTTAATATTTTGGAACAGTAAACAATTTCAGTGCACTTTTTAACTTTTTTCATGAGGAATGTCAGCTACTGTTCACAAGCATTTGGTTAAGGGCAAGCCACACATGATTGAAAGTGACCATAGAAAATCATTTGTTATTGTAATTGCATTTAAATAGCAATTACTACCACTGACAAGGCGCTTTAGCACTTTCCACTCTGCTCCGGAATCCAAGATTAGTAGCTATTCCAGAGGTTATTGTTAGTTGTTTGGATTAGTCATTGGTACTAAAGGAGACCATTTCATGCATTTTCGTCAGTGTTTTTGTGGTGGATAAAATTAGTAGGGTTTATGTGTGATCATTAGTGGGGGGGGGGGAGAGGTTTGTGAAATCGTGCAGCTAGGTTAGTGGGATTAGTAGATGAGCTAGAGAAGAAAGGGTATTACTAGGTTGGAACGTAATACTTCCAAGGGAGGAGAGTTTGTGATCTTTGAGTTGAGGTGTGGACAATGCACATGATTTAGAATAGGCTGTACTCCGACAGAGGAGGCACACAGAGAATAGGAAATAAGGAGAGAGTCATTTAAAGACAAAGGAGAGGCAACAATCTCAAGTTTTAAGTCCAGGTCAACATTTTTCAGACAGAGTTTTGGGAACAGAGGGCCTCATTTACAATATTTTGACGCACTGCAGCGCATCAAGCCTTCCTGCTGCGCTGCCGTGCGTCAAAAGAAAAGGGCAGGAATTTGTTGTATCAACAAGATACGCCACATTCTGGCCTTTTCCCCTGTGCTGGCACACAATGGGCTGCCATGCACCAACGCAGGCACCCTTCCTTGCTCCAGGGTGCAATGGTGTCTATGTTGTAAGGGTGATAGTTTTTGTGCAGGAAGGGACACATCCCTGCATAAAAATAATCACAAGAGGTGTTTTCCTCTTTCCATGGGTGCAGCAGCATACAGCACACATAGTAAAATGAAAAATGAGGAGAAATAAAGGTATTTCTCCTTCTTGTGCCTCAGTTACAACTCCCCTGGGGGCGTAGGAATCTGATGAATTCCCGGTCTATGACACCGTGTAAATCTGGGAATGCGTCAGGTTCCATGGCTGTTGCGTGGGAATGCCCACAGCAACACCCATGGAACAACGCAGAGTAATGTGTGAAAGGGGGCCATATTTACAATGCCTTGAAAAGTCAAGCAGGGTTGCTTTACGTGGCCTTGTAAATATGGGCAGGCAAACTGAGTCGCCGGTGCGTCCAAAAAAGTGATGCACTGGCGGCGGAATGGGCTTGTAAATAAGTCCCAAAGAGTATACTTTTTAGGTAGCATGCACTCTGACGGAAAGTAATGGCTGGACGCATATGAAGGGAAATAGACTTTGCTTGAATGAGAGTTTAACCTGGAAATACAATCAATGTGAGAGAATATATGGAGCAAGTAATGCAAACACCGAAAATTGGATATTCTAAATGCTAAGGAGGGGATGCCTTCTGATGTTTACCCTTGATGTTTGTCTCATAGTATTATTTCAAAAGCAAAGTAGGGCCCGATTGGTTGCCCCTGGCTTCGCATGATACAGGATGTGGGTGAAGACATCTTCCCAGACAGTGTAAGTGTAGTTACACATGTTCTGTAATTTGATGTTTTAGGTAGTGACAAAACTATTTTAACTGAATGTTTCTTCTTGTGTATGTTTAACGTCTTTGGTGTTTACATGAATTTATTTGTGTGCTGGAGCTGTGATTATAGCTTAGCACCGTTCTGCCTAAGTATGGAGTAAAGGGGATTCTTGTGTTTACTGGGCAGAGAAATATACTGTACAGAATAACTAGGGGGCATATTATCAAGACAGGCGATAAAATTATCGCCGTTTTAGCGGCAGAAAACTGCCGCTAAAACGGCGATAATGGGCTTGATAATATGCTCTATAGAATTCCAATTGAAGCCCAGGGTAGATGTCCTTCACATCTAACATGGGCTTCAATTGGAATTCCATAGAGCATATTATCAAGCCCATTATCGCCGTTTTAGCTGCAGTTTTCTGCCGCTAAAACGGCGATAATTTTATCGCCTGGCTTGATAATAAGCCCCTTGGTGATCATTTTGGGCTGAGCAGAAGATAAAGTAAAGAGGTTGGATTTTGTGGCATTAGATGGAGAGCATGGCTCCTACCCTACAGAATACATCCAGACTGTACCCTAATACTGTAATAATTTTACACTTAGGAGGTAATGATTGTAGGCACAGTTCACATCCACACCTTTTTTTTCAGTGAAGAATGATGGTGCTTCTTCACATCATGTGTTCTAATGCACAATGGGTCATATTATCAAGAACGGTGTTAAAATTATCGCTGCTTTAGCGGCAGGAAACTGCCATTAAAGCGGCGATAATGGGCTTGATAATATGCCGTAGAGAATTCCAATAGAAGCCCAGGTTCACACCAGAACATGGGCTTCTATGGGAATTCACAAGGGCATATTATCAAGCCCATTATCGCCGCTTTAATGGCAGTTTCCTGCACTAAAGCGGCGATAATTTTAACACCGTTCTTGAAAATATGCCCCTTGATGTTTTTGCCCTGTTTTTAAAGGGGCTCTTCACTTCTGACTTTGGAGGCTGCCAAAAGCAACATCCATCATGTCGTAACTGGTCACTTTGCTGATTACCAACGCATCATTCTAAGATAGAGAAATTCGACTCGGTTTCACAGAGATGATGTCAGTAGTAGGTAGGGATACCAAACATCACCATGCAAAAATCCTGGCTTTAAAAGTGACAGGTCTGGCCGCAAACTTCTGGCATTAAATTTGACAGGTCTAGTCTTAAATTTGACAAGTCTGGCAGGAAACTCCTGGCATTAAATTAGACAGGGCTGGCCGCAAACTGCTGGCCTTAAAAACTCTGGTTTTAAAAGGGGTGACATGTAGGGTTAGTCCTAAAAGTGGCATGTCTGGCTGCAAAACATGGATAGTTGTGTATATGTTTAAAAGTGCGCAGAAAAGTGCGTGCATGTAGGAGGGAAATGTCTGGGCCTGTTTTAAAACTGGGGGGTTGCAGACAGCTGGTGGGTGAACAGCTGCGGAGCAGGCCTGAGACCCAGGGTCTGTCACGTGACCGTGTTGTGTTGTAGAGGTGTACGCCTCTTTTAGGGGTTGTGGTTTCTTAGAATACATATAAGCATGTGGCAAGAGCCGTGGACAACAAGCAGACGTTTGAATACGCCAAGGGACCCACAGCCAAAATGAAGAGATACAACCCGCTCGTGAAAAGCGCCATGGTGGATGGCTCCCAGACCCTTATCAATAGATATTACCGCAGCCTAGCACCTCTGGTAATGGACGAGAATGCTCAACAAGAAACACCTCGGGATATGGGTTGCGACGTTACTGGTTTTGGCACCGGTCTGTGTAGGCATATGGAGGAACTTGGGCTCAAGGATTACGGATGCCGGATGGTCCCGGTTAAGTGCGACAGCAGCGAAAGTGAGGGTTCGGGTAGTGGCAGTGTGCTTGCCGGCCTCTGTTCAGTGGACCTGGAGGAAGATGAAGAATTTGTAGCACCTCCTAACGCACCCGTCTATGAAGACATGGACCTTCAGGAGAAGACGGCTGCTGAGAAGGAAGGTATGCAACAGCCGGGGACAAGCGTCGAAGATGCTGGGACCTCGCAGGACATGGACGACTCGCAAGATTTCAGAGCCGCCGCAGAGGGCTGTGATAATGCGGAGGTTAGTAGGAAAATGTTATGAACAGGTAGTTACAAAAATGATGTATTTTATTTCTTCAACTAACGTATTGTCATTCTGTCTTCTTTTGACCCCTAGAGAGCAGCACCCGCTGGATGCACCTACTTCATAATGGACTATGGTAAAGAGGCTGTAACACCTCCTAACACGCCCGTCTATGAAGACATGGACATTCAGGAGAAGACGGCTGCAGAGAAGGAAGGTCTGCAACAGCCTGGGACAAGCGTCGAAGATGATGGGGTATCGCAGGACATTAGCGACTCGCAAGATTTCAGAGCCGCCGCAGAGGGCTGTGAAAATGCAGAGGTTAGTATGAAAATGTTATGAGCAGATAGTTACAAAAAATGATGTATTTTATTTCTTCAACTAACGTATTGTCATTCTCTCGTATTTTGAACCTAGAGAGAAACCCCAAAAAGGCCGGCTACAGAGTGGAGGCATGTGTCAGGGTGGCGTCCTGCAAAAGCGAACAATGTAATTTTCAATTGTCTGTGGTGTTCAAAACAAGCTGAAAGTTCCACATGTCAAAACCGTGAGGGCTGCGATAAGTGTGTATGCGGCTCCGACGCGTGTGAAAAGGAAGAGCCAGGATTGCCCGACGACGTCCGACAGGCAGCTAAGGCTTTCGCCGCGTCTGTGGTACTAAATTGTGTCAAACGGGACTATTACAGCCTTTGTCAAGGCCATCAAATCAAAGATCCTCAGCAGGCGGCGCACGAATGCTTGTGTGAATCATACAGATCAAGAACAATACGATATATTTGTACTTTGCTAGACCCTTACAAGGTATATAAACTGCTAAGGGTTGTGTATGGTTTGTACAATGAAAAGAAAGATGTCCACCCCGATATGTTGATGATCCTGATGGGGGCAGTCAATGAGATCAGATACGCCTTAGACCCTAGCTCAAAACTAACCGCTATGCAGGGAATGGACACTGCTTTCAATAGAAGGATGATAGAAAGACTCATAGCAAGGCGTATGTGTAATGTGTATAAAAAAAATAGACAAGTATGGTCTTTGGCCCCCCGAAGACTGTTTTAAGCAGGTTCTTATGTAACGTTACATGATAGCGTGTATTTAGAACAAACTAGTAGAATGTTAAATCCAAAAGGGTGACGCTGTGTTAAGTCGTACTATACAGAATGTGAAAATATATGAAACCCATGTCTATGATTTTGCTACTATTCTTTATTTTTTTAATAAAATGTTCTTACACAAAACAAGCGTCATTCATTGCATTGTGTAACGGTTGATAACATGCCGGGGGACGTGTTAAGAAAACTTTATTACGATACTAGGGGAGTTGGCAGCTTGGGGAGCGCCGAAGCTCTATATAGAAGGGCTGTGGATGAAAAGGAGTCGGTCAGCAGAGAAGCTGTGAAGACTTGGTTATCAGGCGAGGAGGCGTATTCACTCCATAAACCGGCCAGAAGACATTTTAAGAGACGCCCAACAATCGTTAATGCGCAATTAGATTATCAGTGGCAAGCGGACATAATAAGTCTTCAAGATATAGCAAAACATAACAACGGATCTTGTTATATATTAACCGTCATAGATGTGTTGTCCAAGTACGCCTACGCAGAGGCGCTGCGTGATAAAAGTGGGGCTAGCGTCACAGCCGCTTTTAAAACCATCTTCGATAAGGGGCGTATTCCTCAAAAACTACAAACAGACGCCGGAAAAGAATTCTTAAATAAGGCATTTCAGAAATTATTAAAGCAACACAATGTTCAACATTTTGTAACACACACGGAGGTAAAAGCAGCTGTTGTAGAACGGTTTAACAGAACCTTAAAGTCTAAGATGTGGAGGTATTTTACGGCCCACAACACCTACAGATACGTGGATGTTCTGCAGGCTTTCTTAGCTGTATATAACGCCAGTTATCATAGGACCATCAAAAGGGCCCCCGAAGATGTGACACCTAGTAATTCGTTAACTGTTTGGAGAAATGTGTATGGCCGTAATTTCGATACAAAGGTGAAGAAGCCTGTTTTTAAAAAAGGTGATCACGTAAGGATTTCAAAATTGAAAGGAGTCTTCACGAAGGGTTACCAGCAGACTTTTAGCGATGAAATATTTATAGTGGAAAGTGTGGAGCTTAAGGAAGGGCTGTATATTTACAGGTTAAAGGACTACGATGGGGAAACGGTGTCTGGGGTTTTTTACAAGGAAGAGTTACAAACAGTGCCAGATGATCCGAACAGGGTGTACAGGGTTGAAAAGGTTCTGAAAAGGAAAGGTAGCGGGGCTAAGAGCCAGGCATATGTCAAATGGCGGGGGTGGCCTGAGAAATTTAACAGTTGGGTGTTGGTCAGTTCCCTGAAGGGTGTGGGAGCTCAAAACAGCTGATACGATGGAGACAAAACCCTTTTATATAACCTTACCATCCAACGCCTCTAAGGGCATGTTCCCCAACAATCAGATTTCTAATTACACCGTCAAATTGGCTAAGCCTGTGGACCTGAAAGGGGACTGGGAGGTTGCCCTAACAGAAATCCAGTACCCTAGAACATGGAATACCTTTACAGCGGCCGAAACCAAGTTCCAATTCAAGCGTGAACAGGACCCCAAGGTCCTAAACGTATCCTTCCCTCACGGCTACTACCCAAGCGTTGTCGAAGCCATCAACAAATCCATAGCTGCCATAGAACCGCTGCCGAGTATTCATCTGGTGCTAGATAACGTTAGAAGGAAGGTGTTTCTCAAATCCATAAACCGCAATACTCTGTTTAACTGCTCCGGTAAATTAAAAAGGGTTTTAGGGACGGTACAACATGTGAAAAGTCCGGTGGAACAAGATCACACGTGCCCCGATATTAACGGGGGGTTCTACACGCTCTATGTGTATGGCGATATTGTAGAGGCTCAGAGGATCGGGGATAGTTACTCGCCGCTGTTAAGATGTGTTCATGTACAGGGTGATAATAATACCATGGTCAATATCCAATTTAACAAACCTGACTACGTCGCCGTTTCTAAAAACCATTTTGACACTATTTCAATTATGATCTACGATGATCAGTCTGAGCCGGTGGCCTTTAAATACGGGAAAGTTATTGTTAAGCTTCATTTAAGGCCTAGACACGACAGGGGATATTAAGCAGCAGGAATGGCGGTTATGAAAACCTACGGAGATCCGTCTATGTACAGAGACTATTACAGAAGTCAAGCCGGTTATGGAGGACCGCCGTACTTTCAAGGGTCACCTGTTATGTACGGGGCTGGATTAGGAGGATTCTTTAGAAGTCTGTTTAGAAGAGCTATGCCTTTCCTGAGAAGAGGCTATGAAATTGCAAAACCCCATGTTAAGACGGCTGCCACGAACATTGCCCAGGAGGTGGTGGGGTCTGTTACATCGGCGGTTGCAGAGCGCATGAACAAGCAACCTCAAGAAGGAGCGGGTTTGATGTATAAACCACGCGCGAGTGTCAAAAGGAAACGTGGGGTTTCCAGACGCAGGGGCCCTCCGGCCCCCTATAAAAAAAGGAGGAGCTCTTCAAAACGCACTCAGAAAAGAAGAGCCCCAAGAAGGAAGAGAGCTGCCAAGAAGCGAAACGGCTCTAAAGTAAATATTTTTTAAAGCCTCGTAAACACAGCCATGGCCTTCGTACATTGTGGATCTGGAGAGTGCGCCAAATCAGAGTTAGACTTGTTTAGTCTAAAACCCACGCAGACAAGCATCGAAAACAGCTTTTTCATGGAGGTATCACCTTTAGCAGCGCTGACGCCGCTGGCCCCGATAGAGTTTTTTGTGTCAGGGTCCACGGATATGTATTTGGATCTCAACAACACGTTGCTACATCTTATGTGTAAAATCGTCAAAGCCGATGGGACCGACATTGAAGACGACGCTAGAGTGGCAACGATCGCTTACCCGCTAGCTACCCTGTTTAACCAAGTGGACATCACCTTGGGTGATCGACTCATCACCCAGAACGATAACATGTACGCCTACAGAGCCTACATCGAGAGCATTCTAAATTACAGTAGCGATGCCCTTGACACGCAACTTTCAGCGGGTCTGTTTCACCGGGATACATATGGACAGTTTGAAATCACAGCTCTGGATGGAGCCAATAGGGGTTTTATAAAAAGAGCAAGGCAGGCGGCAAGTAGTCGTACCTTTGACCTCCTAGGTCGCATACATTCAGACCTCTTCTTCCAAGATAAACTGCTCATCAACGGAATTGATCTTAAGCTCAAGCTCACTCGCAACAAGGACGCATTCTGCCTCATCAGCGGGGATGCGGAACACTACAAGCTGAGCATCCTGGCCGCGAGCCTGTTTGTAAAGAGAGTGAAAGTGTCACCGAGCGTCAGGTTGGCGCACGCCGAAGCTTTACAAATATCCAACGCCAAGTACGCTGTGGAAAGAGTATCTCTGAAGGTATTCAGCATCCCTGCAGGAACCCGCTTAACACAGCAGCAGAATTTATTTCTGGGCCAGCTACCCAAACTCATCATCATAGGTTTTGTGGACAATACAGCTTTTAGTGGTACCTATGCCTCAAACCCCTTCAATTTTAAACACTACAAAATCAACTACGCGGCGCTGGTCCACGAGGGCACTGTGATTCCTGCAAAACCCTACACACCCAGTTTTGCAGCCGGTAATTACATCAGGGAATATCAGGGTCTGGTTTCGATAACAGGAAAGCATCAAAGGGACTGTGGTGTAGCCGTGTCAAGAGAAGGCTATGGGAGCGGATACACGCTGTTCGCATTCGACCTGACACCGGACATGGAAGATGGCGATCACTACAACCTGGTCAAAAATGGGAATCTAAAAGCTGAAATACGTTTCGCCGACCCGCTGGTGGCTAATGTGAACATGGTCGTATTCTCGGTATTCGACAGCATCATACAGATCAACCACGCAAGACAGATTTTGTTTGACTATCTTTAAAAACATTTGCGAAATGGATACTGTACAGATACGTGACTTCTTAAACAGACATAAATACGCTAGGAAATACTTTTTGGGTGTTTTCCCTAGCGATGGGTTACCAAGCGAAATAGGGCCAGAAAGACCGTGCACCCTAGTCTTTAACACAGACCCGCATGACAAGAGTGGGACACACTTGGCCGCCATGTTTATAGCGAGGGACAAGGTTACAGTGTTTGACAGTACAGCAGAGTTCCCTGAACACAGACTCTATACACGGCCCATATTCAAGTTTGTGAAAAAAGCTGCAGCAGTGGTGGAGTATAACAAGCTGAGGGTGCAGGATTCCATGGCCATCACATGCGGGGAACACTGTATTTATTTTATCAGTAAAATGTCAGAGGGTCTTTTGTTTAGAAATTTCTTAAATCTATATTCGAGGGATCTTGTTAACAATGACAGTATAGTTGTGAAATATGTAAAAGAAAACACAAGGGCGTCGGTCAGACCTGTGAAAACCGAATATGTAGCTTGTCAAAACTGTAAGGGTTTATAACAATTGTATGCTTAATGTTGAACATGTAAAATAAAGACATTATATTTTAAAAAACATGTATTCAGACTCCGTATTTCAATATACATGCACCTTAAATTTTTTAAAAGACGACTGAGACGGCTTGAAAAGTTATAACATGTGTTTATTACAAACAGGTTGGTAGGTGGGTCATCAGTTTCACATACTTTATTGAAGAAACCAATGAAGTCGAAAAAACCAGGAACGTTTATACATATAATACACACAATTATTCAAAAAGTCTGTAGAACCATCAAGGCGTAATCCACGTGAGGGGTTTGGCCACAGTCTTTTTGCGCGGTGGCGCCTTAGGTGCAGGGGTCGACCATGTCGGGGATAGCCTTCGAACTTCAGAACTTATAGGCGATGGTAGTAGGGGGTCCTTCAAATTTTCCAACAGGCGACGGTGTTCATTATTCCCAACGAGCGTGGAGGGTATATTGAGTTCAGCAGCGGCTTGCAGAAACTGATCCCAACCCCGAGGTGCATTTTGAGGCGTCAGGATTTTGGGATGCGTGAGACCTTTGACTAGATCGTACATGTGCGACCCTGCAACCGGTTGTCCCCTGTAGAGAAATTCACCTCGCTCATTCCAAGAGGTTAGGTCTTTAGAAGCTGCGAGTTTACTCATTATCATCTGCGCAGCCCCTCTGTGTCTCTGGCTTATATTTTTTAAGAGATCGCCAACAAAGGTATCTGAGGATGTTGCAAGATCGGGAGGCGGTTGCAGGGGCTGCGGGGCGTTGGCTGGAGCTGTTGGTTGTTCAGAGTCTGGGGTATATAGAGTCAGCTTGTTTTTCTCGGTATTCCACTGGGTGTAGGAATTTAAGAATTTTTTGAGAGTGGCGGTGTAAAGGTTAGCCTTGTCGTAGGGATTTAGATCGGTCCTGCTCAAAATTTCTTGAATTTCAGTATCCAGACGTAGAGTCTCATTTCTACGGATATCCCAGGCGTTGTCCGAGGAAGACCCCATATGCTCCATTTGTTGCCTAGGTACCAGATACATTTTTGTGGCGTGTTCCATCACCGGCCCGTGATGAGGCTTGTAATTATAGGTATAGCAATGCCCAACAAGTTACCTATAAAACCCCCAGACTGTCTAACCAGTTTCTTCTTTGTGATGAGCGATGCCCTTTTATTACTGAGCTTCCTGATAAGACCCCTCTTCTTCTTCAACACCTGTAACTGATGCTTTGATATAGGAACATTGCCTTTTAGGGTGTTTAGGGCTATTTCTGAAATGGCAGACACTAAATCGTCAGAAGCGGCGCCCAGGATGGCCTTTCTGTGTTGGGGGCTGGCTGTAGCAAGCATTTTCAGGAGCGCTAGATTGCGACGTAGGCGGGCAGACATGGTCACCACCAAGCGTTATAATGGCTGAACTGTAAATGGCTCTAAAAGACATCAGCGTTGCTTTTTATAGGGCCTAGTCTTGGGCATTGAGGTGTAAACTACAGGGAGCTCGGGGGGAAAAATATCAGCCCTCAGTCTATAGTCTTCTAGAGTTTCATTTTTTAAGTCTACCAGCAGGTACCCGTGGGGTTTTGATGTAGCGTCGTTAAAGGCCTCCATGAAGAAGTGTGTGTTGCCGGGGTACATCTGCTTAGCTATGACGGATATTTGTTGTTTGTCACGGGGGTTTTTAAATAAAACAAGGTATGAAGCGTTGAGAGCTATAGACCGACTGTTCTTTCCCTTGTAAAACAAGTTCTGCACAATGTAGCAGATGCTTAGATTGCGATGATGTGAATATTGAGTAAAAGCTCTCTCTAACTCCGGATGATCACCACCTTCACGCATAAGGTCATCGACAATTATCATATTTACAAGGGTAGGGGGCAGTAGCTCGTCATCGTTGAGGTTATCCGGTATGCCCTCTATAAATTTGATATGGGGGAACCTCCGAGCTAAGTCTGTATAAAGAGGCTGCCAGCATGAATAAAGCCACACAATGTTGTTAGGGGTTTGTGATAAAACAGAGCCTGCATTTTCTAGGAGCTTTTTTATAAAGTAGCTTTTACCGCAGTTTGAGGGTCCTGCTAGCACGCAGGAGAACGGGTGTTGCAGCCTGGTGTCCATGATCTGGAGGTTGGTTCTCTAATGGGCCTAATAACCATAAGGCAGGGTTTTATAGTCAGCAGTCAGGACCCTTTTATCAAAAACAACTCGCAATGTTTTATGTAGGGGCTGGGTTGTAATTTCCCACTTCTTTTTGGATCTGACTATGCAGGGCTGGTTCACGACTATGGTTTTAGCATTGTCAGAATCGGCTGCGGTAGCGTATTCATGCACCAGATTCTTCAAACTATCAAAATTGATTTTTAGGGTGTTGCTGACATTTAATGTTATCCCTTTGACCTTCATACACACTTTGTTCTTGTTTGTGCGGTAACTGTATGTCTTAGGTCCCGAGGACGTATATTCCAATATATACTCATCCTTATCTAGCTCGCTGGTCAGATTACCCAGATAATCCCCTAGAGGTGGGTCTTCATCCCCCGGTTTGCTCACAAAAATCACAGAGTCTGTATCATGATACAAGCAGCGCTCCTGGAGCTTATCCATAACCCCGTAAAGCTCTAGACGCGCGTGGGCTGTCGTGAAGCAGGCTATGAAAATGTTTATGTTGTTACACGTTGTGGGGTACTCTTGGGTGTATTTCCAACACACAGCAGCGGTATCGTCATCGATAAACTCACAGCTGGACACTTCGTAGCATGGAGCAAACAGGTACTTGAACAGTTCATCAGGATCTGTTATTAAGGTAGTATTTGACAGGTTTGTGCGCTGTGCAAATTTTCCCCACAAGGAGTTTAGACAGAGTTTGGCTAGCTGGCGACGTGCAGGGTTGACCTCTATCAGATGGGGTCGTAGACGGATACCCTCGTGAGCGTAGTAGTCAGCGATGTATTTCTGTTTTGCATCCTGACTAGTACACCATTCTGGATACCCTGAGGCTTCCTGCTTGTCTCTGAGAAACAAATCAATGTAGGGTGCAAAGAGTTGTGTTGTAGTGTCCTTAAAATGCCACACTTCGTGTACTCTGCCGAGCCTGTACCCTTTCTCTAAGGCAGCCTGTACCTCGATGCTACACCATGTGCCTGTGAGCATCCTTTGTTCTTCGCTGTGGCTGCAAACACCAACCTCTTTAAACATCGCACATGTTCGACAGAGGGGGAACAGCAGCTTACCATCGACTCGGCATGGTAACACAGGAAAGTAAAGCTGCTTAGGAGGATAGATTTCACATTTGACCAGCCCAAAGTATTCCGTTAGGGGCTTAAAATCTCTATAGATGATTGTGGGGTGACCCACGGGGTACAACTTTGTTTTGTTCACAAAAGGGTACAGACTGGTGAAATCATAGTAGTGTATTTTCTCACCCTCACCAGCGGCCTTGTACAGCTGTATGGCATTTGTACGACCCCCGAATAAGGCATCGCGGGGCTCCAGAGGTTTGGGTAAATCACGAGTGTTAAGAAAAGAGCAGAGGTCCGTGTCTGTTTTTAACATGTCTAACCACTCGTGCTCCCAAAGAACTCTCATAGCAAAACCCCGCTTTTCAACATACTGGGCCTTTGTGAGAGTACGTCTGTATAAGTGTTCAAATGTGGCACCCAGCATTTTGTTATACTCGTGGGGTTTGTAACACTTGGGGCAGCCGTGGTAAAAACAGCCGTTGAATTCAAAGGCCGTTGGCACACCCTTAATTACAGAGTACCCGTCCAGGTGATAGGGGCCCAGGCGGTATTCACCACCCTGTAAGGCATGCTGAATTTGTATGTCTTCCTTCTCAGAGACGTGCATGAGCCATTGGATGGATGGGGTTGAATAACGTTTCTGTTTACCGTTATAGAGGTCTGGCGGTACTAGAGCGATAGTTTCGGGCATCAAAAACATGTGCTTGTAGATGAACATACACATGGAGGCCAGAGTGACGTTTTGAAACGGGTCTATGTATTCGGCCGCTTCTAGCCTTTTAGGGGTTTTGGATTTCACGGCCAGCCCCTTTTTAGTTAGGGTCTTGGATTTCAAGGCCTTGACTTTCTTAGTCGTTGTCTTGGATTTCAAGACCTTGCCTGTTTTAGTCATAGACACCACAGCATCTCTGAAGAGGTTACAAGCTTGCCGTAGGATCATTACATCAGCCTGACAATACGCTTTCAACTCTGTTTGAAAATGAAACTCCTTTTCACGGTTTTCAGAGTACCATTGTAGAAAGCTCTCTTTCTCATCAGGCATCATGTATTCAACCCCGTAGCTGTCAGGAGGCGGCATGGGTCCCACATAATTCTGGTTAGCCCAGGTGTTAAAGAAGTGTGGAAAATAACCTTTACATCCTGGGAACCCAAAGGCCTTAGGCAGCTTGCTCAATTTCATGGGTAGGAAATTCAGGGTGTCTATGAACCGTATTTGTAAAGAGCATACCGTCATCAGCATCAGTTTAGAACCCTGGGTTATGAGTTCAACTTGGATCTTTTCACGAATCATGTTTTGCAGAATAAAGAAGGAGTCGTAGGCTTTCGAATTGTGGGCAAATTTGGTTTGAATGAAAGTGCTGAGGAAATCACCAACGCACGTTCTGCCTTCAAACTCCCAGCTAGCGTCGGAAGTTAGGTGGTGGGCGTAAATATAGTTAGGCTGGTGTACCCCCGTCTCTTGGGTGCACTCTATATCAAACACTATATAGTTTTCGGTCTTGGTTTGGGGGAGCCCATTAACCATGTAACACTGATGGTTGGTGCCGACCGTGAAAGACACATGGCACCTGGGGCATATCATGCCTTTGCACTTGTGATCCGTTGCCACATACCGACCACACTCGAGGCAATCCTTTTTAGGGGTACAGTTAAAAGATTTCTTGTGTATGCTCAAGCAGTCTTGCGAGCGACAAAACATCCTACACGTGCCGCACCGCACCTTCAAGGTAGCGTCTTCTATACAGCCGTCCCTCTGACACATCTTACAATGCATTTCACACTGGTGATATGTTCTATTGTTGTATATATGATCACAATGGGAGCACACATACTTAACCCCCAGAAAACCTTTAAGGTTCAAGATTCCGTAAAAATGATTTTCGTTATGAAAGACATATACGGTCTTGTTTCTCACACGTTCCCCCGTTGTAAAGTACTGCCAGGAACCGTTGTGATAAAGAACTTTCACCGTCACTGCGAAATAGTCCTCAAAAAGACCTATGTCACCAAAGCCGACCAGGCGGTCAGGAGGTATTTCAAGAACCTCATGGGCTTCAGCCGCTCTAGACAGAATGACAGCGTCAGGGGTCTTACGATCCATCAGCAGCCCCACGATGCTGGCCGCCAGACAGGTATTGGAGGCTGGGTTGTTAAAGTTGAGCAGCCACCGGTGCTTCTTACCAATTAGCTGACTGTATAGTATGCTCTTTAAAGGTCTGGAAACACCACCCTCACGCCCCCGTACAATGAGGGCTATGACTCTAAAAGTGCCATAGGCGACTAGCTCCGCCTTACTCTGTAATAGCCTGGAGAGGTTTTCTAAAAATTGCACAGCGTCAAACACATCTCGGGCCTTCCTCCTTGTGAACAAAGGACGGTCAAAACCCTGCCCCTGGAAGCGGAGTTGGAAAAAGTCATTAGGACCCACATCGCGTAACAACCTTTCTATGAGCTCCTGCACGGCCTGATGTATAGCAAGAACCCCATGATCGGATGATGTTATATGGTGTAGGTTAACAAATCTAAACTCCTCATAGTGTTCTACGGCGTTAAACCTCTCTACAGGACGCCTGTAACTTCTAACACTCTCTAAAAACAAGGGATCTGAACCCTCAGCATTAGGAGTGTGACTTAAGCCGTTGTTCTCTGGTGTGTTATTTTGGGGGTTCAGGTCGTGCCCTGTCTCGGGGGTCCTTGTAAACCGCCGGGTAGCGCATATTCTAGCCTTCTTCAGCTTACGTATTAAAAGCCTACGCTGCCTTGCACTATTAACCCACTTTTTTTTTTTTTTACGGGCCCATGCTTTTCTAGGATCCAGGCCCCAGCCTATCTGAACAGGGTGGTTTGTGGCGGTGTACGTCTTGTTCATGGAGGCCTCCGCTACAGATCCAACACGCGGTTCTTCTGAATGTCCAGAGGTTTGGAGTTTTAACGCTCCACCCCCAACCCCGGGTGGAGCGTTAAGCATTTCAGGCCGTGTTTCAGGTGGTGGTCTTGAAACTATGGTACCTTGTTTGAAGGGTTCTAGGGAAACAGGGCTGTCTTGTTTGAGGGGGTCTAGGGAGACCGGTGGCAGGGGTTTCAACAGTTGTATGTAGCGTAAGGACTTTGTCAGTAACCTCTGTACCTGACGGTTATACTTGGATTTCGGGGGCCTCTTATGAACACCACAGCCCCTGGGACTCTTTAGGGTTTGGCTCTGCCATAGTCACGCCCTTATACCCCATATATCTGCCACAGCCGCCTGACACGTCTGGATGATCACTTTTTTACAGATATCAACCCTTCGCACGACCTTCTGTTGGGCCGCCCTCTTGTAAAAGTTATTGGTAACCCCCAACCCCAATTTTAATTTAGCGGCGTTCGCCTGGCGTTTTAGTTTTCTAACAGCCATCTGCATCTCTTTTACATGCGCCCCCAAGACCTCCTGTATGTTTATAGAGTCGTCTTGCTGCTGATTAGTGGGTGTCGCCTTGCGAGGTCTTATAAATGGCTGTGACTCCTCAGGACCCGCTTTACTGCTAACAGCCTTAGCCCCTTTCTGTAAAGCCTGTGCCTGTAGTGTTTTAGAAACAGGTACCCATTGTGAACGCCATGGTGTGTCCATGAGCGAAAAAGTACCAAAGGGTTGGGCAATAAACGGTAATGACCCCGGGTCCAAGGCGGTATTGTTATCCCCAGATAATGCTATGGGCATTGCGGGGCTTACGCTAGACGCGGGGCTGGTAGGGTCGTATGCTCCCGGAGGGGTAATAGGGGACCCGGGGTATGAGGAATGTGTGGGGCTGTCGTCGGCGTCGTCGTAATCATGGGGGCTAGCAGAAATGTCTGTGTTATGGTGCGGTGCATGGTTCCCAGGGTTCTGTAATCCCCCGTTGTTCGAAGCCTCCTTGTGCACCGCTTCTGTGGTTCCACCATCGCTGTCTGCCATGTCCCCCAAAGCCTTGAGAACTGCGGTGCTCCCGTTATAAAGCCCTCCTAATTGTGTATTATCAGATTTGGAGACCCTAGGATGGTCCTGAACGCTTATAGTCTGCCGTGTGGTCTGAGCCGGGGCGTGCACCTCTACACGAACAGTTAGTTTATTTGCATCATTCTGGGGTTTCAGGACACAGACTGGATCCTGTGGTGTAATAGGGGTGTTCATGGACGGCGCTATCTGTAGCTTCGGGACCCCAGGCTTCAGCTTAAGATGTTTTCTTGAAAGGCGCGTTGTTTTAGGGGTCTGCGGCGGCGCCAACTCTTCTACAACAGGCGGTACGACTTCTACAACAGGCGGTAAAACTACCACCTCCTTGGAGATCAGGGGGGTATAGACATCATTGAGGGGTTTAGCAACTCTTTTTACGGATAGGTCTAAGGGTTTTGATTGTTGGTCAGGACTCCTAGGGTTCTTCTCAGGGCTTGAGGGCCCTGCCTGGACCTCTGGGGGTTCCTGCTCCTTCTTCTTCTTGAGGTTTAAGGGTTCGGTTTGGGGCTCTGTGAATACAAGGGGGGCCTTCGCACGTTTTAAAGGGTAGGGACGGTTCTCTGAGTCCCGATGTTTCTTCTTAAGGGCTGCCACGCTTGAGACCCCTTTCACTTCTGATACCCTGAGAGGGCTCGGACCAGCTGTACCTGTTCTACACAAACCCTGCCCTATGTTATCAGGATTTGTAAATACACCTACAGTTCTGACCCCACCCTTAGGCATAAGAGATTTTTCTATAGGATTGTTCGTGTTGGAAGGGGTGTAGTATGTAGAGAGTTTCTCCTGGCGTACACGCCTACTCACGCCTTTTGCGGCGGATCTGATGTTCTGACCGGCTGCTGTTATATCCCTTAATGGCTGGGTCGACCTCGCTTCAGCAGGTTTCTGAGCCGCTTCTAGAATATAAAGAGAAAAAACATATATTAGAGAAAACCTAAAGCCCCATGTACAAGCACCCCCATCCTAATTTTCTACACATCCATCTTTTATTTATACAGGTGTTGCTACAAGTCGCTAGACCCTCTGGCTGAGAGTATGTAACACCGCTAGTACTTCTCACACCCTTTTATGCAAAACACACCTGCTTGAGGTCTTTTTACAGCTCCTTTCTTTGGCGCCGGTCCCCCTTTACATGTTAAAGCCTTCCTCTTCAAAGGTCTTTCTTTCGAACATTGCGCCGTCTCTTGTACCTCGACGCCGTCCGTGCATAACACTGGGGCCCCTGTAAAGAAAAATAATACCAGACTTTAGACATCTTTCTGCGGAGGTACCCTATACATACCCTGGTCAGACCTTTTGCCGCCCCAGCTCCCAGCGTCTTAGACAGTTTAAATAACGGCTGCCTTTTTTTAAAACATTTTTATTTACATGTAGGAACGGTAGTGTTTTGAACATTGCTCATAGCTCCTTGAGCCTCGAAGTACACCATAAGATCTTCAAGAACTTGTTGTAGGTCGGGATCACAAGCTGTAAAATCATACATACATGAGAACCCCATTAGAAAAAAACCAGAACTTCTGAGAGACTTGTGTGTACAAAACTACGTTGAACTACACCACTCTAAATATATGTACCTGTCTGCGGGTCGGGCAATTCTCCGGCGTTGATAGTTATGTTCGGGGTGTCCTGTGTCTGGGGCACGTATATAACGTCTGTTTTTGCAGGGTCTTGCATCTGGATTAAATAAAAAGCAACTGTTTTAAAACACGGCTTTTCTTAAACACGGTATTACAATTTCAAACAATTAATGTACGCATTTTATTTTTTTTTTAAAACTGTTAGGAGGATGCCACACCCCACAATTATAAAAACCATAAAAACGCTACCTGTGGTGTTCTAAAACATATATTCAAAAAGAAAATGGTTGTCTGTGTAGCGAAGAAGCCTGTGCTTTAATAACGCATGCATTGGGTCTAAACTTGGCATGCATCGGCCACCACTATTAGCTCGTGTAACGTAACCTTTGCAACATGCTGCCTTGCACACACACACACACACACACACACACACACGCACACGCACGTTTGCTACCTCTTGTATTTTGTTTGCTCTTGATACTTGCACAATTTTCACTATTGCCTCATGTAACGTCACGTTTGCTATCTCTGGTATTTTGTTCACTTCTAAATTTTCTCCTCCTGTATCATTACTACTCCTATTGTGAAGCCCTCCGCGCACCCTAGGGTCTCACACACACACACGCACACACACGCTCTCTCTCTCGCGGCCTGCTTCGCCTCCGGGGCTGCTGTGTAAGACCCCGCCCCGTCAGTGATGTCACCATACAGTCACTGCCTGGGGCGGGGCCTTGCACAGCAGCCCCGGAGGAGAATCAGGAAGGACGCCTGCAGCCACGTGGAGTATCAGGAGCCCCCAGGCCCAGCGCGACCCCCGGAACCAGGCAAAAGACCCCCGAGCAGCGCCACGCTAAAGCGGGCTCGGGGGTCTTCGGGATTTTAGAATGCAAAAAAAAAAAGAGCGGCATACGGCCGCAAGGCATCTCAGACCCCACGGACCCGGGAATCAGCAGCAAGCCCCCGAGCAGCGCCATGCTGAAGCGGGCTCGGGGGCATTTTGTATTGAAAAAAAAAGAGCGGCATACGGCCGCGCGGCATCTCAGACCCCCGGAGCCTCCAGCAAGCCCACGAGCAGCGCCACGCTCAAGCGGGTTCGGGGGACATTTAAAAAACAAAAAGAGCGGCAATCGGCCGCAATGCAGCCAGCGATCCCGGAACCAGGCACAAGACCCCCCGAGCAGCGCCACGCTCAAGCGGGCTCGGGGGCATTTTTTTAAACAGACTAAAAGAGCGGCAATCGGCCGCGAGGCCTCTCAGCCCCCATGGACCATCGGAGCCTGCAGCAACCCCCGAGCAGCGCCACGCTGAAGCGGGCTCGGGGGCATTTGGGATTTAAAAAAAAGGAGCGGCAAACGGATGCCAGGTCCACACGGACCCCCAGGGAGCCAGGCACAAGACTCTCGAGCAGCCGCAAGAGGGTTTGTGGCTATTTTTTAAAAGTAAAAACAAGTACACTCATGGGCCAGGCCAGAACAACCTCCTGAGCCCCCAGACCAGCCCCTGCAACATGCAGGCTCTGAGGATTTACAATTTTTAAAACAAGGACAGCTAACCCCATACCAGCATGGACTCCTGAGGACCCATGGACTTTTTTTTTTTGCTGCTTTTATTTTTAAAGTTGAAAACTTTAATGCCAGCACTGCGCCAGTTCACCGTCAGGATAAACAGGAGTGGTGAGTACCAAATTGTATTATTTATATTGAATTTGTACACCCTGTATTTTATTTAGAGGCCCTCTGGTAAACTTACAATACAAACGCCTCATAACCTCTAACATCATTACCCCTAAATGTACAGCGGCATGTTAAAATGTTTCTATAAAATGTATAATCTTAAGCCTACCACCCCTGCGCCACAACCAGGCCCTCCTTTGTACACTTTAAATACATTTACATTGTATTTTGCGCTTTTTAAAAACTTTAATGTCAACATTATTCGCAGTAACCATCAGATCATAATGCCTTAAAGCTTAATTAAAAACCTCTAGGGTACAATACTACAAAGGCCCTGCGCCCCATTTAAAATGCGTCTATGCTCACTTAGATGCAGTCTCCCTAATACTTTAAATAACCCCTAAACATGCCCATGGGTTCATCCCTTATTTACCTCCAGCAAAGTGTAGCAGGCGGCGTCAATCTGGGATAAGTGGCTCAGGTCCATTCTTGCTGTAAGTTCCTGGGGTGTCTCTCTGCAGAAGAACAATCCAGGCAAGTTGCTCCCCCAAGGGTTTTTGAATGGCTGCTGTGTCAGGAATCCTTAAGGTCCAGCAATACAATCCAGGCAGGTCGCTCCCCCGGGGTTTTTGGATGTGTGTTTGGAGCAGGAATCCTTAAGGGGCCTTTTTATATTTGTGCTGGCATGCTAATTTGAAGCCCCCACATCCCTTTATGGCTTGTTGGGGGGTTTAGAACAATATCATGGTGGTCTTTGGGGTGGGACCCTTTTCTATCTTTGTACAGTATAAACAGTACAACACTTTTATTATTTTGACATCTGGTACATTAGGGTTAGACAACGTTGCATGGGTGACCCTTGCATAACTCTCTACAACTTCTTGACACTTTTATAAGGGTCCTCATGTGTTAAAGTTGTTTGGCCCTTCTGCTGGGGAGGAGGGCTCCAGGACTCAGGATCTATCTCCATCCCCCAGACCCCTGTCAAATTTAAGCCCAGAAGTTTTTTCCTGTCAGACATGTCAAATTTAAGGCCAGAGCTGCCACATTTAAGACTAGGCCCATCACTTTTTGCGGCCCTGAGCTTTGGGATGTGGTAATTACACCCTGCCAGCTGCCCACCCTGTTTCAGGATGTCGGGGGACCAGGTCTGGTTTTTTTAACTCGTCCTCCCCAGCCCACACCTGTTACCCATTTACAACCCTGACACCTACAGGCCCGAGCCTTCCCGGGCCCTGGGTCTCAGGACTGCTCCGCAGCTGTTCACCCACCAGCTGTCTGCAACCCCCCAGTTTTAAAACAGGCCCAGACATTTCCCTCCTACATGCACGCACTTTTCTGCGCACTTTTAAACATATACACAATTATCCATGTTTTGCAGCCAGACATGCCACTTTTAGGACTAACCCTACTTGTCACCCCTTTTAAAACCAGAGTTTTTAAGGCCAGCAGTTTGCGGCCAGCCCTGTCTAATTTAATGCCAGGAGTTTCCTGCCAGACTTGTCAAATTTAAGACTAGACCTGTCAAATTTAATGCCAGAAGTTTGCGGCCAGACCTGTCACTTTTAAGGCCAGGATTTTTGCATGGTGATGTTTGGTATCCCTACCTACTACTGATGTCGATTTTAATGATGTTGGGAATGCTGACATCGTGTAATATGTAAGGTGCTGTGAGACGCTACGGAGTCACCTTCACTTACATCTCACCGCCGAACTCTCTTCTATGACGTAGTCGTTCATTTATCTTTCAATGACATTATGTTAAATTGTTTTTTGTATCGCCAATTTCATGAAAATGTAAATCCTATCTCAGAACATTAGAGATGTAATTAAAAAGGATTCTTTCAAAAATTGATTTATTCACTTTTAGAACATTTGGGTGTTCAGGACAGTGCCTAAAAGGGTGGGAGGTAGAAAAGGACAAAGACAATTCAGCAGAGTGATGAACATTAAAGAGAATGCCACCTTAACACTGTTTAGGGACAATCAGTGCAAAATTAATGTACAGCAAACTACCACTTCTTGCTGCTTTGACTACCACAAAAAATACTTTGCACTACAATGACAACAAACAGAATAAGAATGAAAATAACTGTTAAGCCCACTCTGGCCTGACATTGGAGAGAAGGACATGCCTTTGTGAATTGCACTACTGACAGTGTATCTGATGTCGAGTGACAAAGTGCAAAAGTTCAACCCTCTGGATATTGTCCAGCACATGCTGCTGTTAAAGCATCTCAACTGGTTCAGCAGCCCAGAGTTCTCTGCCACTGAGGTAGCTGCAGACGTAGTTTGTATGGAATTTTGTATGGAATGCTGTCACAGTGGCCTTTTGGAGAGGCTTTATCATTAATTGTAGAGTGCCTATGTTGTACCGACACTGAAATGTGCTAGGTTTAAGTACATCACTACATTGACACCAGATGACCTCATCTGCTTGCTAACAATCCTCATATCTAAGAATCAGTGGGCCTCATTTATGAAACATGTTGCATCGCTGCCTGAAAATAGCGTTGCAGCATTTTTTAGTGCTCCCTCCTTGCGACACCATGGATGCACCGTATTTACTGTACGGCGCTCCATGTCACAAGGATTTACAGATACGTCAGTATTCCTGATGTACCTGTAGGAGCAAAAGTGGTGCATTGCTGGGGTGTGTCTAAAAACAGCCGCAACTACAGCAATGTGTCCTTTCACATGGAGCAAGCCCAATGTGAAAGGGCCTGAGTCAGTCTCACTCCTGCTGTGAGGCAGGTGGAAGGATTTGACGCAGTGACGTCCTACAACTGTCACAATGAAATCTCATAGATTTCACTGCAATACCTCTACAAGCCTTTTTGCGGAGGATCGCCCACCCTGCATACATTATATCAGACGCACGTATAATGTAGTGCAGGAGTTTACAAAGTGGCACATCTGCTTATCTGCGTCATTTTGTAAATACGTTGCAGTGTGCGCATATTTTACGCCGTCAGTGCGTCACAAAAAGTGACGCACCGGCACCGCAATGGCGACATAAATAAGCCCAGTAGGTCCACAATGACCACCTATCATTACTTGGATGAGCACTTATTTGCTCTGTGGCTCAGGCACTAATAGTGATCATTCTCCAAGGTTACCCTCTTCTGGTCACCTGCTCTGCGCACCTTCAGCAGCATTAGCCACTGTGCAATCTCAGAATGAGGCCTAGACAAATGTCAGCTTCCCAGCTCTCACAAGAAGGGAAGGTGAGATTAAAGCCAATCTTTTCAGCTATGGGAGAGTAACGGACAGTGTTTAAGAAGATGGATGATAATGAAGATATAACAGATTTGTTAGTGTGATGGCAATTACTTTGTACTTAGTTTCTCAGTAGCAGTGACAGTGTTTATACCTGTACTGGAAAGTGTTCTGTAATACAGCATCACTGTAAATGTATGTTTCTGACTCCACTGAAGATACCAAACATTAGCATCAGAAATCATGACCATTAAAAAATTTCGCTGAGCAGGATTATTCACACTGTAGAGGCATTGTACTAGATTCTGCTCCTTGGAAGCAGCAGCTCTAGCAAGATGCAGGAAATCTAGGTATCCCACATGGCAGAGAGAGGCGAGGCCAGGGCAAGCTTCAGGGTTTCCATGTGGTCTTTTGACAATACCTGGATGGTGCCCCACAGAAGAGGCAGGTGCACTCACATCTAAAAAAAGAAAAATGAATGTACAAATGGGTGTATTCAAAATTAAACATCAAGAGATAAAGGAAAGTCGCAGATCGAAAATCCATGGAAATGAGAGACATTGCCACAGCCCAAGTCGTGCCACATTGACCTAGCTGGGTTACATATAAATTTGCATTTTGGGTGTGCAGTGCCCCAGAAGGGCAGCAGTACAATGAAAGGAGAAATATTTTGTGGGATGACCACCTGGTTGCAGAGTTGGGTCTCCCCAGTCTCCATAAACATTTTTGGCAATTCCATCACCCTAAGGGCCCGATTATGGCCGTATTTGCGGTGGCGGTCTAACCACCACTATCATTGTGGGCCCACCTGCAGTATTCCGACAGTGGCAGTTGGGCCACCACAGGATCGAGGCATGAATATGTACATGATGTGCCGCACTAGAATTGCATCCCCGTTCCTGCATGGCCTGGCATGCGCAAAATGGAGCAGGAACGTGCAGTCAGCGCTCTCAGGGTGGTGGTCTACATGTTAGGCTTTCCTATGAGATACCACAGCCATGAGACCGCCACTGCACCACCCACCCGACCTGGATTACACTCGTAATCCGGCAGGCAGGTGCAGGAGGGGCTTGGTGGTCGTCCTGTTGGCACAGAGGTCAGGTGCATGAATATGCTGGCAGTGCCACTGCAGCATCGCCGAGCATATTCTAAGTTGCTTGTCCACCACCCATTTCATGGTGGTAAGCCCGCCATGAAAAGGATGGTAGAAAGGTAAATCTGGGGGCCCTACCAGGGCCCCCTACCACTCCTTGGTCTGGGGGATGCATGCACGGATGTACATGATGTGCCCCACTGGAATTGCATCCCCGTTCCTGCATGGCCTGGCATTTGCAACATGGAGCAGGAACGTGCAGTCAGCGTTCCCAGGGTGGTGGTCTGCATGTTAAGCTCTCCTATGAGATACCACAGCCATGAGACCGCCACTGCGCCAATCACCCGACCTGGATTAAACTCGCAATCCAGCAGGCAGGTGCAGGAGGGGCTTGGCGGTCCCCCCGTTGGCACAGAGGTCAGGTGCATGAATATGCTGGCAGTGCCACTGCAGCACCGCCAAGCATATTCTATAGTTGCTTATCCACCCATTTCTTGGTGGTAAGCCCACTATAAAAAGGATGGTGGAAAGGCAACGTTGGGGGCCCTACCAGGGCCCTCTGCCACTCCTTGGTCTGGGGGTGCATGCACAGATGTACATGATGTTCCCCAATGGAATTGCATCCCCGTTACTGCACGGTGTGGGATGCGCGACATGGTGCACTAACATGCAGTCAGCACTCTTAGGGTGGTGGTCTGCATGTTAGGCTCGCCTATGAGATGCAGCAGCCATTACACCACTGCTGCACCACCCCGCCAACCTGGATTACACTCGTAATCCGGCGTGCAGGAGGGCTTGGTGGTCCTCCTGTTGGCACGGCAGTGGTGGACCGACAGGAGGACTGACAAAGTCATAACCAGGCCCTAAGTCTCCTGGGGTCAGGAAAGAGTCATGCCGGGAGCCGTTTTTCTACTTCTTGAGTGTACGTGCAGGTTGGGCTTTGGATTCAGAAGGGCAGTAATGCAAGGCGCTTTGTGCTTTCTCTATGGTTGCTAGGCAGCATTGTTAAGAAAGAAGTATGATTGGAAAATAGAATGCACATTACTTCATGGGGTGCCATCTAGGAAGGGGATTCCAATTGAGATGTTATATTATTGTAAGTGTTTTGTTCTGTCAATGGATTATAAGATGCTACCCTTGGCAAATCCATTATGACTGCCTTTTTAGGTCTCGCCTAGCGTTGCTGCGCGAATGCGCTGCCATCGCTTTGCAAGGCATGCAGTATATACTGTAGTGTGGAAGCTTCATTGAAGCTCCACCCACTCTCTGCCCATTGGCTTTTGTCTTAAATGCTGCCTTCCGATTTGTTTGAGGTTTGTTAGTCCCTCTTCATTCATCATTTGTATCCTTCCACGGCTAGTTGCCCCTTTTCTCCTGGCACTATTTTCTGTACAAAAACTTTTCGTGTTTAATGAACTAGATTTTAATGTTACTCTAAATATAATAAGACTCTAGGCTACACTCGGGGTATGCATGGCAACTGACGCCTCTTAGTTCACAAATGGCATTGTTGTCGGGTGGGAGGAGCGGTAGTGTTTTAGCTCATGCTTAAAACAAGCACTTTTAATAACTTCCTCTCAATTCAGTGCTATAATCTTGTGTACTGAGGTGACACGCTAACGAAATGCACTTTTTTTAATTCTGAAGAGACATTATGCCGATCATTTTCACAGCTCGCCCACTGGCTCGTACGCGCTTGGCTCGTCTCCGGCTGGCTCTACCTGTTAATGAATATATTGGCTCGCGCACCTCTAAGAAAGCGAGATGAATGGATACATGAGAGTGAGCCTGGTAGATGGTAGAGAAATAGACTTGGGCAAACAAACAGACAAAGTCAGTCTCCATTGCCTCACGTCAGAATCATCACTTTTAATAACCTAGAAATCTGCTGGCAACTCCTGCATGCCCCAACCTCATCCCCCTCCCCTATTCTGAGCAGAAGCGGCAGATTCTGAGCTGTGCCCTGCTAGTGAAGAGGAGCACGGCAGAGTCTGTAGAAGCGCTTGGATCCCTAGCCTCTCCGGGCGGGCACCTAAGGCTTCCGGGTGCCTTCACACTCAGGATAAATGAATACATTTTGTTCTGTGCTTTAGTCACCCCTCTGTGAGCACTGTCTGAAAGATGAAACTCTGTGCTAATAAACACATTCAGAGAGGTTCTGAACATGTAGTTAAATACCTGCTCATCGAGTACCTCATTGGCTGATCATTCCATGGCACTACCAAAATTCCATTTGGACACATTTGCTCAACTGTAAAACACTCCCTTCTATGGGTCATTTAACAAGTCAGGGCTTTGGGGTTAGGTAACCTACTTTGGATGCTGTGTAAAAGAGTAAAAAAAATTGATGCAATGAAACTAAGCAACCAGTACTGTCTAAAACACTGTTAAAACTGACACACATTCTGGCATTTTGTTTAGTTAATGTCAATTTTCTCATAGATGTGAGTAAAGTACTCTTAATATGTTAATGAAATCTGCACACTTTTAACTAATAGCAATCTTTGACAACTAGGCAATGAATACATTTTCATGTACCCCCAAAACCCCCCTGCCCCCCGTCCTCTTGGCAAACTTCATTGCCTTCCAGTGTTTCGGGGATAACCAAGACGCAGAAGATTGAGTCAAACAGTCTAGAAAATGATAGAGGAGCCGGGATTCGGATTCACATGCTCTGATTCGCGTTGGTTAGTCTGTAAGCACTACTTTTATTAATGAGTTTCGCATTAGTAAAGCACCACGGTGTGCATGTGTGGCTACACTTCACCCATGAGGTACGTGCCAAGCAATTGTTGATACAATCCACACTTTGCGTCTTTTTCAATATATTTATTACGAAGTGCAGGACCTTTACAAGGTATTTTACACACTACATACATTCACTCCAAAAATAAAACATATAGGTAAAAAACATTGCCATTTAAAATGTCAATAGCTCTAACTCACAAATGCGAGACCTATTTGCATTGCAAATGCTTGTTAATGTTGTGCTCCTCCTGTTTATATTATGTTAATGGGGGGTGTTTCTTAGACATGAGGCCTGCTGGTATGCAACATTTAAGGGTTAACTACCTATGAGACTATTCCATCTTGTACAACCCCCTTAGTTGTGAGGCCCTTTAGAGGATGTCATCAAAGACATTTCTACCTACCACATGTGCATATTTGTGAGTTGCATTTAGATTTGTTTCTAATTAGATACTTTTCATTTCTTAAAAGTAAAAATATTGACTGGACACCACTGTATTAAGTAGTGTTTGTTTCTGAATCACTAGCCCAGAGCACCTTCTCTGATTAAACGTTTGGCTGCTCTGCTTCACTATCTGTCAAGTGAAAAAAAGAGCTTGTTTTTTCCCAGTTTGGCAAAGTAAGCTAATAACCCAGTTACAATTAGACGCCAGTGCATTTTAACTGCACTGGGAATCTGGTACCCAGGTATCTCACAAAGCGGCTTATAGCAAAAAAGATTAAATGCTACTTATTTTATTTCACATTTTACTCCACTATGTGTGATGCCTTTGTTCAAGTATGTTACATCACTGTAAAATAAGATTCTTATAAATCTTTTTTTAATATCAACATATTTTTCATTTTCTTACGTGAAGTAGATTTCAAACAACACAATTACACCTGAGTTAAACACAAATGCAAATGGATTGTACATATTGTATTGTGATTGCATTGATGTAGCACTTGCTACCCCTGATGAGGCATTGAAGCATTGTTTAGCAAGTGACACACTACTGGCTCAGAGTGCGATAATACAATGTTAATAAGCAGAGAGGGGTGCCAAATAAACAAATCACTGTTACAGTTGCAAACACTACAGTTCGGAGTTTGTGACAGCAAAAATGCTTTTTAAAATCTACTAATCACATTTTAAAAATCAGTAAAGTTTAACTGCCTCATAAATCGAGATTGCAACCCTATATTGTTTATTTGGAAGTGGCATGTCATAGTTACGTTGATTAGAATGGAATGAACCCTAGATACTACTGGGATTAAAACTTGATTCTTGTGATATTTTACTTTCCACTGTCATATATGTTGTCTTTGCCTCTATTGTGTGGACAGTTTGTATACGTGTCCTGTGTGGTTGAGAGTCCGTCTATATAGATGCAAAAAAACTGTTGATTGGCCAAAAAAATTAGCCTTAGATCTCGTCCACAGTGAATGACAATACATTTCTTTCTAGGCATCATTGGGATTGTTACCAGCACTGTTCATGCCACAATACAATTTTTCTGATTATAGATTGTTACATTTCTTCTCCTGTCTTTCTCCCATCTCTGATTTTTTTATCAGTGTATGACTACAGGGGTGTGTCTACCAGACCTGACCAGTAGTAGATTGAACCATACTAAGTTAAGGGTAAGTGTATCATACACACGTCTGTATGAATATGTACACCTAAGCATGATCAGGAGTGGTGTGTGCTTTAAGATGGGGTTTTGCAGTGATATTGCACTCGATTCACTATTTCTCCAAGATTGGTTCAACAGAGATTTCAATGGGGTTTTCAACTGCTAATATTCGATGAAACAAGAAGAATGTATTACAGTGTATTTACAGTTTGGGTGAGTGTTCTATCTTTACAAGAAAAAAGTCTATCATGACTCTTTTTGTCTCCCTTTGATGAATCTATCTTTTTCACAGGTTTGTCTTTCACTGACGAAATCCAAAATGGTGAGCTCTAGGCCTCATTTCACTGCATAGGATGTATGTCTAAGGGAGGGAAAATCAAAGCCCTGACGAAGGGCCGGAGATCCCGATTAGGCTTTATGCATGCTGAAACATGTTGGCATGATTCAAAAGGTGGATGAGTCATCATCATCATTCATCATCATTTTGGTTGTCAAAATCATAAAAGTACATAAAATAAATAAAAACGTCACAGCACATAAATAATCCATTACTGAATACAGTAAAAGAGATACAAGCATATCAATTTCAAAAGTTAAAATGCCTAATACAGTATGATAGATTACATAGTGCAAGTCAAGTCTCGAATCATTATCTAATCCCACAATCTTTGATAAAAGGTGCCAAATAGAATTTAAATAGTGTGTAGCCGTATAAACAATGCTGGTCCTGGTGTCAGTCTTGCATATTAGCAAAGCATTGCTCCTATTGGTAATCTCAAATAGCTGGCATAAAGCGATAATCCAGTGGGCACGCTGCTTAGCATAGGACTGATAGGAGTGGGTCGACTCAATTACTACACACCACTTTGCAATAACCCCAATCTGCCAGAAATTTTCAAAGGCCCAATAGTCAAAAGGTGGGGCGTAGCAGGGCTGACTAAACTTGGAGCTTTTTTCTCTCCAACGGGTCTGGCCTCTTTCGAAAATCTTAAAGAATGGTTTGAGATAGATCGGAGGGATTTTTACAAATATCTTCAAATAAGAGATTTTCTAAACAAGAAAGGTGGGGGGGCAATAGGATTTTCTAACAATGACATAATTGATAAATTGAGAGAGAACAGAGATTTATCTATACGAGTAGTCTTTAATCTCTTGAATTCACTAATGAAAGATGATATGGATTATCGGCATTAAGGTGGAACGTGGAGACTGGGGTTTCGGAACACCTATTCTTTCATTCAATTAAATTCGCACAGAGTATCTTAATCCCGGCCCGGCTACAGGCACAATACTACAAAACTTGTTTCTCGCTATATTACACTCCGAGAAGTATTGCCAAATGGGGGACAGGGAGAGGAAATTTCTGCCCCCGGTGTGAATTATGTCAGGCAGACCTGATTCACCTGATGAGTAGTGCGGCCATTGTCCATGCTGGTATAGCGCAGCCCCACCAAAACACCGCGGGGACTGTCAATTACAGAAACAGTCTTTCTGGCACAAGGGCAGTGAATTGCAGACGCCACGGGAAAGGAGAATCCAGACGCCATGTCTTTGTTCAGACCGCAGGTCGCAGCACCAGCCCGGAGCAGGACGCAAGCTGCTTACGGCTCCGGCCCGGCTCCCCCCGCTCCCACGCCGATTTCCCCGCTGGTTTTCAGCATTTATCCTGCGATATAAGGACAGACTGAACAGCTGAACTAGGGATCTAACAACTATTCAACCGAGGGCCGCGGACCACCTCCAAGCGAGACCGAGTGCTGCTGTTGCCGCCTCTGCCTAATCACTCAGACTAGCCACCTCATCGCACCTCACCTTGCCTCTCCACATAGGAGCTGTAGCAACGGGTGGCGGGCAGCGGCAGCGGCTGGTGCAGCCCGGCCCCAAAGCTCTAACTAGCTTGATTTGAACAGCAGCCGCCCCCCACACGGGAGACAGCATATAGCAGGCGGTGCACGGAGGATGGTGCACGGAGGAAGATGCTGCTTCCTGGGCGGGAGCTACAACCCAAGAGCACAACCCCACTCCTACTCTGCATGGAACTCTAAGGAGCATCACCGAGCACATTGCGGAGCACTGGTGAGCCTGCCGGAGCACAGGTGAGCCTGCCTCATAGCTCTCGACCCTCAGCAGGCGAAGTAGCACACATAAGCACAGGGCAAGCGCCCTCAATGGGATAATGGAGGTGGGCAGCTCATGACCACCCTGCGTGCCTCGCATGCCCCGCTTGCTCCACTAGCTCCACTAGCTCCACCAGCTCCCGGGCCCCTGCACCCTGCTCCCTGGTGCATTTCCATTATCCGGCGAGGGGCAACTTCTTACTCCAGCAGTGAATAGTGAACAATGGACATTGAACAGTTCTCCTAAAACCCAGCAGTAACAATACAGAGGAGAATAATTTTATTCGCAGCCCCCTGTTGGAGAGGCACATAAAGGGGGTAGCGGAAAGCACTAAGTAGAATGCAGGAAGAGTGCGATGCAGTCTAATGGGGCAGCTGGAGGAGCACTCCGGGGCACATCAAGCACATCAAGCACATCAAGCTCATCTAGGTCTAGACCTTAGAACGAAGGCATCAGTTCCCCCCAGCCGACCCAGCCGCGCTGATAAGTACAATCTCCAGGCAGCTTCAGGGCCCAGAATAACAGGGGGTCAACAACAGCAGGCACAAATTACGGGGGCCTGATAAAATTCCCCACGACCGTGACCGAATACAACTTTCTCAAAAACTGGGCAAACCCAGCAAGCGAAGCTAACGAACAAATCTCCCTCGACCACCCATTTTACTATACAAAACAGTAAAATCAGTGAAGTTCCACCAGCGTTTCCTTTGAGTAAAACTCAGAAGAATGGGACCCAAAAAAAGGGACCGACAACATACGACCTCTGAGGACCCTACCAACAGGTTCCCCCCAATTAAAAGGATTACCAGGAGCAAGTTACTCACGGAAAGTTTAAAGGAACTGCCCCAAGACGCAGAACTAAGGGGGTCGATTAGAAATTTCTTCAGGACAAACGGTGCTGCTAGCATCGACCAGGGCACTACTAAGGGCGGGCAGGAGCAGGCAGCCGAGAACACACCACGACATGGGCAAGAGCCATGCATCCCGCAAGAAAATAGCACTAAAAGGCTCAGCGTACAGCCTTTACTCCACACTGCCGTTCCCAGGGGCGGCTCTCTTCTTCACAGGAAATGGCCAACCTGGACTGCAAACGACTCAAAAGCACACCTACAAACGGACCACCCAGCGCACAAAACCTTTTCATACTCACAGATAAAAGAAACAACGCCACCAATGGCACGGACCATGCAATTGCACTAAGCAAAGCCCCTGACTCCGTAGTGACAAGGGTGCAAATCCATCGGTCAAAAGACCATGATCAAGGCTTGGTTAGCAAGAGCACGGTGAGCATAGTGCCAGCTCCATCGCCTACAAGCTCTCGGCAGCAATAAACCGTTGAGCCCCTAGAGTCTCCAGTGGCAGGGGAGCTTACATCTTTGTTTCTCCAAAACCTAGGTCAAATAATTGAGAGAACACTAGAACTGACCCCAAACCTGCTGGGGTGGGGACAAACAGGGACTCCACGGGCCATCAACGCAAAAGTAGACCATCATACCTTTAATGACAGTCCAGAAGCAGACTTCCGGAAATCCCCGATGACTGGAATAAATAGTGACACCAATAAAGCTCTATTGTGGCAATCAACTAAAATGGAAGTCCAAATAGATCTTCTGCAATTGATTGCTGGCCGCCTAGTTAATATAAGCTCCAGAGTGGAAGAGTTGGAAAATAGGATCGACCAGTACTTGCTATCCAACCGAGGTGAATGTTCATGTTCCTGCTCAATCCTCATGGAAAAATGGGCGTTGCTTCCCGAGATCCTAGCCGACATAGTAAAGATTGTCAAAGGAAGCAGGGAAACACGGCCTTTGAGCAATACAGATGGCAGGACAACAGCAAGCGGCCACCATCTGGCAGTGAGACAAAAGGAAGCAACCAAACTCGGCTTAATGACATCAGCTGGACTGGATCAAAAAGGGGCACAAAGGAGCGAGGTCTCTGTCCATAATGCTAAAACGGCACAAGGAACACAAAGCCCCAAAAGCGGAGAAATAGAGAGCAGCGAAGTCCCGGACGTCACAGAAACACGAAATAACTTCCGGCAAAACTGGTATGCCTGAATGCCCATTATCAAGAAGAGCAAAAAAGAAGATGAAGAAACAACAGAAAAAAACTAAGCTAAGAGAAAGGCAACTGCAGTCAAGGAAGACCGATGGTAGACCCCCACAAGGGAACCCTAAAGTTGGTCAGCTCTACCTAATCTTCATAACTTAAAACTGGGGCAAAAAGGCACCTGATACTGTCCTGCCTCTCGGGCAACAGCAAAAGCAGCCAATCATAATAAGCAACTCCTCTGCGACAGGTCAAAAGCCACAAAGAAGAACAGGTCGATCTCCAGGGAACCAATCGATAGAGGATACAAGCCATGCACCACCTGAAAAAAACCACACTGCAATCAAGGTTTATAGCACCGCCGCAGCCGGACGATCTAAAACCATTACAGCAAAGCCCCAGGCACCAGCTCGGCATCTGGAACACTCAAGGCCAGAGCACGTAACTCAAAGCAGGATCAGGTATAAGCAAACAAGGAAGCCCAACCCTCGGACCAACCCTGGCGGCACAAGATCAAGGAAGGGACAAAATGGCCCAGTTCTCTGGCACACTAACCATTATCCATGATGAGTCTCTGCCTCTTTAAACACCTTGCCGCTCTCGACCAGCTACAAACTGGGAATATAGAATGGGTGAGATTCTTGAGCATGAAGGGGGTCACACACAGCGATTCAACAGTACTGGGCTTGAAGAAAAAGGAAACAGTTCAAGCCATCGTGAACAAGTCCACACAACTCGCCGAGTGGGGCATCGAAGCACCAGACAAGGGGGACAAGGGCCCTTGGTCGGTCCTGCACGTGACTAATAGCTCAGGATTCCCCGAGAAGAGATGGAAGGGATATAAGGACTGTATGGGTATCAGGATCGCATGCCAAAATAACCAAAGGGTTATCAGCGCTATTCCCTCCCTCCCGGAACCGCAGGAAGTACACTGAAGTATTCCTAACAGCTGCGAGGCCAGGTCAGGCAGGTGTGAGGCCAGGGGAGGACCTTTCCTTAAGAAGAAACAAACTATAATCTCATGGAACATCACCGGGAGCAGCAAGCTCGGTGAGAATAAAAACCTGATGCTTTTCCTGGAAACACGAGACATACTCTGCCTTCAAGAGACCTGGGCATTATCTAGCACTCCACTGGCAGGGTTCTATGAACATTATGTTCCAGCAATAAAAAAGAACCTCTTTGGTCGCCCGTCTGGTGGTCTATCAGTTTATATAAAACACGCAAGTTCCCTTGTAGTGACAGGAATAAATCTGAATTTACCCGGGCTGCAAGCCCTACAGATCGAAGGCCTGAAGCACATCTTACAGCCAATGCCTCCTAATAATAAATTGTTACATCAACCCGACCACCATGAAAGACCAGATGGAGGCACTGATAGGAAAAATAGACGACTTCCTAAATAAATACAAAACTCACCAGGTTACTTTAGCTGGGGCCTTTAACCTGAAGGACCTCGATAAAGCTGTACCTTAATTTCGAGGGGTTGGGCAGGACCCTTTCACGATCTACTCAACAGTCATAAGCTATCCTAAACTCGCGCAGTGAAAGAAGCACGCTCGAAGGTTGGGCAACCACAGCCGACCTTCCAGGACATCTCAAGGATCGATTATATCATGGTCAGTGAAGTAATGGTGGCCAGTTTGGCAGACTTACAGTTGAGTATAGGTCGGAAAGCAACCATAGGCCACTAATAGCAGTGTTCATGCTGGAAGCTCCATCAGCCATTAAGCTCCAAGCCATCGGAGAGTTCAGAGGGGATGAGAATCATAGCCTCCTCAGGAGAATCAGATGGACAGATGAGACAGGCACGAAGCTTCAAAACTGGCTGGTTTTAAAACAGGAAGAGATCCTAGCAATGCTGTCTTCACTGATAAAAGGCTGGGAGACCACCGTTGACGAGATACAAGCGAGTCTGGGTCACCCCCAGCCACAACGCTACAGGTCCAAAACGCAACCAATTGCTGGAAACATCCGCCCAACTAATGACATTCGAAAAGCAAACGCCTCTTGCGCAAGGCACTCGTAATAAAGAAAAGAGGGGGCAGACAAATTGAGGGGACCTCGATCGCATCATTGAGGGCAGCCCTGAGAAAGAAATGGTGGGAACACAAAAAAGTCCACATAGAGAGGGACTGGATCAAAGTTTTCTCCCTGCTTAAACAGAAGAACCAATCAGGACTATGGAGACACATAAATCGTCTCAGAAGTAGAGGAGTTCAAAGAGAAAATGGAGTGGCAGAGCAAGACTAGCTGGTCCACGTAAAGCACCTATATTCAGTCGCCCATGCAAACACAGGCAACACAGAAAAGCCTAACTGTGGGGTGGACCTCCCCACCAATCCAGCACAAAAACCAGAGAAATGACCTCTAGCCCCCAAAACCCCCTCGAGGGTCAGGGAGTCCAGGCCGAGATGCGTTGCACACCGTCAGCCCAGATAAGCCCTCCAATGGTCATCAAGATACTTAAAAACATGAAGAATGACGGGGCCCCTGGGCCAAGTGGGATACCCGCACCGGTTTTCAAAAAGGCCCCTGATTTTTGGGCAACCATCCTCACTCCTCTTTATAACCATTCTTTTATGACAGCAAAAACCCCCGATTCTTGGAGGGGCTCCATACTAGTCCCAATTTTTAAAAAAGGGGATCGATTAAAGTCATCAAATTATAGGCTCATTGCTCTGCTCGACTCTTATTGAAGGACCTGGAGACATGGGCCGAAGAAAAAAGTATAATTTCCTTCTACCAGACTAGCTTCAGACCACAGTCATCAACAATGGACAACATACTGGTGTTAGCGCACCTAGCAACTCAAGCAGCAAAAAAGAAAAATCCATCACTCTTTTTCTGCTTTATTGACTACAGCACAACCTTCGACAAAGTGGTACGAAATAGGTTATGGTGGAAATTGGAAAACTGGGGCATCCCGCCAAACCTACTGAAGGCAATTAGACCACTATATGAAGGCACCTGGGTGCGGTTCAAAACCAGCTCAGGCACAGTGTCCCCTAAAATAACAATGAACAACTGGTTGAAACAAGGGTGCATGCTGGCCCCCATCCTCTTTAACCTGTACACGGCTGTGAGAAAGTGCCATCTTTCTTGCATGGTACGCCCCCACTTTTTGCTGAATTGCTGATGTACTTTGACTGAGTGTGCCCTGGGCTCCAGCCAATCAGGTGCCCAGGGCCTGTGTTCCTTCCCTAAAACTGCATTGAAGCCTAAACCCAATTGGCATCTCTGGCCACATGTCAGCCCCTAGTAAATGGTACCCTGGGTACCCAGGGCCCTGTGACCAGAGAAGGCCCCTAAGGGCTTCAGCACTTATTGTGCCACCCTTAGAGGCCCTGTACCCTGATACACACACACTGCCTTTGCAGGCTGAGTGTCTTGGTGCAGAACAAAACATAGAGTCGACATGGCACACAAATTCCTGTGTGCCATGCCCACAAACACACTGCCCTGGCATACCTCAGTCACCCCTCTAGCTGGGTGCACTATTCCAGTGGTGTGGGTACAGGTGCATGAGCCCTGTGCCCCTACAATACCCAGGTCCATTCCTGGGCACTGTAAGTGCAGTGCTGCCATTAAGAGTATATGGTGCTGGGAGGTTGTCATTATGAACTCCACAGCACCATGATGGCTACACTGAAGACTGAGAAGTTTGGTATCAAACTTCTCAGTACATTAAACCCACACTGATGCCAGTGTGGGATTTAATGTAAAATGCATGACAGAGGGCAACTTAGAGTTGCCCCCTGAAACTAACCAACAACCTGTGTCCTGACTGAGAGGCTGCATAGGCTGCTACCCAGCAGACAGGTTGCTGGCCCCCTGGGTAGAGAGCCATCCACTCTTGTGGGCCTGCAACAATGCACATTCTGGGGCGAGGTGCCAAGCCTCCTCCCCCAGGATGGTCAGGGAAAGCTTCAAAGGCATGCCGCGTTTGTGAGCCTCCTCAGACCACTTGCTGTACTCAGCAACTGGTCTCCACCAGCTCTGACCCCCACTCTGGCGGGAAGACTGGCGGGAAAGCCCAAGTGAGGAAAGGGGGTGTGCCAGCCTCTCCAACCCCACCCCTCAGGTGGGGGAGGCGAAGTGAAGCACAACTCCGGGCTCTCGCCATCTTGAGGATGGGGAGCCCTACCCAATCAGGACTAGGCCTCTGCCCCCCTCCCACTGGAGAGTGGCAGGATAGGGGGTGTACCCACCCCAGGGAAGGGAGTGATTGGTCCCTGCCCTTTACCTACCTGTAACGCCCCTAAATTTAGTATTTAGGGGCACCCTGAACCTTCCTTCCTCAGATCCCGATTCCGAAACAAGAAGAAGAACAAGAAGAAAGAAGACCTGCCGTGTAGTTGCTAACAAGAGGACGACACCAACTGACTTGGCCCCTACACTTTTAAAATAGGCAAAATCAATTTTTTTTCTAGGCAAAGTATAAAACTTGCAAAAGAACATGACATGAATTGTCGACTGTGCAGACGTATTATCGCACGGACATAAGCATAAAGAACGAGACCAGTCATTTGTATTTGGGAAAGTGACCATAATATGAAACATTCCAAGACGTAGACGGGTCAGTAACAACCTATAATGAATTCCTGAGGTATTTATCAGATAGGGTTGCGTTCCTGGTTGGGTCAAAAGTAATTGATGTGCTCTTACTGATGGTTTCATAATATTTGTAGCCAATTTGATGGACTCCAAATGATCAGTACATCACAGTTTTAATTAATTATTGGTAACAGGATTCAAACTGTCAGGATTAGGAAAGTACTCGGGATGTCCTAGGTCATTAAAAAAAAAATTAACATATGTAATCCAGGGAATACGGTCTACCTCATAAAGAGACAGACAGTCATTAATCACATCCCGATTCAAGCTAGTGGAAGTGCCAGTCTAGACCTTATGCCATAGCAGGATAGGCTGCATTTGAATCTGGTCGGACAGGTATGACAAACCCAACTCGGCATGGCAAATAAATGTGGCTATGCTATTCGGTACCGCTAGAAGATATCTTAGAAATATATTTTCTACTAGCTGCAAACACTCAACATTAGCATAGCCCCAGATGCCAGATAATAATTTGTTTTGTTATGCACTGAGAAGATATGTTTCTAAAAGAGCTAAGGACATCAGACTTGTTGGCAGTTTCATCTAGACAAACCAAGAAGTCATCTTTACAGCTACTTAGGAGAGACTTACATAGTTGTAACGAGTCAACGCCTGCCCACTTAACGGTATAGCCATTCAATCTATTAATAACGATATCTTCCGCATCACCTTGGCAGGAAGATCTATAAAAATGCTAATAGGGTAATGGTCACTAAAAGCAACAGGATGTATTTTAAAATAATGTATTTTGTCTGCGTATTTATTTGATACTAATATGGGGTCTATAACTGAAGACAGACCACGGCCATTAAAAGTACTGCTAAACGGGATTGGTGGTAAACATAGGTCATTTACAAAACCCAAGTCCAAGGTATATTTAAGAAGGTTAAGGTGATCACCAAGAGCAGAATGCAAGAAATGGTACGAGTCATTATCATCATCTAATGCTATACCACAGACATCTCCTGCGGCGTGTAAACAAGGTCCAGAATTAAAATCCCCTCCCCAGATTATGCAAAGATCTTTATTAGTTCTCTTTTGAATGTTATCCAGGTCTTTCTGTAAATGCTGTAGGATTTTTTCAATATCCACGACAGGTATATTGTTATAAAAATGTATTAATACTGTACCGTGGGAGTTATCTATACACATTTTAAGCACCTGGTAATACGTTTTGGACTCCACAAGATCTATCTTACATGCATTCAACCTATAGGAGATGTAGGTATATAAGCCACCGTTTTTCTTCCCCTGACTGGAGGGAACTGCCGGGTTAAAGAAAGTTTTGTACCCATTAATGTGTTGTATATTGTCTACCCAGGTTTCTTGAATACATATGGTATCAAATTTGTGAATACATTTCAGCCAGGCAGGGTTGGTCAATTTGGTCTTTAGGCCCGCCACGTTCCAAAAAAGAATTTCCATTTGGTTAGTCCTAGGCACACACTGAGATACACAATCGTTGTGGGGAAGATCACAGTAGAAACATTAGGATGATGACCATAACTATTTGATGGACATGTGTGGGTGGTATTTATGATTTGTTGGGGTATTCTATTCTCAGTATTGGAGTCAACAGGAATATCTCCCATCTCAGCATCAACTTGTTGGACATTAGCCAAAGGCACTATACATGGCAAAGTTAGACCAGGTGAATTATTTCTGGAGGTTTGTGTTTGGGCCACATAGCTACTTCTTTTTATGAGCCAATCAATAGCCTCCAAAGAAGAAAGCATATCAAATCTGTTAGACAGAGGTAAACTGAATTGGGAGTGGTTCATGGGGTGAGTATAACTCTGCTGTGTTACATTGAAGGTGTGATCTATTGGAGGATAAAAATAGCCCAGGGGCAGTACATTTATTCCATGATTAGTCACATAATTGGAGCCTTGTCTACACAAAATCTCTTGTGTTAAACTTGGCGTTCCAAATGTAAGGACAACGCAATCTCCAGAAAACGTTTTTTCTCTTTTCCCCACCCATCCCACTCTTCTTACCATTTTAAACTCCCTGAATAAGGCGTCTGTTAGGCCAGATTTAGGTCCAAGCCAATAGAGAGCCTTATTTCTTAAGGGCTCCCAGAATTCGGTTGACTTTAAAGTAATTTGTGGTACATTTGTCAATATTATTGTGTAGGGAATGGCCTCTGGTGGCAAGTTTATGAGCACCTCCTCCCCGTTTTCCCTCTCCCTTGGAATTACACGGGGATTAGGCAACGGTATAAAACCTCTAGGCCCTTTTTGGACAGGTGCTTTATTATGGTTTACATTAGGAATGCTATTGGAACGAGCACATACCCCAGAAACCGGTTGTGAAATATCAGCCAGAGAGGACTGAGCTACCCTACCCTCATTCAATACACTTCTTGGGCAATTTTGCAAGGTGTTATTAGAACTTACACCCTGTACTTTACTAAACAAGTCCTCAATAACAGATGTCATAGTCAGCATTTTCTCTAGAGGAACCAGGGCTGACTTTTGATGATCGGGGGGATTGTCAGGTCCCGTGCCCTCCCTCGCGGCCTTGGGGTAGTAAGGAACTCAATGTGTCCAGACAAATTGATCAATGCACCGTCCAAGTGCTCTAGACAACCATGCAATAGAGCAAAGTTTTTGTCTATCGATTCTTTGATCCGTTCGAGAGCAGTGTCCAGGGCAGTCACACCAGCTACAATGGTAGTAGTTCTATCCTCCAGAATAGAAAATGGCATTGAGGGGGGGGGACATCCATAGTCTGTGTACCAATGGAACAGGTCGCCACCACATGGTTGCACCGAGGCCCCTTTTGTTGTTTTGGCTTCTGGAGACCCACGCCCTTCTAGCGATTCACGGGTACCTTTGCCTTTGTGCCCGCTAAGGGGAGACTGGAGGTCCGGGTCCTAGACGCTATACTAAACCCACTGGGAGTATCCATATGTGGTACTATTAATTCATCATGTACGGGGACCGGAGTATCCGGGCTAACTGGTGCCGTCCCTTTAATGATGAGAAGTGAGCAAATTTGATGTTGAGGTATACAACCCGAAATGTGCATGCCTAGTGAGGATCGCCTCTGCAAAGATGAAGTATCTATAGAAAGCCGCCTCTCCGTTAATTCAAATCTCATGGCAAAGTAATGTTTCCGCCCTTATAATGAAGGCATCCAATGTCCCCTTGGCTCCCTTACATTTGCTCACTGCTGAATTACTCATGATTGGGTTAGCAATATACGTCACCACCAGGAAAATAAGTGCAAATCTCAGAACAAACAGATCACACAGGCAGAGGGAAAAAGAAACACTGTTGTACCAGGAGTTAGTTGAGTCTGAGAGTGGTGACGAGGGGCCTGTTGTTAGAGGGTAGGCCCAGCTCAGCCTCCTTCAGGCTCAGACGGGCGTGGACGGGCCTGCCCCTGCCCGGGACTTGGCCCAGGTGCGGCCCGAGCATGCCCGCGCACATCCCGCGCTGCGGTAGCCCTGGCCTCCTTTTGTGCACCACCAGGCGCACTTGATGTCGGTGACGGCGTACGCGCCACTAAGGGTGCTGGGAGATGTAGGGCCTCCCCCCCCGTAGCGAAGCCGCGTCCTCCTCCGGGCCTCCAAGACAAGGAAACAGCAGAGGCAGGTAACTGGCAGGAAGCTGGTGGCAGCGAGTGAAAATGAATAACACACTCAAAATAGCACTTAGAAACAGGAGGGATACTTTAAAATGTTTATTTTAAAATCCTAGTCATATGCATGAAATGTGAATGGTGACCACACAGAATACAAAATGAATACAGCAATGCATGGTATGGTCAGCAAGAACATTTCTAATATGGTTAGTGAGTTCTTAACATCCTAACACCCAAAAGCTATTTCTAGGTGCTATGCTAAATTTAGGTCAAGCAATAAATAACAAGCCTATTGTTTGAGTTTCTTAAGATCGATCTCACAGCATGCTAGTCTTATTTACAAAAAAGCAAATCAGCTATTCTGCATCACAACTTTGCCCGGGTACAAAAAACAGTGCTAGGCTAGATGCCATCTCTCTGCGTTGCTTTCAGCGTTGCCTCCTAGTGATGTAGGTTGGCACCACAAAGCGACATGACCTCTGTCTCAAAGGTCCTTGAACGAAGTCCCTGCACCCTATGGTCAGCTACTTGAATTTGTCTAGTATCTGATCGCCGATCTTATCTTATGTTTCTAACATAAAATAGCTCTCACAGACACTGGAACATGAACTAGACTAGACAAAACAAGGCGATAAATGAGTCGTCTCCATTCACATGTTGATTTAGAGCTCCTATAACTATAAACAATGAAAACATGACAGCTAATACAATGAGCATCCACAATTCTATGACAGATTCGAGAAATAAAAACAATAAAATATGTCAGCCTAAATAGTAAGCAGGCATGCTGCCAACGTGTCTGCAAGTGTCTGAAATGTCACACTTTCTAAAAACAGATAAAAGACTCCTAAAGTCGTCGTAGTGTTCACAACATTCCTTAGTATGAAGCGTGTTATCCCTTATAATTAGAGCTCTCAATTATATTGTATTTATTTGTAGATATTTATCTGCATTTATCTTTGCTCATTTCAGATTTATGAAGATGTAATGCTACAGCTAGTACATATTACACATTGTGAACCCAATTCACAAATTGCATTTTGAAATACATACACAAATAAAGCAGTACTCTAGTAGTACTATTTAGTAATTAAACAAATAGCTTTTAGTCAGCTTTATTACAATTTAAATAGAAAATGCTAGGGAGGATGGTTTATTTTTTTTATTTTTTTCTACAATTAGGTGCCGATTCTGATCCTGGAAAAACGCTGTACAAATAGTGGTATGGAGCGTTTTCCCCATACAACTCGTACTTGTAAGGATTCCCCTACAACCTAGGAAGTACGATCCGTTCAAATAGACGCTCTCCATACGAATTGTAAAAAAGACCATACAACTCGTTTATACAAGCGATTCCGATTCGGATTTCCCTGTACGCGACGTTCACATGTACTCCCGCAGCGGTTTACAACCCGTCAAGTACGATTCGTACAAACGGCACTCCGTACGGCTCTTTTTTTACAGGAGCCAAAAAGTGCTGGGAAAACATTGTACGCCCTGAAAACAGTACGAGATGGACCCCCCATGTACGCGTCGTACACCCCATGAATACAGGGGTACGGTGCTTATGTACGGTGCGTACCGATGACACGGAAAGTGGTGTACGGTGCGTATATACGCGCTGAAGGGGTACTGGTCGTGTACTCACCGTACAAGCAGCGTACCCCAAAATCGCTTGTGTACGCACCGTACCCCAAAAGTGCGTATGTACGGTGCGGACCCCAAAATCACGTATGTACGGTGCATACATGCGCGTAGTTGGGGTACGCTCCATACACATGCCTCGCATGTGGGGGGACGCCTGTACGCCTCATACCCCTATACGACCCGTACCCCGGTACGAGTCGTACCCCCAGAACGAGTCATACCAGGGTACGAGGCATATAGGGGTTCGCTTCGTAGCCCGGTAAGAGTCGTGCCCCGTATACAGGCCATTTTCCATACATTTCGCATGCTGACAACCCGGTACGAATCGTACTTGACGGGTTGTACAGCCTTTTTACAAATTGTATGGTCTTTTTTACAAGTCCGTGTCGTACAGTTTTTCCCGATACGATTTGTAAGGATCGGGCCGATCTGTATGTATTTTTCCCATACGAATCGTACTACACGGGTTGGAAGGGACTTGTACGATTTGTATGGAAAAAAATACGGATCCGATTTGTATGTAAAATAAAAGTCCAGGATCAGAATCGGCCCCTTATGTGTATAATCACATTAAATGGATTACACATTTAGGGGCCGATTCCGATCCTGGAAAAATTTCCCCCGTCCGAATTGAATCCGGATTTTTTTCCGTACAAATCGTACAAGTAGCGTACAAACTGCCAAGTACGATTCGCATGAGAAAAAATACATACGAATCACATCGGGAAAATTTCCCCACACGTCCTCGGGTCAGAAATTGTGTCCGACACATCCCCGGACGATTTACCGTACGAATCGGAAAAATGAAGTCCGACCGCGCAAGTACGATCACTCCCGTCCTTTCGATTTCACAACTGTATGGAAAAAACACCGTAAGGACCGAACTCCCATAGCAACCATGGAGACATGTGCCCGCATAAGCGCCAAACACCCCACCACAGACTCCGCATGTACGCGCAAAACGCCCGCCCGGCCGCGGATATACGCGCCGAACCCCCACCCGTGTATGTACGGACCGTACCCCCACCCCACCCGTGTATGTACGGACCGTACCCACACCCCACCCGTGTATGTACGGACCGTACCCCCACCCGTGTATGTACAGACCGTACCCCCACCCCACCCGTGTATGTACGGACTGTACCCACACCCCACCCGTGTATGTACGGACCGTACCCCCACCCGTGTATGTACGGACCGTACCCCCACCCCACCCGTGTATGTATGGACCATACCCACACCCCACCCGTGTATGTACAGACCGTACCCCCACCCCACCCGTGTATGTACGGACCGTACCCACATCCCACCCATGTATGTACGGACCGTACCCCCACCCGTGTATGTGCGGACTGTACCCCCACCCGTGTATGCATGGAGCGTACCAACTCCCTACCCGTGTATGTACGGACCGTACCCCCACCCCACCAGTGTATGTACGGACCGTACCCACACCCCACCCGTGTATGTACGGACCGTACCCCCACCCGTGTATGTACGGACCGTACCCCCACCCCACCAGTGTATGTACGGACCGTACCCCCACCCGTGTATGTATGGACCGTACCCCCACCCCACCAGTGTATGTACGGACCGTACCCCGACCCATGTATGTACGGACCGTACCTCCACCCGTGTATTCATGGAGCGTACCAACTCCCCACCCGTGTATGTACGGACCGTACCCCCACCCCACCAGTGTATGTATGGACTGTACCCACACCCCACCCGTGTATGTACGGACCGTACCCCCACCCCACCCATGTATGTATGGACCGTACCCCCACCCGTGTATGCATGGAGCGTACCAACTCCCCACCCATGTATGTACGGACCCTACACCCAGCCCCACCTGTATGTACGGTGCGAAACACCACCACCGATGGACGGTGCGGACCAACACCCTGCCCGTGTTCGTACGCACCCTACCCCCGGCCCACACACCAGCACCCTCACCCAACATCGCGCATGTACGAGTCATACTAAGCCATAGCAAAGGACAGCACTGTACAACAACATGGCCCATGTACGCACCGTACAGACGCAAAAAACACTCGTACTGAACCAGGACAAACCAAAAAAACACAAGGAGAGTCAATTCGAGGCACACAACACCACTAAACATATCCAACAAGGCCAAATACATCCTATACACTGACCTGCAACTGACAAACAGCTAAACAGAGGCCCAAACCACTACCACTCCTTATAACACACCCACCCAAAGTTCAAACACAGCCACACCCACAAATGGACCAATAAAAAGGCCCAGCACACACAAACCATGATCCTTTGCAACAGATCCCCTACTGCCAGACCACAGAGACAATGCACTGCACCATACTACATACATCAATACACCTTACACTTGCACTCCTTCACACAACCACCATCACAAACACACCCTCATCACATTCACACACACACACCTGCACAACCACACTCACACACCCACAACCATCCACCCTCACACCCCCACAATCATCCACACCCACACCCCACACCATGCCCACTAACAAGAATCCAAAGTTCACAAAGGAAGAGTTGGAGGTCCTTGTCGACGAAATCGTCAGAGTCGAGCCACAGCTCTTTGGAACATTGGTCAGACGGACCAGCATATCCGAAAAATCTGCCATGTGGGAGAGGATAGTCAATTCCGTGAATGCTGTTGGGGCCACCAGAAGGACCAGGCATGAGTGCCAAGCCAGGTGGTACGATCTGCAGAGGATGGTCCGCCGCAAAGTGACGGACGACCACAACCAGGCCAACATCACTGGAGGAGGTCCGTCCTGCAGACCGGTACACTACCATCCCTGGGAGGAGAAGGTGATGGCCACGCTGCCGCCGTTGGGAGTAGATGGACTAGAAGGAGTCCGAGAGCCTGGTGAGTACACAAACAACTCACCTCACATGGGGGGAACGCCATATACAACCCAAATGCAATTAATGCACGCAACCCCCCCAAAGCCAGCACCGTACACAACCACACTCCAAAAACACACACATGCCACTAGCGCCTCCATACCCCATGCCCCAAGCAAGGCCATGTCAAGTCACAAGCCACACAAAACACCAACACAAGACAGGATGTCCCCGATGCCGGGAGGGTGGGCCTCAAAACTAACATAGAGCAACTCTGAAGCACACAACAATGCCCTCAGCCCATATGGCTTAGGGCACAGCCATACAAACAGTGTGTCCCCACACAGTACTGTTTTGCCTGCTAATGGTGGCCGCGTTGCAGGACGACATGGGTATGAAGGCACAATTTGCACATAACAGCAGCTAATGAAGACGCATCACACTGAAAGAGTGTCAGCACACACCGCCACAGCAGCAGCCCAGACTCAGACACTCCGCCCAATGGGTGCCGGCAGAGAAGTGTCATGCTCACGCCGGAGGTAGGAACCACCGCGGAACTACAACCCCCAAGAGTCACAGCAGCCACGCGCTCCACCTGACCGCAAGCATGGCCGCCCATAAAGCCGACTCGACGCAAGGGGGCGGTGCCAATGATTCCCGCTCGACCTGATCCCTATCAACGGCCCGTTATCCAGCATCGTCCGCTCCTGCCGAAGCGAAGGACGCCGTCAGTCTGCGATTCGCTCCAGAAACTCTCGTATCCTGAAGCCTTCTGTCTGCCAACGCTACGATCTACCGAGAAAGAGGTGAGAGACTCCCCCTCCTGCCCACGACCCCGTAACACCCCTGGATTGTACGAGACAACGCCTCCAGGGTGCGCGTGTGCACTCCTCCGCTCTTCCTCCGAGTATCGGAAGAGTCGCCGCGTGAACCGCAAGCAGAATTCCTACCGGGTCCTCTAAACATTGGGAGGCTCCGCGGGAAGGTTCCCAAGTACCTCCCGTTATTTCCGCTTGGTGTGTTCCCTTAGTCATCTCTACGGAACCTACGGTCATGGCGCTCCTCAGCCCCACGGATACCTGGGCTTAAGAGTAGTAGCGCCCTTGATGGTGTAGGTGATACACCAAACACCCATACTTCCTAGCGGAACCATCATGCACAGCGCTCCTCGGCCCCACGGATACCTGGGCTGGAAGTAGCAGCACCCTCGACGGTGTAAGAGTTTCACCAAACACCCATACTTCCTAGCGGAACCATCTTGCACCACGCTCCTCGGCCCCAAGGATACCTGGGCTGGAAGTAGTAGCGCAACAGGTGGCTCCTGCGAAGCTCAAGAGCCTTGAGCTAATCCTGTCACAGAACCATTGAATCCTAGAACCAAACCCGGAGACCATCGCCGAACCCCGCTTCTAATCGTGAGGCCTTGGGCCAGTGCAGTTAACTGGACCCGACTCACCATATGAATACCGACCTCTGATCAACCCATCAAGGGACAACGAAAGAGACAGGTACAGCAGGGTGCATACGGAGAAAGCTCTCATCACAGAGAGGGAAAGATTAACGTCGCCTCTAACCCCTCTCTCCTTGTCTCGTTTCAGGTATCCCTCCCGGCTGCCTCCATCCTTTCCTTCCCTCGCCCACCTGTCTCCTGCTCCCGAGGGTCTTTATACGCATCCGGGCAGGGGACGGATGGGAGAGGGACCCCTCTATAGCATCAGCGTCATCCCGAGGAGAAGACACCGGGTACCACACGACAGAATCATTGGCCCACGAATTCCCCTCCTCTTGATCACGCTGATATAGAGATGGCCACGTTAGACGACGTATTTGCCGCGTTGGCGCAGGTACAGGTAGACCTGGCCACGTCCAGAGCGGAAACAGCCACATTACATACCTGCTTAGACCGTCTCCAGAGGAATCCCTTTGATGCAGGAACCATGTTCCCTACACCCACTCCCCAAGTGGTAGTGGAGATGCCTGCGCACGTACCACTAGCTCCTCCAGAAAGATACCACGGGGAGATTCATAAGGTGCAAGTGTTCCTGACCCAAATATTGTTGCACTTTCATTGCAAGCCTAAGCTTTTTCAGACCAATCAAGCCAGGGTAGCGTTCCACATCTCCTACCTGACGGGAGACGCAGCACAATGGGCCGTCCCGATAGTCCGAAGAGACGATGCCCTCTTATATGATTGGGACACATTTAAGTTGGAATTTGAAAAGACCTTTGATCGGCGGGCAGACACCTTCTCCGCCGACCGCGACCTCCTTGACCTTCGTCGGAGCACCAACGATTTCCTTGGTTACATCAACAGTTTTCGGCGGTTGGTGGCTGAAACCGACTGGCCCGAGTCTAAGCAAGCAGCGATCTTCTACAGAGGGCTAACGGAAGACTTGAAAGACGTAATTGCACAAATAGACCCGCAACCCCGCACTTGTGCTGCTATGATCGAACTAGCTTCTCGCCTAGGATATCGTCTGAGGGAGAGAAAAGGAGACCATAAACGCAAAGAAAAACCTCTAGTGTCCTACGAACACCTCCGTTCTTCGGAACACGGGCCAAATCGCACCGACCCTATGGAAATAGGGACAGTGAGAGCATCTCTGACCCTCAGCGAACGAGACCATCGTCGGAAGCAGGGTCTCTGCCTATATTGTGGCAAGAAAGGACACTTCCTGCGAGAATGCCCGGTGCGTCCCAAGACCGGCCGCAACCGCAGTAGCCTAGCAGCAGCCATCAGCCAAGACGAGTCGGCGGGAAACCCGAGAGCTTGAAGGTTCAGGAAGGGACTCTCTCAAGCTACCATTCCATCCCTTCTACGGAAGCCGATATGACCAAGGAACCCAACCACTTTTTTTGTCTCATTACAAGTGGTAGTGGACCACTGTCCCCGACCGGTTCGAGCCATGATAGACTCCGGAGCCACCGGGTGCTTTTTATATAAGGCGGAAGCTGAACGGCTTGGAATCCCTCTACTGCACAAAGACCATCCAGAACTTGTCTTTGCGGTAGACGGCAAGGAGCTGGACTCGGGCCCTATCATCTTTCAAACCCCGTCCCTGTGGGTTACCATAGGGGAAGACCACGGCGAATGTCTCACCTTTAACATCATCCAGGCTCCACGCTGCAATCTCATCTTGGGGTTACCATGGCTGAGAGTGCACGAGCCGCACATCACGTGGGCAACCAACTCAATAACATTTAACTCCAGCTTCTGTCAACATCAGTGCAAGATGCCGAGACGTCCTCCTGATGTGGGAAACACATCCAACCAGTACGTTGCCACAGCGGCTGAGAAGGACGTCACACTCCCAATCTGGTATACCCCCTACAGAGAAGTCTTCGACAAACAAAAAGCCAAGGAACTACCCCCGCACCGGCAATACGACTGCCGCATAGACTTAATGCCTGGCGCTACAGTACCGTGTAGTAGAATATACGCCCTCACGGGTCCCGAAACCCAGCACCTCCGTGAGTACCTGGACGAATTCTTGAAATTGGGCTTCATCCGCCCTTCTAGGTCTCCAGCAGCGTCACACCTTTTCTTCATTCCAAAGCCAACGGCGATCTCCGCTGCTGTATAGACTACCGCGCTCTAAATGCACTGACCATCAAAAACCAGTATCCACTGCCCCTGATTCCGGTGCTCCTGGAACAAGTGAGAGAAGCCAACATATATACCAAACTAGATCTCCGAGGGGCATACCACTTGGTACGCATCCGAAGCGGGGACGAATGGAAGACTGCCTTTAAGACCAGATTCGGCCTGTTTGAGTATCTGGTCATGCCCTTCGGTCTCTGTAATGCCCCGGCAGCCTTCCAATTCTTCCTCAACGAAGTGTTGAGGGACTTCTTGGACAAGTACGTCGTGGTGTATATAGACGACATTCTGATCTTTTCGTCTAATCTACAAGACCATATACACCACGTGAAGACAGTGCTACAAGCCCTGAAAGTTCATCGGCTGTTTTGCAAACTCACGAAATGTGAGTTCCACGTAACAACGGTGGAATTCCTTGGAGTCCTGTTGGCCCCCGCAGGGCAAGTAATGACCGATCGCAAGGTACAAGCAGTCGTCGAGTGGCCCCAACTTCGGACCATGAAAGAGGTTCAGAGCTTTCTTGGCTTCGTGAACTTTTATAGGAGGTTCATCCACCATTTCTCCCAGTTGGTGACCCCCCTCACCAGACTGACTCGGAAAGGGGTTCCGTTCGTCTGGTCTCCGGACGCCCAAACAGCTTTCAACCAACTCAAGACGGCGTTTACATCCGCTCCCGTCCTACGCCACGCTAAACCCGACCTTCCTTTCGTCGTGGAGGCGGATGCCTCTGAAGTGGCGGTCGGAGCAATCCTCTCGCAACGTCAACCTGATACCGGACAGCTCCATCCGGTTGCCTTCATGTCCCGAAAGCTAAGCCAGGCCGAACTGAACTACACTATCTCGGAGAAAGAGCTACTCACCATACGAGAAGCATTCCTGGAGTGGCGGCACTGGTTGATGGGCGCACAACATCAGGTGACGGTGTTCACCGACCACCGCAACCTTCAGTTCCTCCGCTCCGCACAACACCTCTCCCCCCGCCAAAAAAGATGGATGCTCTTTTTTGCGGAGTACAACTTTCTCGTTACCTTCCGGCCAGGCACACAAAACAAGAAAGCAGATGCATTATCCAGACAAGGTCTGCCCTGCCGCCCGGCGGAAACCCCCGACCAACCCATCCTATCATCAGAGCAAGTGGTGGGCAGTCTACGGACGGAGTCCTTTTTACAGAAAGTGAAGAAAGGGATACAGACGTTCACCTGGGTGGCATGGTTGAAGCGACATAAGGAATCGCGACTGCACAGCGGCCTTCCCATGTGCGGTTCTCGAGTGCTGATACCTACCCTCCAGCTTCGCAGGCTCGTTTTCTCATGGTGTCACGACGTACCGTGCGCAGGTCATATGGGAGGAACAAAGACCCTGGAGCTCGTTCTGAGACAATGCTGGTGGCCTTCTGTTAGGCCAGACGTCCTACGCTGGGTTAAGAACTGTTCCGTCTGCGCCCAAATGAAAACCGATCGGCTGAAAAGCCAAGGTCTCCTGATGCCGCTCCCAACCCCTCTGCATCCTTGGGAAAGGATCTCTGTTGACTTCATCGTCGGTCTGCCCAAAGACCAAGGCTGCACAGCAATAATTGTCGTCATTGACTTCCTTACCAAAATGGGACACTTTATCGCGTGCAAACAGGTGCCCACGGCAGGGGCGTTGGCTAAACTCCTGTTAATACACATCGTACGACTTCACGGCCTTCCACTGGGGATTGTATCGGACAGGGGCTCGCAATTTACAGCACATTTTTGGAAAGTCTGGTGTGAAGAACTTGGCATTCAATCCTCCCTATCCACCAGCTTCCATCCCCAAACGGACGGCCAGACCGAAAGACTGAACCAGACCCTCAAACAGTATCTGTGCAGTTATGTGGACCACGCTGCAGACTCCTGGGTGGAATGGCTCTGGGTAGCAGAAATAGCCTATAATAACTCCAGGCACTCCTCCACGCAGTTCTCTCCCTTCTTCCTTGCATCTGGTCATCACCCTCGTTTCCTCCCGTTTCTCCTCCCTCGCGCCCACAGCAAACTTCCCGAGGTTCAGAACAGAATCAAAGCCATTCACACAGCACTCAAACACGCCAGAGAGAAACTGCACTTAGCCAAATCACGCTCTAAGGCTCAAGCCGATAAACATCGGCGAGCCCCTCCGAAGTATCGCAAGGGAGACAGAGTGTGGTTGTCCACAAAACACATCCGATTCAGAAAACCTAGCGCGTTCAATCCGAAATTCATCGGACCATATCCTGTGGTGCGCCACGTGAACCCTGTGGCGGTGCAGCTGCGACTACCCCAGCATCTGCGCATCCATCCCGTGTTCCATGTCTCCCTACTGAAGCCCTCCTTCTGTCCCGTCCGCAAAGTCCCGGATCCGGTCTGGGTACACCACGAGCAGGAATACGTGGTGAGACGGGTGCTGGATTCCAAGCTGATTAGAGGGAAGTTGTGGTACCTTCTTGCGTGGAAGGGTTACGGCCCGGAAGAGAACTCCTGGGAACCTGCCTCTGCGGTCCATGCGGATCGCCTGGTGGCGGCCTTCCACCGCAGCAATCCGGCAAAACCTGGTCCCTCTCTCGCCACTGGAGGCGGTGTGAAGGGGAATGTGCTGTCATGCTCACGCCGGCGGTAGGAACCACCGCGGAACTACAACCCCCAAGAGTCACAGCAGCCACGCGCTCCACCTGACCGCAAGCACGGCTGCCCATAAAGCCGACTCGACGCAAGGGGGCGGTGCCAATGATTCCCGCTCGACCTGATCCCTATCAACGGCCCGTTATCCAGCATCGTCCGCTCCTGCCGAAGCAAAGGACGCCGTCAGTCTGCGATTCGCTCCAGAAACTCTTGTATCCTGAAGCCTTCTGTCTGCCAACGCTACGATCTACCGAGAAAGAGGTGAGAGACTCCCCCTCCTGTCCATGACCCCGTAATGCCCCTGGATTGTACGAGACAACGCCTCCAGGGTGCGCGTGTGCACTCCTCCGCTCTTCCTCCGAGTATCGGAAGAGTCGCCGCGTGAACCGCAAGCAGAATTCCTACCGGGTCCTCTAAACATTGGAAGGCTCCGCGGGAAGGTTCCCAAGTACCTCCCGTTATTTCCGCTTGGTGTGTTCCCTTAGTCATCTCTACGGAACCTACGGTCACGGTGCTCCTCAGCCCCACGGATACCTGGGCTTAAGAGTAGTAGCGCCCTTGACGGTGTAGGTGATACACCAAACACCCATACTTCCTAGCGGAACCATCATGCACAGCGCTCCTCGGCCCCACGGATACCTGGGCTGGAAGTAGCAGCGCCCTCGGCGGTGTAAGAGTTTCACCAAACACCCATACTTCCTAGCGGAACCATCTTGCACCGCGCTCCTCGGCCCCAAGGATACCTGGGCTGGAAGTAGTAGCGCAACAGGTGGCTCCTGCGAAGCTCAAGAGCCTTGAGCTAATCCTGTCACAGAACCATTGAATCCTAGAACCAAACCCAGAGACCGTCGCCGAACCCCGCTTCTAATCGTGAGGCCTTGGGCCAGTGCAGTTAACTGGACCCGACTCACCATATGAATACCGACCTCTGATCAACCCATCAAGGGACAACGAAAGAGACAGGTACAGCAGGGTGCATACGGAGAAAGCTCTCATCACAGAGAGGGAAAGATTAACGTCGCCTCTAACCCCTCTCTCCTTGTCTCGTTTCAGGTATCCCTCCCAGCTGCCTCCGTCCTTTCCTTCCCTCGCCCACCTGTCTCCTGCTCCCGAGGGTCTTTATACGCATCCGGGCAGGGGACGGATGGGAGGGGGACCCCTCTATAGCATCAGCGTCATCCCGAGGAGAAGACACCGGGTACCTCACGACAAGAAGAAACAAACCCACATGAACAAGCCAATGGCCTTTGAAAGACCTGCAAACTGTGTGTGCCCAGGAAGCTGGGCTGAGGTGACAGAGGGTGACACACAGAGGGAGGGAGAGGGGCAGAGAGAGGGACAGAGACAGAGGTGGACACAGGGAGACAGACAGAGGGAGGGAGGAGGCTGACAGAGGGAGGGAGAAGGGGAGACGGACAGAGGGAGGAGGCTGACAGAGGGAGGGAGCAAGGGAGACGGACAGAGGGAGGAGGCTGACAGAGGGAGGGAGAAAGGGAGACGGACAGAGGGAGGAGGCTGACAGAGGGAGGGAGAAAGGGAGACGGACAGAGGGAGGAGGCTGACAGAGGGAGGGAGAAAGGGAGACAGAGGGAGACCAAATCACCCTTGGGTGGTTTGGCCATGTCCGCTCGTCAGCAGGTGGACTGTGTGCATGTAGACAAGGTTTGGCACTGCGTGAACCCCCCCTTCAACCTTTGATAAACACTGGGCCATGTGTCAATCTGTGCACGAGTACATCCATGCTGCAGGCACAAACAGAACCTTACACCCAGTATACCCACCCACTGTGTTTATCAGAACCCTGTCACAAATTGTTAAGTTACCTACCTGCATTCTCAAATAGCATGCAAAAACACCATTTGGCCACGTACAGTGCAACACGTAAGGCGGCTCTGCATGGCTTGCTACGCCCGCTCACTACACTGCTGACTGCGTTCACAAAAGATGCATCAAGTAAGATTGTGTCACACATAGGTAAAGTGTCGAAAGCTGTGGCCAAGGGACAAGCCCATGCACAAGTTCACTGTGAGAGGAATGCTCGCCAAATCCAACCACCCAGAGGAACTGTGCCTAATCAAAAATGAATGAAAATGGATGTCGCATGTAACACAATTAACACTGTCTCTCTCACACACAGGTCAACGTCATCGATCTCCCCCCAACACTGGGGGGAAGACTCACAGGACCAGGCTCTGCGTGAAGAGGACCCCACCGGCAGCGACGACTCTCACCACTCCGTGGATGACCCAGACCAACCTGGTCCCTCTGGTGTCCAACCACCTGCAGCACCTGCGTCAGGTACAACTGTGCCAACCACCACCCCCATTACTGTCACATCCCAGGAGACACCCAGGAGCCCTGCCCGCACACAACAACACAGCCAGTCTGTCCAGGAGGGACAAGGTGCTCCGGGCACCCAGGAGGAGGCAGGCGACACCGCAAATGCCATCCCTCAGGGGTCCCGGAGACCCGATGTGCCCACAACGGCAGGCTAGGCGCAAGTGGGCAGGGGTGGTGGGAGTGGAGGACGGCAGAGGCGCGAACCTAACCAGTTGGCTCAGGAACCGGTAATGTCACACGTCCACAACATCCTGGACGCATACCGGCGTGACTCCAGAGGCATCGACCAGGTAGTGGAGACCCTCAATGAGATGAAGACCCTGCAGGTCAAGCATCGTGCCAGTCATCTACAACACCATGGACGGATGGAGGCAAGACTGGCTGAGCTCCTGGCGGTGCACAGGGACGTGAGCCAATCACTCCGTCAGATCGCCCAAAGCCTGGCAAACCCTCCCTGTGCCACCAGGCGTAGACCAGCACCAGAAACAGGGAGGGAGGAGGAGGAGGATTCATCTGACGGAGCGTCCCTAGCATCGTCAAGGCCTGCTTCTGAGGGTCCCGCAGGAAGGTGGGTCGTCCACGCAAAAGACCGTGAGAGTCAGCGGAACATCATCATCTCCCAGGTCACCTGGCCTGGCACCTGGCCCTCTGGCCCAACATCAGCACAGCAGCAACTGACATTCTCTGCCACGTGGCCTTGCTGGTCACTGTCTGACCAATGTTGACAAAGACTGTGGCACAGACTCTGATGACTTTCAATGGCAGGATACCAACTCCCCCTGTGAACTTTGGATTCTACACTCCCGCAAAGCACCTCTTGTCACCCCCCCAAACACGTACCCCAGCACCAATAAAAATCATCACAATCACAAGATGATGCCGTCAGTTTGCATCATTACATTACATGTGTGTGTTGTAAAGTCAAACCATGCCTGATTTCAGAAGTAACTCCAAACATCCATACCCTGGGGTCTGAGTCTGGCACAGGACACACATGGGTCACAATGTACCATCCAAGACAGACATGGAGCACCTTACTCACCCGTGATGGGCCCAACCAGCTGATGGGGTGCCCGCACAACTGTGCCTACAGACCTATTTAGAAGAGCAACAGTCATGCGCAGAGGTCAGGGATCATGTGGAGTGTCCTGGGGTGGGAGTCCCAGGTATGTGTAGACACGTGGCAGAACCATGTCCTGCATGCTTGAGTCAGGTGGATGTGGAGAATGGTGGGCCAGCCAAGGTTGGATGCATGGAGATGGCACAATTGGGTGTTGGATCACAGTGCCACAAGGTTGTGTTGTGGTTGTGGGGTGCATCCTGAGTGTGTGCGTGGATTGAGAAGGTCATCCTGCAGCTGGCAGTGATCCACTCCCCCCATCTCTGTTGGACGTTGATGTGGCCTGGTCGCCGGATGTAGTAGCAGAGCTGTGCAGATGCACCCTGGATGTGGACAAGTATCATGGGATTTCTTATGCACATGTCCGTAGAGTGCAGGGTAGGATTAGACACGGATGTCGTAGTTGACCTGGGGGATGGTCTCCCTCTTGCCTTGAGGTGGATGGAACTGGGGATCTTGTGCATAATGCAGAGTGTGCTGCCGCATGAGGCACAGATGCTGCTGATCAGCATAGCACATGTCAGCAAGCAATCCATGATGAACACCAGCTCGTTTGCGTGGACACTGGGTGCCCTTGCTGCAGGCCCTGCAGCAGCATGCGCCATGTCAAGAAAACAATGCCACAAGTAGCACACAAAGACAAGGAACACAGGAAGGAACTATGCAAAAGGTGTATGTCAAGGATAGAATGTCTGGTTCAACATGGCACACACACACACAATGGATTCACATGCAGCACAGTGTGACATGCCACAATACCTACACAGCCATGGACATCATGCACAATACAGAATCTAATCCCTGACAAACAGCTTGCATCTTGCTACTCTACACATAGACTCATATGCACCATCTCTGAGAACAATGCCAGACATGCCGCATGCACAGTGGCAACAGACCACCATTGACAGAGATGAGGCACCTTGGAGGCAGAGGGACACCTTTATTACTCATGTGTGTCGGAATGCTAATGCAACTCTGTCAACACATACACAGGTCATGTGGATGAACATGTGGGACCAACACTGGCACCCCCCTTACCACCACAGATGCTGGAAATCCATGGCACTGGCACACAAGTGACGGGTTACAGCTAAACACCCCTGCTGCTCACGGAGAGGCTGCTATACACCATTGCGCCCCTAATGGGGAATTCACACACCATGTCAACCCGGTGCAACCCGTATGTTTCCGAGGGCAGTGTTAAACACATTGATGGCTCCATCACAATCCACAATCCCATTACAGATGAGTGTCACCAAGTCTGACCATCAATTCAGGTGAATTCAGCTCCATGTCATGTGCCCCATGGTGATTCCACATGTATGTAAAGTATCCAAACATGAACAGGAGCAGTGCACACACATTCAAAACAAATACCACTCCCAAAAAGACATGCTGCATCCCTTACCCGAAGGAGATTTTCGAACTTGTCCGTGCATGTAACGCTGATTCAGCACATGTTGCTGTGTTCATGAGGAATAGCAGGAGCACAACAATGCCACCAGCAGACAGCATGCACAAGTACCTGTGGATGGGAGACACACCAGAAGTCAGCCAAAAGAAGCACATCCGCATGCATGTGCATGTACTCGACACGTATAAGGTTGTCAACATGCTAGGTGAAACATTCTTCTATTGCACCATCACTCGAGTGACACATCCAAACACACCTCTGACTCACTTGGCAGACATGCAGATGGACACACACATTGCAACACTTGCCACACACGGCCCAATGCGTGCACACTCAGACACTGGAACTCACCACTAAGCAAAGAAGTTGCGTATGAGACGACTCCGCATGTCCTCTACCGCCTCCTCCTCCTCCACATCACTTGCCTCGTGACCAAGCCCTTCATCCTCCATGGGTGGATGGTCCTGCTCATCTGGATCCAGGATGAGTGGCACAGCTTTCTCCACTGCCATGTCGTGCAGTATGCAGCACACGAGGAATATCTTGCAGACCTTCACCGGTGCATATGGGAGAGCGCCACCGGTCTTGTGGAGGCAACGGAATCGGCTCTTCAGGAGGCCAAACGTCCTCTCTATCACTCGCCTGGTCCGCCCATGGGTGTTGTTTTAGCGGTGATCGGCAGCCGTGCTGGGGTTGCGGAGAGGTGTGATCAGCCATGGCATGTTGGGATAGCCAGCGTCCCCTACATGGAAACATCATGGACAAGAGTGGGTCAGGAGAAGCAGTAAGACAGGAAGATGACGTTAAATACAGGACTGCCAGAGTATACCCACCAACAATACATGCTCGTTCGTTGCGCAGCTGCAGCATCATTTCAGCCACCCTGCTACGCCTCATGATGTAGGCATCGTGTGCTGATCCTGGAAAACGAACACAGACATGTGAAATCACCATGTTGGCAAGACACACCACAAGGGCATTAATGGAGTGGTAATGCTTGCGGTTCCTATACGCTACCTCCTGTGCCTGTGGTGGTACCAAAGCCACATGTGTTCCATCTATGGACCCAATGACATGGGGCATCCCTCCCAGGGCATAGAACTCACGCTTGACACCTGTCAACTGCTCAGGAGTTGGGAATTTAATGAACTCATCCAGGTGCTCCAACATGGCCTCTAAAAAATCATGCAGAACACGGCTGAACATGGTTTGGGACATGCCACCGACATGGGCAATGGTATGTTGAAAGGTACCCGTGGCCAAGAAATGTAGGGCTGCCATCACCTTCATCTTGGGTGTCAGTGCAGTAGGATACCTGTGTAGCGGTTGGAGGTGTGGTGCCAGCCGTGTCGTTGGGGGAAGCGGTAGCGGCGTATACAGTCATGTTCCCTCAGGTCAGCCAAGTCCGGAATTGCTCGAGGGAGAGGCGGAGCCCTGCAGTGAATTAGAAGGGACAACGAAGAGTGAGTACAGTACACCACCAATATCAATGTACTGAGCACATGCTCAACAGGCAATACACATATGCTACATACAGAGTCAGGTCTGTGCAATATGCCCTGGACACGTATGCCAGGCATGTGACACTCCTAGCAAGAGCCAGCTACAAACGTTGATTCTCAACCTCAATATGCCATGCCATGAAACTAGCTGTGGGCCAGTGTAAGTGAGCAGGCAGACGCATTACAGGAGTTACAGACATCCAAATATGTGCAGAAGAAGGATGTTTATTGTACAGACAGGTTGCGGAACACTAGAGGCACAGGTCACATGTCATAGAATAAGGACAGACCACACACCTTGCCATGAAGGATTACATGTCAAGACTGATCACACATACATAGAGAGTATGCAGATATGTCCTTGTTTTGGAACTCCGTGTCGATGCATACATACACACCTTACGTCGGATTACACATGTGTGCTGGTGTGCGTAACAGTGTGCCATGCCCATCTACACACAGACACATGTTGGTTGCAGCAACTGCAGATGCATTTGACCAAACACCTACAGCAAACCTATGGGAACACATGACACACACATGACATAGCTACAGCGTGCAACATGGGCATTCACTTGTCTGGGGTAATATTACGTGTACCTGGCATCAGGGGACATTTGCGGGTGTCGGTGACTGTGCCATGCCAGTGACGCATGGCCCACCAAGTCTGTATTACATGCACACATGTCAAAGGAGTGAAGGGGATGTGTGGCACATAGGGCACCATCACACGTGACATGTGTACACAGCTCATCATACTTTAATTAGCTTCACACCTCAGGAGTATGGTGCCACATCACAGCCTGACCCACCTGTGCCAGACACATGTAGTACTGCACAGACAATGCCTTGATGTCCAGCCTTGGCGAAGTATGACAGCTCAATTCCTTCCTGTGTGCCGCCTGTCACCACTGTCAGGTGTGAAACGCACCGTACATACGCTCTGAGGGCGTGTGTAGGGTCCCTATCACTATGGGAGTGCTGGCGTATGCGTACGCCATAGTGATACGGACCGTACACGCATGTGTAGGGTCCCTCTCACTATGGGAGTGCTGGCGTACGTGTACGCCATAGTAGTTCGGACCGTACACACGCGTGTGTACGGTCCCTATCACAATGGTGGTGCTCGCGTACGTGTACGCCATAGTAGTTTGGACCGTACACACACATGTGTACGGTCCCTATCACTATGGGGGTGCTCGCGTACGTGTACACCATAGTAGTTCGGACCGTACACACGCGTGTGTACGGTCCCTATCACAATGGTGGTGCTCGCGTACGTGTACGCCATAGTAGTTTGGACCGTACACACACATGTGTACGGTCCCTATCACTATGGGGGTGCTCGCGTACGTGTACACCATAGTGGTTCGGACCGTACACACGCGTGTGTAGGGTCGGTCCGTATCACTATGGCGTACGCATACGCCAGCACTCCCATAGTGATAGGGACCGTACACACGCGTGTACGGTCCGTTGCAATGCATTTGGGGTGCCCTAGGGCTGTGGAACGCACCGTACCTGTGTTTTAACATAGGATTGACACATGAGGGACAAGTATAGGGGCCTAAATGCATGCTGGTTGTCATGGAGACCGAGTTTCATGTTTGAATTTTGCATCATGTGGCCAGCAGAAGTCGGTTGGAGACAATATACTTTGTTGCAATGTGGTTGTTGACATTACATCATGCTCAATTTTTAAACCATGCAAAGCCTGTCACTGGGGTAGTTTTAAAGTGATTGGAGGACACGTAGGATGCAAATGTGACTGAGCCAATCACTCTGTACTCATGTAAATGAAATAGGCCAGCAAGGAAGATATAAGGCAGCCAGGTCCCTTGAGAGAGCACTTGCCTGCACATCCTTTCATTCCACAACACTGCTGCTGCTTGTGATTCCTCTGGCACCATGTCCAGGTCTGTGGAGAGGGCCCAGCCATTCACCATGGAGGAGAATATGGCGTTGGTGGATGTGATCCTCCCACAATACACCATGCTGTATGGTCGACCAGGGGAGCAGGTGAGTGCAGACTCCACTAGCTTAAACTGTGCCCCTTTTTGTGACTGTGAGTTCTGGCATTGTGTCCAGGTGTGACAGACATGCAGGGTTCTTCATAGTGGGTCCCAGGGGGGGGAAGGGCTCATGTCTCCCATGCAGAGCATGCTGTAGTTCCTGTGTGCACAACGCACTTGCATAGTGCTCACTGTGACGATCACTGCATGGTGCATGCCGCTTTCGTACTGCCTAATCCTCCTGGAAATGTTGTTTCTACAGTCCTGATGTGAGTCTGTGCTCCCCCCAGGGTGACAGGTGCCAGTACCCACAGATGTGTGTCTGTTCAGTGTACCTGTGGTGAGAGTGTCCAAATGATGTGGTCGTCCCCTGGACATTGGTGTGTGTGTGTGAGTCCCCTGTCATGTGGGTGTGTGCATATGTGGAGGGTTGCACCCCAGCTGCATGTGGGATGGATATACCCTGCCCATCTGATGTGAGCAGGGAGCTGTGCTGGATGTCTGCCGTGCTGAGACAGCCCCACATCTGTGACACCCCCATTCTAGTGGCACATGTGCAGAGTGAGGTTTGTAGCGGCAGTTGCCAATGCCAGGTGATTGTTCAGTGCCTGTGTGTGTCTGTGTACTCTGCTGAGGTAGCATAAGTGGGCTGGGGCATGTGACTGCTTAGGGGTACTGTTCAGATTCCTGGTGTAGCTTGGGATGCACAGTGTGAGCCTGCATCATTGATTGTGTTGCACCCCTCATGCCACCTGTGTACTTTCAATGGCACCTACTGCATTTGCCCATTCCCAGGAGGATGATGTCACTATGACAAAGGTGCAATGAGTTGGCTGCATACTATGGCCAGTTCAAACATGCATAATTTGTAATATGTGTGTCTCTGTATCATTGATAAGGTGGATTGATGTATTGTCACTTTTGCATCCTCACAGGTAGGCGTCTGTGCCAAGGGGGAGATCTGGAAGCAAGCCGTCAGTGCCGTGAGGAGGACGGAGGGTCCGAAGCGGCGCCTAGCCCAGGTGAGGAAACGCTGGCAGGATATCCGGTGCTGGACGCGGAGGATCGCACGGGTCCTGCTGGGGGACTCACCTGAGAGCCACAAAAAGCGTGGGCGCTGGCGTCTGACTCACATCCAGAAGCGTGTGCTGGCGGTGGTCTTCCCCGACTTGGACAGGCGCTTACTGGAGAAGCAGCAGCAGGAAGGGGGTAGGTACATGTGTGTTTGTTGTGTGTGACCAGCTTTTGGAAGTGCGCAGTTGCATGGATACACTGCCAGGGTTTAAATGTGCAGTGCATATCCTGTTCCCCAAAGTAAAGCGGTGCTGTTCTTCCTCCCTTCCCCTCCTTGCCATGTGTTGCCTGGTCTGTGTGTAGTCACTCTTGCACAAGGTTATCTAGGCTGGCAGTTAATTCAAGTGCCCAATGCTTGCAGCATCATGTGTGGGGGTGGTGTGTAACAGGTTTTTGGACGTTGCCTGTGCCCTGGCCAGTTCTGTCATTGTGGGGTCCATGTTAGTTGGCACTGATGCTGAGTCCCGACATGGGAGTGTGTGTTTCATGTGTACTGCCTTACTGCCTGCATATCGAATGTTGTGCCCTCTGACATGATGTGCTTGAGTGTGAGATATGCATAGTGCAGGGATGGTGGCTTGTGTTCCAGTCATATCCATCCAGGGCCACAGAGTAGTGTGGCCACTACAGTCCCCTGGGGCACCTTTTCCTAGGTATCATGTGTGTCATCAGACAATGTGAACATTCTCTGTGTCTTCAGCATAGTTTGGGCCCTGTGGCATAGTACCCTGGCCTCATTTGTATTCACGTATACTGTGCTACATGTGTCCACTGTACAGGGTTACCTAATTTAGCTGGTGCATACTCACAGGGGCCAGTGCCTGTGTGTCTTGGTACAACTATCTGATGATGGTTGTTTGTCAGTGATATATGTGGACAGGCGCACCAGGGGTAGTTTGTGTACGATCAGGATTTATTGCAGGCCATGTGTTTTCATCCCAGACTAAGAGGTGTAAGTACTTCCTCTGTCTCAATCACATTGTCTCAGGTGGGGGGGGTTGGTGCGGGCAAGGCCTACATGTCCAAACCTGAAGTCTCCTTGCTCGGTCTGGCCAGTGTGTGATGTTTGTGTGGACAAACACTCAAGGTGCAGTGACCCAGTCATGTTGGCCATGATTTTCAGTATTACCTTTGCAGCATGTCCCAAGAGTTGATAGACATGGTTCCTGCTCATCCCTTTCTTGGCTACGCTGTGTGTCACAGATGCTGTGCTAGATTGTCCCCAGAGCCTGGCTCCTCTGTACAATTTGATATCAAGTTATTTGCTATTGTGTCATGCTCTCCATATTTTAACAGTGGCATGGTGGGTCAACAAACTGTGTGTTGCAGGGACTACATATGTACCTTGTATTGTGGATGTTACTCTTGTTGCTTTTCAGGCTATGCACTGTGACCTATGTAGAGTTGACTCATGTGACATATGTATACAGGTATCTGATTTCTCCTGTCTCTTCACCTTGCCCACAGCATCGTCGGGGGACTACGAGGGAGACACTGGCACGGGCCGTGAGGAGGGAGCGAGCACCAGTGGCAGCAGTGCTGAGTTGGCTGGCAAATCGAGTGGCACGGAGGCCGACGGGAGTGCAGCGGAGGACCTGTCCAGTCAAACCACCACCGACTATGACGCTGACGGGTCCGAGGCTGAGCTCTCCGAGGGGGCGGAGGCTGCTCCCACAGCTGACAGCAGCACTCCATCACTACCCGCCCCCTCCATTCCGATCACCGGCCTTCCACTTGCTCGTGTCCCTTCCTGCCATGCTAGGTCACCACGTGTCTCCTTCTTGCCAGGCACCGCACCCCCTGCCCCTGTCTCCACTGCTGCCACCAATGCCGAGTCTATGGACATCCTGCGGCAGTTGCAGGTTGGTCAGACTGCGATGCTTAATGTCCTCCATGGCCACAGACGAGTGCTCAACCAGATGGAGGCATACATGGAGGGCATTTCAGCTGCGCAGTCTGACCAACGCAACTTGCTGAGGTCCATAGACTCGACACTGACTGCAGCAGTGGGTCTCCTGCAGCGCTACGTCCCCCCCTACCCCTGAACCATCCACACTTCCCACTCCCATGCCTGTCCAAAGCACACTCAGACGTCCCCATGCACGCACCCCACCAGACACAGGCACCACACCACCAGGGGAGGCAAAGCGCACACCTCCTGGCACGCACACACAGGGTGAAGTAGGCACACCCACTGGGTCGGGGGGGAAATGGAAGACACACAGCCAGAGTGGGAGTCCTCATTCCTCACGACCACCACCCTCCAAATCCACTCCCCTCAGCTCTCCTGGCCAAGAGTCGGACACAGGGTCAGTCCTGCCCAGTGTGTCCATCAGCCCCAGTGTGGCACCACCCCGCAAGCGGTGGAGGCAGGACACCGGCAGGGGAGTTGAGTCCCCCCCCTGTCCACACCCTCCACCAGTAGCGCTGCGACCCATCCCTCCGACCCCCCCCTCCTTGGGGCCTGTGGTTCCTTCGGGTGCAGGGGAGATGCTGGGCGACCTGGCAGTAGTGTGCAGTGCCGTGCTCGAATCCACCTTTGGCGCTACCCCACCCCCTGTGTTGGAGTCGTCCGTTCCTGCACCCACAACACCTACCCTTGCCCCTCCTGTCCCTGCGGTGCCTGGTCCTTCCCCCCCACATGATGCCCCCCCCGTGGATGACAAGGTAGTCTGAACTGTGCAGGCAAGCTAGGGGACATGCATCCCAATGTGTCCCCCACCTGGATTGGAACTATGGACTGCCCTATGGGCCTTGTGCATATGGAAATTTTCATACAATACATTTTAGACCATTGCTGAATAAAGCTATTTTATTTTCCTTGGCACACTACTGCTTTTCTGGCATTGCTGTTGGTGGTGCTGCTCCATGATTTGGGGTGGCGATAATGTGTTAGATGTCTGGGATATGTTGTAGTGTGCTGGTCGTGGGGTGGACCCTGTTATCTGTGTGCCATCACACGGTATTTGCTATCAAACTTTGCTCATGTAAGCTGTTACTGCATGGTGACATTGTCCCAAGGTGTGTACCTTCCTCTGTGGACCCTGACATCTTCCCTGCAGGGTGTTGTGAAGACATTTGTGCAGTGCTGTGTCTACATTTGCTGGGTGTGTGACGGACCCCTTCAACTTTGGCCATGCATGCTGGGCAAGGTCTCCACCTGCATCATTTGTGGCATCCTTGGGGGTCACTGTACTTGTGACTGGAGTAAATTGACATGACTTCATGTGTACATGTTACCTTTTCCGCACTATGCATGTGTGTACTCCCAGCCTCGCACACATGTGTTTCGTGTTCTGCTGGATCTTTGATCACCTGACTGACAATTGTGGGCATTGTATCTGTGGGTACTCCACCCCTTTCTTTCCATGGGCACAGCTGGGAGGACTCTGCACCCACCCCTCCTATGTCTGGGCACTGCTGGGAGGACTCTGCACCCACCCCTCCTATGTCTGGGCACTGTTGGGAGTGATAGGCACCCACCCCTCCTATGTCTGGGCACTGCTGGGAGTGATAGGCACCCACCCCTCCTATGTCTGGGCACTGCTGGGAGTGATTGGCACCCACCCCTCCTATGTCTGGGCACTGCTGGGAGGACTCTGCACCCACCCCTCCTATGTCTGGGCACTGCTGGGAGGACTCTCACCCACCCCTCCTGTGTCTGGGCACTGCTGGGAGTTATAGGCACCCACCCCTCCTGTGTCTGGGCACTGCTGGGAGTGATAGGCAACCACCCCTCCTATGTCTGGCCATGTACGCTCCATGCATACATGGGTGGGGGTTACGCTCTGGACATACACTGGTGGGGTGGCAATACGCTCCATTCATACACGTGTGGGGGTACGCTTCCTACATACCCGTACCCACGCTCTGCGGGCCTGGGTACGGGACGTACCCATGCCTTTGGAACATGGGTACGGTGCGGACCCCCAATGTTGACGTGCCGTAGGGGTCCGCGCCGTACCCAGCACTTCAGAGCGTGGGTACAGGCCGTATCACGCACACACCTACGTCACCCCAACAATGGCGGTACGACCCGTACCCACGTTCGGAAGGCCTGGGTACGGGCCGTACCAGCATCGTTGGGGTGATGTAGGGGTACGCGTGGTCTGACCCATGCCCACGATCTTCAAGCATGGGTAGGGTGCGGACCCCTACGACACCCCAACATTGGGGGTCCGCACCGTACCCACGCTCTTAAAGCATGGGTACGGTGCGGACCCCCAATGGGGTGCCGTAGGGGTGCGCACCGTACCCAGGCCTTCTGGGCGTGGGTACGGGTCGGACCACGCGTGCCCCTACATCACCCCAACAATGCTGGTACGGCCCGTACCCAGGCCTTTCGAACGTGGGTACGGGTCGTACCGCCATTGTTGGGGTGACGTAGGTGTGTGTGTGGTACGGCCCGTACCCACGCTCTTAAGGCGTGTGTACGGTACGTACCGGATTTGTTGTGTTGGCGGTTCGCGTCATCACCCACTTCCGTTGTGGCGGACGCTGGCGTTGCTGGACACGCCCCCACCCCCTCGAGGTGACCAGGCCCTGGAGGTCAGGTATGTGCAGGGCATGTATGACTTGTGACATGGGTGGGGGTTTGGTTTCCTGCCCCTGCCCCCCCCCCTTTGCCCTTGGGTGTGGTTCTGACCTTCTGCGGCATCTGCATCGATACCTGTAGAGCAGGTGGACTGCTTTGAGGGCCGGGATGACACGTAGGTTCGGGTCCATGGCTGTCCGTCGCGTACAGGTGCTCCTTGTGCGCGTCGTCCTGATTTCCCGGCAGTTTTTGGCAGCCGGAAAATATAATCCGTGCGGGGTGACGTCGGTGCGGATCGTACTTCCTGGTTCGTGGACCGCAGGCTGAATGCGTCCCGACGTCACGTCGGCGCTGTCTCGGATCACATTGGTATGTATTTTTTCGTCGGTCGGTGTTTTTTACGATTCGTACGGGAATGGTGTTTCCGTGCGAATCGTACTTGCATGTTTGTAATGTTTTTTAACCGGGTACGAGTCGGACGGAGAAAATGCTCCGTCCGACGGTTCGTACCCGGTTTCTCCAGGATCGGAATCGGCACCTTAATTTGAAGAGGTAATGTGTGGTAAATGTATATCCACTAGTTCTATTTCATATACTTATTTAAACTAAATTAATTTACAAATATCTTTTAAACAATCAACTTCAATAACTTTCCCTATATTTCCTATTGGGAGAAATGCAGGGGAAGTCACTAAACGTATATTTATGGTCATAAAAAGAGTTGTAAGAAGCTCAATGTAAGTTCATACCTGGAACTCTCCTCTCAGAAATGCAGAATAGCAAAAAGGGGAGATTTACACCCAAGTGTTAGACTGTGTCCGCACAGGAGTAGGTCCACTCGTGTAACTTTATCTTTGTAAATCGGTCCTTTATTGAATGAATAAAGGTGCACCCCAGCCTGGATACATGATGGGTTTTAGTGCTCTATAGAAGTCTTTAATAATCCTGCACCCACTTGTAAGCACTCATTAGGAACAGGATGTTGTAGAAACACATGATAATGTTCAGCTGATCAACGCTTCCTTGGGAAATCAAACTTTTTAAAAAACATTTTTTACTTCCTTTCCAGCCAGTCTGTATAGCTATTAGTCTGTTACTCAATTTTGACAGCATTGAAAATCCCTCGAAAGACTTATTTTATATTTTTGTCCCAAAATAAACACAAAATACAAATAGAAGACTAAAAGTTAGTAAAAATGGAAAACAGGGAGCATTATACTATATAATCACACCATTAACCTTTCCCTAAAAAGCTTAACTAATTTATTGATTGTATTTTCATTTTAAATACACAGAAGCTCATTTAGAGCATGAGGAAGCAGGAGCACCAGTACATTTTAGCAGTACTCCCACCTCCCAATCTTGCAGCGCCCGCCCCCCACTTAGAGGCTGGGGTTATGGTGGCGAAGTCTCAGCAGACTCTGATAACATGAACTCCACCAGCTCAAAGAATTAAACACACTGCATAATTGTCTCATACCGCTCAGTGCTCTGTTTTAGAGAACAATACCTTAGACAAGCTAAAATCTGGTTCTCCATTGTATTATTTGAACATCATAGAATGCTGTTCCTAGGCCTGCTTTTCACATTGTTTGCTGGCTCTGACAGCAGGCATTGCAACACCACAGCACAGCAGTTGTAAGCTATTGTAGAAGAGCAGCTGTGTTGTTTTCTTATTATGGATGATTAGTGATGGCACAACCAGACTGTAGTAAACAGAAATTACAGATTGGTATAAAAAAATATTTCAGATTTGTAAGTAAAAAAACATTTTTTTAAGTACTTCTTTTGCAGATAACTACTTGCCTGAAAATAATGTCATCATTGTGCATGTGTATCTTGTTTGCCTGTGAAGGGGCCCAGGATGCATCTTTTCCCACACTCAGTATATCCTGTACCTCAAGCACTTCAACAGAGAGATAACACGCCCCTCAAATGAACTTACAGAGCCTTTCTGAGCGCGCTCTCTTTTTGGCAGAAGTGTGATAACACTTCGAGGCTCTGCTTAAATGCAGTTCATGTCATCAATCATTGATCACCTGCCTCTGTTATTTTACAGTGAGTTTTAGTGACACTTTAGGTAATCTCAGACAGTGTAGGCCAGCAATGTTGTATTGATTACTTCTACCTTCTGTCTACATCTGTTTGGTGGAGAGTGCGTGCATTCAGCTCTCTGTAAACTTATTAAGTACATGTTTATGTCTCTGGATATGTTTACTTTAGGTTGTGCACATTGGTATTGTTTATAGTGTGTTGTTAATTTTGTTCTACATCTAAGTATTGTTTTTATGAATTTTAATTTTTTTGGTATATTTTATTGAGATATTTTAACAATTAAAGAAGTATCTAACTACCTAGAGAGACAGCCTGAGAATACCGACCTAGCCCAATTGATATGCTCTAGCCCTTTAGTTAAATGTGACAGTTTAGGATCTGAGGCATTAATAACTGAGCCACTAGGTAGCTCATGTACTAATGCTGAGCATGTGATCGAGATGGAGGGTGAGATTCAAAGTTCACTAACAACTCAAAAACATCCTTGTTTCTCAGCACTTGAGGCAGGGTTGACTTTTCTTTCTTGGAACCTTGCTGGAATTGGTAATAAGTTAATCTCTCCTGAATGGTGTAGCTTTGTTGACCAGTTTGACATCATCCTCTTTCAGGAATCCTGGTCACTGGTCCCAGTACATCGTTTGGGGTTCCTTAATTTTCAAACACCCGCTATTAAAAAAACTAAAGGTCGGCCATCAGGGGGTTTGATAATTTGGATCCGCCAATCACTATGCTGCAAAATTAAGCAACAGAGCTCCCTATCAAATGACATCTTGTCAGTGAACATCACATCGGCATCTGGTCATGGAGTGGCAATTTTTAACATTTATGCTAGAGGGATGGTCGGGGGAAACACATCCGATGTAATCACCGCTCTCGGCCTCCAGCTCATAGCACTCCCAACCCAGCTGTCCATCATTGTGGGAGGTGATGTTAATACTACATTTGAGCCACTTGGACCTGAGGACCAATTTCTCGCTGCTGAGGAGGATAGCAAATGGGGCGTCCCACAGTTGGAACTTCCCGTAGTTAAAAGATGGTCAGCAGTAGCTATCCAACTCAAAGCCTTATGCTTAGAGAGAGGGCTCAGAGCAGTCAATGGGCGTAGCCCGTCTGATCGCCAGGGAGTAAAAACATTTGATAATGGTAGGTTCTCCAGTCGCATAGATTACATCCTGGTGGATATTAGAGAATGGCATAGGCTGATTGATATGACCATAATATCTAGGGTGGAAAGTGACCACAACCCTCTCTGCATGGAATTTCAAGCATTCAATGGGTTTAGAGAACCTAATTTAGGAGGGGGGATAACCACCTTGGACATTGTAGCATCGAATAACATGCGCCACGTTAAATGGGGCAGATTTATTGAGAACCCGGAGAAGCTGGAGGACCTTAAAAAAGTGGTGATTGATGAAGTGGTTAACTTAAACATTCAATCTGCCAATCAAAATTTTCCCCAAATTATGCTTGAGGCTCATACCCAATTCTTTAATAAACTTCAAGGGTTCTTTACGAAAACCACAAAAGCAGACAAGACCAAGAAATTAAAAATACCTGAGGCGGGATGGTACAACAAAGCTTGCAAAGTAGCCCGACAGAACCTCAGTGCTGAACTTAGATCTAGAAATATTCCAGGTGTGAGAAAGGCTAGAAAGATATACAGGCACACACAGAAAGTGGCCAAGAAACAGTGGGATGAGGAACAGTGGCGTGATCTGAAACATGCTTGTGTAGCTAAAGATCAAAAGCAATTTTGGGCCATAATCAAGTGGGATAGAGGAGGGATCGCCCAACTGCCCCCAAAATAATGTTGCCAAACACCAGCGGGTTGATTTTTTTAGACCACAATACGCCTGTAATCCATCCGAAGGAGAGTGTTCACTTCCCCCCACTATTTTTTATCAAAAGCAGCTATTTACGATCAAAGACGTCAACCTGGCACTAGACTGCGTGACTGGGGGGAGAGCCCCAGGGATGGATGGCATACCAGCTGATGTGTTTCTAAGTGATAGATTATCTTGGTGTCAGTATTTCCAATGGTTGGCTAATTCTGTGGCTATGGGTGCGCCTATCCCCACCTCATGGAAAGGTGCGGAAATAATTCCGGTTTTTAAAAAGGGTGACAAATCACTACCTAGCAACTATAGACCTATCAGTCTCATAGACTCAGCCCAAAAACTTATAGGTCGACTAGTGCAAAACAAACTGCAATCTTGGGTAGAAGAAAATGACATCTTGTCCCCATACCAAGCTGGTTTTCGACCCTGTACTAGCTCTGTTGATCAGGTCTTTTATTTTCTAGCACTGTATTGGAGGAACGTGACTTTGACTAATGGGACTCTTTACGCGGTCTTTATAGACCTGAAATCAGCCTTTGATCTAGTCCCCCGTTCCAAACTTTGGAGGGTTCTCGCTGAAGCAGGGATGGCGCCGGAACTGTTAACGCTACTTGTCCGCCTGCATGAGAACAACTACGCAAGAATTAGGTGGGGGGCTCAGGGTGAGGTGACCGACTCATTTCCTGTCGAGCGTAGTGTCCGACAGGGGTGCGTTCTGGCACCCACTCTGTTTTCCTTATTCATCAACGGCATAGTAGATCACCTTAGTAGTTCCCCCACGGATGCCCCGGTATTAGCAGGGGTTCGCGTGCCAGTCCTCATGTTTGCAGACGACACGCTGATAGTTTCCCGGACACCGAGTGGGCTTCAGAAGGCAATAAACGCGTTTGGAGATTTCTGTCAAGCGCGTGGACTTGAAATAAACACCTCCAAAACCAAATTCATGTCCCTGAATCAGCGGAAAACTTTCAGAGGTGTAATTAATTTTAATGGTATCCCATTAGAACAGGTTGAGGCATTCACGTACCTAGGAATATCTCTCCAGAGCAATATGAGCTGGAAAAGTCATATTGATATGGCTGTTTTAAAATTTCACCAGCTGGCGGGTGCAATTGCTTCTAAGCATAAATCTTCTTTAACCAAGCCCATTATTCCTGCCTTAGAAATATACAACATGAAAGTCATAAGTGCCTCTTTGTATGGCTCGGAACTGTGGGGTTTTACTAACTTGCAACAACTAAGATTGGCAGAGAACAAGTTTTTACGCTGTTTAGCTGGGGTCCCCCAAAGTACCCCAACTGTTCCGCTTGCATATGACCTGGGCAGGAAAAAAATAGAGGATATAGCACGGTTACGTCCTCTACTCTATTGGAGACGGATTATGACAACTCCCGAATTAGCCCACTATGCCACTGCCCTGAAGGACATCATCAGGGTAGATTGTTTCCATTCCATTCTATGGCTTAAGGAAATTAGGAGTTTGTTAACAAAGCTGGAACTAGACTACCTATGGGATGATCCAAATGGCTCAAGCTTCCCACCAAAGTCAACTATCAAACAAATGTACTGGGATATGATTTTAATGTCGGCCAATAGTTCTGGTCCAAATGCTAAGCTAATTGTTCGCTTTCTTGACATCAAACCCATACCATCTTGTGAAGCCTACTGGGATATCATAGAAAGGGTTCTCGATAGAAAACTGTACTTTCAGTTCAGAATTGGGACTCTTCCCGTAAAAGCGTTCACCTATAAATGGTCATCAACCCAGGACAATAAGTGCCACTGCTGTAAAGATCTGATTGAGGATATAGGCCATTTGCTGTTCGTATGTCCTCTGTACACTAGCCCTCGTCGTAAGTGGCTAAAACCAGTGTGTATAAATTTTGGGACACGTAGTTATAAAGAGGCCTTAAGAATACTTGAATCAGACTGCACACCCTGTATGGCAATTGATGTCGCAAAATTTTTAGGGTGGGCTTGGATTATACGCTTCCGCACTTTAAAGCCTCCAGAAATTAGCCAATGAACTTTTGACATCGAATAATGTATGACTAACTTTTAAAATCATGTTTTTATCTGAATTGTTTTAATCCATTGTTGTTGATATCATTTTAACCTTGTAATCGACAGCATCATGGTTTAATGAGTTTTTAAAAATAATGATTTTTATTTTGTAGTATTTATAGAATGTGTTAGGATGTTTACATGCTTTTATGACATGCTGTCGAATAAAGCTTTGAAATTTGATTTGATTAAAGAAATCGGACTGACTGACACGTGGTAATAGTGTCTGAAGCTCATAAAAAAGTATATTATGCTTAAAAAATGTCATTGAAAGTAATTTTGGAAGAGATGCTGGGTCAGGTGTTCTTGTCTGAAGTTACTTTCAGTATATTTCATCTTATGTAAAATACTTGCAGGGACATATCACACACACAACCCTCTGGCCTCACGGTGCGAGTCCCGAAGAAGCCAGGCTGGAAGAGAAACAAATGAACAGCTTTTGCTATTATTTTTCCGTCAGATCCTCGGTGTGTCTTTGAGCGAATGCCTCCAAGGGCATTTGATGGGGTCTACTGGGGTCATACTGCACAGGGCAAGAAGGAGGGAGCACAGAACTGAGCAGTACTGGGAGCAGGGAAGGGGTGCAACTCCAGTGATAGGCACAGAAGCTACTGCTGCTGGGAGGTGATAGAAGAACAAACATTCAGACTACGAACACGTTGGAGATAAGCTTTGGACAGGTAGAGCAGGGGTGAATCAAACACTCCCACAATACAAGGGGGGGAGGTGTTGCTATCATTAGTGCAGCTGGTTGAGTGGCATCAGGGTCCATGGGGTCTAGGGACCATTGTAAATCAATGTTGCTTACAGTTTACTACCGAAATGAGGAGGAGGATAGTGTTTAAGGAGAAGCAGAGGTGCACAGAGTTGAAGCTATCGAGAGGTGGGCCATTGTGTCTTCGCGTCAGACCCTGAGGAAAGAAGTTGATTCTTGACACAGTGTGACACGCTGCTTCTGGCCTGATTGGAAGACGGCACCGGAATGCTGGGGCCTGCCAACCTCTATGGCTTATTGCAACTGCTGGGCCCTGCTGGCAGTGTGTATCTAACTGTATCAGCTCGCTGAGGCAGTACACTGGGACGAGTAAGTCCTGCCCAGTAGGAGCGCTCAGCTATTTCCATCCCAGAGCTGCCGTTTTGTGCCGACGGCACCTAAGAGCCTAAGCCAAGAATAGCCTGGGATATGACTAGTAAATTACCATGCTGGTTCACCTACCGCCTTTCATGGTTGTCCCCAGCTGCCCCCGCTCTGATGCTGGAACCGCTTTTAACATTTTCCTACTCATATACCTGCTGTGAGTGATTTTGGCCTGCTTGTGCCCCCCAGAGCTGCGGGGTGAGGTGGGCTGTGTGCATGGAAAGCGGCCTACTGCTGGGTACTCAAAGCTGACGATAAGACACAGCAATGGGCTTGCTATGTCAGACTGCGTTGAACACCTGAGGAAATGGACAAAGGCTTGTTCGTGTCTTCCTGTGGATTTATAGCAGGGGGATAGGCGGGCCTTGGTGAGTAGCAGTGTCCAGCATCTGTTGGCACGAAAACAACTTAAGCAAGGTGGATGCTGCTTGCAGTGAGCTACTGTATGAAAGATAGGAAAAGCAGATGCATAGCAACCCAAACTGACCTTTTGAAAATCAATGATAGACTTGCTTGATGGAGCCCAATGTAACAGGTAAGCAGTCCTGTATTCCGGTGCCGGAACCGGATGTTTGTATTGGATGTCATCCGTGGGCCAGGCGTGGCCCACGGGGTTTAATAAAAGGGGAGGAATGGCACATGGTTCCTCTCCTGATCAGATACTAAGAGTGTGGCATCATTTATTCCTGCCACTGCGCATCCATAGGCCTGATCGCTACAGCCCTGCATGACACTGGCAAAGCGAGGGTTGCAACCTTCACCCCACTGAGCTGCGCTGGCGGCTCACTTGACTGGCTCCAGACGAGCTCTGATGGTGCGTTAGCACGGTAGAAGGTGCGGAGACCAGGCTGCGTCGCGCTCAATGGGAGGGCAGCGTCTCGGTCCAAAGCTGTGCCCCGAGGAGGCGGAAGGCCGAAGTCTGCAGCACTGTGAGTGAAGCCGGCTTCGCTGAGTGAGACTCTGCGTGGGCCTCTGCTTGGCCGCTGATGTGCATCAAGGAAGCTCCTCGGCCAGCTCCGCCCTGCACAGAGAAAGAGGGGGAGAATGTTCCTCACCAGAGCACTCATGGCTGTGCTGCTCCCTCCGGCTCCACACTGCTTAGAAAGGGCCCGGCCAGAAGAAAAAAAAAAGAAGGAAAGAGGAACAGGCAATCAACAAAGCACTAAAACGTGCGAGAGAGAGAGAGAGAAAAAATATATATATAAAAGATAAACAAACTGGGAATGAAAATAAATCAATACAAAGGATAAGTAAATCACCAAGTATAAGAACAAAAGTAGAGCAAAAGCTGCAGCTCAGAGTCACCAGAAAAGGGAAAAGTCACCGTACACAAGAAGAAGTAAAGACACAGCCAAGCAACACCTACAGCTTCGGGAGGGCGAAGAATAAAATAAAACAGAACATAACACAGTAGAGTAGCGGCCACAGATGATGCCACATGGCCAAAGAGAACCAAGCCCTGCCCCAAGAGAGAGTCCCAGTACAACATGCCCTCACAGGGGTACTGCCTCTGTTCAGTGAGCTGGAGGACCCAGCGACAGCGTCTCCATGATGGAAGATCTGGATTGAGATGCTAAACAACTACTTTGTCGCAACAAGAGAGACGGACGGAGCCGTCAAGAAGTCATTACTCCTTCACTACCCCAGGGATGAAATCTCCAAGCTAATTAGGCATCTGTCAAACACGGGCATTGCCACATACTATGACGCCACCGTGCAAGCACTAGATGCCCACTTCAACCCACAGCTCAACCCGGACTTCAAGAGGTTCAAGCTGCACCAGGCGCGCCAATGGGAAGGCGAGTCCATTGACGCATTCTACGCCCAGTTGCATGAGCTAGCCAACACCTGTTTGGCAGATGATCAGCCGAAGGAGATCAGAGCACAGATCATCCAAGGATGCAGGGATAAGGTACTCAGAGGGCTTATCCTGCGCCAGCTGGAGATAAGTCTAGAAAACATCCTAATTCTAGCGCAAACTCACAACCTGTCCACAGCACAGGCCAGCGAGATGGATCAAACCCTCACAACGCCCTAAGAGAGGCCGGCCAGCATCAAGACCAAAAGAGTTGATACCCTCAGCACGAGAACAAAGAATGACAAATACAGCAAACCAAGGCCCCTAACGACCAAAGCAAACTGGGACTACTGTTGGCTCAATGACCACCCAGCTGGCAGTGCTCCAGCTGTCCATCACAAACCTATCGTAATGCAAAGAACCGAAAGGAGCCAGCCAGGCGTACTAGGGGCTGGAAGACATCACAGCCTGGATGAACAACAGCTGCCTTTTGCTCAACTCGCAAAAGACAGGTCCTCATGCTTGGTCCCAACACCTGGTGGCCTTCCGCCCTTGGAAACCCACCCACTCCATCAGACCATGCCAGAAACCTCAGCATCATTCTAGATTCTAGACTCCGCCCTCACCATGACTCGCCAGATCAACGCCGTCGCCTCCACCTGCTTAAACTTCCTCCACATCCTCTGCAAGACCTTCAAGTGGATCCCACCCGAATGCAGAAAGACCGTCACCCACGCACTCATAACCAGCAGACTGGACTACGGCATCGCCCTCTATGCCGGAATCAACAAAACCCTGCTACTAAAAGCTCCAAACCATCCAGAACACTGCAGCCAGACTCGTCCTCGGAACCCCCCAACACAAGCACATGACCCAGCACCTATAAGACCTCCACTGGCTTCCCAACGAGAAGAGAGTAACCTTCAAGCTACTCACCCATGCATACAAATTGCTCCACAACATCGGACCCAAATACCTCAATGAAAAAGTCTCCTTCCACGTACCCAAAAGGAAACTCCGCTCCGCCAACCTCGCCCTAGCAAAGACCCTGTGCATCCGCAAGACCAGAGCAGGCAGAAGAGCCTTCTCCTATGTCGCAGCAAAGACCTGGAACATCAGACACTCCCACACTGCACACTTTCAGGAAAAGCCTCAAGACCTGGCTCTTTGACTGATCCAGAGCTGCAACCCCCCCCAGCACCTTGAGACCCTCACGGGTGAGTAGCGTGCTTCACAAACCTCTGATTGATTGATTGAAGACTCATCCCTGGATGAATACGAATTAGAAACCTTCCTCATCTCCTTCAGCGAGAACTCAAATGCCGCAGAAGACCTCAACCCACATGCGTCGTCAAGATTGCTGTGTCCGAAGTCAAGGCTATCATCAACACCGGAGCCTCGGTCAATGTAATGGGCATCCAGCAGTACCACCGTCTCCAGCCCAGACCGCCTCTTACACCATACAGGACCAAAATCATTACATATGGAAGTCAATCCCCACTGCCCCTAAGAGGGAGGATGTCAGTACCAGTCAAAGCAGAAGAACAAGAAGTCATGACGACAATCCACATCATAGACCGTGAAGCAGACACCCTGAACGGAAGGCACACCAGCGGGAACTAAGGCTGGTGTGCTTCGCCAGGAGCGTCCAGACACACCAGGTCGATGACATCCTGAAAGCTTCCCGACAAACTATTCCAGGGGCTAGGGCCCTAGGTGCTCACCCATCAAGCTGCACATCGACAAAATGGTGGCCCCAGTGGCGCTAAGACACCGACGGGTCCCATTCCACCTCCAGCACTTGGTTGAGAAGGAGCTTGAAAAGCTAGAAAGGCAAGGCGTGATTGCAAAAGTCTCAGGCCTGACACCGTGGGTATCCCTGATTGAAATCGCCAAAAATCCCAAACAGCCAGGGACCATACGGCTGTGCATCGACATGAGATCACCTAACCGCATCATCAAGCGCAAGCGACACATCACACCAACCATGGATGACATAATCGCAGATTTCAACGGATCTAGATGGTTCTCCAAACTGGACCTGAAGGCTGGGTACCACCAACTACCCCTAGCCGAGGAGAGCCGGTATATCATGACATTCAGTACACACTTGGGACTGCGGTGGTACAAGTGCCTAAACTTCGGAATATCATCGGCAGCCGAAGTCTTTCAGAACACAATTCGACAGATGCTCTCTGGCCTACCCGATGTCCTGAACGTCAGTGATGACACACTGATCCACTCTGCAACCGCAGTGCAACATCACAAGGAACTAAAAGACACCCTAAAGCGCCTCAGCGAGCATGGAGTGATGCTGTACAGAGACAAGGGCTCATTCTTTCAGCCCTCCCTGGAATTCTTTGGATACGTATTCAACCAAAAGGGAATCCAAGTGGACCCCCGCAAATCACAAGCTATCCGAAGTGCACTTGCCCCTAGCACACCATCCTCAGTGAGGAGCTTCCTCAGCATTGCCACCCATTGTTGGCGGTTCATTTCAGATCTCGCAATCCTGGCCGAACTATTACGGGCCCTCACCAAAGCAGAGGCCAAGTGGACCTGGGGCCAGCAGGGGGAAAGGGCATTCCATAGCATCAAGGCTGCCCTCCTCAATGAGGCCACCCTGGCGTATTTTGACCCTGTGAGGTGCAGAGAACAGCTGGTAGACGCAAGCCCTGTGGGACTAGGGGCAGTGTTAAACCAAGAGCAGGATCCTGCGTGATGGGCTACTCTCGCGTTTGTCAGCAAGTCGCTAACTCCAACAGAAGCCAGGTACGCCCAGATCGAGCGTGAAGCCTTGTCCATCAAGTGGACATTCAACCACTTCCACTTGTACCTGAGCGGCCAACCATTCACGGTTGTGACTGACCACCAGCCACTGGTCCGGCTCTTCAGAGTATCAGACCCGGTGAATCAAAAGATGGGCCATCCAGCTGCAACACTACCGAATGGGGGTGGTCTACCGCCCAGGGGCCAAGAATTCAGCAAACGTCTTATCCCGACACCCCACGCCAGGGGAGAAAACTGGACCTCCAGAAGGCTCAGAGCAGCACATCCGGATGATGACTCAAGGCGATGACCCTCAACAACAATAAGAAGGCGGCTGAGCTCAATCTTCTATGCAAGGACCCTTCAGGCTGGAGAGAGTTCCTCCAGCAGGCAAACAAATGGGCCTCGGGAGGCAAGGACGTACTAACCAAAATGTGAAGAGTGCAAAACGAGCTAAGCACTACTCAGGATGGCGTTCTACTGCGGGTACCTCGCCTCGTGATCCCACACACACTAAGGCAGCAAATCATGCAACTGGCACACGGCGAACACCAAGGCACCACCAGGATGAAGTCCCGAATGAGGGAAAAGGTTTGGTTTCCTGAGCTGGAGACGATGGTAGAAGAACTTGTGTGCAAGTGCCAGGCCTGCCAGCTGACAGGCCTCGAGAAAGCCCTGCCTCAGTGTTGACAGAAGAACCCTGCACCAATCCATGGTCCAAGCCAAGTATGGACTTTGGAAGCTTCCCCGGAGGGAAGTCCATGCTTGTCTTGGTAGATGCGTACTCCAAGTACCCAATAGTGGAGGTAATCCCCTCGACAGCCTTCACCCACGTGGTGCCCGTCCTTGAGAAAACATTTGCGATCTACGGGCTCCCAGCTGAGTTCAGGTGTGATAATGGGCACTCGTTTCCTGGGGCAGAATTCACTGAGTTCCTCAGCCAAAGAGGAATCCACCACCACCAAATCACCCCACAGTGGCCACAGGCCAATGGGGATGTTGATAGGTTCATGCGCACGCTGAATAAAATTCTGTGCATTGCTCTAGTTGAACAGGCCGATCCGGAACAACGCCTGAACCTGTTCCTCCGCGAATACCGAAGCACACCCCACTGCACAACACTACAAACTCCATGGGCACTGATGTTCAATGGGCCACGGAGGGACCTGATCCCCGTCTGTCCAGGATGGCCACCTCCGCCTCATGACGGTCAATGCACCCAAGCACGAAGGAAGTGGCAGAATGACAAAGTTATGTTATGTTATGTTATCCGGATTTATAAAGCGCACAGCTGCCCCAGCAAAGGGGCGTCCCGGCGCTATAAAGGACAAAGTACCGGACACAAGTAATACCAAAGACAAGAACACAGCAGCACTAAGAATCCAGAGGAAAAAGGAAGGTTTTAACAGCCTTCCTAAAGGCAAAAAGTTTGTTAATTGCACGGGCATGGACAGGAAGAGAGTTCCAGAGCCCGGCAGCAAGTACTCTAAAGGAGCGGCCGCCGGACCTAGCTTTCTTAAAGCGCGGGACTGTGACCAAGTGAAGACCCGAGGATCTTAGAGAGCGTGAGGGAACATAAGGCAGAATAAAGTGCTCCAGAATCTCAGGAGAAGAGTGCTTCAGAATTTTAAACACAAGGCACAGAGATTTAAACTTAATCCTCTGAGCGACAGGGAGCCAATGAAGTTTGACAATGGTATTTTTGGCCGAGCAAAATCGCGGTAAGCCCACCAGAGCCCTGGCGGCAGCATTTTGAACGCATTGAAGTCTAGAAAGTTCGGCCAAATTAGCCCCCAACAAAAGAGAACTCGCATAGTCCAACCTAGACAAAATCGTAGCTTGAACAATAAGCTGTCTGGTTGGAGCATTAAAGAATTTAAAGATAGGTCTGAGCCTACGTAGAATCCCAAAACACGTGGCAGCGGTTTTCTTAGTATGACAGGCAAAACTGAGTTTGTAGTCCAACCAGACCCCAAGGTTCTTAACCTCGGTGACAGGAAGAGGAGTTAAACCAAGCTCGGGTGGCCACCAATGATCACCCTAGAGATGACTCTGCTTGCCGACAATGAGCACTTCGGTTTTTTTAGCGTTCAATTGCAGGCAATTATCTGTCATCCAACGGGCCACTGAGCTCAGTCCCTCACGGAACTCAGCAGCCTCGAGGTCAGACGCCCCACTTAATGCAACCGCCAGCTGCGTGTCGTCAGCATAGGACACCATAGTCAGGTTCCAACGCTTGGCGACAGCAGCCAGCGGCTGCACATAGAGATTGAAAAGTGTGGGGCTCAGAGCTGACCCTTGCGGCACACCCTGAGTGATAGGATAGGATTTAGACTGAAAAGGAGGAGTAACAACCCTAAACGTGCGACCAGATAAAAACGATCGAAACCACTCGAGTGCCACGTTATCGACACCAGCCTCACCCAGACGCTGTATTAGAATGGCGTGGTAGACGGTGTCGAAGGCGGCACTGAGATCGAGAAGCACCAGTGCCGCCGTTTGACCCGAGTCGACCAGAGTACGCAGGTGCTCAACCATAAAGAGCAACGCAGTCTCAGTACTGTGGCCGGGTCAAAAGCCATTCTGCGAGGGATCCAAAATGTGAGCGCCATGAAGATGATTAGATAGAATGGCATTAACATGAACCTCAGTCAGTTTTGCAACCCATGGGAGCAGAGATATAGGGCGATAGTTCTCCAGCTTTAATGGATCCAGGGCAGGTTTTTTTAAAATAGGCATCACCCGAGCTTGTTTCCAGCTAGCAGGGACAGAACCAGACGTCAAAGATAGATTGACAAGATCACGCAGGGGAGGAAGACAAAGTAACGCTGAATCTCTAAATTGGGCAGGCCGAAGAGGATCACTAGGAGAGCCAGATTTGGCTTACGCCACAATTTTATTAAACTCCTCCATCGAAAGCTCTGGGAAAGAGCACAAAGACATAGTAGTCATTGGGCAAGGTTCCAACTTCCCCACAGAGACGGATGGAACAGAAAAGGAACGATAAATGGCCTCAACCTTTTCCACAAAAAAGGCAGCCAGGTCCTCACAGTGCGAGGCAGAACAGATCTCAGCGACTGGAGCTCTACTGGCTGTAAGATCCTTAAGCACCTTAAATACTAATTTAGTAGGATTGGTGCTGGTGTTGAATTCGCGAGAATAGTAGGCAGCCCGAGCGTTGTTAACCGCTCTATGATATTTCTTCGTCCTGGCATGGTAGATCGCTTTCATGCCTGGCAAATAAGACTTACGCCAGGCTCTTTCAGCTTGTTTGCATGCTTTCCTAAGGAGCCGAAGCGAATCGTCATACCAAGGACTAGGATCAGCACGACGGCGTTTACTCTCCGCAATTGGGATCAGGCAGTCCAAGGCTCCAGTCAGCCAATTGCAAAACAGGTCATATCCTGACTCAACATCCAAAAAAGGGCCCAGAGGATATTGACCGAGAAGCCGATGAAAGTCAGCTAATTTCAGCTTTCTCCATGGACGCCTAAGAGGCATAGATGAAATTACTCTGTGAGGAAGGTCCTTAATTACAAGGTGAAGCTCTATAAGATGGTGATCAGTCCAGGCCATAGGAAGCAGCACTTTAGCCGCAGATAGATTGGTAAAAATAGGGTCCAGAATATGTCCACCAACATGAGTACAATGGTTGACCCGCTGAAATAGCTGGAGAGCTTCCAGATCGGCAAGAGCACTTCTAACAGCAGGGGCAAGGGGAGTATCAAAATGAAGATTTAAATCGCCAATGATACTAAAGTTAGCAGTCCTTAAAGCTAATGTACTGACAACTTCAGGAAGGACTGACCTGAAAGCGGCGTCCGGGCCCGGAGGCCGTTAGATAAGTAGGCCAGAGAAGGTAAAATGGGGATTAACCCAGATGCGAAAGTAAGCACTTTCGCAGCCGGCTATATCCATAGCTTTCCATACGCATGAGTAGCAGGATTTAATAACGGCCGCAATGCCACCTCCTCTCGAGTTACGATTATGAGTAAAAATCACATACTCAGAGGGGAGAGCCAAGTTCACCGCAGCCGAGGCATCATCATGCAACCATGTCTCTGACATGAACAAAACATCAGGGGCTTCGTCCGTTAGTAGACTATGCACATCCTGATGATGTCTAACCAGAGACCTCACATTAAGATGGCAGACCTTAAAAATAGACGGATCCTGAGAATTTACCAGCGGAGGCGAATGGCAGCTGGGCAGCCTAAGGGAACTTTCCTATATGCAGAGATAGGAACAGGAGATGGAAGTCTAAAATCACACTTAGGACAATTAATAGGGCCAGAGAGAGGATGAAGCGGAATATGCGTGCAGGGCAAGGCGTTACGAAAACTAAGCAGAGCAGATCTAGTATGCATGATATGGAAAAGTACAAAAACTACATCAACCGGAAGAAAGGCTACAGAGCCCTGCCTAGCCCTGCCTAACCCTGACTCGGCGCGGACGAGCGCAGACGGGCAGGACTCTGGCACGACTCAGGCGCAGGGAGGGCGTCACCGCTGCGCGCTTGAGGGACTGGCTTAAATAGGGCGTCGGCGAGTGATCAGCACCACTGGGACACTCAAGATGGCGCCCAAACTGTGTCACCCAGTCCACTCACAATATGGCGGCCGATTCCCTCCTAAACTTCCTGAAACCCCGGGACCGGACCCGCTAAGCAGCGGTGTTACAACAAATTACAGTGCAGGTAAGGGGGCATTCCCCAGGTTAAAACAGGGAGAAATAACTTAAAATTAAACAAAAATAGAAAAAACGGGTAACGATTAAAATATAGAGGAAAATGCTGCCATGCATCCCCGAGCTCAATCGTGCCAGGTGCGACAGTATTCCTCAATGACCGATGTCCTGGCAGCAAGTTCAGGGCCACCCACTAGCCAGGAGCATGGACCGTCCTGGCCAACATAGGCACCATGGTGACGGTCCGAAATGGGACCGAAGAGTTCTCGTGCAACATCTCATTGTTTAAGGAATTTTCACCACCCCCCTCTGGGCAAGACCACAGGGACCCGCAGGAACCCGACAGGAACAGCCACCACATGGCCAGCGAGCGCTCAGAGGACCCAGACCAGAAAGGGGCCCAAGAACAACCACACTGTTACAGCCTGAGGCCAAACTCTCGACATAGCCAACGGCTGCTGAACTTTGCGTGATAATAAATTTGGACTGTTGTTGGAGAGAGATGTAACAGGTCAGCAGTCCTCCCGTCCGGTGCCAGAACTGGATGTTTGTATGACAAGTCATGCATGGGCCAGGCGTGGCTCACAGGGGTTAATAAAAGGGGAGGAACCGCACATGGTTCATTTCCCGATCAGATACTAGGGGGTCTATTAGGATGGCGGACGGATGGCCGGCGGTGGGCAGGCGGCGGACATCCGCCCGAGATCGCAACCCGGAAAACAGCCGGTCCCATTAGCATGGTGGTGATGACCGCGGCTGTGAGATTTACTGCTTCCACTTTTCAGCCTGTAGCAGTCCGCACGCTTGCCTGGCGGGCAGAACTGGACCACTACAATGGTGTCGGTGCAGGGCCAGGCTCCGCCGGCATGATTATGATGCCGGCAGAAGCCAGCCTTTCCTCGGCGGTGGAACCGCCATGGAAAGGCATACGGAGAATGGCTCCGGGGGTCCATTGCGGGCCCCCAATGTGTTGGGGGGGTGTTTGGGTGCACTGGGGGGATACCTCCATGTACCAGGTGGCAGGCACTGTGCAGTGCCTGCCACGCAGTGCAGGGATATGCAGGACATTCTCCTTTTCACATTGCGGTGGTGCTGCTCACAGCAGCAACCGCCGCAATGTTAAAGGCCATGATCGTACCGCCGCGGTTGGATTTCAACTGCGGAGCATACTAATTGGACCGGCGGTTTAGCCGCAGTCCTTGGGGGCGGTCTTTCCTTCAGGCCCACACTCCTCCAGAGCATGACCTGATTGTGCCTGCCCTTTACAGATGGCGATTTTCCAGACCTCCTGGTGACCGAGGGCGCAGATTGATATGGTGGCATGTACGGTGTGGGCATGGAGGGAGATTATGCAGAGGGGCAAACTGGACCATCTATTCGCCACATCGTTGCTGCTCATAGGTCACCCCCTGCTCTCTATAACTCTTGATGCCGCACTCACATTAGATTACGCAATATGCAGCTCACCACAATGGGATCTACCCAGAAGGTCAATTTGTGTCACCACAGATAGCCCGTCAGGGTTCTGATGCCACTATACTTGATATTTTCACCTACTACCAGATAAAAGCAGCAATCCGTATGATACACGCCTCCTCCTGGGTTCTTGAAACAACCCACATCACTCCCTCACTCCATAAATTGTTCACAAGACTCTGTGCTGAAATGCAGTGCTCTGCACTGGTGTACACCCCGGCCAGCCACGAAGAATGGGACACGGACCTGACACCTCTCCTCACTGATGCTCAATGGCAGTATTGTTGTATGCAGGCATGTGCGCTTTCACCTAACGATCATCTTTAAATTCCTACATAGATTATACCGCATGGCGGAGATGTTGTATAGAGCGGGAATGATTGATGATGCAAGCTGCGTGCGCTGTGCAATACACTGCACCAATTTCATACACCTTGTGTGGGACTGTGTGGCTGTGTGTTGATTCTAGGAGGCGGTTTTTGAGACTATGGAGGCAATTACAAGTAACGCACTAGAACGCACCCCGCATGTTGCACTCTTGGGCTATGTGAAGGATGTGATGACAAAGGGGTCCAGGCTCACTGCAATGCTTCTTTTACTTTCTAATCACCGAGTAACTATGAGATTGGGCCAAAACGCATGGAAGACTGGCTCAAAGATGCAGCATTTTGCCAGGAGTAATTAAATGCGTACTGGGAATTGATGCATGCGTGTGCTCACTCGCCCAAAGGACATATGGTCCCCCGTGGAGGCATACCTACATGCCCAAGCTGAACTAGAGGAGGGCTGGACAGCCTCCCTGAGAGTGCTTGCTGTGCCAGGGAATAGTGTAAATATAGCCAACTGACCTAGGCTTGGATTGCTCTGCTGCGATATAGAGACAGAATATCGAGTTGTAAATATCGACTTGCACTAATATCGAGTTGGAATTATCGGGACATAGAAATATCAACAGCAAAAATATCGTCGTCAAGAATATCGAGTTTAAGGTAAGAAATATCGTTTTTAAAAATACCAAAGTCATTCATATCGTTTGCAAAAATATAGTTGTTAAAAATATCGGTTTTTTAGTTAGTGTTATGTATTTTAGTATGTATTTTTAATGTATGTAATCTATTTTTTTGTCCAAGTATTGCTTTTGTTTTTTAACATATGTGTTACATTTATAGTGGTTATTCATTTTATTTTAATAAAATTTTGCATTTTAGTTCTGTAGCGGGTTGTGGGTTTACAGAGGAATAGGATGGGAAGTAATTTAATTATAATCAAATTATTATGCTTTATTAATTAATATTCATTTATTTAATATTTTATACTGTTAATTGTGGGAATTAATTTGATAATAATTATTTACAATGTGCTTGTTATTTGTTATTAATCAATTAATTAATTGTTAATTAATTTTATTAATTGTTTCATGTTTTTAGAAATGGGTGGTGGGGTTTATAGGGGAATAGGGTGGGAGATAATTTATTTAGAATTAATTAATTATTTGTTAATTAATGGTAATTAATTCATAAAAATTTAAATTTGGCAATTGTGTAGTAAGTTGATGTGTGAGTAAATGTAAATGTAAATGTAAATGTAAAATCCACTTTTATAGCGCAACTATCACTCCAGGGAGTATCTTGGCGCTTACCCAACTCAGATGTACGAGACAGGGGGAGAAAGTAGACCTCATTTGCACAGAACACCACTTCTCAAACCATAGCTATGCAAGCTGACTCCGTCATAGCGTATACCCAGGTTTTTAATGCTTTCCTATATTGGGTTTCATCCGACATGGAACGCAAGGAGAGAGGGAGCTTGTTCCATGCCTTGGCGCCCAACACGAAGAGGGATTTGCCCCCTTTGGTCGTCAGCCTAAATTTAGGAATCACTAGCAGATTCTGGGCCACAGATCTTAGGCAGCGTGCCGGGAAGTAGCGTTTAAAGCCTTGGGTTAAATATTTAGGGCCTCGGTGATGGAAGGCCCTAAAGGTAATCAAGAGAACCTTAAAGAGAATTCTTTTTGCAATTGACAACCAGTGTAAAATATCCATTGCTGCAGAGGCTGAGGATCTGCGGGGCCAGCCCAAAACCAGGCGGGCTGCTGCCTTTTGGACCATTTGCAGTCTGTGAAGGACTGCTCTGTTGGTGCCCGCGTATAGGCTGTTGCAGTAGTCCAGCCTAGAGGTGATTAGGGCTACTGCAACAGTCTTCCTAGCTGACAACGGCAGGAGGTCGAAAAACTTTCTCAAAGTCTTGGATAGATGGAAACAGGTGCCAGCTACCGCAACAGCTTGTTGTTTGAAGGACAGCTGATTGTCAAATTTAATGCCTAGGTTCCTGACGGATGTGATGGTATTGGGAGGAGTTGCCTCACCGTCAGGCCAGCAGTCTTTCGGAGAGAATAGATTTGTCTTTCCAACTGGCAGAATTTCCGTCTTATCGGCATTACATTTAAGATGATTGTCTGTCATCCATTTAAATGTTGCTGCTAGGCACTCTTTAAGATTTTCTTCGGCATCAGCTTGTTCCTCGTCCAATACCAGAATAAGCTGAGTATCGTCAGCATATGAGATGGTACTGATCTGGAAAGAAGCAATCAGTTTTATCAGGGGCGCCAAGTACAGATTAAAGAGTATAGGACTTAAGCTTGACCCCTGAGGAACTCCAGAACTAAGGGTCTTTGCCTCAGATTGATACTGTCCCAATACCGTAATTTGGTGTCTGTCACTAAGAAAATTTCTCAGCCAAGACAGGGCTATCCCATCTACCCCTGCGGCAGCAAGACGGTCCACTAGGATGTGATGTGAGACCGTGTCGAAGGCTGCCGACAGGTCAAGTAGGATTAGGACCGCCTTCTTTCCCTGGTCCATGGCCATGCGGAGAGTCTCATTTGAGAACAATAAGGCAGACTCGGTAGAATGTTGCGACCGAAAGCCTGACTGATTAGGATGTAAGATATCATTTGTTTCTAAAAAGTTTGTGAGTTGGATGTTCACAAATTTTTCCGTCAGTTTGGACATCACCGGGAGCAAGGAGATTGGGCGAAGGTTGGAAAGGATGGAAGGGTCGGTGAGAGTCTTTTTCTGAAGTGGTTTGACCGCTGCAAGTTTCCAATCATAAGGGACATCTGCTGTCGCCATAGATGTGTTTATGATACTGTTTACGATGGGATTAATGGTTTCTGCCAATGTTTGTAACACAAAAGGAGGGCAGGGATCAAAGGGGGATCCAGATTTGCTCGCAGCAATGGCATTAAAGGAGTCCTCAAGGGAGACCGGGGCAAAAGTAGCCAGGCTAATTGGGGATTGTCCCCTCTCCACTCTTTCGTCTGCTTCTAGGCTGGAAGGAGCTGGGGGAAAGGTTCTCACGATATTTAGAATTTTGTTTTTGAAATAATCCGAGATATCGTTACATAGGCTTTGGGATGGAGGGATCTCTTGCGACAAGGCGGAAGGATTCATAAAATCTTTGACCATGTTAAAGATTTCCCTTTGCTCATGGGCTGCCTTTTCAATGGCCTGAAGATAGTGAACTTTCTTTGCCGATTTTATATCTGCGTGATACTGTCTTCTGGCCAGTTTGTAGATGTCACGGGCAGTGACTTCATAGCGCCTGCGCCACCGTCGTTCTAACATTCTTAATTTTCCCAGTTCTACTCTCAGAGATGGTGTAAACCAAGGAGCCTTCTTTTTCTTTTTGACGGAGTTTTTAGCGCTAGAAGAGCCAAGTTGATGGCCTATCATGGCTATCCAATCTCGTAGCTTTTGGTTGTCTACAAAGGTGTTACCTGTTGGTACCAGGGTACCAGTTCCAGGACCGTTCAACACATCCGGTCTGCTGGCTAGTTGTTTCCAGTTGGGTTTACCCATCGAATTAGGGACACTAATAATATTTATAGATTTGTCCAGAATTTTATGAGTTACTGGGAAGTGGAACGGAATAAGGAAATGGTCCGACCAAATCTGGGGGCAGGGAGGTTGGACTGTCAGCTTGCTGAGATTGGAGCAGATACAATCTAATACATGACCTCCCGAATGTGTGTATTGATGGGTCATAAGAGTAAGACCTAAAATATTGATAATATCCATAAAGCAATCGACTCCTGGAGCATCAGGTGAGTCAAGGTGCAGGTTTAGGTCGCCCAAAATTGTAAAATTCGAGAATCTAAGTACCAGATTGCCAAGTGCTTCACCTACGGTATCCAGGAATTTTATAGTGGTAAATAGTGGGAAGTAAAGTCTTTTAAATTAAATAATGATTTCTTGTTAATTGATATTAATTTATTAAAGTAAAATTAGTTATGGAAATTGTGTAATTATTTTTAGGTGTGTGTTGTTGTGGTTATTGGGGTAGAGGGTGGAAAGTAATTTAGTTTAAATTAGTTAATAATTACTTGATCATTAATATTCTTTATCACTTGATAAATATTTTTGGTGATTGTTCATTTTAATTTTGTTTGTGGATTTTGGTTCTGTAGGGGTAACGTTTGGTTAGTACATTAATTCTTATCTGTTTCAATGTGTTTTTTAATTAATAATATTTGTTTATTTGATAATTAATTGTGTTAATTCTGGGGGTACACTTTTTTAAAATTAGATGTGTGTTGTAAATTGTGTGGTGTTATAGGGTAGGAAAAAAAGTACAAAGTAAATGTACTTAATAATTAATGTTTTTGATTATAAATAATTTCTAATACAAAATATGTATTTCTTTGTAAATTATTTTTTATTAAATTAATCTTTGTATGTAGTTTTTAGATTTTTTCAATATTATAATATGTTTCTATCATTTGCATTTTTTAAATATTTTTGTATGTTTTGTGTTTTTTGTATTTTAGTTGATATATATATATTTTTTTAAATTTGAATTGTCTTCAGTGGTAGTAGTAATTTTTACCCCTCTGCTATCTAACACTTTTCCTACTGTTGCACTCGCTGGAGTGGGAATAATAATTTTATCCCCTCTGCTATCCAACACTTTCCCTACTGTTGCTCTCGCAAGAGTGGGAATAGTAAATTATTCCCCTCTGCTATCCAACACTTTCCCTACTGCTGCATTTGAAGGAGTGTTAATAGTAATTTATACCCCTCTGCTATCCAACACTTTCCCTACTGTTGCACTCACTGAAGTGGGATTAGTAATTATTTCTCCTCCGCTATCCAACACTTTCCCTACTGTTGCACTCGGTGGAGTGGGAATAGTAATTTTAACCCCTCCGCTATCCAACACTTTCCCCACTGTTGCACTAGCTGTTGTGGGAATAGTCATTTTTCTCCTCTGCTATCCAACATATTCCCTACTGTTGCACTTATTGGAGTAGGAATAGTAATTTTTACCCCTCTGTTATCCAACACTTTCCCTACTGTTGATCTCGAAGGAGTGGAAATAGTATTTTTTTCCCCTCCGCTGTCCAACACTTTCCCTACTGTTGCACTCACTGAAGTGGGAATAGTAAATTATTCCGCACCGCTATCCAACACTTTTCCCTACTGCTGCATTTGCAGGAGTGGGAATAGTAATTTATACCCCACCGCTATCCAACACTTTCCCTACTGTTGCACTAGCTGGAGTGGGAACAGTAATTTTTATTCCTCCGCTATCCAACACATTCCCTACTGTTGCACTCGTTGGAATGGGAATAGTAATATTTACCAATGCGCTATCCAACACTTTCCCTACTGTTGCACTCACTCGAGTGGGAATAGTATTTTTTTCCCCTTTGCTGTCCAACACTTTCTCTACTGTTGCACTCACTAGAGTGGGAATAGTAAATTATTACCCTCCGCTATGCAACACTTTCCCTACTATAGCATTCACTGGAGTGGAAATACTAATTCTTACCTCTCTGCTATCCAACACTTTCCCTACTGTTGCACGCACTGGTGTGGGAACAGTAAATTTTACCTCTCCACTATCCAGCAGTTTCCCTACTGTTGCATTTGCTGGAGTGGGAATAGTATTTTTTACCAATCCGCTATCCAACACTTTCCCTACTGTTGCATTCAATGGAGTCGGAATAGTAATTTTTACCTCTCTACTATCCAACACTTTCCCTACTGTTACACTTGCTGGAGTGGGAATAGTAATTTGTATAACTCCGCTCTACAACACTTTCTCAACTGTTGTTGTAGGTTTAAAAAATATTAAATATTTTAATATTTTAATTTTGATTTGTCATGCGGGGACTGAGAAAAAAGGGGGGCCCCAAAACGCGTTTTCTCCATGCATTTTCCCATAGGACCTTTAGTCGAAGGTACAGCCCGAACGGCTGAACAGAATTACTTGAAATTTGGCAAAGAGGTAGTCCTCAGGTCAGGCATGTGCCTTTTGCATATATGGTGTCAATCTGTTCAGTAGTTCCTGAGAAAATTGCAGTTAAAAGCACATCAATATCTATAGCCGCGCACGGTACGCGCACGGTATGCGCACGGTGCCGTGCGCGAGCGTAATCCTGATTGGTGGATTCGTTTCAGTCAATATTCGAATCGGTCGAAATCTGGAGGTGTCGACCGCCATTTTGTGTGTGAGAGTGAAAAAGAAAGGTGGAGAACGTGAAAAGGGGGCAGGGTACAGAGTTCCTGACCCCCTAGCTTTTGTCAGGGGGTCCCTGAAGGACCATGAAGGGTGAAAAAAACATTTTTTTTTTGTTTTAAATCGCGGGGTGCGCGCACGGTGCGCGCATGGCGGAATCATAAAAAAAATAGAATTAAAAATCAAATTTAAGTGTTTAGATGTTAGGTGGCTCTAAAAAGAGCCGTTGTGTTAATTGAGGGACCGAGGAAAAAAAAGACATGGCAAAAATTATAGGGTGCCGCACGTGTGCTGCTGTATCTTGCTCTCTATTAGCGGAATGCTGGTGTCCGCATAAGAGAGAAGAGCATTGCACGCATTGCACCGTATATGCACACTCTTAAACAGAGGGTGTATATCCAGAGGAACCGAACCAGGTGAAGCTGCCGCCGCAGATGAAGTGCTCGGCTTAGCTGCCGATGATGTGCTCGGCTGAGCTGCTGCGGATGTGCTCGGCTGAGCTGCTGGAGGGTTTTCTCTAGCACCTCGAGCATAAGCCACAGGATGTACATCTCTAACGTGCCTGATCATAGTGAAGATACTAAAAGAGTATTTCTTTTTAGGATCTCCTCTTGATAAGACACGATCACAAAGAGTGCAGGTGACTTTTGGAGCATTCACCTTCTTCTGCCCCTGTGGAAATGTAAAAAATTGCCATATAAAAGAGTTTTTCTGTTTCCTCTGTCTCTGTCTCACAAGGGTCTCCTGCTCACTCCCAGAAGATGACTGCTGCTCTGCCATTCTCAAGTACTGGAGTACTGGAAAAGCTGCTCAGCTCCTTCTCCCAGGGAATCAAAAGAAATAATGAGGGGAGTGGGTGTGGTGTTGGAAGTTTCTGGAACTGAAACTACTATAAACCAATGAAAAGTGTTGTTTCTAAATCACATGACTTGCCGTGCGCGCCCGGTGTGCGCACGGAGCACGCACGCACGCGCGTACAGAGCACGCGCACATGCGCGTACGGAGCACGTGCGTACAGAGCACGGAGCACGTGCGTACAGAGCACGCACGACGTACGCATGCGTTTTGAGATTTCATCACTGATGTCATGAGTGATGTCACTGACCATGTCATGAGTGATGTAATATGTGACGTCATCAGCAGTGGATTGCGGGCGCACGAGTTATAGTTAGCTGAACTAACTATAACGGGGGAATTTCATTGTTTTTTTAAGAGTGAAATGTCCAGCTAACTATAACATGTGTGAAACCTATGTTTTTTTCAGTGAATATATATATATATATATTTATAATTTTTTATATATTTATAAGATTTTCAAATTAATTAAAATTATTATTTATTGATTGTTTTTAAGTAAATATATATATATTATATTTTATACATGTATGTTTCATTTTTATTAAATGCATTACTTATAATTGTTACAATTTACAAATAAATCGAAAACAAAAAATTTCATTTACATTTATTATTTATTTTATTTTACTTTATTTCTTATACATATAATAAAAACGCTATTTTGTACATTGATATTTTTTACAACGTTATTTTTTTCCGATACTTTTGCATTTACAATTTTAAATATAGGAGGCCTATATTTTTGACAACGATCTTTTAGTCCCGAATTTGTGTAGGTCGATATTGTGGTGGTCGATATTCTGTCAGTGATCCCGCTGCTGAATTGCCATCGCTGCCATATTTTGCTGCTTGCTGAGTGATTTCCCCTCCACTTTCCCACAAATTTCCCCCTTCTTTGGGGCTGATTCCGATTCAGGTCGGAAAGCTCTCCTACCGAGCCGGATCCGAAGTGTTTTCTGACTGAGCCGGTGTCCTGGAGTCCGACGATGCGGCCGTATGCTGCAGGACTTGGTTCGGTCGGACTCCCATAGAAGTCAATGGGAGACGGCCGTACGATGCGTACATGGGCTCCCATTGACTGAATGGGTACGTCTCGCACAAGGGCGCCCCCTACAGTGGGTACGTGTCAGTGCCATCCGCACCGTACATGCCTGTGTTGGGGAGACCCTTGGGTCTCCCCCTGTGTCTGAGTCATAGGGCTGCGGGTGACGGAGTTTGACGCGGAACCTCAAAGGCAACTTCCCGGACATTTTGCGAGCCGGACTCTCCAGCTCGCACCGGCTGTCCGATGCGTGCATCGTACTGGCTCGATCGTAAATTGCATCCATTGCACGCCAAGGTTAGCTTACGGGCGAGACGTACGGAGCGGTTCGGACCCAGAAACGACTCGGTCGGTGAATTTCCTGTAGCTCGCATCGTACTTGCTCGGTTGTACAGCTGTACGAGTCAGGCGGAAAACACGTGTACGGCTCGTAGTTATTCCGGCCAGATCGCGTTCGGTGCCCTTCCGACCCGGATCGGCCCCTTTGTTGGAACATGGTACAAAATTATGTAATATGTATTACTAGATAATGCGTACATGTGGGGGCTGATTCCAATCCTAGAAAAAGGCAATACGAATCGTTGTACGGAGTGTTTTCTCCGTACAACTCGTACCCGGTAAACTGTCCCTACAACCTAGGAAGTACGATTTGTACAGAAAGCCTATTTCCGTACGAATCGTACAAAAGACCATAAGTGGAAAAAATACCTACGATTCTGATCCGTAACAGCTTGTACCCGATGTCCGGACGTATTCAGGCAGCGGTTTCCGGCCCAGCAAGTACGATTCGTCCCTACGTCACTCCTTACGGCTCTTTTTTTACGGGAGTCAAACACAGCCGGAAAAGCAGAGTTCGACGCGAACCGCTACGCAACGGAGCCCTGGTACGCGACGTACACGCCATGAACCCCATCGTACGTGTCATCCTAGCCTACGACCTGGTGCACCGGACCCGACGCACACGCCGCAGAAGGTGAGAACAACAGCCAGGGGCCAGGGTGGGGGTGAGGGGCAGGAAACAAACCCCATACCCAAGGCAAAACCTATAATATGGAGGCCATACATTACCACCAGGGTCTGGTCACTTGCGGGTGCGTGGCCAGCAACCCCTGCGTACCGCAACAACGGAAGTGGACGTGTACGGTGCGTTGCACACGTACCCCTACGGCACCATTAGAATAGTGATACGGACCGTACACACGCAATGAATGCGTGGGTATGGTGCGTACTACACGTACCCCTACGGCACCATTAGAACAGTGATACGGACCGTACACACGCAATGAATGCGTGGGTACAGTGCGTACCACACGTACCCCTACGGCACCATTAGAACAGAGATACGGACCGTACACATGCAATGAATGCGTGGGTACGGTGCGTACCACACGTACCCCTACGGCACAGTAGAACAGTGATACGGACCGTACACACGCAATGAATGCATGGGTACGGTGCGTGTCACACGTACCCCTACGACACAGTAGAACAGTTATATGGACCGTACACACGCAATGAATGCGTGGGTACGGTGCGTACCACACGTACCCCTACAGCACCATTAGAACAGTGATACGGACCGTACACACGCAATGAATGCATGGGTACGGTGCGTACCACACGTACCCCTACGGCACAGTAGAACTGTGATACGGACCGTACACACTCAATGAATGCGTGGGTACGGTGCGTGTCACATGTACCCCTACGACACAGTAGAACAGTGATACGGACCGTACACACGCAATGAATGCATGAGTACAGTGCATGTCACATGTACCCCTACAACACAGTAGAACAGTGATACGGACTGTACACACGCAATGAATGCGTGGGTACGGTGCGTACCACACGTACCCCTACAGCACAGTAGAACTGTGATACGGACCGTACACACGCAATGAATGCGTGGGTACGGTGCGTGTCACATGTACCCCTACGACACAGTAGAACAGTGATACAGACCGTACACACGCAATGAATGCATGAGTACAGTGCATGTCACATGTACCCCTACAACACAGTAGAACAGTGATACGGACTGTACACACGCAATGAATGCGTGGGTACGGTGCGTACCACACGTACCCCTACAGCACAGTAGAACAGTGATACGGACCGTACACACGCAATGAATGCGTGGGCACGGTGCGTACCACACGTACCCCTATGGCACAGTAGAACTGTGATACGGACCGTACACATGCCATGAATGTGTGGGTACGGTGCGTGTCACACGTACGCCGTTAATATGAGGCGTACACACGCCAGGAATGTGGGCTAAGAGGACTGGCCCAGCATGTTACCTTCATATTGGTGTGTGTAGGTCCAGGCCAGCAGTGTACTGCTCCAAGGGGGTGTGTGGGTGGGTGCATATGACTCCCAGCAGTGGCCTGCAATATGAGGGGTGGGTGCATATGACTCCTAGCAGTGTCCAGACATATGAGGGGTGGGTGCATATGACTCCTAGCAGTGTCCAGACATATGAGGGGTGGGTGCATATGACTACCAGCAGTGGACAGAGATATGAGGGGTGGGTGCATATGACTACCAGCAGTGGTCAGAGATATGAGGGGTGGGTGCATAAGACTCCTAGCAGTGTCCAGACATATGAGGGGTGGGTGCATATGACTCCTAGCAGTGTCCAGACATATGAGGGGTGGGTGCATATGACTCCTAGCAGTGTCCAGACATATGAGGGGTGGCTGCATATAACTACCAGCAGTGGACAGAGATATGAGGGGTGGCTGCATATGACTCCTAGCAGTGGGCAGACATATGAGGGGTGGGTGCATATGACTCCCAGCAGTGGCCTGCAATATGAGGGGTGGGTGCATATGACTCCTAGCAGTGTCCAGACATATGAGGGGTGGGTGCATATGACTCCTAGCAGTATCCAGACATGTGAGGGGTGGCTGCATATGACTACCAGCAGTGGACAGACAAATGAGGGGTGGGTGCATTTGACTACCAGCAGTGGTCAGAGATATGAGGGGTGGGTGCATATGACTCCTAGCAGTGTCCAGACATATGAGGGGTGGGTGCATATGACTCTTAGCAGTGTCCAGACATATGAGGGGTGGCTGCATATGACTTCCAGCAGTGTCCCCACATATGAGGGGTGGGTGCATATGACTCCTAGCAGTGGCCTGCAATATGGGGGGTGGGTGCATATGACTCCTAGCAGTGTCCAGACATATGAGGGGTGGGTGCATATGACTCCTAGCAGTGGCCAGACATATGAGGGGTGGATGCATATGACTCCTAGCAGTGGCCTGCAAAATGAGGGGTGGGTGCATATGACTCCTAGCAGTGGCCTGCAATATGAGGGGTGCATGCATATGACTCCTAGCAGTGTCCAGACATATGAGGGGTGGGTGCATATGACTCCTAGCAGTGTCCAGACATATGAGGGGTGGCTGCATATGACTACCAGCAGTGTCCACACATATGAGGGGAGGGTGCATATGACTCCTAGCAGTGGCCTGCAATATGAGGGGTTGGAGCATATGACTCCTAGCAGTGTCCAGACATATGAGGGGTGGGTGCATATGACTACCAGCAGTGGTCAGAGATATGAGGGGTGGGTGCATATGACTACCAGCAGTGGACAGAGATATGAGGGGTTGGTGCATATGACTCCTAGCAGTGGCCAGACATATGAGGGGTGGATGCATATGACTACCAGCAGCGGTCAGAGATATGGGGGCGTGTACATCATCATCAGATGACCACACCTACATGGTGGGATGGACGCATCCCTAACTTTGGACTATGATTTTAGTGCTATTACAACACATCACTGACAGCAGGGTCCCACTCCCAGGACGATGGATGTCTGTCACATACTGCATGACATACCACATGTGCGTGTGAGGACATATAACACATGCATACCCACCCATGGCGGATGCAGCACAATACACACCCTGATTTCATGCCAACAGACTGTATAGTCATGTAACTGCATACAAAACTAAGATAGCCAAAGTGAACACACACTGTCACGCACATCCCAGGAGTGTAAGGAATGTACAGGTGCTGGTCCAGCCACCAAGATGTTGTCTCTCATGGAAGGAATAGGGTTCAATTCCACCACATACAATGCCCACAATTGTGAGTCAGGTGCCCAAATACCCTGCGTAACAAGTACCATTTGTGTGGTAGGCCGTGATTACACACATGCATAGTGCTGAAAAGGGCCAATTTGTCCCTGAAGGCATTCCTACATACCCAAAACACAAGTACAGTGACTAGCAAGGATGGCACAGATGATTCAGCAGGAGACATCGGTGAGCAGGCATGGCCATTGTTGAAGGGATCCATCACCAACAAAGGAAATGTGGACACAGGTCAGCACAACAATTTTGCAACTGTTTGCAGGGAAGATGTCAGGTGCCACAGAGGAAGGAACACTCCTTGGGAGAATGTCTCCAAGCTAAATGAACACACACTACCAATGAATCTTTGCAGGGACATTGTGATGGCACACAGATACCATGGTCCACCTCATGACCATCATACAAAAACATTTCTCAGAACCCTAACACATTACCAGAAAACCATCTCCCGGAGCCTCATCACCAACATCAAGTACCTGAAATGCAATAGTGTTGAAAGTAAAAGAAAAGGCTTTATTCAGCACCAAAAATAAATTAATGTAAAAGATACTATGTACAATGGCCAATGGCCAGTCCATTTTCCAAGTCCAAGGGTGGACGTAGGGGACCGCGTACACCCCTACCTTGCCTGCACTAAGGAACCTCAAGGTTTGTCGACCGGGGGGGGGGGGCATCATCTGTGGCAGGACCAGGCACCGCAGGGACTTGAGGGGGAGGGGTAGGTGTGGTGGGTGCAGGGGTGGATGTCTCCACCACAAGGGGTGGGGCAGCGCCAAAGGTGGAGGTGAACTCGGCGCTGCACACTGCGGCTAGGGCCTCCATCCTAACCCCTGAAGCAGAAGATACTCCAGGGCTAACGGAGGGTGTGGTGGCCGAGGGATGGGGTGTAGCGCTCTTGGGGGAGGGGGTGGACATGGTGGGGGACTCAACTCCCATGCCCGGGGACTTCCTTGCCCGCTTGTGGGGTGGTGGCTCAGTGGGGGCGAGGCCCAGGTCAACCATACAGGTCTCCTTAGGTGACAGTTTGGCAGGGGAGCTAAGGGGAGTGGTTTTGGAGGAACAGGGTTGTGAGGACTGCGGACTGCGAATGTGGCTGCGTGTTTGTAGTCTGCCCCCAGCCCCTGTGGGTGTGCCTACATCCCCCTGAGTGTGCGAGCCAGGAGGTGCGCGCTGTGCCTTACTTGGGGGTGTGCTGGATGTGTCTGGTAGGGTGCTTGCCCGTGACTGTCTGGGTGTGCGTTGGGCAGGCATGGGAGAGGGCAGTGTGGATGGGTCCGGGGTAGGGGGGGGACAGAGCGCTGCAGGAGAGAAACTGCTGCCGTCAGGGAAGAGTCCATGGACCACAGAAACCTGCGTTGTTCAGACATCGTTGCTGACATGCCCTCCATGAACGACACCATCTGTGTGAGCAGTTTAGTCTGTCCATGGAGGACAGTCAGCACCGATGCCTGCCCAACCTGCAACTGCCGCAGTATGTCCACAGACTCTTCACTGAGGGCAGCAGGGGTGACAGGGGCAGGGGGTGCAGTGCCTTGGACGAATGAGACATGGTGGGACTCTGCACGGACAGAAGGGACGGGAGCAACTGGGAGGGCGGAGATGGTAATGGAGGAGGCGGGGGCAGATGTGGGGATGCTGCCAGTTGGTGTTGCAGCCTCCGCCTCCTCAGGGAGGTCAGCCTCGGACCCGTCGGCGTCGTAGCTGGTATCGTGTCCAGACAGGTCCTCTGACTGACTCCCCTCGCCCTCCGTGCCACTGGGTCCTTCTGATTCAACAGCACTGGTGGCACTGCCGCTGGGTCCCTCCTCCAGGTCCATGCAGGTGTCTCCCTCGGTTGCGGATGATGATGCTGTGGGCAAGGAGAAGAAACCGAAATACATCAGTCACCTGTATACATCTGAGACATGAGCACAAGAACAATTGGTCACAGTGCATATCAGGCAATGCATCATGAGTAACAGCTAGATAACTCCGCACATATGTAAGCCCTGTACTGCCCAGTTGGTAGACCCACTATGCCACTTGTACACCAGGAAAAAAAGAACACAAAAGGCCACAACTTGAATGAGAAATACACTGAGAAGCTAGTGTCTGTGAATCGGTGAGCACAACAATACAATGTAGTCATGCTACCTCTTGTTTAACCTGAAAGAAGCAGTAGTGGTGCACCCATTGTAAACTGACCCACCTCAATACTCACGGTGTCACCACACTCAGAGACCTGTAAGTACCTTGGAACACAAAACCAAAAAATGTAGCTACCTTGGGACTCACAATACTTTACACAATCGACATGTTTTGAATGTGCCAAATCGCCATTTCGTGAAAATGTGCCTGCAGGAAATATGTTGCACAAAGCAGTGCACACAAAAGTACATTTACACTGTCATTGAAGAAGCTGGCACCTTTTCTAAGAAGCCACTGTTAGAAATGAATGGTGTTGCAGAAAGTACATATACATGGGCCCACGGAGGTCTGGATGTCTTGAGACTCGTCAGTTTGTATCACCAACAACAAAGGAGTCTCACAAAATCAAGAGCACTGTGGGAACATGTATATGGAGAATCTGCAACACCATTTAATTCTAACAGTGGCTTCTTAGAAAATGTGCCAGTGTGTTCCATGAAAGTGGAAATGTATTTTGGTGTGCACTTCCTTGGGCGACTTTTTTCATGCAGGCACATCAGTGTTCTCAACACAAATCATCAAATTTCCACATTTAAAACATGAAGAACTGTTAACAAGTGCTGCGAGTGCCAAGGTACAATTTTGTAAGAGTAACAACTTGAATTATGTCAGTTGTCACATGGCCATCCATCACCTGATTACACAGTTGGCTACACATATGACCTACTGCCTGTCATCTGGAGTGGCACCCATGTCCACACCCAGGACAATGCATTAGTTAATAGGCCTGCAATTGGGTAGAAAAAAAGCCTAGCTGTACTGTGGGGACACCCTCATGGCAAGCCAGAATGTACACACAGATGTCATCAAACAAAGTCCAAACAGCGTTGCATCTGAACCACACACAGGTGCTAAAAATGTATGAGCAGGAATCATGTTTTTAAAAAACTGACACAGGCTGCAAAGCAGGTAAATTAAGCACTGGCCAGCATCACAGGGGCACTGCACGGTGATTCTTTGTACAGCCAAGTATCACACACAAGTCAGACCTGGCAATGAAAAATCAGGGTTGCACATGTATGCCTCTCCTGCGCACCCCACCCCATGCCTGAGTCAATGTGATTGATACAGATCAAGAAGTGACACCTCTTATTCAGAGTTACAATAATAATAAACACAACATCACCTCGTGGGGCTGGCAACACATATTTGTGACAAACAACCATCAACAGATTGTTGTGAATGGCCACACAGGCACTTCCCAGTGTGAGTATGCACAAGCAAAATGGTGTATCCCTTTCCAGTGGACACATGTAGCACACATTTGCTAAATACTAACTAGGCCAGGGAACAATGCCACAGAGGCAGACCTATGCTGAACACTCAGAGAATGTGCACAGTGTTGGATGACACACATGATTATGAGGCCAGGGTGTCTCAGGGGACTGTAGTGGGCACTGCTCCGTGGTCCTGGAATGAGCTGACTGTACCATGTTCGACTGTCATGGCAATATGCATATCTCCCACTCATGCACATCATGTCTGAGGCCACAACATTGGTCATGCATGCTGCAAGGGTGTTCATTGTAAAGCAAACACTCCTATGTTGAGAATCATCATCAGTGACAACAAATATGAACCCCCAACATAGTGAACAGGTCATGGCACAGGCAAGGTACCAACACAAGTCACAGACCACCCTCCCACATGATGCCGAAAGCAATGTGCACTTAGATTTACTGGCACCCTAGATGACGATGTGCAAATGTGATTACAAACACACCAGGGGACACATGTCAAGGAGGGGAAGGGATGAAAAAGAGCACCAGGTGACATTGGGGAACAGAAAATGCACTGCACATATTAACTCTGGGAGTGTATCCAGGCTACAGAGCACTTCCAAAAGCTGGCGACACATAACACGACAAACAGCCATGTACCTACCCCCTCCTTGCTGCAGTCTCTCCTGTAACTGCCTATCGAGCTCAGGGAATACCACTGCCAGGACACATTTCATGTGGGGGGTCAGGCGTCGGCGGCCGCCGTGGAGGCACGGACTGTCGAGCCCCAGCTGGACCCGGGCGATCCGCTGGGTCCAGCACTGGATGTCCTGCCACCTCTTGCGCACCTGGGGCAGCTGGCGACGACGATCCCCCTCAGATCTCACGGCCCTGACAATGTCTTTCCAGATCACGCCCTTCTCGTAGGCAGTTACCTGTCAGGATGACAAAGTGACACAACATCAATACTCCTGCTCCATGTCCCAGAGACACACATTTGAACATCATTGAAATGTAGCACAGGGCATAGGATGCAGACAGGAATTACACCATACACAATAAGAAATTGGCCTGTGTGCAAGCCCCAATGCACTACATGGCATTGAAAGTCAACATGTTGGCATGAGGTGTGCGACACACTCACTGATCATGCCACTCACTGTGCAGCACATGCAACAGCAGGCTGAAGGGCAGCACGGGCCAAGCAGTCACATGTCCCACTCCACTGACGCACCATCAGCATACTAGACAGACACACCCAAGCACAGATCACTCGCCTGTCATTGAGAACAGCGGATACAACCCTCACTCTGCACATGTGCCACTTGCCAGTGGGGTGTCACAGGTGGCATGCTAGCTCTGCAAGTCAGACACACAGCACTGCTTACTTGTCACATCCGATGGGTTGATCTGTTGCCTCCTCCATGCAGCTGTGGTGCAACACTTCACATAGACACTCACCCACATGACAAGGAACATTCACACACATCACTGTCCATGAGGTCGTACACATCATTTGGACACTCTCACCACAGGGCCACTCCACTCATACACATCTGTGGGTACAGTCACCTGTCACACCGGGGGGACCACTGAATCACCTCAGGCCAATAGGAAAAAAAGCCACCAAGGATTTCCCAGGCTGAAAATGTCATGCACTTTGCAGTGAAAGTCACAGTAAGCACAATGCAAGTGAGGAGTGCACACAGGAACTACATCATGCTCTGCATGACAGACATCAGCATGCCCCCCCCCCCCTGGGACCCACTCTAAACAACATTGCATGTCTGTCCCACCTGGACACAATATTGACACTCACACAACAGGTGCATAGGCAAAGTTAGTGGACTCAGCACTCACCTGCTCCCCTGGTCTCCCATACAGCTTGGTGTACTGTGGGAGGAGGATGTCCAGCAAGGCCTGATTCTCCTCCTGGGTGAATGGCTGGACCCTCTCCACAGTATGTGACATGGTCCAGAGGAAGCAGAGACAGCAGCAGTGTGGTCGACAGGAAAGTTGTGCAGGCAAGTGCCCTCTCATGGGTTCTGGCTGCCTTATATCTGTCTTGCTGAGGGGCATTTATGTGGAGGAGTACATAGTGATTGGTCAGACTCATTCGCATCCTACATTTACTCCAATCCCTTTAAACATACACCAATGACTTTAAACATACACCAATGATAGCATTCGCATTGTTCAAATTTTGAGCATCATGTCAAGTCAACAACCACTTTGCAACATTGTATTTTGTGGCCAACTGACTGTTCAAGGACACATGATCGACACTTTTCAACTGAAAACTCTGTCTCCATGACAACCAGCATGCATTTAGGCCCTAATACTTGTCCCTTATGTGTTCCCTATGTAATTTTGAAATCCACACACAGGTACGGTGCGTTTCACACGTACCCCTAAGGCACAAGTACAATGGTGAAATGAAGCGTACACACACGATGATAGCGGGTGTACGGTGCGTTCACACGTACCCCTACGGCACAAGTACAATGGTGAAACGAAGCGTACACACATGATGATAGCGGGTGTACGGTGCGTTTCACACGTACCCCTACGGCACAAGTACAATGGTGAAACAAAGCGTACACACGCGATGATAGCGTGTGTATGGTGCATTTCACACGTACCCCAATGGCACAAGTACAATGGTGAAACGAAGCGTACACACGCGATGATAGCGGGTGTACGGTGCGTTTCACACGTATGGGTACGCACTAGTAGTACAGTGCGTTAGACACCTACGGGTACGCACTAGTTCACACGTACGGGTACGCACTAGTAGTACAGTGTGTTAGACATGTAGGGGTACGCACTAGTTCACACGTACGGGTACGCACTAGTAGTACAGTGCGTTAGACACCTACGGATACGCACTAGTAGTACAGTGCATTAGACACGTACGGGTACGCACTAGTTCACACGTATGGTTACGCACTAGTAGTACAGTGCGTTAGACACCTACGTGTACGCACTAGTAGTACAGTGCGTTAGACACCTACGGGTACGCACTAGTTCACACGTACGGGTACGCACTAGTAGTACAGTGCGTTAGACACCTACGGGTACGCACTAGTAATACAGTGCGTTAGACACCTATGGGTACGCACTAGTTCACACGTACGGGTACGCACTAGTAGTACAGTGCGTTAGACACCTATGGGTACGCATTTCACACGCTTGCAATGGTAATACAGGCGCACACATGCCAGGAATGGAGGGCTACGAGTCGCACAAGGATGTCCATCAAGTACTTGTCATTGCATACTGTTATGTGCAGGTCCTAGGTGTGGCAGCCAGTGAAATTGCACAGGTCATCTCATCTAGTTGCACAATTGATGTGTGATGACCTGTGGACACATGTCATGTGTGATGGGGCACTATGTGGCACACATCACCTTGCCACTTGCCACGTGTGTCTGTAGTCCAACTGTGTCATGCACAGCTGCAGTGGGATGGCACAGTCATCACCACCCGCACCTGTCTCCTGATGCCAGGGACAGAGACACACTATCAACTGACATGTAATGATCTGCGTGCCCCTTTGTGACTATGTCAGGTGTGTGTCATGTGTTCCCATGAGCTTGATGTCAGTGTTCCGTCAACTGCATCTGCTGTTGGTGCATCCAACATGGGTCTGTGTGGAGATGGGCATTGGACACATCTACGCACACCATGCCACATGTGGATTCCCACCGCTGTAGGGTCTGTGTGCATCGGACATCATATTTTCCCAGTCATACATGTCTGCGTTGTCTCAATGGCTGTGTCTTTCTCTTGTCACGTGTATCCCTTCATCGCAATGTGTTTGATATGTACATTTGACATTCCTTGTGACCTGTGCATGTGCCTTGCAGTCAGCTGTGTGGATGAGATGACATCCTTCCAATGCAGCTATGTGGTTGTGTGTCACTCTGGTGATATCTGTGGCTCTTCACTCAGACTGTCCACCAAATCATTTCAGGGCACGTCATGTAGACTTGACAATCAACAGGTGTATCTGGCTTTTTGTAGGAGTGCCAGCAAGCTGGCATATGTGTCCTGTATGTATTGCACACACCCGACTCCATAGTTACCTGATGTGTATTAGCAGTGTAGCATGTGCTGTGTTCATTGACATTGATATTGGCAGAGTCTCAATCTTCATTCTTACAAACAATGTCTTGCAGGGCACCGCCTGTCGCAAGACCAATGCAAGACTTGGGTGCCATGAGGGAACATGCCTGCATCCGACGTTACAGATTCACTCAACAGTTGATAGAGGACTTGACCGACAGGCTGGCATCACACCTCCAATCGCGACACAGGTATCCTACTGCGCTGACCCCAAAGATGAAGGTGATGGCAGCCCTACATTTTTTTGCCACAGGTACATTTCAATTCACCATAGCTGATGTTGGTGGCATGTCACAGACAATGTTCAGCCGTGTCCTGCGTGATGTTTTAGCAGCCATGTTGGAGCACCTTGATGAATTCATCACATTTCCTACTCCTGAGGAGTTGGCAGATGTCAAGGGTGAATTCTATGCCCTGGGAGGGATGCCCCATGTCATTGGGTCCATTGATGGTACACATGTGGCTTTGGTACCACCACAGGCACAGGAACAAGCCTATCGCAATAGAAAACATTACCACTCGATAAATGCCCTTGTGGTGTGTCTTGCTAACATGCTGATTTCCCATGTCTGTGCACGTTTTCCAGAATCAGCACACAATGCCTACATCATGAGGCATAGCAGGGTGCCACAAATGATGCTGCGGCTGCACAACGAACGAGAATGTCTTGTTGGTGGATATACTCTGTTTGTCCTGTGTGTTGCGGTATCTTTGGCTCTTACGGCATCTCCTGAGCCACTTTTTTACATGATTTTTCCATGTAGGGGACTCTGGATATCCCAACATGCCATGGCTAATGACACCTCTCCGCAACCCAAGAACAGCTGCAGATGCACACGGGCAGACCAGGCGAGTGATTGAGAGGACGTTTGGCCTCCTGAAGAGCCGATGCCGGTGCCTGGAAAAGACAGGCGGGTCCCTCCCTTATGCCCCGGAGAAGGTCTGCCGAATCTTCCCCGTGTGCTGCATGCTGCACAACATGGCAGTTGAGAAGGCAGTGCCACTCATCCTGGATCCTGGATCGAGGAACATAATTTAGATGCCTTGTTTATGACTGAAACTTGGCTAGAGCCTGGCCTGGATCTGGAATTGGGGCCAGCGTGCCCCTCAGGATTCAAAGCCTTTCACAAGCCAAGATCTAGCGGCAGGGGGGGTGGAATCGGGATCATATATTAAGAAATGTGGGACTTCTCGTCACTGGATATAGATGAGATTATGCACATGGAAACCTTGGGCTTCTCGCTAAAGGATAGGTCCGGTCATTTCCTGACTGGCATAGTCTGCTACCGACCCCCAGGGGCTGTAAGTGAACAGTCACAACAGCAATTACTTGATGTGATAAGTAATTTGGCACTTACTCACCACAGACTGCTGATTCTGGGAGATTTTAACCTCTGGCCCAATGCAAAGTTGAGAACAGCCTATAACAACATTATCCAATCATGTGCCAACCTTAATTTGCCGCAACTGGTGTTGGAGGCTTCCCATATCGCTGGCAATGTGCTTGATATGGTGTTTGCTGGGGATAACGTGGTGGCCATGGACAGTATTTTACCAGTGGATTGGTCTGACCACCATTTGGTCAAATTTTGAATGTTGCCGGTCCTAAGAAGTAGGCCCCCTACCAGGGAGGAAAGTAGTGTCCTGGTTAGGGATTGGAAGGCCCTTTTGAGGAAAGCACAATTAGCGCCACTTTTTGGTGCGGTCCCCATCTTTGATTCAGGGAAGTCGGTCGATGAAAACTACGGGGCGCTGTGCAGCCATTTGGTAAACACCATTGATCGGATTGCTCCCCTGAAGCGGCTTAGGAAACGGGGATCCCCCTCTGCGCCATGGTTTTCGGAGGAACTAAGGAACTTCAAGATCCAATGTAAACATGCAGAGAGGCAGTGGCGTAGTCATTACTCAGATAATGACAACATTATCTGGAGGGATCTTTTAGCCAGATACAAAAAAGCTATAGTTACCACTAAGGCGTCGTTTTTTGCAGACCTAATATTAAAGGCACCTAATAGTGTGAAATGTGTTTTTAACATTCTGAGAGACATCACCAACCCAGAGTGCATGGGTAACAAGATTACTCCTTCACAGGAGTTATGTGATGGGTTGGCAGCCTTCTTCCATAATAAAATCAAAGGAATTATTGAGGGTCTGCAACCTGACCCACTGTTAAGCACTAGGGTTGGGGTGGAATCATTGACAGTTAACCATTCCGGCTGGACGGACCCTGGGGAAAAACTGTCTTTGGTAGGGCCTCTCCTTGATCAATGGACTTGCCCCTCCGAGGAGGAGTTCAGTAGGTTGGCCAAGAAAGTGTGCTCTGGCTCTCCGTTGGATCCCATCCCTCAGAGATTCTGGAAGGAACTGGGTTCTGAGACTTTTTCGCATCTTTACCAGATTGTTAGTCAATCACTCAGTAGCAGGGTGGTTCCGTCTTGCTGGAAGGATGCGCTTGTCTCACCCCTGTTGAAGAAACCTTCGCTGGATCCCTCCTGCTACGGGAACTATCGACCTATCTCCCTGTTGCCTTTCCCGGTTAAGATAGTAGAGCGCCTGGTTAGTCAGGAGCTCTCGGGTTTCCTGGAGAGCAACTACAAGCTGGAAGAAAATCAGTTTGGCTTCCGCTCCGGGCACGGGACCGAAACCGCACTGGTTACCGTTTTAGACGATCTACGGATGCGTGCGGATAAGGGTCAATCTGTAACATTGATATTGCTAGACCTATCCGCCGCATTCGATACGGTAAGCCATGACACTCTTTTGCAAAGGCTTGAGGAGGTGGGAGTCGCAAATCTGGCCTTGAAGTGGCTTCGTTCCTATCTATCGGATAGACGGCAGGCAGTATTTCTGCCTCCGTATCAATCCGATTTTTTGCCTAACAAACATGGGGCCCGATTCACAGAACTAACTTAAGACAAAATCCTAAACTTACTACCATTTTGGTATTCACAGAAGGCACTTACTCGTTTTGGTATTCACAGAAGGCACTTACTCATTTCGGTATTCACAGAAGTTAGGAGTCCTAACTTTAGGACTCCTAAATGCCTTCTGTGAATACCGAAAGTCTTAAAATTAGGATTTTTCTCAGTTTAGTAGTAGTATAGTTAGGACTCGTAACTTTAGGACTCCTAAATGCCTTCTGTGAAAACCAAAAGTCTTAAAATTAGGATTTTCCTCAATTTAGTAGTAGTAAAGTTAGGACTCCTAACTTTAGGACTCCTAAATGCCTTCTGTGAATACCGAAAGCCTTAAAATTAGGATTTTTCTTAGTTTAGCAGTAGTATAGTTAGGACTCCTAACTTTAGGACTCCTAAATGCCTTCTGTGAATACCGAAAGTCTTAAAATTAGGATTTTTCTCAATTTAGTAGTAGTAAAGTTAGGACTCCTAACTTTAGGACTCCCAAATGCCTTCTGTGAATACCGAAAGTCTTAAAATTAGGATTTTTCTCAGTTTAGTAGTAGTAAAGTTAGGAGTCCTAACTTTAGGACTCCTAAACTTAGAAAAATCCTAATTTTAAGACTTTCGGTATTCACAGAAGGCCTTTAGGAGTCCTAAAGTTAGGACTCCTAACTTCTGTGAATACCGAAGTGAGTAAGTGTCTTCTGTGAATACCAATATGAGTAAGTGCCTTCTGTGAATACGAAAATGTTAGTAAGTTTAGGATTTTGTCTTAAGTTAGTTCTGTGAATCGGGCCCACAGTGTCCCTCAGGGATCTTCAATCAGTCCGGTCCTGTTTAATGTATATATGCGACCACTGGTTGAAATCATTAAATCTAATACCATCAGGGCGGTCAACTACGCTGACGATACACAATTGATCGTTTCCCTGGAGGGGGGTCATGCGGATCCCTTAACCAATTTCCATAAATGTATGACAGAAATGGCATCTTGGCTGAAAAATAATGCTTTGCAATTCAATAGCGCGAAAACTGAGATTCTGCATTGTGCAGTGGGTAAAGTGCCACAGGCCTTGCCTTCTAATTTTTGGCCTCTTCCCTTGAACACCCCTCTGGTCCCTGTGAAGACTGTGCGTAATCTGGGGGTCTGCTTCAATGAGAAGCTGAGCTTGGAGGCGCATGTTAATAAAGTGGTCTTGAGCTGTCATATGATCATTAGAGGCCTTCGCAAAGTTTTACCTCTTCTTCCTTTTGAAGTTAGAGGCACAGTGGTCCGATGTACTATTCTTACTCGTCTGGACTATTGCAATGCCCTGTTGCTTGAGTCCCCTGGCTACCTGATTCGGCGACTTCAGCGTATCCAGGCAGCAGCTGCAAAGCTTGCCCTACTGAGACCGCGCAAAGCATCTAGCACTAAGGCACTAACAGAGCTACACTGGCTCCCTGTGCAACAGAGAATTTTGTTTAAGTCTCTGTGCATAGCTTTTAAAGCTCTACATGGGCTTGGCCCTGGACCGCTGCAACGTTTATTTGGCTGGTATGTCCCCACGTGCAGCCTGCGCTCCTCGGCAGCCAGGCTGGCCAGGATTCCAAAGACAAAGAGATCTACCCTGGGGGGACGAGCATTCAGCGTTGCAGCAGCCCGTCTATGGAATAGTCTTCCCTTAGAGCTAAGACAGATTCAGGAACTGACACTGTTTCGTAAGCAGATTAAGACCTGGCTCTTCCCCAGAACATAATTTCTTGGGCTTTTTTTGTCCTCTGTTAGTTGCTGTTAAGTTTTTTCACTGTGTCTTTAGCGCCAGGATGCCCGTAGGGTTACAGTGCGCTCTATAAATGAAAATACATACATGAGCAGGAACATCCACCCGTGGAGGATCAAGGGCTTGCTCACGAGGCTAGTGATGAGGAGGAGGATGATATCTGGAGTCAGCTCATACGCAACTTCTTCTTATAATGGTGAGTCACTGGGTATGAGTGTGCAAGCTTGTAGCATTGAGTGGCATGTGTTGCAATGTGTGTGTCCAGCTGACTGAATGCAAAGTGACTTTGATGTGTGTTCTGATGTGTCACTTGAGTGATGATGTCATGCCAAACAGTTTTGCAGAGAGACTTTCTTTGAAATTTACGTGTCCAACATTGTTCATGTTTTGTAAATGTCCCTGTGTGCGGCAATAATTGTTTTAGGTGACTTCTTGTGTGTCTGTCATTCCCAGGTTTTTGCGCCTGTTGTCTGCTCGTGTCATCTTTGTCCTCCTGCTATTCCTCATGAGGATTGCAATGTGTGCTGAATCAGCGTTCCATGCACGGACATGTGGAAATGTCAGTTTGGGTAAGGATAGCAGCAAGGCTTTTTGGTGGTGGTATGGGTTGGGAATGTGTGGGCCTGCTTTTGTGCATGTTGTGGTACCATGCATACATGTCTTCTCACCATGGAGCATATAACATGTAGCATCAGTCCCATGACATGATAGTCACCCTTCTTGACTGTCATCTGTAGTGGAGTGTGGCGTCTGATGAAGGCATCAATGTGTGTAAACCTTGCCTCTGAAACATTGCGGATGCTACGGGTGGACATAGTGTGGGACAACAAAACAACAGGCTCTATGGGGAATTGCAGCCTCTCCGTGTGCAGCAGGATTTGTTTGGCTAATCCCCTTGACTTGTGTGCCAGTTCATTGGGATTGACATCATCCGTGTCGTGAAGGGGGGGTCCAGCGTATGTCCCACATGTTCTGTCAACTGACCTGTGAGTCTGTTCACATGGATGCATTTCCCTTTGTGTGTGTATGTGGAATAAAGGTGTTCAGCACAATCCAAAGTGCCTCATCTCTGTCACTGCAGCTCTCTTGCCAGTTTGCATGCGTCATCTATGGCACACTTGTCAAATATTGAGCATATGTGTATGTCTACTTCGGCAACATGCATGCAGTTCTTCATGGCTAATAATATATATTGTGCATGAAGTCCCTGGTTGTGTATATGTTTGTGCAGGTTGCTCCACACAACGGGACGTGAACACATGCTGATGGTGTGTCTCCTGTGCGCAGCTCCGTATTTTGTTGCCTGACCCTGTGCCCATCATTTTTGGTGATTGGTCATACATTTTCTCGTAGTGACCCATGAGTTACCTGACACTCCTTCCTTTACATACACCTGTTGCACTGTGCCTTTCTGACCTCCTTGTCTTTGTGTGCTACTTTTTCCCTAGTTTCTCACCCCTTCCGCCTGCTGCTGCCTCACCTGCGGCACCGCCCCGCCGAGTGCCATGATTCTGCAACCCACACGCCTTCAAAATGCTCCTCCCTTCCCCCTCCACCCATTCATAATGCAGCCAGCAGCTTGTCTGTGCCACTGTTGCGCCAACGTCGTGCCAAAGGCAGGACCGTGTGCGCCTGCAACGTGCACAGTGCCCGAGCCTCTGGTCTTTGCATGACCCACGTCGCACAACAGGCTCTTGCTGCAGCCAACCTCCAAGCAATGTCCTCCAGACAATCATCCGTCTGCTATCAGGCAACCCCTAAGCGCACACACGACACCTTCGCATGCTGAGTGTGCAACTCCAACTGCCTACACAGCGCTGCCCAGCCTACCAGACCCTGTCAGAACAACCAGGTCATGTGCCTCCTACTCCACACCCGCTCCGTCCACCAGCACGCCATTGGACTCTGTTACCTCCTCAACACAACAGGGCCACACATCACCTTAATGAAAGTGACCTGGACATAAGCATCCTCAGCACACAACTTCTTAATTGCCATCTCAAACGGATACAAGATCACCCGCAGGAACGGCACCAACAATCCCGGAGGATGAATTGCAATTGATTCACAAGTACACACACAGAGACAAAAAAACGGGTTTGCAGCAACTCCCTGGCAACCCTCAGAGTAACACTCATCTACAGATATCCAGGCCTACATCCACAATTGCACTAAGCCATCAACACGTACATCTGCACGCATGCCCTCCCCTCCACAGGCTACATGTGGCTGGGGGCCAGTGACTTCTTGCTGGAGGAGAACCACAACACCATCCATCATTGGTCCTTCAACATTTTAATCGACGTCTCCGACAAGCAACACACTGCCCTGCACCCTGCTAACGATCCCCCAAAGATGCTTGATGTAAGTCACCACAGACAAGCTGTGTGGGACACTCAAAACAACACAATGTCTCCATGACCCCCCTCTCCACCATCACATGCACACACGACCTCATCATCATCTCGTATGCCATTGACACCCAGCTGCTCCTCAAACTCACCAAAGAGCCAGCCATTGCCAGATCCAAACTTCAAGAAGGCATGAGATCCGTTGACGAATGGCTGAACATCAGCCACCTGAGGCTGTACTTGGACAGGACTGAGGTCATCATCTGAGGATTGTCCCCTTACGGCTGGGTCAACTCCTTGTGTCCCACTGGTCTGGGCACCGCACCAGCAGCCAGTGGCCACGCACGCAAGCTGGTGTTCATCATGGACCCATCGCTGACAATTACCATGCAACTCACCACCATCTGTACCTCATTCTGCAACACCTTCCGCATGCTGCAAATGATCCACAGATAGATCCACTACAAGGCAAGACAGACCATCCCCCAGGTCACCGACACCAGCCAGCTCAACTACAGCACCGGCCTCTACGTAGAACAACAGCAGAACTGCAGGAGAAGTTGTCCACATCCAGGGTGCATCCGCACAACTCATCTTCATCATCCCCAGCCCCAGCCACATCATCGTCCACACGAGATAGCTATAATGGCTCACTGTCTGCTGCAGGATCACCTTCAGACTCCTCAACCACACTCAGGAGGCAGTCCACAACCCCAGACCCAAAACAAACCTTGGACATCTGTCATCCAACACCCCGTTGGCCCAACTCCGTGCAGGCCACCTTGCCCTGGCCACCATTCATCACATCCACATAAACACTGCATGCAGGAGATAGTTCTCCCACCTCGCCAAACAGACCTGGGACTCCCTCCCTGGGCACATCAACATGACCCATGACCCATGACCTCTACACCTTCATGATACTCTTCCAAATTGGTCTGTCTGAGCAGTATTGCAAGCCCCCCCTCAGCAGCTTGAGGCTATCACGGGTGAGTATTGGGCTCCATGTCTGTATTTGGTGATACATTGAGACACATGTGTGTCCTCGACCGGACTCAGATGCAAGTGTATGGATGGCTGGAGTTAGTTCCACACACAGACATATCCCCACACGTATGTTGTGGACTCATACTAAATGACTGCAACATAAAATTTCACGTATTAATTATTTAAATATGGTCTGGGGCGTGATTTGTACACTGAAAAAGGTGCAATGCAGGGACCATAGAATCCAAAGTTCACAGGGGGAGATGGGATCCTTGCCATTTGAAGTCATCAGAGTCCAGACCACAGTGTTTGGCATCATTAGTCAGACTGTGACCAGCAGGTCCATGTGGCAGATGATGTCAGTCAATGAGGTGATGCTGTCGCACATGAAGGCCAGGTGCCAGGCCAGGTGACCTGGGAGATGTGGATGGCCCGCTGCCTCTCACGGTCTTTTCCGTGGACGACCCACCTTCCTCCGGGACCCTCAGATGCAGGCCTTGACGATGCTTGGGACGCTCCATCGGACGAATCCTCCTCCTCCTCCTCCCTCCCTGTGGCTGGTGGTGGTCTTTGCCTGGTGGCACATGGAGGGTTGGCCATGTTGTCGGCGATCTGACGGAGTGAATGGCTTATGTCCCTTTGCACCGCCAGGAGGTCAGCCAGTCTTGCCTCCATCCGTCCTTGGTGTTCTTGTTGACTGGCGTGTTGCTCGGCCTGCTGGTTCTTGATCTCTGTGAGGGTCACCACTACCTGGCTGAACTCCCTGGTGTCACGCCGGTATGCCTCCATGATGTTATGGATGTGTGACATACAGGTCCCTTCAGCTGGCTGGTCAGGTTCTCGCCTCCGCCTGCCTCCACTCCCACCACCCCTGCCCACACGAGCCTGGCCTGCCATTGTGGGCACATCGGGTATACGGGACCCCTGAGGGATGGCAGTGGCAGTGTTGTCTGCCTCCTCCTGGGTGCCCGGCGCTCCTTGTCCCTCCTGGTCAGACTGGCTCAGTTGTTCACTGCGGGCAGGGCTCCTCGGTGTCTCCTGGGATGTGGCAGGAATGGGGGTGGTGGTTGGCACAGATGGTCCTGAACCAGGTTCTGCAGGGGCTTGGACACCAGAGGGTCCAGGTCGGTCAGGGTCATCCGCGGAATGTTGAGAGGCGTAGTTGCCGGTGGGATCAGGTTCCTCCCGGGTCAGGGACTGTGAATCTTCACCCCCATTGTTGGGGGTAGATTCATCACGTTGCCCTGTGTGAGAGAGACGGACAATGTTAATGCTGTTTCATGCAATATGCATGTATCATACACATTCTAGTTGGCACTGTTCCTCCAGGTAGTTGTATGTGCCTAGCATTCTCCTCAATGTTCACTTGTGGATGGGTATGTTGCGGGGGACAGTTTGATATGTTCTCCTGAGTCTTTGACATGTAGATTTTTGGCTTGGTTGCTTCTTTGGCTATGTATTGGTGTTGTTGTGTTACATGTCCATTGTGACAGTGGGTAAATCCATTGCCTGTCCTGGTGGTGTCTGTTTGTGTAAGGGGTGTGTGTGACAGGGCCTGCTGGTGGGTGTAGTGTGATTTGACAGTGGGGCTCCCAGGTGATGTAGCTGTCCCCCCATGGCTCATGGTTTGTGTGTGTGGGCCCTTTTTATTGGTCCCTTTGTGGGTGGGCCTCAGTTTGAATTTTTGGTGGGTGTGTTATAAGGGGTGGTTGAGAGTTTGCCCCTCTGTTTGCCTGTTTGGATGTGTCCAGGTGAGTCATTTCCATTTTTAGTGCACTGTAGATGTGTTTTGTGGTGTTGTGCGAGTCGAATAGACCCTCCGTGTGCTGTTTTACAGTGTCCGTGGTTCAGTACGGTACAGGGGTATGAGTCGCACAGGCACACACTCCCCATGCATTGTGTATGTACGGTGCGTACACCGCCATTGCATATGTACGGTGCGTACACCGCCATTGCTATGAACGGTGCGTACACGGCCATTGCTTATGTACGGTGCGTACACCGCCATTGCTATGTACGGTGCGTACACCGCCATTGCTAGGTACGGTGCGTACACCGCCATTGTTATGAACGGTGCGTACACCGCCATTGTTATGAACGGTGCATACACCGCCATTGCTATGTACGGTGCGTACACCGACATTGCGTATGTATGGTGCGTACACCGCCATTGCTATGTACGGTGCGTACACCGTCATTGTTATGTATGGTACGTACACCGACATTGCGTATGTACGGTGCGTACACGGCCATTGCTATGTACGGTGCGTACACCGACATTGCATTTGTACAAGTCATTCCCCGTGTACGGGACGTTTTCCGTACGAATCATAAATCGGAAAGCCGGTCCGGATCGTACTTGTAAGCTCGGACTGTCTTTTTACGGTTCGTACGGAAAAGTGTCCGGGTCCGTCTCGTACAAGTTTTCCGGCTATAATTCGTACTGATCGGGCCGATCCGTATGTACTTTTTCCCATACGAATCGTACTTCACGGGTCAGACGTGACTTGTACGATTCGTACGGAAAAAAATACGGATACGAGTCGTACGGGAAAAAAAAATACAGGATCGGATTCGACCCCATAATGTCATGTTCAATCGGAACCACTGTTGTTGGGTACTGTGTTGTCTAAGTTTGCCTGAAATTTCATTAAAAAAATTTAAAAAAATAAAGCAAATCTCCATTTTGGTTTAGGAGTGATCTGTCGCCTGAATGTGGCCTGAATCTCCACTGGAACATTTATACTAGACGCAAGCTGCACACATGCAAATTGTCTCATTACATTGCACACAAGATGCATGCTTCATGACAGTAGTTTTTGAGAGTTATCCTTGAATGAATAGAAACTCATGTTTACTTTGCACATCTTGTTTATCTAAATGAGCAATGGGAAGGATCGGAACCCTTTCAAAGTCTGAATTTTTCTGATAAAGCCCATTATATAATAAGGTACCAATATAGGCTAGCAAAGTGAATATTTGATATTAATGTGCACTTTACAATTCTGATGAGTATTTGTTATTTTGTAGTTAAAGAAAAAATGCTTGAACATAACATTGAACCGGAAAGATTGTTCTAATAAAACATAAGGTAGTTACTTACCAGTGAAAGAAGTAAGATACTCCAAACTAGCATGGCCTTAGTTTCATAAAAGATGTTTCTGTTTTAGTTTTCATGAATCACAGAGATATATTGAAGGTATGTTGATTGAAATAGAAAGTATTAGATGCTACAGCAGAGCTGGGCTATCCTGTGTCTCTCTTTTCTCTATTACCCCATTTACGTTTCATTGGGTTTACTGCTAACTAACATTATATGCAGATGATAACTAATGTCCAACCAAGCGCAAACAATGCTTATGCCAAAATTCAGGAACTTTGTGATTAGACTTTAACAGGAATTTCAAGAAAGAATTTAATTAGTTGTGAATTAACAAGTGGACTGCATTCAAGTGGTGCAAGAGCAAAAGGGATGTTATGATTAGGCTATGCAGATAACGGTCTTAAGACTGGGGGCAGAAAAGCCTGTATTCAGACAGCTAGAACATGAAACCAAATTCAGTGGATCACATGTGAAGGAGTACTCACTGAATAATCATTCAGTGCTGCATGCTACATGTATACATGGAAATACTAAGATGATTATCCCAAGGTTTGAGTTTTATCAGGGATTGGAACATAATGGGGCCGACTACGATATCGGTCGGAAAGCCACCGACCGCTAGTCGGAAACTTTCCAACCGCGGTCGGTGGCTTTCCAGCCAACACCGTAGGTTTGCGGTCTGACCGTTGTCGACGGTCACAGCGTAAACCGTCCGTTTATTACGACACAATTCTGACCGGCTCTCGGAGTCTTATGGCCGGTCAGACCCACACCGTAATCCCTATGAATGGCGTTTACACCGTTGGGATTACGATGTTGGTTCCCCACAGCCTTACCGTGCCACACTTTCCGACATGGAAAGGCTGTCAAAAAGTGACTTTGAGGGCCTCTAGCAGGGCCTGCTATCCTCCTATGATTGGTGGCCGAGGATGTACCTAGGGAGCCCCCTGTAAATCCATGCACTGTGTGGAAGGCACCATAGGGTGCAGGGTTTTACACACACACACATTTCTTTATAGGAGCGTGCATTACACCTGGTTTACGGCTGTAACACAAGCTCCCATTGAGAAATGTGAGTATCCAACCAAGAGCACTTGCTGTAGGATTAATGCGTTCTTTTGCTAAACTTACAAAGATGAAGATTGAGTGTTGAGCCTGAGAAGAGAGTCATTGTGCAGTATGAGGAGCAGGGTTTCCAAACTCCATTCCATTTCCCACCTATGCATATAGATCTGGTGCACATTCTTTTTTATACACACTTTTATACACTGTTTTCTCAATAAAGCTATAGGAAATGTGAGCATGTGATTGAAACTGTTACTTTGAGCGAAACTAATGAATGAGAAGACAGCAGAAGCTTCTCACGACAAAGAATGTGAAAAGTCCTTGAAGACTAGATACTGAAATACAAACAAGTGCTGACTCCACTACTTCCAATGTCCTTATGATGCCAGTTCTCAAAATGAGGTTAAGCTTACCCCACAGTGCAGAAAATGTGCAATTGTATAACACTGAATAAAATGGTTTGTGGGTCTCAGAAAAGCATGCAATTAAAAGACATATTTGGATTAATGTGCACTTCAGGTTAATATAAAAACATTATTGACAATTCAATGATGAAACATATCAGTGCATGTTGAGGCATCCATGAGCAGTGCTGAGGTCATGGTAAAGCACTGGCATTGACACAAAAATAAAAGATTCTGCTTTCTCAGGGTTAATATGTGTGCTACATCTGTCCTTGTACAATTGCAGTTTTGTACATGTACCGGAAGTGATTTGCCCCAGATCACACAAAATGTGCCGGAGAAGAAGCGTGGGGCTAATTATGTCCATAGAAGCAGTGGCTGGGGTCTGGTATTCAATCCTGGTGGATAGGCAAAATTGACTAATAATTGATAATATATTTCAAAATATTTAAGGCCTGATTTAGAGTTAGGTTGATGGGTTACTCCATCACAGATACAAAAGATTTCTTGTTTGCATTATTATACGTGCCGCAGGATATATTGAACTTGTGATAAGGCCGACGGGATATCCGTCAAGTTGTGAAGGAGTCTCATTTCTGCAAAACTCCAAATCAGGTTCTAAGTCAGAATTAACTACCTTTGGGCCATTATAGTGGACTATGGTCAATAATCAAGGAAGTTATATTGAAGTAATATGTTGTGGCTAATAAAGTAATTTGCTTTAAACTGGAAATATTGTTCATTATTTTTGTCTAAAATGTTCATCTATTTTTATTTTGTGCACCTGAAAACTAAATAAAACTATAAACTTTAAAGCACGGAAATATAACATAGGTCTCTAGGTTTGTCTGTGGACAATTTAATAACTAGACTGTAACTCTTGTCTTGCCAAACATATCATATTTCCAACATTTGATAGCTCATGTCAATTCTAGTTCTAATTAAATTAATAATATTATCGTAAATTAGCAACAATACAGATTAACATCCTGATTAAAAAATGTATAGGTTTGTTTTTGGCCTGACATATCTGTGAGGCAAGTAACATACCGTTAGCTTACTATCCCCCCTTATAAATCATTCTACTACTACTACTACAACTATTACTACTACTAATGATAATAATGATAATAATAGTAGTGGGACTTGCTCCTCTCTTCAGGGTCACCCCTAACCTTTTTGCGCTAACCCTCCTAGTTTTTCTGAATTGATTTTTGTTGGCTCTAAGACTTTATATACTTTACCACTGCTAACGGGTGCTAAAGTGTTTGTGCTCACTACTTAGCACATGGTAACGTTGGTCTCTTGACATTTGGCATATTTAAATTACTTGCAAGTCCCTAGTAAAGTGGTTATACATGCGCCCAGGGCCTGTAAATTAAATGCTACTAGAGGACCTGCAGCACTGATTGTGCCACCCACTCATGTACCCCTTTAAACATGTCTCAGGCCTGCAATTGCAGTCACTGTGTGCAATCTTCACCTGCCATGTCAATCTGGTACAATAAGCCCTTTGTCAGGCTCAAACCTTCCTTTTTAGTAAAAAATAAGTCACCCCTAGGGTAGGCCCTAAGCAGCCCGCAGGGCAGGGTGCAATGTATTTAAAATGTATGCCATATAATTAAAAGTTTTACATCACCTAATAGTGAAAACAGCTTAGGTGTGCCTGGATGGGCCATCACTGGCAGGATGGGAGGGTGGAGTTAGGCACAGCCCCACTTACACCTGAATAAGGTGTGTCCTGCCTTCACACAAAGGATTGCATACCTCCTGCATACTCCCTGTAGTTAGTCTGGAGCTGGGATAGGGGAGGCAGGAAACCTGTCGACTTCAAAGGTAAACCTCTAGAAGATTCTCGACTCCAAAGGAGGCACCAGGTATAAATCTTTGATCTCTGACACCCACTCTTCAGTACACTTCTGGACCTGTGAAGACTCTGCCATGAAGATGGACTGCTGTGCTGCTGAAAGGACTGCGGTTCTGCATTACTACTGCACTGATGCACTGCTGCATGCAGTGCCATCCCGCTGCCTGATCCCATCTTACCTGGGTGAGAAGGGCTGGACCTGCAACCTGTACCCAGGACCACCAGAGTAACTCAAAGGGCTAGTCTTGTGTAACCAGTACCTGGACTGTGCAACTGTAAGTCTTAATCTGCCAGGTAGTTCCACTCCAGTCCTAGACCCTCGGAAGTGGGCCTGCAGGTGCTCTGACAGCCTATCTGTGGATCCAGCAAAACAGACACATTTTCTCTACCGCAAGGATTCTTCCAACGCATGCACTCCATATAAACCGGCAGTCCGCAACCTCTTTAGAACTACCAGTGTGTTACGCATACCTATCGCAGGCCCTCGCACCACAAGCCTCTTGTCGACTGCAGCCTGAATGAAGGTCTTCACACCGCAAGCTTCCTTCATCAACGGCCTCCTTGATAACCACACAGCACCTCACATCGCAGCCTCATAGCTCCCTGAAACCAATGCTTTGCGACGCATCTCTGACCTGGACTCGATCCCCGCATCACTCCGCAACCAGGATTTAAAGTACTCTTGTTCAGAGGGCATAACTTGGTCCCTATTAGCAACCCGCACTCCACTGAAGTCAGCCTGAACTTTTGACTTTGTCCTGGTCTAGCATGGCCAGAAATCCGCAGTTGGCACTTTGTGCTTTTTGGTGCTATTTTCACTTCAGTCTTTAAACCTTCATATCTCCGGCTTTACTGATTTGATTTATATCATTTTGGTCTTGTTTTATTTCTTGCTTTCACGTTATTACTGTTTGAAGTGTTACACAAATTCCTTACACATTGCCTCTATGTTAAGCCTGACTGCTCTGTGCCAAGTATCCGGAGGACTAAGCACAGATTAATTTGGGTTTTTCTTGTGACTTCACCCTGATAAAGATTGTGATTACTTGAGAAGGGTTTCACCCCCTAAACCAGTAACCCAGTTTCTTACAGGTGATGGCCCAGAGTGCCCTATGTCAAACCCTTGTGTTTTAATTGCTCCCAGTGGGGGGACATTGTCTATACAAAGAAACCACCCACTGGTGGGAGCTCTGCAAGAGTGGCCAGAGTAGTCTCAGGGGAAAATAGCCCAGGGGCAGGTGATAGATCATGCCCTAGTCTCCCTTAGTTGGGAGATAGACTCAGGAAGTAGACTTGTGATCCCTGAGGATGGGAGTCCTCACTTCCACGGAGTTAAGATGAATGGGTTCTGCCTCTACTCTGAGGGACACCAGAGCCAGCCAGACCATGGTAGCAGAGAGTCTGGTTTCTCCAGAGTAGAACATCGGCTAGATGTGTAAGGTAACTGAGGCTCAGGGGCAGGACATTTTCTGTCCTATGGTTCTGATATCCCTGAAGTCGGTATGGAGGTGACCCCGGGAGGAGTCATAGTTAGTCCCCAGATTCTGGGGAATGAGTTGCTGCCTGTGTAAAGAGTACTGGGAGGTTTGGCTGGCCAGGAAACCCTGAATGGTCAGAATTGTGGTGGTGCTACTCCTAAATGGAGGGTCCAGAGGTCCAGATGGAGGGGCAGATGGAGCAAGGACTCACCCCTGACCCTTGCTCAGCCTCATGGTACAAACTCTGGGTTCAGTGGCCAGTATCATATTACCACCCCTCTTCTGGTGAGGAGGAGAGTGAAAGAAAGGTGCATGACACCTGGGGCTGTTGCCTCCCACTCTCAGAAATCAGAGAGGTCAGAGTACCTTGGATATCCTGGTGCCTGGCTCTGGGCACTGACAGCAGTCAGTGGCCTCTGTTGGTAGCTGTCCTTATGGGCAGAGTTTTCCTTGGGTTGGAGACAGAAGTCTGAGCCAAGGTTGGAATGGGTCGCTTTGTTGGTCCTGATGGTACTGTCAGCCTATTGGGATGAATATGTAAGCAAGTTAAGATTAGGTGCTGCACAGATGTGCTCCACAGAGTAGAACCAGGTGGTCATGTATGTTAGGTGCCGCAATATCCATGCGTTGCACCGCCCCGCAACACAATAAGTATATACAACAGACCTGCAATTTTATAAAATGTGATGTAAACACAGGCAATCGAGCTGTGATAGTTAACCCACACTAGACCCCATACTTTGATATTGCATGCTGGGATTCATCTCTCTCGTGCTTTCTGCACCCACAGTAGATGCTTAACTTTTCGTAAAATAAAAAAGCGTTAGGTCCGTCCCACTGACACAACTACCAGGGAGTAACCATAAACAACCAGCTAGTTCCTCCAGCCACGCTTCCAGCTTTCATGCTAATCAAGCACTTGGTCTGCCACAGGGCGGTTTTAACCCTGGGTGGAGCCCGGCGAAAGAACTAAAGAGCTGCAGCTCCGTGCTATTTGTAGCATGAGGGCACGCCCGAGAGTGACACACAACCTGAAAGACATAACACATCGGGATATCGTGTTAAAGCGGGTAACAAAAATAGTATATCATGAACACCACAAGGTGGGGTTCCGATTAATAATTGCCTCATTCACCACCAATGCAGGACGCTTTTCATCTATCTTTTCAGGACACTGCCTCGACCTTTCACCTCTATGAAGGAATTGCCCTAAACTCAGCAGGTATGATTTACAACTATGGCATATCCACATATGTTACACCTTGTATGCAGATTGCAATATCATTAAACATGTGACCTTGCTTTGTCTTTCCAGTAACTGAATACCTTAAATGTAGGGGGCAATAGTATCCACACCTCAACCAAAGTCAAAACCTTATGTATACGAAGCCCTCTGATGTGACACACTACAAAACAGTATGTCCAGTACTTTCATTTCCATTTCTCGTCTATCTTAGACTTCCACTGGTTTTCAGGTATGCCTTTGGGCAACCACGAAATAGAGAAGGTACAGGTGAAAAGCTTGTCTTAAACTATAAGAAGGATCTAGGATCCTTGGCACTATTACACATCTATATTTCTTTGTCTTCACACAGCGTCCCCCTGACCATAGATTCCTGCCCTGAGGAAGACTTTCACCTAAAACTCACAGGCCCCACACGAAGGTCGAAATGCATTGGTGTACACATTGCAGTGGCCACGATATCACCATTTAAAAACAAATGAAAGTTATAGACACATGAAGGCTAAGTGAGGAACGATGCCCCTATAACCTACCGAGCATTTTCCGTCCACCAAAAGGGACATTGGGTATCTTTTGAACCCCATCTTTCTCCTGAGGGTCAGACTATGTCCCCAGTCAAAAGAAACAGATAATCTTGAATGATTCACAAAACACTTTCTAATGTATTTGTGACCATATATGTTACATTAATGAAATGTTATCATGTTGGATTGTGTATGTTGTATTTCAACTACATGTGACGTGAGTTGTAAGTAATTAAGCATCTCTATGTATGTTATATATGTTTATTGCACAACACGTATGATTTTGCAAATGTTGTTCTGAAGTAAAATCACCCAAACCAGAGAAAAATCATCCCATTTTGCCTCTAAGTTTAGTGAGACTGTGTTTTTGCCAAGCTATCAGAGCATTAAGCATAGGTTAATTTAGTGACTTTTGTGGTGCACATTGACATGGATTGTGGCTGTTGCTTGAGCAGGGTTAACCTCTCACTCAACCAACAACCCAAATTCTCACAAGAATAGTAATAACTTATTGTGCTTAAGTGCTTAATACTGCAGTTCTTTCCTTTTCAAAGGGCTTTAATTGATTGATGATACTTTTGTAGGGATATGATGTGGGAGCCATCAGAATACCTTGCTCAAGAAACCCTAATGCACAAAGGCAAAGTTCATATTTGATCTACACTGAAATCTTAAATTACCCATAACTATGACTTTAAAATCATGGTTTCAGAACAGCCAATGCAGGCCTGAATGTCTTTGAAAACTACAGCACAGCATGTCAAAAGACTTTACAATAGCTATTCCACACATAAGTGTTGATCTAGAGCATACAAGGCCATGGTATGCCTCAGCCGTAGCAAGATTAAAAGAGGTCTTTCACTGCAGGGGGTCTTGTTGCTTAGTCCAATAGTAAAAGCGTACTTGTAAATAAAAATCATAATTTTCATATAATTACAGGAATTATCTACAGAAATCATATGTGAATGCATATAAGTCCGCAATTGTCTTTTTACTATCCCTCAAGTACCCCACTGCAGCACTTGACTCTTTCAGAATATCAAAGCAGAGCAGTCCATGGCCTACTATGGTGAACTGGTTTGAGCTAGTAATCCCAATTCTCTGGTCCACAACAACACTCAGAAAATCATTTTCCAATCAGTGCCTTTTTTTTTAAATGGGAAAGTATTTATACTACGGACACACTATGTACTAGATGGAAATACTTTTGGTGACACCCTCATCTTACTTTATTTCCCTAGAGGGTTCTGACCCAATAATCACAATACCCTCCACCTACACCAGATGTGACACCATTACATAACGGTTGTCATTAGACAGAAGGCAAACTTACAGGCTTTGTCAGGATATCACCACATTAGTAAAAGTATCTGCATTTATGTTTGACCATTTCACTGCCACTAAAATCAATGGGGACAGCCACCATATTCAAATGCATTCATTATTATAGTATATATTGTATTGTCAATATCAGTGTAGTCCATAAATCATTTTAAATCAAATAAAAATATGTGGCCCCAAAATTGTATTTTTATGACTGCCATTGCAGGCATAGGACCAACCACAAAGAGACCTTGCTTACCAGACTCCATCAGCAAAATCAGCGGTCTTAGTTCTAAGGTTTGAGGAGACTTATGGTTAGTTTTAAAAAATAAATACCTGGAGCGCTGCTGCACTTCTTTCAGCCCCTACAGCATGCTCTAATAATGGTGGTGGTACCTGTGTACATTTTGGGGCACCACAAAACAGACCAGAATGCCAAAAAGCCCGCTTCGTGGGATATTATGGGATGGCTCTTCAGCAGAGCTCCATTTATTTAGGCCCAGATTGATCAAGCCTTTGCATTGCCCTTGCATTGCCTTTGCATCGTGCAAGGCGATGCAAAGGCTTCAGTAATATTTACAAAGCCTGGCAAGGGGCAATTTGCTCCACCTTGCATGGCTTTGTGAAAAAATGTAATGCCACGCAGCTGCTTGTGCTGTGTTACATTGAATTTCAAGCTGGGAGGAGTTCCATGGGTGAAGCGTGGGTGTTTCTAAGCATCTTCCCATTCGATTTTTAGGCATTTCCAGATTTATTAAATCTAGTAAACCTGGGATTGTGTCAGAATGCTATACCTTCCTCAGTGAGGTGTAACAAAGAGAAATATCTTTATTTATTGTTGATATTTCCTTTTTCCTTGTGTTCTGCATTCTTCAGCGTTCTGCAGCACACAAAGAAAGTGGAAAATGCCTCTAATAATTGATTTTGCAGAATGCGGCCGTGCGCCACATTAATTTGGTGCCCTTGTGCTACAGACTTTTGGCTTTTTGCTTTATTTTTAATTCATGGTAGTGCATGGAATCACTTTGGCACTACCAAGTCAGCTCTTCGGTCTCCCTCCCAACTGCGCTCCTATCCCTATAGGAGGGTAGGCATTCTTCTTCCTCTTACCCTGCCCGCGTATAGTGCAGGCCGGGTGCGGCTGTCTTGGTCGTCTGCCCACCCAGACATGGGCACCGGGATGGAGGGGGTGCCCTGCATTGGTTCAGGGCTCTGGCCTCCCTGTGAGCAGAATAAAGAGCATTGCGGAGCTCCAGCAGTCTGTTTTCCTTGTCCTGGGGAATGGGGTCCCCAGGACATAAATACTTGTGTCGGATCCCAGGAAATGAGAAACACTGCTCTGGAACAAACTGGAAATAAAATACCTATTTAAAACAAAGAATTGATAAATCCAAGGAATGTTAGTCCCAGGCACAATTTATTCAGGCTACTTAGTGTTCCTCTGATGTAAGTGGTTCTACAGAATGATTCAATCATGACCAGACCTCTCAGTGAAATAGACCCTTCCAATAGTCTGTTATTTTTCCATCGTGGCATCAATCACTGTGTGCAAGAGATTAATGATCTGTGAAGATTTAATGAATTGTCAGGAGATATTAATGGCCGTGCCTCTTGTGTTTATTAACGTTTGGAGATTATAAAATGGCTTGCATCAACTCAGACATTTTTCTTCTTGACTGACCTAGATTGCAATGCTCTGCTGACCACATACTCTGGTGCTCATTACACGCATTAGCTCCCTTTATATCATTAAAGCACAAGGGGAAGATGCACACAAGACATTCTGTCTGTGCTATGTCTTTCTTTTTATTGTTCTTTAAGTAATCTGAATGGATAAATCAGTTTTAGCTATTAAGTTTCTTTTTCCTGGCAACATTTTTAATTTGTAAACTATGGGCCAGTTTTATCTAAAAGTAACACAGCGCACCACAGGAAGTGATCTCGATGTGCTGCGTTACAGGGAAAGGGCAGGGATGCGTCGTATTTATCATGATACGGCACATTCCAGCCTTTTCCCAGCGCTGGCGCATAATTCCTGCACAAAAACAATCCCTTGAGGCATTTTCCGATTTCTATGTGTGCTGCATAATGCAGCACACATAGAAAGAGGTAGTAACTAGAAGACATTAAAATATTTCTTCTTGTTACACCTCACCTGGCAAGGTGTAGCAGTTTGGCGCATTCCCAGGTCTACCAGTAATGGTAAATCTGGGAATGCGTCACAATACATGAGTGTTGCATCAGTACACCTGCGTAACACAAAAGTGATCTGGCTGAGCTGCGCTGCGGTACAGAAAAAGGGCAGGAATGAACCATATTTATCACAGTGCAGCGCATCGCTGCTTTTTCCCAGTGCTGGTGCACAATGTGCTGCCTAGCACCAACACAGGCACCCCTGCACCATGGGGCAAGGGAGCTTACATTGTTAGCAGGATCGTTTTTGTACAGAAAGGGGAACATTCCTGCGCAAAAACAATACCCTTAGGCATTTTCCTCTTTCTAGGTGTGCTGCATAATGCAGCACACATTGAAAGGAGAAGCAATGTGGAGAAATAAAGATATTTCTTCTAGTTACGCCTCTCCTGGGAAGGCGTAGTATTTTGGCGCATTCCTTGGTCTACCAGTAATGGTAAATCTGGGTATGCATCAAACACCCATGCAACCCCCATGGAATGCCTCCCTGCGGCAGAGTAACCCAACGCAGCGATCTGTGCTGCGTTGCATTTCTCCAGATTTATCAAGCCACTATGGGCTATGCAAAGTGGCCTTGTGTGGCTTTATAAATCACATTTTAGGGTTGTGTCATGCATGCACTCAGTTGCGTGGTGCAAAAATGACGCAGTCCGTTAATAAATATGACACTATATGTGAACCCCCTTCAAAGGTGAAGAACATCATATCCTCTATGGTTCACATAGTATGCTAACATCCAGGAAGAGTTTTACATATTACAAAGGAATGGTGCTGGAAGGGAATCGGGCTGTGTCTAAGCAAGGGAAAATACCGACATGCTGATGGGCAAAGCCTTCAGAGTTAATCATTAGGTGAGGTTCCCTTTTGTATTGTAGTTCCTATTTCCCTTATAGGCTCTGCGCATTGGAATAATATACACTATAGTTTTTGCATAGGACTAAGGTCAGCATGCCCCTATTGAGTACATTAAACTTAATTACTTGTGTGTGCCGGCTAACTCAGAGGTCACTAGAAACTTCTCAAATAAACAAGAAGGGATTCGTTTCTGACAACCGCATAAACATAACAACTTTGTTTCCCTTAGAATCGGAATGCGTCTCAGAATCGTGGAAAAAATAGATAACAGTTTCACTCAGTCAATCGTGCATGCTTAGTTTCTCCAGAGTTACACAGAAATAGATAGACGGGCGTTTCAATTAAAAGGGTTCATTGAACAGTCTTGTTTCTCGTGTCAGAGTTATGAGCTGTTACAATCATTAGACAATAAGCAAGATATAATACGCACAGTGTAAGCAGTAAGAAGAAATAATACTGCAGTGGCATTGTCTTTAAGCTATGACATATAATTATATATACATACATAAATAACACAGGCTAAAAAGTGAATAGTCGTCTTATGCTTCTAAATAGTTCTACCCCAGTGTACCTAACCTAAGTGTAGTACGAGGTAAGAAGTAGGTGCTGTTTTCTAGAGTATGGTATATACTAAGTTTAGTATGCCAAGAGTCCCTCTAGGTTCTAGTCAGCTCCATACCTTAGAATGAGAGAGGTGGGAATCGGTATCCGGTTCTCAAACTCTAACACCCCACGAAGGGAGTCAAAACACTGGAAGATGGATTCTCTGCAAGCAGGGATGACAGCGTCTGGTCAGTGTGTCAGGACAGGATATGGTCTCTTCCGAACTTTCCGTGGCGAACCGTGCAGCCAAGTGGTGCTGAGTCGTGCCGTGGTTTGCCATGGTCAGGGAAGGTATATATATACCTGGAAGGTGCTTAGGAATGTTAGCATTGACGTAAAGTCGGGCAGAGGAAGACATCATGGATGAACCCCTAAGGAATAGTAGTTCATGCATAATAGATGAGTTCTTGGAGAAATCAATAATCCTAGCTAGGGAAAGTCCTGTTCGGCTTAAGGGTCTGGTTTCTAAGAACTCATTGTGATGTGGGATGGACGGATGTAGGTGACCATGCCTGTATTTGGTTAGCATGGCTAATGCCTAAATAAGGACTGGGATTCTATGCCTAAATAAGGGCAATGCGAATTGTGCCTATATAAGGACATGATTCAGGGAAACCTATATACCGTTATCCAAATCGAAACACAACACCCACTCCATTGACGAATGATCGATATTACTAAATGCTAAACATGCTAAACACATAAAATTGAGTATCACATGTTCACTAAAAACATTTGTAAATGCATACTAAAAGAAGTCGTTGTTCAAAGTTTGCTACACATGATATGCAAAGGTGCTGTACATATTAAAGCAATATTGCATTCTAAGCATATAGTTACAGTGAATGCTAAGAGAACGAACAGAAATATATATACATATATGTAATGAAATTGAACAGTTTTACAGAAAGAAAAAAAAACCATCCCAGAGCCATTTCACGACATGATTACATACATGTGAAAAAAGGTGACAATGTGTCCCTGGAAGTGTTTCAAAGAAGTCTGTTCTCTATGAATAGTTCTACTGTAAGCAGAGCTTTTAGCCATAAAAGATAAAAATGTCAATATTCACAAAAGTGCGCTCTTAGGAAAGTTCCAATTTTTGTCTTTTTGTTTTGAAAAAATGAAGGCCAAATTCATAGATTATATGGTACACTGTGAGCCAAATCAAAAGTTATTTGAAGATGCTGGGGAAAACATGAAATCCTCTAATCCTGTAGACAAAAAGTCATCTATAGTTGTCGGCGATAGGTCGATTACCTCGTTTAGAAGACTAACTGCACATAGATGTGATGCATCGTCAAGTAGCAGTGTTCGTTGATACTTGTGTGCCTGTTGATCCATCTCGTACCTCAGCAGTAGCATATTGCGTCTGTGAGACCTCAATGAATGCCGTCATCACGATTGGAAACCTCTGGGGACAACACAGAGCATGGGCTGTTATCGGGTCCAGCTGAGTATCGATATCCATTGGCATGACTGATGGGAGTGTTAGACAGATGTCTAGCACGCATTCTTCACCGCAAAGCAGGCAGCGTAGAACAGGTAAGATGCAATCTTGCCAGATTGGTCTGAACGACAGAAACCATGTGGTATTTAGTTCTCGTAGATGAGGTAAACCCAATAGTTGCACTATGCGCTCACGACACTTCCTTTCCAGGAGAGCATTCTCCAAGGTGCTGAGAGTGACGCTGGTGGATTGGCTTGCCATGGCATAGCAGTAGGAATAAAAATAGGATTCCTGCGACGATTGCTAGAATTAGTGGCAGACCACCAAACACCGAGTGCATGAAGTTTGGAATGATTCCGAGGACTGCTTGAAAAGGTATTAACAGTCGCGAACATACGATCTTAAATACATACACAATACCGCTCGTTTCAGACATGTTTAATATACGTCTCAACATTTCTGTGAAATGTGTAGGGCAATTTGTCCTTAACAGAGCCTATATCTCAGCCGAAGTCCTTGCGACTTGTAGATCATAGGTTTCTTTGGCCGAGGTCAAAGGCACGGTTTATTGTAAAAGAATGGCTTTTATTCTGCTTAAAGTATCAATTCGTATAGAAGAGATGTTCAGTGAAGGCCATAAAGGCGACTCCCTGACTGTGTCTATTTGGGGGACCAAGACTTGCATGCCCTGGAAGTAATCGTTACTAGATATGGGATACCTGGCAACATGCCACAACAGCTCTGATCATTCAACATGAGGTAACTCCCATTTGAAAGTTGTCCAAACGTTGGATTAATCACAGCGGCTGGTGAACCTTGCAGGTGGCAGGATAAATTTGCAGTGGAACCGCTACAAGCCCCGTGTAAACTAATATCCCGACATATGAGTGAACCGCTCAGTGCATTATCACAGTGTGAACCGCTAATAAACACTTCACACCCCCACTCCAACATCTGTGTGTGTAAGGTAAATCCTAGGATTTCCTGATGTATTCTTTACGCAACCTTTCATATTTGTCTACTGGCATGTGTTTAAGGCAATACTGAAAATGGAAAGTTTTAACAGGCAGAGTTATTTTGCCATGTATTATCCATTCGGTAGCTGTTTTTTCTGCTACTGTAAATGGCAATTTTTCCAGTTTTTCAATGCTCAGCACTGTATACTTTGCTCCCCTTTGTGCCAGTTCGATCTGTTTATCAGTGAGATTGTAATCAAAAATCAGAGAAGATGTGTTGATGAAACGCCAAGGCACATAGCCTGCATGCACGTTTTGTAGTGTCCAGCCTAATGACAGAATAGAACGTAATTGAGACTGGCCTTGACGCAGCAGGACCAAATCTTGTTTCACAATGTCCATAGCAGAGGATACAATGTTGCCCAATGAATATATCCTGGATCACAGAGCCATTAACCCATTGTCGACCACAGCGAGAGATTTCTCTAAATTAATACGATCAATTTCTCGTATTCTTTCTGCAGCGTCTGCTTGGGTAACCTTCCATATTTCATTATAAGCAGCATAGATGCCAGCATATATGAAACGTTTTTGACGCGGTTTACTTGGACCTAGCAAGAATTGCCTACGGTCTGTGTCTTCTTTAAGTAAAGATAAGTGTTGTTTTACATCCTCTAGTTTAGATGTCTGTAGCCAATCAAGGTATCATTTTCATACACTGTATGTTGTTACTACCCCTGGATGCTGTCTTTGAACATAGCATGGGTCTGGCCTATTGATTGTTAAACCTTGTGTTTTGTTCAGGAATCTTTCTTGACAGATGTTTGTGTCTGAGGGCCAAAGCAACCATTTTTTCCATTCGGAATCTGATTTGTTGTTTTGTAAGATAGTATGTACGTCAAACACCCCCTGTGTAGTGCTATTACTTGCAGGTGTAGGTATGGATGGTTTGTAAATGTCTTTGATCTTGGCTAACCCAAGGCAAGACGTTAATTGGACAGTGTCATTCAAAAACATTATCTGCTGTGGGATGATGCAGGCTCTAAACAAAGCTTCTATCCCCTGCACTTGCCAATCTTTTGTACCTCAGACAGATTTTGTGTCAATTGTGTCTTTCCAAAATTTCAAATCCTGTCTAGACAGTTGGACAATAAAGGATGCAGAATAAATCTGTTTCGTATCAGTTAACATATTTTTTGTTCCCGTTTTGTTCACATTTTTAAAGTAAAAAGTTTCAGTATTGGATATTGTACCCTGAAAAATATGGAAACTTCTTTTCAAACTTTTTTGAGCTACCCCTTGGTGGTGTAGGACAATGTTCCCATTGGTTATACATATATACATTTCTAGGTGTTGCAGATTTATGCAAGAAATGATGACCATAGTGGTTGTAACAAAAAAGCTGTTGATAGTCTGTTGTACCCTCTAAGTATTCGTGGTTAGAGAATGCAGCAGATCTTTCTAGATCAGACATCATGTCTCAAAGTCCCAATCATCAGAATAGCTACTGGAGGTAATGAAGTCGCTTAATGATAGTTTGAATAAGTGTGGAATCTTCAAAACTTCAGACGGATCGAATATATCATAATCCGTTTTGTCCCAAACTATACCATCTAGTATAGGAACGGCTGTGATGTTCACTGCTGACAAGTCTCTTGCTTCACGATGGGATGATTTGTGTGGTTTCAAAAGTAAGTTCACATTTTTACTTCCTGTGTCCAAATGAATATATCTTCCATCTATCAACATGCTCAGAGTTATTACTAAAGCTAGCCAAAGCAGAAAGAAAAATATTCCAGAAATAATCCATAGTTCAATCCATGGTGAAACCAGATAAGTCTTTTTCACGTGTTGAAAAAAGTCTTGTGCTTGTTCTTTGAAAGTTTCCTTTCCACAACCAAATTTCCCTCAGGATGGGATGGAGAGGAGTACCGCAATGCAACGCCCAAACTGACCATGGCTTCTTTGTAAGCCCGAGAGCTAAACACCGGGCCCTGGTCAGAGTGTAGCTTGCCTATTGCGTATGTGCCGATAAAGACTCGCAAATCTTTTATAACAGTTCGAGCGTCAGCCGAGCGCTGAGGCCACATCCATAGGAACCTTGACTTAGTATCTGTGGGATTGCATTTTTTTAAGAGGACGCCTGCACGTAGATAATCTAATGCTGTCTAACAATGGTGTCTGTACTTGGCAGTCTACTTCGTAGTCTGGTGTCTGGTGGCGTTCTGCACTGCGATCTCTAATGCAGTCTATGCAGTTATTGATGAAGATGTGAATAAGTGTATTCATTCCAGGCCACCAGTACATCTCTTTTAATGTTAAGATTGTTTTAGAGATCCTCTGATGTGACAGACCCTCTCCCAGATGTGCTTCATAAATCAAAGCTGCTCTACGTTCCATATTTGGAATTACCCAATCCCCCACTCCAGGGATTCGAGCAAACGGAATGTTGTTCGCATCAATTATATACTGATATTTGAGTCGACATTTTTTAGGTAGCGCTGCACCACTGCCTTTGCTTGAAGCATTGACAGCCAACAATATCTCACTGTCTATTTTTGTTTTTGAACGAGTGATCGCAGCTACGGAAGCCGTTTGCACAGCCCCCTTTGCGGCTTCGTCAGCCAATGAATTCCCTGCTACGTGAACACCATCAGGTTGATGACTCAGCGTGTGTATCAATTGAGTGTTTTGTAGTCCATTTCGCAACTGAACTACTTGTTCCCAAAGCGTTTTATGCTTGATTGTTCCACCTTTTGCATCTTTGAAACCATTTTGAAGCCAATTCTGTAAATATTAATTGTATGATTGTACAGAGTAAAATGAATCGCATACTATAAGTGCGGGGAATTCAGTTTGAATGCTTGTAGTTCAGCTCGCTGAGCTGTACAATCTCCTAGAGATTGTGTTTTAGTGACCATCGGTCGGAATTTACCATTGCGCATATAACCTTTAACAATTGTGCAGGCTGCACTGTAAGCTTGCTTCCTCCCCGTAGCGGGTTGTGCTGATCCGTCAGTATAAATTATGAATTCACACTGGTCAAGAGGGAGAATCTCAATAGGCAGAGGACATTCGTGTTCGTATTGCAGGAATGCTTGTGTTATTAAATAGGGATCAAAAACATAATCAACATCTGTTGCAGCAAGAGAATTAACCCATTGTATCCATCTTGGATTTAAAACTCTTGCATTCGGAATGCTTGCTTTTGCAACCGCCTCTAAGGCTGGTACCAGAGTCACGACAATAATGCGTTTCCCCTGAGCTAGAGCTCTTTTTTTTGCTACAGCGGTTTGAACTACTGTCAGAATCTTTTCTGTCGAAGTGAATCGCATTTCCGCTTGTGTATACAAATGTAATTTGCATGCAATTGGTACTTTTTCTACTTCATTAAAAGTTAAGTGGGAAAATCCGCATTGACCGGAAATTATTCGGATCACTAAATTACGTGTATTTACGCGTGTTTGTAAGTGATTTGTTGCTAACAAGTCAGCTTGAAGTGAACACAGGATTTCTGTGTGTTCCTGTGTCCAATCTTTGATTTTGAAATCAGTTTTGATTAGTTCGTAGAGAGGTTTAACCCTTTCTGCGTAATTTAGAATGTAAGTTCTTCAAAAATTCAGGAAACCTAGAATCAACTGTAAGTTTTTCAGCGTTTTTGGAGGTTGGAGCAGCGCACACTTTTCTAAAAAGTTCACTGCCAGGCTTCTGCCTTCACTTGAAATTTCATATCCTAGGAAAAGGACATTGAGATGGGCAATTCTTGACTTCTTAAAGTTGAATTTATAGCCCTCAGAGGCGAAGCCCAGTATAATGGTGTTCCCCCTGTTCAAGTGTGTATCCAGGTCATCGTCTGTCAGATAGATATCATCGACATATGATAATGCCTCGTCATCATAAATTTGTAGTAACTCTGTTACTCTTGCTGTGAACAACCCCGGGCTGTTCTTGAACCCTTGTGGGAGTCGACAGAATTGACCCTGAGCCCCCATTATTGAGAAAGCTGTCAAGTACCTACTTTCAGGTGCTATGTTTTGACATAAGAAACCTTTTGAAATATCCAATGTCGTTTTATATTTTTTACACACAATGTTATTCATTAATGCTGTACTGTGTGCATTTTGCACAGCAAATGTTTTAGAACAAGTGTTCAGCTGTCTGTAATCCAAAACTAGATGATATGTGTTGTCTGGTTTGGAGACAGGAAACAAAAGATTGTTCATTGATGAGGTGCATGTTTCAATCACCCCTTGCTATTCAAGTTGATCTAGGATCTCCCTGACCTGTTTTTTAGCTTCTTGCTTAAATGGGTACTGCCTTTGCGCAGTAGGTTGACTTTTTAATTGGATTTTATGGTGAGGTGAGTCCTCTTCCCATCCTACATGATTTTTTTATAATGCTGGGTCCTGGGCTACTGCCAATGTCCTAGCATAAGTATATTTTAAATATATAGGAACATGGTTGGAGAAGGCTGGCATAATGATGTCTTCGCCATGTGGGCACTCCCTGACAAATTCTGGTGGCCAGTCTTTTTCTGCTAGAAGAATGTCATAACCCCTTGAAGGTTTTCGCAAAAAGAGTGCTTTCACTTTTCTTGGTATGTCTCCCTCCATCCGGAGTGTTATCTCATATATCTTTTGTGGAGAACTAACCCTGGTGTCTACAGTTTCAACTGTTATGTACTCATTCAAGTCCACTATCTCCAGAAGTTCCTTCAGGTTCTGGCGAGCTATTGTTACTTCTGCTGCACTGTCCATCATTGTCTAAGCCCATTCTCTGTTCTTGAGTTGTGTCCTCAGGATTTTCGGCATGTCTGATCTTCAGACCTGCTACCTTTTTGTTGTGGAATAGAGGTTTCGGTTTGTTTTTCTGACCGTGTTGATCGTCTCTGGACTTCACGCGTTCTTCTTTGTGACCTGACTGTCCTCTTCTTTTAGATGTCTGTGAAGATGTCTGAAAGGTACGAGAGGAACGTGTATCAGTATCTTGATACCAGTCAGGTTTTTTCAAATTATCCCTATTCCTGAGGTTATACCTCCTATCAGAGTGCTTCTTTTGAGGAGACCTACCTCGGGATTGAGAACGTTTCTCTTTTGATTGTTGTTTTTTGTTTTCCCACTTCTTTTTAGAAGATGTAGGATTGTGTTTACTAGAGTCTTTATCAGGATCCTCAGAAAGTTGTGGTTTAACTGTGTAATTCTATTAATTCTTGTGTTTGATTAAGTAATTCCTTATCTGACAGTGCCTCAATGTCAGGATGAGGTATGTAGCAGGCTAAAATCGGCCATGTTGCTCCTGGTCTACCTAGTGGACCGAGCCTGGTAATGTGATTGTAATGTTTTAGGGCGCCTTCAAACCAGAGCTGATGCTCCTGGTATGTGAGTGGAATTTAAACATCCTCGAAGGGATTGTATTCCTCAGGTGGTTCATCTTCTTTGAAGAAGTGAAACATTTTTGTTACTGGATTTGATTCTAGGAATGTAATCCACAAATAGAATACAACTGTCTGAAAAGATTCATGTGCCTCTATCACAAAAACCGCTCTACCACCTCTTGGTGTTAGGCCATCTTTCATATGTTTTAGAGTGATGGCTCTGCTTAAATTTGAATGGATGTTTATAACACCCTCATCGGTTTCATTTAAACCTGTAGTATTAAAACCTGTTGCGACTTGGTCAGACGCAGTCTCTGTATCAGAAATTTTTGTTTAATGAAAAATGTAGAACAAGTTTCAAGGGAACAAAGATGAGGTCCACAATATATTGGAACACTGTACCCTTCAACGTCGAACAAACCAAACAGCTAATACATAGGATTTTCATCCTACTCAGCTATGGCGGATATTATCCCTACCCACTCCAGACGTCTTATGGAGTATTATGAGTAGGGGTCTCTGAGAAAAGCATGACTGAGTTACTTCAGTATCTAGCGTTAAATTAGTGCCTTACCAAATCATTGGGCGCCCTGCAGTGTAGTTCCTATTTCCCTTATGGGCTCTGCACATTGGAATAATATACACTATAGTTTTTGCATAGGACTAAGGTCAGTATGCCTCTATCGAGTACATTAAACTTAAACACTTGTGTGTGACAGCTAACTCAGAGGTCCCTAGAAACTTCTCGAATAAACAAGAAGGGATTAGTTTCTGACAACCGCATAAACATGATAACTTTGTTTCCCTTAGAATCGTAACGCGAATCATGGAAACAATAGATAACAGTTTCACTCAGTCAATCATGCATGCTTAGTTTCTCCAGAGTTACACAGAAATAGATAGACGGATGTTTCAATAAAAGGGGTTTATTGAAAAGTCTTGTTTCTCGTGTAAGAGATATGAGCTGTTACAATCATTAGACAGTAAGCAAGATATAATACGCATAGCGTAAGCAGTAAGAAGAAATAATACTGCAATAGCATTGTCTTTTAGCTATGACATATAATCATATATACATACATAAATAACACAAGCTAAAAAGTGAATACTCGTCTGATGCTTCTAAATAGTTCTACCTCAGTGTACCTAACCTAATTGTAGTACGAGGTAAGAAGTAGGTGTTGTTTTCTTTAATATGGTATATACTAAGTTTAGTATGCAAAGAGTCCCTCTAGGTTCTAGTCAGCTCCATACCTTAGAATGAGAGAGGTGGGAATCTCTATCCAGGTCTCAAACTCTAACACCCCGTGAAGGGAGTCAGAACACTGGAAGCTGGATTCTCTGCGAGCAGGGATGACAGTGTCTGGTCAGTGCGTCAGGCCAGGATAGGGTCTCTTCCGAACTTGCCGTGGCGAATCGTGCAGTCAAGTGGTGCATAATCGTGCCGTGGTTTGCCATGGTAAGGGAAGGTATATTTATACCTGGAAGGTGCTTAGGAATGCTAGACTTGATGTAAAGTCGGGCAGAGGAAGACGTCATGGATAAACCCCTAAGGAATAGTAGTTCATGCCTAATAGATGCGTTCTTGGAGAAATCAATAATCCTAGCTAGGGAAAGTCCCGTTCGGCTTAAGGGTCTGGTTTTTAAGAACTCGTTGTGACGTGGGATGGACGGATGTAGGTGACCATGCCTGCATTTGGTTAGCATGGCTAATGCCTAAATAAGGACTGGGATTCTATGCCTAAATAAGGGCAATGCGAATTGTGCCTATAGAAGGACATGATTCAGGGAAACCTATATACGGGTATCTAAATCGAAACAATATGACGCATTCCTTTAATAAATATGACCCTATATGTGACCCTATAAATATGACCCTATATGTGTACCACCTTGAAAGGTGAAGAACATCATATCCTCTACGGTTCACATAGTATGCTAACATCCAGGAAGAGTTTTACATATTGCAACGGAATGGTGCTGGAAGTGAAGCGGGTTGTGTCTAAGCAAGGGAAAATACCGACATTCTGATGTGCAAAGCCTTCAGGGTTAATCATTAGGTGTGGTTCCCATTTGTAACACAGTTCCAATTTACTTGATCTTCTTATTAGTTTAATTCTAATATTTTATAGTGTCACCTTGATCCATGCCGGTTTCCGAGCACTGCACAGCACAAAGGGTGATATCAATACAATTTAGATGGGTAAACAAAGGTCAGTATCACATTTAAATAAGTATTACCTCTTCATCCTCCCTCCACTTCTTACCATACTGAATTTGTGGCTACATCTATCTCTATCAGCCTTTCTTTCCCCAAGTTTCTACTGTTTCTCTATGCAGAGCTTAACAATGAGGCCCCTTTTCTCACAAATGTAGCACCCACCCTTCACATTTCCTGTTGATTTGTTGTGCCTATTTCCTATCGTCTCTCTAAAGCTTGTTTTTTGAAGTCTCTGGGCTGCTGCTTGGTTGAGCATGCTGTCGGGGATACAGCTTTTTGATGTGGAGCGATGGCCTCCAGGACGGATTTGCAGGATGTGCTAAGGAGAACCCATGTATGTTTAGGCCAGCAAACTGGGGTTCCATAGAGGCCCTTTAGATAGGGTGAGCTGAAGGCCTGCCATATGGTAAGCAATTCAGAGACTCCTTCTTCTTTGAAAGATATGAAGAAGAACTGTTGGTGGTTCCTTGTTTTGGCAAGTAGTGTTATACTCATAAGTTGTTATTTTCTTTATAAGCACACAGTGGAGTCCTGGGGGCTTTAGAAGTCATACTCCTGTGGTAGATTGTGACTTCAAGCAATAAAGGCAGAAGGTTATGCTTCTTGGCTCTATTCCTACTTAAATCTTAAAAAGAATTCATATTTTAGGTTCCCCTTATTGAATTTATGTAATTTTGATGGCTTTTTGTTTGTTAAGTTTTACTGTATTTTTCTAATTGGGTTTGGCATTTTTATTGTTTTGCATTTCAACCTTATTACTGTTCTGGTACTGCATTAATACTTTGCAAATTGCCATAAATTAAGCCTGCCTGGTCTGTGCCATAGTTACTAAGTGGTTGAGCTCAGGCAAATTTAGTGACTTTGAGGGTTCACCCAGCCAAAGGTTGTAATTGTTCCTTGAGGTGTGAACTTAATACCTCAATTTCTTATCCTTCCCTTACAGGAGAATCAACCTAGTACTAGTAGAGAATGGTCGCACAAATGCCATAAGCCAACAATTCTACAAGTTCCTCTTTGCAGCTATCAAGGTCTATTAAAGAGGGAATGGAAAGATTGAGACAGAGCTTGTGTCCCATATTTTCAAACTATACCACATAGCAAAAAAGGGATTTGAAGCTTCCTCATTCTCTGGTAATTGACATGCTGCTGCCTAATCTGACAGGTCTAACAGAAGACTTGTAATGCTAGATTCTGAGGACAAAAAAGCAAAACGTGACATGAAAAGAACTGATGTGGGGCTTAGTCTGCCCTTTAGGGCAGAACATTAGGCAGTGTATGCCTCATATTTATTGGTTAAGGATTTTGAGTTTCTAGCTTCAAGTATTCAGGAAAGAGAAGACTTCTCTCAGCTCTAGGCTCAAAAGGAAATCCAAGTAAAAATGTTGACTGATGTAGCTTTAGATAACGTAAAGGCTTTGACTATGGTATCAAGCAGGGTAGTGACTGCTCAATGACTTATGCATCTCAGATGATGGAATGTGAATTACATGTATCCAGTCCAGTCAATGTGTAAATACTGCAAAAGGAACTTACCTGGATTTTGGTACAAATAGGGTTGTTGTCTTCAGAGTCAAGATGTTGATGAGTAGGGGGGCCCCAGAGGAAGGGATCCATGTTAGAGACTGAAGGGATGAAAAGGAAATGGCTGAGTGTTCATCCCAATTCCTTCAAATCTACTAACTCAAAGCAGGCGGTCTTCTTGCCACTGTTGACTCAATGGAAAGGCCACACGTAATTACCACAGTGGTGTACAAGTCTGTACCGCCCACTGACAGCTGCTTTCCCCCTACCACCAGTGCCGTGGTCTGTGAATGGCTGCCCGCATCAGTGAGACTCTGCCAGTCTTTGTTTCAACAGACCGCCAACATCCTAATTCAGAAGGTGTATCACCAACTGTGTTGCGGGGAAACTAACGCTGCATCTACAGTGGTTCCCTTACCGTCAAACTCGTAGTCAGGCCCCTAATCAAATTGTCATGCCTCTACTTGGGTAATACATAGCAGCTGTAGCGTAATATAACTGGCGCCAATTTAATAAGTCTCCCCAATGGCGCATGATTTATCACTCAAATATTAGCTTTAAATATTACATAACGTGGATTTGTAAAGCACATTTGCATGTTGAAGGGTATATTGGCAAGGAAATAACATATGTATATCCTTACCCAACTCAGTGGTTGGAATGTTTGTAATGGAAATTCATTTGGAAAATTCAGTTGAAATTCAACCATTTTTCTCCAAATTCCAGCTTATGAGTCTTGAAATTAGCTAAGCCTGGGCAAAGTTCATGGAGATCAGATACGCGGGACTCTGCAAAGTGCAAAAAAAAACTCCACAGCGCTATGCGGAGCTCCGCAAGTGGCATAGTGTGTTAGATAAATGCTGTTCGCGACAATTTTCAGCGCCGGGTGTTGGTCTGCACTGTGCAATCATCACGAATGGCACCATGCACAGCGCAAGCGGGCACTGTTTCCTTTCTGCCGCTTGAGTAGATTTTTAACTTGAGCGGCAGCTTTCTCAACGCGTGAGCATACTCAACCACTTGCACTGAGAAATCCAACTGCCCACGTTGAGAAATCTCACCGGGAGGTTGATTTTCCACACTCGCCAACTTGGCGTTGATGATCGTGAACGAGGAAAAATCTCGCTGGGAGGTGGATTATCCACACTCGTGCTCACCAACATGACGTTGACGACTGCGAGCGAGGAAAAAAACCCCGCTTTTGGGAACTCTGCGAGCTCCGCATAACTGAGCAGAGCAGAGTTCACCGCCAAGGGTTAGAAAATACACACATTTTTATCTTTTTATCATTGGTATATATGTATTATTTCAACCAAGCAAAACATTCTAATTTAGTAACCTAAGTTGAATGCTGGAAAGATACTTACTGGTAGCTGGAGAACTACCAGTAGCACATGGGCTACTCATTAGAGAAGCCTACTGCAGAGGAAGATTTGGCTCTGTTGCAGGAGCTGTTGCACATGACAAGCTCAAACAAATGGTGTTGGAAATTGTGCCAAGAAAGTGCAACTTACAGAGACTGACAATTAAGTCAGACCAGCCCCAGTGGAGGGTAGAGGTAGGAGGGGGCTGTTTGCAGGAGGGATACCCTGCTTCTGCTTTTGTTGTAGGGGGCCAATATGGTAGCACTTCTGCACAAATGGCCCCCAGTAAAAAAAACAGCCCCCAGCAGTCCAAAACTGGCTCCCACCCTTCTGACCCACCAGCAAAATACCGTGTGTCCACTATGGTCAGTCCCTGCTCCTAAATCTGTTCCCCAAAGTTTTGGATCCAGAGGGAGTTCTTTTCCAGAACAGGGGGATCAAAATTTCTCCTATCTGGATTATCTCCACCATTCGCTAAGATTCTCAAGGGCCACACATTGGCACGTCAGACACTACAATATTTCAGATTTTAAATCATTTTTTTTTTTTTTTTTTTTTTTTTTGGAAAAAGTTTTTATTGAACAATAATTCGGTACAAGTATGGGCCTACAACCACCCGGGCCGGCCGCTAGGTACATAAGGAAATATACACATATCAAGGCTGCAATCCGTTCCCAGGGCACTGCCCCGCCGTGGCTCAAGATAGTTCTCGAAGAACAGCAAGCGTCAGTCCAACAATAACAGAAACAAAAAGAAAAAACAATAAAAACAAAAGGCGAGTTACGAGGGATACCAGTGCGGTTCAGGCTCCCCCCGGGAGACTCCAGTCAGAACATTTGAGCAAGCCGCTAAAAGAGAGGAGCACCGGGAGGCCGGGGACGGAGGGGGGGGGGGGAAGGGGGTCAAGGGAGATGAACGTCCATATGTAGTTGTTACAAAAAGCGACAGGAGCCGTCAAGGGTCAGGGGGACATGGCGATGTCAGTGTCCACCAGGGGGGGCGTACAGATGCCTCCGCGATACGCATTCCATTGACCCCAAATTCTACCCCATGCCCCCGGCTTGCCACGGGCCACATACACTGTCTTCTCCCGAAACATACACCAGTCCATATTCTCCTTCCATACTGACACGGTGGGCGGCCGTTGAGCGCCCCAAAGTTGCGCTATATCCCTCTTGGCAATCATGTTCCCTAGGGCCGCCCACCGAGTCTGAGCCGCGTTGTAGTCATTGGGCTCCCACACATTCAGGATACAGCGACGCACCTCCGGCAGCAGCACAACCCCGGTGACCTGTCCCATGACCGTGTGGACCCGGCGCCAGTAGTCCGCCACCTCGCGACACTCCCAAAGGATATGAAGAAAGGTGGCGCTGAGCCCGCAGCCTCGTTTACAGAGCCCGTCGTCGGAGAATCCCATCGCGACCAAGCGCGGACCCGTGACATACACCCGGTGGAGAATCTTAAGCTGTACCAACCGGAGACGAGCCGGAATGGCAACCTCCTTGGGGGACGACAGTGCAGACTGCCAGTCTTCGTCGTCCAATTCAACCCCATCCCCAGTCCAAGCCCCCCGAAGGCGCACCAGGAGATCCGCCCGGTGATTAATCAATTTTTTATAAATTAAAGAAATAGTACTATCAGGGACATGTCCGTCAAGTACGCGGTCCTCGAGGGGCGAGGAAACCGGGATCTTGGTCCCCTCCCCGAAGACCGAGAGCAGGGCGTGTCGAACCTGGGCGTAGCGGAAGAACTCCCTGTCGGTCAGCTCGTATTCGGCCTGGAGCACCGCGAACGTCTTGACCGCGCCCTTGTGCCACAGGTCTCCCACTTTGCTGATACCAATCGTGTCCCACTGGTCAAACCCCTTGGTGGTCCACAAGCTGCCCAGGCGGTCGGAGGCAAACAAGGGAGTAGCACATGTCATTCGCTCACTCCAGCCCGTGGCCGCAGTTGCAGCCCTCCAGGTCCGCACAGCAATCTTAGTAGGACCCGTAAGGGTCCGGTCAGCCAGGCGGGAATAAAGTGCCCTGTTGTAGTTCCCGCCGGGAAGCAGGAACTTGTCCATCTCATACGCCGGATTCAAGCCGGGCGCATACGTGGCGTGGTTAATGGCAGATAGCTGCGAGGCCCAATAGTACCTACGAATGTCAGGAAGCGCGATGCCCCCGTCATACCAGGGGAGAGTGAGCTTGGCAAGAGCAATACGCGCCCGGCCGTTCCACACCAGTCTCCTCTGCAGGCTCTCCACCTCCCGAAAGTAGGCCACTGGGATAACGTCAAAGGAGTTCTGGAGTGCATAGAGGAACCTGGGAAGGGACATCATTTTAAACAGCGCGGCCCGACCCAGCGGGGACAGGGGCAGCCTGCACCACCGGGCCGTGTCCTCCCGCAGTCGCCGAAGTGGACGCAGAAGATTCTGCTCGTAGCGAGCCACCGGGTCCAGCGAAACGTATATCCCCAGGTACTTAAAGCCGCTCAGAGATATTTGAATCGGGAGCCGAGGCGGCAGGAGAGGAGGACCACCAGCGATGGGATAAACGCAGGATTTAGACCAATTGATCATGAGACCCGAATTGTTCCCAAAGGAGGTCAGAACGTCAAAGAGGACGTTGAGTGACTGCCGCGGTGAGGTGAGGTACAGGAGAATGTCGTCCGCATACAGCGAGACCCGATCTTCAAAGCCCGGGCCCCACCGGATCCCTCTAAGCGAGGGCTCCCAACGGAGCCAGGCAGCGAGTGGTTCCAGGGCGAGAGCAAAAAGCAACGGGGACAACGGGCACCCCTGCCTCGTGCCCCTACCGAGGGCAAAGGGCCGAGAGACCCGCCCATTCACCACCACTTGAGCCATGGGTCCCGTGTAAAGGAGCCTCACCCAGCCAATAAATCCCTCTCCAAAGCCGAATTTATCCAAGACGGCCCAGAGGAATGGCCACTCAATAGTGTCAAATGCCATCGTGGCATCCAAAGAAACCAACACGGCCGGTTCGGAGAGGAACTCCGCCCTGGCGAGGACCCCGTGCAGACGCCGCAAGTTAAGAGCGGTGTTGCGGTGCGGGATAAAGCCGCATTGGTCCGGATGAATAAGGTCGCACACGACACTCAACAGTCGATTGGCCAGGACTTTCGCCAGGATTTTAGGCTCCGCATTGAGCAGTGAAATAGGCCGGTAAGAGGTACAGCGGTCACGAGGCTTGCCCTCCTTGGGGATAACGACTATAGTGGCCAAGCGCTGGTCGGCAGGAAGGGAACCCGCCGCAAGAGAGTCGCGGAACATGCGGCCGAGGAAGGGCGCAAGCTTATCAGGACGCAATTTGTATAGTTCAATGGGCAGACCATTAGGACCCATAGCCTTGCCCGAGCGAAGGGAACGAATCGCGGTCGCTATTTCATCCGACGATATGGGGGCGTCCAACCGCTCCCGGTCCTCAACGGACAGGCCGGGCAGAGCAATATCTCTCAGTAGGAGGCGAGAGTCATCCTCGTCCCTGTCAGTCACCGGGGAGTACACCGCCCGGAGGTGATCAGCGAAGCATTCCACAATCTCATCCGGCTCAGTCACACACACACCATCCGCAGCACGCAACTCGGGAACCACACGATTCACTCTCTCTTTTTTGTCCAGCCACGCAATCAACTTACCCGCCTTGTCCCCCGAGTCATACAATCGGCCCTGCTGCTCCCTATACATAGTTTTGGCCGCGTCAGTGACCAGGGACCTATATTCGAACTGTTTCAGGCTAAGGGCATGTAGTCCGTCCGGAGTAACATTCGCCTCCAGGGCCGACTCCAGCCCCGAGATGTCAGTCTCCAGCTTTACCACCGCCTCGCTCCTAACCTTCTTGGCCACCACTATCTGGGCGAGGGCGTGTCCGCGTATCACAGTTTTAAAGGCTTCCCAAAGGGACAACGCAGACGACACCGACCCCTCATTTTCACTGAAGTATTGGTCCATGGCCTTAACCAGGCTGTCACGAGTCACAGGGTCCCGCAGGTACCAGGGGTTAATGGGAGCTATCCGCCCTGCGGACCGCGACCCGGTGTCAAAGAGAAGCCACAGCGGAGAATGGTCGGAGATACCACGCGCCAGGTGTCTGACCTCTCGAATCCGACCAGTCTGCGCCGCGGGCATAAGAAAGTAGTCTAACCTGGAGAGACTCCCATGCGCCCCCGAATGAAAGGTGAACTGACACTGGGTCGGATGCAATAGTCTCCAACTATCCACCAAGCCGAAGGTCTCCAACATCCCACCCAGCCATGACTGGGCAGCGGGGAGGGTCCTCGGTGGGTGACGATCCAGTTCACCCGAAACCACAGAATTAAAGTCCCCGCCCATGAGCAGGAGGCCGTCCGGAAGGTCAAGCAGCATTCGACCCAAGTCAGTGAAGGTGGAGTTCTGGAGGCCCGGGGGGACGTAGACTGAAACCAGGGTAAGGGGCTGCCCCTCCCACCTCCCAGCCAAACACACATAGCGCCCTCTGTCATCCGAGACTATCCTCGTGATCTCCACCGGAAGGGAGGTTCGCAGGAGAATGCCCACCCCCCTGGAGCCAGTTGTGAAACCAGAATGGGCTACGAGGCGGTATCCCCCCCTGTTCATCGCATGGCAGACATTACCGACCAAATGCGTCTCCTGGAGAAACACCACATCAGGAGTCAAACGACGCAAATATTGCAGTACAACACCCCGCTTAATACGGTCCCCCAACCCATTGACGTTCCATGACATAAGCCTCAACCCGTCTCCCCCCATCCCATCCAATAGCTCAAGAGGCCCCCAGCCCGCAGCACCGCTCCCAAATATGGATAAGAATCAATACCTCGCCCTATAAACAAAAAACACACAACTAAACAACCCCTCTTCCCCCCCAACCCCACCCCAAGTCCAACGCCCCCCACCCTGCACCCCTGCGGGCCAAAGACCCCCCCCAACTTGCAGTGTGCCTGTCGCCCCACTAACCCCATTCTACAAAAAGACCCCGGAGGAGGAAAGGGACCCGTACCCGCCCGCACCCCTCACGGGTCCTGGTAAAGCACAGTATGCAAAAGAAGTAAGACCCAACTGTACAGTGCAAAGCCGCAAAAGTAAGGACCAAAGGTCAGTCTAAGGGGACCCGTCACCTGCGGTGCCCCCGGATGGCCCGGGCCGGCCACCCCCGTCCGGCAGCGAGTCCAGCCAGTCACTTGCGGCCCCAGGAGAGTCAAAAAAGGCTGTCCGCTCTCCATGCTCCACTCGAAGTTTCGCCGGGTAGATCATCGAGTACTTCAGGCCTAGCTCGCGGAGACGGCGCTTCACCCCCTGGAATCCCATCCGCTGTTTCTGGACCAGTTGCGTGAAGTCCGGATAAAAGTTGATGGTCGAGTTCTCGTAGCGGACCGGGCCACGGGTCCGTGAAGCCTGCAGAATAGCATCGCGGTCCCTGTAGTGGAACAGTTTAGCCACGATAGGCCTCGGGGGGGCCCCCGGCCGCGGCCGGCCGCCCGGAACTCGATGGGCCCGCTCCACAGCGAAGAATTTGCTTAGGCCAACCGGGGACAGCTGTTGCAGGATAAGTTCCTCGACCACGAGGTCCACCGGGCGGCTGTCGGAGGACTCCGGTACCCCAATGATGCGGATATTGTTGCGTCGGGCCCGTCCCTCGAAGTCCTCAAGCCGCCGGGCCATATGGTCGTTGACCACTCTAATGTCCCCAAGCGCGGCCCGCAGATCCGACACCTCCGCACCCAGGGTGGAGGTCCGTGCATCAAGGGCCTGGACCTTCTCGTTGGTTTTAGAGAGGTCGGCCCGAATCAGGGTGACGTCGATCGCGACAGTGTCGATCTTACGGGCCAGGGCCTCATATTGCGTCGCGATAGTTTCCCTGATGCCCTCGATGGCGCCCATAATGTCCTGCAGGGAAGGTTCCGCAGCGACGGTCGTGCCTCCCCCTGCAGCATCCGGGGAGAGGGCAGCAGCGCCAGGGGACCCCCTGCCCTGGGTATAGCGGTCCATGTTGTTGCTCTGGACCGCTCCCCCGCGCAGTGAAGCCTTGGTCTTGCGCCCCTCCGGACCCCCTTTGCCCGCCATGTGGGCGCAGTCACTCAATGGAACCTCCGATCAAGGGGTGCGCGGGTGCCAGCGAAAGGACCACAAACCGTCGGTGTTGGGGTCGGAGGCGCCAGACCCGCCAGCAGCAGATGAAAGCAAACCTCGGACAGAGGCCCAGGAGGCACCTCGCCTCCTTGAGCACGCACGCCAGCTGATCTCCTGAAGGCCAAAACCGAAACCGAAAGTGCTGAATCGGTAACTGGCACCGCGCTGAGGCCGCTGTTGTTCAATTGCAGCCCGGCCCCACGGGTCACCTTCACCCCGGCCACCTCCGTCGGGTGGGTCCCAAAAGTTCCGGCGACGATAACTCAGGATTCCCAGGTCCGATTAGAGTTTTGAAAAGAGATATATGATCAGCTGGTCTTCATCTCCCAGATTCCATACACCAAATCAGGATAGTCTCAGGATTTATTCCGAGGAGCAGAAAGGGTCCGGGGAGCCCTGTGCTCACGCGACCATCTTGGATGCGCGCTAGGCTCCTCCTCTTAAATCATTGTTAATGCTTTCTCTAACCTCGATCTCCATTGCAGAGGCAGAGTGGCTGTGCTCTGTGGTCTTTCAACAGTGTCACCAAGAGTAACCGCTCTGCCTGTGCAATGGGATGAGTAATACTGCACACACCTTCAATGACTCCTGGGCTCAGTTAATCTCTCCTTAAAATAAAGGTAGCCACTGTGCTTTAGGAGTTGATTTCATATAGGTGGCTTGTCTTCCTAATGGCATTATGCATATCTCTGTAAAAGAGGGGAGAACAATTGTTTTTGTGTTACATATTTTTTCAAATGAACCTTTAATCTGCACAGAAAATGTTGTTAGTTTTACATGGTTGACTATCTATATTTAAGAATACATGCTTTACAATGTTTTGCTGTTATTATGTGCTTTTCTAAGTTGAAATTGTTTATTGATTACAACCTGCAAAAAAATGGTTAATAGTTAATTGGTTGTTTTTTGAGTTTTCTAAGAACATGTTGTTTATTACATTACTGGGTTTAGATTTTGCCAGCTATCCTCTTCTAATATGGTTTGTTGCTGATGCCTGTTAAAGATAAAGAGGCATTTCATAAAGTTAAAGTAGTATGCCTTACATTAGTAAGGTTCCTTTGTTTGCTTATTTGTTCTTTGCTGGTGCAGTTCAATATGCTCAATTGTTTTTGCTGATTTCGTTTTCTCCCTTCTGAATGATGTTGGGTAGGTCAAAAAGGAAAATTCGCTTCTTAATGATATTTGCTTGACTGTTTGCTTTCTATAAAGAAATATTTTTGTTAGCTTGGTTGCAATATTAGATTTTTCAACTATTTCACCTGTGAAAGGTCTTCTGCTTGAGAAGATGTTTTGGAGTCCAGTTGATGAATTTGATTGTATTGATATTAAATGGAGTTTATTGAAGCTGTGTAAAAAAATAAGGATAATGACTGTATGGATTAACTTTTTTTGTTTACATTTAACAAAGCAAGAAGTTACCAGCACCTTTCACGATGCAAGCACCCTGTAGCGTCAGAACATTAATTATGTCCCCCACCACTGACCAGCCCCTATCCTAAAGCAAGCACCCTGTGGAGTTATAATAGTAGGTTTTACCCCCACCACTGATCAGCACCTTCCCTGAGGTAAGCTCCCTGTGGAGGTTAAATAGTAAGTTTGCCCCCACTGCTGACCAATACCTTCCCTGAGTCAAGCACCCTGTGGAGTTAGATTATTAATTATGCCCCCCATCACTGACCAGCACCTTTCCTTAGGCAAGCACACAGGGAAGTTAGAATAGTGATTTTGTCCCCACCACTGACCAGCACCTTCCCTGAGGCAAGCACCCTATGGAGTTAGAATAGTGAGCTTGCCCCTCAACACTGACAAGCACCTTCCCTGAGGCAAACACCTGGCGGGGTCGGAATAGTAATCCCCCCGCGGTAAGCACCCTGCGGAGTTTGAATAGTAAGTTTGCCCCCACCATTGATCAGCACATTCCCTGAGGCAAGCATCCTGTGAAGTTAGTATATTAATTATACCCTCCATCACTGACCAGCACCTTTCCTGAGGCAAGCACCCTGCAGAGTTAGAATAGTATGTTTCCCCCCCACCACTTACCAGCACCATCCCTGAGGCAGGCACCCTGTGCAGTTAGAATAATGTTTTTGTCCCCCACCACTGACCAGCACCTTCCCCGAGACAAGTACATGACGGAGTTAGAACAGCAATGTTTCCCCGCAACACTGATCAAAACCTTCCCTGAGGCAAACACTCTGCGCAGTTAGAATAGTTATTTTGCCTTATAGTACATTTTAGCATCTTCCACAAAATATAATATTTATTTGCAAATATCAATTTTTTGGGATTGAAAAAATACCATGGAGTAAACGTACTGATAGATTTCAAATTTGATAGCAGTATGTCTCTGTTTAAAGTCTGTGAATGTATTAAACAAATAATATTGAAATGTTTGTAGGTGAGTTTTTGTTAACATTTGTATTAAATATGATGTATGTTTGACAGTAGATGAGTATTGTTTTGCTCTATCTGTGTGTCGAAGATTTGTTAATTTAATATATTAGAAAATTTCATTTTATATTCGCCAAACAATATTTTGGGATGTAATGTCTATCGTTTAAAACTTAAACTTATACTTACTTCAGTGAATAGATGGCAGTGTCTTACGTTAAAGCTCACACAATTCTTCTCCCACGTCAGATGCGTGTGGTTACCCTGGAAGTCAGTGTACCACTGATCACAAAATAGTGGTCAGCTCAATTTAGAAGTGTGTTTGGGGCTACTGAAAATTTAAAAGAAAATATGTTTTGAAATCCATTTTAGAGCATGAGGCAGAACCTGACAGAACATGTATCTTTTATGTTGTGTCTAAAATGTTGTTTTTAATGTTCACGTTCAGAAAGGCAACCATTTTTAGTAGATGGTGGTTACATCGTTGTAGTTTAAATTGTGGAAGGACACCACTTTTTTAACAGTAGATGATAGCTAGTATGTTGCAGAGGAAATAGTGGAAGGACATCACATTTGAATGCTTTGTATGTATATGCTTGTTTTGCTAATGAATGCACACTGTTTAAAAAAATAATTGGATCTATATGTCGCAATACTTTAATTTATTTAAAAAACATAATCTAGGAAGTATTATTCTTTGAATATTTATTTTTTACTTTTTTTGCACATTTCTTCTATATCCATTGTATGGTTGTGTGGTAATAGTTGGCGGTGTATTGGCACTTTTTATGCAACTCTATTAACATGCGTTGTAAAAATATGCGTTGTAATAGTAGTTGTGTTGTGAAAGTATGCATTGTATACTTCTGAGATTCAGAATAAAAGAGAAATGCATGGGCCATTTATTTGCTGGTACTGATACAGGAAGGAGCATTAGTAAAAAGGGATTACACACCAATGTTAAAATATCCCGACCTGACATAGGCAATCCATGGAATTTGCAACCATCTGTCCAAAGAGATACAATCCAAAATAATATCTCTCGTCAGGGCGACCTCGTCATTGTGCCAAATTCAAAACCAGAAGGACCAGGCAAGCCCTAATTAGGTCCGTGACATAGGGGAGTCCTAATTCATTATGCACGATCAAATGTGCTGACACAATCAGAAGCCGATGACAAGTCCATGAATGCTAGGTACATGGGAGAATGCTTAGCCACGGTATATTTTCAGAGGACTAAACTTAGGTTTAGGCATGGCTCACAACTCAAAATGCATGCAGCAGGAGTAATAAATCATTGTCTAGCCAAATACTCACTTCGATGAAAAAAGAGAAGTATCTCATTTCTGCTGCTAACAACACAAAGGAAGAATTCAACATTCACCACCAACTACACAGTCCCCCTGAGGTCAGGGCACTAGTGTTTCTTTGGGATGTCCCCTGGGTCCCACTCCTTGCTCACTCCAAGGGATAGTGGTTACTCCTCATTCACTATAGGCAACACCCAGAGCAAGCCCCATTTGTAGTCTGAGGCTCAAGAGTCCACTATGACTCTATTTTAAAGTCAACAGTGTACCAATGCCGCAGCAATAACAAACAAGAAAGTTCCCCAGGGCTGATTTGCCCAAATATTAGCAGGTGCTTGGAGGGACAGTAGCTGAATGAGTGGGTATTGCTGCATGCGGCCTAGGTGGGCTAAATTCAGTGGGTGCAGAGTTCCTCACATGCAGTGGCACCACCGAAGCAACCGGAGGTTCTTTGTTGTTCTTCTTTGCAGGGTAAGTGTCTGACCCATCCCACGGGTCGAGGGGGTGATGCAAAATCCCGAAAGAGGTCTCTCGCCCTGGTGACAGTGATGGTACCCCAATGACAGTATCACCTCTCCTTCAGGAGGGGTGTAAATTAGGTTGCATGCCTTACTGCACCCAGTGGTCCACTCTGGCATACAGGGCAACCATATCTTCCCTGTACACAGGCTACGGCATGCTCACCACAGTAAAGTGTTCAGTCGTGGCATCTCCTGGGATATGGGGTCGCTGCTCACCACAGCTCAAGGGCTACATCCCTGCCAGTACAGCAATCTTCATGCAGTGGCCCCTTTTGGCATATAGTGTCCTGGATCAGCATGACTCAAGGGCTAGGTCCCTCACATCATGGCAACCTTCATGCGGTGGCCCGTTCTGGCATACGGATGCGCGGTTTCTCACTATGTGCAGGCTCCAGCCCAGTCTCTGAAGTTCCCAGGGCTTGGGTCATTGCAGCCCTCCTCTGGCGTACAAGGGTTGCTGACTATGTCCTGCACGCGGGCAACAACCTGATCTATGCAGCAGCTGTTTCCTCACACCTTGCAAAGGGACACCACTCATCAGGGGTCCCCACTGGACCTCACTCCCTCTAATGCTTTCCTCTTCCTCACAGGGCACACTGGTCTTGACAAGCAGGCAGGCGCTTGAAGCTCTAGGGCAGGTGGTCTTGGGTTCCCTCGATGATGTCCCCTCACCCAGTAGGGAGACTTACAGGCCTTGGCCCCCAGTCCTGGTCACAAGCAGAAGTCTTGCAGAGTTTCCCCTCTTCACACAGTCTGTCTGGCTACTTGGCAGATGACAATTTTTGGGGTCTCAATTGCCCCTTCTTATAGTCCATTTCCAGATGCCAATTGTGATGTAGAGTCTGAGTCTTGGAAGTTTATATTAGAGGTCTGCTTCTTTTAAAGTGCCTACTCCTCTGTCCTCTCTTCCTCTTGAAAGCAGTCTGTCCCAGCAGGAGTGACTTCAAAGCTTATAGCCCCACAACATAGACCATGGGAGGGACTAGAGTTAACACCTGGATGTCAGCCATAGTGAAATGTGCATTAAAAGGTTAGCCTCGGGCCCCAGCCCTACTCTTTGTATGATTCGGTTATTAGCCCCATCTCCTTCCTGAGATGTGCCCAGGCCCCTCTCTTATCACCTCTCCCAGAATCAAATACCACCCTTTGAAGGGTACCGGGGAAGACTAGCTATCTCCAGCATGTGTCCAACCCTGCATACAGGAATGCAGCAATACACAAATCTGTATTGGGGGATTTCTATACCACCTCTCTTCATGTTTTTCTATGCAGACCTTAGCATTCTAAAATGGAACCCATAGTCTGCCATATATTGTACTATTCACAGGCACACATACACATTGCATGTATACCGCATACACACACTACATAGCACTTTATCCTTCCTGTACTGGACCACTCATAGGCCCACATACATCCAGAACATGCATTTAATATGCACACACTGCACAGAACTGTATATTTCATGCACTGTACCACTCATAAGCAGTGATACATTCAGCACATGCATTTGCCATGCACACTCTGCACTTTGTATGTATTGTACCACTCACAGGTAAACAAATACCTACCACATTCATTTAATCTGCATGTACTGCACAGCACATCATACTTCATGTCGTGTACCACTCACAGGCACAGATACATGCAGCACATGAATCAACCTTACATGCATTGCACAGTACTGCATTATCCCTGTATGATACCACTCAAAGGCACACATATACCCACCAAAGATACACCACTCATGCAATGTGCCACACTTCACAACAAACTGATGCAGGCCAAGGGTGAGTTATGCACACTTCAGCTGAACTTAAAAATGATTGACCCTGTAGGTCTCACTCCGGTGACACAGGTTAAAAATTACCTGTCCACTCCTACTGATCACTCCATGGTATACTGCCAAGACCACGCTCGTGCTGCTTAACTCCTGGTGAATGTAGTAACATCTCACCACTATGAGGGTAGCTCATCGGGTGCTCCTCCTGGTCCAACAACATGCAATCCGTGAGACAGGCCTATGTTCTGGGCACAAACATAATCTATGTTTGCCCAAAACAACAAAAATCATCATTAGGGATCCAGACAACAGTACACTCAGGCAAGGGTTACACATTCATTACCATGCAGATTACTTTTCTGTCCTAACAAACGCCCCTCCCATATCTGAACCAACTCTTAACCTGGAGAGGTTGGGTGATCAGATCAGTCAAACCGTCTTGAAAGTCCATCACTATCCCCATGGCTCAATCCAGCTCTGTGCTCCACAACAAATCTAACCTTGCAAAGAAATGGGCCATATCAACAATTTGGGACTCTCTTTCTTCATAGCCATCAACCATTGCAGTGGCTTATGATCTATTTGCACCATAAACTTAGGGACATATTTACAAGATTTGTGGCCCAGTGAAGCAACTCACCTTGTTCCACTGCCCTGAGTCACAGGGAAAGGGCAGGAAAGCACTATATGTATCTAATATGGTGCATTCCTGTCCTTTTCCCTGGCACTGGTAAGCTTTGGCAGCCTAGCATCAACACTGGCACCCTTGCACTATGGTGCAAGGGTGCCTGTGTTGAAGGCAGGATTGTTCTTGTGCAGAAAGGGCCACCTTCCTGCACAAAAACAATCCTAAGAGTCTTTTTTCTCTTTTGATGTGTGCTGCAGTCAACCCCATACTCAGAATGAAGAGGTTGCCAAATCATCCTAGCACCTCTCTACATTCTCTCAGCTACTCAGGTGTTAATTCAGGAGCTAAATGAACCCCTTCCGCAGTGCCATCCTTCATGTCATTCTGTAGCAAGTCAGAAAGAAGCTTACTATTGACATTCACTTTGTACTCTTTGTGGAGGTACGGTAGGCTCTTTCCTCCCATTGATACTAACTTCCTGCACAAATCCCATTGTGTTAGTGTGAATGTACTTCAGAGCATATGGGATCCTCTCTCATATGTCCAAAGCTACAAGATTGAGTGCAACTAGACCTTCTCAGGTCCCTTTCACCCATGTGTAACATGCTTGCTAGCACAGGTGCTGCTGGGTCAGGGTCTTACGCCTGACAATATATATTTAAGTATCTCACCTGGTAGCATTTGTAGTAAGTCACCACCTTGGACTTTTTAAGAACTTCCCTGCTCTCCCTTCTGATTGGGCTGCTTCTTGGACACCATTGTCATTCCCCTATTTCTTTGGCCCTCCTTAAGTCCCATGAGAATTAACCTGGTCCTTACTCTCTGGTTTAGAACCGGTCTGTAGAGAAATGTACCCAGGCCCCTTCCTTGTGACCTCTCATCTTAACCAACTAGCACTTTCTGAAGTGTACAGGGGAGCCTGACTCTCTCCTCCTCAGTGTGTGTACCACCCAGCTTACAGGAATGCAGCAATACAAAAATATATCTGGGGGATTTCTTTACCTCTTCTCCTCATGTTTCACCATGCAGGCCTGGGTATCCAAAAACAGAGCACATAGTCTGCCATTGTACCATTTAAAGGCACACATACACCCTGGGCATGTATAGAACATACACACACAGCACAGCACAGCACTGTAACCTTTCTGTACTGTACTGTACCATTCGTAGGCACACATACATTCAGCACATGCAATTAACATGAATATAGCATGTCACAACCCATGCCATTACATAGTGTGATTTTACAACGCGCTCGTTACAATGACCGCTTTGTTAGTACGTGATATCTTTACATTGCAAGTCATTAGAACGACTTACTCTAGGTGGCGTGCTGGACTTAAAAATAGTATCATTTACTATTCCTACTCCAGTGTGCGCAACAGTAGGGAAGGTGTTGGAATTAATTTCCAATACCCTAGCGCCCCCTACAGCAAGTCGTTCTAATGACTTGCGATGTAAAGGTATTGCGTACTAACAATGCGGTCATTGTAATTACTACGTTGTAATAGCACTGCGATGTAATGACAGCGTTGGAAACGCTGTTTCCCAATTAACATGCATACACTGCACTCTTCATGTATTGTGCCACTCACAGGTAAATATATACCTAGCACATGCATTTAACCTGCATGCAAGACACATCACTGTATCCTTCATGTTTTGTATCACTATTAGGCACACATACATGCAACAAAATCATCCACTATGCAAGCACTGTACAGTACTGCATTATCCCTATATTGTACTACTCACTGGTTCACATACACCCAGCACAGATACACCAGTCATGCACTGTGCAGTACTTCACATCAGACCGATGCAGGCCAAGGGCAAATTTAGTACACCACAGGCGAAAATGAAAATGAGTGAGTCTGTAAGCCTCACTCCAGTACACACTCCTACTGATCACTGCACCCTATACTGCCATGACTGTGCTGGAACAACATCCTACTCATGATTGTCCACAGGATTCTACACAAAAATCCCCTTTGATTTGCTCAGAATGTAATTAGTGCTTTTAATGCTATGGAAACATTAACTTTTAAATGATATGGGCAAAGCAGTCTAGTGGTTGAAGGAGTTATACAATAGAAGAGGAGGATTGCTTAACTCAACGACTAATTATTTCAGCTCACCTCCACCCACATAGTGCGGAGCTATTGTTTTTTTATGTCTGGATTTCGGCTTCCACTCAGGGACACATACTAAACCTAGACATTTCTGGAAACTAGAAACCCAGCTGAGTTTATGGGGTCTACTTACTTGCATGGGTCACAGTATGTTTTCTTACACAGAATACCCTGCAAACCCCAACATAGGCTAAAGTCACATATTTTCTCACATTTCTAGGAGGAAATGTTCAGGAATCTGGTTGGAGTCACAGGATTTCTACAACTAATCATTCTCAGATATTCACCCATTATAATGGTACCATAGTTGTGTGTCTGGGCCTATCACATGTGTCACAATAGGTCCTGAAATGCAATGTGATGACATCGAGCTTTTGCCATGAAAATGTACCCATTTTGGTGATGTGTGGTAGCTACAATATTTGAGGCCCAGACTTGCCTTCACCCAGGGGAACCTTCTAATCCCAGGCAAGTCTGAAATCTAGACTCCCAGAAGAGTTCAGGGTGGTCTGACTTGTATTGATTCCACTATGTTCCCTTGCTAACAACGCCCTGTAAACCTCAAATGTTCTCTAAAATTGTATATTGTCCTCATCGTTCTATGAGGGTAAATTCCAGAATATGTGGGAAACCCAAAAAATCCTACCAGCCAACATTCTCACACTGCTCTCATTATAAAATTGTGTGGTTCAGCCTATTGCCTGCAACATGAACTGCCCTAACCAGCAACTATGCGAAGACCACATTGATTTCATATGGTCCTAGGTTTAATCCATTCCTGTCAAAGGCGATAGGTCCACCAATACATTTGGGTGACTCGTTCTATCTGGAGTGGTGGAAATGTTGTGGCTCACTGCAGATAACAGAAGTGTACCTCACATAAAAGAGAAGAAAATGTATTATTTTAGAAAATGTTGGAAGTTTGTAGGGCATTCTGGCTAAAAATGCATTATATCTTTACATTTCTGTTAAAAAGAAAGTTGTGATAATCTTTGAGGCTCAACAATATCCTACCAAGAGCACTCCTACATTTTTTCCAATAAAAACAGTACCCCACATGACTTAGTTTATGAAATGAAAGTCAAAGTCTTCCAGCAGGCAGCGTCCTGGGCTGTGGCCTGCAAGGGTTAACTCAAAGTTGGATACGTCACTGTTGAGCCCCTGCTAAAATGTTAGTTTTGGCACCAACAACTCAGAACCGGACAACCCTGCAGCTTGTAGCCACAGATTGCTTTAAAGGGCAGTTAGATTGTTCGCCTCACCATGGTACACGGTTTTATATTTTAACCTAGTAAATTTTTAGGAAGTCAAATTTCTTCCTGGATGCAAGGATAGAAATTATAGCTGGGCAGAGCTTGATGAAGCCAGATATTTTTGCCGGTTTTTATTTTATTTATTTATTTATTTAATTTGCAAAGTTTTATATAGCGCTGGCTAGACCCGGAGGTATCAGAGTGCTTTACATGAGGATCAAGGGCATTACAGGTTACAAAGTTACATAATGCAAGTTACAAAAATTATTTCAGTTACAAGAGCATATAAAGACATAAGAAAGGAAAGATAGGGTTACGCAGTAGAACGATTGTTACAAGATCATGGGAAAAACAACAATAAGTGAGAAACACAATGTAATATGGTCCTATGCATAAATAGAGCATAGCATACCAGAAACACAAGTCCTTTGGGGCAGAGACGATAATGGGGTAAAGAGAAGGAATATGAAACTCAGCTCAGGCCAGGCGAACAGCAAGGGGAGAGCAATCGTAAAGGAAGGCAGCAAAAGGATGAAGGCGGAAGGAGGACAGGAGATCGCAGATCAGAGCTGCTTATGAGCAAAGATTCAGGGCTGAGATTAGCTCCATTGTTTTCAGATCATAGGTCATTTCGTCGGAGGTGGGGGAGGAAGGGGAAACAGTGGAGAGACGAGGAGAAATGTGTCTAATGTCCGGCTGGGTAGGTGACGGCCGAGGGGGTAAACCAGAGCTGATCTCCTCTATAGATATAGTCAAGGCAGCTCCACCGGGCATCGGCCATGTTGCTCGGTCTGTTCTTAAACGTTGCAAAAAGCTCTAACTGGGACAGATCTGGTTTCCTGATCTGCCTTTAGTGAATCATTACTTGGCTAGCCTCAGGTACTCCGGGGATGAAAAAGATTCTAACTTTTGTAAGTGATGGAAAATGTTACCCTGGTCAGTCCTTCAGCCCCAGCTCCACAGGACAGGCTTCTAAGTACCAGGGCGTGCACCGCAAGAATGCAAACAGGAGGCCAACCACTTGACTATTGGAAAGCAGTTGTCTTCTTCCAGCCGTAGTTAGGGGTCTGTCGCTTATTCCAGCACTGTCTTCTTCCACAGATGGAGTCTTATTATATTGAGGAACGTTCTCAGGGGCGGGGGGGGGGGGGTGAGTTGCCAGATTTATTCATCTAGCTGGTTCATAGCTGTTTCTTGCCCCTGCTGTGATTAGAGACAGGCTATCTGGGATGTTCCTGGGAATGAATAGGATAAGTCCTTCCTGGAATCTCCAAGTCAAAATAGGTAGTGCTAAAGCTGCTCTTTGTTCTACCAACTAATCCTGCCCACACACAGCTGGCTAATCCCTGATCAGCAGTTAATATTCATTTGTTCTTCCTGGGCCCAGAGGCAGATTGTTGGCTTTTGAGTCGGAGTTGTTAACGCCTCCAACTAAGGATATGTGTATTCCAGCTCTGAAAGTGTGATGAATAGCGGAACGGGTTTTCAGCCAGTTCTGTCTCAGGAACCCTAAAGTACATTTTTACAAAGTTACTTTTATATTTACAATATTACAAATATAATTTCACTAATAAATCAGGTTTTGAAAATCAAGTAGGAATAACTTTGAAGCATTTTCTAGTAGTTTCTCCAGCGGGATAATAAATAAATATTACAATCCCATGTAGGCCTGATCAGGGAAAGGTCTAGCAAGAACTACGCAGTGAAACACCTTTTGGGTTTAATTTGATTGTGAGAGAATACTAACCCCAATAAGTAGGGTGCCCTATGTGTTTCATATTAGCGCCCTCACCTGTAGGCCTGCACAGCATACTTTAGGGATAACATATGAATATAGTATGAAAGGGTTTTCCTACATGGCAAAACACTTTTTTCTGCAGTTCATTTAAGCTACAGCTCAGTCAGAGCATAGTAGTGCTCCTGGGAGACATATAGTTCTCTAATATATATTTTAAACTGCAACTAACGTTTAACTTCCTTTCCATTGGTGCATTTCTGTCCTATTTACAATGGTCTTACAGTCCACTGAAATATACAAATCGGGTGTAACCAATTCTACCAGTTCCATTTTAGGTTCAGGGCAAAAACACTGTGGCACTGTTTAGGGATGTCAAGAGGCCAAAAGTCCTAATACCAGCATACATTGGGTACAGAAAAAGTAAAAAACGTTGGGGTTATCATGGAGAAAAGCACATGTTTACAAGTTTGATGAGTGCTTTACTAAGTTGCATGACTGCTTGCTGGTCTGGGAGATTGTTTCATAATAGGCTCTCCTGAGTGTAGAAAGTATACCTGCTGTGATTCAAAGCACTTTGGAAGGACATGACGTTGTGTCACACTGGTTAGTAGTGCTCTACTTGATTGGTACACAGTAAAGCAGTCCTTTGGGTATCCTGCCAGATTTCCACACATTTCACTAATTTTCAGAATGCGAGCCTTGAACTTCAGCATGATCTTCATTGGCAATGAGTGCTTTGATCTCATTGAACTCACAGAGATAACATTCTGTCAAAAACCAATATTATTGATTGCTCTTATAACCTAACGCGCACATTTTTTCAGCTTCTTTTAGTCAGAAATTGTGTCTTTCATTTGAGTGGGTTTAGGTTACAACGCAAGTACAAGATAATCTGTGTTCAACCCCTGGTACCAGTTGCATAAGCATCAGGTAATTCTCCTAATAACATTAGAGTAAAGAACATAAAACAGTAAAATTCCAAAATCAATTTAGAGAAAAAAATAAGTAATTAGCAAAAATACATCAAATTTGTTAAAATTGTATAAGGGGAATCAAAGATATAGGGCCCAATTCATAAACACTATTTTGTAATACATTTAATGATACTGCAGTAGTGATTCTTACGGGCTATAAAATGCAATTCACAAATCTACATGTGGAGTCTTCTGCCTCCGCAATTCCAAACATTTCTGTGCAATGTTTCTGCACATGTAGGTGTATGTTTTAGTAGTTAATGTGTGAGGGACCAAGAGGAGCTGCTTGAAAATGGAGAATACTTACTCCTAAATGGGAGGGGTAAGGAGGGATTTTGGAAGGGGCATTCATATACGAACAGCAATGACACGAAAGAGTAAGCCCATTTCCATTCACAAACTGCACTTATAAAATTACTTCAGACAAAAGGTCCCAAAATATTTATAAATGTGATCCAGCTCAGTCTTGGAGTATTACCACATAGCCACTCACAGGTATTGCAAATTAATCTCATAGAAAAGGCAGGAGCTTAATATAGCAAATCATTTATATTTGTTTTATTATTATATTAATGAATAATTAACTTATTTTTTAAAACATGAAATTAATTGTTTAAATGTTTAATTTTTCAAAACGGATACAGAAACACATAGCTGTTAATTGAATTTATTATCTATTCATTAAATATTGAAATGCGACTAAGGGTGTGTTTTTAAAATTTTGATTAATACTTAATATTTGTAAATGTTATTAATATATTTGATAAGCATTTATTTGCTGAGTTAATGGGTTGAACATTTCACGTTATTAGTTAAAGGTTGTGTTGTATTCTCTTGCTTTATTATTTATATTTCCCTTCCTTACTTTCCTTTTCCATATAGTACCTCATTTAAGTATAGTATTCTTAAGTTTTCTTTTCTTTGTTCCTCCCCTCTCCTTTGCCCCAGTTGGTATTTCTCTACTGTTGGTACAGAGGCTGCTGTAGAATGTTGATATTGGATCTATCTGAGAGAACTCTAAGGGCGTTGAGAGGCAGAGCTGTATTCATGGTGGACAGAGGAGTTCAAATAAATACCAGAACTTACTTTTGTGTAGTTTCTTCTTTAGAACACTGGCGACGACTGGTCCGCGCAAGGGAGCAGGACGGATCTCCTTCCCTTCTGGTTTATTCCACCTCAGCTGCTTATCATTCCTGTTTCAGCTTGAGGTCTCAAGGTACATTGTTTGTTTTCCTTGGAAGGAGGCTCTCTCCTGTGAGCATTTTCTAGTGCTTATCTATGCCTCTTGGTGGTATGCCTGCAGAGCTCTGTTCTTTCTTCTGTGACACCTCGTTATACCGTACTCCTTGACTGCTTGCCGAGCACCCTTTCTCCGGTTCTGCTGCCTTTTACCCCAGTCCGATGCAACATCTTTAGCACTCGTCAGTTCATTCTGCAGCACCACCTTTTTTTCCTCAGCATGCCACGGAAGGCGGCCCTCCATCTCCTGTGAGACTCGTCAATTCCTTCTGTTGTGGCACTCCATCTCCTGAAAGACTCGTCAGTTCCTTCTGGTGCGGTACTCCGTCTCTTGAGAGACTCGTCAGTTCCTTTTGGTGCGCGGTCTATTTCCCTCAGCTTGTCACGGAAGGCGGCACTCTGTCTCATGAGATTCGTCAGGTTCTTCTGGAGCGCCGCCTATCTCCCTCAGCGTGTCATGGAATGCCACTCCAATATGCACATCATTGCTGTTCCCGCCTCCTCTTTACTGCTGCCAAGCAAGCTCTCACCGTTGCAGCCTCCTGAGTGTATCCGTTGTCTCCAGACATAGTAGGATGAGCTGCCTATTTTCCACAGCGTGTCGCGGATGGTCCCTGTGACACACACACTGTTGCTATTACCGCCTCATAGCGTATCCTGCTCATACTTCTGCTGCGGTGATGCGCACACCCTCCAAGCTTGCTCCATTAGCCCTGTTGCAGCTCCAACGCCATCAGCCCTTGCCGTTCCCTATAGTGTCACAAAAGCAAAACAGGGTTTGGTTGTACTTATTTTCGAGTCCTTTTTGATGATACGCTCACCTTCCTTGCGTATCAGCTAATACTCAGTGATACGCACACTTTATCTTCTTCTGTGAAGCATTTCTTGGTTCCGGTGCTCCATTGATATCATACTCCGTTCACTTCCAGGCAAAATTTTCTTCCCATTTTTGAATGTCACTTTATCCTACAGTGATACACTCACCAATCATATGCTGTAAGCTTCATTTCTTTATTCTGGACACATTCTCCCTGTACCACTTATATAATTTCTATGTTTTGTTCCCTCTACCATACGGTTGACCTCTATGCTATATCATTTTTCCTTATTCTTGCTGTTTTAATTTGGAGTTATGGCTGCTAGCATGGCTCAACCTATACCTTTTCTAAATGAAATGGAAGAGGTTACCACACCATAGAAAGGTTGGGTGAAGGTTTTTGAGTCCTATTTAATAGCCATTAGGGGGGGGAATTCAGCCCCATTAGAAAGCAACATATACTGCTACATGATTTGGGTACTCATGGCAGAAACATTTTGATAATTTACCTGACCCTGTACAAGATCATAATGCAGATGATGATGATGATGATGATGATGTGTATGAAGTCTCCCTTTCTAAATTAAAAAAAACACTTTGGCGATAAAATTAATATTGTCCTAGAACGCCACACATTTTTCAGCATAATTCAGGGTAAACAAGAAAGCATCACCAGCTATGTGGCCAATTTAAGAGGATTAAGTAACCTATGTGAGTTTGGTGAACTAAATGATTCTCTCATACGAGATCAAATGCTGTGTTGTACTAACAACCCCAAAGTACAAGAAACGTTATTACAAAAACAACCAAATCTTTGTGAAGCAGCGAAAATAGTTAAATACCTTTAACACTCTGCCATGTTTATTAGAGAAATGAAAGGTCATTTCAATAAGGATTCCGAGCAGGTTTCAGAAATTGCTGACCTATCCATTGAGGACATTGTTTGTAAGATTAAACCTGAAGAAAATGCTGTTCTGGATGCAGAAGTCTATAAACTTAATTGTTACCGATGTGTTAGCAGTAACCACTTAGTCAACCATCCTAGTTGCCAAGCAAGGTCCTCCATGTGCAGGAAGTGTGACAAGAAAGGAGATTTAGCTAGAGTGTGTCAGTACTTTTCAAAAAAACAAACTGATAATGATAATTCTACTGAGATGAAGTTTCAATCTGTAAAGAAGATTATTTTCCAAGTGCGAGAGGGCAAAGAGATCAACCAAATCAAATACCCAGAGTGCAAAATTGCTCTGGATGGCTTCTGTATCAAAATGTTAGAAGATTCGTGCTCTCCGTTCACTTTCATCAACATTTCTGATTTCAAAGTCTTAAATATATGTGAGGAAGAAAACTTACTATCTGCCGGCATTACCCCGAGTGGTTACACGAGGGATCCCATTCCTCTTAGAGGTATGATTAAAACCTGTATCTGGTTTAAAGACCGGTCCACTCTGGGAAAGGTCTATGTTGTTGAAGAAGGATCTAATCTTCTTGGTTGGCAACATCAAAAAGAGTTAGGAATTAAACGTGACCCTAACAACCCAGAACAAGTTCTTATCATCGACCGTTCCAACACTGGTAGAGAAGTATGCAATCAATTTTCTGAGGTGTTCACCACTGAATTAGGCCTTCTTAAACATTTACAGTCTAAAATAAGATTAAAACCCAATGCCAAACCTGTGGTTCATAAAACCAGACCCATACCACACCTTATGTGGGAATCACTCAAAAAGGAATTGTCCAGGTTAGAAAACTTAGGTATTATCCAGCGGGTGGGGTGTTGTTAGTGGGTTTCACCTATGGTCATCGCCAAGAAGGCCCAGGATGATGATATCAGGCTAGGCGTTGACCTCAAAGATCTTAATGATGGTATCCTTATTGAGAGATACCCGTTACCTTGCATTCACAAGATTCTCAGTACCATGGGAGAGGCTACATGCTTCAGTGTCCTTCACCTCTCCATGGCTTATCACCAAGTAGATCTGCATCCCGACTCCAGAGAGCTTACTGCCTTTAGCACTGCTTTGGGTTTTTTCATGTTCTGCAGAATGGCATTTGGGTTTGCCTTAGCGTCTGCTGTGTTAAAACAATGATACAACACATCCTAGAGGGGATTCCTAAAACCTTGTGCTTCCAGGACAATGTATTAATATATTGGGCCACCACTGAAGAACATAATACTTCCTTAAAGCAAATCCTTTCTAGATTCAAAGAGGCTGGTCTAACCTTGAAAGAAGATAAATGCCACATTGGGGTAAGTGCTGTTGAATATCTTGGGCACACCATTTCGAAGGAGGGTTTCAAACCCAAGATGAGCCTTCTTGATGCTGTAGAAAAAGCTCCCGCTCCCACATCTAAGCAAGAACTAATATCCTTCTCAGGCCTCGCGGAGTATATGGCCAAATACCTAAATAATTTTGCTGACTTAACCAGCAATCTCAGAGATCTTACAAAAAAACATGCACTGTATAACTGGCAAGAAGAACACCAAAGGTCATTTGAAAAAACTAAGAATGCTATTCATTCTGCCCCATACCTGTGCAATTTCGACCCATGCAGAAAAACTATCCTCACCACAGATGCCAGCAACAAAGGGTTGGGAGCCACCTTATCCCAAGTCATCAGTGGCAAAGAGCGCATAGTAGCCTTTGCCTCTTGCATCTTTAATAATTCTGAAGAAATGACTCGGTTGTGGAGAGGAAAGCTCTGACATGCTACTTGGCCATCAAACACTTTACATTTTATCTATGGGGGATCACATTTACGGTAAGTACTCACCACAAGCCCCTCACCTTCATGTTCAGTTCCAAAGGGAGCCTGAATAGCATGCCTCAGGTTTCCAGATATCTACTGGGACTGGAAAGTTTTTGTTTCAAGGTAGAATTTGTCATGGGTAACCTCAATACAGCGGTAGATTTTCCATGCAGGGCACCTCTAAGCGTAGAAGAGCAATATGAAACACCCCGAGTACCCTATCTTAGAGATTTATTCATCCACCATAAGTGCCACAGAATGGGCACAAAACATAGCCAAAGATACTACTTTAGCTCAACTCAAAAACTATACTTTACAATGCTGGACAGAAATGTGTACTGATTTAGGGGAAGAAGTTAGTAAGTTTTTGGAAGTTCTCCATGAAATTAACTTACACCAGGACCGCATTTGGAGAAATGACAAGATAATACCTCCCGAAGGGTTAAAAGATAAAATGATAGATCTTGTTCATGAAGGTCACCTAGTAAGAAGTTTGACCAAGTCCAGATTGAGAGAACACTTTTGATTTTCTAACATGGATTCTTTGGTGGATGATAAAGTGAAGAACTGTAACATTTGTGCAAATAGTGACAAATCCAAAAATACCCAGAAGATCCCTCTCTCTCCAGTCTCCATTCCAGAAAAACCCAGACAAAAACTTGCTGTTGACATCATTGGTCCCATCAACAAAAAGAAGTAACCAAGAAATTAGCTTTTGTGTTAACTAATTATCACTCTCATTGGGTAGTTATCAGCATGGTGTACCAAATCACTACTGACTATCTTATTGACTTTCTAAGAGACACCTTTGCCTCAGAAGGCATCCCATCTACCTTAGTCACAGACAATGGTGTACAATTTACCTCTTTGGCTATGACAAACTTTTTATCTAAACCTGGCATTACTCACCACAGTACTGCTCTTTACTGTCCGCGGGTCAACGGCCTGGTCGAGAGAATAAACAGAATGATCAAAGAGACCATACAACTGGCCTACATTAACCACTTACCAGTTGAACTTGCACTCCAAGATATGCTTTGGGCTTACCATACTACGCCTAACCAGACTACTGAATTTCCCCATTCTCTTTGCTCAAAAGAAGAAAACCCAGCACTAAATTCTTCCTTAGCTGGATTGGTGGGGGATAAATGGTGGAGAATAATTTTAGTGTATCTAAAGCCAAAATCGCTTCGCCCCAAGCTAAGTACAAGTCATTGTATGATTGCAAGCATGGGGCCAAACCTCAGAAATGGGCTGTAGGAGACTTGGTATATGTAAAGAGACCAACTGGTGGTGGAGAAAATGATAAAAAATGTTATGCACCCAGGAAGATTTTAAGGATCAAATACAATGTAGTTGTTCTTGAGAATGGACAGAATTGGAGCATGGACAGACTATCTAAGTGTCTGTGTCCAAGCAATATCACGTCTGGGAGTTCATCGCCCACGACTCGTCCGCAGGATATATCAGTCAAACACCGAGATGTAAAGAAAAGACAAGTATCTACACCTGGATGGCACTGAGACTGTGTAAAGAAATTACTGTTTAGGGGGAAGATGTGTTGTAATCTCTTTTTTCATTATTTATATTTCCCTTATTCATATTTCCTTTTTAGAGGCAGAACTGTATTTGTGGTGGACAGAGGAGTTCCAATAAATACCAGAACTTACCTTTGTATAGGTTCTACCTTACAACACCTTAATACTTATTTAACATTAATTTATATTTTTATTTTACATGTAATTTTTAGTTTTTTTTAAAGAATGAATTAACTTAACTAGTTTTCTCTATACTTCACCATAGGAAGATAACTGCCCTGGTGGCATAGATCTCCAAATCATTTAAAAAGTTACCAGTTCTAACCGTAATATCATAAATTCAATCTTAGGAGTCTCCACTCCCAGAACTCAGTGCTGGAGATGTGCAAGCCTGGATTTAAGTGTACATCTACATTCTGAAATAATGAATAGAAAAATGCGTAGATTTGCACTTAAATGCAAGAGTAAAATTACAGTTGAGTACATTTTCTTTGTGATTATAACCCCTGGACTGTTAAAGCTTTAAGGCAAAAATTATAAAGAAAAGTCAAAGCTTCAGCTGAAAGCGACAATTCATTGTTGACCCGGACTTCGGTGTGAATTCAGACTGACTGTGATGGAGAAGAGGTTCGATAAGTATAACGGGTCACACCAGTCAAAGTTTTCATCTCGGGACTTTCAAGATTTTTTACTACATAAGGACCACAACAGGGCACCACAGGATGCTGAAGCTGGTGAATGTCCCTTAAAGTTAGATGTGTCCTGGTCAAATTCCCATTGAAACCTTCAGCTTTGGTCTGAGAGGCTCTAAGAAGAACAAAGGAGGATTGTTTAGCTATCCAGGTCATATTGCTGCTGTTGATTATTTGCCCCATTGTACCAATTAAAGTTTTCCATTCAAATATAGTCACTTTTTTAATTCCCTAAATCCTTCGGAGGGGCACAGCTGATTAAGGTTCCATGATGCTGAATATATTCACCACAAGGTCCTGCTGAAACATTTTTCTTTGTGGCAAAATATTCTGAGCCAGGTGAACCTGGATATCTCTCCTGCTGAAGGCACTATTTCCCAGGGAAAGCCCCACTACCTTGTCTTAATCCTTCGAAGGTGGAAGAAAGGGCTGTTTCAATTTTTCCTATTGCTGTAAAAGTTCCTGCTGGTCCACCCTACAGCGCTCTGATCCTAAGAGCAGGCTTCCAGATCTATCTCTAGTGAGGAATTCTGTATGCTCCAGTCCACAGTCATGAGATGGACCTTTCTAGTGCTAGGAGTCCTTCTAACTGTTGTTTCTTGTAGCAGCAACAGGAAGTCAACCACTTGAACCTTGGAGAGCACCTGCAGTCCTTAGGGGGCAGCAGGAGTCAGGAATCATTGGTTCCTCTTCCTTTCAGTAGTCAGAAGGTAGGGTCTTTTTCTTCAGCAGTGAGATGATTATAATGTGCACTAGCCAATAATTGGAGAATTCACTACACCAAATTCTGTCTGTTTTTCCCACAGACTTCCCACCTGCTTTTTCAGAATTTCCTTTCTCATTGTGATGCAAATCTTATTAGAGTCCCACATCCAAATGTGCTCTAGAACTTCCTGCAGGAGCTTGTTCCCGCTTTTATCCACTCTTCCATTGAGATGATGTATTTTCCCAGTGAAATAGATTTTCTCTCCTGATGGGAGCTATGGTTTCAGTTCAACTTTAAAAGAAACAACAGTGAAACCAGCCTTCAGTGTTGCTATTTGTTTCCATCAAAGTGTCAGATGTCTAGCCCTTGCTAAGCAGTTAATGTTAATATCCCACATGTCCACCATGAAGAGATGTGTTAACAGTCAGTCAAGCATGTGTATCCAGTGCCTCGACCAGGTCCACTGGACAAATGAGTTCTAAACCAGCTTGTTCTCAGGCAGTGCAAAGTACACTTTTATAAATGTACTTTCCCCCAAAAATCTAACAAAGCAGCTCTGTTAGCTTATGGGTCACACATTAAGGGTGGCTAAACCAATTTATAAAAGAAGGACTTACTAGATGGCAAAGCAAGTTCCCTTGCCGCATGACACTGCAGTGCTTTTAAACATATCACAATGGTGCTATCTAGATATTTCTATCACTCATTTCCATTGTAATTTAAAATCCTATTGTTAGACCTATCGTCCTTTGGGGGGTTTCCACCAAACGTTTTGCCTGCCTACCTCAACTTTTTGCTGTATCTTTTTGTTGCCTTAGGACTCTGAGCCCTTTACCACTTCTAACTAGTGCTAAAGTGCATGTAATTCTCCCCTAAACATGTTGCCATTGGTGAATACCTAGTTGGCATATTTAGTTTACCTACAGGTTCATTGTAAAGTGGTATACCATATAACCAAGGCCTGTAACCGAAACGCTACTAGTAGCCTACAGCACTGGTTGTGCCATTCACACAAATATCCTCCAAACCTGTCTCAGGCCTGCCATTTCAAGGCCTGTGTGTGCAGTTTAGTGCTGCTGCACCCTGGCATTTAAACCAACTGCCAAACCTTAAACTCCCCTTTTATTACACATACATCACCCCTAGCGTCGGCCCCAGCTAGCCCTGAGGGCAGGGTGTTGTGTAACTAAAAGGTAGGACATTTTCTATGATGTTTTACATGTCTTAGTAGTGACAAACAGCTAAATTCAATGTTTCCACTACTGTGAGGTCTACCCCTCTCATAGGCTAGCATGGGGAATTCCTTATAATACTTTTAAGATGTAATTCCTGATTAGAAAGTAGTAGCTGCATCATGTTTCATATCTTTGAAATGGTAATGATAAACCCTTTGAAATGGTAAAGCTAGATTTAACATTACTGTTTTAGAAATGGCACTTTTAGAAAGTGGACATTTCTCTGTCCTTACTTCTCTGTGTGCTAGTACACGTCTGGGATGGGTGACAGCTACACTTTGTGCATTACCTCTAAACAGCCATAAACACACCAAGGGTGGGTGTTACAGAGAAGTCATCTGCATTCATCTACGTTTGATAGCTCTTCCTGGGCAGGAAAAAGGAGGGGGAGCTGACAGTTATACACAAATAGGCAGTGTACTGTGTCCCACACAAAGGCCTGATTACCCTCTACAGATAGCCTGGCAGACAGGGCTGGAATGAAGGGGGCCCTATGCACTTCAAGGACCTGCTTTAAGTCATCCACACTTCAAATGCACATTCGGATATAAGTACTGGGGCTCTGATCCTAACAAGACAGTACACTACTGGACCTGTGAAGAACTCTGCTAGGAGTAAAGACGGCTGTGCTATAAGCATTGCCACTTTGCCTGACTGCTGACTGAAGGAACTGCTTTCTGGTTTGCTGAGCTGCCATTCTGCCTACTGATCTCTTCCCTACTGAGGACATGAACTGGACCCATCTCGCTTGAACCCAGAGTGACTCCAAGGGCTTGTTGGCTTGCCCTCTGTTCTGAAGTCTCAGGGCCATCAAAGACTTTCTGCAACTCTGCAGTAGCACCTGGACTCTGCCATTTGTGAGTCCTGCACTACCAAATGGTGTCAATCCAGTCCTAACCCCTTGAAAGCTGATTTATGCTGTCCAGAACCATCGACGTAGATGCAGTGATGACTTTGCATTAATCGGAACCGACGCAGGAGCCGATCGACGACATAGGATATTGTGCATCGACGACAACGCAGCACCTGCATCGTTCAGGGGTTCAAAGCTGAAACCTTCATCAACTCTGGGAATCGGTGCCAATGAATCACCGTCATCCAAGGGATCGAAGCAGTGCCTCCTTAACCCCTCTCAGTGAGTCTTCCACGTTGACGTTTGCTCCATCCAAGGTGCTTTGACAGCAGGACCTATCTGAATCCTGTAGCCAGCCTACCCTCCATCGTGGTCAGCCTGAACTTTGGATTTACCACGGTGTGCTGCAATCTCAAGGAACCCCTTAGCACTATTGACTTCTGAGCACTATTTTTAGTTTCTTTTTTTTTATATTCTGAACTCCAGTTATACTTATTGGATTTTTGTTGTTTTGGTCTTGATTTGCTCATGAAAATATTCTCTATTTTTCTAAACCTTCGTGGGGTATTTTTGTGTTTTTTTCATTGTGTTATTGTGTGTGTGTGTGTGTGTGTGTGTAATGCCCAAATACTTTACACATTTCCTCTTTAGATAAGGCTGCCTGCTATGTACCAAGCTACCAGAAGGTGAGCACAGGCTATCTTTGAGTGTGTATCTAACTCACCCTGACTACATTTGCGGTCCCCACTTGCATAATGGTTACTATTCTGATAATGCCATTGTTAGGAAGTTTGTATTTTTCTATCTAAACCAAATGTGCCTTTCTGCTAATGCCCATGGACACAGAACAGTTTTAGCTATCCTGTGATGTGATGTGCATTTCTTCTAAACACGGAACAAAACATCTATGAGTGTGGGGCAGCGTGTTAGTCCCCTAAAGAGGATGGCCTGATGGGTTGTACTCAGACCTTCTTGAGCATCAAAAGGTAGCATGAGTGCTCTGCATACCCCTTTCCTAAATTCTGAGGCTAACTTCTTTCTATATCTGTGGAAGATTCAGAATAAGGACGGCCCTGCTGAGTGAAGATGGAAGACTGCACCTGTATACCTTGACCCAGCATCCACATTAGTGAGTCCAACAGTCAGTTGGCTGACCTCCCTGTTTGAGCTACAGGGAGACAACAAGCTTCCAGAGGCCTCACTGCAACTGCCCAGCTGACCTGCACCACCTGTAAAGGCCTGAGCCTTGCTGCTTTCCTCTGCTAGTGTTAGTCATGATCCTCAAGAATTTCCCCCAGGCCTTGGAACCTTGGTGGGCAGCAGAGTGTACTCCTCCTCCCTCAAAACTGAATTCCATGTGAAAATCCAGTGGATTGGGGTTCTTCCTGACCACAAGCATGCTCCTTGGGTCAGTAATGATCATCGCATCGCCTGCTAATGCAGAGTTCCAACGGCAATCTGCTCTTCACACCAAACAGATACTGCCGGCGGTTCCCACCAACGTGAAGTTCAAACTGTCTACTCGCGTGGACTTGGACTTTGAAGCGGTAAACTCCACAACTGGATGAAGCTGGGTCCTGTATTAGACCCGTGCTCGATTGCAGTAGGCCTGAACTTGTTGTAACTTTGACTCTCTCCAGTGTGACTAGATAACCGCAAGTGGTATTTTGAGCTTTTTTGTGCTATTTTCACATGAAACTTAAAAAAATCGGTAGCTCTGATTCTAATGAGTGGATTTTTGTTGTTTTTATTTATTACATTTTAATCATTTTCTGAATTGGTTTGTGATTTATTTATGTTGGGTTTTCACTTTACTACTGTTTGTGTGCTGCAATAATATTTTACACATTGTCTCTAAGTTAAGGCTGACTGCTTAGTGCCAAACTACCAAAAGGTTAAGCACAGCTTTATAAAGTGATATTTATGAGTCTGCCTAACAAGGATTGTGCTTATTATCCAAGTGGGGATCTCACCCATCTAGTTACTAAGTTATAATAATCTCAATGTCTTACAGTAAAGCTCTATGTGGAATCTGCCACCAATGTATTGGCTTGGCAGGCCAGTGACATTCTACAATCACCCAGGGATGTGTTCTGCACAGTATTGGTAGAGTACCCCAGCTGAAGCATTTATTTTTTTCCTTGGATCTTTTTCAAAACATCATTTGATATGACCAGGATAAACATAGTGCTCGATTTAGATCTTAGCCAACTGATTAATCCTTCACAACGGTGACAGACATTCTGTCCTTCGAAACAAAAATCCGGTTATCGCCTATAGTTTTTTTTTTCAACGGACAGGATTTCCGTCACCTTGTGACGCTGTAACCTATCTGCCAAGATCTAAATCAGGCCCTTAGTTTTATCCATATTCAGGTATAAGACATCCCGTGCTGAATAGTCTTAAAATTTTCGTTTACCATGCCCTAATTGGTAAATGGAGAAAATCACATAACTCTGAAGCAACACACTAAGTGGCATTTTTATACAGGGTTATGTGCCGTGCTTGCACCATGCAACGTAGTGCAAGCGTGACGCAAACCCAAACACAAAAAGTGAATTATAGGGCCACACAAAGCCACTTTCTGCCTTGCTTTACTCTGCCCTGGGAAGGCACTCCATGGGTGTTGTGTGGGTGCGACTCTCATGGATTTTTACGCATTCCCAGGGAATGCATCAAAAAGTAAAGCCTTCCAAGGGGAGGCGTAACGAGGAGAAATATCTCTATTTCTCCTCGTTTCTTCTTCTTTATGTAGAAAGAGGAATATACTTCCCAGGTGATCTTTCCTGTACAAAAACAACCCTGTATGCAATACAGGCACCTTTGCACCATGGTGCAAGGAGGCCTGCTTTGGCACTAGGTTGTCAAAGGGCACCATCAGAGGTGATGGGGCAGGAATGTGCCATATTGCCTTAAATATGGCGCATTCCTGTCATTTCTCTGTCATGCAGTGCAGTGCAGCAAGGTGACTTGCAGCGCTGAGTGACTGCTTAAAAAATGAACCCCTAGATTGCAGTAAGTCATGCAATGGCTGGATATATATGATAACCAGGAGGAGAGAAAGTCAAGAATCCTGCAGCACCCCAAACTTTACAATATGAGTTGTGGTCAATGTCTCTTTGATCCTGACTGGAGTTACCGATCAGCAGTAGCTGCCCATCCCCTGGCAAAGTAGGGAGGCAGACCGGATGGAGGAGAGAGGTGGAGAAGGGGGAAAGGTTTGGGGCCAAAATTAATATATGTATAAATAAATACAAAAAGAGACTTACCCTAATGCCAGCACCGCCTCCCCGCATTGTGCTCTTTCTGCTACTGTCCCTGAGCACAGGCTCCAAGCATGCCCTGCGGTCAATCCTGGAGCTGCTCTCGCATGAGAGCAGCTTCATGATTGGCTTTAGCACCGGCTACTTGCACTTGCAGGCTGACTGGGAGCCTGTGCCTGCTCTCTCCAGCCCCAGCAACGCAGCTGGGACTGGAGAGAGCTTCACTGCACATGAGGGTTTGGCCGGCCTGAGACGCCCGGCCTAACACATCATGTGCAGTGAAGAAAGTGCCCACCACCTCCCCACCAGCAGTGTTATCCCCTGGACACGCCCCCAAGACTCGTCAGAGTCTTGGAGGCGGGTCCATGGAATTAAAATAAAACAAATTTAAAACCTGTTTTATTATCGTTTTATTTGCTGGTGGTGGCAGTGGGTGGCGCTTCTCCACTCTAATAGAGCGATCGTTGCTGCAGATTGGGGTCAAAGAATGTAAACAAGTTATCAGCTGACCGCGACTTTGTATTATAATGCCCTAATTGACGGTGTTGAAAGCCACTGATGGCTGGCAGCGTCAAGAGAGCTGGATCTTCCCTATCCCTGAGGCTTGTTTGCACTTTTAGTGGTACCATTGCTGTGCCTCTATTTAGTCTAAAGCTGCATACTGTTCATCTAACCTGTGATGTATTTCCAAGTACAACTCATTTTAGGCGGGCTTATCTGCAATTGGCCAGAAGTGGTTTAATTTAAGCAGGTTCAGGAATTACTTTTTTTTAAATAACGATTTTGTGCACGATTATGTTAGTTCTTTGAGACTGGAGACAATTCTGAGAGCACAATTATGGCAAAAACAAAGGGCCATATTTTCAAAAACGGCAATAACATCATCGCTGGTTTAGCGGCAGAAAACGGCCTCTAAAGCGGCGATAAGGAGCTTGATAATATGCCCTAGTGAAGGAACACAAACCTGGGCTTCTGTTGGAATTCCGAAGTGAGAGAACAGAATTTGATTGCGCAGGAATGTATTGGAATCTTATTGGGGGATCACTCTCTAAATGATGTTACATAATGGTTTCATCTGGCCAGACATCCGTAAAGGAGATTTTCCCTGGCTTATGAGCTGGCTTTAAAGGGCACTGGATCACCTCTCTTGGAGTTACTTCCATTGATCTTGACTCACTGGTGAACCACTTATTTGCATTTCATCTCAGGTAGTGCTAAATATATTTGCCTGCAAATAGATTCCCTGGGCTCCTGCTAAAAGCAGGAATCTTAATAATTGTTCCTGGTATTTCTGGAAAGGCCCTGAGGGTGCATAGTTTCAAACGTGTTAATTTCTGATTTTTATTGGCAAGCCATTTTTCAACAAGGTCTGGCGGCTATGGTAAAAGCGGAGTATGTAGTAGATCAAACAGTAAAGATGTGATGCTCCTGGCTCACACGTTGTTTGGCAGATTGTATCAAAAGATAATTAAATATAATAGACCACATCAAAAGATAATTAGGTTGCACCAAAGTGCTACTGTATGGCAGGTTCCTTAAAAAAGTAATTTAGGTACAGTATGAACAGAAACTCTTGCTGCTTTATGGGATCTAGAGAGAAGTGTCTCTCTGTAGTTAACATTGCATTTGTATTTATACTGTGTTCAATGCATAATGCAGATGCCAGAAAAATACTGGCATTAAAAGGGTAACATTTCTATATTGCCTCTATATTTTACCATGATTTAGTCACTACATTTTAGAGTAAAAGTTAGACTGCTGTTAAAAGAAAAGCAACATTATAAATCTGATTCACAATACTCTGTTCTAATTAAAACTATATCAATATTATTCAGCGGCAGTTGTCACTGTGTGGTTATAGTTATGACCTAGTTACCATAGGAAATTTATTTTTTGATTTGCTAATAACTTTGGCACTGTTAACACGCTATGGTTAGCTTGAAAGGGGTGGGTAGTGGGCAGTGTGTGCTGCAGTGGGCGATCCACCGCAACGCCCATTAATATTGATGTTGCCCTCTATGTACAAGGGCAGCGTACATAAGAGGCAGTGGCAAAATTAAGACCAGGGAAAACCTGGTCTTAAGTTGGTGGAACAAGGAGAAATGCATTATTTCTCCTCGTTTTTGCTTTTTCCATATGCGTTGCCTTGAGCAGCACACATGGAAAAAGCAAAAATGCCATGGATTGTTTATGTAGAGGAAGGGGGCTTCCTGTACATAAACATTTTTTTTAAATGCCTTTTTTTGACTGTTATGTGTGCTGCATTAGGCAGTACACATAACAGTGTCAAATAGCATTTTAGGATTGTTTAGGTGCAGGAAGGGACACATTCCTACACATAAACAATCCTTCCCCTGCACGCTGACACCCTTGCACTATGGTGCAAGGGTGCCTGGGTTGACGCTACACTGCTAAGAGTAGTGCCATCGCAGGGGGAAACGCAAGGCTGCACCATATTGTTGTAAATAGGGTGCAGCCTTGCATTTTAGAGGTGGCGGGTGAGGCGTTAAGCCATGATGGCTAACGCCTCACTCAGCCACTTTATTGTACTTATCCCCCCAAATTTGTAGAAAGCTAGATCTTGGTCCAGTGTCCTTTTTCTGATTTCTTGTAAATCTGTCTAGTAGTTAGAAATTAAGGGTCATAAACTTTGTTTATCTGAACGATTTGGCTTGTGGGACTCTCAACAAACAACTTCACAAATAAATCAATCTGATTGACTGAGGGGACTTTTCTTCTCTTCATGTATCCCGTGTACTTGGAGTGAGTGCTCTGACAGCCTGGCTGCAACATGAAAGGAAATGTTGTGGTGACCTTTACAGGACTTGAGGATTTAGACCCCTGTCCAGAAAATGTTTGTATAAAACATATTATTGAGACAGGGTAGTGATACCATATCTTCCTAGCCCTTGTGGGGAGGAACCCCTCTCCCTGGAGCTAAAGTAAAAAATAATAGTTTTTTCCACAATCCACAGGGATTGGGGTAAAAAAACAAAATTACACTTAAAAATAAATAAATAACCCCTGGGGTTAGCCAGAGTCCAGTCAAAAATAGATGTTTTTCAATAATTAGGAGTGTGAGTGAATCCTACCCCAGGAAACACATCCCCTAGTACCATGTCCATTTTTTGAAGGGGGTGCATACGCCCCTTTCCGAGCCGATTTCAGTCCCTGAACCCTGTTTCTAGGTGCCCGGTAATTTTTTTCAATGGGAGTGTGGGTATTCCCTGTGCCTCAGTGAGGCCCGAAGGCCCGAGGGCACAGGGTCAGACTGATTTGCATATGGCCATGTCTAAACTGGGGTGGCGGAGTGAGCTAAAGAATGATGATGGATTAGACCCAGATCAGTTGACTAGAGGTGAGTGCTCGCAGTGTCCATCATCCCCTTTGGTTTTGCTTTGTTTGCCCTAAGTTGGCAGGGTATGCCCAGACGGGGGTCCCTTGCTCACTTTGCCACGGGATTCAAGCTAGCCTGGCTGATGACGGCTAATTAGCCAGAAACCGGTCCTAGGATGCTTGTTTCCGGTCCAGGGAGGACCTGGCTTGACAGTTCGGGCTGGACTGTTCCCATGAGGCACAGGGTCAGACTGATTTGCATATGGCCATGTCTGAACTGGGGTGGTGGAGTGAGCTAAAGAATGATGATGGATTAAACCCAGATCAGTTGACTGGAGGTGAGTGCTTGCAATGTTCAACGCTCCGTCCATCATCCCCTTTGGTTTTGCTTTGTTTGCCCTAAGTTGGCAGGGTATGCCCAGACGTGGGTCCCTTGCTCACTTAGCCACTGGATTCAAGATAGCCTGGCTGATGACGGCTGATTAGCCAGAAACCGGTCCCAGGGTGCTTGTTTCCGGTCCAGGGAAGACATCGCTTGGCAGTTCGGGCTGGGCTGTTCCCATGAGGCACAGGGTCTGACTGATTTGCATATGGCCATGTCTCAACTGGGGTGGCAGAGTGAGCTAAAGAATGATGATGGATTAAACCCAGATCAGTTGACTGGGGGTGAGTGCTTGCAATGTTCAACACACCGTCCATCATCCCCTTTGGTTTTTCATTTAATATTAATTGATCCTTGCAAGGAGTGCTCCATGATACATTTAAAGGGTTTTTAAATTCTATTTTGTTAGAGTTTAGTGGTGCCCCTAGAAGAGGCAGGGGCACCAACCAGCATTTATTTTGCATTATGTGGGCTGCAGGGAATGCAGTAGCTCCCCACGCGGGTCACAGCGAGATATATATATATATATATATATATATATATATATATATATATATATATATATATATATATATATATATATATATATATTCACTTAAAAAACCATAGGTTTCACACATGTTATAGTTAGCTGGACATTTCACTCGTAAAAAATCAATGAAATTCCCCCGTTATAGTTAGTGCAGGCAACTATAACTCACGCGACCGCAATCCTCTGCTGATTACGTCAGATATTACATCACTGTATTTAGACACTTATTTACCCATGTCTTCTTCCATTAACCCCTTGAGTGCCCATGACGAGATGGTCTCGTCATGAGCCACGGTTGCGCTGTGCCCATGACGAGACTATCTCGTCATGAACCCAGCCCGCTAATTCAACGCCCGGCACAGGGCGGGGAAAGGGCGGGGCACACAAGGGGTTAATCTTTAGCTATACATATATTACAAAAATTTATTTTTCATCAAAATAATATATTTGTACTTATAAGAAACTTATATTATTTTTAAATATATTTTCGCGAAGTCGGGTGCGTGCGTCGTGAGTGCAGAAAACCAGGTCAGCAGAGCTGCTGTAGAGCCAGAGAACCAGGTCAGCAGAGCTGCTCTAGAGCCTAAGAACTAGGTCAGCAGAGCTGCTCTAGAGTCAGAGAACCAGGTCAGCAGAGCTGCTGTAGAGCCAGAGAAACCAGGTCAGCAGAGCTGCTTTAGAGCCAGAGAACCAGGTTAGCAGAGCTGCTTTAGAGCCAGAGAACCAGGTCAGCAGAGCTACTCTAGAGCCAGAGAACCAAATCATCAGAGCTGCTTTAGAGCCATAGAACCAGGTCAGCAGAGCTGCTTTAGAGCCAGAGAACCAGGTCAGTAGAGCTGCTCTAGAGCCTAAGAACCAGGTCAACAGAGCTGCTCTAGAGCCAGAGAACCAGGTCAGCAGAGCTGCTGCAGAGCCAGAGAAACCAGGTCAGAAGAGCTTCTATAGAGCCAGAGAACCATGTCAGCAGAACTGCTTCAGAGCCATAGAACTGGGTCAACTGAGCTGCTTTAGAGCCAGAGAACCAGGTCTACAGAGCTGTTGTAGAGCCAGAGAACTAGATCAGCAGAGCTGCTCTGTAGCATAAGAACTAGGTCAGCAGAGCTGCTCTAGAGCCAGAGAACCAGGTCAGCAGACCTGCTGTAGAGCCAGAGAAACCAGGTCAGAAGAGCTGCTTTAGAGAGAGAGAACCAGGTCAGCAGAGCTGCTTTAGAGCCAGAGAACCTGGTCAGCAGAGCTGCTCTAGCTGACACTGTCTGACTGACACTGACTGACTGACACTGACTGACACTGATTGACACTGACTGACACTGATTGACTGACACTGACTGACTGACACTGACTGACACTGATTGACTGACACTGACAGACTGACTGACACTGACTGACTGACATTGACTGACACTGACTGACTACTCTCTACTACTCTACTACTGACTCTCTACTACTCTCTACTACTCTCTCTCTACTACTCACTCTCTACTACTCACTCTCTACTACTCTCTACTACTCACTCTCTACTACTCTACTACTCTCTACTACTCACTCTCTACTACTCACTCTTAACTACTCACTCTCTACTACTCTACTACTCACTCTCTACTACTCACTCGCTACTACTCTCTACTACTCACTCTCTACTACTCACTCTCTACTACTCACGCTCTACTACTCACTCTCTACTACTCTCTACTATTCACTCTCTACTACTCACTCTCTACTACTCACTCTCTACTACTTTCTACTACTCTCTACCACTCACTCTCTACTACTCTACTACTCACTCTCTACCACTCTCTACTACTCACTCGCTACTTCTCTCTACTACTCACTCTCTACTACACTCTCTACTACTCTCTCTCTCTACTACTCTCTACTACTACTCTCTACTATTCACTCTCTACTACTCACTCTCTACTTCCCTCTACTACTCACTTTACTACTCTCTGCTGCTCTCTAGCACTCACTCTCTACTACTCTACTACTCTCTCTCTACTACTCACTCTCTACTACTCTCTCTCTACTACTCTCTACTACTCTCTACTACTCACTCTCTACTACTCACTCTACTACTCTCTACTACTCTCTCTCTACTACTCACTCTCTACTATTCACTCTCTACTATTCACTCTCTACTACTCACACTCTACTACTCGCTCTCTACTACTCACTCTCCACTACTCACTCTCTACTACTCGCTCTCTACTACTCTCTACTACTCACTCTCTACTACTCACTCTCTACTACTCTCTACTACTCTCTCTGCTACTCACTCTCTACTACTCACTCTCTACTACTCACTGTCTACTACTCTACTACTCTCTACTACTCGCTCTACTACTCACTCTCTACTATTCTCTACTACTCACTCTACTACTCTCTCCTACTCTCTACCACTCACTCTCTACTACTCTACTACTCACTCTCTACTACTCTCTCTCTCTACTACTCACTCTCTACTACTCACTCTACTACTTTATACTACTCACTCTGAACTACTCTCTCTCTCTCTACTACTCTCTACTACTATTCTCTACTATTCACTCTCTACTACTCACTCTCTACTTCTCTAAACTACTCACTCTACTACTCTCTGCTGCTCTCTAGCACTCACTCTCTACTACTCTACTACTCTCTCTCTACTACTCTCTACTACTCTCTCTCTACTACTCTCTACTACTCTCTCTCTACTACTCTCTACTACTCACTCTCTACTACTCACTCTCTACTACTCACTCTACTACTCTCTACTACTCACTCTCTACTACTCTCTACTACTCACTCTCTACTACTCCACTACTCTCTACTACTCACTCTCTACTACTCTCTACTACTCTCTACTACTCTCTCTGCTACTCACTCTCTACTACTCACTCTCTACTACTCTCTACTACTCGCTCTACTACTCACTCTACTATTCTCTACTACTCACTCTACTACTCTCTCCTACTCTCTACCACTCACGCTCTACTACTCTACTACTCACTCTCTACTACTCTCTCTCTACTACTCACTCTCTACTACTCTATACTACTCACTCCGTACTACTCTCTACTACTCACTCTGTACTACTCACTCTGTACTACTCACTCTCTACTACTCTCTACTGCTCACTCTCCACTACTGATTCTCTACTACTCACTCTCAACTACTCTCTACTACTCACTCTACTACTCACTCTCTACTACTCTACTACTCTCTCTACTTCTCATCCTCTACTACTCTCTCTACTACTCACTCTCTACTACACACTCTCTACTACACACTCTCTACTACTTGCTCTCTGCTACTTGCTCTCTACTACTCTCTAGTACTCACTCTAATACTCACTCTCTACTACTCTCTACTACTCACTCTACTACTCCACTACTCTCTACTACTCACTCTCTACTACTCACGCTCTACTTCTTTACTACTCTCTCTCTACTACTCACTCTCTACTACTCTCTACTACTCACTCTCTACTACTCTCTCTATCACTCTCTACTACTCACTCTCTACTACTCTCTACTACTCTCTCTCTACTACTCTCTATTACTCACTCTGCTACTCACTCTCTACTACTCTCTACTACTCACTCTCTACTACTCTCTACTACTCACTCTCTACTACTCTCTACTACTTTCTACTACTCACTCTACTACTCACTCTCTACTACTCACTCTCTAATACTCGCTCTCTACTACTCACTCTCTACTACTCACTCTACTACGCTCTACTACTCACTCTACTACTCTCTACTACTCACTCTCTGATACTTTCTCTACTACTCTCTACTACTCTCTACTACTCTCTACTACTCACTCTCTACTACTCCACTACTCTCTACTACTCACTCTCTACTACTCTCTACTACTCTCTACTACTCTCTCTGCTACTCACTCTCTACTACTCACTCTCTACTCTCTATTACTCGCTCTCTACTCTCTACCTCTCTACCTCTCTCTCTACTACTCTATACCTCTCTACCTCTACACCTCTACCTATACACCTCTACCTCTCTACCTCTCTGTACATGCACACATATGCACATATGTATATGCATATGCATTTATATATGTATGTGTATATATATATATACATTATCTACTGGCGGTCGCCAGTAGCTAGTTATAGTTAGGACCGTGTTTCCATAGGAAATCTCAAAATTCTATTTTGAATAACTTTGGCGCCGGTTGACGAATCCTCGCGAAATTTTCAAAACTAATGGGGCGCTCCGTTCAGCTCCTACCCTGAAAGTCTCGGGGTGATTCGTCAAGCGGGGGCCGAGAAAAAGGGGGGGTCCCAAAACACGTTTTCCCCATGCATTTTCCCATAGGACCTTTAGACACAGCTACAGCCCGAACGGCTGAACAGAATTACTTGAAATTTGGCAGAGAGGTAGCCATAAGGTCAAGGAGGTGCCTTTTGCAGGTCTGGTGTAAATCTGTTCAGTATTTCCTGAGAAAATAGTATTTAAAAGCATATCAATCTCTATACGCGCGTACCGTGCGCGCACTGAGCAAGCCCTGTGCGCGCACCTTGCCGTGCGCGAGCGTAATTCTGATTGGTTGGTAGATGTCAGTAAACATTCGAATCGGTCAAAATCAGGAAGTGTCGGCCGCCATTTTGTCTGTCGCACTAAAAAGGAAAGGTGGAGACCGTGAACAGGGGGCAGGGTAGGGAGTTCTAGACCCCCTAGTCATTGTCAGGGGGGCACAGTAGGACCACGAAGGGCAAAAAAAAGATTTTAATTTTTAAAAAAACATCGTGAGCTGCGCGCACTCTACGCGTACCCGAAAAAAAAAGAAATAAAACAAAATTAACAAAAAATCACTTTTAAGTGTTTAGATATTAGGTGGCTCTAAAAAGAGCCCTTGTGTTCATTGAGTGTTTTTCGGTACCTACAAGTAAGTACCGATGCAGAGTCTAAAGTTCAAGAGGAAGACTCTGTTCCCTTCATCATTGAAATGTACACAATCTCCTCTATAAATGTCTTGCATGTTGTAACGCAAGTTGTTGTGGTATATAGAACCCATACCATAGTCTCTGAGGAAAGCAGAAACAGACTTATTGACGTGCTTTCTTGCTTTGTCAATCTGCGGACAAAATTGGTTGGACCAGTTCCACTTTTGCCTTTGGCATATATTAGAATATACAAAGGCAGTTTGTGGAAAAAGTGACATCAATTGCTCAAAGGTGTCCTTAATAAGCATTTCCAGACCTACCCCAGTTAAAGTGCCTAGGTCATTTCCACCACAGTGCACAATAATAAGGTTAGGCTGTGGGAGATGTAGAAAGGTTTTCACCAAAGGCATTAATTGGTGCCATCTGACTTAAGCTAAGATGCACCACAAATTCAAAAACAGTATCAATTAAATTAATATAGGAGGACAAGATAATCCTTGGTTTCAATTTCTTTATTCCAAATTCATTGGACAATATGGAGCGATACAGCCGACGCGTTTCGTCCTGACACAGGACTTCTTCAGGGCTGTTTAGAAAAAATACACAGATACAATACAATTACACACATATCATACATTTTAAAAAAATATATCCTACAATGGATATAGGTCTGACAAACTCAAGCTTACATATCGACAGACATATTTACATAAATACTATTCAGTAGATAATGATCATTTTTTTAAAAAAAGAGATATCCATTCAATCAAAACGGAAAGATATCACGTTGTATCTTATTCCCATATTCACTTAATATCCCCCACCCTAAGAACACAGCTCAGCAAATTTACAATATGTACATAAGGTAATTTCTGTTTGAGATTATCTTGATTGAGAAAAAAGAGGAAAGAGAGAGATCAAAGTCAGTGGACACGGAGATAAGATAATCTGGAAAATCCACATAATCATTCTGCCATTCACTAGGTGTGCTAAACTCGAATCATGCATAGTCCGCATGTATATGCAATAGTACCCAAGAATAAGACCTGTGCAAATAGATATCGTTGATCAGAAAAAGGCATGTTCTATACTAAGTATCTGATGTACCTACCAAAAGTAGGCAGGTGAGAACCTTCAGTGTTGATTGGTTTGTGGCTATCCAATATACGCTGGGAATCTTCTATCCAGAAACGTTTAGGTTAAGAACCATATGTATACTCTGCAATATGAGATAGATAGTTTTACTGGAATTTATTAAGACAGAAGTAATTATCCCTGGGTTAAGTCTAAAGGAAGTATTTGGGCACAACAATTATAATAAATGTTGTTTCTATATAATCTAATGTATGATATGTGTGTAATTGTATTGTATCTGTGTATTTTTTCTAAACAGCCCTGAAGAAGTCCTGTGTCAGGACGAAACGCGTCGGCTGTATCGCTCCATATTGTCCAATGAATTTGGAATAAAGAAATTGAAACCAAGGATTATCTTGTCCTCCTATATTAATTTAATTGATACTGTTTTTGAATTTGTGGTGCATCTTAGCTTAAGTCAGATTTATCTAATTCTGTTCCCCAGGGAACTGGCATTGTTACAATGGGTGCTATTCAGTATGCACACATACCCTTGATTTATGTGTAATAGCATATTTTTTGTGGGAAAGATACAAAAGGGTGACATTAATTTCAGGTGCTGGTAAATAGAAGGTTCCATTGTAAATCCTTTTCTTAGTATTAATTGGTGCCACTTTAACCCTCTATGACCAATCCATTTAATGTCTACATTTGGCAAAGCAAGGTCTCTCACCATACCTCTTTTTTCTGCAAATTTTTCACTCCAGAAGACATAGCTGTGACCTACAATCCACACTGTGAACATCTTTCAAGGAGAACAGGATGCACTCAGGAGGTGTCTTTCAGTAGAATGGCAATATGAAAAGAAAGACAGTTGAAAAATGGAGGCATAAATACTTTTTTAAAATAAAAAGAAATCATTGGCTGTTTAAGACCATTTTTTGCCCGCTGTTAAATGATGAATACCATTGATTTCACTATTTTCAGTGAAAATCAAAACATTCTGAAAACAGCAAAAAAAGGGCAAAAAAATTGCTTTGCTAAATATGAAAAAACATGTACTGTTTAATAAAGTGTATTGTTGAATATTAATACTTTTTTTCTTTTTTTCAGAACTAGAAAGAAAATTTTGAAGATGTTATTCAGTTATCTTTGCAATTAAATAAAAACATTTAATTATAAATTATTTATTTTGATGGTCAGGTAAGTTTAACATATCTGTATGTGTCACTGGTTTCGTTTCATGCTTCCTTTTCTTCACCTCTCCTTACTCTACTTTTCTCATTTCTCTTCTCACTCTCTCTTCCTGCTTTACTACTCTTTTGTAACTTCCTCACTCCTTCTATACTACTCCCCTACCTTTACTACCTCTATCACTAATTTTTCATCCATGTTTCTTTTTCTGTATCCATATGTCTTAGTCTTTTTAACTGCCTTACTCCTTCTCAGTTGTTTGCTCTCTGTGTCTGTATCTGTCACTCTTGGTTTGTCTGTTTTACCCTTAATTTCCTTAACATCTCTGGGGCACATTTACAAGCCACCTGCACCACCACTACGTCAATTTTCTTGACGAACTAGTGGCGCAGGGTGCTCCTCCATATTTACAAGGAGAGGATAAGCCTCTCTGTGTGTCTTTTCCTCTCCTTGTAAATACAGCCAATTCAAATGCAGCACTAAAATGAGGTATTATGTTTTTTGGGTACCTATACATAAATACTGATGCAGAGTTTAAAGTTTAATAGAAAGACTCTCTTCCCTTCATCTGTGAAATGTACACCATCTCTTTTTTAATTACTTTGCCACTCCCGTCTCTTTCTCAGGGAGTTCCTGAAGGTTTACTAAAGGTGAAAAAAAATGATTTTTTTTTTAAAAAAACCCATTGGGTGCGCGCTGGGTGCGCGCACTCAAAAAAAAAAAAAGAAATAGATTCTAAAAAAAAAGTTGTGGTGTTTTGATTTTAGGTGGCTCTAAAAAGAGCCCTTGAGTTAATGTAGGGACAGAGGAAGAGAAAAACGAAAAAAAAATAAGAAAATTATGGCCTCTCGCAAGAATGCTCCTCACATTTTCTTTGAATGAGATCAATACTGCTCTCACCCAAAGAAATAAGAGTACCCCAATCCATGCAGTGTGTACTCATCCTCCCCAAACAAGGACGAATATCCAGAGGTGTGGGAGAAGGTGAAGGCACCACTGCAGAAGAAGTGCTTGCCTGAGCTGCCGAAGATGTGCTCGGCTGAGCTGCTGCAGATGTCGTCGGCTGAGCAGGTGGAGGGTTTGCTCCAGAAGCTCGACGAAAAGTCACTGGATGCATTGCCTCAACGTGCCTCGTCATAGTATGAATACTAAAAGAATACTTCTTATAAGGATTCCCACGTGACAAGACGCACTGACACAGTTTGCAGGTGACCTTTGGTGCATTCACCTTCTTTTGTCCCTCTGGAAAAGTGAAAAACTGCCATATAAAGGAGTCTTTCTGCTTCCTCTGCCTCTGTCTCTCAAGAGTGTTCTGTTCACTCTCAGAAGATGGCTGCTGCTCTGCCATTGTATCTCAACACACAGATTAGCTCCTTCTCCTAGGGAATCAGAACTAACAATGAGGGGGGTGGTTGTGATTTTGGAAGAATCTGGAACTAAAAGTACTTTGAACCAATGAAAAGTGATGTTTCTTCATCACATGACTTGCCATGAGGGGATTGGGTGTGGTATTGAAACAATATGAAACTGAAAGTAATGAAAACCAATTAGAAGTGTTGTTTCATTCATCACATACCCCGAGGTGCGCGCACCGAGCAAGCTCCCTGCGCGCACGGTACAATTACGCATGTGCGAACGCGTATGCACGCATGGCCTTACGTACTATGCGCGTACGTAACGCGCATACGCAGCACGCCCGTATGCGTAAACATCAGCGCGCGTACTCTACGCCTATACGGAAGTGTACCGCGTGGAGTACGTACGACGCACGTAAGAATGCGTACGTACGCATGCGTACTAGGTGCGCGCTCCGAGTGCGCAGTAAAACGTATGTATGCGTACGTAAATAACGTACGCCGGAATTCATGAAAGATGTACGCAAACGTACTAGGTGCGCGCTCTGAGCGCGCACCCCAAGAATTTATATAAAAAAAAAAAAGTGGACATAACTTAATAGAAGATATTAACTATGCTGTTCAACTTTATCTTAATTAAAACTTAAAAAAAAAATGAGCCACACCAAATTAAAGGATACAGATAATATATAAATGTATACATAGGGAAGTTTTTGAAAAATAAATATTTAAAAAATATAATTAAAAAATACAAAAATTAGCATTTAAAAAACCTTTGAAATTCACTGAAAAAACCATAGGTTTCACACACGTTATAGTTAGGAATTAGCATTTAAAAAACCTTTGAAATTCACTGAAAAAACCAGAGGTTTCACACACGTTATAGTTAGGAATTAGCATTTAAAAAACCTTGCAAATTCACTGAAAAAACCAGAGGTTTCACACACGTTATAGTTAGGAATTAGCATTTAAAAAACCTTGCAAATTCACTGAAAAAACCAGAGGTTTCACACACGTTATAGTTAGCTGGACATTTTACTCGTAAAAAACCAATGAAATTCCCCCGTTATAGTTAGTTCAGCTAACTATAACTCGCGCGCCCGCAATCCACTGCTGATGACGTCACATATTACATCACTCATGACATGGTCAGTGACATCACTGATGACATCACTGATGACATCTCAAATGACATCACTGATGACATCACTGATGACATCATCCTTGTGATAGAGTAGCACATCTTCTCACACTCTAATATAACCTTTGATACACCGACTAAAAATTTAAGAGTTTTATTCTCAAAACCATACATACTGCAATACCAATAACTACATACCCAATTATTAACTCTTAGGTCTACATACACCTCCACACACTCACCTGTACAGTCACTCATACTTACAGTCACTCCATACAAAAGTATCATATGAATTTATACACACACCTATATAGACACTCACACACTACCAATCATCCATAGAGGTACTCTCACACTTACTCAATCATACAAATAATCACACTCCCATTTACACACCTAGGCAGTGAAACACACTCAAGTTCACTTACTCATAAAAATAGTATCACATTCTTACGCTCTTAGAGAATCATTGATACAAGCACACACTCATCCATACAGTCACTCTCACAATCACACACTCTCACATCTACCCACTTATATACTCTTACACACATATATACTGCCTTTCACATATGTAGTTAGTCACACATGTACCACTGAGATATACATTCAATCCCTAACACACCTATACATACACTCACCGAACCATACAGTCCATCACAGATGCAGTCTTAAAACCATGCACCCATAGAATCACCCACTCACACATCTATGCATAGAGTGACACACACCCTACCCACACAAACACTCATGAACCCATACAGATACTTAGACAACCAATCAATTACCCATATAGAGACTCATATAGCTGTTCTCAAAACCATGCAGCCACTTATACACCAACATACAGACACATACACACATTTACACAGTTTAGTCACTAGTCTGCAGTAAGATACATTTAATGACTAACTTAAAGAATCATGTTATGCACCACAGAAAATCATCCATTTACACACTTGTACACCCACTCATTCTTAAACAGTCCTTTCCCTATATATATTAAACATATTGACATTTTTCAAAAACACATACTCACTGGATGATGTCATCAGTGATGTCATCAGTGATGTCATTTGAGATGTCATCAGTGATGTCATCAGTGATGTCACTGACAATGTCATGAGTGATGTAATATGTGACGTCATCAGCAGTGGATTGCGGGCGCGCGAGTTATAGTTTGCTGAACTAACTATAACGGGGGAATTTCATTGGTTTTTTACGAGTAAAATGTCCAGCTAACTATAACTTGTGTGAAACCTCTGGTTTTTCAGTGAATTTGCAAGGTTTTTTAACCTCTTGAGTGCCCATGACGAGATGGTCTCGTCATGGGCCGTGGTTGCGCTGTGCCCATGACGAGACTATCTCGTCATGAGACCCGCCCGCTAATGAAACGCCCGGCATAGGGCGTGGAAAGGGCGAGGCACTCAAGGGGTTAAATGCTAATTCCTAACTATAACGTGTGTGAAACCTCTGGTTTTTTCAGTGAATATATAAACATATAATCTGCATATCTATATAAATATAAATTCATGCAAACATATACATATACATATATGCATGGTATGTATATGAAATTTTGAAAAACACTAATAAAAGCAAAGCTAAAAAGCCACCTAATTATAAACAGAATTGCTTTAACTTAAACGAGGGCGAGACCTATTGCATTTTCAATGCTTGTTTACTTTGGTTCCATCAAGAAGGCATTCAGATGTGACACATTTGCCATAAATTCTGAATGGTAGCACTCTAGTTCCTCATTAGATCACTGTAGCAAAGCTACTGCTCACCATGGAAGTCTGCTGCTGGTATTCAAAGTGCATGTTTCAGTCTGCATGTCAGAACTTTTTAATGAAATAGAAGAGGATTTGAGAAGTCAAAATGTGCCCTAAATTTTCTTTCTGCAGCACTAATCATAATTTCTATGGCAAAATGAACCCCCTCATTTTGTTCCTTTGCAAATTAAATGTTTTAAATGTTACCACTTTATTCCAATCAAGATGGCTTCAGGTGTGCCATACCTTTGTCATAAGTAAGACTGTTAGCGCTCTAGTTGTTCTTTAAAACACTCTGGGATTTCTGTCATTGGGCTATACTTGGGCTACATCTCGGTGATATTTGTGCTACATTTGGGCTCTTTTGTCTCTGGTGGCCATCTTGGGAACCTTGTTATGAAGATTCCTAATTTCCTCATTTACTGCAGTCTCCTCAGTAGGCATACTGTCAGTTTTTTACTTTGATTCAATGAAGAAGGCATTCAGATGTGTCACACATTTGCCATAAATTCAGAATGTTAGCACCCTAGTCGCTCATTATATCACTGTAGTAAAGCTACTGCTCACCAGGGAAGTCTGCTGCTGGTATTGAAAGTGCATGTTTCAGTCTGCATGTCAGAATTCTTTAATGAAATAGAAGAGGATTTGTGAAGTCACTCAAAATGTGCCCTAATTTTTCTTTCTGCAGCACAAATCATACATTCTATGGCAAAATGAACCCTCTCATTTTGTTCCTTTTTAAATTAAATGTTTTAAATGTTACCACTTTATTCCAATCAAGATGGCTTCAGGTGTGACATACCTTTGTCATAAGTAAGACTGTTAGCGCTCTAGTTGTTCTTTGGAACACTCTGGGAAGCTGCAGTAGAACACAAAGGAATCAACTGACAGTCTCTGCCCTTGCTGGATGTACATGTTTTACTGAGAATGTCAGACTTCATTCTCACATGACTGAGAAAGATAATGTGAATTTACAGAAAATATGCTCTCAGTTTAGCTTATAGATCACCTTCCAAACCTCTGTGGGAAAAACACGTGAAAATAGTTTTCTCTCAAACATGATTCATGATATCCCAGCAGAAGGCTTTTTCACATGGTAAAATCACCTTCGAACATACCACAATTCCTAAAATGAGTATGGTACCATCAACAAATGATTTATAATGTAACTAAAGTCTTAAAACCTTCTATTAACTGCAATGCTTTTTAATGAGTTGTTATCATGTATATTGGTCCCAAGATGGCTGCCAACACTTCTTAGATGAAGTGCTGACAGCCAATCAGATCTCACAATGAGATGTGTGGTTAGGCTCCGCCCAGATATGTATATGATTTTACTTTTGATTTTCACAGGAACTACTGAACGGATTTATACCATATATGCCAAAGGCACATGCCTGACCTGAGGACTAGCTCTTTGCCAAATTTCAAGTAATTCTGTTCAGCCGTTCGGGCTGTACCTTCGACTAAAGGTCCTATGGGAAAATGCATGGGGAAAACGTGTTTTGGGACCCCCCTTTTTTCTCAGCCCCCGCTTGACGAATCACCCCGAGACTTTCAGGGTAGGAGCTGAGCGGAGCGCCCCATTAGTTTTGAAAATTTCACGAACATAAGTCAACCGGCGCCAAAGTTATTCAAAATAGAATTTTCAGATTTCCTATGGAAACTAGGTTGTAACTATAACTATCTACTGGCGACCACCAGTAGATAATATATATATATATATATATATATATATATATATTTATATATATATATATATATATATATATATATATATATATATATATATATATATATATATTCAGTGAAAAAACCATAGGTTTCACACACGTTATAGTTAGGATTTAGCATTTAAAAAACCTTGCAAATTCAGTGAAAAAACCATAGGTTTCACACATGTTTTAGTTAGTGGACATTTTACTCATAAAAAACCATTGAAATTCCCCCGTTATAGTTAGTTAAGCTAACTATAACTCGCGCACCCGCAATCCACTGCTGATGACGTAACATATTACATCACTCATGACATGGTCAGTGACATCACTCATGACATCACTGATGATATCTCAAATGACATCACTGATGACATCATCCAGTGAATGTGTGTTTTTATAAAAATTAAATATGTTTTATATATGTATATCTCAAGGTCGATGGAAGAATAAATGGGTATATAAGTGTCTAAAAGGATGATTTGTTTTTGAAAAATTGATTGTGTAACTGACTGATTAAGTGTATCTTAGTGACTACATGGCTTACTGAGTAATGTTTAAATATGTAATTATCTGTATCAGTCTCTCACTTTGTGTATAAGTGTCTGCATGGGTTGGTGAGTAGCTACATGGGTGTTTATATAGGATATTAGGTTGTTTTTTGAGTATCAGTGTGAGTGTCTGCATGGTTTGGTGGGGGGTATTATGTAGTGCATAGGTGCATGAATGATTGACTCTCTGGTTGTATGTTTTGAAGACAGCATGTGTGCATGTCTGTATGGGTGGATGAGTGTGTGTATGGGTGTGTTAGTGAGTGAATGACTGTCTCAATTGTGTCTTTATGAGTTTCTAAATATGTTTTAAAGAAGTATATTTGACTATTGGTGTATATAAGTGTGTATATGTGTGAGAGTGAGAGATTTAAATAGTTCCTGTATGAATAAGTATGTGTTTTTATAAGTGATTTTTAAAAAGAGTAAGTATGTGTAAGTTTCCGTAGAAGTAAGTGTGGTGGTGTGTGTATAACTGTATATGCAAGTTAATGTATGTTTGATTCTTTATTAGCATGAGTGTTTATGTGTGTGAGTAACTCTATAGATGAGAGGCATTGTGTAACAGGATGTATAGGTGTATGAGTACATATGATGAGTGAGTACACGTATGAGTGACTGTACAGGACTGTTGGTGAATGAGTGGTTGTGTATGTGGATCTTAGAATTATTGAAGAGGTTGTTGTAATTTGTATTGGTATGTCCATTTTTTTGAAAATTTCAGTCTCTATTTTTGAATGTTTGTATCAAAGGTTATATTAGGGTGAGAGGAGGTCTACCACTCTGTCACAAGGATGATGTCATCAGTGATGTCATTTGAGATGTCATCAGTGATGTCATGAGTGATGTCACTGACCATGTCATGAGTGATGTAATATGTTACGTCATCAGCAGTGGATTGCGGGTGCGCGAGTTATAGTTAGCTTAACTAACTATAACGGGGGAATTTCAATGGTTTTTTATGAGTAAAATGTCCGCTAACTATAACATGTGTGAAACCTATGGTTTTTTCACTGAATTTGCAAGGTTTTTTAAATGCTAAATCCTAACTATAACGTGTGTGAAACCTATGGTTTTTTCACTGAATTTGCAAGGTTTTTTAAATGCTAATTCCTAACTATAACGTGTGTGAAACCTATGGTTTTTTCAGTGAATTTGCAAGGTTTTTTAAATGCTAATTCCTAACTATAACGTGTGTGAAACCCATGGTTTTTTCAGTGAATTTGCAAGGTTTTTTAAATGCTAATTTCTAACTATAACGTGTGTGAAACCCATGGTTTTTTCAGTGAATTTGTATGGTTTTTTAAATGCTAATTCTTACCTATAACATATGTGATTCCCATGGTTTTTTTATTGATTTTGTATGATTTTTTTTATTATAAATTGTTATATTAAATGTGTTTTTTTTAAAAACTTTTTATTCTCTTAAAACACTATGTTTTTTTATAATAAAAATCTGCAATATATCAATTTTTCTCTTTTTTTTTTTACCAAACAGGTAAGATATATTAGTATAACATAGATTTTTTTTTTTTTTTTAGTGCGCGTACGGTAAGCGTACGGTAAGCGTACGGTTTACGTAATGTTCGTAATTTATCTACTCTTTTTGCGTATAGTTACGCAACTTGCGTAGCCGTGCGTACTGCGTATGGGGCGCGTAAGCGTGTAAGCTACACGCGCACGTTACGCGGAAGTGTTGGGGAGTGACTGTTATGTGCATGCGCGCGAGCGCGTGTCTTTTTTACGCGCATGCGCACTTTTACCGTAAGCGCACCGTAAGCGCACCGTAAGCGTAACTAACGTACGCGCACAGTGGGTCATGTGATCATGAAACACAACTTTTGATTGGTTGAAACTACTTTCAGTTCTAGAACTCTCCTACACCACACACATTCCCCTCATTTCTGCTTTTGATCCCTTAGGAGAAGGAGCTGACTTGTCTTTGTGATACGATGGCAGACCAGCACTCTTCTACTGAGAGTGAGGCTAGCAGCACCACCATCAGGCAGAGAAGGAGGAAACAGAAGAGCTCTTTTATATGGGAGTATTTTAGTTTTCCTGAGGGTGAGAAAAAAGTCAATGCTGCCTTGGTGACTTGCAAGCTGTGCCAGCGTGTACTTTCGCGAGGTAATCCCAACAAGAAGTATTCCTTCGGGAATCGCACTATGTTGAGACACCTTCACGATGTACACCCTAGGACACATGCTCGACATACTAGAGGCAACCCTTCAGTAAGTCAACCAAGCACATTCACAGCAGCTCAGCCGAGTTCTTCTTCGGAAACTCAGCAGAGCCCTTCATCTGTGGGGGCAGATTCACCTTTTTCTGATCCTGTGGAAACGAACCATCGGTTTGCGAGGGTTACTATGCGGTGTTCATTTTGCCATGGTCTAATTGTTCATAGGGAGACCAGTCTTCCCCTCATTAACAACAAAATAGACCAGCACATTTGTCCTACCAGCTAATGTTCCCATTCTTCCTTTCCTCTGTCCCTGCATGAACACAACGGCTCTTTTAAGAGCCAACCTTACCTCTCAACTTTTTTTTATTTTTTCTTTAAAACTTTTTTTTTTTTTTTTACCGTAAGCGTATTTTTTTTTTTTTTTTTTTTAAATAAAAATCAATTACCACATCTCAAGATCCTTGAGGAATTAATAACTAAATACTAAAAATCTGTTTGAGATAAAGTTGAAGAAAGGGACCATCTAATTTCTGACTTACCTGACCCACCCAACAATTTAATTTTTAATTAAAATGTAATTGAAATTACTTGAAAAAATGGTTGGTTTTTTTCGAAAATTTTCTTTCACAATCTGAAAAAAAAGAAAAAAGTATTAATATTTAATAAATCATTATATAACACAGTACACGTATTTACATATTTTCCCCCAAAAAATGTTTGCCTTTTTTTTGCTGTTTTCTGAATATATTGCATTTCACTATAAATTGTGAAAGCAATTGCATTCATCACTTAACAGCGGGCCAAAAAAAAATAACAATCTCAAAGATTGTTTTAAAAAAGCCCACAATCTCTTTTTACTTAAACATAACATTATAGAAATGCATAATATTCTAATAAAATATCATCTAATAACAATAATTATTTCTATAAAATACCGTCTGACAATTTTGTTTCAGAAGCATAATCACAAAAATATTATATCTCAAATAACTCCACAATACATCTGGTTCCATTTCCTTTAGGCCAAATAGTAATTTTAAAATTCTTTTTTGATTAAATTTCCAATGGTAATCTAATAAAATTCCAAAATTTAAATTGTACAGATCTTACCGATTCTCTCTAACATTTTGGTTTCCGAAAGATTAATTAATAATTAAATAAGTCCACAATACAATTGTTTACCTTTCCTTATGGCCAAATAGTAATATTAAAAATCTTTTTTGAATAAATTTCCAATGGTAATCCAATAACATTCCAAAATTTAAATTATGCAGATGTTACCGATTTTCTCTAAATTTTTGGTTTTCGAAAGTTTCATTAAAAATTAAAAAAGTCCACATTACAATTGGTTACCTTTCCATTAGGCCAAATGATAATTTGAAAAATCTTTTTTTTTGAAAATTCCAATGGTAATCCAATAAAATTGTAAAATTGTTTTGTACAGATCTTGCCAAGTTTCTCTAAAATTTTGGTTTCAGGAAGATTAGATAGGAATTTGCTAAATCAAAAGGCAAACGTTGCTTGAAAATCAATTGGGAATCATTACACAGTGTCTAGCCTTTTTCACATTTAAGATAAATTGTGTAATGTCCAGAAGTAACAGTAGGTCTTTCATGGAAAATTATTGCAACTGTTACAAAAGTTTTTCCTGAAATTGATAATTGCTGTCCTGTAAACTTCTTTATTAAAGTATCTAATTTTGAACCATCAGCTTTACATCGTTGCATCATTAAAATTACATACTGTCCATATTCCTTTAAAATTAACGTTGAAACCATTTCAGATTTACACTCACCGCATTCCATGCTATGATTAGCATCTTTAATTAATTTAGCAAAAGTGACTGTTTTACTGTCTGGCAATGTTAAATAAATAAACCTTTCAGAATCAACATTAGAGCCACATGTATTGTAACAGTTTTCACAACTATGTTCCCATTTATAAGAGACACCAAACATATTTTCAATGGGAATCCCTTCTTCTTCAAGTACCTGAAGAAAATACATCAAGAATTCCTGTGCGTCTTGCTGTACATTTTGAGAAAACTGTGTTCGTCCTGAACATACATCTAAAAGTTTTCTAATTTCAGTAGCACTTTCTATTTGAGTTTTATAATTACTCAGCTTTTGAAAAAGGAGACAACTCAGAACAGAATCTTTTTCTCTGATTTACTATTATCTGCTCTTGCAAACTTTCCAGATAAAATGCAACATTCAGCACTACATTAGCGTAGCAGTTGACACCAGAGCTATTTTCAAAATGACATCCTACAACCTCTTCTTCATTTTCCTTTTTCTTTTTGCTTGCAATTACATCACTCCTCTTTTTTCCTCCTCTCTACATCCTCATTACAGATATTCTCAATTCTCCTTTTACGAGAAACTACACGTTTCTCTAACACAGGATACTGACCTAAATGAGGAGCATAGGTTCTTCTTAATCTATTATACTCCTTTACACAATTTGTATCAGCACTAACTTTTGAATCATCAAAGTCTATCATGAATAAACCAGATAATGTTTTCACTCGTGACAAAGCTACATAAGCCATACCTTCTTTGAACACAGTTGAACCAATGTTTACAAATGCACAATCTACAGTCAATCCTTGAGACTTGTGAATAGTTACAGCATATGCTAGAGAAAACGGAAACTGTTTCCTTTGTACATATAAGTCTTTCACAAGCATGAAACGAACTGTACAACGACAAATGTCTATAACTTCTTCTATCTGATCAAATTTTATTTTTAAACATTCAATTCCATCTTTTTTCTGATAATTAATAAAACCCACAACTATTCCCATAGCTCCATTTACTAAACCTTTTTCAACATCCAAATTTCTCCTTAAAAATACTCTACAGTTCATGCAAACATATAGATTTTTTTCTAATCCAGCAGTTTTGGAAATGTTCTTCTCTAGTGAATCCAATTTATTTTTCAGTTTGCCTGTTAATGTGAAAGTAATTCTTCCATCTTGAATTTTGTCCACTGCTTCCAATTTCCTGATATCTTCCTTTTCCAATTTCAAAAGCTCCTCATTGAATATTGAGCATTCACGTAGAGTTGGCATTAAGCAGATGACACTTTTCTTTTCTGCAATGTTCTTGTATATCTTCTCTGCAACTATTTCTTCCTTTGGAAATAAATTATGTAGCAACCGACTCTGTAATGCTTTTGTGCCAGCTTCAGTCAGTAGTCCAATTCTGATATCTTTCAGAATACTTCCATATTCTTCATCGTTTGCTTGCCTCATATTAGTAGTAAGTTCCTTGTATTCAAAGAAGGACCAAATATTTGCATTTCCAATGCTTCCCAATGACTTCTTTGTGTCTTCATGTGTCACAGTATTAAACACTGGTTGTCCTTTAACTGGAGTAAGCTGTAGAAGATCCCCAAAAACTATGACATGTTTTCCACCAAATAACACGTCATAGTCTGTCCTTAGAATTTGCTGCATTCTTAAATGCACAAAGGCAAGCATTAAGTTTGATACCATGCTCACCTCATCAATAATGAGAACTTGCATCTTCTTCAATACTCTTGAAACTTCCAAGCATGCTTCTCCAGTTAGCTTGTTGTATTGTATATTGTTCTCATGCTCCACTGGTAACATTAGCAAACGATGTAAGGTGATTCCTTTTATGTTATATGCTGCTAACCCAGTTGGATCAGTAACCACACAAGACAAAGTAGAATCCGTTTTTTGCTGTAGGTAGCTTCTGATGACTTTTATTAAGAAACTTTTTCCAGTTCCAGCTTGTCCGCTTACATACATCCTGATTGGATGAAATGATGTGCATGAGCACTCTTTTTTTTCATGTAGTAATCCGTGATCAATTTTGTTTCTGATCTCTTCATAAATTTGTTGCTGCTCTTCATTCAGTTGTCTTTCCAAATTTGGTAAGTCTATAAATTTTTCTTGAGCTTGATTCATAGCCGTTTCCACTTCATTCATGGCTATTGCAGCTTCATTTTCAACGATTGGTTGTCCTAGAGGATCTTGACTGAGTGTTCCTGATCTTTGGCTGTCTTGAGAACTGTCTCTAGCTACTTCAGCTGCAATTGTAGTTTCCTGTTCAATTTCTTCATTTAACATTTGCACATAAGTTGTGAATGTACTGCATTTTATGCTGTCTTTGCAAGCATTAAATGAATCTTCATAGCTTTGAAATTCTCCCAGTAGTTCATCCTCTGTACGCCATGGTTTAAACAGCTGTAAAAGAGCCAAGTAGTAAAATTCCTTTTTGTCAGTAGTGTCGCAACTCAGCTTCCTGTGATTTATCAAACTTCCTTTTGTTTGCTTCACCAAACATCCTTCCTCACCAATGACTTTATATTTTCCATTGTTGATGTCTTCTGCGGCTTTTCGTGAATAAATGTAGTTCTGCAGCACTTCATAGAGACACATGTTCTCCAGATGATGACTTCTCTTGGGATAATATGTGTCCAACATGTTTGATTTCAAAATATCTGTACTTTCTGGGTCATTCTCGGCCAAATATTCAATTTCTCCAACAGATTTCAGTACCCGATTTCTCATTGCTGCAAGGCCTAAACTTGCCCAAATTATTCTTCTTGATTTCGAGTAGAGACTTGCAGAAGATAACCTATCTCAACATTCGTAGGATCCAATTTCTCGATGCGATAACATCTTTAAACTGAAACTGTACAGCTTCTTACTGACAGTCTTCTCGTGAGAAATCTCTTCCCACATTTCCTTCAATTCAGTTTTTTCAGATTTAGTAATGTAATACGTTACATATCGAGCAACAGCAATGGAATTGTCAGCTACATACTGTATATCCATGTTAGCATTCCACATGGATAAAATGACTGGGTTGTAGTCATTTATATTTTTTGATTCTTCTTTTCTTTTAAGGTTGTAGGTATTTTTTGGTGATTTTCTTGTAATAGTATGTCTCACAGATGACATAAAACTGTTTACTCTTCCATTTGAAAGAACAGGTCTAGGAAATCCAAATCGACATTTAGTGTAGTATTTATCTTTGCTCTTGTATTTCCGTCGACAGTATTTTCCACACCGATGACTTTGAACACGTAAAACTTGCTCCTTTAACTTTTTCTCTTCTGTGCTTTTTGGTATAGCACATGTTGCATATTCTTCAATGAAAGATAACACTGCTTCATCAGTATCTGTTCCAAACTTTGGGGCATCCTTGATCCACAACAGCATATGAATATGAGGAGCACCTCTTGCCTGGTACTCTTTTCTCCAAAAGAAATCCTCTACTTCTCCAAGAGGTGGATTTTTTTTATTGCAGATGAAGGACATCATAGCCTCAAATCTATGATTGAAATATCTGCAAACATTAACCGGATCCAATGAGCACAGTTCTCCTGCTGTCTTGTATTCGATGTTTTTAATGTTTGAATTTGCCTCTCGTAGAAAATCCAGTAAATCATCCCAAGCGTACTCAGCACAGCTTAGGGTAAGGAACCATGTTGGTGTTCCTAAATTTCGTAACATGCATTTCAATTCACCATGGCGTCGGTACCAATATTCATTTGTCCCACGCTGACAAGCCATCAGATTGATCAGTTGTGTTTCCAAATGATCATCTCGGTGCTGCACTTTCTCCATAAAATCCTTAGCAGACACATTTTGTAAATGTACTCCACTTTTTAAAATGTGATTTACTGCATATGATAATGCAGACAAGTCGCTTTCAAATAAAAGATGGAACAAATAAGGAATACTTTGTCGAAATCTGGGATCTTCTGCATATAGTCTTGTAGTCCGATACTCAGAAGCTGGAATCTGTTCTGGACGTTCATCGTATCGTCCTCCTTTTCCTGTAGGAAACAGCTGGGGAAAACATCGAGCTTCCAAGCTCTCCTCCCATACACTCACGGGTGTTCCTTTTGCTTTCTTCATCTGAAACAGATCAATATTGTCTCTCATAACTGCTTTTGAATGAAGAGGATGTATGCTAAAATGTTCATAAATTTCTTCTTCCTTTGACTTGTCCACTTTTTCAATTTGTCCAGTTGGTGTTTCTGTGTCTTCTTGTAAATCTTCTTCTTCTTCTTCTATATAAATTGATTCATACCATTTGTTATTCCTTTTCAAATACAAATTTGCTCTTTGTACTTTCCGTACATCTACCAGCTCCTACCAAATCTTCTTATTCTTTGTAGGTACACCATTAACCAGAATAACTAATGGTTCAGTTTCCAAAGTATCTGCATCAATAGTTTTCATATTTTTTTTCAAATCCAAGGGCAAATACACCACTCTTCCTTTTAAACCTCTCAGTAAATCTGAAGGAGGTAATTTACCAGTTTTTGGCTCCATACGCACTATGGTCTGGAACGGATGAACACATTGAATAAGTATAGACTCATATGTATTTAATTCAGAAAGTTCGGCAGGAATAACATCCAATTCTAAATTATTATGTACAGCTCTGGTCGGCATTCTATTTTCCTCTAACTTGTTGTAACAGTATTTACAAATACGCTGATCTTCACCCAATTCAAAACAATTTTCAAGAAATATATATGTGGCAAAATCCTTCCACTTATAATTATCTTCATTTTCACTTTTTCTGTAGAGATCAACATTCCTAGTTTGTTTTCTATAATGAGTTCTGCGGCAACAAATACAAGTAATATTTGGTCTTTCATTAGAGATTATTGCAAATTTTGTTATGTGATCATTAAATGTCTTACTTACAGAGGGTTCTACATTCTCTTCCACTTCTTCCTCATTTACTGTGTCCTTTTCTGCACTGTCTTGTTCAGGACCAAAGTAACAAAACTGAATTTCATCAGTAACCTTCTCTACATCTGATACCGATCCACGGAACAGAGCCCTATTCAATTCATCTAACTTTATTGCTGGACTTTTAGCAAAATACAACCGTCTCACAAACTTTCTCATTTCAGTATGATGAACAGCCAGCATCCTAAAATGATGAAAAACACTTTTACACACTTTTCTAGATAGACAAGCCAGAGAATGACCCTGCAAACCAGTATTCTCTCTCACTCTACATGGATCTAGACTTTGAAGCACCTTAATCTTCTTTTTTACACTTTTTTTACTATATTCTCTTAGAAACTCACGAAATTTATCAATAGATTCCTGACGCACAGTGCAAATACTACTACAATTCCAAGTGTACACTGGGGCTTTAGGACGTCTCCCCATAGCCTCATCCGCCATCACTTGTACCTCATCTCTTGGAACCATTTTCTCCTTCTCCATTATACAACCATTTTTCACTTCATAAGCACGACCTCTGGTGTCAACTGCATGCAGCAAACTATTACTTTGAAAATAACTCTCTTCATTAAAAAAAGGTTCACTACTTGAACTATGCATCCATTCTCCTAAAAACACTTTACAAAAGTTTGTTCTTTTCACTTCTCTTTTCCTTTTGGTTTGTGATTTCAGTACATTAACCATTTTATCTAATGTACGCATCCTATTCAAAATTAAAATGAATAGTTTCCTTTTTAATTCTAATGCCTTAGCTGCAATGGCTTCAATTTCTTTTTTTCTCTTATAAAATTTAGCCTTTTGCCTATATTTCTTCACATCCTTTATCAAATTGGACATAACTCTTCTCTGAAACATTTTTCTACGTATCTCTTTAAACGCTGTTTTTCTGTTTAAGTTAATCTTTATTGTTTCTGAAGGTATATTTGCATTAACTAAATGCTTAATTTTTTCCTGTTCTTTTCTATTTAAAACATTCTTTCCAGTACAGACATTTTGTACATTTTTCCTTTTTTTGAAGATGTTCTTTAAAAAATCTTTTGTCTGCTTACCAGAAGACTTTCTCTTTTTCCCAACATGAGCATCTCCAACTAACTTAGGTCCTCCAGTTGTCTTCAAATATAGTTTTTTTATGGTTTTTCCTTAGTCTGGATTTTGTAGGCATCTTAAATTTTGTTCACTGCTCTTCAGCAATACCTGAAAAAAACTAAAAAAAAATTCCTTATTTTATTTAAATATATTACTACATTTTTTATGATCTTTTCAAATCTTAAAATACTAAGTACCCCTTTCCTACAAGTGAAAATCACAATAACACCTTCACAAATTAAATATCTAAAAACAATTCCTGTGTGCACACAGAGTCATGGTTTGAAATTAGGCAAAAAACGAAATTTCTTTGCCAATTTGAAAGCACACTTACTACTCTTTTTTTTGGCAAGTGATAAGTACTTTTACAATCTGACACATTTCTAATCCACTTTTCAGATTCTCAAAAAAGCACATGTCCAAACAGCTTTTTCAGACCAGAAACATCTGTAACCTGGGTGACTGACTACACTCCAGCAAGGGCAACCAGCCTTAGTGATGCTGAATGTATTTGCATTACTAACTGCAACCTCAAACCCCACTCGGTTGTGAATACTGTGCATGATTCCACAGGATAAGCAGCTGGCTGTGTGCTAAGAGTCTGCTTCTGCACAAAAAAATAGCTCCCCCTTTCCTACTAATGCAACTGTAAAATTACCAGAGCAATACGCAATAAATCTCTGCCTGTAATTCCTCTTTGCACACAGAGTCATGTTTTCATATTAGTCAGAAAACTAAATTTCTTTGCCAATTTGAAAGCACACTTACTACTCTTTTTTTTGGCAAGTGATAAGTACTTTTACAGTCTGACACATTTTGAATCCACTTTTCAGATTCTTAAAAAAGCACATGTCCAAACAGCTTTTTGAGACCAGAAACATGTGTAACCTGGGTGACTGACTACATTCCAGCAAGGGCAACCAGCCTTAGTGATGCTGAATGTATTTGCATTACTGACTGCAACCTCAAACCCCACTCGGTTGTGAATACTGTGCATGATTCCACAGGATAAGCAGCTGGGTGTGTGCTAAGAGTCTGCTTCTGCATAAAAAAATAGCTCCCCCTTTCCTACTAATGAAATGCAACTGTAAAATTACCAGAGCAATACGCAATAAATCTCTGCCTGTAATTCCTCTTTGCACACAGAGTCATGTTTTCATATTAGTCATAAAACGAAATTTCTTTGCCAATTTGAAAGCACACTTACTACTCTTTTTTTTGGCAAGTGATAAGTACTTTTACAGTCTGACACATTTTGAATCCACTTTTCAGATTCTTAAAAAAGCACATGTCCAAACAGCTTTTTGAGACCAAGAACATGTGTAACCTGGGTGACTGACTACACTCCAGCAAGGGTAACCAGCCTTAGTGATGCTGAATGTATTTGCATTACTGACTGCAACCTCAAACCCCACTCGGTTGTGAATACTGTGCATGATTCCACAGGATAAGCAGCTGGCTGTGTGCTAAGAGTCTGCTTCTGCACAAAAAAATAGCTCCCCCTTTCCTACTAATGCAACTGTAAAATTACCAGAGCAATACGCAATAAATCTCTGCCTGTAATTCCTCTTTGCACACAGAGTCATGTTTTCATATTAGTCAGAAAACGAAATTTCTTTGCCAATTTGAAAGCACACTTACTACTCTTTTTTTTGGCAAGTGATAAGTACTTTTACAGTCTGACACATTTTGAATCCACTTTTCAGATTCTGAAAAAAGCACATGTCCAAACAGCTTTTTGAGACCAAGAACATGTGTAACCTAGGTGACTGACTACACTCCAGCAAGGGCAACCAGCCTTAGTGATGCTGAATGTATTTGCATTACTGACTGCAACCTCAAACCCCACTCGGTTGTGAATACTGTGCATGATTCCACAGGATAAGCAGCTGGGTGTGTGCTAAGAGTCTGCTTCTGCATAAAAAAATAGCTCCCCCTTTCCAACTAATGCAACTGTAAAATTACCAGAGCAATACGCAATACATCTCTGCCTGTAATTCCTCTTTGCACACAGAGTCATGTTTTCATATTAGTCAGAAAACGAAATTTCTTTGCCAATTTGAAAGCACACTTACTACTCTTTTTTTTGGCATGTGATAAGTACTTTTACAGTCTGACACATTTTGAATCCACTTATCAGATTCTTTAAAAAGCACATGTCCAAACAGCTTTTTCAGACCAGCAACATGTGTAACCTGGGTGACTGACTACACTCCAGCAAGGGCAACCAGCCTTAGTGATGCTGAATGTATTTGCATTACTGACTGCAACGTCAAACCCTACTCGGTTGTGAATACTGTGCATGATTCCACAGGATAAGCAGCTGGGTGTGTGCTAAGAGTCTGCTTCTGCATAAAAAAATAGTTCCCCCTTTCCTACTAATGCAACTGTAAAATTACCAGAGCAATACGCAATAAATCTCTGCCTGTAATTCCTCTTTGCACACAGAGTCATGTTTTCATATTAGTCAGAAAACGAAATTTCTTTGCCAATTTGAAAGCACACTTACTACTCTTTTTTTTGGCAAGTGATAAGTACTTTTACAGTCTGACACATTTTTAATCCACTATTCAGATTCTTAAAAAAGCACATGTCCAAACAGCTTTTTCAGACCAGCAACATGTGTAACCTGGGTGACTGACTACACTCCAGCAAGGGCAACCAGCCTTAGTGATGCTGAATGTATTTGCATTACTGACTGCAACCTCAAACCCCACTCGGTTGTGAATACTGTACATGATTCCACAGGATAAGCAGCTGGCTGTGTGCTAAGAGTCTGCTTCTGCACAAAAAATAGCTCCCCCTTTCCTTCTAATGCAACTGTAAAATTACCAGAGTAATACGCAATAAATCTCTGTCTATAATTCCTCTTTGCACACAGAGTCATGTTTTTATATTAGTCAGAAAACGAAATTTCTTTGCCAATTTGAAAGCACACTTACTACTCTTTTTTTTTGCAAGTGATAAGTACTTTTACAGTCTGACACATTTTGAATCCACTTTTCAGATTCTGAAAAAAGCACATGTCCAAACAGCTTTTTGAGACCAGAAACATGTGTAACCTGGGTGACTGACTACACTCCAGCAAGGGCAACCAGCCTTAGTGATGCTGTATGTATTTGCATTACTCACTGCAACCTCAAACCCCACTCGGTTGTGAATACTGTGCATGATTCCACAGGATAAGCAGCTGGCTGTGTGCTAAGAGTCTGCTTCTGCAGAAAAAAATAGCTCCCCCTTTCCTACTAATGCAACTGTAAAAGTACCAGAGTAATACGCAATAAATCTCTGTCTGTAATTCCTCTTTGCACACAGAGTCATGTTTTCATATTAGTCAGAAAACGAAATTTCTTTGCCAATTTGAAAGCACACTTACTACTCTTTTTTTTGGCAAGTGATAAGTACTTTTACAGTCTGACACATTTTGAATCCACTTATCAGATTCTTAAAAAAGCACATGTCCAAACAGCTTTTTGAGACCAGCAACATGTGTAACCTGGGTGACTGACTACACTCCAGCAAGGGCAACCAGCCTTAGTGATGCTGAATGTATTTGCATTACTGACTGCAACGTCAAACCCCACTCGGTTGTGAATACTGTGCATGATTCCACAGGATAAGCAGCTGGGTGTGTGCTAAGAGTCTGCTTCTGCATAAAAAAATAGCTCCCCCTTTCCATCTAATGCAAATGTAAAATCACCAGAGCAATACCAAACAGCTTTCTGAGACCAGCAACATGTGTAAACTGGGTGATTAAGAAGTTAAGGACAGGCGGAAAAGCATTTTCATATCCGGCACCTCTTTATTGGAATCAGCTCCCCATTGCATTGAGACAGTGCCGAAACCATTCGCAGTTTAGGAAAGCGCTAAAAACTGTTCTGTACTAGCTTTTGCTCCTATGTGTCAGCTTTCTCACTATCGGTCCACAAGCACTGAGATACCCCTACGGGGATGATTTAAGGGCTATATAAATTCATAAATTCAAATTCAAATTCAAAGTGACAGTGCACCATTTTTTAAATTAAAGTGACGGGCAATCCCAATTACAGTATAAAGTGACCTGTACTTTTTGCAAATGAGTGTTATCTTTGAAGTGCCATACTTATGTTAATACTGTTGGCAAGTATAAACGGCGACAATTAATTTCAAATACATTAGTAAATAAAATGCATTTTAAAATTTCATATGATACATTGGTGATTCACCAAATCAAGGGCAAGTGCCTAACGCCGTACTGTACTTCGAAACCCAATCTCGATCCAAACACTCTGTATACCCATTAAAGTGACATGTGCAATGTCCATTTCCAGACTAAAGTGACCTGTACCTATATATTATGTATGCCAACCATATAATTTACATAAGGTTACCACCTCTATAGTCACTGAAAAAAACGAAAGGTTAAAGTGACTCTGGGGCATATTAGCAAGGGCCATATCGCCGCTTTAGCGGCACTTTTTGCTGCTAAAGCGGCGATATTTCCATCGCCCTATCAGCAAGCTGTCGCTAACAGCAGTTAGCGGCAGCTTTTAGGCAATAGCGACCGGTTTGGGGCCCACTTTGCATGTCAGCGATATTTATCGCTAACGACATGCAAAGTGGGCATACCCAAACTGTTAGCAACTGAAAGCAGTCGCTAACACAGCTATCGCCTATTAGCAAGGCAGGCGGAGCGATAAAAAAAATTGCGCTTAGCGCGATTATCGCTATATTTTAACGCCTGCTAAAAACATGACTTACCTGTTTATCCAATGGGAGGTGCGCTTCAGGTTAAGTCCCCATTGGTGTTAATGCGTGAATATCGCTGGATTTCCAGCGATATTCACGCATTTCGCCGCTATCGCTGGATATTTTAGGTCACAATGGAGATAAACGTTGCTAATAGCATGTTTTCTCCGCTAAAATATCCAGCGATAGGCAGCGATAAAAATGAACGCGCTAAGTGCATTTTGCGATAAATATCGCAACTTCTTGCTAATAGGCCCCTAAATAGTTAGGTACAAAATGACAGTTTGAATGTAACATTTTAAATTTAAAAAAACACTAAATTCACCAGATATAGTTAAATGAACTGACTATAACTTGCCTTCTTGCCATGCCCTGCTAATAGCCTCACATAAACAAATCACTTATTGCATGTTCTTTAACATCATTGTTAACATCACTTATGACATCAGAAATTAGGTAAATGTTTTTTTACTTTAACATGTTACATTAAAACTAACATTTTCATCTAACTGTAATGTCACTTTAGTCTTTCTTGTTTTCAAGGGAATATATATGCCTTAATAAGTCACAGTCCACCATACCCAGCACCTCAACTGGTTAAGACAAAAAAATGCCAACTTTTTAAAAGTAACAGTGAGATGGGGTGACCTCTTGCCCCACACCAATTGCACAGCTACATTGTGCCTCCATGGCATACTGTTCAACTTTTACTCCATTTTTAATCCGTTTTCACCATGTACTCCAACATTTTAAACCTCTGTTGTTGCTCAACTTCTGCTCTGTTCCACACGCGGGATGTAATGCCATTTTTCAAGCTTCTCATGTGAAAACTGTGCCCATCCGGACCGCTTGTTTAAACACGACAGATGCAAAGGTTCTTCCCTAGCAGTGTTTATTTAAAACCCAATGCATTTCGGGCTACAAGCGTCCTTCGTCAGGGGTCACTATAAAATGACAATAAAACATATCACTGTTACCAAACAATTCGTTAATTCTACTCAATATACTGTATGTGAAAATCCTATTACTTTTCAACCCATCCTATGTCCCATGCTATACCCCTAGACACACAATATGCATAATGACACTCTATGCACATGATACACCCTACTCTCTGTTAAACAAATTCCTTTGTTTAGCCCCTTTTTCCCTCGATTTTCCCCCACTCACTCCTTGCTAATCTTTTACTGTACTAATTAACAAAGAAATGTTTTAAAGTACTTTTCCATCTATTTTCAACACCACTTGTTTTCACGGGGCAAGTTCTTTCTCCGTCCGTGTGGAAACTTGCAACATTGTCTGATTTCACTTCTTTGTCCTTTTTATCGGCGGGTGCTACCCCAAAATAGGGCAATCAATATTGACAAACAATTATGGGGGTGGGATGCACACCTTCTGTTCATATTATATTCAAACTCGGCCCGAGAATCTCCAAGATTGCGTGCACATTGGTAAGTGCCTTGCCGAAACGGCACCTGAGTTAATAACAACATAGTGAGATGGGGCGACCTCTTGCCCCACACCAATTGCACAGCTGCATTGCGCCTCCATGGCATACTGTTCAACTTTTACTCCATTTTTAATCCGTTTTCACCATGTACTCCAACATTTTAAACCTCTGTTGTTGCTCAACTTATTCTCTGTTCCACACGCAGGATGTAATGCCATTTTTCAAGCTTCTGATGTGAAAACTGTGCCCATCCGGACCTCTTGTTTAAACACGACAGATGCAAAGGTTCGTCCCAAGCAGTGTTTATTTAAAACCCAATGCATTACGGGCTACAAGCGCCCTTCGTCAGGGGAAACTCTATAAAATGACAATAAAACAATAGGATGGGACTTAGGATGGGTTGAAAAGTAATAGGATTTTCACATACAGTATATTGAGTAGAATTAACTAATTGTTTGGTAACAGTGATATGTTTTATTGTCATTTTATAGTGTCCCCTAACAAAGGGCGCTTCAACATGCAACTGGATCCAGCCTGGGTGAGTCCTGACCCTTCAAGTGGTCCCCCTCCAGTCCTGGACCCTTGACAGTGGAGTTAAAAATGGCCAAATCGTGCATTGAGATCAGCACCTACCTGCTTGCTGACCCATCCATGGTGCGGTGCCTATTGGCCTGACTTTGTGGCAGCTCCCACTACATTCTGCTCCGCAGCAGAAAATCCAGTTCTGCAGCACCTCGTTGAGGGCTCTTCGTCTGTAACCTGCAGCTCTGTCCCACTGGAGATTTTCAACTTCCAAGACTACTTCTGAATGTAGAAATTAAAATCTTCACCTTCACTTCGTCCAGTTGTTCCCAACAACAATGCCTCCTCCTCTGACACTGCCGTCTACCTTACCCACTGAACTTTACATTATTTTCCGTGAAAAGTTCTTCTAAATCCAAAGTTAAGTCAAGGCACGACCATTATTGTGAATCCGAACTGTGCTCCATTGCGATCAGCTATTACTTTCAACTTTTCACCTGGTCTTGCGTTTCTAGATGTCCACGGATGGCACTTTGATCTTTTAGGTGCTATTTGTTTATTAAAACTTAAAAAATCATACCTCAAGTTGTACTGATTGGATTATTGTGATTTTGGTGAGAAAGCATTTATTAATATCTACTCTATTTTTCTAAATTAGTGTGGGTTTTCCTTGTATTATGTTTTCACTTTATTACTATGTAAGTGCTGCATAAATACTTTACACATTGACTCAAAGTAAAGCCTGACTGCTGCTTGGTGCCATGCCACCAGTGTTAAGCATAGGTTAATATGTTGACTTTTTGTGCTTCACTCTGACAAGAAAGGATTTCAAACCCTTCAAGCAACAACCCAATTTCTCAGAATGAGCTACTCACACATTCACCTGGAATACTTGTGAGTGATTCTACATAAAATGACAACATTCAACAGTAATTGTACGTTTACCTGTTGCAAAATGATTTGGAGATCATAGTAAAATAATTAGCACATATATTTTTTGCTATCATGTTTAGTAGCATGATCAATACTATTTACTCGAGGTATTATGATTCCTTTAGGAAATGTTTCATGTTCCCCCAATAGAGTCATTTATTTTTGTATGAGGGGAACTTGATGAAACATTTAGAACATGGGCCTCCATAAATTGTCTTGAAAGGGGCCAGTAAGCAGGTCCTGCCTGCACGTGTGCTCCACAGAGGAAATCTGGAAGTAATGCTGCTATCAGACTCCTCATCAGCCCTTCCCAACAATCATCCTCATTATCTGCTACTAATCCAAACCCAGTGACACTCCAACCTAGATGAAACGCCCACCCCTCCCCCTGCACTCTTCTACAGTGCTCTGCAGTACTGACCCCTCCCTTGGCCACAGACCACACAGCACTGTGTACTGGCCACACCCTACTAGTTCCACAGAGCTCTGGCTCTTCCTTGAGGGCCTGTGAGCCTCTCCTGGCTGGCACATGAGCCTCTCCTGGCTGGCAAATGAGCCTCTCCTGGCTGGCACATGAGCCTCTCCTGGCTGGCACATGAGCCTCTCCTGGCTGGCACATGAGCCTCTCCTGGCTGGCTGGCACATGAGCCTCTCCTGGCTGGCACATGAGCATCTCCTGGCTGGCACACGTACATTTGAAGGCCTCACTTCTCCAAAAACACAATCTTCCGTCTGCATACACTAAACCTTGTTCATGAATATGCATGTGGAATGATTATTACATCCTTCCGTCTGAGTAAAAATGCCAAATCAGATAACAAGGCAATTAAAGAAGCATTCATTTGGCAAGAGTAATCTTGAAAAATAATTTTTGGAGTTGTGACTTTAGATTTGACAGCATAGCAAGTTGTTGCTAAATACTGTAATGTTTTACATAAAATCAGTGGATAAGCTAGTGAAGCTGTGCATCATACACTTTGTATGGATGAAATGGCATGAGCCTTTTAAAGAATCAGTTTCCGGCACACAAACACTTGAATCCTGACTAAAAAACGGTCATCTGGAAAATTGATGCCTCGATTTTGTGCAGAGCCAAATTCTGTCGGCAGTGTACTAGGAAATCAGTTCCACCTCCCAGCAATATTTTTTGCTGTTTTGATTGCCTGTTTGCAAAGTAAATGCCTTCCCTCTTCTGCTGCTTCATCTTGTGACTCATTTTCCTAACCAGTTACATGTGTACTAAAAGAGAATCTTTGCAGTGCATACAATGATTACATTATTGCATGTTATGAGGAATTGTTGGATGGCAAAGTGTACTTCTGTTTCCGTATTTTGTAGTAGTCAGCTCTTAATTTGTGCAAAATATTGCTGGGGCCCAAACCTTTTTGTGAGTGTCTGAGCGGGTCTGCAAGTGGCTGCATAAGTGTCTCACTGGGTGTGTGAGTGGGTGTGTGGGTCTCTGAGTGGGTCTGTGAGTGGGTCTGTAAATAGGTGTGTTAGTCTGTGAGTGAGTACATGAGTGAGTGGGTCTGTAAGTGGGTGTGTGAGTCTCTGAGTAAGTCAGTGAGGGGGTGTGTGAGTAGGTCTGTGAGTGAGTACATGAGTCTTTGAGTAGGTCAGTGGGTGAGTGCATGTGTCCTTGAGTGGGTCTCTGGGAGTGAGTTTATGAGTCTCTGAGTGGGTCTGTGAGTGGGTGCCTGAGTGGCTCTGTGAGTGGCTGTGTGAGTCTCTGTGTGGGTCTGTGAGTGGGTGTATGAGTGTCTAAAAGGATCTGTGAGTGGGCACATGAGTGTCTGAGTAGATGTGCAAGTGGGTGCATGAGTCTCTGAGTGGGTCTGTGAGTGGGTGCATGAGTCTGTGTGGGTCTTTGATTGATTGGGTGAGTCGCTAAGTGGTCTATGAGTGGGTTCATGAGTGTCTTAGTGGGTCTGTGAGTGGGCATATGAGTGTCTCAGTGAGTTTGTGAGTGGGTACTTGAGTCTCTGAGTGGGTCTGTAAGTGTGTGTATGAGTCTTTGATTGTGTCTGTGAATGGGGCAGCAGTGTCTGAGTGGGTCTGTGAGTGGGCACCTGAGTGGGTCTGTCAGTGGCTGTGTGAGTCTGTGAAAGGGTCTGTGAGTGGGTATATGAGTGTCAAAGTAGGCCTGTGAGTGGGCACATGAGTGTTGCAGTGAGTGGGCACATGGGTGTTGCAGTGAGTCTGTGGGTGGGTGCATGAGTCTCTGAGTAGGTCTGTGAGTGGACGCATGAGTGTCTGAATGGGTCTGTGAGTGGATGCATCTGTTTCTGAGTGGGTCTTTGACTGGGTTTGTGGGTCTGTGAGTGGGTGCATGAGTCTCTGAGTGAGTCTATGAGTGGGTGCATGAGTCTGTGTGGGTCTTTGAGTCATTGGGTGAGTCTCCGGGTGGTCTATGAGTGGGTTCATGAGTGTCTTAGTGGGTCTGTGAGTGGGCATATGAGTGTCTCAGTGAGTTTGTGAGTGGGTACTTGAGTCTCTGAGTGGGTCTGTAAGTGTGTGCATGAGTCTTTGCTTGTGTCTGTGAATGGGGGCATCAGTGTCTGAGTGGGTCTGTGAGTGGGCACCTGAGTGGGTCTGTCAGTGGCTGTGTGAGTCTGTGAATGGGTCTTTGAGTGGGCATATGAGTGTCAAAGGGGGGCTGTGACTGGGTACATGAGTGTTGCAGTGAGTGGGCACATGAGTGTTGTAGTGAATCTGTTGGTGGGTGCATGAGTCTCTGAGTGGGTCTGTGAGTGGATGCATGAGTGTCTGAGTGGGTCTGTGAGTGGATGCATGAGTCTTTGCTTGTGTCTGTGAATGGGGGCATCAGTGTCTGAGTGGGTCTGTGAGTGGGCACCTGAGTGGGTCTGTCAGTGGCTGTGTGAGTCTGTGAATGGGTCTGTGAGTGGGTATATGAGTGTCAAAGTGGGCCTGTGAGTGGGCACATGAGTGTTGCAGTGAGTGGGCACATGAGTGTTGCAGTGAGTCTGTGGGTGGGTGCATGAGTCTCTGAGTGGGTCTGTGAGCGGATGCATGAGTGTCTGAGTGGGTCTGTGAGTGGATGCACCCGTTTCTGAGTGGGTCTTTGACTGGGTGCGTGGGTCTGTGAGTGGGTGCATGAGTCTCTGAGTGGGTTACCAGTTGAGCTCGGAAGTGTGTTCTTTTTACAGTGGGGATCAGAGGCCCCAGTGCTGAGAGGGTTGCAGGGGCCTGTGAGAAGCTTGTAACTTCTCTCCACTTCTTCGACCAGGATTCAACACCGTGGCTCTCTGGTTACAGACACAGGCCTCTACAATGCATTAACTAATATAGGCTTCATGAAGTACAATAGTCCATCTCCCACATTTTAACCCCATCCCCCAGGGCCGAAATTCATTGAATGGGACAATTTTGGCCCATGACATCAAATCCCCTGGAGCGTGAACTTCATAATAATTAATATTTAAAGGGGAGGGGGCACGCATGGCCCGGGTAGCCCATTCACTAGGGCCCGGCCTTCATAATTATTTATTGTTAATAGGGAAGGGAGACCCCTCCCCAGGCTGATTTTGGTCTGGGGACCCATTCCCCGGGGCCTGCCCATTTTCCAATGGAGGATTTATGCCATGCCCAGGGGTGGGGCCTGGACTTAATGGATGGGGGGCCATGCAGGCCCCCCTCCCCAGGCCTATTTCAGCCATGGGAACCCCATCCCTAGGGCCCAGCCATGTCTTCTGGGTGTCCCCAGGTCACCCAGTGTGCTATGTAACTGGTGGGGGGAGCCTCAAGGCCCCTGCAGTCCTTACTGGCTCACCACCTCCTGCAGAATTGCTGCTGAACAGAGGGAGCTGCTGAAAGGTAGCTCCCTCTGTGCAGGAGCAATCCTTCTGTCTGTTTCACTGCCCGCTTGATATCAAACATGGAAACAGACAAAACCTCCGCTTCCAGCAAGCGAGAGCATTTTGTCAGCTCTTGCTTGCTGGAAGTGGAGTGTTTGCTCTGACTTCTTGGGTGCTATCAAAGCTCCTGCCAACTTAGTGCAAACAACTGTGTCCCATGGGTCGGCACTCCGGGACATGGCAGGTGTCTCCCCTGGGGGGATGGCGGCCCAAGGGCAATATATGGCTCCATGATCCTTCTGTCAGCACAGCCTGGCCTCCGGGGCCGTATATAGCTCCTGCGAGGTAATCGTACTGTCATGTCTTTTAGGATAGTCCCATCATGTACATTCCAATTACATACATTTGTCCCATCCACATGACATAACGCTCCTAACACAGGTGACCTTTTACCTAGTAGCTTACTTCTGTCTCTCCGACATCAGGCTCTTGGTACTCTATCTTAATCCCTGTACCTGATGTGCATAAACATGTCCCCAGACATGGCAGATTTATTCTGTATAAGGGTCACCATTTTTTTCATCCATGGCCAACAGCCAACTGTGCATGATCATGTTTGTTTAGAAAAGGATTAGCAGAGGATTAGCGAATGTTTTCCAAATTTATATACTTTAGTATAAAAGACCCTCACTCCTCCTTACGGAACAGAGTAGAATTTCTTCTAGGCTGAACCGAGAATCTCCAGGCTGATCCTTCCACATGCAGAGACCTGACATCCCTTGTAGGTTGCCACCCTTGACGCAGAGACTGGGTCCTTCATTCAGAACCATCAGGTGAGGGGTTAGTACTCCCCAGGGGGTTTGTTTTTAGGATATATCTTAGCACTTACATGCACATACCCCACCTACATATCTAGGCTAGATACATTTAGGTAGATACACATCATAGGAGTATGCCAATGCTATTGTTTTATATAATCTATTTATATTCATCTTATTAGCACTATGGTAGAAATGTATCTGCTATTTCTGATATTGGTGGTAGCGTTTACATTTGTCTGCTCCTGTCTTTTGATTCTCGCAACGAATATGTTTCACACTAAACTGATGCTTGACCAATAAAGAATTATTGAGACCGTTCCAATCGTCTTTCTATGTGTATTCTGAAAAAAGTGAGCACGAGTGACTAAGAGAAAGATACCTTATTGTTTCCATGATACGTAAGGAATCAGGGTTGTCATGTTCAGTGGTTGCCAGAAACTACACACACCACTATCTGGTCTAATGGCTGACTCATCCTGTGGGAGTGCCAAGGTCCTGGGGGTCCTAGGAACTATACAACAGTACCCAGGGCCCGGGGGGGAACTGCAAGTCCCTCCATATGAACAATTTTGCCCTGCAGAGGTGGTTGTTCCCTGGGCCCAGGGGGGTCTGAGAGGCCCCCATTTCTTTGTATTGGAAGAACCCCAGGGGTCCACGTGGGCCCCCCTATTTTAGTTTTTATCATTGCCCCAGAGAGGTCCCCGGGGTCTGGGGGAGTCTGCATGGCCCTCCCTAGGGTAATACTGAGCTCTAAGAGGTGTGCCCCATGCCGACCCTCCTTTTTTTTAAAAGCCTGCATGCCCCAGGACCTGGCCCACCGGGGCTATAATGTAAACAAGTGCAGAGCCCACACTTGTTTTTTCCCGCTGGACTCGTGGATATGTCCCAATTTTAGACGATTTGTTTTTTACAAAATGCTTTTCTGCTTTTTCAGACCCTAGTCCTACCCTTACCCTTTTCATTACTTTAATGTTTTTTCAGTGACTTGGCTGACATTGAGTCTCAAGAGGGCTGCCAACACTTCCTGGTTGAAGTGTTAGCAGCTCATCAGTTCTCCGCATGAGATCGGATGGGTTCATTGAGCATTCACTCCTCAAGATAAACAAATTTGGATTTTATTTAATATCTCCAAAACAACTGAATGGATGTAAACCAAAAAACAAAAAGAACTCTTTGTGGACCAAGAACTATATTTGTGCCAAATTTGGTTTAATTCTATCCAGCACTGTGGGCTGTATTCTTCTTCAAAATCACTGTGGGGATAACATCGGAAAAACCCTTTTTTTAACCCCCCTTTTCTCGGACCCCACTTGATGGATCAGCTGGAAACGTCCCAAACATAACAATGAAACAAACAAAGAATTTCAATGACGAGTTGTAGAAGAGTGCGAAAAGATATAGGTAAGTCAAAAAACGCTTTTCTAGTGAAACATGGTCCTAACTATAACTACCTACTGGTGACCGCCAGTAGGTAATATATATATATATATATATATCACATTTAGACGAGCAAAATCAATGAGGCAGGAGCTAGTTTGTAATTCACCTAGACTAGACACCAAAACAGATTGGCTCAAAGCAAGAAATGGATTTTACAAATGTGCGAAATGTAAGGCGTGCAAGTTTGGGGTCAACACCCGCAGCCTTATTTTACCTTTTAAACACACTCCTTTTGAAATCCGCAGCAATTTCACCTGCAAAACAGAATTTGCAGTGTATGTTCTCAAGTGTACCTGCAATAAATTATACGTAGGTAGTACTATCCATCAAGTACACGTACGAATCCTGCAACACCTACGTGCTATCAATACTGATGATCCATCTTACCCTGTAGCACGTCACATAAACACTACACATAGTGGTAGAAGTGAGGATCTCACATATTTTGTGATAGATAGTGTCCCAAAAAACATTCGGGGAGGAAACAGATTACTGTCTCTGCGTAAACTCGAATCTAGATACATTGTGCTACTGAATAGCAAGATTCCAAATGGACTCAATGCGGACGAAGCTCTAAGTGTACATCTGCAATAATAAAAGTGAAACTAATGTAACACAGTTTATTTAGCATTTAGATAATACAATACTGTGTGTTCACCTGTTTATTTTGAAAGACTACTTCTTTTGTGTTTTTTTGCTCACTCTTCTACAGCACAGGTCTAAACTTTTGGCACAAGCCTAGATGAATATTAGCTTGTTTTTCCTTAAGGCGGTATAAAGTTTCATTTTGTAGTCACAAGAAGCCACTACCCACTTGGGTTCAATTGATTGGTTAGCGAGTTAATGCAACTATACTAAAACACATATTTTAAATGTTTACATTTTATGTTCGACAATGAAATTAAATGCTTGCGCAAACAGTATTACTCTGTACATACATTTGGTGATTTAAAGTAACACTCGCAGTGACTCTTTCTATGTTTATGATTAACCGCCAAAAGTTAACTAGCCAAAGGTGTATTTAAGCACTGTAATAATGTCTTACCTGTGTTCAGTGACCAAGGCGGCAAGTCCGTCGAAACGCGTTTGGCTTTGGTGTGAAGAATAAAAACTTTTCTTGATGGATTTCCCACGGTGTCAGCGCCTCTTCAGTATCGCTTGAATTGGGTTGTACAATATATATATATATATATATATATATATATATATATTATATATTATATTATATATATATATATACATATATATATATATATATATATATATATATATATATCAAAAAGTTTCTTCAAATGACGATGCACACTCAGGAGTCCATTGCATCCACAGGTATTTATTTCAAACAATCGCTACGCGTTTCGACACAGAGTGTCTTGATCACATGATCTCATTAGAAATTCATGACGTGTATATATTAACAAACAACATAGAAAAGGCACTTCCTGTTAGGTATACATTCTCGCCACATTACTTTGGCATCCATCTTGCACTAGTTTATATATAATGAAATGCTTTCCTGTTTCTTAGGTTCGCAGGTCTATAGAACGACAGTAAATTGGTTTCGGCATTAATACATCATGTATTGCGTAATCATACATAATGTGGTCATTTGAAAACTGGTGATGTTAAACATTGCAATAAAACAAGATAATCATATATCAGTGCTATGAGGTTGGTTCGATTGCACAGTAAACAAATATGTATGTTGTACTCGCGAACTGCAAGTGCAGAAAATTGCAAATTAACCCATCAGCCGAAAACATCTAAAACCAATACTGACAGCTGTGTGAACTCGTATTGTCATTGCCTGTTGTCAATAAAGTTTACAGAAAATAATTAAAAACAAGTGTCTAAAATAATACAAGACTCCGTTTGTTTCCTTGTAAATTATTACCAATGTCGTGCCTATAGGCTATTGCAGCAGAACAGATGGAATGCATTTTAAGATTATGTAGCTTAGGGCATATTAAAATATATGCGATCTAGTGTCCAAATCATTTAACGTTCGTAAAGTCTAAGCATCGCTTGAAAAGGCAAGTGCCCTACAAAAACTGACTTGTTTTTAGGCAAAGAAAAGTGAGATGGACCATTTAAAAATTAAACGCCACAGTGGCTATGATCCAGGCCTTTAGACGTGGTTCAAGTTGATAAATTCTAGGTAAGTGCATATAATCATACAAAATAGTATTTGAAAAAGTGGTGTACATAATCTAATGTGTTTTTACTTCTCTTTGATGGTGAGTGCCCAGATGATTCTGACGAAGGAAAAGGGTAGGGTGCCCGTGAAGTTGTGCCCGCCAGTGCCAGTGAAGGGTCCCTTCTTTTCCTCCTAAAATTCAACAAGAAAAAAACTTAGTTAAAAACACATTTTTTACAATATAAATATGAAGTAATCAATACATTTATCACAAAATTTCTGTACATACAATTTCATATTTTACATTTAACACAGTTTGTAGCCGAAAGAGGGTGGGGGGAGTTTTTTAATCTTCATGTAGATGACTTGCTAGTTCTTCATCAAGATTATGCCCCCCCGGGAATCTGGTTTCTAATTCTATAATCCATTTGGATTCCTTCTTTCTAAGGGCTGCCTCTCTGTTTCCGCCCCTCTTACTCGTGTTGACCTGTTCAATGGCAAAAAATCTCAGAAGGGAGTTGTTTGATTGATGTTTTGCTTCGAAATGACGAGCTACGGGGTAGTGCTGATCTTTATTAGTCATAGCCCGTAGATGTTCCTGCACTCGTTTCTTGACCATGCAAGTTGTGCTCCCCACATATCTTAAATTGCAAGGGCATTCTAGAACATATATTATGAAGTTAGTGCTGCATGTTAACAATTGCTCTATTCTTCTGTTGTGTTTTGTCCCTGGGACCCCAAACTCTTTCACCATGTGGCTAGATTTACACGCCCTACAGTGCCCGCATGGGTAGAAGCCTTTAAGGTTATGGTTCTTTCCAGGAATTTCAGTAATGTCTCCTTTAACTAAGATATCCTTTAGGCTTCTGCCTCTCCGATACGTGATCAGGGGTCTGTCTCCTATATTGGGACCTATCACGCTGTCAGTTTTTAAGATTTTCCAGTTGTCAACTAATATTTTTTTAATCTTATCAGAATCATGATTGAATGTAGTGATTACTCTGGTTTTGACTTCCTCACTTACTATTGGTTGTTTGGTTTCCAGGGTACTTGATCTTGTGGTATCCTTGATTTTATTAATTGCTCTGTTAAGAGCCCAGTCTGGGTAGCCACGTTCTCTGAACCTAGCAAGCATTTTCTCCTGTTCATGTAAATACAAGTCCTCAGTACTACAGTTCCTCCTTGCCCTCAGTAATTCCCCGAAAGGGATGCTCCATTTGAGAGCTTCCGGGTGAGTACTGAGGGCATGAAGGAGACTGTTCCCAGCAGTTTCTTTTCTGTGGAGACTGCTGACTAGCTTGCCTTCTTTCACTACAATGAGAGTGTCAAGAAAATCCAACTTTTCCTTGCTAATGTTGGAAGTCAGTGAAATGTTGTATGGGTTAGAATTAAGTTTCTCAATGAAGATATGTGCTTCTAATTCCGTACCCTTCCAGATGACAAACAGGTCATCAATGTACCTGATCCACATCACTACTAAGTTAAATTCAGATTTGAGATTATCGTCCTTGCGGATTTCTTCCTCCCATTTGCCTAAAAACAAATTAGCAAAACTTGGTGAAAAGCAAGAACCCATAGTGGTACCGCGTATTTGTTTGTAGAGGTCACCATCAAACATAAAAATATTGTTAGTAAGGCATATTCTCAACATTTCAATAATCATGTTTGTATGTTCAAGATAGCATATATCCCGTTGTTGTAAGAAATGAAAACAAGCCTCTATACCTTGGTCATGGTTTATAATTGTATAGAGTGAACTTACATCCATTGTGATTAAAAGATACTCCTTGGCCCATTCTACATTTTCGATTTTGTTAAGAAAGTCTTTCGTGTCTTTAGTGTAGGAAGGGAGAAGTGTGACATATTCTCTCAGAAAAAAATCAATATACTTGGATATATTTTCATTCACGCTTCCTATCGCAGAAACAATGGGTCTGCCTGGTGGTTTGTTTGCATCTTTATGGACTTTAGGTAGCAAGTATATTATGGGTAATTTGGGATAGTCCTTTTTGAGAAAACAGTACTCTGGCCAAGTCAGTAGACCAGTTTCTTGCCATAGAGGCAGTTTTTCCCATGTGTCAGTAATGGTTTGGTTGTATTCTGTAGTATTGCTGACAACATAAAAGTTGCTATCATTGAGTTGTTTGCAAGCCTCTTCAATGTACATCTGCCTACCCCAAAGTACGATGTTGCCACCTTTGTCTGATGGTCTAATGATCACATTAGTGTCTTTGGCCAATGTTGTGATGAAATCTCTTTGTTGTCTAGTTAAGTTAAATTTAACGTTCTTATATTTAGCTGCTCTGTATTTTTGTTTGTTCAATTCTCTGTTTACAACTTCATGAAAAGTATCTAGTGAGTCATGGGGTAGAGTCGGGCAAAATACAGATTTGGGTTTAAAAGGGGTACATGCTGCTCTATTTGTGTTGGTATATTGTGAATATACCCCATCTTCATTGTTCGTTTCTATGTCACCCAAATTGTACACAGTTTGTAACATATTTGCATCACCTACAGTCAACATGGGAAGATTACTAGTTTCATCACCTATGTCCGACATGGTTGTGGGTCGCTCGTTGTTAAATATAGAGTGCCATTTCTTTAATTTTAATTTACGAATAAATTTAAAAATGTCTACTCTAGTGTTGGTGTAATTAAATAGTTCAGTGGGACAGAACGTAAGTCCTAAATATAGTGTGGTTTTCTCACTTTGAGTCAGTGTTCTCGATGATAAATTAATGATAGTGCGATTTACCATTGACATATCCATCTTCATTTTGCTCCTCTGTAGCCTCCACGTTTGGTTCCCACTGGCTCTCTCCTTCCGTTTCCTCTGTTGTTGTTTGAGGCGTTTCTTCTTTGAGCGCCCCTGCCTCTTGTTCTTCCTCTCCCCCGGCTTCGTCCTCTCTCTGTTTGGTATGACTGGGGTGTTGATTGTGACTGTTCCTTTTGTCGACGTGTTCTCAACACCCGAAACTCGTCTAAAAAAGTCGCTGGTTTGGAGGTGATTTCTACATCGGAGGTACTGCTTGTGGTTGTTGCTGACACATCAGTGTCTGTATCGCTAATCCGGCCATGGTCTTGTATAGTTGTTGGAACTTCCTCAGTGATGATTTCATCTGCACAAACTCCTTCCTGACTATATAGATGGTCGTATTTAGGGCTGTATGTCAAAATACGGCCGCTCTCGTAGTCACCACAGTCCCTGTGAAGTTTCCTTTGTTTCCGGAACTTTATATCATCCTCATATTTCTTCAATTTGTCTTTCAATTCGTCTTTGAATTTTTTTATGTTCTCTTGTTCAGTGCTATTGTTAAATTCTTCATCTAGCTGTTGAAGTTCCTTCATGATGGCTTCCCGATCTTCCCATGCATACTTCACCAGTATGCCTAGCATATTTTTCGAGCTGGCCGCTGAGTTTGCTGCCCAATCATCAAGCATCTTGGGGTTGGGTGATTCGTGTGAAGGAGTAATATAAATGCGCAATCCTCTTGGTACCATGTCTTTCTCCATGTAGTCTTGTAGGGAGATTGCCTCCCACCACTTAGAGGTTTCTTGTTTTTTCAATTTTTCGTATCTTCTGAGTTTAGTATTAATCGGACTCCCCTCCGATTTGTCTGCCATTGTAACTTTCTTTGTGCCATTTCCCGGTGCTCTGCCAAATAAAGTCTGTGCTTCTCTTCGCCTTGCATCCTCCTCATCCATATTGGAAAAACTGTGTGTAAAACACACAGAGTTATGTCTGTGCACTTTATCCTAGATTATACACGTCACGATTTGAAAGAAAATTGCGGTTATAGATCTCCGCTTCTTTTCATCCCTGTGTACTGCGCTGCCTCCCCTGCCCCACGTGAGCAGTTCCTGGTGCTGAATCCAATTTGAGAGTACCGTGGATACTTGAACATGTATCGGAACAAGGTGCGAAAGCTTCCGCTACCATGAATCAGTATTCAAGTTTTCCTAGTTCCCTGCATGCTAGCCCGTAATTTAAGAAAGTAAAGACCAAAGGTACCGCGTCCCCGTCAACCCGGAAGTACGCTCGAACACTTGTGCACGAACGTCTCCCAGTCGGCGTTTCAGCAAACCAAGGCTCACCTTCAAAATTCGTAGCTGCAGCGTTTCACACGGTCTCATTACGATGGAAAAGTTCATTCATTTCTTGATTCCAGCCGGCATGCGATCCCTCCAATAATATACCACGAGAAATACGGGTCCTTCCGAGATCAGTCCCTTCGCCAGGTGATGCGTCGACCGGCAGAAACCCAAGCCGGTAAATAAGTATCAAAAAGTTTCTTCAAATGACGATGCACACTCAGGAGTCCACTGCATCCACAGGTATTTATTTCAAACAATCGCTACGCGTTTCGACACACAGAGTGTCTTGATCACACGATATCATTAGAAATTCATGACGTGTATATATTAACAAACAAGATAGAAAAGGCACTAGCCACTGTGGCGTTTAATTTTTAAATGGTCCATCTCACTTTTCTTTGCCTAAAAACAAGTCAGTTTTTGTAGGGCACTTGCCTTTTCAAGCGATGCTTAGACTTTACGAACGTTAAATGATTTGGACACTAGATCGCATATATTTTAATATGCCCTAAGCTACATAATCTTAAAATGCATTCCATCTGTTCTGCTGCAATAGCCTATAGGCACGTTTGAGGGTGATTTGTCAAGCGGAGGCTGAGAAAAAAGGGGGGACCCAAAACACGTTTTCCACATGTTAATTTCCATAGGAAATTTTGTGATGAGCTACAGGCCGAACTGCTGAACGGAATTACCCGAAATTTGGCAGAAAGGTAGAGCTTGATTCAGAAAGCGATCTTTTTTAAAATGGTGTAAATCCGTACAGCAGTTTTTGAGAAATTCAAAAAATAAGAGTGAAAAAATCAATTTCCCATAGGAAACTTTGTGCAAGGCTATAGCTGAAACTACTGAATGGAATTACCCCAAGTTTGGCACAAAGGTAGTGCGTGGGCCAGAAAGCAACCTTTTTTAAATGCTGTAAATCTGTTCAGTAGTTGCTGAGAAATAAGAAAAATAATAGTTTTGATATCTGGGCGGAGCCTAAGTCCCGTGCACAAGCTACACTGTGATTGGCTGCCAACACTCCAAACCAGGAAGTGTTGGCAGCCATCTTGTGGAAAAAGGGGGGGTCCCAAAACACGTTTTCCCCATGCATTTTTCCATAGGACCTTTAGTCGCAGCTACAGCCCAAACGGCTGAACAGAATTACGTGAAATTTGGCAGAGAAGTAGCCATAAGGTCAAGGAAGTGCCTTTTGCAGGTCTGGTGTAAATCTGTTCAGTATTTCCTGAGAAAATAGCATTTAAAAGCATATCAATATCTATATGCGCGCACCGTGCGCGCACCCTGCCGTGCGCGAGCGCAATTCTGATTGGTTGTTAGATGTTGGTAAACATTCGAATCGGTCGAAACCAGGAAGTGTCGGCCACCATTTCGTCTCTCGCAGTCTGAGGGGGTGAAAAAAAAAGGTGGAGAACGTGAAAAGGGGGCAGAGTGGACAGTTCCCGACCCCCTAGCCTTGGTCAGGTGGTCACAGAAGGACCCCAAAGGAAGAAAAAAAAATTTATTTATTTTTTTAAATTGCGAGGTGCGCTCACTGCGCGCGCACGGCACGCACTGCGAACTGTGCCCACAGCGCGCGCACCACGCGATTTAAAAAAAAAATAATAATTTCACGGTGCGCGCACGGTGAAAAACCTGAAAAAAAAACCGTACAAATTCACTGAAAAAACCATAGGTTTCGGACACGTTATAGTTACTAATTAGCATTTAAAAAACCTTGCAAATTCACTTAAAAAACCATGGGTTTCACACATGTTATAGTTAGCTGGACATTTCACTCGTAAAAAAACAATGAAATTCCTCCGTTATAGTTAGTGCAGGCAACTATAACTCACGCGACCGCAATCCTCTGCTGATGACGTCAGATATTACATCACTGATGAAATATGTGACTTTATGAAAAATAAATATTTGTAATATATGTATAGCTAAAGATTAATGGAAGAAGACATGGGTAAATAAGTGTCTAAATACAGTGATGTAATATCTGACGTCATCAGCAGAGGATTGCGGTCGCGTGAGTTATAGTTGCCTGCACTAACTATAACGGGGAATTTCATTGGTTTTTACGAGTGAAATGTCCAGCTAACTATAACATGTGTGAAACCTATGGTTTTTTAAGTGAATATATATATATATGTAACGAAACTTCTCTCGCTTCACCCTCGAGTCTGAAGGTTCATCGCATCAAGAAACACAGCACCACAGGAAACACTTGATTAGTGTTTATTTTCAAATAAACATGAATTAACACGCACAAGAGACGGTCGACGCGTTTCGGCACTCGGCCTTCGACTGGACCATAGAGTCTCAGTGTCCAGGGTGTATTTTTAAAGAAACATTACGATAATAGAAAGTGAAAACATACTGGACAAAATTGCATCGGTGATTGAGTTATATCGTTTTGAAGTAAAACATGATTTAAATCAAATGACTACGACAGATTATCCACTATGGAAGGTGATGACATTTTAGAGAAATTAAACAATTATTTCATTCAAGGTTTGACAATTGGAATATGGGATAAATCAGGATCACGGTAAAGTACCTTTGACAATAAGTGATTGATTATAAGCCAACGGTTATTGATGGTAAGACCCTTCTGTATGATGAATATCTATGAGATTAGTGGTTTTTTAATGCTTTTTAACCACTTACTCAAGTGTTCCTATATTCATCAATATTCATTCTCATAAAGTATGAGATAGTGTTCTTATGGTGATACCAATTAATTGTCAAGGGGTTATAATAGATTCGGCTTAGTATTATCCTAAGCCTTCTTCCAATTGTTACAAAAAAGATTCATGTATCTTCATGTCATCAATAGTGGAAAAGTAGAAGGGGGGATAAGTGCAAGAGATACAATGGGTACCAATAACAATTACAATTAGGATCAACAAAGAAAATTTGTGTTAAGAACATTTTTCTCAGAATTGTTCAAGAACCAATCGTGAATAATAAGTTCTAATGCTTCAAAGGTGCACATGCAGTTCAGCATCCAAGTTATGTCCTAATGGGTTTTCAGTACCCATTAGTAGGATCATTCTTGACTCCGCTCTTCTTAACTCAAGAGTTCTGTTTCCACCCCGTTCTTTTTGTTTGATAATTTTAATACCAGAATATTTTAGTTGATTGCTATCACTGGAGTGGAATTCAAAAAAGTGTTTGGCCATGGGATATGTGAAGTCTTTATTTTTAATGGCGCGCAGATGTTGCAGGATGCGGAGTTTGAGTTTGTTGATTGTGCTTCCTATGTATAGTTTTTGACATGGACATTCCAGTATGTAGATTACGAATTTAGATTCACATGTGATGTGGTCTTTGATTTTTTCATTATGGCCATTTTGTAAATGATATGAGGTGATGTTTTTACCATGTTCACACGCCTTACATTTTGAACACTTCCAGAATCCCGGTATGTTTAACCATGATGTGATGGTTGACAGTTTGGTTTCAAAATGGCTGTGTGTTAAAATATCTCCCAGAGAGGCAGTTTTTCTGTAAGTAATTCTCAGTCTGGGAGACAGAATTTTCTTGACAGTCTCCTCTAGCAGCAGTATTTCCCAGTGTTTACTTATTGTTTTTTGGAATTCATTGCTTTGATTGTTGAAATCAACTATGAGTCTCGATGTTGTGGCGGTGTCATCTTCATTATGACTTGCCAAATTGGGTTGGAGTAATTCATATCTATTTTTGTCTTTTACTCTGTTTTTTGCAGTCAGAATTACATCCAAGGGATACCCTCGTTGTAAAAAACGTTGACTCATTTCTTCTATTTGTTGACTGAAATCTGAAAGTTCTGAACAATTCCTTCTAGCTCTTAACATTTCCCCGTAGGGGATACTCCATTTAAGTTTTATTGGATGTACACTATTTGCATGGAGTATGCTGTTGCTAGCGGTTGGTTTTCTATGCATTTTGGTGCAAAATTTACCGTTCAATATATAAATCTCGACATCCAAAAATATAATGTTGGTCACACTGGCGGTGAAGGTGAAGGTTAGTTGATATCTATTGGTGTTAAGAGAGTCAAGAAAGTTCGTGAGATTGTCCATATCGCCTTCCCAAACGATGAAGAGGTCATCGATATATCTAGACCAGAACTTTATGTTCTTCGCTCGTTCATCCTTTAAGACTTCAGTTTCCCATGTGGCCATGAGGAGATTGGCATAAGTTGGGGCAAAAGATGTCCCCATCGCGGTCCCTTGTTTTTGCAGGAACAATTCGCCTCTGAAGAGGAAGACGTTATGTGTCAAACAGTATGTCAGCATTTGTATTAGCATGTCAGAATGTTCCAAAAAACAAATTGCTCTAGTATCAAGGAACTGTTTTACTGCTGCTACTCCATCTGATTGACGAATGGAGGTATAAAGAGAAGAGACATCTATAGAGGCCATGATGTAGTTTTCTTTCCACTGCAGTTGATCAATTTTTTGTAAAAAGTCCATTGTGTCCCTCAAATACGATGGTAAGGCTGTTACATAATTCATTAGAAAGATATCAATAAAACGGGATGTGGATTCCAATAAAGAACCGATGGAACTGACAATGGGTCTACCTGGCGGATGGATGATTGATTTATGGATCTTAGGTAAGAAATAAATGGTTGCCGTAATGGGGTGATCAGTTTTCAAATATAGATATTCTTCCAAATCAATAAGATCTCTCTCTTTCCAGGCCAAAAGTTTCTTATGATATTCATCTGTCCAATTCATAATGGGATTTTTTGTAAGTTTCTCATAGTGTTCCTCATTGTTTAATTGTCTGTTAGCTTCTTTGATGTAATCCTCGCAATTTTGAATGACGATGTTACCACCTTTATCTGCATCCTTTACACATATTTGATTGCCATATCTGCCAACATTCAAGTATTGTATGGCTGAGGGACCATGCCATTTTTGGAAGGTCCATTGTCCTGTTCTGCGCTGCCTCGGTGGTAGTAGGGAGGAGGGTTGTCCAGGGGGGACGTCCTGAGGCTGGTGGCAGTGAGTGTTGTGGCCTTCATGGGTGTTTGAGCTGCGTGAGCAGTAACTCTATGACATATATATATATATTCACAGAAAAAAACAAAGGTTTCAGGGGCATTATAGTTAGGAATTGGCATTCAAAAAACCTTAGAAATTCACTAAAAAAAACATAGGTTTCAGGGGCGTTATAGTTAGCTGGACATTTCCCTCGTACAAAACCCTAGAAATTAGTTCAGCTAACTATAACTCGCGCCCCCACAATGCACTGCTGATGACATCACATATTACATCACTCATGACATGGTCAGTGACATCACTGATGACATCACTGATGACATCTCAAATTTATAGAACACCCTTTCAACACAAAGTGGTGTGCTTGATGAGGTTATATTTACATGGAGTATAAAAAGTGCACAGAGTGCCTTTTCCTCTCTTTGTAAATATAAAAGAGTATCTTGCACAATAACTATGTTACAAAAAGTGACATATTTCCATTTTTAAATTTCCTTGCGAATGATAGAAGGTAAGCACAGAGTTTTGTCTGCAAAGATGTTCAAAGAAGAATGATTGAAATGATTGCGGTCCTTCAACAGCTAAAAGGGTGAAATATTATGAACCCCTCAAATCTCTTTTTTTGCAGGTTACATGATATCTGATTATGGTCAGATTTCAAAACTACATAAACAGAGTGTTTTTAGAAACGTGTTTCAACTTTGTAGCTTCTTGCAGGCCTCTTCATTCTGCATATTGAGACTTAGTTAAACTTACCTTCACAGTAATAGGAATAAAAAATGGTATACATTTTTTTCTGTTTTTCATTCAAATATAAATTCATATAAATTGCTTATTTTAAAATTTGGATCTGTGAAAGAAAAGGAAAAAAAATTATAACATGTAATAATAAATTTTTTAACACCAAGCATAATTTCCACAAAGTAATTATTTTGCCTTTTTGCTGTTCTCAGAATATATTAAATTTCACTAAAAATAGTGATTTCAATCGTACTCATCACTTAACATCGGGCAAAAAAAACACAATCTCAAAGATTGTTAAAAAAAAAACAACATGCCATTCTCAAAATACAATTCACCGAAATATAAAATGCACATAGCTAACACATTTTTTTAACTTTAACTTACAAAAACTGTAAATGATGTCGCTATAAAATATTCACCAAATCTAAAGTTGAATTTTTGGAGGATGCACCACGCCCACAACGTTTTCCTTCAGTGATGTGGAAATGTTCTACTTTTCTCGAGGGGCAAACAAAGACCAATACCACCTTTCTCATGCACAAGATTTTCAAAAGAGTTCTGTTACGAGGGGATCCTAACTAGGGGTGGGCGGAATTTGCAAAATTAACTTTCGCAAATTATCGCGAAAATGCTAAAAATCTCCGCAAACACGCCGGAAATATCGCGAAGACGCGGAAGTTTTTTTCCCGCCTGTTCGCGGTATTTTTTGCGTGATCGCGGGTCGCCAACTTACCCATGCGGTTGCTCAAGGGCGCGGCCATCTTGTTTTCACTTGTCCCGCCCTCTCGCGATGCTTACTTCCTGTTCCGGGTCACGCAATGTATGTTCGCGCCCGTTCGCGGTCGAAATTTCCTGTTCGCGACCGCTTTTACTTGATCGCGTTGCTTTTTGCTTGCTCGGGGAGAAAATATCGTGCGAATTTGCGCACGTGGTCGCAATGGGCGCGGCCATCTTGTTTTTCACTCTATTGCATGGTTCTGGGGCCTGATTTTCAATCCTCCCAAAATCCTTTCAATCCTTTGTTTATAGCCACTTTTTTTGGATCTTTATTACTTATTATTTCTCTAACTATTTTCCTGCTTCTGTATTTTTTTTTTTTTGTCTATTTTTTTTTGTTTTTTAGCTACTTTTGCCTCTTTCTATTCCCTGCTATTTATTTCCTTTACTCCTTTATTTATTTTACCTTTTCTTTCCCGCCCCGTCCCCAGAACCATGTCCAAGGGTAGGGCTGTTCGCCGGCGCAGCCAGAGCCGCGACCGCCTTCCTTGCGGAAGGCGGCGCCCACAAGGGGTGCAGGCACGGGCCTTATTTGGGGAGGAGGAGTTGGCTGCACTAATTTTCTTTGTGCAGCGCCACCTCCCCTCAACCCTGGCAGCAGGTGGCAGGCCTGGGTTCGGGTACGGCCTCCGGGAGCGTCGGCAGCGGTGGGGGAAGGTGCGCCGGGCAGTGTCGCGCATCTCTGGGGTCCGGCGCACCCAGGCACAGCTGACGCACCAGTGGTCCGACATCCTGGACCGTGAGCAGGACCTGCTGGACCTGCTAGGATTGGAGGTCCCGGGGCTTGGTGAGTACATATTTAATTACTACAACTTTGTGTCTGTTCTTCTACTCTGTGTTATATATTGCAAATATTTTTTTCCCTTCCAACCAGCTAGAATGTTGCTGCTTACAAATCAATACATTCCAGGTTAATAACGTTTAAAAGTCTTCTGTGATTATGGTGCTCTTCTGCGCTACTACTAATCTTACTTGTTTGCAGCTTGCGTTTGCGCTTGCTTAGCGTGATTCTTTACGAGTTTATTTTAGAAAAATTAAGTTACGTAATGCTACAGTGACTCTAGTCCACTCCTTACTTTGTCCCGTGACCGTCACTAATAGATAGGGGCGGATTGATGTTTAGGTACACTACTTTGTATGAGCTTCTAATTTGTTAGTGGTATGCGTGATGCCCCCTCACTCAGTTACGTGACGTGCTGCTAGTATGGCAGTCTTTAGAACCTTTTCTAGTTTGTTCAGTGAGTGGTGGTAGGCTTAGCAGTTACTTAGCAGTAGCAGATCAGCATCAATCAAACCAAAATTTGGTGTATACAAAAAATGTAGTCATGTTCATGTGTCCTCCATGATTTGACCATACGCATTGTTGAGGAATACAGTGGAAATGCATACTTAATGTACAATTGGCATGCCTGGAATAGGTGAGCTAGGTTGGGTGGTACATTGTACTTAGGCTTAGTTGTAACTTAGTTTTCTGGAATCAGAATGGAAGACTGGATTACTGTTGATAAATAGTAACTTAAGTAGTCGAACTGCGAATCCCCCGATATTACATGTTGACCAGATGAGATTGGTCAATGTAGTTATTGCAATTGTTGTTTACATAAGTGTTTTTTGACCGTTGTTGAAAAATATTGTATTTGTTTGACACCATCCATCAATGTTTGTCTCTTTCTTATATCTTTCCTGTTCATCAGCACCCAGGGGCAGACCGTCAGGGACTGGGCAGTCGGCGGGACAGGAACAACACCACCAGGAGGACACCGCTGAGGGCTCCTCTGCTGGCCCCAGTAAGTGTTCTTGTTTTTAATAATATTTCTTATTCCATAACTTTTACTGCCCCATATTTTTCCTGAACTATTGTTGGTTTCCAAATGCTATTTTTTTACCACCAATTATCCTTCGATCTGTACGGTTTCAAAAATCTTATCCCTGCCTCCGCTATGATGACTCTGAGTACTACTACTACTACATACTATCAGTCTGTCTGTACTGTAGTAGCTAGTCTTGCCCAGTTGGCCAGTGCCACTCTTTGTGAAAGGTTGTAATATAAAACTCATATTCACCAGCAGCTCGAACCATTTAGTCCAATCTGTTGGGTCGTCGTCTTGTACTACTTTTACTCTTATTGATCTTGAGGCTTTGAAAATTCACAGCAACAACAGCCCTACCAAATTTATAACTATTTTGATATGATACCCTATAGGACATACTACTGTTGTAGGGATCTTGCACATACATTTGCACCAGAAAATAGGATGTTGGTGATGGTAGGTTGGACCTTCCTTGCACACCTCAATCAGAAATTCAGCACCCACCACAATTCCACTGCTTGACTATAGTACTGTCTTGTCATAACTATTAGGTCTCGGAACCCTCCCCCCAAGATACCCAACAAGTAGACAACCCAGAACATAACACACCCAACCTCTCAGTCGTGGAAGCAATTCACATGCACACCCTTACTTTAATTTGCTCACTCGTGTAAGTTAGTCCACACCAAAATACCACCAAGTCTTTGTAAGTTCAAAATGTTTATTTCAATTTGAGAAGGTCTCTCTGTACACTGTTTTCTTAGCAGCACCAACCGGAAAATCAATAACATTAAAACAATATACATTGTTGTTACACTTATACAGTTGGGAATTAAATCATGATAACTGAACAGTGGTGGAAGGCAGCACCACCATCCCATAGCAATTTAGTTTATATAAATTTATAAAAGAAGATGTGAGTGAAGGGACCCCTCACCTTAGAAGAACCTAGTACTGGTAGTTGTTGCATCATTCAGAAGCTCTGGTTCGTAGAAGGGAATCTTGCGTCTGTAATGCGAAAAAAGAAATGGTGTGCGTTAGTATATTGCAACTGGCAAGCATTTCTCAGCCGTGCCAAAAAGTGTAGCATCTATGGATAAGCAATATGGACTAACAGTAACAGTAGTACACCAGTACTTCCTAAAAAAGTGGCTTGTTAATGTTTGTGGACCGCTTGTACGCAGCGCGTAGACTAGACAGTAGCAGTGTGAGGCAAGTTATGTGGGCTCAAAGGTGTCTTAAGAAGCTGCACGGTAAAGGTAACGTCACATGTGCAAAAATAAAAGCCACAAAGGTAAAATGGTAGCATGGCTAGGGCTAATTAAGCAAAGGCTACAATGATCATATATAACTATTAGTGTCTACTCTACTACTACCTGATTTGTCCTAGTGATGTATGTTAGTATTAACTCATTTTTCAACCTTGCTACTGATCAATAGGGGGAGGTGTATATGACGCCTAATAAATGTGTAATGTTTTCTAGGCGCACTACCGACCACCATTGCCGGGGCCAGCGAAGGCGACGCGGAGGGCGAGGATGCGGCAGTTGCTGCAGATAGCAACGGAGCAGTAGGGGGAGTGGCAGCACCAGTGGCGGGCGGTGGTAAGTTAGATTCATAATCCTTAACCATTGTTGAACTTGACAGTACACTCACTGCAAGGGTGTACTGTATGTATATATGTATACTGTACAGTTGTGACTTATGGCCCCATTAGGATGGTTGGCGACGCGTATTGCCCCTGCCGGGCCGGCTGGAATTCACTGCCGACACCGCAGGGGCAAACCTCCCGCCATCCCTGTAGAAAATATTCAGACATGTCGACCAGGCGGAAAAGGGTTCAATATGGCGGTGGTGTCTCTCTCACCACACCGCCAGCCATATAATCTGCATTTTGGAATGCCTTTGCGTGGCGGCATTGCCGTCCACCACGGAAAGGCATGCAGACATTGCAGAGTATGCTTGGGGGCCCCCATGGAGGGTACCTACCTATGCTATGGTACCCCCCCGCCTTTCAAAGCAAAACGTGACAGGCTCCGTGCGGGGCCCGTCATGTTGTGCTTGGAAAAGCGTTACAACAAACAAATGATGGACGGAATGCTGACAATGCAGACATTCTCCCCAAGTCAAGAGATCTGGGTTAAATCCATCGTTCTTTTGCCCACTACGCCACCCCAGTTCAGACATGGCCATATGCAAATCAGTCTTGACCCTGTGCCTCATGGGAACAGTCCAGCCCGAACTGCCAAGCCATGTCTTCCCTGGACCGGAATCAAGCATCCTAGGACCGGTTTCTGGCTATCAGCCGTCATCAGCCAGGATAGCTTGACTCCAGTGGCGTAGTGAGCACGGGTCCCACGTCTGGGAATACCCATCCCACTTAGGGTGAAAAGCGTTACAACAAACAAATGATGGACGGAATGCTGACAATGCAGACATTCTCCCCCAGTCAAGAGATCTGGGTTAAATCCATCGTTCTTTTGCCCACTACGCCACCCCAGTAAAGACATGGCCATATGCAAATCAGTCTTGACCCTGTGCCTCATGGGAACAGTCCAGCCCGAACTGCTAAGCCATGTCTTCCCTGGACCGGAATCAAGCATCCTAGGACCGGTTTCTGGCTATCAGCCATCATCAGCCAGGATAGCTTGACTCCAGTGGCGTAGTGAGCACGGGTCCCACGTTTGGGAATACCCATCCCACTTAGGGCGAAAAGCGTTACAACAAACAAATGATGGACGGAATGCTGACAATGCAGACATTCTCCCCCAGTCAGGAGATCTGGGTTAAATCCATCGTTCTTTTGCCCACTACACCACCCCAGTTCAGACATGGCCATATGCAAATCAGTCTTGACCCTGTGCCTCATGGGAACAGTCCAGCCCGAACTGCCAAGCCATGTCTTCCCTGGACCGGAATCAAGCATCCTAGGACCGGTTTCTGGCTATCAGCCGTCATCAGCCAGGATAGCTTGACTCCGGTGGCGTAGTGAGCACGGGTCCCACGTCTGGGAATACCCATCCCACTTAGGGCGAAAAGCGTTACAACAAACAAATGATGGACGGAATGCTGACAATGCAGACATTCTCCCCCAGTCAAGAGATCTGGGTTAAATCCATCTTTCTTTTGCCCGCTACGCCACCCCAGTTCAGACATGGCCATATGCAAATCAGTCTTGACCCTGTGCCTCATGGGAACAGTCCAGCCCGAACTGCCAAGCCATGAGTCCCTTGCTGTCCATGCCACTGGAATCAAGCTCTCCTGGCTGACGAGGGCTGAAAGCCCGAAACCGGTCCTAGGATGTTTGTTTCCAGTCCAGGGAGGACCTGGCTTGGCAGTTCGGGCTGGACTGTTCCCATGGGGCACAGGGTCAAGACTGATTTGCATATGGCTGGGTTCAAACTGGAATGGCATGGTGAGCAAAAAAACGATGGATTTAGGCCCAGATCTCTGTACTGGGGTGAATGTATGACATTGTTCTGCATTCTGTCCATCAATTGTTGTTTTTGCATTTGTCACCCCGAGTGGGAAGGGTATGCTCAGACGTGAGTCCCTTGCTCTCCATGCCACTGGAATCAAGCTATCCTGGCTGACGAGGGCTGAAAGCCCGAAACCGGTCCTAGGATGTTTGTTTCCAGTCCAGGGAGGACCTGGCTTGGCAGTTCGGGCTGGACTGTTCCCACGGGGCACAGGGTCAAGAATGATTTGCACATGGCTGGGTTCAAACTGGAATGGCATGGTGAGCAAAAAAACGATGGATTTAGGCCCAGATCTCTGTACTGGGGTGAATGTATGACATTGTTCTGCATTCTGTCCATCAATTGTTGTTTTTGCATTTGTCACCCCGAGTGGGAAGGGTATGCTCCGACGTGAGTCCCTTGCTCTCCATGCCACTGGAATCAAGCTATCCTGGCTGACGAGGGCTGAAAGCCCGAAACCGGTCCTAGGATGTTTGTTTCCAGTCCAGGGAGGACCTGGCTTGGCAGTTCGGGCTGGACTGTTCCCATGGGGCACAGGGTCAAGACTGATTTGCATATGGCTGGGTTCAAACTGGAATGGCATGGTGAGCAAAAAAACTATGGATTTAGGCCCAGATCTCTGTATTGGTTTTGTGCTTGGAAAAGCAGCACAACATTTTAGCATTGCGTTCAGAAAAGCCAACCAGAATGTAAAAAAAAAAAAACAGGGTGCGCCCGCCACTGTGCCGGGCGCATCATCCTAATTAATTGTCCCCACGGGACCCCCACCCTTTTTAGCAGTCGGATGGCGTAAGTAAGTATGAGTTGTTGGAGACGTTTGAAGAGTGAACTAGAAGACTAGAATTCCCTTTAATTGGTATAGGACTAGGAGCCGGAGTATTGAGTAACCAATGGCCTCATCTATCTGATTTCAACTCCGCTTTGAAAGTTTTATGGAGAAGAGCACCTGGTGCACTGTTCAACTAAAAAGTGTAAGACAGGTGGAAGGAAGAAGGACGGGCGACATTTAAAATGTTATGTACTACTGTTCTTTATTTTATAGTGCTACTCTACCATGCCACTATGTGTATAAATAATTACCTTGTCCTACTGTTTTATGAAGACTATATTTTACAATTGTCTTGTTTTTTTCTTTTTGATACACAGCTACTCCGAAACTCAACCGGAAGGAGTTGGCCGCCAAGGCACGGCGCCGGAAGCTGGAGGCAATCCAGCGGGAATACCGGCGGCTGGTGGTCCTAGCCGAGGAGGAGGAGGAGACTGCGGCATCAATTGTTCAAGCCTCCTCCAGTGCCCCGGGCCCCAGCCACCGCCCTCCAGCGGTACGGCGCCACCGTCTGGCGGCTGCCCGCCGCCACCGTGCCATCTCCGGTGCCCCCCCCCCACTGTGGCTGCAACTGCCGCGGCCGTAGACGCCGCGTCGCCCGTTTAGAGGACGAGATGCGCCAGATGCGTGTCCTCCTCCAGTCCCACCCCACCAGTTAGTCCCTGTCACTGCCCCTTTTTTAATTCTTGTTCGTTTGGGCGTTACAGACTTTTTTCTACTATGGACAGTGGTTGGGGTTAGGGAGGGGGGTGGGTCAGCTTTTGTGGGTTTAGTTTATTTTTGTTAGGGTAAATTAAATATATTTTTCTGTGTTACATGCAATGTTGTTAATGTTTTGTAGGTTGGGTCACTGTTTTACATCACACTGTTTCCTTGCTGGTGCATGGCCGCCCATAGCCTGTGTTTGATTTCAATAATTTGCTGACTGTATAAGACACAAACAGATAGATGCGACACACCTCACTCATTGACTGGTCCTTCTAGTACTTTCAGTCTGTCCTCTAGTCTATGCATTCTTTGGAGTGGTGTGTGAAAATGAAATCATTGACAACATGTCCATTATTAATTCTGCCTCCCCCAAACTTCTCTTTTACCGGTGCTTGATGTTTATGTCCAACTGTTGCACAGCACTGGCTGCATGGTGAAGATGGTTTCCTTTTTCATACATGCCATGATTGGGGTGGTGGTGGTGGTGGTGGTAGTATAGTAGTAGTAGTAGACACTGGCAGGGCGGCAGCATTTCCAAAAAAAGAAAAGGAGACAGTCAATCGCCTTTGAGAGACTGTTAGAGGAGTAGTTGAATGAAGTACAGTACAGAACTTACCGAGCAACAATAATATGCTCACTTATTTGACAAAAAAACTGAATGGTGGTTAGGAAGATAGCCTACTAGACAGAGTTACAAACTATAGTTGTGTTGAGTCACTTGACTATGCCTACAGTCTAACAGTTAGTGCTGTATATGAGGAATGACAACAAACAAATCCAATCAATGCCGGCAATTCATGCTGAGGTATATGTTCCTTTGTTAAATAAAATTAAATAACCTCTGAAATATCCTACTCATGGGTGGCCAAGCAGAAGAAGATAATCGCTCTGCCTTCAAATTGAAGTAGTGTTGCTTTCACCACATCCGCCCCAGCAAGTGTGTGATTAAGTATTGACGTACATTTAATTTAGTTACACCTCGACAATAAGTCACACAGCCCGGGGGAAGAGGGTTAGGGTTTGTTGAATGGATGGGAAGGGGGTTTTTGGGAAAGGTTTGACATAGAAAAACAGTATGCATACATAGACAAACAAACGACAATCATTGAAGACTACCATATCCATATGTTAAAGGAGAAAAAGGCAATGCATGCATGATGATGAGAGACCCGGATTACATACACTTCTAGTTCTTGTTCTGTTGTTCAGGCCTTAATACTTTAACAGATAGCAAATAGAAATTTTAAATATTGGTAGGGAAGAATCGTAAACACAGAGCAAACATAACGATGATTGATAATAACAACTCCAAGAACACACTGTTGTAAAGATTGTATACAAGATAATAATCAAATTATTTAAAAGAAGTTAAAAGTGGATACTGTTACTGTCTTATCCTGGTCAAAAATGTGGACTGGATTTTTGCATCTCGGCAGTCCTCTTGCTCCTCTCGTCTCGTCCATCAATCTTGGGTGTGTCGCCTCGCCACTCGCCACTGCCCGGCTGGAAAAAAAAGGTGATTGATTGGTAAGGTAATTAATATGCATTGTAATGTTTTACAAAGTTTTGGGCAAGGCCCAGCCTGTAATTTTAGATGGAAAATCAAAGGGTATATTGAGAAAGAAAGTGAAAACAAATGCACAAGTGATGGGGTAGTGCAACAAGAACACTTTCCAAGGTGGCATGTATGCATATGCATCATCTCTACTCTAGTTTTTTTCCAGCATTGACCTTCAACAGTAACAGGAGAGAGCAGGGCCACAGTGCTTAGCATTAGCACATCCTACGTTAACACTTTAGAGTCCTTTTTTTTTTCTCTCAAAGAGTTGGACAAACGCAAAGCACATTATCCATTCCAAACATAGCATTTTACAGTTTAAGTTAGTAAAATCAATGCACTGCAGTCATCCCACCGCTACACTCTATTCAACTTCTACACAGACATTTGGGTCTGCTGTGGTTGTTGTTGACGTGTTTACCTTTAGGCTTTTCCGTTTTATGCCACTCCTGAAACATCCTCCTGACTTCATCATCATCTCTGATACTTTTACTGACTGACTGAAGATCGGCCTGCAGTATAAGTATAATTTTTATGACACAACAAGAGTAGAAATATAAATATTACTGACTTGAGTCATTCTTTATTGTGTACAGAAAGATAGATTACTACAAGTACACTTTGACATCACTTTGTGCACAACAAACAACGCAAACACAAAGACCAATAGCTCAGAGTCAGGTGTCCAATGCATGCCATTAATTGTCATCATTCATTACCTGTTCCTTCGCATCTTAAGTTAACGGGCCATCTCTTTCGCCATCATCATGATGGACGGTGCTGTTGTGTCACAGTCATTTGCATTGCGCAGATTGAGTGAGTCCCCTTCCTGTATTGAAATAAAAGCAATGTATCACCAAGATGCAGGAGAAGTCCACATTTCTTATTTGCAAGAAGGGGAAAATTAGTGTGTTCTGTAGAAAGTTGATTAGTGGCAGTGCACAATTACATAAATTCATGCGCAACAAACACAACGAAATCTACATCATTCAGTCTGCGATTCTGCGGCCAATGCATGGCAGCCATCAATCATTACCTTTTCCATCTCATCTTGTTAACGGGCCGTCTATTTCGCCATCATCATGATGGACGGTGCTGTTGTGTCACAGTCATTTGCATCGCCACTCGCCACTGCCCGGCTGGAAAAAAAAAGGTGATTGATTGGTAAGGTAATTAATATGCATTGTAATGTTTTACAAAGTTTTGGGCAAGGCCCAGCCTGTAATTTTAGATGGAAAATCAAAGGGTATATTGAGAAAGAAAGTGAAAACAAATGCACAAGTGATGGGGTAGTGCAACAAGAACACTTTCCAAGGTGGCATGTATGCATATGCATCATCTCTACTCTAGTTTTTTTCCAGCATTGACCTTCAACAGTAACAGGAGAGAGCAGGGCCACAGTGCTTAGCATTAGCACATCCTACGTTAACACTTTAGAGTCCTTTTTTTTTCTCTCAAAGAGTTGGACAAACGCAAAGCACATTATCCATTCCAAACATAGCATTTTACAGTTTAAGTTAGTAAAATCAATGCACTGCAGTCATCCCACCGCTACACTCTATTCAACTTCTACACAGACATTTGGGTCTGCTGTGGTTGTTGTTGACGTGTTTACCTTTAGGCAACAAACAACGCAAACACAAAGACCAATAGCTCAGAGTCAGGTATCCAATGCATGCCATTAATTGTCATCATTCATTACCTGTTCCTTCTTATCTTAAGTTAACGGGCCATCTCTTTCGCCATCATCATGATGGACGGTGCTGTTGTGTCACAGTCATTTGCATTGCGCAGATTGAGTGAGTCCCCTTCCTGTATTGAATTAAAAGCAATGTATCACCAAGATGCAGGAGAAGTCCACATTTCTTATTTGGAAGAAGGGGAAAATTAGTGTGTTCTGTAGAAAGTTGATTAGTGGCAGTGCACAATTACATAAATTCATGCGCAACAAACACAACAAAATCTACATCATTCAGTCTGCGACTCTGCGGCCAATGCATGGCAGCCATCAATCATTACCTTTTCCATCTCATCTTGTTAACGGGCCGTCTATTTCGCCATCATCATGATGGACGGTGCTGTTGTGTCACAGTCATTTGCATTGCGCAGATTGAGTGAGTCCCCTTCCTGTATTGAATTAAAAGCAACGTATCACCAAGATGCAGGAGAAGTACACACTTCGTATTTGCAAGAAGGGGAAAATTAGTGTGTTCTGTAGAAAGTTGATTAGTGGCAGTGCACAATTACATAAATTCATGCGCAACAAACACAACAAAATCTAAATTATTCAGTCTGCGATTCTGCGTCCAATGCATGGCATCAATCATTACCTGTTCCTTCATATTTTCAGTTAATGGCCAGTCTCACTCGGCTCTGAAAGGAGGATAGCTATAGTGGTCATCTGATTCACGGTCCACTTGTTTTGGAAGGACGAGGAAAGTTTGAATTTGTTGTTACCATCATCCAATCATCATTCATGAGGGAAATGGAATTGAGCAGGAGATTCAGTATGATCGAGCGGAGGAGCTGGATTCGGAGGACTGTACTGTCAAATGGCAGACACCTGAAACTTGTATATTAAATTAGAAGAGTAGAAGACGGTGATAATGGATTTGTGGCGATTCACAAGTTTATAACCGGAACGACAGACACATAAACAAAGGGGGAAAAAAAGGGAGGAAGACAGTAAGTGCGAGCCTAATTGTCAGGGAAGTATAGCTCGTCCTCAAACTCTGGGGGTTCTTCCAGTAGTAGGTAATCATCTGACACAATACTTCCGTCACCTGAGCCGCTGTCCTCATCTTCCTCTGTTGATTCATGCATTGTGTAATTCGGTGGTATGAAGTGCTGATTCATTTTGATCATTGTTAACCTCTCCACGTTTTTTGGAGATAGACTGGTCCTTCTCAATGTTACAATGGAACCAGCAGCACTGAAAACACATTCGGAAGAGACACTTGCGACAGGGCAAGCCAGATAGCTTATCACCAGCCTGCTGAGCTGTGGCCATTCAGACCTTTTCCTATACCAATACTGCAATGGGTTTTGATCAACGTACACCTCTGTTGGGTCGTCCAGATAGGCCTGGACCATCCACTCAATGTTCAGGGTTGCTGATGGTAAGCTTTTGTGCTGTTTTTTCTGTGCATCAGCACTGTACTTGCAATAGCCCATCTTTACATACCAATCCTGTAATGATGATGATTGTACTCGGCCTAATGATCCAGTTTTTGTTTCTGTAGTCGATAGTGATGGTGAGTGTTGTGATTGTGAGCCAACCGCACTGCCCTCAGCCGACGAAGTTGCACTTGATTCTGCATGGCCTGCTTCAGTATCAGTACTTGTTGTGGGTTGATGTGGCGGGCTTTTAATTAGCAGCCCTTCGTTTTCAAACTTAATGGCTGCTTCAGCTATACAACTTTTGTAGCGGGCAACATCATTGTCGGAAAAAGCAAGGAATAGTCCTAATTTTGCACGTGGATCCAGAATTGTGGCACAAATGTAATGTTCTTGTGACAAAATTTTATTTTGTGTCCTTACATTTTCTGATAAGCGCCTGGATAAGCTCTCCACCAAGTCATGGGCTTGCCTTCTGTCCTCTACACCTTTGTAGGATTCAGACACATTATTCAGCTCATGCTCTAGCATTTGCAACAATGGGATAGCTTGGCCCATTGTACAGTCCTCCTTGCTGACTTCACGTGTGAAGACCTCAAAAGGAGACAGCATCTCAGTCAGGCATTTAATTAGGGTCCATTGCTCCCTCTCAAGGGTCATGCCTTTAACACTAGCATCACTGCTTCTGTACCAGACATATTCATGGAGTGACCTGTGCTGTTCGTACAGACGATCAAGCATGTAATACGTTGAGTTCCAACGTGTTGCCACCTCCTGGATGAGTGCCTTGACTGGCATCCTAAATTCACGTTGGATGATCCTCAGCTGCTTCCGAGATTTAAAAGAATGGCTGAAATGAGTGCATATTCTTCGGCAGATGGCCAGTAAATTACTGACTATGGGTTCTTTTTTCAGAAAGTCTTGCACTATAATGTTTATGCAGTGTGCCAAACGCGGAACCCTGAAATAGGAACCAAGTTCCATGGCCTTAAGTACATTACTGCCATTGTCTGTGGCAACAAAACCAATACCAAGCCTTCTGGGCCGCAGCCATTCCAAAACCTTGGTGCGAAACTCTTCTAAAATGTTTTCAGCCGTATGAGATTTCTCCATGGCGAACATGGCTACAGTTGCATGTTTCCGAGTACCTTCAAAAATCGCAGCTGTGTCAACAACACCTCGTGCAGATAGTTTATCTCTAACCCCCACAAAAGAGATCCAGTGTGCAGTGATGCACATGTAATCTGTGGCTTGGCAACTGCTCCACATGTCTGTTGTCAGGTGGATATTGTGCACAGCACTCTGCTGCAAACCGTGACCAACCAATTCCAGCACATCATGATGTAGTGCCGGAACAGAAATTCTTGCGAAATAGGACCGGCTGGGAACTTTCCATTTCGGGCAGATGGCAGACAAAAATTCAAGGAAACCCACCCCCTCCACAAATGAAAAAGGAAGAAGGTCCAGCGCTAACATTTTAGCCAGCTTCGCATTGTACAATCGTGCCGTTGGGTGGTTGCGTTGGAACTGCCCCTCCAACCTAAACATGCTCTCAATGGGAGGCTGGCTTACTTTCCTTAGTGGTGCTCTTTTCATTAACCCACTAAGGCTCAACGATACAGATTGTCTCAGTGAGGTACTCGCCGGTCGCCTTGGTGTCTCACCCACACTCTGAGTATGGCTCTTACTGCGGTGCCACTCTGATGTTACTGAGGAGGATGTGGGCGTTACCACTGCAGTGACAGCACTACTGGAGACAGGGCTAGAAATGCCTCCCTGTTCTTCACCTGCCACCACAATAATATCGCTCCCTGATTCTGAATCCTGACCAACTTCAATGGGTTTAGTTTTCCTACTTTCTTTTAACTTAAGTAGGTGATCCTCCCACATGATAGTGTGGTGTATTCTGAGATGACTTGCTTGTCCTCCGGTACCATAGTTTGTACCAAGCTTACCACGCCGAACACCTTGCCGACAAATTGAGCATATAGCAACGTTCTCCTCCTTGGCGCTAACAGAAAAGAAGTCCCAAACTGGGGAGGAGAAATTTCTGGCACTGCTGGATGTGCCACTTTCAACACCAGATGAACTTGAGGGGGTGCTTGAAAATATGTGACCCTGTCCACCTACACTGTGACTTTTACTACCACTTCCTACTGAGATGGTTGAGCTGGATGTAGGTCCCTGCCGGGCCTTGGAAAATATGGCAGCTGGAGGTAGTGGTGGTGTAACCTGTGTTGGTGAGATCCGTGCTACATCCCGCTCAGTAGCAGCCTTTCTGGATAGGGTGAGAATGTTGGTCTCCAATCCCTTTGGGGCGGGAGTAATGTGCGTGATGACTGGCTCGTCTTCATCAACATCATCGCCCCCCTCTTCCACATCTACCTCCATAACTCTAAGTTTTTCTGGGACCTTCCTTTTCAGAAGCATTGTCTTGTGGCGTATATCACTCTCAGACCGAGCTGGTGGTACCCAAGTGTCATCACGATCATCAGAAGCGGGGCTTGAAGAAGAAGATGATGGACTAAGCCTCCTTTTCCTTGCTGGTCATCTGGAAGACAACAGATCTTCTGAAACAGTGGTTTGACTTTGCTCCACTTTGTCTGCAGGAAGCTCGATTTCCTGAAATGCTCCTACGTCAGGAGCAACAACTACTATGGTGGGCTGTTGCGGCGGCTGCTGCTGTTCTTGTTGCGGCGGCTGCTGCTGTTCTTGCTGCGGCGGCTGCTGCTGTTCTTGTTGCGGCGGCTGCTGCTGCTGTTCTTGTTGCGGCGGCTGCTGCTGCTGTTCTTGTTGTGGCGGCTGCTGCTATTCTTGTTGCGGCGGCTGCTGCTGTTCTTGTTGCGGTGGCTGCACACTGATCTGCTGAGTTTGCGCCTGCGTTGAACTTGATTGTGTACTACTTTGCGGTAATGACATTTCTTCAACATCGCTGCTCGTTAGTAGACTGGCTACCTCTGCGACACTAAAGCCCTTGGGCCTAGGTTGGTGGGGTTGGACCGCTGTGCTGCTCCCAGCTTGGTTCCCGGACAACGCTTTGGTGCCAAAAAAAACATTGGCCGGCACACCACCAGTCGTGGTTAATGGCACTTGCTTTTTCTGTTCCTTCTTCTCACCGGCAACTTTCTTGGTACTGGACCTGGTACCTTTCTTTGGGGCCATCTTCTTCAGATGTCAGGCAGGATGCAGATGCACAACAAGTTCTGGTCTCACGTGGACGTGATGCGCAGCAGGACTTCTGTCTGGCTGGCAGTACAACGGGTAGCCGGGTGATGCTGATGACACCTCCTACTCTGTCTTTTGTGAACCTAAAAGCAAATAAGACAGGAGAAGAACATCAGTGAAATATTGCATTTGTTGTTGTGGTTCAGTTACTTAGTACTGTACTAGTGCAAACAAAAGATAGTCTAGCCATTATGACTTTTTTTTTTTAACTAGAGCTATGTTATACTACTAGTACTGTGTACAGCCACACACTACACTCTCAGAAAGGATAGGTAAGTTAATAATAAACAACAAAATAAAACTTTAATGGAAGTGGGGTGGACCATTGCATTATTTGAGCATCTCAGCATCCATGGAGCTGCTGCTGGCAAAGGGTGTGGATGGATGGAAGCAGTAAGCCAAAGAGCCAATAGGAAAACCATGCAGGCCTATGGCAAAAGCAGGACTCTAATAACTCACAGTCCAAACACCAAAAAAGGCCACCACCCACATGGACACACACAAATCACAAACAAGCCGGGGTCCTGGGAACCACCAGGAGCTGACAAAAGGCCTATAAAAGCCAGGTAAAGGATGCCTGCTAAAGCACACTGCTCTGCCTTTTTAATGCAACAAAATGTAAATACGAACATTCACAGGCCCCAAAAAGCTCTGCAGGGTGCATGCATTGCACACCAACACACCAGACACATACAAAAAAGCATGTCTTTAAGACAACCAACATCAGAAAGGCCACCCCAAAAAACACACTTCCCCAACTCAATCCAATGCCATCCATGCCCTAAATGATGTCTAAATTCAGCAGATCACACAGAAAACACTTGATTAATAAAGCTATGGCTACCTGCTCTGATCCTAGTGGATGAAAAAGCAGGCATGTTGGCAGACAAGGCCAGGCAAGCTTGCAGGCCTAGGCCTCAAAATGGCCACCAGCCACATGGCCAGGCCCAACATCACAAAGGCCACCCCCAAAAAACACACTTCCCCAACTCAATGCAATGCCATCCATGCCCTAAATGATGTCTAAATTCAGCAGATCACACAGAAAACACTTGATTAATAAAGCTGTGGCTACCTGCTCTGATCCTAGTGGATAAAAAAGCAGACCTGTTGGCAGACAAGGCCAGGCAAGCTTTCAGGCCTAGGCCTCAAAATGGCCACCAGCCACATGGCCAGGCCCAACAACATCACAAAGGCCACCCCCAAAAAACACACTTCCCCAACTCAATGCAATGCCACCCATGCCCTAAATGATGTCTAAATTCAGCAGATCACACAGAAAACACTTGATTAATAAAGCTGTGGCTACCTGCTCTGATCCTAGTGGATGAAAAAGCAGGCCTGTTGGCAGACAAGGCCAGGCTAGCTTGCAGGCCTAGGCCTCAAAATGGTCACCAGCCACATGGCCAGGCCCAACAACATCACAAAGGCCACCCCAAAAAAACACACTTCCCCAACTCAATACAATGCCATCCATGCCCTAAATGATGTCTAAATTCAGCAGATCACACAGAAAACACTTGATTAATAAAGCTGTGGCTACCTGCTCTGATCCTAGTGGATGAAAAAGCAGGCCTGTTGGCAGACAAGGCCAGGCAAGCTTGCAGGCCTAGGCCTCAAAATGGCCACCAGCCACATGGCAAGGCCCAACATCACAAAGGCAACCCCCAAAAAACACACTTCCCCAACTCAATCCAATGCCATCCATGCCCTAAATGATGTCTAAATTCAGCAGATCACACAGAAAACACTTGATTAATAAAGCTGTGGCTACCTGCTCTGATCCTAGTGGATGAAAAAGCAGGCCTGTTGGCAGACAAGGCCAGGCAAGCTTGCAGGCCTAGGCCTCAAAATGGCCACCAGCCACATGGCCAGGCCCAACAACATCACAAAGGCCACCCCCAAAAAACACACTTCCCCAACTCAATCCAATGCCATCCATGCCCTAAATGATGTCTAAATTCAGCAGATCACACAGAAAACACCTGATTAATAAAGCTGTGGCTACCTGCTCTGATCCTAGTGGATGAAAAGGCAGGCCTGTTGGCAGACAAGGCCAGGCAAGCTTGCAGGCCTAGGCCTCAAAATGGTCACCAGCCACATGGCCAGGCCCAACAACATCACAAAGGCCACCCCCAAAAAACACACTTCCCCAACTCAATGCAATGCCATCCATGCCCTAAATGATGTCTAAATTCAGCAGATCACACAGAAAACACTTGATTAATAAAGCTGTGGCTACCTGCTCTGATCCTAGTGGATGAAAAAGCAGGCCTGTTGGCAGACAAGGCCAGGCAAGCTTGCAGGCCTAGGCCTCAAAATGGCCACCAGCCACATGGCCAGGCCCAACAACATCACAAAGGCCACCCCCAAAAAACACACTTCCCCAACTCAATCCAATGCCATCCATGCCCTAAATGATGTCTAAATTCAGCAGATCACACAGAAAACACTTGATTAATAAAGCTGTGGCTACCTGCTCTGATCCTAGTGGATGAAAAAGCAGGCCTGTTGGCAGACAAGGCCAGGCAAGCTTGCAGGCCTAGGCCTCAAAATGGCCACCAGCCACATGGCCAGGCCCAACAACATCACAAAGTCCACCCCCAAAAAACACACTTCCCCAACTCAATGCAATGCCATCCATACCCTAAATGATGTCTAAATTCATCAGATCACACAGAAGACACTTGATTAATAAAGCCGTGGCTACCTGCTCTGATCCTAGTGGATGAAAAAGCAGGCCTGTTGGCAGACAAGGCCAGGCAAGCTTGCAGGCCTAGGCCTCAAAATGGCCACCAGCCACATGGCAAGGCCCAACAACATCACAAAGGCAACCCCCAAAAAACACACTTCCCCAACTCAATCCAATGCCATCCATGCCCTAAATGATGTCTACATTCAGCAGATCACACAGAAAACACTTGATTAATAAAGCTGTGGCTACCTGCTCTGATCCTAGTGGATGAAAAAGCAGGCCTGTTGGCAGACAAGGCCAGGCAAGCTTGCAGGCCTAGGCCTCAAAATGGCCACCAGCCACATGGCCAGGCCCAACAACATCACAAAGGCAACCCCCCAAAAACACACTCCTCCAACTCAATCCAATGCCATCCATGCCCTAAATGATGTCTAAATTCAGCAGATCACACAGAAAACACTTGATTAATAAAGCTGTGGCTACCTGCTCTGATCCTAGTGGATGAAAAAGCAGGCCTGTTGGCAGACAAGGCCAGGCAAGCTTGCAGGCCTAGGCCTCAAAATGGCCACCAGCCACATAGCCAGGCCCAACAACATCACAAAGGCCACCCCCAAAAAACACACTTCCCCAACTCAATCCAATGCCATCCATGCCACAAATGATGTCTAAATTCAGCAGATCACACAGAAAACACTTGATTAATAAAGCTGTGGCTACCTGCTCTGATCCTAGTGGATGAAAAAGCAGGCCTGTTGGCAGACAAGGCCAGGCAAGCTTGCAGGCCTAGGTCTCAAAATGGCCACCAGCCACATGGCCAGGCCCAACAACATCACAAAGGCCACCCCCAAAAAACACACTTCCCCAACTCAATGCAATGCCATCCATGCCCTAAATGATGTCTAAATTCAGCAGATCACACAGAAAACACTTGATTAATAAAGCTGTGGCTACCTGCTCTGATCCTAGTGGATGAAAAAGCAGGCCTGTTGGCAGACAAGGCCAGGCAAGCTTGCAGGCCTAGGCCTCAAAATGGCCTCCAGCCACATGGCCAGGCCCAACAACATCACAAAGGCCACCCCCAAAAAACACACTTCCCCAACTCAATCCAATGCCATCCATGCCCTAAATGATGTCTAAATTCAGCAGATCACACAGAAAACACTTGATTAATAAAGCTGTGGCTACCTGCTCTGATCCTAGTGGATGAAAAAGCAGGCCTGTTGGCAGACAAGGCCAGGCAAGCTTGCAGGCCTAGGCCTCAAAATGGCCACCAGCTACATGGCCCGGCCCAACAACATCACAAAGGCCACCCCCAAAAAACACACTTCCCCAACTCAATGCAATGCCATCCATGCCCTAAATGATGTCTAAATTCAGCAGATCACACAGAAAACACTTGATTAATAAAGCTGTGGCTACCTGCTCTGATCCTAGTGGATGAAAAAGCAGGCCTGTTGGCAGACAAGGCCAGGCAAGCTTGCAGGCCTAGGCCTCAAAATGGCCACCAGCCACATGGCCAGGCCCAACAACATCACAAAGGCAACCCCCCAAAAACACACTTCCCCAACTCAATGCAATGCCATCCATGCCCTAAATGATGTCTAAATTCAGCAGATCACACAGAAAACACTTGATTAATAAAGCTGTGGCTACCTGCTCTGATCCTAGTGGATGAAAAAGCAGGCCTGTTGGCAGACAAGGCCAGGCAAGCTTGCAGGCCTAGGCCTCAAAATGGCCACCAGCCACATGGCCAGGCCCAACAACATCACAAAGGCAACCCCCCAAAAACACACTTCCCCAACTCAATCCAATGCCATCCATGCGCTAAATGATGTCTAAATTCAGCAGATCACACAGAAAACACTTGATTAATAAAGCTGTGGCTACCTGCTCTGATCCTAGTGGATGAAAAAGCAGGCCTGTTGGCAGACAAGGCCAGGCAAGCTTGCAGGCCTAGGCCTCAAAATGGCCACCAGCCACATGGCCAGGCCCAACAACATCACAAAGGCCACCCCCAAAAAACACACTTCCCCAACTCAATCCAATGCCATCCATGCCCTAAATGATGTCTAAATTCAGCAGATCACACAGAAAACACTTGATTAATAAAGCTGTGGCTACCTGCTCTGATCCTAGTGGATGAAAAAGCAGGCCTGTTGGCAGACAAGGCCAGGCAAGCTTGCAGGCCTAGGCCTCAAAAAGGCCACCAGCCACATGGCCAGGCCCAACAACATCACAAAGGCCACCCCCAAAAACACACTTCCCCAACTCAATGCAATGCCATCCATGCCCTAAATGATGTCTAAATTCAGCAGATCACACAGAAAACACTTGATTAATAAAGCGGTGGCTACCTGCTCTGATCCTAGTGGATGAAAAAGCAGGCCTGTTGGCAGACAAGGCCAGGCAAGCTTGCAGGCCTAGGCCTCAAAATGGCCACCAGCCACATGGCCAGGCCCAACAACATCACAAAGGCCACCCCCAAAAAACACACTTCCCCAACTCAATCCAATGCCATCCATGCCCTAAATGATGTCTAAATTCAGCAGATCACACAGAAAACACTTGATTAATAAAGCTGTGGCTACCTGCTCTGATCCTAGTGGATGAAAAAGCAGGCCTGTTGGCAGACAAGGCCAGGCAAGCTTGCAGGCCTAGGCCTCAAAATGGCCACCAGCCACATGGCCAGGCCCAACAACATCACAAAGGCCACCCCCAAAAAACACACTTCCCCAACTCAATGCAATGCCATCCATGCCCTAAATGATGTCTAAATTCAGCAGATCACACAGAAAACACTTGATTAATAAAGCTGTGGCTACCTGCTCTGATCCTAGTGGATGAAAAAGCAGGCCTGGTGGCAGACAAGGCCAGGCAAGCTTGCAGGCCTAGGCCTCAAAATGGCCACCAGCCACATGGCCAGGCCCAACAACATCACAAAGGCAACCCCCCAAAAACACACTTCCCCAACTCAATTCAATGCCATCCATGCCCTAAATGATGTCTAAATTCAGCAGATCACACAGAAAACACTTGATTAATAAAGCTGTGGCTACCTGCTCTGATCCTAGTGGATGAAAAAGCAGGCCTGTTGGCAGACAAGGCCAGGCAAGCTTGCAGGCCTAGGCCTCAAAATGGCCACCAGCCCCATGGCCAGGCCCAACAACATCACAAAGGCCACCCCCAAAAAACACACTTCCCCAACTCAATCCAATGCCATCCATGCCCTAAATGATGTCTAAATTCAGCAGATCACACAGAAAACACTTGATTAATAAAGCTGTGGCTACCTGCTCTGATCCTAGTGGATGAAAAAGCAGGCCTGTTGGCAGACAAGGCCAGGCAAGCTTCCAGGCCTAGGCCTCAAAATGGCCACCAGCCACATGGCCAGGCCCAACAACATCACAAAGGCCACCCCCAAAAAACACACTTCCCCAACTCAATACAATGCCATCCATGCCCTAAATGTGCTTGAAAATGAAATACATTCAAAAAACAACAAAAGGAACAGTTGCTTCATCATGCACACACACACCCATGAGGCCATGCCCATGGCTAGCTTGGGCCTACTACTACTACCCACAAAATAAAAAAAATAAAAAAAGGAATGATGATAATTAATTATCAAAAATAAATTGTAGTTACAACAACTGCAATGCCCACAATCAAACAAACACAACAACCACTTACTTGTAAAATATCCTATTCCAAAAATCCTGAAATCCAATTGCAATTATGCAGCAGACAAAAAGAGTGATCTTTCCAGCTCCAAATCCAAAGGCAGAATGAGCAGGAGATGGACAAAGCACTGGGAGGAGCCTGCTGGACAGGAACAGGAAGTTGGAGATTCTGTGTCACTTCCTCCCTCTCTCCACCTTTTAAAAAAATGACTCCTTGCACAAAAAAGGAAAGCCAAATGTCAATGTAAGGAGTTCTTTTCATCCAAAATCAGCATTTGCAGATGGATTCATGCTGCTAGAGCCAATATTCCTCTCCAAATTGTAAATTTTACGTTGTTGAGTTCTCGAGCTTCACATTACTTCCGCCGGCGTGTCGAAAACGACATGATCGCGTTCTCTTCTTTGTCCCTGTCACGTTGGATGTGACGTGTTCGGGGTCTCTTTCTCCTGTTCGCGTTCGATTACACGTGCCCGCGTCCTCATCCTCTGGCTCGCGATGTAGAATGACATGTTCGAGATCTCAATCTTCTCATACTCGCGCGGTGCATGATCGCATGAAGAAAGACGTGATCGCGCGACAAATGACGTGATCGCGTGACAAATGACGTTAATGCGGCCGCGAACTGTCGCGAGACAGCGCAAAATGGCTACCAAAATCCAACATCTCGTGGAGAACGCGACCGGGTCAAGAAAACTTGACGGCGAACGCGGGGTTTCAGGTAAGGCGATCGCGCGAACGCGAGAATGTATTTTTTTACAGCGCGAGCAAGAAACAAATTATCGCTAAGCTGCGGAATGCGGAAATTTTGACATTTTCGCGCTTTCCGCGGAACGTGAAAATGCCAAAATATCGCAATTTCCGCGAACAGAACGGAATTTTGGCACAGGCCTAATCCTAACAACAAATACTCATGCAGCACAGCAAGTATGATGAAACACCTAAGGACCCTTCATCCAAACAATCTTGCACAAGAAGAGTGCAAACAGATGAGAAACACTCCTGTTCTGTATCTGTAAAAAAGAATCACAAATAAAGGTATATTAATAACTTTCAAAATTATACTATTCCATTACTGTACAAACACATTTTATATAAATACTGATTAAGAAACTATGTCCCTGAATCACAAGTGTGACGATGGTTAAAACACTACATGCATAGTGCATACTACTTTGAAACAGTTCATGCCCTAAAGCCTACCTCACTAAGGGCCATATGTAGGTAGGGACACATTTACCACTTCATAAATACCGAATTTTACCGATTCGGTATTTATGAAGTGGTAAATGATATGTAGGTAATTGGTCGGTAAATATTACCGATTCGGAATAATTCGGTAATTACCAAATTGGTATTTACCGATTCGGTAATGAGGCATACCTTCCCATTGATGGGAAGGTATGCCTCATTACCGATTCGGTAAATACCGATTCGGTAATGGGGGGAACACATGCAAGGGTGGCAGGGTGTCACATTGACACCCTGTTGCACCCCTGAAACGGCCATGTGTGCACATGTGGCACACATACATGCCCGAAGGGCATGTATGTCTGCCACATTGCACACTTGCAGGCGCTATAAAATGCATTTCACCATCCATACTTTATTTACCACCAACTATTAGTTGGTGGTAAATACCGACTCCAAACATCACCCACACACTCCCCCTACATCTCATTTCTGTATTCGGAATTTACCGAATCGGTAAAATTACCGAATCGGTAATTTTACCGATTCGGTAAATTCCGAATACAGAAATTGTCCCCCTACATACCAAAAGCCAAAATACCGGTCGGTAACGGTATAATTACCGAAAATCGGCCGTTACCGACCGGTATTTGGCTTCCTACATGAGGCCCTAAAAGTCTACATGCTAACTGACTAAAAGATTACAGTACTATAAAGAGACACACTGGGTGAGTGACAGGGTGTTTGCTAGAAGAGTATGAATACGAACTAGGGAATTGAAGGTGTGAAACACAACTGTGTAGGTGATAAGAGGACTGCATGCATAGTGAATAGGCATTTGAAGCAGTCTATGTGCTAAGGCCTGGCTCACTGCATGACTACTTGTGTACTGACTGAATGATTAGAGTACAGCAAGGAGAGTGCCTAGGTGAATTTATAAGTGCTAGGCTTTTCCCACAGGGAATGGATTAGTACTTGGTACTGAATGGGTCACTAGAGGAGTGCAAAGGCAGTGACAAGATGTTTGCTGGACTGTATGGATACTGACTAGGAAATTGAAAGTATGAAAGACAAGTGTCTAGGTGGTTAGAAGAATGCATGCATAGTGCATAGGGGTTTCAGCAGTCCATGTGCTAAGGCCTGGCTCAGTGCATGAAAACTTAGTCACTGACTGAATGATTAAAGTACTGCCAAGATAATATCTTGGTGAATTTATAAGTGTTTGAGTTTTCGCACAGTGAATGGATTAGTACATGATGCTGAATGGGTCACTAGAAGACTGCAAAGGGAGTGACAGGGTGTTTCCTGGAAGTGTATGGATACTGACTAGGGAATTGAAGGTGTGAAAAACAATTGTGTAGGTGGTTAGAGGACTGCATGCATAGTGGATAGGGGTTTGAAGCAGTCCATATACTAAGGCCTGGGTCACTGGATGAGTACTTGGGTACTGACTGAATGATTAGAGTACTGCAAGGAGAGTGCCTTGGTGAATTTATTAGGGTTTGGCACAGTGAATGGATTAGTACATGATGCTGAATGGGTCCCTAGAGGAGTGCAATGGGAGTGACAGGGTGTTTGCTGGAAGTGAATGGATACTGACTGGGGAATTGAAGGTGTTAAAGACAAGTGTGTAGGTGGTTAGAGGACTGCATGCATAGTGGATAGGGGTTTGAAGAAGTCCATGTGCTAAGGCCTGGCTCAGTGCATGAATACTTAGGCAGTGACTGAATCATTAGAGTACTGGAAATAGAGTGTCTTGGTGAATTTATAAGTGTTTGGGTTTTGGCACAGTGAATGGATTAGTACATGCTGTTGAATGGGTCTCTAGAGGACTGCAAAGGGAGTGACAGGGTGTTTCCTGGAAGTGTATGGATACTGACTAGGGAATTGAAGGTGTAAAAGACAAGTGTATAGTATGTTAGAAGACTACATGCATACTGCATAGACATTTGAAGCAATCTATTTGGTACTTAGAAACTGACTAAATAATCAGACTACTTCTAGGACAGTGCTTAGGTAAAACTTTTAAATTTTCAGTTCTGCCACAGTGAACAGAATAGTACATGGTACTGCACCTTAGTGTCAAACCCTGACTCATTTTATCAATGCATAAGCAAAGACTAGCTTCTAATGCTACTAAAACTTGACAACATGACAGGCTTTAAAAGAGTTAGCTGCTAAAAAATACACAATGTTACCAAATGCTTCTCTCACAGTGGTTCCCAAATGCACAGAGACTCACAGTGTGATTCTGGACAACAACCACTATACCTAGTACCTAGGAGTTTACCAAAAATCATTCACTACTGTGGAAGTGGTAAGGGAACTGCACACAATCTTCATATTTCAGGACTGCACTTTTGTGTCAAAGCCTGACTCATTTAATCAAAGCATAAGCAAAGACTGGCTTCTAATGCTACTAAAACTTGACAACATGACCGGTTTTAAAACAGTTATCTTTCAGCAAATACACAATGTTACCAAATGCTTCTCTCACAATCCTTACCCAAATGCACACAGACTCACAGTGTGATTTTAGACAATTAACACGATCCTAGGTGTTCACCAAAACTCATTCACTAGTCTAGAAGAGTTAATGGCACTGAACACAATCTACATATTTAAGTACAGCACATCAGTGTCAAAGCATGACTCATTTAATCAACGCATAAGCAAAGACTGGATTCTAATGCTACTAAAACTTCACAACATGACAGGTTTTAAAAAAGTTATCTGTCAGCAAATACATGATGTCACCAAATGCTTCTCTCACACTGATCCCAAATATACACTAATTCACACTGTGATTCTAGACAAGCACCACTATCCCTAGGAGTTTACCAAAACTCATTCACTACAGTGCAAGTGGTAAGGGAACTGCACACAATCTACATATTTCAGGACTGCACTTTTCTGTCAAAGCCTGACTCATTTAATCAAATCATAAGCCATAACTATCTTCTAATGCTACTAAAACTTCACAACATGACAGGTTAAAACAGTTATCTGTCAGCAAATACACGATGTTACCAAATGCTTCTCTCACAGTGGTTCCCAAATGCACACAGACTCACTGTGTGATTCTAGACAAACAACACTATCCCTTGCACTATACCAAAACACATTTCTTTATCTAGAAGTAGTACTACATTTTAGTATAGAAACATAACATAACTTATTTCACAAATTCATAAACAATGACTGGTTTCTAATTCTACCAAAATATAAAAACAGCACAGTTATCTGTCTGCAAACACATGAAAAACACAAATGCTTATTACAGAATGGTTTCTACATGCACACACACTGTCAATAAGAATGTAGAGAAAAAAAGTACTCCCTACACTTTAGCAGGAGAAATACATTAGTCTGATTAAAATAAAAATAGTCTACATACATCCCCTCACAATTAAATAACTCATCTTTCAAGTTCTTTTGTAGATTAAGAAGGATATCAGTCACTCACCATATTTTCTTTTACAGAATCTCTGCACTGTGCACCTCTCAGCAAAAACAAAGAATGGAAAAGTTTCCCTTTCATTTTCCACACATATACATGTAAACATCAAATCACAATCCTTCACACATAAACTCAAAAGCAAACACACATTTCTATTGGTTAAACATTTCAACCCTTTCCAACTGAAAGACATTTCAACCCTTCCCCCAATCTGCCTTCTGCCTGTTACCATAGAAACAGGTCATGGAACACTGCACTAAGCACACAGGTCAAAAGTTCAGCACACAATGTTCTTGCACAAGAGAGGAAGTGTGCTTCACTTTTCAACATATCAGCTAATCATATATAATGTTCCTTACAATCTGTTTTTGTTAACCAATAAGAATCATACCTTTAAAAAACAGAAATATACACCCTACCTTTCAGTGTACAAAGTAGTCATACAACCAATGATTTCTTGTCTTTTTTAAAAAAAATTCCGTGGATCCGCGTACCCAAAGCGATAGGATGCGCGCACTGTGCGCGCATTTCGCGTTTTTTTTTTTTTTTTAACAGGGGGCCCCAGGGGGTCCTTCTGGGACCCCCTAAGCACCTCTAGAGGGTCAGAGTATTTCCACTCTGCCCCCTTTATATGTTTTACACACTTATTCCCCTTGCTTCTTCAGCCTTGCTTCTACCGAGGCAGGAAATGGCTGCCAACAGTTCCTGGTTTCGAATGTAGAGAGACACTCGACAGCCAATTAGCATTCAGCGCGCGATCGGGAGGGTGCACCCTCGGTTCGGGGAGGGTGCATGTACGGTGCGTGTACAGTCCACGGATCCTCGGCAGCCATAGATATTTATGTACTTTTAACTCTAATTTTCTCAGGAACTACTGAACGGATTCACACCATTTATGCAAAAGGCACGAGTCTGAACTGAGGACTTCTTCTTTACCAAATTTGGTGTCATTCCGTTCAGCGGTTCGGGCTGACAACAGATCCTATGGGAAATTGCATTGGGAAAAGCGCAGTTTGGGACCCCCCTTTTTTCTCGGCCCCCGCTTGATGTATCACCACAAAACTTTCAGGGTAGGAGCGGAGCGGAGCTGGACAAAAGTATGGAAAATTTCGCGAGGATTCGTCAACCGGCGCCAGACTTATTGGGAATAGAATGTTGCGGATTTCCTATGGAAAATAGGTCCTAACTATAACTACTGACTGGCGACCGCCAGTAGGTAATATATATATATATATATTCACTGAAAAAACACATAGGTTTCAGGGACGTTATAGTTAGAAATTAGCATTTAAAAACCTTAGAAATTCCCTGAAAAAACCACAGGTTTCAGGGACTTTATAGTTAGTTAGATATTTCACTCATACAAAGCCAGAGAAATTCCCCTGTTATAGTTAGTTCAGCTAACTATAACTCATGCCCCCGCAATGCACTGCTGATAACGTCACATATTACATAATTTATCACATGGTCAGTGACATCACTGATGACATCACTGGTAACATTTCAAATGACATCACTGAATGACATCATCCAGTGACTGTGTGTTTCTATAAAGTTTAAATATGTTTTATATATGCCAATGAGTGGGTGTTTAAGTGTCTGGATGGATGATTTAGTAGGTGCGTGACTGACTGTATAAGTGAGTGATTAAATGTGTCTTACTGAATGCATGGGTTAATGACTGATTCAGACATTCACACAGTTTAGTTTCTCAGTTGGTGTGTAAGCGGTTGTATGGCTTGGTGAGTAGCTAAATGAGGATCTATATGGGTTATTGATTGGTTGTCTGAGTAACTGTATGGGTGCCTGAGTGTCTGTGTGGGTGGGTGGGGGGGTGACTCTGTGTATAGATATGTGAGTGGATGATTCACTGGGTGTATGGTTTCAAGAGTGCATCTGTTAAGGGCTGTATGGGTGGGTGAGTGTGTGTATGGGTGTGTTGGTGAGTGAATGGATGCCTCAGTGGTACATGTGTGAGTAACTGCATATGTGAAAGGCAGTATATGTGAGTGTTGGAGTGCATAAATGACTATATGTGAGAGTGAGTGATTGTGAGAGTGGCTGTATGGATCATTGTGTGCTTGTATTAGTTATTATTTAAGAGTGTAAGTATGTGTTAGTATATGTTTGAATAACTGAGGTGGTGTGTGTATAACTGTATAGGTGAGTAAATGGGAGTGTGATTGATTCTTTGCATGACTGACTAGGTATGTGAGTAACTCTATGGATGAGTGGGAGTGTGTGAGTGTGTATAGATATGTGAGTGTATATTATAATGCCGTATTGATGGTTGACTGCATGTACGAGTGACTGTATGGGTGAATGAGGTGATGTGTGTGTAGACCTAGGAATGGATGTATGTCGTTACAACGCACACTTTTACAGCGCATGCACTTACAACGCATTTTTTACAACGCAACATCCACTACAACGCATTCCATTACATCGCATGACACTGGGGAACAACCTTTACAACGCAACTTTTACAACGCACTACCTTTACAACGCATTTTTTACAACGCATAATCCATTACAACGCATGACATTACAACGCATGACACTACAACGCATTTTTAAAAACTACCTTTACAACGCATTCCATTACAACGCATACTACCATTACAACGCATACCATTACAACGCATAATATTACACTACACTATCCAACACTTACCCTACTGTTGCACCCCTGGAGTTAGAATAGTAATTTTTACCCCTATACTATCCAACACTTACCCTACTGATGCACCCCCTGGAGTTAGAATAGTAATTTTTACCCCTATACTATCCAACACTTACCCTACTGATGCACCCCCTGGAGTTAGAATAGTAATTTTTACCCCTATACTATCCAACACTTACCCTACTGATGCACCCCCTGGAGTTAGAATAGTAATTTTTACCCCTATACTATCCAACACTTACCCTACTGATGCACCCCCTGGAGTTAGAATAGTAATTTTTACCCCTATACTATCCAACACTTACCCTACTGATGCACCCCCTGGAGTTAGAATAGTAATTTTTACCCCTATACTATCCAACACTTACCCTACTGATGCACCCCCTGGAGTTAGAATAGTAATTTGTACCCCTATACTATCCAACACTTACCCTACTGATGCACCCCCTGGAGTTAGAATAGTAATTTTTACCCCTATACTATCCAACACTTACCCTACTGATGCACCCCCTGGAGTTAGAATAGTAATTTTTACCCCTATACTATCCAACACTTACCCTACTGATGCACCCCCTGGAGTTAGAATAGTAATTTTTACCCCTATACTATCCAACACTTACCCTACTGTTGCACCCCCTGGAGTTAGAATAGTAATTTTTACCCCTATACTATCCAACACTTACCCTACTGTTGCACCCCCTGGAGTTAGAATAGTAATTTTTACCCCTATACTATCTAATACTTACCTAAAATGTAATTTAATATAATGCGTTGTAATGGTATGCGTTGTAAAGGTAGTATGCGTTGTAATGGCAATACGTTGTAAAGGTATTTTTTAAAAATGCGTTGTAGTGTCATGCGTTGTAATGTCATGCGTTGTAATGGATTATGCGTTGTAAAAAATGCGTTGTAAGTGCATGCGTTGTAAAAGTGTGCATTGTAACGTCATACATCCCATGACACTACAACGCATTTTTAAAAACTACCTTTACAACGCATTCCATTACATTGCATACTACCTTTACAACACATACCATTACAACGCATAATATTAAATTGCATTTAAGGTAAGTATTAGATAGTATAGGGTTAAAAATTAGTATTCTAACTCCAGGGGGTGCAACAGTAGGGTAATTGTTGGATAGTATAGGGGTAAAAATTACTATTCTAACTCCAGGGGGTGCAACAGTAGGGAAAGTGTTGGATAGTATAGGGGTAAAAATTACTATTCTAACTCCAGGGGGTGCAACAGTAGGGAAAGTGTTGGATAGTATAGGGGTAAAAATTACTATTCTAACTCCAGGGGGTGCAACAGTAGGGTAAATGTTGGATAGTATAGGGGTAAAAATTACTATTCTAACTCCAGGGGGTGCAACAGTAGGGTAAGTGTTGGATAGTATAGGGGTAAAAATTACTATTCTAACTCCAGAGGGTGCAACAGTAGGGTAAGTGTTGGATAGTATAGGGGTAAAAATTACTATTCTAACTCCAGGGGGTGCAACAGTAGGGTAAGTGTTGGATAGTATAGGGGTAAAAAATTACTATTCTAACTCCAGGGGGTGCAACAGTAGGGAAGGTGTTGGATAGTATAGGGGTAAAAATTACTATTCTAACTCCAGGGGGTGCAACAGTAGGGAAAGTGTTGGATAGTATAGGGGTAAAAATTACTATTCTAACTCCAGGGGGTTCAACAGTAGGGTAAGTGTTGGATAGTGTAGTGTAATATTATGCGTTGTAATGGTATGCGTTGTAAAGGTAGTATGCGATGTAATGGAATGCGTTGTAAAGGTAGTTTTTAAAAATGCGTTGTAGTGTCATGCGATGAAATGGAATGCGTTGTAGTGGATTTTGCGTTGTAAAAAATGCGTTGTAAGTGTAGTGCGTTGTAAAAGTTGCGTTGTAAAGGTTGTTACCCCCTAGGAATTAGTGAGTGGGTATGTACTAGCTGTATGCATCAGATTATCATGTGGATGATGTAATCAGTGATGTCATCAGTGATATCATTTGAGATGTCATCAGTGATGTTATCAGTGATGTTACTGACCATGTCATGAATGATGTAATATGCAATGTCATCAGCAGTGCATTGCAGGGGCGCGAGTTAAATTTAGCTGAACTAACTATAACAACCAAATTTCTCTGGTTTTGTATTAGTGAATATCCAAATAACGTCCCTGAAACCTGTGGTTTTTTCAGTGAATTTCTAAGGTTTTTTAAATGCTAATTTCTAATTATAACGTCCCTGAAACCTTTGTTTTTTTTCATGAATTTCAAAGGTTTTTTAAATGATAATTTCTAACTATGCCTACAAATTTATAAGTGCTTGGGTTTTGGCGGAGTGATTGGATATGTACATGGTGCTGGCTGGGTGATTGGAGGAGTGCATGGGTAGTGACAAGGAGCTGGCTGGACTGCATCAGTAGTGCTCAGGGGATTGTAGCAGTGCAATTGTTAGTGCCTGGGTCATTGCATGAGTACATGGGTAATCACTGGCTAATTAGAGTGCTGCAAGGACAGTGCATGGTGATTTTATAACTGCGTGGGTTTTGGCAGAGTGATTGGATAAGTACAGGATGCTGGATGGGTGATTGGAGGAGTTCATGGGTAGTGACAGAGGGATGTCTGGAGTGCATGGGTACTACCTGGATAATTGGAGGAGTGAATCAGTAGTGTGTAGGTGGTTAGAGGTCTGCATGGGAAGTGCTCAAGGGATTGTAGCAGTGCATGTGTTAGTGCGTGGGCCAATGCATAAGTACATGGTGCTGGCTGGGTGATTGGAGTACTGCAAGGAGACTGCATGGTGAATTTATTAAGTGCTTGTGTTTTGGCGAAGGGATTAGATAAGGACAAGGAACTGTCTGGTCGATTGGAGGAGTGCATGGGTAGTGACAAGGAGATGGCTGGATTGCATCAGTAGTGCTCAGGGGATTGTAGCAGTGCTTCCAGAGGGTCCCTGGGGGGCAACTAGCCCTCCTATTATCTCTAGTAAGCCCAACACAGCTATATTGCTGAGAGGTGGTCCAAGGCCACACCCTCTTTTTACACTACTACAAAAACACAGCCCCTGGCGCACTGCTGCTTGGGGAATGAAGTCCACTTTAGTCCTGAAGTCCTCAGGACACTAAGGGACCTCATCGCCCCAACAACAGTGCGCCAAGAGGCACATTTGCAGAGTGGTGTAAAAAGGGGCGTCGCCTCAGACCACATCTCAGCAATCCCACTGTGTGGGTTTTTTTTAAGGTACCTGGTGGGCTAGTTGGCCCCTAAGGACCCTTAAGATTATAGGGGGCTTCATCCCCAACCCAAAATGCGCCAGGAGGCGCGTTTTCAGAGTGGTGCACGGAGGGGGCAGGCCTCCGGCGAGGTGCTGGCTTCTCTTTTTTCTCTTCTTTATATATATTTTACATAAGACCCAATCAATTTGTTTGACAACAGACCCAATATATTTTGTTTATTTCTTTGTTGATAATTAAGCAGGGCTATTAGGACCATTCTGTTTTCTGTATTACATACACTTTAAAGCCAATATAGATTACCAGTCCCACAAGCGTGCACAGGCGTGTAATCAGTGCCAAAACCTCTGGAACTGCACCATACCCACAAACAGCCATCCACCTTCAGCCGAAAATCAGGTGCGCAAAGACTGCATGGGTGAATTAGCCATGTCAGCACATGTAGCATGTCAATCAGTTTCACAGAGGTTAATTTTTCTGTCATACACACGACAATGCAAGCTTATTGCACCTTCTTTCTGCTCATTTGAGATAATGCCTGTTGCATGAGTGCATGCATGGCCGCCAGAGAATGTACCTGTAAGGTCAGGGGTGGTGTGCCTGCATTTTGTTTTGAATCCGTTCCTTCACTACATGACCGTTAGCAACCCTGCCATTATTTGCCCCCGTATGCGTGGTGCTGTGCTGAAGTGCAGAGTGTGGAGGGAGGGTTATGGGGGCTTTTGTCATTACATTTTGTGGTTTGCTCCAGGGTTTAGGTGGTGGTGTATGTCTGAAGTACTCTAGTAACACAAAAAGATGAGGGGTGATACCCCGAAAACGGTTCCAGGATGCTTGACAATGTTCGGCATTACGTCTGTCATCTTTTTGTGTTGTCTGAAGTACTCACCTATATTTTTAGTAAGTCGCCTATGTTTTTAGTATGTCTGAAGTACTCACCTATGTTTTTAGTAAGTCGCCTATGTTTTTAGTATGTCTGAAGTACTCACCTATGTTTTTAGTAAGTCGCCTATGTTTTGAGTAAGTCTGAAGTACTCACCTCTGTTTTTAGAATGTCTGAAGTAATCGCCTATGTTTTTAGTAAGTCGCCTATGTTTTTAGTAAGTCTGAAGTACTGGCCTATGTTTTTAGTATGTGTGAAGTACTCGCCTATGTTTTTAGTGTACGTCAAGCTTTTTCTGCATGTGGTCTTACCGCGTGAGTTAAAAGCTCATACAGTTTTGCCCATTTCATTAAAATTGGAAAGCCATTTAATTAAAAATTGAAGTGCTAATTTTACTCATGTTATTTAAGTCATAGCTGGGTTGTAGCATTGATTTCAGTACCTGATTGTACGTTTACTATATGAGAGTCGGAAAATAAATGTTTTAGTTCGACGCTGCATACCCCAACAGTCGATATTTGAATATTAGCAGTGGAACAGTAACGAGTTGAACAGTACTTGTCGCCGCAGCTAAGGTGGTCCATATTTCAAGAAAGACTCACGACAGGCGACAGTCCCGGGTCAGGTGAGAAAGTGAGCACCTCGTCGAGGCTGTTCTCTGAGCTTCCTCAGTCACTGCTGGAATCGACGTGCGGGGGGCTCTCTATCTCAGCTGGTCTCTGTTGAGAAATTGGAAGTGAAATATTATATTATTCAACCCGCAGCTTGTGCACCAGCAGCGAGAGCCCAATAGCGAAGAACAAATGTGCACAGCACCTTAGCCTTGCATGCAATAAACATAATTCAGCTGAGCAAAGAAGGAGGGTCTCTCCTCCCGGGGGTATTCAATAGACTTGCAAATACATTATTTGCAATACATGTTTTTTAAAGTTACAAACAACACGTTAAACCCTTGATTCTATATGCAGCTGTCCAGTTTTATATTTCATGTTTAGTGGTAGTCTATTTGCTTTTGGCAGATGAGAGTACTGGGAAACGTCACCAATGGCAAGAAGGCTGACATTTTTATGTATAAAAAGGAACCTAACATAAACACCTGCCCGTGGAATGCTACTGGGAGAAAACCTCTGCATAGCGCTACAAAAGATTTAACATTCATTTACAGTTTTGGCGCAATATGAGCTCAAGGATCTTGGAGCCTGGGCACACTTGAACCATAGGTTATGAAAGCTTTAAAACATCACCTGAGAGAAAGCTGATGCACTGCACTGGCGTCTTAATGTAAACTAATTTGCTAATGTGAAGCCACGTGGCTCAAGCCGGCATTGGCGGGATTTTGTGGCAAGTGAATGTTTACCTACGCAGCACACTGTCAATTGCATCAAAACTGTATAGATAAAAATGCTTGGCCACAGTGAGACATTACCTCTCTCTCACTGGGAAGTGAGAGAGAGGTAATGTCGCCAATAGGTAGTTATAGTTAGGACCTAGTTTCCATAGGAAAAGCGTTTTTTCTTTTCCCAATAACTTTGGCGCCGGTTAACGAATCTTCACGAAAACTTCAAAACTCATGGGGCGCTCCGGTCAGCTCCTATCTCGAAAGTTTTGGGGTGATTCGGCAAGCGGGGGCCGAGAAAAAAGGGGAGCCCAAAACTTGTTTTCTCCATGATATTTTCCATAGGAAACTTTAGACACTGCTACAGCCCGAACTGCTGAACAGAATTACACCAAATTCGCCAAAAAGGTAGCCCTTGTTTGAGAAGAACTATTTTTGTTAAATGGTGCAAATCTGTTCTGTAGTTGCTGAGAAAATCAAAAAATAAAAGTTTCGATATCTATGGCCGCTGTGGATCCGCGGACCCTCCAGACCATGAGCTTTATTCTAATTGGCTGTCAACACTCCAACCCAAGAAGTGTTGGCAACCATCTTGTGACTCGGTAGAACCGAGTCACAAGAAAAGAGAAAACAAACGTCAAACAGAAGAAAAGGGGGCAGGGTAGAAACACCATGACCCCCTAGGCCTGCCCAGGGGGTCCCACAAGGACCCCTAGGGCCAATAAAAGCATTCTTTTTTATAAAAACAGCAAAATTCGCAGAGGATCCGCAAATTCCGCCGTGAAAATAAAAAAAACGATGAGCGGGCTCCTGCGCTTTGTTATTATTTAGCCCCCAGGTGGGCCAAGTCCCGGGGGCATGATGAAAAGTAATTGCGGGGGCCCAGGGGGACCCCTGCAGCCCTGGGGACCACCACCCCACAGGGCTTTTCTTAAATATTTGCAGGGGCACATGGCCCCCCCGCAGCCCTGGGGACTGCCACCCCGGGGCTAGTTTTGTATTGTTTGGGGGGCCTCCAAGGCCCCCCAAGCCCCAGGGACCGCCACCCCCCGGGGCTTTTATCAAATAATTGTGGGAGCTCACGGCCCCCTGCAGCCCCGGGGACCGCCACCCCCTTGGGACTTGTTTTAAAAAATAAAAATAAACCTGTGTGGGGGGCTCAAGCACCCCCACATGCCCCGGGGTTCACCTCCTCCCCGGGGCTGTGCACTGGATGGGAGGGGGGCCGCGCAGCCCCCCTCCTGGAGCCCGTGATGGCCATGGGACCGCCACCCTCCAGGGCCGGCTCCTGCACTGTCCCGGGGTACATGTCATCAGTGATGTCACTGACCATGTCATGAGTGATGTAATATGTGACGTCATCAGCAGTGCATTGCAAGGGTGCGAGTTATAGTTAGCTGAACTAACTTTAACGGGGGAATTTCTCTGGTTTTGTACGAGTGAAATGTCCAACTAGCTATAACTTTCCCTAAAACCTATGGTTTTTCAGTGAATTTCTAAGGTTTTTGAAATGCCAATTTCTAACTATAACGTGCCTGAAACCTATGTTTTTTTCAGTGAGTTTCAAAGGGTTGAACCCATCATCATTCTTTAGCTCAGTTTGCCACCCCAGTTCAGACCCAAGCATATGCAAATCAGTCTTGGCCAGTCCAGCCCAAACTGCCAAGCGAGGGTTTCATTTGACCGGAAACAGCCAGACTAGCTTGAATCCAGTGGCAAAGTGAGCAAGGGACCCACATCTGGGGATATCTTGCCAACTAAGGGCGAACAAAGCAAACACAAGGAGATGATGGACGGAGCACTGAAACTTTTCAGGCACTCAACCTCATTACCAGATCTGGATTGACTCCATCAACATTCTTTACCTCACTTCGCCACTTCAGTTCAGACCCAGTCATATGCAAATCAGTCTTGACCCTGTTCCTCAAGGTAGCAGTCCGGCCCGAACTACAAAGCCAGGTCTTCCCCGGGCTCGAAACACGCATCCTGGGACCAATTTCAGGGTAACACACGTTATCAGCCAGGCTAGCTTGAATCCAGTGGCAAAGTAAGCAAGGGACCCACGTCTGGGCATATCTTGCCAATTTAGGGTGAACATAGCAAACACAAGGAGATGATGGACAGAGCACTAAAAGTTGTCAGACACTCATCCCCAGTCACAGATCTGGGTTGAATCCATCATCCTTCTTTAGCTCACTTCACCATCCCAGTTCAGACCCATCCATATACAAATCAGTCTTGACCCTGTTACTCATGGGAACAGTCCAGCCTGAACTACCGAGCCAGGTCTTCTCTGGCCTGGAAACAGTCATCCTGGGACTGTTTTGGGGTAACACCCCTCATCAGCCAGGCTAGCTTGAATCCAGCGGCAAAATGAGCAAGGGACCTACGTCTGGGCATACCCTGCCAACTTAGGGCGAACAAGCAAACACAAGGAGATGAAGGACGGACCACTGAAACTTTTCAGACACTCACCCCCCAGTCACACATCTGGATTGAATCCATCATCGTTCTTTAGCCCCCTTCGCCACTCCAGTTCAGACTCTGCCATGTGCAAATCAGTCTTTTTTTATTAAGTCTTTTTATTAACATTCGCTCAGTATTTCTGACATATACACAGATATTACACCTAATTGGAACACTCATTTCCAGTACGATAAACTTCTTAGTTAGTAAGTCTTTTACCCGTAATATCGTCGCCGAATGTTGGTGTGACTATTGGAAGTAGATGGCTCCCCTTTATATACATATTCTGATAACCCTTTGTTCTGTCATCATCTTTCTGAACTCTTTTTTAATGTCCCCGATATGCAATCCATCACCTCCAAATTGTGTCACATTTTTGTGGGCAACCTTGGGCTTTATATATTACTTTCTCTGCTCCTGAGCACCTAAATCTGGTGTTCGATTTGCCCTTCACTTTCTGGCTATATTCCTTTTTGCCACAATTTCCGCAATTTTAGGTCATATTAGTGTGTATTTGGGCCATTTAGTTGCGCCTGTCACACACAGCAGTAGCCATCTTGGTTCCAATGGAATCTCTAAGTTGGTGACATCAGTCATGATATGTGTTACTTCCTTCCAGTAATTATGGATGTATCTATACTCTCAAATTGAATGAAAAAAAGCCAATCTCTCAACATCCTCTCGCGCAGTACTTAAATGTGCCATGGCCCAATCAGTGCAAAACTGTTCTGGAAGCGTACGACCTGTGAAGGATGCGCAGTTGGATGAGACAGAATTGGGCCCTTATAGCTACCTCCCGAGGATTCTGCACTGCCTTCTCCCAATCGCCGTCCTCTAGGTTTCTATGTTCCATTTCCCATGCTTCCGTCAGGTGGTCTATCAGGTTAGGTGAGTTGTACATGATTTTCTTATAAGTTAAAGAGGTTGCCTTGGTCAACATTGTGTTGGTTAACAATCTGTCATCTAGTGGCGAATATTCTGTCAGGGTTTCCCCTTTCCTAATATGTTGGCGTAGGGCATGTCCCAATTGTACTTATCTGTATCTTTCCAAATCTGCCAGTTCATTGTCATTTTGTAGGGTTTCAAATGTCAGCTGTGCAAGTACCCTCCAATTATCGCCCAGGTATTCAATTCCCCACAATTCCAATTTTATATCTCTGACAATGCCCCCACCTCTCGTAACAGGTCACTGTCCCATAAAGGAGTCCTCCCCGTCAACTTCCCTTCCCATCCTAGGGTTTTGGAAGTTTAATGCCAAGCACGCACTACTGGCTGTGTGTGTGGGGGGAGCTGTCTTTCCTTACCTTTGCAGTAGAGTGCTGCTGGATAGCCCCTTTCTACCATATCCCAGTGGTCTCCTTGATAGGCCAGGCCTTTTTGATCCGTGAATGCCCAATCGTTCACTACTGTCCATTGCAAGGCCCAGTAGTATTTTCTGATGTCTGGAACTGCGAACCCTCCCTCGTATACTCCTCTTTGTAGTTTACAAAGTGCTATTCTTCAGCAGCCTCCATCCCATAAAAGTTTTCGAAGCTCTCTATCTAGACCCTGGAACACTGTCTTTGGTATTTTGTATGGGGTATTTTGTAATAGAGTGGTCTGGGTAGTGACATCACACTAAAGTGGGCTAAAGAACGGTGATGGATTAAACCCAGATCAGTTGACTGGGGGTGAGTGCTTGCAATGTTCAACACTCCGTCCATCATTTCCTTTGGTTTTTGCTTTGTTCGCCATAAGTTGGCAGGGTATGCTCAGACGTGAGTCCCTTGCTCACTTTGCCACTGGATTCAAGCAAGCCTGGCTGAAGACGGCTGAAATGCCAGAAACCGGTCCTAGGAAGCTTGTTTCCGGTCCAGGGAAGACATGGCTTGGCAGTTCGGGCTGGACTGTTCCCATGAGGCACAGGGTCAGACTGATTTGCATACGGCCATGTCTGAACTGGGGTAGCAGAGTGGGCTAAAGAACGGTGATGGATTAAACCCAGATCAGTTGACTGGGGGTGAGTGCTTGCAATGTTCAACACTCCGTCCATCATTTCCTTTGGTTTTTGCTTTGTTCGCCATAAGTTGGCAGGGTATGCTCAGACGTGAGTCCCTTGCTCACTTTGCCACTGGATTCAAGCAAGCCTGGCTGAAGACGGCTGAAATGCCAGAAACCGGTCCTAGGAAGCTTGTTTCCGGTCCAGGGAAGACATGGCTTGGCAGTTCGGGCTGGACTGTTCCCATGAGGCACAGGGTCAGACTGATTTGCATACGGCCATGTCTGAACTGGGGTGGCAGAGTGGGCTAAAGAACGGTGATGGATTAAACCCAGATCAGTTGACTGGGGGTGAGTGCTTGCAATGTTCAACACTCCGTCCATCATTTCCTTTGGTTTTTGCTTTGTTCGCCATAAGTTGGCAGGGTATGCTCAGACGTGAGTCCCTTGCTCACTTTGCCACTGGATTCAAGCAAGCCTGGCCGAAGACGGCTGAAATGCCAGAAACCGGTCCTAGGAAGCTTGCTTCCGGTCCAGGGAAGACATGGCTTGGCAGTTCGGGCTGGACTGTTCCCATGAGGCACAGGGTCAGACTGATTTGCATACGGCCATGTCTGAACTGGGGTGGCAGAGTGGGCTAAAGAACGGTGATGGATTAAACCCAGATCAGTTGACTGGGGGTGAGTGCTTGCAATGTTCAACACTCCGTCCATCATTTCCTTTGTTTTTTGCTTTGTTCGCCATAAGTTGGCAGGGTATGCTCAGACGTGAGTCCCTTGCTCACTTTGCCACTGGATTCAAGCCAGCCTGGCTGAAGACGGCTGAAATGCCAGAAACCGGTCCTAGGAAGCTTGTTTCCGGTCCAGGGAAGACATGCCTTGGCAGTTCGGGCTGGACTGTTCCCATGAGGCACAGGGTCAGACTGATTTGCATACGGCCATGTCTGAACTGGGCTGGCAGAGTGGGCTAAAGAACGGTGATGGATTAAACCCAGATCAGTTGACTGGGGGTGAGTGCTTGCAATGTTCAACACTCCGTCCATCATTTCCTTTGGTTTTTGCTTCCCTCAGGGGGTCTATCAGGTTAGGTGAGTTGTACATGATTTTCTTATAAGTTAAAGAGGTTGCCTTGGTCAACATTGTGTTGGTTAACAATCTGTCATCTAGTGGCGAATATTCTGTCAGGGTTTCCCCTTTCCTAATATGTTGGCGTAGGGCATGTCCCAATTGTACTTATCTGTATCTTTCCAAATCTGCCAGTTCATTGTCATTTTGTAGGGTTTCAAATGTCCGCTGTGCAAGTACCCTCCAATTATCGCCCAGGTATTCAATTCCCCACAATTCCAATTTTATATCTCTGACAATGCCCCCACCTCTCGTAACAGGTCACTGTCCCATAAAGGAGTCCTCCCCGTCAACTTCCCTTCCCATCCTAGGGTTTTGGAAGTTTCATGCCAAGCACGCACTACTGGCTGTGTGTGTGGGGGGAGCTGTCTTTCCTTACCTTTGCAGTAGAGTGCTGCTGGATAGCCCCTTTCTACCATATCCCAGTGGTCTCCTTGATAGGCCAGGCCTTTTTGATCCGTGAATGCCCAATCGTTCACTACTGTCCATTGCAAGGCCCAGTAGAATTTTCTGATGTCTGGAACTGCGAACCCTCCCTCGTATACTCCTCTTTGTAGTTTACAAAGTGCTATTCTTGAGCAGCCTCCATCCCATAAAAGTTTTCGAAGCTCTCTATCTAGACCCTGGAACACTGTCTTTGGTATTTTGTATGGGGTATTTTGTAATAGAGTGGTCTGGGTAGTGACATCACACTAAAGTGGGCTAAAGAACGGTGATGGATTAAACCCAGATCAGTTGACTGGGGGTGAGTGCTTGCAATGTTCAACACTCCGTCCATCATTTCCTTTGGTTTTTGCTTTGTTCGCCATAAGTTGGCAGGGTATGCTCAGACGTGAGTCCCTTGCTCACTTTGCCACTGGATTCAAGCAAGCCTGGCTGAAGACGGCTGAAATGCCAGAAACCGGTCCTAGGAAGCTTGTTTCCGGTCCAGGGAAGACATGGCTTGGCAGTTCGGGCTGGACTGTTCCCATGAGGCACAGGGTCAGACTGATTTGCATACGGCCATGTCTGAACTGGGGTAGCAGAGTGGGCTAAAGAACGGTGATGGATTAAACCCAGATCAGTTGACTGGGGGTGAGTGCTTGCAATGTTCAACACTCCGTCCATCATTTCCTTTGGTTTTTGCTTTGTTCGCCATAAGTTGGCAGGGTATGCTCAGACGTGAGTCCCTTGCTCACTTTGCCACTGGATTCAAGCAAGCCTGGCTGAAGACGGCTGAAATGCCAGAAACCGGTCCTAGGAAGCTTGTTTCCGGTCCAGGGAAGACATGGCTTGGCAGTTCGGGCTGGACTGTTCCCATGAGGCACAGGGTCAGACTGATTTGCATACGGCCATGTCTGAACTGGGGTGGCAGAGTGGGCTAAAGAACGGTGATGGATTAAGCCCAGATCAGTTGACTGGGGGTGAGTGCTTACAATGTTCAACACTCCGTCCATCATTTCCTTTGGTTTTTGCTTTGTTCGCCATAAGTTGGCAGGGTATGCTCAGACGTGAGTCCCTTGCTCACTTTGCCACTGGATTCAAGCAAGCCTGGCTGAAGACGTCTGAAATACCAGAAACCGGTCCTAGGAAGCTTGTTTCTGGTCCAGGGAAGACATGGCTTGGCAGTTCGGGCTGGACTGTTCCCATGAGGCACAGGGTCAGACTGATTTGCATACGGCCATGTCTGAACTGGGGTGGCAGAGTGGGCTAAAGAACGGTGATGGATTAAACCCAGATCAGTTGACTGGGGGTGAGTGCTTGCAATGTTCAACACTCCGTCCATCATTTCCTTTGGTTTTTGCTTTGTTCGCCATAAGTTGGCAGGGTATGCTCAGACGTGAGTCCCTTGCTCACTTTGCCACTGGATTCAAGCAAGCCTGGCCGAAGACGGCTGAAATGCCAGAAACCGGTCCTAGGAAGCTTGCTTCCGGTCCAGGGAAGACATGGCTTGGCAGTTCGGGCTGGACTGTTCCCATGAGGCACAGGGTCAGACTGATTTGCATACGGCCATGTCTGAACTGGGGTGGCAGAGTGGGCTAAAGAACGGTGATGGATTAAACCCAGATCAGTTGACTGGGGGTGAGTGCTTGCAATGTTCAACACTCCGTCCATCATTTCCTTTGGTTTTTGCTTTGTTCGCCATAAGTTGGCAGGGTATGCTCAGACGTGAGTCCCTTGCTCACGTTGCCACTGGATTCAAGCCAGCCTGGCTGAAGACGGCTGAAATGCCAGAAACCGGTCCTAGGAAGCTTGTTTCCGGTCCAGGGAAGACATGCCTTGGCAGTTCGGGCTGGACTGTTCCCATGAGGCACAGGGTCAGACTGATTTGCATACGGCCATGTCTGAACTGGGCTGGCAGAGTGGGCTAAAGAACGGTGATGGATTAAACCCAGATCAGTTGACTGGGGGTGAGTGCTTGCAATGTTCAACACTCCGTCCATCATTTCCTTTGGTTTTTGCTTCCCTCAGGGGGTCTATCAGGTTAGGTGAGTTGTACATGATTTTCTTATAAGTTAAAGAGGTTGCCTTGGTCAACATTGTGTTGGTTAACAATCTGTCATCTAGTGGCGAATATTCTGTCAGGGTTTCCCCTTTCCTAATATGTTGGCGTAGGGCATGTCCCAATTGTAGTTATCTGTATCTTTCCAAATCTGCCAGTTCATTGTCATTTTGTAGGGTTTCAAATGTCAGCTGTGCCATTACCATCCAATTATCGCCCAGGTATTCAATTCCCCACAATTCCAATTTTATAAACTCTGACAATGCCCCCACCTCTCGTAACAGGTCACTGTCCCATAAAGGAGTCCTCCCCGTCAAATTCCCTTCCCATCCTAGGGTTTTGGAAGTTTCATGCCAAGCACGCACTACTGGCTGTGTGTGTGGGGGGAGCTGTCTTTCCTTACCTTTGCAGTAGAGTGCTGCTGGATAGCCCCTTTCTACCATATCCCAGTGGTCTCCTTGAGAGGCCAGGCCTTTTTGATCCGTGAATGCCCAATCGTTCACTACTGTCCATTTCAAGGCCCAGTAGTATTTTCTGATGTCTGGAACTGCGAACCCTCCCTCGTATACTCCTCTTTGTAGTTTACAAAGTGCTATTCTTGAGCAGCCTCCATCCCATAAAAGTTTTCGAAGCTCTCTATCTAGACCCTGGAACACTGTCTTTGGTATTTTGTATGGGGTATTTTGTAATAGAGTGGTCTGGGTAGTGACATCATTTTAAGGATCACTGTTCTGCCCATCAATAATATCGGTAATTTCCTCCAACATTGCACATCACTCTTTAATCGCTGTATCTGAGGGTATAAGTTCCCCTCCAGGAAGTCTTCCTCTTTTGCGGAAATTTGTATACCTAGGTATGTAAAAGTATGTTTGACAGTTAATGGTGACATCCCAGTCCAGTCAGTCTCTGAGGGATAGCACCCTTCAAGGGAAAGATCAGGGACTTATTCCAGTTGATCGTATACCAGAGTAGCTTCCAAACATAATATGTGAAGCACCCTTGCACTGACCTATAGGGGTTGCATAGATACAGGAGCACATCAACCACATCTAGGGATATTCTGTCCTCCCATTCGCCTCCTTCCTTTATGTCTGATAGGATTAGATAATTTCACACCCATGCTGCCAAGGGCTCCAACGTCAGTGCAAAGATCAGTGGTGAGAGCGGACAGCCTTGCCTTGCCCTTACCCTGGCCTGTAGGTCCCGATACAGAAGCTTTACCCACGTGCAGAACTTAGGTCTGAAGCCAAGTCTATACAACGTTGCAAACATATATTGCCACTCAATACTGTCAAAAGCCATTTGCACGTCTAGTGAAAGGAGCACTGCATCCTCACTATATTCTGCTTTGGTCCAGTGTATCACCCCATATAATCTCCTTAGGTTAAGTCTCGTGCTTCTATGTGGCATGAACCCTGAATGATTGGACCAACGCACAAATAGCCGTTTGTAGTCTGGTCGCCAGTGCCCTAGCAAGCACTTTTGCCTCAGTATTTAATTGCGACATTGGTCTGTAGGACCCGCAATCCGTAGGGAGTTTACCTTTCTTAGGTATCACTACTATCATGGCTGTTCGCACATCCAATGGCAATTCCCCTCTTCCCTTAGATTCCTGGTACATATTTGATAGATGTAGTGCAATTCTACTCGCTACACTCTTGTACAGTTCCACTGGCAATCCATTGGGTCCTGCTGCCTTCCCTGATTGTAGATCGGTGAGAGTGCTTGTTATTTCTTCTACGGTAAAGTCTTGATCTAGCATGTCTATATATTTTTCGGATAGTGATGGGAGGTTGATTTCTCTCAGTAGTTCTGCACAGTCCAATGCCGCGCGCTCAGAGGAGGGGTACAGACTGTTTCATGGTATTGTGCGAAAGCCTCAGCGATGTCCTCACCTGTACTGTGAGTTTCTCCCCCCGAAGTATGTATTTCCAGGACCCAGTCTCTCTCCTTGTCTTTTTTTCTAGTCAGGTGATCATGTTATTCACTTTATTGCAGATATCATATAGTTTCCTCTGTGTTGCTAGTGCTGGTGCTCTCACGTTTTGCTCACTCAAGTTTCTAAATTCCTGCTGTTTGAGCTGAAGCCAATGCTCTACAGTCTTATCCAAGTCCCTTCCCTCCCAAGTTGCTTTGTCCAGTTGACTTATCTCTTTCAAGCTCTTCAAACTCTTTAGTTTGTTCTTTCTTTTGGATGCCCATTTGTGCCTGGACGTATCTCCTAATAACGGTTTTATATGCATCCCAGAGGGTGGAGGCCACGTCTACTGGCCTCTCGTTCTCTTGGAAATATTCTGTTGTGCTTGCCTGTATTTTTCCCACAAATTGTTTGTTTTTGAAGTGCCATGGATTTAGTCTCAAGGGCAAAAAGCTCCTTCTCACTGGTCCCTACAACTGTACCTCAACAGGGGAATGGTCAGAGATACCACGTGCCTTGTGTGATGTTTCCCATAATTGACCCACATGCATCTTAAGTGTGAACAGGTAGTCTATCGGGGAATGACTGTTATGCATGGCTGAAGTGTACGTATATTGTCGACTTGCAGGATTATATGTCCTCCACAGGTCAATCATCCTCATTGCTGCTAAAAACCCTCCAAGGTCTCTCTACCAACCGTCCCTACTGACCCTGATAATCTGTCTAATAGCTGGTCCATGAGTGAGTTCATATCCCCACTCAGGAGGGCATTTCAAGTAGTACATCTCCTAGTGCTGGGAGGGTATCCGTATGTAATTTTGGGGGCACATAGACGGAGCATTGATTTATTATTTTGCCCTCCCAAGTGCCAGCCAGTAATACATACCTGCTCACGCAGTCACCCCAACACCTGCCCGGAAAAAATGGGACTGATGTCTTGACTAGTATGCCCACTCCCCGAGAACCCAATGTATAGCTTGCATGTGCTTGAAGTATGTGTCCCCATCAATCAAGAGCTTTATAGTGGTTACCCCTCAAATTTGTCTCCTGAGGCAGTACTATGTCCGGGGTGTGCCATTGTAGGAATTGTAGTACCAGCGTACGTTTTATTTTACTGCCCAGTCCATTGACGTTCCATTTTAAAATTGTCATTGTCATAGTGAGGTACGTTTCCTGATGTTATGTCTCGGATCATTCCCTTCATGTGTTCTGTAGGCAGTTTGTGTCATTGTAACTCTGTGTAGGTCTATGTCGATAGTGTCTGAGCAAGTAGAAAAGGACAACAATATAAACTCGCTTAACATGGCTACTTACTTTCCTCAAACAATAAGCCCCACCCTACTACCCTGATTGACAGGTCGAGAACTACCTGCCACCCTAACTTGAAGAGAGCCTGTCGTCCCTTATAAAACTGCATCATGCTGGGGTGAGCTAGAGCCCCCTGCTGGTCCGCAAATAGAATAGGACAGCTTGCCCTTTCTTACTCGTCTATTTCGCTCCCTTACACTGGGTTTGTGTTCCTTAGCTTTTCCATTCCCCCTTCCCGGATCCTCTCCCTATTCCCCCCGACCCTCTCACCAATTTTACAGAAGCAAAGTTAACAGATCCGCTCTATCCATATCCAAGTCCAGTTCAATCTCCTTGCCGGAGTGTCCTCATTTCCCACCCGATTTCTCCGATCCAATTCTATCAGTTCTGTTGCACCCATCCCCTGAGCACTGGGGTTTTCGCTGTTCTTTAGCCTTGGGAGTCTTTTGCTTTACTACTCACCACCTCTCCAACCACTCCCAGGCCTCTTCAGGTGTGGGAAAAAGCCAAGATTTACCTTCTGCCATTTTTTCCAGCCTTGCAGGATAAAGTATCATGGGACAGATTTACAAGCCCCGTGCGCCACTTTTGTGTCATTTTTAACATGGAAAAAATGACGCAAAAGTGGCGCAAGTGGCTTGTAAATCTGCCCCCATGTATTGAATGTCCTTGTTCTGTAGTTCTCGCTTTACTGCTTCAAAGTTACAATGCAACTTTTGTACCTATAGAGTAATCAGGGAAGAAGCGTATAGTTGCATTTCCGTGCAGGAGTTCTCCATGGACCCGTGCTTCTTGTAGGATTGCATCTCTGTCTCTATAGTTCAGGATCCTTGCAATTATCGTTCGAGGTGGTGCTCCCAGGTCTCGGTTTTGGTATTGGAGCTCTATGCACATATTCAACTGTGAAGTAGTTTGATAAACGTCTAGGACGTAGGTGATTTAGAATGAGATCCTCCAGAAAGAGGTCCACACTCGAGCCTTCCAGTCCCACCAGAAAATACATCACCCTGATGTTGTTGCGTCTTGTACCCCTCTCCTGGTCTTCGAGCTTTGCTGCCATAGTGCCTTGTTGCTGTTTGAGGTGTTGAATTTGTTCCTACAATTTCTGTGTGGTGGTTTGCAGCTGTGCTATGTTTACCTCTGCAGTTGTTACTTTTTCAGCTATTTTCCGCAAATCTGCCCTCAGTAAATTTACTTCGACAGTAACCGTGCCAAACTTGGGTTTGATAGTACCTCTGAGATCTGTTATGGCATCCCTGATGGCCATCAGCAAGGGTTCCACCACCCCCACTTCCTCCGAATGTGCTCCCACCGTCACAGCAGGGGGCTTTGTGACTGCGTAGTTGTCCGTCTTATTGGTTTGTATGGTGGATGGGGCCTTTAGTTTCACCATTTCTTTTAGTTTAGGGAATCTGGGAGATAATCTGCTTGTTTTTGCAGTCTCCTCACCCTGTATATTTTTCTTGCGATTCAGAGAGTCTCCTGATCTGGGATTCTTCCCTAGGCTCTAGGCCCCTCTCCGCTCAGCCAGTTACCCTTGATTCCTTAGCCCTTCTCTTGGTCGCCACTGTAGTTTTTTCAGGCAGACCCATGGTTGGGAGCAGTTAATGGCCTCTCTATTACTTTCTGTTTGGGTGTCTATATCTCCGTTTGGATGGTTACCTCCCTAGCCAGGGCCCTTGCGCAGTATTTCTACGGTTCTAGCTGGCACTGCATCCGGTTATGCTATAGTTGGTCTGGTCTGGCCTGACCCTGTCTGGCTTCACAATCTGCAGGGTGGGCTGTAAATGCAATGCCCCAATTCTCCTTCCACCATATCCCCTAGGTCTCTGCTGAGTACCTCTATTGTCACTTGATTTGTTGTTATGCCATTGAAAGTCCGCTCAGGCTCCGGCTGTCCCTCTGATCCTGGACTTGATTCCAGACGTCACTCTACTCGGCCGCAAGCCACCTCCGGGCCCCGTGCTACTGTGTCCGCTCCTTCTTTTTGGCAGTCAGTCTTGGGTGATGTCGCTGCCTCAAACAGGGCCGGCAGTCCCACCGGCTTCCGTGGGTCCGACGATGGTCTCTTCCCTGAAGATCTTTGTCTTCAAATCACTCCCGGCAGTCTCGCCCCTCAGCACTCTGGCCGCAGCTTTACTTGATGCCTGGTCTCCATGCTCTGTAGGCCACACGCTGTGAATCCATCGCCACCTCCAATTGTTTCTGCCAGCTTTCCGATGGTTCCGGATCGGTACACTTCTGAATCCGGGGTTATGGGGTGGAATATTAGTTTTTTCACCCTTATGCAGGTCTGTATCAGTGTACCGATTAAGAGACCGTAGCTTCACTCAAATGTGGCCACTACAGGCAGCTCCCAGCCACGCCCCGTGCAAATCAGTCTTGACCCTGTTCCTCATTGAAACAGTTCAGCCTGAACTGCCGAACCAGGTCTTCCCTGGACTGGAAACAAGCATCCTGGGACCAATTTCTTATGGGAACAGTCCAGCCTGAACTTCCAAGCCCTTTAAGGAAAACGGGCAATATTTTTTTTTTAACCTGCTTTATTTAAAAATCGGTCGCAGACGTGGTGGTCCTCTGACCCTAGCAGGCCACCATCCCTGTTAGTGTCAGCCATTCCCAAAGGGTTGCAAATTGTGTCCTGCCTCATGAACATTAATGAGGCAGGTCCCTTGTTACTCATTTGGGAATCTCAAACAGTGTCTGAGACACTGTTACACATCAGGTTTTGCGACTCGTAAATTGCAAGTTGCTAAAAATCGCTATTTGCAAGTCGCAAAACCTGATGGTCGTACTTGTGGCCCATAGACTCTGAAATGACCTTCCTTTGCACCTCAGACTTGCTATTTTGATGTCTAATTTAGAAAATGTTTCAAAACCTCTTCACAATATTTCTAAAATCCTAAATAATTACTCGCCCACTGACACCACTATTACGAGCGGCCTGGTTTCCTGTGGGAACATTATGGCTCACAATAAAATCTTACACCAAGCTGTTCAGAATTTATCAGGTATAATCATTGCCTAGCCTAGTTAGTTCTCACAACACAAAAATCTGTGCGGTCAAGTTTTTTCCTGGCATTTTTACCCTGGTATAAATTGGTATGTTTGACCTGCTGAAATTAATCCAGAGCACACAACTCATAAATTTAATAAGAGCGGTAACAGCAGTTTCTGCACATATTGGAAATGTACCAGCCGCAAGTTTTGACAGCCTGCGGTGTTCTGTTTTCTTGTGTATTTTGTTATGTTTTTGGCCTCTGTTCTCTCAGTAAAAACACCTGCATGCCTCCCTATCGTCAAATGTTGCCAAGGGGCCCTGTTGATAAGTACAGAGTTTCATTGCCCTCTACTGCTAGTCATTTTCAGAACATCTGCATTGCAACAGATTCTTTCTATAGCATGTAGACTAGTTCTGAGTGAATTCTTCAGCAGTGCCTTCTGCTCATAAATCATTAATCGTAAACAACCGGGCCATGGTGAACTTTAATCCGGAAGAGATAACAGAAGGGTTTGGCTTTATAGCTAACGTGGCGTTAACCCAGCTGCACAAAGGGGGGATCAGTGTAATGATGTAAACCTGGCATGTAGTACACTTTTTTTGTGCAGTGAGAAAAGATTAGTGATTAGACCCAGTAATTAATCTTTAAAAGATAATGTGCTTTATTGTGCTTCGTGGTATTTGGGTTCATTTGCAGAACGTGATACCGCCATTCCGCCACTACATTACTGATATGGAAAGTAATGTTAAACAAGCATTTACAATGCAATAGGCCTCGCATTTGGAGAGTTTGAGCTATTATCATTGTAAATGACAATGCCTTTTATTTATGTTTTAAAAACGAAAACGTAAATAAAAGCATTGCCATTTACAATGCCAACAGCTTAAACTCGCGCAAATGCGAGACCTATTGCATTGCAAATGCGTGTTATTCCTATTTCTTCGTGAGAAGCATGTGGGTTGGGAATATGAACTGTTCAGCTTGTATTGTCAAAGAATAAAACATTGTCGAAATACATTCTCAAAAGTGGCTGAAAATGGAGGCCTACCTGGAGGATGGGCAGTTCTGTGGGCTTCTGCCTCGGTTCTGGAGGTGTGTTTGCAACCTCTTGGTCACAGATTTGCACCTGACAGCACTGTTCCATCCTATCCTCCGCCGGTCGGTGGACATTTGTTTTCACACCCCCATTTCAGCCGCACCTGCCCCCTCTCTTCCCAAGGGACAGTCTGCCCGCCATGGACACTCCTCTGTGAACGCCTTACCTCGCCAGTCCCTGTCCTTTAGGCCAGGTGCTCTTTGAGTTTTGCGCCTGTGAGTACATTTCTGAGGTGGTAAATGCCGTAGTTGGCACTCTACCACTCTCCGTGTGATGTTTGTCGTGTCTATGCTGCGAGGCGCTAGACAGCAAAGTTCCCTACCCGGAAACTCGCACCATGACAATTGCGCAACCCTGGGGTGTCTCTCATTTGTTTTGGATTGCCGATAACCAGGCGGAGCGTGGTGTTAGCATCCTTGGCTTAACCCAGCGCTCCACCAATTCTGAAAAGCAAGGCTGCACCATATTTACAAGAATGTGGGGCAGCCTTGCGTTTCCCCCTGCGATGGCGCTACTTTTAGCAACTTAGTGCCAAAGCAGGCACAGGGTGCACCATTGTGCAAGGGTGTCCGTGTGCAGTGGAGGATTGTTTATGTGTAGGAAGGTGTCCCTTCCTGCACATAAACAATCCTAAAATGCCATTCAATCACTTTCATGTGTGCTCCTTCATGCAGCACACATGAAAGTGACAGAATGGAATTTTTTTTAAAGGTTTGTTTATGTATAGGAAGGAACTCCTTCCTGTACATAAACAAACCATGGCATTTTGCTTTTTCCATGTGTGCTGCACAAGGCAGCACACATGGAAAAAGCAAAAACGAGGAGAAGTAATGCATTTCTCCTCGTCTTACCAACTTAAGACCAGGATTTACCTGATCTTAATTTTGGCGCTGCCTCCTATGTACGCCACTCTTCCACATAGAGGGCAGCGTCAAAATGAATGGGTGTTGTGGAACGACCATCGCAACACCCACTGCCGACCCCTTTGATGCTAACCATAGCATGAAAGGGGGCCTTATGTACAAGGCAGCGTTAAGGCACAATAAGTGGCTTAACGCTGTCTTGTACATAAGGCACAGCACCTATCGCCACCACAACATCGGTAAAAGGACGTTATGGTGGCGATAGGGGCTTGTACATATGCCCCTGAGATTTCAACTGAAGACAGCCGCAGGTTATCTCCAGGGCTCCTTTGAGGTTTATTTTTAATTGGGGAAAAAAATGCACCACTCCAAATGCTGGACGTGTCACCACTAAGAAAACGAAAGTGATACCACTTCGCAATGTCGGATAAAGCACCAACTGGATTCCAGGTGCTAAGGCACATGTGTAAACAAATAGTGCTTTTTCACAAAAACCCAAATGCGAATCCTCGTACCCGCTTCCATTGGTGTCTTTATTTACTTTAATATGCCAGGGACTATTCCCTCGAGCACAGAACAATTATATACAAGTGGGTGTGTGCAAAAGCATCCGCCTTGCTTAAAGATAAAGCAGCGCTGCAGCTGCACTAATTAAAAGCAAACATATAACCCACATCTGCCGCGCATGTCGGATCATTCACAATAACGAGCTATGGAGTAGGGGGTGAGAAACAACAAGCGGGAGCATGAAAAAGTGTCGCTGTGCTAAGAGATGAAGCTTGGCGCCCACTCTGATTATAAGAGGCATACAACATCAAGGAGTACCTGCATGAAAGCGTACGGCAAAAGAAACTGGATGAAAAAATCAATAACAAAAAAGTTCTTCCAAACAGGGAGACAAAGATGTTAAGCGTAAGAAGACTGGGCTTTACCAGTGCTCCTGCGACTTGAAAGAAAGAGAGGTATCGGTTGCAGGACGAGAAAGGAGGCTACAAAATAGAGCGACGCTGGAGAGAACCAATGGTAAGCAGGGGGTGGGAATAAAGTGGATATATTGATTACAGCAGGTCTTGCAGCAGAGCTTGCGCTGCCATGCTCGACCTAAAAAAACTATTATTGTGACACATACACATATAAAGATATCTTGTTTACATTGTAACACATATAAATACGATGAGATGGCCATTCTGTGCTTATCTGGAGAATTCACTCAAATATTCATTGAACTTTGAGGCACAGGTTTTTTAGGACCAGTTTATAATTTACAAATTGGTATGATTCCATGAGAATAAAACACAGATCTCTGTGTGATCCATAAGGTCACAGGTTCAAATCTTGGCTAAGGCCTATCCCAGCCATTCACCCTCTGTTATATTTCATATCGGTACCTTAATATAGGTTTAGAGAACATCGTACTCTTTCCCTACATCATCTCCCCTTCATTTTACATGAACAAGCCTTATAAGGACATAACTCCAAATAAGGACAGAATATATAGGGACTGAACGCCTTATAAGGATTGACGCCTTTTAAGGACTAAACCTTTCACCTAGTGCTATGACGAGGGTGGGTTCTGCTCGATCAATATTGCTAAGACATCATCCTTAGCACATATGAATAATTTATGAGGACACTCTCCAGGGGGGTATACTTCACCTCTCCAATCTATGCACAAAGGTTTAATCCCCAGCGTCATCCTCATACTGAACAATGGGTGACATACGCACATAGACTGTATAATTACAGAACCTCTTGCTATCAGTAGGCAGGAGGGAACCGAGACTTCAAGGCCGACACACTGACCAGAGACACTGTGGCTTCGGCATGCCATCGCTACAGCTGACTGTGGTCTACCTATCCCTAATGGGGTGTCCAACTCAAGTCCAGGACAAAGTCCCACACTCTCACTATTCAGGTATGGAGGTTTGACTAAATCCTAGCGGGATTCTTGGCTCTTAGATTCTAGGCTCTTAGGCTTAGTAGCTCTTTCGCACCTACTTACATGCTAGGTACACTCAGGTAAATCTAGCCCGGCATCCTAGGAGTACTCACTTTATTTTATAAATTCATTTTTATATTCATGTATGTGTTCATGATTATTGCAAACTGGTAGAACAATACTATTCCTTTTTATTCACTGTACTGGTGTTTCTATATCTCTGCTACTGTGTTACAGTTGTAGCAGCACATTTGGTTTACATAAGAAGAACAACAGTACAATAAATACTTATTGTAAACACGCCTGACTGTTTCTTCTGTGTATCCCTTCTGAGAGCAAAACAAGCAAGCACGAGTGACTGGGTGAAAAGTAGCATATTGTTTCCACGAGTCTGAGGTTATTGTGTTCTGAGGTTGCAAAAATGAATCTCTCTGATAATAGGAGATTCTAGTAGCACTACGAGCTAGCTAATGCGAAAACAGGCTAATATTTTTGGCGGAGTCAGTATACCACCAGACCCACAGTTTATGTTATCCGCAAATGCGTAGGTCCTGCATGAAGGGTACTATTGGAACTACACTACATGGCAATCAACATGTTCTAATGGCACCCAACCATTTGGTTTGTTACTTACTCAACAGTAGAATCTGAGTAGCACAGTCGTGCTTATTCTCAGAGACCCTACATACAAAAACCCAGAGACGTCTGGAGTGAGTGGGAAGAAACTCCGCCACAGCTGAGTAGGCGAGATATCCTATGTATTGGCTGTTGGTTATTCAAGCTTGAAGGAAATATTCTCACAATTGTGCATACAACCTTTGCATAAAAACCTTGACATAACTTCCTTAAAAACAGTCATTCAGTGTTCTAATCACAATGGTTGAACAAGGGGGAGATTTAGACCATCTAGCCCTGGGACAGAATCAGTCTGGTGAGGAAGATGTAGATGCATTACAAATTGCAGCAAAAATAAAACAAACTCTGACAGTTAAACTTTTCAAACATGAGTTATCACCCAGAGGAGGTGTAGTGATATTCGTGATAGAGGCACACGAAGATTTCAAAACAGAGGTATTCTACTCTTGGGTTACATTCCCAGCAGCAGCTGCTGTAGCACAAACTTTTCATTATTACACACATGAAGAAGTTCCAGCGGCTTACACTCCGTTTGAGGAGACTGAAATTCCGCTTACTTACCAGGAACATATTTTCTGGTTTAATGGCGCCCTACCCCATACAAGAACAAGAGCAAGGCTTGGTCCTTTAGGATGACCAGGAGCAACATGGCTGATATTAGCGACCTATGCACCGCATCCAGACATTGACACAATGCCAGTTGATGAACTGCTTGTTCAACACAAAGAGTTGATCCAACTCTATAAAAACATGACACACTTCGTCTTAAGGACACTAGCGGTCCAACCAACAGTAATCACACCAAATCCAGCTCCTACACAGAGCCCAGGTACTAAAATTACTCTACAAACATTACACGTGGTAATGGGCAAAGTGCCCACAAAACGTGAACAAATTCTTTTCTGGGTAGCTCAGAAAATAACCCACTTAGAAGCAGTATTCCCAAATACCACACCATTTGAAAAACACAGATTGTTAACAATCTGTTTGCCCATGGGGATTACACCACAGTTAGAGGATTACACCTCATGGGGTACAGTCTTTGCTGCCATATATACCAAAACTCATGGTATTCCTTCATTAGCAGTAATTTCTGATGTATTAAGAGAAATACAAAATGAGTACAGAGCAGAACCTGCCCTAAACTTAGAGATGAATTTATTAAATAACTACGACCAGGTATCAGCCATAATACCAGTTACATTAAAGGGGAAGCAGCATTAGTGGCAATCCGCCAACGCCTAAGAGAGGTTGGCCCGTTATTACAGGGGGCTGAACTACCCAAAATAATTGAAAATGCGTATGCAGAATTAGGCAGGGATAGTTTGGTGGGAAAAGCTTTAAAACATCAACTACAGGGCAGTCATGAAGAGGACACTTCTATGCAGACACGTACTTCTTCAAAAAAGAAGTGGGATAATAAAAAATAACACTTTAAAGACAAGAGATCTCAGTCTCAAGGTAAGTCTCCTCCACAGGAGTCCTCTGAAAAGCGGTACAACCTTAGAAATCGGGATAATATCAGGAAACCTGAAAGGTATCAGGATACTGATACATGTTCCTCTCGTTCCTTTCAGGTCTCGAAGAAAACCTCCAAAAGAGAAGGATGGTCAGAAAATAGAGAGGAGCGCACGCAGTCCAGAGACAAGCAGCGCCCTCAAGACTTTACTTCTAAAAAAGAAGATAAGCAAAATCCAAAACCTGACTGGACTGAGAATCAGACATGCCCAGAATTCTGAGGACACAACTTCTGAATGAGGAATGGGCTCTGACGATGCTAGACAGTGTGGCAGAAGTAACAATAACTCGCCTGAACCTGAAGGAATTTCTGGTCACAGCGGAGTTGAATGATTACATCACAGTGGAAACACTGGACACCAGGGTGAGCGTCCCACACAAGTTATATGAAATAACACTCCAGATAGAGGGGGAGAAGCCCAGGAAAGTAAAAGGTCTTTTTTGGAAGAACTTATCATCTGGTTATGACATCCTGTTAGCAGAACAAGATTGGCCACTTTCATTCGTAATGGAGTGCCGCAGGGGAGAAAGTGTAATTTTTCCTGCATTTTCCAACCACTTTCCGGTTCACCTTAAACATACATATGCACAGGAGTGGGCATTAGCTCAAGTCCCTGCATTGTACAAAAATCAAACAGGGTGGGATGAGAACTCAAACTACCACGTGATCCCATGAAAAGTTTCACCAAATGCTCAAAGGCAATATCCAAAAAGCAGGAAGCCAAAAACCAGGCCAGGGAGATCTTAGATCAACTTGAATACCAAGGGGTCATTGAAAATGTACCTCTCCAATGAACAATCCTTTGTTTCCTGTCACTAAACCCGACAATACATATAGTCTAGTTTTAGATAACAGACATTTAAACTCATGCACAAAGACATTTGCTGTCCAAAATGCACATAGTGCCGCATTAATGAATAACATTGTGCGCAAAAAATACAATACCACACTTGATATCTCAAATGGATTTTTCTGTCAAAATCTAGCACCTGAAAGCAGGTATCTAACGGCATTCAGTGCGCTAGGGTCCAAACGACAATTTTGTCGACTCAACCAAGGGTACAAAAATAGCCCCGGGGTATTTTTAGCAAGAGTAACAGAGTTACTTCAAAAATTTGATGAAGAAGCATTGTCTCATGTGGATGATATTTATGTCACAGACGACAACTTAGAGAGGCACTTGACCAGGGTAAGCACCATAATTGTGGAAATTGCCAGAGAGGGCTACAAATTTAACTTTAAAAAAATCTAAAATAGCTCACCTCAATGTCCTATTTTTGGGATATGAGCTGTCAAGTGAAGGCAAAAGTCTGGCAGCTAACTTTTAGAAAAGTGTATGCTGCTCGAGCCTTCAAAATCATTAAAACATTTTTAATCAATACTAGGATTCCTAAATTTTGACAGGACATACATTTTAGATTATGCACAAAGGGTAAAACCTTTCTATAACTTAATAAAGCCTGACTTTTCAACCAGGGATTGGACACAAGAACATACTAATATGTTTTGTTTACTCCAGGAAGACATGATTGCTTCTAAACACTTACCAACACTCGTAAATGTACGCCACTTGGTGATACGGATAATTGCCGGACAAAGCGGGTACACTTATTTGACTTTCAATGAAGACGGAACTGTACCAATCGCATACAAATCACACCTGCACACAAATGCAGAAATGCGTTTAACTGCAACAGAAAAAATACTGACAGCCGTTCAGACTGCTGTAGCAAGAGAAAGAGCACTGGCACAGGGGAAACGCATTATTGTTGTAACTCCGGTCCCGGCTTTAGAAGTTGTTATAAAGGCCAGCATCCCAAATGTGAAAGCCTTACTTCCAAGATGGATACAATGGGCTAATTCTCTTACTGCAACAGATGTTGAATACAGATTTGATCCAAGTTTAAAAACACAAGCATTCCTGCAATATGAACAAGAATATTCTCTACCAAATGAAATCTTGCCTTATTTACACTGACGGATCTGCACAACCGGCCTTAGGAAGTAAGCAGCAATATTTTTCGGCATGTGCTATCATTAAAGGTCGCATGTGTGATGGCAAGTTCCATCCTAGCTGCACAAAGACGCAGTCTCTAGGAGACTGCACAGCTCAGTTGGCAGAATTAACAGCAATGATACTGGCACTTGTAAACACGGATCGCTAATTCCCCACACTTATCGTGTGTGATTCTTTTTACTGTTTACAGTAGTACAATGAGTACTTACAGCATTGGGAACAAAGCGGGTTTAAGGATGCAAAAGGTGACACAATTAAGCACAAAATGCTATGGGAACAGGAAGCAGAGTTGAAAACTGAGCTACGGAGGACTCACGTGATCCATACACTGAGTCATCAACGTGATGGCGTTCACGTTGAAGGGAATTCATTGGCTGATGAAGCCGCAAAGGGGGCTGTTCGCACGGCTTCCGTAGCTGCGCTGACTCATTTAAAAACGAGAATAGACGGAGATATAATGGTAGCTGTCATCGCATCACGCAAAGGCAGCACAGCAGTACCTAAAAAAATTCCACTCAAATACTCCTACAAGATAGATACACAAAACATTCCATATGCTCAGATTCCTGGAGTGGGGGATAGAGTAATACCAAATATGGATCGTAGGCAAGGTTTAATACTAGCTGCACACGAGAGTTTGGGCTCTGCGCACACAGGCGTTACAGCGACTATTTCTTTACTAAAACAGCGCTATTGTCGGCCAGGGTTTACTAAGCAAACTAAAGACTATGTCTTGAAATGCGTCATCTGCCAGCAGATGAAAGGCTCCACCGTTGCACTCCCGGCACAGATGCCATTACTAAAATCAGACAAATCTCTCGCATGTGTGTACTTGGACCACTGCGGCCCCTTACAAACAGACGGGGCTTACAGTTATATCATGGTTGCAGTGGATTCATGCTCGAGATTCCTCTGGGTATGGCCACAGCATTCTGCTGATGCTTGAACTGTTATAAAAGATTTGCGAGTCTTTATCGGCACATACACAGTTAGCACGTTACACTCTGACCACGGCCCTACGTTTAGCTCTCGGGCTTACAAAGAGGCCATGGAAGGAATGGGTGTAGCATTGCGGTTCTCATCTCCGTACCATCCTGAGGGAAATTTGATTGTGGAGAGAAAAAAACAGAACTTAAAGCAATCTTTAACAGCTAGGGTATTAGGCAAGGGCGGTAGTTGGGTCACACACCTTTCTGTGGTACAGCGGGCATTAAACAACCAGCCAAGAAGCTCTCTAGGGGGGTGTTACTCCATAGGAGGTCCTCTTTGGGACACAAATGTGGGTACCTGATCTTGATAGTGAAGGCACAGTGGCGGATGAAAAACCATTTGATATCCATGATCGTTTAGCTGTTTTACGGGATCTGAATGATTCCAGGACAAAACAAAGCAATGTCCATCTAAAGCAGACCTCCACTGAGGAAGTCAAGGTAGTCACGGCAAGACTTGTCTGGATCTCAAAAGTCGGGGATCTGGTCAGAGAGAAAATTGTGGACAAAAAAGAATTTGGACCCTCTTACAGAAAACCTGTACCAATCCTTGCAGTACACGGAACAAGAACTGGGCTGCTCCCACCTCTTGCCGGGAAAAAGGAGAAAAGATTTGTCTCAATTGACTTAATCAAACCACACTATGTGGCTGATACTAAACAGCAGGCCTAGTGGACTCCGATGTAGCAGATGTCCTCCTCTAGCTACAAACCAAGAAGTTCAAACAGAAAGACTCATCACATTTGAAGACCCATCTGTAAGGAATGAAGGACTAAGCAACAATGCTATGGAACTTGTTCCACTTGAATCAGACATTCACATTTTAAATAAAAATAAAAATAATTCACAAGTTGCAATTAGACTTAATACAGATGTCTACATCAACATGCCTCGTCAAGAGGAAAACAACATTTCAACCAATCTCGATGCAATTTCAAGAATTGAGCGAACTGCTTCTGGCTATTTCATTAACTTTGATAAGTTTTCTTTGGATCCAAGCGAGCCGGAAACGATGCCAGCCAAAACAACGTTCAAGCAAGAGTTAAAGAACTTTCTTCTCTTTCTTCGAAATACATACCTGGTATCACCTTGGATTGAACTCTGGGTAATTTCTGGAATATTGTTTTTTCTCTTCTGGTTAGGCTTAGAATTGACTTTTAGTATGCTTATCAATGGACACTATCTTCAACAAGGTTCCACAGCCCAAAAGGTCAACATTCTACTGAAGCCAAATCCATCATCACATTGTGAACAAAGAGACTTGTCATCAGTGAACATTACAGCAGTTCCTATATCCGATGGAATAGTATGGGACAAGTTTGATTTAAACATCTTCCGCCCGACAACACTTAAAAGAATTAATCATGTATTTAAAATATCATTAAGTGATATCATTACCTCCAGTACATTTTCGGATGATTGGTACACTGAAACAGTAAATAACATGTTGTCTGATTTAGAGAAAACTGCTGCATTTTCTAATAACGAAATGTTAGAGGGTTCTTCAGACTATGATAAATTGGCTGTTATCAACATTATGGTAATGATTTCCTGCACACATCTATTTCACCTAGGAATGTATTTGAGTACCATCAGTGGGAACATTGCCCAACACCACCAAAAACTATTTCACAAGTGTTTGCACAGGAATTTGCATACTTTTCAGGATTTAACACAACAGATCCAGCCTCATTTTCTTATAAGGTTGCAGCAACATCAGCACTACAAATTATGTTGACAAACACCAAACATATTTACTCTGCTTCCCTTTTGGCCCAATTGTCTGAACAGGGTTTCCTCCTATGGGAAGACGAAATTGACTTGAAATCAATTTGGGGTTCAAGGAACTGGCAAGTCCAGGGTACAGAGGCACTATTTAGAGCATGCCTCATTCCACAGCAGATTACCTTTTTAAATGATATTGTGCAACAAACATCTAGCCAAGATAAAGGACCTGAACATTCCTAGGTTACCTACACCAACACAGGGGGGGCAGAATTCTTCTATAAAGGAAGAGGCAACAGTTGATGACATACTAAAGTACAATAGATCAGATCCAAATTGGAAGGAGTCAGTGGTTTGGCCCTTAGACACAAACACATGTCATAAACGGTTCCTGAACATCACCAAGGGACTCAGTATGCATAGGCTAGATCCAGGATATGTACAGAGAGCACATCCAGGGATAGTGACATCCTAAAGTGTTGGAAAGTTGTACCTAGATTGGCTAGAAACCTCAACACTTGCATAAGTGAAACAACACTTATCTTTACTCTCACAAGACATGGATCTTAGGGACTTTTTACTAGGACCTAGGAAACAACGTCAAAAAAGTTTCATATATGCAGGCATTTATGCTGCCTATAATGAAATCTGGAAGATTTCCAAACAAGAAGCCGCAGAGAGAATACGGGAAATAGACCGTATAAACTTAGAAAAAGTTTTGGCTATGGTAGATAATGGGTTAACAACTTTGACCTCCAGAGTATATTCATTGGGCAGCATTTTATCTTCTGCTATTGACATACTGGAACAAGATTTAGCCATATTACAACACGGCCAATCACAGTTACATTCGATTATGCTATTAAGCTGGACGCTGCAATCTTTTCATGCAGGAATTGTGCCTTGGCGTTTTCTATAAACAGTACGTCTCTGTTTTCAGAATACAATCTAACTGATACACAGATAGAAATGGCACAAAGAGGAGCTAAATATACAATGCTGCAAATTGAAAAACTAGAACGGTTACCATTCACAGTACCTGAATTACCATCACCAGAATGGCTACTTCATGGCCAAATCACTTTCCCGGTCACGACCTTTCTGTTTCACTATTTCCTTGAGCAAAGGCAAATAGGCAGATATGAAAAATTGGGTAAAGAATACATTAAGAAATCCTGGGATTTATCATATAGATTATGATGCCGGAGTGGGGATCGAGAGGTGTTTCTTAGTGGTACTAACTGGAAGAATGCTTTAAGCAGTTCTCTCATGTGCCCAGATATTATTTTGCACTGCGCTTGTAATGGTTCACTTTCAAATCTGTCTTGACACATGAAAGGAACTCCAGCTGCCGTGATCACGCCAGCGTATGAGCTACTTTCGAATGGGTGTTACTTAATGCTGAGCGATCAAGGTTGTTGTGGGATGCTCATGGGCATTGCATATCTGGTCACCGTGAACACCAGGGTTATTTGCTGTTTGCAAGTATTGTTTCCTCCAACAAGCACAGTCTGGGAGGCGCCGATATGGCCTTCACTGAATGTTTCCATTATACAATTTGATGCTTTGAGAAACCGTGCCGCTGACCTCCGCTTGAGAAACCTTTGAACTCCAAGTCGCAAGGACCTCGACAGAGATACAAGCACAAATCTGTACCAACTGCCCCCTACATTTCATAGAAATGGTGAGACGTATCTTTAATATGTCAGATACGAGTGGCATTGTACACCTATTTTAGACCATAGCGTCAGGATTCCTTAACACCTTCCAGACAATCCTCGGAATTATTCCTAACTTTATACACTCCGTATTTGGGAGTATTTTCAGGGGTCTACCCCTGATCCTGCTCGCTGTAGCTGGAATCCTGATTATTGTCTACCTGCTGCGCAATGGATGGACCATCCGCCAGCGAGATTGCAAAAGCTCTCCTGGAGAGATATTACTGTGAGCGCATGTTACAGCATCGGGGTGCACCTCGCCTATGATAACGGAGTGCTTCTTGGGTCTTTTCCTTCAGACCAGTCTTTGATGACTGTATCGTACCTGTCTTCTGATGCCTGTTCTGTGGAGGAGAATGCGAGTTAGACATCTGTCTGACACCTGACACGGAGACGCCAGCGGACTTAGAATCCAGACTGGAACCCTTGTGATCCCATGCACGACTCTGTCCCCAGCGTATTCCCATCTTGACACATGCGTTCCTTGACAACAGCATGTGCCTTTCACAACTGAATTGAATTTCAGCTCCAGCATTGGCAACGAGATATCGAATTCAGCACCAGCGACCTCCACACTGGCTGTTGGCAATGAGGAGTTTCATCTATGCACACTTGACGTGCTATGCACGGTATTGCAGTGTTTGTCCCGTGCTGTAGCAAGCAGCCATAATGTTATGTATCCCAGACAGGACTTCTAATCTAAATCTGGCTCACCGTGTGCTGGGAACTAATTCAGAAATTTTCATTGTCCTTTTCAAATAACTTTTATAAATTGACACTTTCAATGAGCATGGCCTTCTAAGTACGCTTGCAGTAGTTCAACTTGTGTGATTGAACTCATTTAGAACTGTGACTTGTGGAACTATTCAACAAAATGTCAAACTTTTACCAAAGAATATGTATTGCCTCATTTTTTAATTGTTTTTAAATGACTTTTTAAAATGTTTTTAGATGCATTTTAAGTGACTCTTGAAATTATTATGCCCTGACACCGTTATAAATGTGTATCTTGAAATGTGTATTTTTATTGTTAAGTATAAGGAGAAGTAGGTATTATTTCATAACGGTACCTTAAAATAGGTTTAGAGAACATTGTACTCTTTCCCTACATCATCTCCCCTTCATTTCATATGAACAAGCCTTATAAGGACATGACTCCAAATAAGGACAGAATGCCTTATAGGGACTGAACGCCTTATAAGGACTGACGCCTTTTAAAGACTAAACCTTTCGCCTAGTTCTATTAAGAGGTTGGGTTCTGCCCAATCGATAGTGCTAAGACGTCATCCTTAGCACATATGAATAATTTATGAGTACACTCTTCAGGGGGCATACTTAACCTCTCCTATCTACGCACAAAGGTTTAATCCACAACGTCATTCTCATACTGAACAATGGGTGACATGCGCACATAGACTGTATAAATACAGCACCTCTTTCTATCAGTAGGCAGGAGGGAACCGTGACTTCAAGGCTGACACACTGACCAGAGATGCTGCGGCTCCGGCATGCCATCGCTCCAGCTGACAGTGGTCTAACTATCCCTGTTGGGGTGTCCAACTCAAGTCCAGGATGAAGTCTCACACTCTCACTATTCAGGTATGGAGGTTCGACTAAATCCTAGCAGGATTCTTGGCTCTTAGATTCTAGGCTGTTAGGCTTAGTAGCTCTTTCGCACCTACTTACATGCTAGGTACACTCAGGTACATCTAGACAGGCATCTTAGGAGTACACACTTTATTTTATATATGCATTTTATCTTCATGTATGTGTTCATGATTATTGCAAAATGATAGGTTCTATATCTCTGCTACTGTGTTACAGTTGTAGCAGCACATTTGTTTTACATAGGAAGAACAACGGTACAATAAATTCTTATTGTAAACACGCCCAACTGTTTCTTCTGTGTATCTCTCTGAGAGCAAAACAAGCAAGCACGAGTGACTGGGTGAAAAGTAATAAATTGTTTCCACGAGTCTGAGGTTATTGTGTTCTGAGGTTGCAAAAACGAATCTCTCTGATAACAGGAGATTCTAATAGCACTACGAGCTAACTAATGCGAAAACAGGCTAACATATTCAGCGGGGGTGTCAGTCTGCCACCAGACCCACAGTTTATGTCATCTGCAAATGCGTAGGTCCTGCATGAAGGGTACTATTGGAACTACACTACACCTGGGAAGTCTCAAAATTGAGTACTATTAATTTGGCTAATATCAAAACTTCTTACATACAGCGCCAAATAACGAAACATCAGCATCTGTATATAAATCTAATGCTGTTATTAATATTTAAGCCAGTCTGATTCATAAAGTTAGTCAACATAGCAATTAATAATTAACCTCCAGTGGCACATTATGTATTTGTTATTGTGGTAAGGATTATAAGATATTTCTTTTTTGGGCGAGTTACCTCTAAACTCGGAATAGCGCTGTGAATGGTCCAAATGGAATACCTGCACCTAGAATTTGACTTCCCTGATGGATCTTTGGTCTAAAAGGCAAGATTTTAGTGCATCGGCCTACACCCCCTTCAACAACATCCACTGGATTGCCCCAATGCCTGCTCTTGATGCGGCTCTGAAGTATCCAATATCAAGCTACCACTGATACTCTCCCAACCAAGGGGAGGGCATTGTCATACGTGCTGTGGAAGCAACTGGTCCCACTTATCAATCAATCAGGGAATTTTGAAGCGTGCTACTCACCCGTGAGGGTCTCAAGACGCTAGGGGGATGGGAGCAGCTCTGGTCAGTCAAAAAGCCAGGTCTTGACAGTCTTCCTGAGGATGTGCAGAGTGGTGACGCGTCTGATATTAATCGGGAGCTCGTTCCAGGTTTTGGCCACGATGTAGGAGAAAGTTTCTCCACCTGCTCTTGCTCTGAGGATGCGCAGGGTTTCGGCGAGGGCGAGGTCGGCTGATCTGAGGTTTCTCTTGGGTACGTGTAAGGAGATTCTTTTGTTGAGATATTGGGGCCCGGTGTTGTGGAGGCATTTGTAGGTGTGAGTGAGTATCTTGAAAGTTACTCTCTTCTCAACGGGGAAACAGTGGAGGTTTTCGCAGGTGTTGGCTGATGTGTTTGTGTCAAGAGATGCTGAGGACGAGTCTTGCTGCGGCATTCTGTATGGTTTGGAGCTTGCGGAACAGAGACTTGTTGATCCCAGCGTAGAAGGCGTTTCTGAAGTCCAGTCTGCTGGTTATAAGAGCGTGGGTGACGTTCTTTCTTGATTCGGGAGGGATCTATTTGAAGGTCTTCCGTAGGATGCGAGGTTGTTGAAACAAGTGGACGCGGCGGCGTTGATCTGTTGGGTCATGGAGAGGCAGGAGTTGAGTATGATGCCGAGGTTCCGGGCATGGTCCATAGGGGTGGAGGGTCACAGTCAGCCAAACCTGTATTTCATAGCTCTTGAGGTTGTTTTGCCACCGAGATAGATTCACCACCTCACCTTACTTTTTGTTAGGTGAGATTAAGCAAGGATTTGCCTTAAAATGAGTTTGGCCCCCCAACTTGCTGCTCGAGGGGTGCCCATTTCGGGAGTGGACCTGAACACATGCTTGGCTCTGGTGGACTGACCGGAGGGAACCCGATCATCCATCTGTGGCCCTCATGAGGAGACCACGACTTAGACGATCACCTTGCTGCACACTTTGGGCATCTCCATGACACTGGAAGGGTGGCAAGGCCCAGACTGGTACACATCCCACAGTACCTATCTGTACCCCATCAGCCTAAACACCATCATGATGGGGAAACCTAGAGGTGACATAAATCTGACCTCACACCCCTGCAACCCTGAGCTACCTTCGACCACTACTGATCATACCATAGGCACCCTGCAACACCTGGAATGCACTCTTGGCAAGCACTCTGTTGAGAAGGTCCTCCACACAATATTGGACACCAAAATGTCTCTTGGGGGTAAATAAATGCTGTCTCTTCGGACGTGAATCTGATTTGGGTGGACAGCCGCAAACTAGCAGACTGCATAGACAATGCAGAATCTGCTCTGACCCCCATGGGCTCCAGAGTGTGGGAGCTACAAATACGACTGAATACATTGAAAGAGGAGGTAGCATACTTACATCGCAGGGCAGAGGACACTGAAGGGTGATCGCAGCACAACAACATCCGTTTCCTGGGTTTTTCAGGAACGATTGGAAGACCCAAGCACTGAGCTCTTCCTCAGAAACTGACTAATGGCCACCATACTGGAAAACAAGGTTCCAAAGTTGTTCTCTGTTGAAATGATGCACCGTATCCCTGGCAGTCCGCCACAACCTGAAGTGCCCCCAAACCAACTCATTTCTCAATTCTAATTCTTTAACCATTGGGACCAAGACCTAATCCTGGAGAATTTCCGTACAAAGTGCCCCTGGTGGTAGGAGAACGCAGAAATAACTACATATGCTGACTTCACTCCCAGCGTGCAGCATTTTAGGGGCTACTACACAAAAGTAAAACACTGGCTCCAGGAGTTACGGCTCGGATATGCACCATTATTCCCAGCGAAGCTCAAGGTGATAGATGGCAAAACCTCCCATATCTTCTCAACACTCGAAGATGTTTGAGCCTGGCTCCAGGCAAAACGCTTGGTTCAAACCACAGTGGAAAATCAGTTAAAAGGTGAGTGAGTGATTCTCCATCCCAAGGTAAGAAATGCATGAACCCTCAAACATAACCCACCCAAGATCAGGCAGCTGCAAAACAAGCTTGAGTGGGGAAGGGGGAGACGGCCTCCCAACAAAGCACAAATCCTTTCACATTCCTGTGATCTAAAGACATATCGGACTCTGGCTCAGAAATGGGTAAATCTGGGACCTCGATCACAAGCAGTGCTCATAGTCCGTAATTGACAACACCTCACATTAGAATGTCCTAACGTGGAATGTGCATGGCATGGCCGCCCCGCCAAGTGCTACCACATTTATGCTTACCTCAAACACTGCCACACACTATGCAATGCTACAAGAAGCACATCTCACACTGGCAGAGCGAAGTGGCGGAGGCAAGTGTATGGCACATCCACATCGGCAAATGCCTGTGGGTTGCTCATTTTGATATCACTGGGTGATCACATATGTCAAGGACAAACATAGGGAGGACGTGGGAGGGCAGAGTCCCCCTTGCACTGGTGCAAATGTATACACCCAACTCTAACCAATCAGGTTTTTTAGACACGCTCAACCCTGTGTTCTTTCGAAACCCACACTACCCAGGTCTCTGGGGCAGCGAGTTCAACTTCTGCCAGACGTAGACAATGACCACTCTAGTCCCCCCATATGCACTGCCACTTGCATCCGCACAACACAACATTTTCACAGCTGGCTCACCCACTGACACTTGCATGAAACAATGTGACACAGGCACCAGAAGAATTGCGAATATTCATTCTATTACCTGGTCCATGATATTCATACCAGGATAGATCTCTTTCTCTGCGCTGAACAACTGCTTATACAGATAACCCGGTCGGAGAATTTAGCTTGTACCCTCACGGATCACTGCCCACTGAAGGTCACCCTGCAGTGGGGAAGACTACACCACACAATTAACCACCTGAACATTACAAACAGGAGCACTTCTTGATTCCCCATTTCAGGTGAACCTGGCATTGCACACTACTTTGACCTCAGCAAACGATTCACTGCATCATGAGCATTGGAATGGTACATGCACAAAGTGGTCATGCGAGGCCACTGTTTGGCGGCCTCAAAGGGGAAATGCCTACAATTGCAGATGGGCCTATAGCCCTCGAGGGGAGCCATGGCCCTTAGAAATATGGGTGGCCAACCAAACAGTGATGGCAGAGCAGGTCAGCAGCTGCGCAAGCAATGCAATGATACAGAAGCATGCCTAGGAAACATGATAATAAGCAACGACTAACCATGCTGCATACTGAGGGGGATCGATCAGGGAGGCTACTGGCATGGCTGGTAAAGGAAGACCAGTGCCCGTCCCTGATCGAGGTGTTAAGATTAGACAACAGCACAGTAGTCACACTAGAGACCACCATCAATGCTGAATTGGAAATCACTATCAAGGACTGTATAGAGTGACAAACTCCCCACCACTGGAGTGATGAACGCCCTACTACTGGGACAGACACATGGGTTGTTATGTTACCTACCACTGACCAAACCTTCCCTGCTGCAGTGGGCCAGACTGTATGAGCCTCTTCAGTTGGAGGGAATATGGGCCATTATCTCCCAAATCGCTTGGATCAAAATGCTGGGCACAGACCGGCTGCCAATTGAGTATTATGCCACTTTCTCTGCTCAACCACTCCACAACTACTGGTGGTGTTTATTGAGGACAGGACAACTCCAGGTCTTGTTTTGGAAAACCCAGATTGTAATCTTACCCAAGCCTGGCACAGACCCACTGGACATCTGCTCCTATCAATCTGCATTACTTCTGAACCTAGACTATAAAATCTTAAGCAGAATGCTAGTGAACCAACTGCCCCCCATACTCAGTACCCTTTAGTATCCTAAACTTCGCTATTTTCTTCAGTTGGGGTTTGTCTACAGTTTAGCATAGAGTAAACCAGAGATTGATTAGAATTGCAATTCCTCTTTGACATAGTAATACTTTGTATATTCTACTTGTAAGGTTTGATAGCTTGTTTTGAGGTGGTCTGGAAGGGTATTGAATATTATTGTGTTCCATTCATGTTTTAGTTTCTAAATGGTCTAAAAGGCGGCCTCAGACACTGGAGTATTGTTAATGATTGATCGTTAATTCTATATGTAATCTTTGCATGTGTTACAACTCTGCACAATTCAGAACTCCATTAATAACAATAACAGGTACTGTTGAGTGGCGCCAGTGTCTCATTATGCATAGATTAGCTGCAGCTAGAGCTGTAACAATCCACCAATGCTTATGAGATGTTAGGTTTGCTATCGATGATACATCATGTAATATTGCAAGTTGGGGAGACAGAGAGAAGTCAATGGAATTGTATTTCCCTAATTGGGTCCATACCTCAGACCAGTATATCCTTATGTTAGAGCATGTCCAGACTATATGGAGTGAATCACATCCTGCATCTCAAGCAATTGTTGTGCAGGAGCAAATTTGCTTTTTAAGCTTCCAGGGGGACAAGTACCAATTATAAAAAAATCTGGGGGAATATTCACAAGGATTTATCGCCGAGTCATCGGCACTTTATCGTAGCCAAAGTGGCGATAAATTTACCTCCCCATTCACAAGCTGGTGCTAACAGCCCACAGCACCAGTTTAACCGCGATAGCAGCCACAAAAAACATCGCCACAGAGGATCACCACAACTATCGCTAATGAGATGCAGAGTGGGCGTTCCTGTGCCAAATTTCACGACAACATCACACCACAACATTCTCAACGACCAGCCACATTGGCGATAAAAACACAAAACCAGCGATAAGTCACGTTAGCACCAGGAAATCTACACCTGCTCTGACCTGGTGTAAAGTCGGACAGCAGCCAGCACCACAAAAGGGAGACCAGCTCAGGGCCACATCAGAAGTGCAACAGACGCCATGGAGCCACTCATCATGCAGCCCGGACACACAAGAGGGCCACAACACCCACCCACACCACCCCAGGACCCCAACCCACACCCGGAACACCCCCCCAGACCACCACAGACGCAGCGCAGACAAAGACAGCGGACCCCCAGGAAGCGTGCTAGACACACAAACCCAACATCTGACAATGTCACCACAGGATGAAAGGGACAACCATCCTACGCATCCTGACCATCATCGACTAACAGGCCTACGGCACAAAAACAGCAGACAACCAACATCCCACCCCACACCAAGCTGCACCTGTTGGCCGCTGGCACACCCCAAACAACACCCGCCAGATTCGGAGGAGTCTCACAGCCAGCCACATCCAAGTCCCCCACACATGTCCTGGACATCACTATCACCCTGGCACCTCAGTCCCCATACGTCCAACACAATGCACGATCTGCTGGAGAGCAAGCAAAGACCATACGCCATAGCAGAATGCACGCACGTATTGGGGCAATCCACAGCACACATGTCGTACCTGTGCCCCCTGGTGACTCAGCACACAATCACCGCAACAGAAAGCACACATCTCACATCAATATGCAGGCAACATCAGAACACTGTGGAACATCCAACAATGTTGCATCCAAATACACAGCCAGTGTGCATGATTTCTTCACACACCGACAGTCCATCATCAACCAGCATCCCCAGGATGGCAACAAGGGAAATGCACAACCCCTTGACAAGTTCAAAATGAACACCCCACTCACCTCAACTCCACAACCATGCAACTCACAACTCTGGCAATGCACACGTCACAAAATCACATACAACATGCCCACCCACCAGACACGACAGAAAAACTTACAATGGTAACCTGGGCAAGCCCTGAACATGAGCCTTCAACGACATGGCACCTCAGCCACACAATAGCCGAATGTGGAGAGAGGTGGCAACCAGGCATGTGTGAAGGATGCAGTAGAACCATGATTGGGAAAGTACACAATGCCAAGAGTGGCAGAGATGTGCTGGACAGACCGCAGTATGCAGAACATACCCATATCCATGGTGACATACACCTCTGGGGTATGGAGGGTAATGGACAGTGGATGCAGCCATGTCACCCCAGCCAGTAGGGGACCTTGCAAAAATGTTGCCTGTTACGCCCCCTAAGCGTGACCGGAGTGGGATGGCCCAGTGTATGCCACGGCAGCGTAGGTGTGTCAATAAAAAGCACGTAGCCCTGGGCGTGGTACTCTTCTGGAAAGCACAACGTCTCTGCCAGGGCTGCGACTCTCACCCTGCCACGAGGCTGACGCTGTCCTCGTGAGCGGAGTAACCTGCGATGCTGTGTTCCTGCCAGACTCTGGCACGCTGGACCATGAACCTGTCAGGCCCGCCCCTGTGCAGCCAGGCCTCACTGATCACGTGCCGACACCGGCGTGTGTCAAGGAGGGCCCACCACGTGCCGGCGCACGCTCCAAGCCATAGGGCCAGCGGCCACAGCACCAGACCCCCCCGATCAGTGAGGCATAGTTCCATTTGTGCATCATGCGACACGTGGCACCACTGACCCTGAACTACACAGGCCGGTGGGGCCATCCAATGCCAGCCAGCGACACGTGGTGCCACTAACCCTGTTCAATACCAGCAGACGACACGTGGTGCCACTAACCCTGTGGGGCCATCCAATCTATGCTGGCGACACTCGTGAATGGCCAGTGCTGATTGCTGCCTCCGGCCTACACTGTGGTCCAGTAGGTCACAGAGTCTTGATTTAGCAATGGTGGAGTTCATATCAGTGTACTGGCATCATTGCAGACTGCATCCCCTCTCAGCACCTGTGCCACTAAGTCTGTTCCCCGACAATCATGGACACTATCTGGTCGAACTTTGGTGGTGTCTGAGTCCATGGACTAGGGGGCAGTTTTCATCCTCATGTAGCAGATACCGAATTGGTAGAGGCAATGAGGCTGTCGCATTCCACTCCTCTATTTGCTGTTTTCTGATAAAATCAAACCTTTTGGTGTCATGCCTTGGAGGACACCTTCCACTGTCCCCCAAAACCCTCAGCAACATACACCTCTGACATTGATGGTGACCCACTCAGGTCGCATGGCCCATCTGACTGCACCGCAAGTCACCGTCCTGTGGCTAGGTGTCTGTGCCGGCCGCAGTGCATCCGGGGCCACTAACTCTGTCCTGGTCCGGTCTGGGACCCCTTCTTCTGAGATATTGAATGGCCCCTGAAGCGTTGGCCTTGGGGTCATCAACGCCATTTCTCTGTGGCCCTGCGCTGTACGCAGCCTCCAGGCCCAATAGTGTCCCACTAGGGCTCACACACCAAATCGAGTCATTACCGGCCAGGACGTGGCATCATCGCAGGAGGCACATGACACCACTGCAAGGACCACCTCCAAAAGCCATCTGCCAGAGTCGAAACGGTGGTCCTGACAGACTTGCGGAGTTGCTCAGACTGGTCGTGGATGCCATCATCGGCCTGATACCCTGCCCAGCACTCCAGGTGCCATCTCTGGTGTCCCATCCCCAGTGCACTGCAACTCACGGACACTTATGTTTGCATGTTGGCTGTCCTCTGGACTTTCTCCGGCTCCCTCCATATTGCTCGGCAGTTGACTCTTTAATGCATATGTTTTCTGTTTACGTTGCACTGGTGTCTAATGTTCAAGTGGTTGCCAGCACCAGACATTCCGTGCGTGCTGGCTTACACTCACCCCACACACATCCAGCACGGGCATCACTGTACATGTGGCCCTGCCAATAAAGAAGCCGGGTGCACGTGCCCGTAGCCAATTCGACATGATATCTGCGTGTGTCCCTGTGGTCTTGTTGTATGCATGAGGGCCCTGGGCCCTACGCCATTACATTGTGCAGTGTACATCGGATGCAGAGGTGTCACCGCATGCAGCGGGTTAGAGCTTGGACATGTAGCTTTGTCGTCCCCCACTCAATTTTTAAGGGGAATGGCCAGGGCCATCATACGCAGAGCCAACATGGGTGTGGGACTGCAATTTGAGTGCCCCTGCCCCTGGTTCTGTAATGTGAATGTGCAACTGCATGTGTCTCTGTGGCAGTGTGGGTCTCCTTAGTGGGGTGTTGGTGGCCCCTGAAGGGTGATGGACACCTACGTATGTGTCCTGGTTCGCATTCCATGGGTTCGGCCCCACCCACACCTGTTGGACCACATCCTTTTGGCATGCAGGAACATGGCATTGGGGTGCGATGTGTGGGTGGGTGAAGTGTCTTGGGCCAGCTGTGCTTGCGGGTGCTTCCTGCTGTGTGGTTTGTTGCAGGCTCGGTGTTCTCCTCTGAGTAGCTTGGCTGTCCGGGTCCTGGTGGGGGGTTGCTTGGGATATCCATGTGCTGTTGTAAGGCGTCGGTGTCGACGGTGTGGGGGTCCTCTCCGCCATCACTGATGTGTTGTATTCTGTGCTCTGCTGAAGGTGTTGTGTACCCCTCTGCGATGTGATGGGGAGGTGCGTATTGACTTTGCGTTGACATATATGTTGGCGCATTGTGCAGGTTTGCATGCAGACTGTATGGCAATGTACATTGTGACTGTATGGGGGTGCTGGATTCATCTGCGGGACAGTGTACATTTTGTCTATATGAGATGTTGTACGCGTACAATACCATTTCACAGTTTCCGGGTCCGTCAGATGTAGTGGGCATGTTTCTGTGCATGTGCGGAGCCAGTTGTGTCCTCTGTTCTGCAGTGTCGGCTATGCGCGTTGTTCCTCATTGTCGTCAATGTGGGTGTGCTGTTCATGCTATGTGCGTGTGCTGCAGTGTGCCAAGATGATCGGGCCCATGGACCTGGATGATTGTGGGTGTGCAGTGTGCGAGACCTCGTTGTGCATGTATGCCATTGTGCCCACTCCCCCTGTACCCCCAGTCCCTGTTTGTTGCACTCCCTGTTGATGTTGTGTCAGGTCCTCTCGAGCTGCGTCCGTACTCCCTACTTCTTGCAGCGTCTCCACACTGATGACTGTGGCCTGGGTTTCCTTCAGCTCCTCCGGTGGTGCAGAACTGCCACCTCCTGTCGCCGTTGCTGCCTTTTTGTTGGCAGCGGGTTTGTTCCTGGTTTAGGGAGTCGCGTCATGCAGGCGCCTATTGGCCTACTGGATTGGCCTCCTCGGCACACCGACTCCATTCCAGGTGGTCTGCTAGTTGGTCAGTTGCTGGTAGTGTGCTGTCGCCGCCGTGATGCTGGTCTTGTTTTCCTGCGGTCTGCACCCCGTCTTCCTCTCCCTCTTCTATTTGGCATTCCCCGACCCTGGTGGTCTGTGGGGGTTGTGGGGTTTGAGTTGGCCCCTGCGCTGTGTCAGTGTGCATCCATGCTGCTACGCACTTTGGATTGTTTTTGGTGTATTTGTTCTGTGGTTTTTATAGTGCATTGTTCCACCAGACGCGTGGGATTTTCAGGCCTGTGGCTGGTTTTCGCTACTTTTTGTACCGCGGTTGGCCTCATCGCATTTATTTTGCATTTCGTATCGCATTTATGCGGCGTGGCATTGATTTTCAGGCAGACAGTTTGCACGTTATCTGCTGACTATCTCATGCTACCACCTTGTTGTGAATACCACGTTGTCACGGGGTATTTTCCCGCGATGGGCTGCGATATTGAAAGTTGCGTTACACTACTCTTGCGGAGTTATCACGTTCTTGCAAATATACCCCTTGAAGTATAGAAAATTTAGCTTAAACTCTCTAAACTTTCTATCATGGTCTAGAAGGATTCTATTCCTCTTTTCTGGGGTGCATTGTAATTCTAATAATGTTTACCAGTAGAGGCGGGCATTCATCGCATTAGGAACTGAGGATGCAATTTGCGGCATGACTACATATAATTCTGATACTAGCCCTCTGTATTGACCCCTTATCCGCAGGTATGTCAGAATCTCTGCCAAAACAATAGGCACTGCAGTTAAAGTTTTCATTAGTCTACTGCTGGTTATGTCTAGCATAATTCCATATTTCTAAATCTCGTTCATATGTTCTCTTTCTGATCTGTTAGTTGTTCGCGAGATGGCTTCATTTGGAACACGGAGAGAAGTGTCTTCTCTTTGTGCGGAGGTGATCTGAGCGTACACTTTCACTTTCGTGACATGTTATGTTATTTTAATTTATTCAGCGCACAGCTACTCGGAAGTGTCCCGGCGCTATAGACCGCTGGGGAACCCGTCCTGGCTATCCCTGTGAGATGGTCCCTTTCTGGGTATCTCCAAGGTGAAACCAGGCATCCCTGGCGTCTGTGGGGGGCCGTTGTAGAGATGATGCAAGCTTAATGCCCAGAGTTGCCGAGTGTGTTCCTGGTTAGAGTAGGTACCAAGGCGAGAATTATCGAGTCCGTTTTGACCCTGGTCCACGACCCTGCCGCGTCGGGAATTGAACCCTGGTCCCTGGCCGATTCTCTGCTTACGGGTCTGCCGCCTCTAACCAGTGAGCCACACCTCTCCACATCCCTGTGTTGGGGGAACCAGCACCTTTTTTTAGAGATCAGGAAGAGTTCAATAAGTAGTTTTCCCGAACATTGTTGTGGGGAATTCATGGCAAAGTTTTTCATCTTTGTTAGAGATTTAAATGTGTTTTTCTGGGAGAGCTATGGGTAAACAAAGATCAAAGTGTCACCATGTAGACACCTGTTCCAACTTAAGGTCAGTGAATAAAGTTTTTATAACAATACTGAGAGTTAGGAAGAGTCTGATGGAGGTTTTCTCTTATCTTTCAAGAGATCGATCTAAGTGTCAGAAGAGGCAGCAGGGAACTGCAAACTCTGATTCTGCCTGATTTAGTGTAGAGGAATGTGAAGCTTCTCCTGAAGAACAGCTGGAAAGGTATAATGGAAAGGAATTGCGGAAGGAGATATTATCTCATACTACATCATATAAGGGATGTGTGAACAACCCAGGTACAAGACCGCTATGCACCAGCTTTAGAAGACTCCACAGTGGGGTTTACCCATTTATGATCACATGTGTGAGAAGATGGATGACGCATTACATATTTTGATTGAGATGTTGCCCATCTGGTGGGGCGCATTTAATTGGCGGAGGAATCTATATGAAAAGATGCAACCAGGAAAAAGATTAAGTCCTACTTGATAAAGTATAAGTGGGCATGAACTTGGCATTGTGATCTGAAATTCATGGAACCTATGCATAATGGTACATACTTCAAATAATAGAGAAACAAAGAATTTCTCTCAAATCTGTCCTTCGATGTGGTTGTAACTCTGTACTTGGAGCAACAATATACGCAAGGAGGTATTTGTTGCTTAAAGGATGGCATACAGAGTGTGTGAAAAAAGTTGCTGCTTTAAAGAGGCGTTTATTGGGTAATTAACATATTTGGTGCAGAGCTTGAAGATAAACTTCATAAAAATCTTTAAGAAAAGAAAAATTTGTCTTATTTTCTACAGCAGCAAATTACTTTTTTTATCAACCCTCCAGAAGACCGGAATCTTCCTCTAGATCAAAGAAGATGAAGGGTAGAACCTATTCCAAATAGAATTGTCAAAAGCAAAAAAACAAACAAAAAAAAATGGATTCCCAAGGTAAATGTGCCAGGAAAAAACAATAGGAGGTCAGATTAACCATTTTCTTCGGGCATGAGAAGGATCTACCGCAGATCTATGGTTCCTCCAAACAGTGAAGCAAAGCAAGTACATACCATAGAGGTCAAGGGCCATCCTCCAGAGTCAAAAGTTAGACTGACAAAATGGCCAACATGCCAAAACCTTTGCTGGCACCAATTCAAATGTTCCTGCAGACATGCCATCGTCCCGGTACTGGAAAAGGAGCTGGGGCAGGGTTTCTACTCTATCATTTTTCTAGTCCCAAAAGTGTTCGGGGGATTCAGAGCAGTGATGGACTTGAAATGCCTGAATTAATGAATTTTGTGGCCAAAAGTTTAAAATTGGAAGCATTTCAGCGAATAATTCCTTTGATACAAGCAGGAGATGTTATGGTGATAATACACTCGCGAGGTGCCTGTTATAATATTCCAATGGCACAACATCATGGAGGACATATCACAATTTATCTGAAGAACAAATACCACCAAGTTCAGGTACTGCCATTAGGCCTAAAGACAGCACTCAGCCTGTTTGCGAATTTGGTAGCACCTTTGATTGCATCAATACATCTTAAGGCACTCATGGGATCTGGAATATTAGTTTCTGCATTCCCGTTTGACACAGGAAATCTTGAAGGGTCTGAAGGTAATGGAGTCATGTTGAAAGCGCGTGAATTCCAAGTCAACCAGGATATGTTCGGCTGGTTCCAACTCAAGATGACCCTTTTATGGAGGCCCTATTCAGGACAGAACTCCAAAAGGTGTTCCTTCCTCACAACTGAGCTCTGAGGCTCAGGAACTTGGTTGCAGAGTGAAATGAAGGAGGCATCTACAAGGCTTTAGCCAAAGATGCAGGGCACCTTCGCTGTCCCATTGGCAGGACTGCGTGAAAGCAAGTTACGCACATTTCTCACACTTCTACTCGAGGGAATGGGATGCATGGATCTGTGAATTGACAACTTAAGCTCAGTGTTGAAATTGGGAAAGCCAGAAATGTTTCAACTGAAGGAAATTGGTGGCAGTTTTAATTTCTCTAAACTTTTTACTTTCAAAGATAAAAGGTCATCGTGTGATGCTGAGATCAGACACACTGGTGACCGTGACTTGTATAAACCATCGGGGGTGAACGAGATTTTACTCACCGAGAGTGCAGGCATATCAAATGGGCTGAAAACCACCTGTTAAGAGGGATTCAGGAGAGATCTATAAGGATTGTAGGTGCTTCACGGCCTGAGATTCAAGGGGGATTCATTTGAAAGATTTGCAGAGCAGCAGTGCGGTCACCTGTGAACACGTTTGTCATATATTGAATGAGTGGTACGATGATAAACAATAATTTTGTCCTTGGAGTCTTAAATCCAGTTTTGTCATAAAATATTACCAATAAATCGTGTGGGTGCTGCAAAAAGTGATTTGTTATTTTGGTTAGGTTATGCTAGTACTTTTAGCTTGGTAGAGCAGAAGGATGCTGGGAACCCATCTCCTAATTACAGTGCACGAGAAGGGATGGGATGGGCTGGGATTTTGCATTCTCCTGTGTTTTTTTCCTGCATCAACAGGTAGGGATCCACCTTATAAATAATAACTGGTGCAAGTAGTACTATGAGCAATATAAATTGCCTGTGATTAATCACTGCTCAATGACGCGCATTATAAAAACCTACAGCCGTGAGTCCTAACAGAAGTTTGCAAAGCAGCAAGTTCAAACAGCACACCAACTGGCTTGTGAATCGCGCTTCGTTTTACAAGGAGACAACATACTAATCAGTTACGTAGTGAACTGTGCATTCACAGGAGGTTTCAGAAGCTCTTGTTCTTTCACCATTAATAAGACAGGACACCCTACAAATGGTTGCAAATGCAAGGATGGAGACCTTTGCGTTCTGTGGACAACAACATTTTAATTTAATGCATCCCATGTCGTAATAGAGAGATCGTTGGAAATGATGCTTAGGAAACTGTTTGATACGGTTTTACAAATGCTGGCCTTATTTGACTTTACAGTTGCTTATTTAGGTCTTTTCTTCCTCCCCTTCCTATTCGCTGTGTCTGCATCCTGTGACGTTTCTACTTTCTCTTCCTTTGTATGATCTTCTCGGTGGTGCCACCGACTCCCGTCGGGAAAAGAAGGATAACCCAGGTAAGTAACTTTTAATAATAATTGACACAACCTGCCATCCAGCAGTCACACATTCCTGCTACCCAACAGCCACACAGTCACCACGGTGCCACCGTTGGGAGTTAGTGCCTTGAACAGTGTTTCACTTCAACTGTGACAGTCCGCCTTATATCCACACAAGATCCTTAGGAAAACAAACCAGAGCTAAGATTGACTACCTGTTCATGTCTGTCTCACCTGGAGTCTTCATGCAGCGAGGGTGTCAGGTGCTCCTTTACTAGCCCATGGTTGTCTGCTTAGGCTCAGGAAGACTTGCCTTTCATGCACTTTGGGGCACACACTGCACTAAATCCAGCTCCTTCCGGTGTGTGGAAGTAGGTTGGGGGTATCTGAGGATGTATACTTGGAGCCCATTCCTCAGACAGTGTGACTAAATCTACCTTGAAGTTATCTACAAGAGTATAACCATTGTCCTAGAGAAAGTGGGCAAGCTCCCATCCACTAACGCCTAACATGGAAGAGCAACCTGCAGGATTTTATTATGGGGCACTTCCCTCTAAATACTCTCGGATTGTACACATAACCAGTAGCGCTCTTGACCAACATGTTTATCTTGATGCCATATCAAGTTTTTGTTACTTGGTATGTACTGCCTGAACAGCAGTCGACCTTTGTACCACATCTATGGACTTATCGTTTTTTTCCAGGAGAATAGAGCTATGGAAATTTTGAAGACAAACGTAGGCTGGATTTTGAGCGACCTGTCTTGGTCTGGGTGATTCTAAGGCAATGCAGAAGAATTATCATTGAAATGCTGCATAATAAAAAACCAGTCTCTGCTCATGACTGGTGCATAGCTGAGTGTTGCCCTAATTGTACAAGTAGGCTAGTAGGACAGTAAGGTTGATTTGTGCACTATTCCCATGTTCAGCGTTAGGCTCAGAAATTTTTTCAACGCCCCAATTTGTGTTTCAACTAAATTAGGAGTCTGCTAAGTGAGCACTTTGCCTGTGCTTAGTGCTGTATCTGCCTGCACTCTGAATTGGTCTACCCTGTCACTGGCTCACCGCTGTGCAGATTGTGCTTTCAAAGCAACAGCACAAATTCCATGATCATGTTCATCTAAATGACTAGAAGATGAGTGGTCATCGGAATGGAATGAAATGCTGTGAAGGTGCCAGGTTTATCAATGTGTGATCACAACAACAGCCTAACAAGAGAAAAAACACATATCTGAGAAAAAGCTGCAAGTATCTTCACCAGAAACACCAACTCTGCAAAGAACTTCTCCAATGAAGATAAGATAAAAAGGACAAAAAATGTAGGTCAAGTTGCAGTACACCCAATAAGACAGAAAAGCAGAAAGGGTGTGACCGGCAATGAAATTAGCCATGGGCACAACGTGCCCACCTGGGTCGAGGTGAGGTTAGGGGTCAGAAAGCCATGGGCAGCAGAAGTAAAAAAGAAAATGGTGGACACATTTTCCATTCTATGGGGGCTGTTCGAGAAGGAAAAACCAAAAATATTATTATTAATGCCCATCATGCTAGAGAGGGCAGTGAGGCTAATTTCCCCACATAAAACTAAAATCCCTGATGCCTAGTGGGATCCCGGTTCATGCATTTCAGTGCACATGTGATGCATGAGCAGAAATCTGTTTGGAAACAGCATAGCTGGAAAAGTGAGACTCTCAAGCACTGTGCTGCTAGGGCGGTTCCAAAAAGTCTCCAGGCAGCACAAGGGAAAACACAAAATAGCCATACAATGTTCCCTTCTTGGGATGAGGAAACCGATCGCGCTCACTGCGTGGTCCATCTGAGAGCCATGAGCAGGGATCTGTTTGACTCACTGATGACATCGTTCAGTGAATGTAAGTTTATCTAAGAGTTTATGAGAGTTAAAGCTATCCCACGGGTGAACGTGCACTTTACAAATACACATGTTAAGTTATGTTACTACAAAAGTTAGATTAGTATACTAGATGCACTACTAATGAGTGATAATAATTCTAATATATATTATGTGAGTGACTATGTGCATTAAAGTGCGAGTAGGTATCAGAGAGGCAGTGTGGGTGTGTGAGTAGGTGTGTGAGTGGCTTTATGGCTGTATGAGTGGGTGTGCAAGTAGATGTGTGGATGAATGAGTGGCAGTGTAAGTGGCTATGCTGTAATGGTGAGTGAGTTGGCTCTATTGGTGAGTAATTGACTATGTGAGTGGCTGTGTGGATGGGTAAGTGGATGTGCGAGTGACTCTATGGCTGAGTGAGTGAATGGGTGTGGAAGTGGCTGTATGGGCAAGTGAGTCACTGTTTGAGTGGGTGTTTGGTTAGGTAGGTTGGTGTGTGAGTGGCTGTATTGTTATGTGAGTGGCTGGATTGGAGAGTGAATGTCAGTGTGAATGGCTGTATGGAAAAGTGAGCAGATATGAGAGTGCTTGTATGGATGTGTGAATGGGTATATCAGTGGTTGTGTGGGTGTATGAGTGGCTGTACGGGTGAATAAGTAGGTGTGTGAGTAGCTGTGTGTGCGAGTGTGTGGCTATGTGAGTGGCTGTAAGGGGAAGTGGCTGTATGAGTAGCTGTATGAGTGAGTGAGTGAGTGGTTGTTAGGTGGCTGTATAAGTGAGTGAGTGGGTGTGTGAGTGACTCTATGGATGAGTGAGTGGTTGTGTGAGTACTTGTATGGGTCTGTGAATGGGTATGTGAATGGTTGTGTGGGCATGTGAGGAGGTGTATGAGAGGCTGTATAGGGGTGTGAGAGGGTGTGTGAGTGCTTCTGTGGATTATATCATCAGTGATGTCACTGACCATGTAATGAGTAATGTAATATGTGAGGTCATAAGCAGTGCATTGTAGGAGCGTAAGTAATAGTTACTTCAGCTAACTAAGACTGCTAAATTTTAATTGTTTGGATTAGTGAAATCTGAGCCTAACTATAACATCATTGTAACCTCTGTTTTGTTCAGTGAATTTCTAAGTTTTTAAAAATTCTATTTACTACCTGCAACCTTCGAAAATGAGTATGTGAGTGAGTAAAAGAGTGCCTCAGTGTGTGTGTGTGACTGAGTGTGTCAGTGTCTCAATGGGTATGTGACTGGGTATGTGTGTGTCCGAGTGGGTCTGGGACTACCTGAATAAGTGTCTCATTGGCTGTGAGTGGGTGCATCACTGTCTGAATGAGTCTCTGACTATTTGAGTAATGTCTAAGTGGGTGCATGAGTGGGTCAGTGAACTGGGTGCATGAGTCTTTTTGACATTTTTTTTGTTCCCATTAGCCTCAGGTTAATCCTCCAAGGTCGTACTGTGTTAGCGCTCTTATCTTAGAAGAGTCACCACATCCAGGCATACTTTGCTTTTTCTTCTTATACCATGGCTGTCAAAACAAGGTAGTGAAGTATCAAAGAAGCGAGTAGGCATAATCATAGGACATATTGTTATATGGCCATTAGGGTCATTGTCGACATTGCTAAGTTAACTTGAGCTCTGCAGCCATGATGCTGCTTTTGCACACGTTGCTACATGACTTTATTTTGCAAGACTCTGTTTATGCCTTTCACATAAGAACAGCTGCTTTTCGCACTCTCTGCTAGTTCCTGGAGTTTAGTCTGAACATGATGTGCAAGGTCTTTAAACAATGCCCCTTGTTATTCTGATCTGGTCAGTCCCTAGCACCTAGACAAAATATGCTAACACAGCTGCACTGATGATAACTTGTGCTTTAATATTACGGGATGCATGTTGTTCAAACACACACATGGAGAGAGACCTTGTCAGGGAGAAGAGCTATGCTGTTTTTATGATGTAAAACCTCCATCTAGGCACTAAGGTATGGGGTCTGCTGACAAAGCCCAGAGATCTTCCTTTATATATTAAAACTCAACCTTAGCAAGGAGAGGGTGGTTAGGCCTTATAGTCCTTTTTCCACTGTCTGTATATGATGACATCCCCCTTTATATTCTATGGAATTGTAAAAATGCTAATTGTTCTGAGTTTATGCATTTCACTGCTGGTAGTGGTTTGTATACTGCATTATAGAGCACAGTAGTTAAAATAAACATTTTGAACTATAACCGTGACTCTGTCAATTCTTATTGTGGAAAGTAGTGAGTGAACAAAAGGGTATGTCTTACTAACGCGATTCCTGCGAGAGTTGGGTATGCTGTGTTCTGAATTGTCTAATCATTTGTAGCTTCGTGAATATGTAGGAGAACAAATGAGACACTATAGCTAGTCGGTTTTGGGATTTTGGGTACTAAGGTGGTAGGAAAGTACAACCCCTATACACTGAGGTCCTGTTTCCCTGCGCATAGTTCTGTGTATATGCAGAATCCCTGCAACATGGTGCCGCCAACGTTTAGTCTGGTTCTTATCTGCGAGACTCCTGAGTAGTGCTTGTCCACAATACCCTCACTTCTGTTTCAGGAGACGGTTGTGACGGTGTTGCCTCCTATATTGTGATGTTTTATAGGTTTTTCAAGCTGAATTTTAAAAGGTCTATCTCTTTTTTATTGACCTGTTCTAGTGCTGCCACGCATAGGTTGTTATTCTCTAACTATTGATTATGGCGGTTGTCATTGCGCCGCCTAACTGGGCAGCCGTCACAGCTTATTTGACTCAACATGGGGTCCTTAATGCTGGTGTTGTGCTCATTTTTGTTGTGGAAGCAGATGTGGCTTGCCACTTCGAGGTGTTTTACTCTTGGGTCACCTTTCTGGCAGTCGATGGAACAGATAATTTATTTCACGAATATACTGCCACGGCCCTTCCTCAAAATGATCATCCTAATAGGTCTCTTGAAGTTCTGCTAACAGCTTGGCAATATCAGATATGGTTTAATGGCGCCCTTCCTCATCTGATAACACCGGTCAATATAGGCCCCTTATCGCTAGATGGGGCCATGTGGTCCGTTTTGGCTGGGTATACCCTGCACCCAAATTATCTCAATGCTACAGTGGCAGAGCTCCGCGTATTGCATGCCTCATTAATATGTATACATAGAGCTGTTATTCAGTTCATGTCGCGCAGCTTCCAGGTAGGACGTACTGGCTTTGCTGCGTAACCACCTGCACCTGGTGGTGTAATCATCAGTCCATTAATGAATATTTCTGTGATGGGCAAGCATCCGCAAAATAAGAATGAGATTCCTTATTGGCTTGCTGAAAAGTTTGGACAACTCTAAGCTGTTTTTCCAAATACCACACCTGTGGAGAAACACAGGATATTGCCCATGAGTCTGCCTAAAGGCCTGGTTCTTGAATTAGCTGATTGTAACACTTGGGGTAGAGTGTTTGCCGCAGTGTATTCGATGTGTTTCGACACCCCCTCAATGACGTTCTCCCTTCCGTGATTAAACATGTTCAGGATGAACATGGGGCCAAGAGCTGGGAATGAGACTAGTGGGAGTATTCAATACTGTTAGTGATATGATCCTTGCTAATGTCAAGGGTGATGCTGTAAGATTGCAGTTCAGTGGAAGGACAAGTAATTCAAAGGTGAGCTGTATGTTACAGTATCAGAGCAATGAATCCATACACAGAGGACAACAGGAGACCAAGTTAGTAGGAAAGAGTTGTATTATCAACAAATGATGAACATATTGCGTCATATGCACATATCATATAGGTTTAAAAAGCACTGCGTGACACTTAGTGAAAGTGTAACCGAAAAAATACTGTGCACAAGTGCTCGTGGAGTTGGTGACGGCGCAAGTGACACATAAAGTGGTATATACAGCGGTGAAACGGCGCAACAAGGAGAACAATGGTATTTTGAATATGCCAAAGTTAGGGCATTTACACAGTAAATGTATGGGAATTCAAAGGACAGTAAAGCAAATGCCCATGTTTGTAAATGCGCCAACAGCGTTACTGTTGGCGCATTTACAAACATGGGCATTTGCTTTACTGTCCTTTGAATTCCCATACATTTACTGTGTAAATGCCCTAACTTTGGCATATTCAAAATACCATTGTTCTCCTTGTTGCGCCGTTTCACCGCTGTATATACCACTTTATGTGTCACTTGCGCCGTCACCAACTCCACGAGCACTTGTGCACAGTATTTTTTCGGTTACACTTTCACTAAGTGTCACGCAGTGCTTTTTAAACCTATATGATATGTACATATGACGCAATATGTTCATCATTTGTTGATAATACAACTCTTTCCTACTAACTTGGTCTCCTGTTGTCCTCTGTGTATGGATTAATTCCTCTGATACTGTAACATACAGCTCACCTTTGAATTACTTGTCCTTCCACTGAATTCCACGTTGAGACATTGTTGTCTGATATCATGTACTGCCCCAGTCTCACTGTGGTTTATGGGCTACCTCCTGTGGTCTGATACTGCGTAAGATTGCAGTTGGCACAACGCTTGGAGGCTGTTGCAGACGCAGACAAACAGCGTGAATTGCCAAAGATTACTGCTAAAGCTTACAAAACCTTAGGGTGCAATAGTCTGGGAATTAAGCCTTTTACTCAAACACAAACTCAAGCTCAAGTTCAACAAAAAGCCCAGACTGATAAAGATGGGCTCCCGTTGTTCCTAAAAAGAACTGGAGAAATAAAAAACAGGGGCAGCAACAACAGAAGCAGGGTTCGCATGCTGGTTCACCGACACCTGAGTCTTCTGAGAGTACTTATGACTTGTGTGACCGTGCGAAAATTAAGACTCCTGATAGATTTCAAGTCCTTGAGCAGCGCTCTCCTTGTTCTTTACAGGACACATTGGACTCTCGAAGTCAGTGGTGGGGAACGCCAGGAACAGGGACGGGATCAACCTCGACAGTTTGACGTTAAAGCCAAACAAGAGGATCTGCCTAGTTTTAGACCCCTGTATCAGAAGAAGAAAGTTGCCGCTTTAACAGCAAAGAATGCCTCAGACAGTGAGAACATGGCTTCTGGATTGTGCATGGGCAGTGACTCTGCTCGACAGCGCAGCAGAGGTAGCCATAGTGCGGGAGGCACTGCTTCCATGTCTGGAGGTGAGAGCAACTGATACATTTATTACAGTAGAAACAGCAGATACACAAGTTGCCCCCCCGTTAGACTCTATGAAATTGTCTTCCAAATTGAAGGGGATATACAGCGTACAATCACAGCGTTTTTTGGGGAAAATTTCACCTCTTCATACAACATTATGTTGGCAGAGGCAGATTGGCCTCCACCATTTGTGCTAGCCGCTCCTAGAGGGGAGGACGTGATTCTTTCAAGTTTTTCGCGTTACGTCCCTGAGGAACATGCAAAGGCTTATGTATTTGAGTGGGCTTTGGCCCTTGCCCCAGCGGTGTACTGTAATCAGGTGGGCTGGGATAGAGATTTACCGGCACATGAGATACCGTTACGGTCTGTGCCACAGCCACAATATCCAATCAGACGAGAGGCTAAGGCCCCCGTTTGTGACATTCTAACTCAGTTGGAGTATAATGGAGTGATTGAAATTTGCGGTATCACCGATGAATAATTCTGTTTTTCTGGTATCAAAACCCGATGGATCATATCGCATTGTAATAGATTATAAAAATTTGAATAGTCATTATTGTACATTTTCGATACAGAACACACATAGCTCTGCGCTAGTGAACAGCCTTATTCGTATGAAATACACAACTACACTGGATATTTCCAATTGTTTTTATTGTCACAACTTGGCTTCTGAGAGCCATGACTCAACAGCATTTACCGCCGTTGGAAATCAGAAAAAAATTACACGTTTGCCTATGTGGTATAAGAATAGCCCCTGCGCTTTCCCTGCACGTGTTGTGTCTTTGTTAGACAGCATAGACCCTGATACGTTCTCGTACTTTGATGATATTTATCCGACGGACAATGAACTAATGCCGCATCTTGTCCAAGTCGACCACATTATTCTGTTGTTTGCCGACTATGGATACAAATTAAATTTTGCAAAATCACACATAGCTTGTTTTGCGGTGCTCTTTTTGAGCTATATAGTCAATAATGAAAGTAGGGGCTTGGCCCCCCACTTTCTGGAGAAGTGTGCACAATTGCAACCACCCTCTACACTGAAGAGACTTCAGTCTTTGCTGGCATTTTAGAATTTCGGGAGGACTTACATCCCCGATTATGCCCACTGTATCCAACCGCTCTATGCGTTGATACAGCCAACATATTCTTCTGCCAGCTGGCTTCTGAAGCATACCTCTATTCTGCAATATTTGTAGTCAGATCTGCTTGTGACTAACTTCTTGTTGATGCTTAATAATACCACAAACATGGCGATACGTAAAGTGCCGGGTACGGTGTGTTTCACTTACTTGACGTTCAATGAGGGAGGCACAGTATCTATTGAATACAAATCACATTTGTACACTGCGGCTGAAATGCGATTTTCGAATGTTGAAAAAGTTTTGACACCGGTCTAAATAATGATTCTGAAAGAACGCTTGCTGGCATTGGGAAAACGCATTCTTATGGTCACGCCTCTCCTTGCTCTTGAAGCAGTGATAAGACAAATGTACCCGATTGGATACAATGGGCTACTTCTTTGACATCGGCTGATTTCAAGTTTATCTTTGATCCTGCTCTTCAGACATAGGAGTTTTTACATTCTGAACATGTTCATCCTCCTCCATTGTCATTGCTTCCTTTGGATGAGTACAAATGTGTCATTTATACTGATGGCTCGGCTCTACCGGCCATTGGTTCTAAACACGCTTATTCAGCGGCTTGCGCTATTGTGGCTGGTACAATTATATATGGAGAATTTAAGTCTTCCATAGTGCATACACAGGCACTTGGAGACTGTACAGTGCAATTGGCGGAGCTGCATGCTCTTGTTCTAGCTCTCGAGTTTGCTGAGACTAATGTGAATACTCTTATTGTATGTGAATCCTACTACTGTGTACAGTCTTTTAACCCCTTGCATGCTCATGACGGAACCACGCCGTCATGAGCCACGGGCGGCGTGTGCTCATGACGGCGTGGTTCCGTCATAACTGCGGCCGTTGCGGCCGCTCCGCCCACGCGGCACTGATTCCCCACCTGTGCGGGCGAACAATGCAAGTGGGCGGAGTCGTGACGGAACCACACCGTCATGAGCACAGCCCGCCCGTGACTCATGACGGCGTGGTTCCGTCATGAGCATGGCGGCGCCGCGCTCACCCCGCACCCCCCCAGCGCCGCGGCGGAATTCGCGCCGCAGCGAAGGGGTTAATGACAACTCATTCTTTTGGTCTCAGAATGACTATCGAGACTCCAAAGGCAGCGCAATAAAGTATAAAATGCTTTGGGTTCGAGTGGCGGAACTTAAAAAACGTCTGACACTCACACAGGTTATACATACTCATGGCCATCAGCGTGTGGGAGCACATGCTGTTGGTAATTCTTTGGCTGACGAGGCAGCCAAATCTGCAGTACCCACATGTTCAGTTGTAACAGTTAGAAGGTCCATGACTCAGATAGATAATGACATATTGGCAGCTATAGCTGTTACAAAGGATAGAACTGCTTATTTGCAGATCTTCCCTTTGAAGTATTGTTATCATTTATCACCCAAACAAGTTCCTTATGCTAAGATACCTTCTGTTGGGGATCAGCTGATTCCCAACATGGACCGCAGGCTTGCTTCGATCATAGCTGCACACAAAGGCATGGCTTCTGCACATACTGGGGTGTCTGCGACAGTCTCTATTTTACAGCAACATTACTGGTGGCATGGTTTATATAAACAGACCCGTAATTATGTACTTTCGTGTGACATTTGTCCGCAAATCAAACCGTCTACGGTCTCATGCCCACCACAAACACAGCTATGTATTTCCAATCAGCCTTTGGCTGTGTATATATTGACCACTGCAGTCCATTCTCTTCTGATACTGCATATAAATAAATTTTTGTTGCAGTTGATTCATGCACTAGATTCCTTTGGGTTTGGTCACAACGCAGTGCTGATGCTCGAAATGTCATTAGAGATTTGCGTGTCTTTCTCGGAATGTTTGCCTGTGGCACCCTCCATTCGGACCATGGTCCAGCGTTCGCCTCTAAGGCGTACAAGGACACGAAGAAGTTGATGAGGGTGCTGGTGCAGTTGTCGTCTCCATAATAGGCCTGAGAGCAATTCTATAGTGGAGTGAATATACAGTGACTGAAAGCAATCTTTGACAGATAGAGTCTTAGGTACTGGCAGGAACTGGATTGCCAATTTGTATGGTGTTCAACGTGCACTAAATACTCTCCCTAGAAGATCTCTGGGTGGGCGGACCCCATACAAAATGCTCTTTGTCATTGAAATGTTTGTGCCAGAACTTGAAGGTCTAGAAGTTGTGGCGGCTGCCGCAACCTTTGACGTAGACAATCATTCTACTATGTTACAAGATCTACAAAAGACCCATGACAGCTATGCAACTGAACATTTACTCTCTTCCAATGATGCAGCACTGCTGATTCCGGTTGCCAGCTGGCTTCTTAAGATAGGAGAGCTGGTACGAGGAAAGCTGGAGAACAAAAAAGAATTTGGTCACTCCTATCGTACCTCGGTTCCAGTACTTGGATTGAAGGGTACGCGTATAGTCATTTTACCACCTTTACCTAGTCGCAAAGCCAACAGATACATCTCAGTGGACAATGTCAAGCTACACCATCTGGCTGATTCTGATTAGTGTAACACCTGAAGTTTCATGCACCGCTATCTCTTTGAATACGGTAACTTCATCCTCTTCGACTAATCCCCGTATCTCTGAGGGTGAGATGGCAACTACCGTTGACCTTTTGCCTGTTCTATCTCCATCCTCTTCCAACGCAGAATTCAAGTATACTTACCCTGCAGATGAGTCTCACAGGGAAGTGCTGAACAGTCCTCGACAACATCAAGCTGCTGCTGCCCTACCACCTTTAATGAACATGGGTGCAAGCGGTTATTTTGGGGACCGTCCAAGCTTCTCTTATCACTCATCCTCCTTGTTTTCCACTTTGGCATTTCACCCAACCAAATTAAGTATTTTCATCTTTTATTTCAAAAAGACTTACCTGGTTTCCCTATGGACCTACATCTGGTTGGTACATATCCTGATTTTCCTCTTCATGTCCATTGGATTTGTGACACTATTTTTCTTACTCATCAATGGTCATTATTTGTCAGAACGCTCTGCTGTGAACTTGGTCGATGGAATTCTGGCCCCTCATACTTCGTCGTGTACAATGAAAAGCGATCAGACTCTTGTGAACATTTCAGCTTTCCTGGTTGCAGATGGCATCGTTTGGGATAAAGTAGCTTTCGAAATTCATGGGCCGACGGAAGTCCTCAAGAAACCATATGTGTTTCAAGTCTAATTAGGAGATGTGGTAACATAGGACATTCATTCTGATGATCGGGATGTACAAGCAGTACATTAATTGTTTCTCATTTAAACTATTATGCTGCCTTTGATGCTGAAGATTTATATTTAAATTCTTCCAATTATGCTGATTTATTCTGTTATCAATGTTATGGGCATCATTTCATGCACAAAACAAACACATTAAGACTAGTTTGTAATTACACGCAATGGGAACATTGTCCGACTCCCATACATGGGAGTTCTAAAACCCTTAGGGATAAGTTCAACTATTTCACAGATTAAAACACGTTCAGTCCAGAATCCTATTTCTTTAAATTGCAGTTTTTATTTCAGCCCAAATTTATTCTAACCCACGTTAAATTAATCTATTCCAATTCTTTTAGAACTGAATTGGCCAAACAGGGTTACGAATACGATCACTGGAGAGATACTATTGATTTGAAATCAGTATGGGGCACTAAGGCTTGGCAGGTTCGAGGAACTGAAGCTTTGCCACGTGACTGCCTAATCCCGACTGAAATATTAATTTTAAATGATACAGTGCACCAGACTACTTGTTTTGGCTTGGCAACTGCCAAAAATTTGAATATCCCATCCATTCCGTCTTTAGCTGAATATGACAATTGGCGTGTACAAACGAATTATACTATTGGTGCATTTTGGTCCGAAGATGGCTGCCAGGACTTTCTGGGTGAAGTGCTGAGAGCCAATCAGACTTCACCATAATATCTGTGTTTAGGCTCCACCTAGATATCCTTATTTGCGTTCCCTTACATTTTTCAACAACTACTAAATGTATTACACCTAATAATGGAAAGCATGATCTGGCCACCAAAATCTACCTTCCTGCCAAATTTGGTATAAGTCCATCCAGCGGTTCAAGGTGTAGTCACTGAGTGCAGCCCGCCTGGGTTCCATGCTGCAAAATTCATCTGATTTAGCTGTTGCCACTCCAAGTACCCACGGATGGGGTGCACACAGGAACACGTGACGCTCCAAGCCTGCTGACTGATTTGGGGCCTTTTGTCCCCAATAGAACTTGCTTGCTAATTAGCACTACAGCACTGGAACACTGCTGACTTTAAGATAGAGTCAGAATGGACTCTTGAGACTCGGATCACTGGTATGTTGCCTATAGTGAATAGGGAATAACTACTATTGCTTGGCGTGAGGAGGGAGTGGAACCCATGAGCCTGTCTGAAGAAACACTAGAGACCTGACATGTGAGTGTCGTATTTTTTCTTTGTGTTGGTAGCAGTGCAAATCAAACACTTCTAGATAGTGGGGATGGGCTGTCTTGAACTAAAACATGCTGTATTTACTGTTGTGGCATTCAGCTAGCCCATAGGCTTGCCATTTGCTGGCTCCAATGTTGCTCGGTTATTCCTTTTTTAGCTCATTGTTTCAGGAGTACTTTTTATTTTTCTTTAAGAACGCTACTTGCAGCATTCTCGGTGGCAACAGTCGGGCAATGTTTTACCTTTCCAACGTATTGTAAGCAGTGCCCCGCCTGCCACATTAGGGTGGTAAACCCCGAAAAAGTGCATGGCTGAGGGGATTGCTCACCCAAACAAAACACAGTAGACCGTTTGCACAACTAATTGATTCTCAGGCACAGGCATTTCACTGGCAGAGCTTGGCATCCTTGAAAGGCGAGGCTCAATTGTGCAGCTAGATTGCTGCTACAAACAGCACCAGGAACAACAAACCGTGTAAACACAAGTTAACATCTACAATGAAAGGGTTTCACTGTCCCTGGGCACCGTTCACTTCAGTGCAGTTTCCCGTATCTTGCACCCATGGAGACAGATACTAGTGCAGAATATGCAAAATGTAAGACACAAATCTACTGTGGCCATATTCAGAAGGTAGATACCTAGAAGCACCTGGGATAGTTTAAGGACGTACTTTGGAGTTCTTTGTATAGCGTGCTTTAATCACATTCACTCAATTGCACTCAGTGTATCATGGTGCCTTTTGTGTGGTTTCCAACAAGACATGCCCAGCATGCAATACGCTCCTAATGAGCGTGGTCCCAAGTGCTTTAGTCATGGTAAGTCTTCTCCGAAGAGGAGCCGTGCCTGCTACTCAGCAGATTCCCTTGAATTCTGCCTCCTCTGTCAAGTTGAGTTGTCTGTTCACTATACTTCATAAATATATCATTAGTAATGCCCATTTTGTACCATGAGTAATAGTAATACACAAGCCTAATGCTCTCCTTGTATTAGCTGGTTAGGATGAAAGTCTGAGTGCGGAGGGAGACTACCTTGCGCAGCCTCATCCTGTGACATGTTGAAAGAGCGGAGCAGGCAGTCCACCAAAACATACAACACAAGCTGAGTTTATGTGGCCTCTCACCATGAGCTCATACTGTCAGCTGATCCCCACTAGCTTACAAACAACAAACGTCACCCCAGCATACAAACTGTCCGCAGGGTTTGGGGCATTCTGTCACACCTGGCCTGCGTTTCCCCTCTGTACTACTGTACTTTTCAGCACTTATTGCAGCCTGCGTGATGTACCCCCACTGTTCACACCACATCACCAGGTGCACATTGACACAACCTGGATGCTGCACTGTGCACTGCCCACACCATAGCTGCGCCTTGCACTGTCACATAACCACAACACAGCCCCTCTGCACAGCTTCATGGTCCCATAGCCTAGCTGTGCTGTCACAGAGCCAGGGCGCTAAACCTGCACTGTGCCACATGTCTGCTGTGTCCTACTTAACACTGGTACTGTGGCATCCACCCCCCACCTGAGCTCTACAACATTCACTGTTTCCACAACACAGCTGTGCTGTGTCATGGTGGAGCTGCAGGCTGCATTGTTCACTGTTTTTTTGAACTAATGAAGTGCACCTACACTACTTTAGTTAAAATCGCTTCTCCTCTTAACAACCGCTAAAGGATGAAAGGCGGAGTCTACTGCAACTTTGGGATTTGGACAGAGGGTTACAAAGATCAGATGCTACATAAACCCACTTAGCGTCTCTGAGTGCCAAAGAGACGGCAGCAGCAGTCAACAGCTATCACAATGTGCTTGCTTAATGATTCATTTTTAGGTAGAGCATTCGAGACCTCTTGTATATACTTTAGTATATACTTATATGTGTATGTACTTTGTGGGCTCTGGAGATCAGCACTAGGACTTGTCTGCTTCTGCTTAGGGTTTTTTTTTCTGTTCAACTGACTCTATTTAACTGTCTTGATAGAAAATGACCACTAGAGGTCAGTAAAATGCCAGAATTGCTTTCTGCTTGTTCAACTGCCTCTATTTAACTGTCTTAATAGAAAACGACCAGCAGACGTCAGTAAAATACCGGAATCACTTTAGCATGCTCTAGATTCCAGTCTATAGAAATTGTCTTCCACAAGCACCCGTAGACAATAATATTTTTTTCAAATCTTGTATTTTCAGTGATATGTCCACCGAAGGCCCTGATCTTATATTAAAAAGAGTTTTGGACTATACTATTTCCCGCTGAAAGGCAATATTTCTCTCCATGTGTTCCCATACCTGGGGTGTCACGCAGTTTGGTGTTTACTTTCTTTCCATGTTAAAGAACAGTAGAAGTTTCAGCAACCAGGCTAATGTGCTGCATAGCTAAATACATATAAAGTCCCGAAGGCGCGACCAATTGCATTGCAAATGCTTGTTATTACTAGGCTTGCACTCAATTAGAGTGCATGTGTCTGCAGCTTGCACTTGCCCCTCCCACCCATTCCGGCAATATAATTGCATGCCCTGTCCTTCCCACCCCTCTCCTGCATAGTTGTCGCTTGTTTGTTATTCACCCTCATTGGTAGTCATATGATCGTCGTGCTTTGGTATGTTGCACCATGCCTCCTTTGCAGTGCATGTTTCATGCATATCGTGTTTCGTTCTGTCCAGTGACCTTTTGTGTTTGCTGCTTTTTTTCGGTTGCAGACACATCCACATCACGTGCCTAACAAAACAAAAAAAATGAATGTGTCCTCATGTAATGCAATTGATGCTATGTAAAGCGCTCTGATACCTGATTCGGGTCAAGTTCGCGCCACATAAAACTCTGTAAAATAAAAAATAAAAATCCTGAGCTTAGTTTCGGGAATCTGTTCACAAAGAAGTTAGTGGTTATTTTTCGACACAGGAGGATAGAGATCATTGGTAATGATACTGTTGTGCCCATACTGCCGTTTGTGGGGCTCTGTAGTGTTCAGCTCTTTCTGCTTTGTTGTAGACAGGAGCATGTATGCATGGCTGGAAGTGTGGCCCTCGTGGGGCGTAGACAAGTTTAGCTTCACCTTCATATATCGCTGCAGTGGTGAGAAAGAGTAGTGCACCCAAACTTATCTTTATTTTTCACCATATTCATTAGCCTATAGATGGTCATAATTGGCAGGTTTTGACACCTAAAGGTCGGTGTTTTCATAGGCTTGCCCCAAAAATCATAATGCTGGGCATTCAAGACAAAATTGATCAGCTGTCTTAATTTCATATCCGCTTGTACCATCGGGTGGCAGACATCACAGTCGAGTATACTGAGACGCTCCAGAGGCCACCTCTTAAGATGAGCCTTTTAGCTGTCAGGAGTGGTTACTGAGATATGTAGGTGGACAGATGTTACAGTCACAGAGGCTTCTGAAACTTGGTGACAGTTTTGTATGTCCTGGCTAGTTTATTTCCTCCCATCTCCAGCTGTGATGTCTAAAACACTCCATACAGTTCCCTGGCACTGTTGGTGGTGATTGGTCAAAGACATTTGAGTTGTTGTCATGATTGTAGCCCCTGGTTGGTCCCTTGTTTATACTTTTTTTAGTTCTTGACTCCGCAGCTAGTTTCTTTACAGCCAGGCTCAGGCTTCATGCTTTTTTCATTCATTTTCAACCATGCTGAACAGTAGACGTGCAGTAGACGTGCTGCTGTTCAACATGGCTGAAAGACATTGACAAAACCAATAGCTCTCGGATTGCCAATCCCGATTGGATTTGCCAATGCTTGTTTCATAAAAGTGAGTATTTGGCTGGCAATTATTATTGCTGCTGCTGTGCGCATTTGGAGTGGTGAGTCCGTCTTCTCTCCCCTGTATCCATACCTCTCCCCACGAGGGAGCATGGGAATCCCCGGACCATGCTGTTCCTGAGAGTCAAGTGATGAAAGGGCACTGGCCCAGTTGCTCAGAATCCATAGTATGTTGGGCCTCGGGAGTCCGGAGTAAACGCCTCAACCCGCCATGGTTGGGGCCAGTAGCTCCTGCTTGCATTGCGGCCCCCGGAAAGCGTTCTGGCCAGCATGTCATACTAAATAAACCACTCAAAAAAGGAACCGCATTTTATCTATTTTTTATGTACATGCTGTAGTCCTCGGACTCACCATTTTAAATACTTCGAGCTATGCATACATGGCTCAACAGACTACAGAAGAGAATTGCCAAAAATGCATTTAATTTTCAATCATAACTGCAGAACATTCACAAACACAGATCCCAGTGACATTAATCTCCCCATGGCAGACTGCATTATAGCTGCGTCTTCCAACAGGACTGTGTGCTTGCTACAAGAGCGGAATGTCTATTTTCCACTAATGGCACTTCATGAATAACCATGCCGACGTCATGTCTTGAGCATCTGGAATATTTTATATGATGAATGCCCCATTATGCTGGGAGAGCCTTTTGGGGAGTGGATTCCTAATATTCGGAAACATTTTGGTAGCAACATCAAAGATTAACAAGAAATGCCAGTACTTTGTGGTACGATAGTGATTAGCAGCATGCATCGTGTGTCTTTTCTTCTCGCTAGAGGCCTCTGCCCTCTGTTTTCGTTTATATGCTTGATGTGTTAATGTTACACATCTATGGCCCTTGGGTTGACAACAGGATGCTGTGCAGCCGAAACACATGGCCTCGGAACAGTCAAACATTTCTGAAAGGTTAGTGGAAAGTGTCAGCGGAGGTGATGGATGGCGAGGAGGAAGCGGGGATTAGGAGCGCGGGGAGGAGGAGAATCGCTGTACAGAGCAGACTCCTGTCGCATTGGAGGAGAGGAGGACTGCACACTTCACTGGATATTTAGAGGGACGTCTGGTGTGACGGCTGGGGTTGGTTTTTGGAATCCAACATATCTGGGTTCCTTTCTCTTCAGAAATATGTTTACAATTTAAAAAGACAGAACTCCACAAAGCAATAATGATTTAAAATACATTCTTTCACTCGGGTGCCTTTTTAATTTTCACAATTAGTGCTGTTGGACAAGAAATAAAGAATTATTGGCACTGCAAACTATACTGATATATATATATATGTACATACATATATATATATATATATATATATATATATATATATATATATATATATATATATATTCACTGAAAAAACCATGGGTTTCACACACGTTATAGTTAGGAATTAGCATTTAAAAAACCTTAGAAATTCAGTGAAAAAACCATAGGTTTCACACACGTTATAGTTAGGAATTAGCATTTAAAAAACCTTAGAAATTCAGTGAAAAAACCATAGGTTTCACACATGTTATAGTTAGCTGGACATTTTACTCGTAAAAAACCAATGAAATTCCCCAATTATAGTTAGTTCAGCTAACTATAACTCGCGCGCCCGCAATGCACTGCTGATGACGTCACATATTACATCACTCATGACATGGTCAGTGACATCACTCATGACATCACTGATGACATCTCAAATGACATCACTGATGACATCACTGATGACATCATCCTTGTGATAGAGTGGCAGACCTCCTCTTCCCCTAATATAACCTTTGACACACACATTCAAACTAACTAACTATAATGGGGGAATTTCATTGGTTTTTTACGAGTAAAATGTCCAGCTAACTATAACATGTGTGAAACCTATGGTTTTTTCACTGAATTTCTAAGGTTTTTTAAATGCTAATTCCTAACTATAACGTGTGTGAAACCTATGGTTTTTTCACTGAATTTCTAAGGTTTTTTAAATGCTAATTCCTAACTATAACGTGTGTGAAACCCATGGTTTTTTCAGTGAATTTGCAAGGTTTTTTAAATGCTAATTTTTTTTTTTTCTTCTATTTTTTCTAACATATTTTTATTTTAATTTTCTTACCTTTTATAAAGACTATGATTTAATTTTTTTAATTCTTTAATATGTTTTTTTTTATATATTTTTTAAAATAAACATGTAAAAATTATTTGCAGTACTTTTTTTCTATTTTTTTAAAAAAAATTTTAGTACGCGTACCGTAAGCTCACGGTAAGCGTACGGTTTACGCAACGTCCGTAATTTTCCTACGCTGCTTGCGTATAGTTACGCAATTTGCGTAGCCGCGCGTACTCCGCGTGGGACGCGTACGCGTGTACGCTACACGCGCACGTTACGCGGAAGTGTCGGGTAGTGACTGTTATGCGCATGCGCGCAAGCGCGTGTCTTTTTTACGCGCATGCGCACTTTTGCCGTAAGTGTACCGTAAGCGTACCGTAAGCGTACGGTAGGTCATGTGATCATGAAACACAACTTTTGATTGGTTGAAACTACTTTCAGTTCTAGAACTCTCCTACACCACACCCATTCCCCTCATTTCTGCTTGTGATCCCTTGGGAGAAGGAGCTGGTTTGTCTTTGGGATACGATGGCAGAACAGCAGAGCTCTTCTGAGAGTGAGGCTAGCACTAGCAGCACTGTCTTGAGGCAGAGATCGAGGAAACAAAAGCCCTCTTATGTATGGGATTATTTTACTTTTCCTGAAGGCCAGCAAAAGGTAAATGCACCCTTAGTGACTTGTAAGCTGTGTAAGCGTGTACTTTCTAGAGGTAATCCTAACAGGAAGTATTCCTTTGGGAATCACACCATGAAGAGACACCTCCAGGATGTACACAGAAGGACACATGGTCATCTTTTTGGAGGTAACTCTTCAGAAAGACAAGCCAGTACATCCACAGCAGCTCAGCCTGGACCATCATCTGCAGGGCTGACTCCTTCTTCTGCAGGTCAGGTGAGCCCTTCATCTGTGGGGGGAGAATCTCCTTTTGCTGGCCCTCTGGAAATCAACCCTCGATTTCGGAAGGTTGATATTCGATGCACATTTTGTCAAGATCTAATTTGCTATAGGGAGACCAGTGTTTCCCTAGTGAACAACAAAATAGATCAGCACATTTGTCGCTTTGAATAATTTTCCCATGCTTCCTTTCCTCTGTCCCTGCATGAACACAACGGTTCTTTTAAGAGCCAACCTTATCTTTCATCTTTTTTTTACATATGTTTTTAAAAACTTTTTTTTTTTTTTTACCGTACGCGTACGGTGCGCGTACTTTTTTTTTTTTTTAAAAAAAACACTAAAAATCAATTATCACATTACAAGGTCCTTGAGAGACTACAATTATTATTATTGACTTACCATACTCACTCAAAAAAATATTTATTCATTTGTTTTTAAAAAAAATAGTTTTAAAAATGGTTCTAGTTTTCGAAATTTTTCTATATCTATCTGGAAAAAAAGAAAAAAGTATTAATATTTTTAAAACATTTTATAATACAGTACACATATTTACATTTTTTTCCAAAAAATATTTTTGCCTTATTTTTGCTGTTTTCAGAATATATTGCATTTCACTATAAATTGTGAAAGCAATTGCATTCATCATTTTACAGCGGGCAAAAAAAAATAACAATCACAAAGATTGTATTAAAAAAGCCCTGATTCTTTTTTTACTTAAACTTAACATTATAGAAATGCATAATATTCTAAAAAAATATCATCTAATACCAATACTTATTTCTTTAAAATACCACACTCCAGCAAGGGCAACCAGCCTTAGTGATGCTGAATGTATTTGCATTACAGAATGAAACCTGAAAACCCCACTCGCTTGTAAATACTGTGCATGATTATACATGGCAAGCACATGGGTGTGTGCTAAGAGTCTGCTTCTTCCCCCAAAAATTCGCACCCCCTTTCCATCTAATGCAATTGTGAAATCACCAGAGCAATACGCAATAAATCTCTGCCTATAATTCCTCTCTGCACACAGAGTCATGTTTTCACATTAGTCCCAAAACGAAATTTCTTTGCCAATTTGAAAGCACACTTACTGCTCTTTTTTTTTTCGGGGCAAGTGAAAATCACTTTTACAGACTGACACATTATGAAACCACTTTTTTTGATTTATTTAAATGCACATGTCCAAACTGTTTTTTCAGACCACCACCATGTGTATTCTCGGTGACTGCCTACACTCCAGCAAGGGCAACCAGCCTTAGTGATGCTGAATGTATTTGCATTACAGACTGAAACCTGAAAACCCCACTCGCTTGTAAATACTGTGCATGATTATACATGGCAAGCACATGGGTGTGTGCTAAGAGTCTGCCTCTTCCCCCAAAAATTCGCTCCCCCTTTCCATCTAATGCAACTGTGAAATCACCAGAGCAATACGCAATAAATCTCTGCCTATAATTCCTCTCTGCACACAGAGTCATGTTTTCACATTAGTCCCAAAACGAAATTTCTTTGCCAATTTGAAAGCACACTTACTGCTCTTTTTTTTTTCGGGGCAAGTGAAAATCACTTTTACAGACTGACACATTATGAAACCACTTTTTTTGATTTATTTAAATGCACATGTCCAAACTGTTTTTTCAGACCACCACCATGTGTATTCTCGGTGACTGCCTACTCTCCAGCAAGGGCAACCAGCCTTAGTGATGCTGAATGTATTTGCATTACAGACTGAAACCTGAAAACCCCACTCGCTTGTAAATACTGTGCATGATTATACATGGCAAGCACATGGGTGTGTGCTAAGAGTCTGCCTCTTCCCCCAAAAATTCGCTCCCCCTTTCCATCTAATGCAACTGTGAAATCACCAGAGCAATACGCAATAAATCTCTGCCTATAAATCCTCTCTGCACACAGAGTCATGTTTTCACATTAGTCACAAAACGAAATTTCTTTGCCAATTTGAAAGCACACTTACTGCTCTTTTTTTTTTCGGGGCAAGTGAAAATCACTTTTACAGACTGACACATTATGAAACCACTTTTTTTGATTTATTTAAATGCACATGTCCAAACTGTTTTTTCAGACCACCACCATGTGTATTCTCGGTGACTGCCTACACTCCAGCAAGGGCAACCAGCCTTAGTGATGCTGAATGTATTTGCATTACAGACTGAAACCTGAAAACCCCACTCGCTTGTAAATACTGTGCATGATTATACATGGCAAGCACATGGGTGTGTGCTAAGAGTCTGCTTCGTCCCCCAAAAATTCGCTCCCCCTTTCCATCTAATGCAACTGTGAAATCACCAGAGCAATACGCAATAAATCTCTGCCTATAATTCCTCTCTGCACACAGAGTCATGTTTTCACATTAGTCCCAAAACGAAATTTCTTTGCCAATTTGAAAGCACACTTACTGCTCTTTTTTTTTCGGGGCAAGTGAAAATCACTTTTACAGACTGACACATTATGAAACCACTTTTTTTGATTTTTTTAAATGCACATTTCCAAACTGTTTTTTCAGACCACCACCATGTGTATTCTCGGTGACTGCCTACACTCCAGCAAGGGCAACCAGCCTTAGTGATGCTGAATGTATTTGCATTACTGAGTCCAACCTCAAACCCTTAAACTATTCTTTTTTTTTCCAGTACACCTTAATTTATTGTGAAAACATACTCCATATTATTTTACATGTTCCTCACATTTAAATTTCTCCCAAAACAGAAAATGATAAACGCAACTACAACAAAAACAATTTCCATTTCTATTATTCATTTCTTAAGTTACCACATACATCCCCTCTCAAACTGTAAACTCACCTTTAAAATTAGTTAGTTGTGAAAGAAATGTGACACTCAAACAGCAGATTATCAGAGCCAGGATCTCTGTTGTGTTCACCTCTCAGCAGAACCAGATAATGGCAAACTTTCCCTCTATTTTTCCACACATATACATGTAAGTTTCAAATCTCAGTGCTTCCCTCTTTTTTTCAAATGTAATCACACATTTCTATTGGTTGAAAACCAACCCTTTTCCAAAAGTACCCTTCCCCCAACTTGACTTCTGCCTAGTACCCTTCCCCCAACTTGACTTCTGCCTGCTACCATAGCAACAGCTCATGGAACACTGCTGTGTTGAGTTAGGTCAGAAGTTCGCCAAACAATGTTTCAATTCCACAGAGCAAGAGTGCTTGACTTTTCAAACCTAACAGCAAATCCATAGTACTGTTCTTTGGTTACACATTTTTTTGTACCAATACAAAACATGCTTCTATTAATTTACACATACAGCCTAGTTTTTATTCTAGAATGGTATGAAACAGCCAATCAGTTCTTTTTGTTTTGAAAAAAATATGTATGCCTCCATTTCCAAACTGTCTTTCTTTTCATATTGCCATTCTACTGAAAGACACCTCCTGAGTGCATCCAGATCTCCTTTGAAGATGTTCACAGTGTGGATTGTAGGGCACAGCTATGTCTTCTGGAGTGAAAAGTTTGCAGAGAAAACAGATATGGTGAGAGACCTTGCTTTGCCAAATGTAGACATTAAATGGATTGGTCAGAGAGGGTTAAAGTGGCACCAATTGATGCCATTGGTGAAATCCTTCATGCAAATCCAACACCCTGACCTCATAATAGTGCACTGTGGTGGCAATGACCTAGGCACTTTGACTGGGGTAGGTCTGGAAATGCTTATGAAGGACACCTTTGCACAACTGTTTTCACTTTTCCCTAAAACTGCCTTTGTGTTTTCCAACATATGCCAAAGGCAAAAATGGAACTGGTCCAATCATTTCTGTCCACAGATTGACAAAGCAAGAAAGCACGTCAACAAATCTGTTTCTGCTTTCCTCCGTGACTATGGTATGGGTGCCATTTACCACAACAACTTGCGTTATGACATGCAAGACATTTATAGAGGAGATGGTGTGCACTTCAATGATGAAGGGAACAGAGTCTTCCTTTTGAACCTTAGATTCTGCATCGGTACTTACTTGTAGGTACCACTAAAAAAATGACTTCATAAACACAACAGCTCTTTTTAGAGCTCCCTAATATCTAAACTCTTAAATCTGCTTTTCATTTATTTATTTTTATTTTTTTACCGTACGCTTACCGTAAGCTTACCGTACGCGTACCCCGTGATTTTTTTAAAAATCAATAAATGTTTTTTTTGTACTTTTCTGTCCTTCTTTGACCCCCCTACAAATGTTAGGGGGTCTGTAACTCTCCTCATTGCCCCCTTTTCTTGTTTTCACTCTTTTTTTTCAGAGTGAAATACACAAAATGGCGGCCGCCGCTTCCTGGTTTCGGCCGATTCGAATGTTTACTAAGATCTAAGAGCCAATCAGAATCGCGCTCGCGCACGCCACGTACGCTTACGGTAAGCGTACGGTAAGCGTACCGTAAGCGGGCTCAGATATATATATTGATTTAAAGGCTATTTTCTCAGAATCTACTGAACAGATTTACACCAAACCTACAAAAGGCACTTCCTTGACCTAGGGACTACCTCTCTGCCAAATTTCGAGTAATTCTGTTCAGCCGTTCGGGCTGTAGCTCGTTCTAAAGGTCCTATGGAAAAATGCATGGGAAAAACGCGTTTTGGGACCCCCCTTTTATCTCAGCCCCCGCTTGACGGATCCCCCCGAGACTTTCAGGGTAGGAGCGGAGCGTAGCGCCCCACCTATTTTGAGAAATTCGCGAGGATTCATCGACCGGCGCCAAAGTTATTCAAAATGGAATGTTGCGGATTTCCTATGGAAAAGGGGTCCTAACTATAACTACCTACTGGCGACCGCCAGTAGGTAATATATATATATATATATATATATATATATATATATATATATATATATATATATATATATGTATTATATACATTTATCAGTGACTATATATTCACTGAAAAATCCCAACGGTTTAAAAATATATTTACGGTAAGCTCTCAATTTAGCTATGGAAACTCCTTATATCTTTGGAGTCCCAAGCCCAAGTTAGTCACAAAATGCAGGTCATACAAAATGCCCCCATTCTTCTGAAAATACCCAAACACCAGTCAGCAACGGCAGCACTGGCAACCTCGCACTGGCTCCCAGCACCCAAAAGAATGCATTTTAAGACACCCTGCCTTGCACACAGAGCAGCATATTTACAAGCAACAATAGCCACCACACCGTCACTTTTAGTGACGTTGTGATGACGATAGGAGCTTTGTCTTATTTACAAGGCAGTGTTATGCCAATTAACGTGGCTTAACGCTGTCTCGTACATAAGGCCACCTTTCAAACTAAGCTTAGAGTGAAAGGGGCGGCATTGGGAGTTGTGGTGGGCGTTCCAACGCAACACCCATTGATATTGACACTGCCCCCTATTTACAAAAGCAGTGTAAATAGGAGGCAGTGCCAACATTAAGACCAGGGAAATCCTGGGCTTAAAATGCAAAACAAGGAGAAATGCTTTATTTCTCCTCGTCTTTGCTGTTTCTATGTTTGCTGCCCGAAACAGCAAAACGCCACCGATTGTTTATGTGCAGGAAAGTCCCCCTTCCTGCACATAAACAATCATTAAAATAAAGTGCAGTTTTGCAACTTCCATGTGTGCTGCATTAAACAGCACACATAGAAGTTACAAAACAGCATTTAAAGATTGTTTATGTGCAGGAAGGGGACCTTCCTGCACATAAACAATCATCCCCTCAACACAGGCACCCTTCCACTATGGTGCAAGGGTGCCTGTGTTGGCACTAGGGGGAAACACAGGGCTGCACCATATTCTAGTAAATATGGTGCAACCATGCGTTTCTAAAGTGACGAAGCATGTTGTTATCCTTCTTGGCTTAATGACACGCTTCACCACTTACTTGTAAATATGCCCCAGAGCTGTGTATAAAAAAGAAGTCAAGCTGATCCAGGGACTTCTTACATCCTACAACTCTGCATGGCTGCTACGTTCCACTGACCAGCAACTACTGACAGTCCATAGGATACTTAAAACCTAGAGCTGGGGGTCGTACATTCGCTTATATTGGTCCCAAGCTTTAGAACTCTCTCCCGCTACAAATTAGGCGAATGAAGTTAGAATTAAAATTCTGAAAACTGTTAAAAACCAGGCTTTTTTCGAATAAACTATCAGCAAGGCTAGAGGACCTGATTGCTAGCTTAGTACTGGGAGGCCCTTTTGGGTAGCTATGCACATTTAGAAATTCTGGGAGATAGAATATAGACTATATATATAAATATAAATATATATTCTCATCGATTATATATAGTCACTGAAAAAAAAACAAAGGTTGAACAGTAGTTACAGTTAGGAAAACCTTATTTATTTGTCTATACAAAACTAAATTAAACTACACAAACATTAGAAATTCTAAATGTATACTTATACCATTAGTTTATAATTTATTCACCATCTTCAAATTATTACAACTCTGGCACCTCCTTACATACAGTAGTGAATGCGTTAGCCACACTACATTAACTATAGCTCTTGCCTTCTCCATGCACTACTTATACCCGTTCATATTACATCACTTATGCCATTTGAAATTATACCATTCATAGCAAGACTTATTACATCGCAAATCACTTCATTTGTCAGAATAAAGTGGCAAAGGGTACGGAAAAAATATAAAACCTATCACTTACCTATATCGAAGTCAAATGCCTTGCCATCAGCATATACCGGCATACTTCATGAAATTTTGCCAAATTACCGCTGTCACAGAACACACTAAATTAAAATGCCTTATTTCTTATAAAAATACATACCCTATTTACCTGTAGTACCACAAAGGATCATCTGCACACCATATTCTATAATCCTGCCAAATTTCATGTCATTCCGACTGTCGCACTACCTCCAATACAAAAGTGTATGGAAAATGCATTGGTAGAAAAACATGTTAGGAGAGTCCCTTTTTTCTTTGCACCTCCGTAACAAACCATCATAAATTTTGCATTATCAGCCAATGTAAAAACGGAATAGGTCTGCAAAGTTTTGTGGAGATTCATTAAACAGTAATAAAGCTCTTGCCAATCAAAAATCATGACTCTGTAATGTATATATATGTAATATATATATATTATCTACTGGCGGTCGCCAGTAGATAGTTATAGTTAGGACCGAGTTTCCATAGGAAATCTGAAAATTTAATTTTGAATAACTTTGGCGCCGGTTGACGAATCCTCGCAAAATTTTCAAAACTAATGGGGCGCTCCGTTCAGCTCCTACCCTGAAAGTCTCGGGCTGATTCGTCAAGCGGGGGCCGAGACAAAAGGGGGGTCCCAAAACGCGTTTTCCCCATGCATTTTTCCATAGGACCTTTAGTCGAAGGTACAGCCCGAACGGCTGAACAGAATTACTTGAAATTTGGCAGAGAGGTAGTCCTCAGGTCAGGGAAGTGCCTTTTGCAGGTCTGGTGTCAATCTGTTCAGTAGTTCCTGAGAAAATAGCATTTAAAAGCATATAAATATCTATAAGCGCGCACCGTGCGCGCACCGTGCGAGCACCGCGCTAGCACCCTAACGTGCGCGAGCGTAATTCTGATTGGTGGTTACATGTTAGTCAACGTTCGAATCGGTCGAAATCAGGAAGTGTCGGCCGCCATTTTGTTTGTTTTCAGTGCGAGAGTGAAAAAGGAAGGTGGCGAACGTGAAAAGGGGGCAGGGTAGAGAGTTCCTGACCCCCTAGCCTTTGTCAGGGGGTCCCTGAAGGACCCCGAAGGCAGAAAATATTTTTTTAATTTTTTTTTTTTCAAATCGCGGGGATTCGCGCACCGTGCACACACGGTGAAAAACCAAAAAAATAAAAATACATTTTTAATACGTAGCTTATTGTAAAATAAATATATTAAAAAAATAATAATACATAAATAAATTAGCATTTAAAAAACCGTACAAATTCACTGAAAAAACCATAGGTTTCACACACGTTATAGTTAGGAATTAGCATTTAAAAAACCTTGCAAATTCACTTAAAAAACCATAGGTTTCACACATGTTATAGTTAGGTGGATATTTCACTCGTAAAAAACCAATGAAATTCCCCCGTTATAGTTAGTTCAGATAACTATAACTCGCTAGACCGCCACTCTATCACAAGGATGATGTCATCAGTGATGTCATGAGTGATGCCACTGACCATGTCATGAGTGATGTAATATGTGACGTCATGAGCAGTGGATTGCGGGCGCGCGAGTTATAGTTATCTGAACTAACTATAACGGGGGAATTTCATTGGTTTTTTACGAGTGAAATATCCACCTAACTATAACATGTGTGAAAGCTATGGTTTTTTAAGTGAATATATATATATATTCATATTAACTACTGGCGGTCACCAGTAGGTAATTATAATTAAAACCTAGTTTCCATAGGAAAAGCGTTTTTCATTTGCCAATAACTTTAGGGCCGTTTGACGACTCTTCACAAACCTTTTAAAACCAGTTTGCCACTCATTCCAGCTGCTGTGGAAGGTTTTAGGGTGATCCGTCAATCAGGGGCAGAGAAAAAGGGGGTACCAAAACTCCTTTTCCCCATACATTTTCCTATATGACACAGCTACAGCCAGAACCGCTGAACGGATTTACACCAAATTAGACAGAAAGGTAGATATTGGTTCAGAGAAGTGCCTTGTCTGATTTTCAGTAATTCAGTATTTTTTGAGAAATTACGGGGAAACCAAATTTGTATATATAGGGACTCGGATCCTCCGAGGATCCAACAGTCCCCATGGGGAAATCTGATTGGCTGCTAACACTTCAACCAGGAAGTGTTAGCAGCCATCTTGGGACTCGGTTCTTGCAGAGTCCCACAAACAAGCATTAGAAAAAGAGAAGGGGCAAAGCAGGAACACCCTAACCCCCTAGGCCTCTTGCAGGATCCCGCAGGGAACCCACCTTGGACAAAAGAGCATATTTCTTTTACTTATCAGTGGAAGTCGCACTGAATCCACAGTCCCTACCAAAAAATTCCCCTTAGCTGCTGAGTGTCATTGGGAGCCAAGAACCTTTATTGTTGACACAAGTATGTCCCCCACAGCGGAGATGCTGCGACCTCGTCGGAGGCCTCACCCCCTTTCTCAACCACTCATCAAAAGGGCACTACTGGTTTGGGTTTGAAGTCCCCTTGGATGCTGAGGGTCGTTCAGGGCAAAGATCTCCTATTGTTCCCACAAGTAAGTGCACCACAGCAAGATTGCTCAACCCTCATTGTAGACCCCGTGCCCTTTCTCAACCACTCTGCAAAGGGACCTCCTGGTGCACTACTGGTGCACTACTGGTTGGGGGATGAAGTCTAGGGGTGAGCGCGCCGGTAAACTCCACTCTGCTGACAATTTTGAAAGTTTGATAAATTCACCTGAAGGGCCAGAACCTTTGCTTCAACGTCCTTTTGGTGCTGTGCATGTGACCCTCTTGCGTTTATGAGTACCCCATTATACTTATATGATCAATCCTCTGTAAACCTATTACCATTATAAAAGCAGCCCCCGCATTGGTATTTTTTCTTCCAAAAGTCACTACCTTGGTTTTCTTCAGATTGACTTCCAAGGTTTTGGCTGTTGTGTAGGTATGTAGCTGGTTTAGCAGTCATTGTAGCCCAACCTGTGCAAACCTGAACAGAGCAAGATCATTGATATATACCAAATTGCAGATCCGTTCACCACCTAACTTGGGTGGGTGACAGTTGACTGAATCAAGGTAGTCCTACAGGTCGGTGATAAACAGATTAAAAGATAGGGGAGCCAGCACACATCCATGCTTTATACCCTGTATTGTAGGGATGTTCCTTAATACATAAGCTCTATAATATATTTCCAAGTGTTGGAGTGCAGCTGAATAATTGACTCCAGGAGCTTTGGAGGGATTCCCCATTTCATTAGTTTGGCCCAGACTGTCTCCCTTGGAACTCGATCAAAGGCTGCTTTGAATGCCAAGACACAGCAATGCAGCAAGGAGTGTAAAGACGTTGCTTTATCCACCAAAATTGATGTTGCTAACAAGTTATCCAACATGCCTGATTTTGCATTGAACACCGTTAGATATTTTGGGATGAACCTCTTTGACTCCACTTATAGCCGAAGGACTTCCAAGAGCAAACTGGAATAGAATTTAGCTTCATTGTCGAGAAGCGTAATTAGTTTGTAATTACTCAGGTCCAATCTAGAACCTCCTTTGTGGATTGGATGAATTATGGCCCCCCATCATGACTTGGGTATTGTAGAGGTCCTGATGATGTAGTCGCAGAGTCAGGTCTGTTTCCAGCCCAGAACGAAATGTCCTGTAAGAAGAGGACTTGAGGGAGACCGTTGGGCCTGGGGACCCCTTCCGTTATGGCCTTCGATATTACACGGGGCAGCCGTTTGGTCAGGAGGGCTTTATCTACAGTAGAGCAGGGCGATCAGTCTTGATCTTGAAGTTAGGCAAAGGCGTCTGTTGTTTCTGAACTTTGAAGGCCTCCATCCGGTGCTGGTTCTGCAGCCCCACTTGCCAGGAAGTGACTGGAAAGAAAGGTTACCCATGCGGGTTCATTAATATTCGCATAGTCAAGCCTGCTCGGTCCATTCAACTGCCTATTTACAGGGGGCGAAACATTTCTAGAGTTAGGTTTCTTGCTCTCAAATAAGAAGGTTACCTAGAAGTGGTTTAAACGTCTTAGCTTCTCTGCATAGAATGCATGGAATCCTTGCCAATAATTTTTCTGCAATTACTTGAATGCATCAACTAACTCCTTTGATCTGGGTTTCTTCAGAGCCCCCCTCATTGTCGTATTGCAGGCTTTCTTAAGACGCTGAATCGTGGACTAGACAATAGCTAGATTAATAGGGCTGAGCCGTCGAGTTGAACATGGAAACTTGGTGAGGAGATGGCCAGTGAGGTTTGTCCATGCAATGATCGGTGGCACAGTACTTGAGTCCGTCTCCTCAACTAATTTTATGCATTTGTCCTTTCATTTCACCACAAGCGGCGTCAATCCATTTAACACACTTGAGGTTTTCCATGTATATTTCTTTATATGTGGTGCTTGCTGAAGCATGGTAGGACAAGTTGGAATTTATAATAATGGATTGAGATCGATGGTCACTGCGCAGAATGATACTGTAACGCTCGGGCCCACAAGAGGAGACGTTGATGTTACAGATTCTGAACTTGTGCCAGCTTGACTGGCGGCTGCCAGCGTCCATCGCTGCGAAAACCCACTGATGGTGTGTTAAGGTCAGTGGGAGCTTAGCCCTAAATGGGAGTCAGAAGTGGTTTGTGTGATTGCCAGTGTGGGTCACTTTCAGCGCCACGGGGCAAGGCTGGCACGGTTCTTTAGTCAAAAAACAGTGGAAACAGGTTACGAGCTGCACAGAGGGTGTTACTGCTTGTCTTGTTCCTTTGTTCATAGAATCTTTTCCTTTTCCTATTACTGATTCCTGATTACTGATTATCTCTTATTTAAGATTACCAGTATCAACCTCAATCACATTTCCCATGATGTAGTTGTCCTTGTAAGTGTTTTTATACCAAATGACAGTCTTTTATACTAAATGTCTGTCTTTTTAAACTGCATTTTTCACTAGCTATATTTAACTTTCAATTTTGCAAGTGCTAATAATATTGAATTGAAATGACTACAACTACCATGAGGCCTTGTTTTGGTTTTGTGAAAAGTAAGATTGCTATGTTATCTTGCTCATTCTCTTTTTTCTACATGTCCACATGTGTTAAGGTGTAATGTATATATCAATCAATAGTCCATGCTAAGTTTAAACATTTTGTAAGGTTTAAATTGCTATGTTGTCCTATCCTTGTTATGCTTTAGAACTGATGTCAAGTGTGTCACAAAGCAACGTTTGTTGACTTCAAAATGGTATGGTATGCCAAGTTGTATGCTGAATCTAAGTGGTACTGTTTTTTAATTGAGTCTGCAATATTTATATGATGAATGCTGTATAATTCTATTTTGTATAATATTCAGATGTTTTGCATGCTAGGCCTTGAAATGGTTGATTACAAATGTTTCCTCTTGACTGTGTTCTTTGGAATGTTTGGTATAAGTAATTTATACTTTCTAATTAATTATTTTTTGTCATTTCAGGTCATCTTTTACCTTCTTTTCTGATTTACTTCTGTGTGTGATTTAAATTTAAATCAGTTATTGATTATAATACCACTGAAACATACAATCATTATGTTAAATATGTTTTTCCTCGTAGGTTGCTACTTTCTTAGCTTCAAACACATATATAATCCAGACTTTTAATAATTGTTTCTTTTCATTCATAATGGGTCCCACACTGAAAGTACGTGGACAAACACCTGCCACTGAGGAGACTTTCACTCCACACCAGAAACAAGTCTTCAGTGGGGACTCCACTCCTGCAATTGTGGATACTGAGGAGCTGGATGGCCCATCTGGTCTGTCTGGTTGACAGCTCCAGTGATTCTCACTCGGCTCACTCCTACACCTACCACTCCAGCTGTTACCACATCTCAGGCCATGGATACGTCCACTTTCTGTTTCCAAGCAACATTACCCAAATCTTGTGCCCCCTAGTCCTGGCTACTGGTCAGTCGACACAACCACCACCACCTCAAGTTCAGCCAGGAACCAGTGGGAAACCTCCGATCTTCCAACCTCGCACTAACCAAAACCCAGCACATACACAGAACCAGAGCAGGTGCAAGATCGTTCTCTCACATTGCAGCCAAGACCTGGAACGAGCTACCGGCAGACATCAGACATGCCCCCTCCCTGAACACCTTCAAGAAGACTCTCAAGACCTGGCTCTTTGGCTGAACGGATCTGCATACCCCCCCCCCCCTCGGCACCTTGAGACCCTAACAGCTGAGGAGCGTGCTTACATTTCCCTGATTGATTGATTGATTGATTGATGGGGCACACTGTGTCAAGGTCACAGGGTATTAGGGGTAAGGGTCGTGGGAGAGCTTTAGTGGGGAAGCAAAGTGAGGCTACTAGGTTTACTGTCACCCCGGCCACCATCGACCAATTCTTGGGATCCCTCCATCAGTCCCAAGACCTCCACCAGTCAAAGAGCTCCAGGACATGAAGAAGTTGCAGAGGGAGCACGATGTACTGATGGAGAATCTCAACTCCAATTTGGGATCCCTGACTGGAGTGTTGCATATCATTTACACACATATGTGCTGTGCTTTCCCATTACCATCTACCCCTTTCTTTGGTCCTATAACATCTGGCCCAAGTACATCTGCCACAGCCGCAGAAAGGATGGCCCTACAACAAGAAGAAATACCAGCACTCACCCCAGTCCCTGCAACTGCAGATTCCCCTACCCTGCCGAAGAGGACATGTATTGAGACTATCAGCAGGAGAGGACATCAAGACCTCTACCACTACCAGCAAGAGACGCCAAACCTAATTGTCTCCAGTTTGAAACTACCATTTACACTGTGGACTATTTTTTGGAAACATTTACCTTTCTGATGCCAGTTGTATTTTGGACATCGGACTTCCAACAATTTTTGCGCCCTCAGACTGATTTTTTATTTTTTGGTTTGCTATTTTCATTCTCATCATGTTTTAGTTCATTAGGCTTTGTTTAATAAAATCAAAACTCACAAAGTCAAAGACTGGTTTTGTATTTAGCAACTCAATTAATTCACTTTTTTCCTTCCATCATAAATATACAATGTCAAAAAGCAAATGATTGTGTAATCATACATGAATTGCAAGTAGGTAATGCTTCTCTCAAGTTCTCAACTATGGCAACAAAATACAAATATCAATAACTCAGAAACTATTAATTTATCACATTTGGTAACATTTTCACAAACATAACTATCCATACATAACACAAATACTCAGTGCCATTTTCACGTTGCCAAGTCCAGACCTTGCCACCATGGAAGAAGGGGATACAACAAAAACAATCAGATTAAATAGGAAAATTATTAGTTATCGATGTTATCAGATAGAGCAAGATCATCTGCCTCATATTAGGAATCCTACATCAAAAACACCAATAGACAAAATCATGGCAGTACTACATATTGTACACCCAGGCTCATTACAATACACTGTGCCAGTATCTGGTGGAATGTCACAACCATGTTTACTTGTTGAGCTACAAGACGTTTGTTCTACAATGATGAGACACATCACCAGCTTCATACACTTTACACTAAATGAGGATTTAGCCAATGTGAAGGCAGATTAGTATGCTTTGGCTCCAGTACCACATGTGGTGGGAGCATTGAAGGCACACATATTGTTTTAGTGCCAACACATGACAGAAAATGAGTCCAATGAAATCTTCAAAACTTCCATTCAATGAATGTGAAAGATGTCTTGGTACAAGATATGTACACCCAGAGTCTTTGTGTGTCTTTCCCAGTATCAACCCATGGTCCCTTTGTAATTCAAAACAGAACCATTTAACTGCAAATGTCACAACTTTGAAATGTCCAAATTACATGGCGAAGACACCTAAAACAGATGAAAACAAAAAGATGTGTAATGAAACATAATAAACAAGACACATTACAAAGTCATCTTTTTGAGGACACATTCAGAAAACACAGAGATAAACAATGAAAGAAAATGAACACAAAATTCAATGTGTCAAAACTTTGATAAACAAAGACCTATGGCCCGGATTTCCCTGAACTTGCCCTCCCTAAAAAAATGTCCAGGACATATTTATTCCTCATTATAACAATAGTTGGTTTACGAGTTAATGTGATAACATTTAAAGAGATACTTATGCTCATGTGAAGAAGTTGTGAATAACATCCTGAAGTAAGTCAACTCCTTCTACCCTCACCACTATTTTCTTCATTTTGCATTTCAGGATCCCCACCTGGTGGCTCTTCATGATCTCCAGCCTTTGCGATGTAAGGGATGTTCCGTCACAGGGCAGTGTTGTGCAGCATGCAGCAGGCCATGGTGAATTGTCACACTTTATCATGTGAGTAGAAGAGGGCTCCACCAGTCTTGCCCAGACTGCAAAATATGGTCTCAAGGAGCCCGAAAGCCCGCTCTACTGGCCTTCATGTTCTTCCATGAGCCTCATTGAAGCAGACTTCCCCTGGAGTTGGTGGATTCCTCAGCAGTGCCAACAACCATGGGCAGTTAGGATAAGCTGAGTCTCCTAAATGGTCAAAAAAGGGGAAAAGGCAAGATATGTAGTGCAATTTCAGATTATTCACCCTGAAATGACCCAAGTAATATTATGTTAGATTGTACTTACCAACAAGCCAGGCCCTCTCAGGTTCAAGTTGCGACATTTTCAGGGGTATGCTATCTTTTCATTGTATAGAAGAATGATGGGTTGATCCAGGGAAATGTGCACAGACACTTGTGATTTGCAAATCAGGTAAGCAGATAACTTGCACATTGATTGAATCAAAAAATTTCCAATTCTAGTAGACGTGTTCCCTAGCTTGTAGTGGCACTAAGGCAATATGTGTGCCATCACTTGTTCCAACTACATGTGGTAGGTGCCCAAACCATAGTAATTGCCCTTCACATTTGCAAAATCCTCATGTCGTGGAAACTGGATGAAGCTGTTGATATGCCTCATCTTTGAAGAAAGAACGTCTTGTAGCACACCACTGGAGGTTGATTGTGACATTCCATTTAATACTGCCACAGTGTTTTAGAATGATCCTGTTGCCACAAAATGAAATACTGCCATGAGTTTGACAATTGGTGTAATAAATGTGGGATTTCTATTGTGAGGCAGAAGATCTGGCTCCAGCTGATGACATAAATCCAGGATAGTATGCCTTTTCAATCTGAATCCCGTTCTTCCATGGTGGCAAGGTCTGGAAATGGTTGGAACACCATAGGCTGTCGTCTCCTCACTCTCCCCGGGTTCATATACCTGCATCCAAAACTTCACAGCATTTGGAAACATGTACAAATTTATTTTTAGGTACATGACACAAATGTCATGTTTAGTCAAAATATATATTGTTTCTTTACATATCTTACAACAACATGTAAAATGTTTTCTTATTTACAATCATCATTTTGTCTATTGATTTAAAAAAAATCATATGTACATAATACATTTCAAATGTATTATTTACACATCATTTTTTATTTTGTAATTTTTGAAAAAAAATACTGTCAACGGAAGTCTAAACAACATCATACAACTTTCTCATTAACCCTTTCGCTGCCAGGACTCCCTGCTGTGCCACGCCTTTTTTTGACTATTTGGGGAGTTTGCGCTTAGGCCACCCTAAATTCTTGTCCACACAAGGTATCCACACCAAATTTGCGTCCTTTTCCTCCAACTTTCTGAGGATTCTAAAGGTACCAGTGGTTTGTGGATTTCCTTGAAGGGGACTGAGAAATTAGGCAAAATACGGCTACATTTGTTTTATTTTTTTGGAAAAAGAAATAGGATAAAAGTGCCGCATAAGAAAGCGTCTGGTTTCTTCCCTGCAAATGGTATCAATAAAGAGTTTGTGGATCTAAAATCACCATCTTCCCAGCTTTAGGAACAGGCAGACGTTTGTCAGAAAACCAACATTTTCATACCTACAAATTCGACACGCACTTCAGACCAATATCCCTGATTTGTCTTCCATACCAGATTCTTCTCCGTTGGAGGACCGATTGCTCTCGGAACCGCTCCTAACGAAGGCTGTGTCCTGCACATACCGCAAGCTCTGTATCAACTTACCTGATTCCTTTCAGACCCTTCGAGACCAATGGCAGGTAGATGTAGGGCCCATGAACTATGAAGAGTGGCAATTGGCATTAATGTCTCCTAGGGAAATGGCGATAAGTCACCGCTTCCGCCTCATCCAACCAAAAGTCCTACATCGCTCCAACCTTACGGGGGTATTTCTCGCTAAAATAGGCTACAGGAGAGATGCACTATGCCTCAGAGGTTGTGGTCAAGATGGCACCTTTTATCATATCCTCTGGAGCTGCCCCGAGATACGCTCTCTATGGGAAACTGCCACAAACAAAATGAGGGACACGTTAGGAAAACAAATCAATTTGATGCCGGGGTTGGAGGTCCTGAACATATGGGAGGCCACTGATCTGACTGAAATAGAACAGCAGTGGGTGGCACTAGGGTACTTGTTAGTAAAAGATATTGCTACTGCAATATCTTGGGGTTCCAACTCACGGCCTTTAACAGTTGGCTGGATGGCGGAAATGGATCGCTGCATGATAGCAGAGAAAGAGGTATATAAAATGCGAGCCTGCCCTAAGAAATGGATATGCATGCTCAATGATGTACCTTCTAACTGATATGTACTTTGATCTGCTTACTGACTCCGTGATTTGATTTAATAAAATGTTCTAATAAAAAAAAAAAGAAAACCAAAATTTGCCACACATGTTGGGGCCTTTAACTGGAACGGAGCCGATTTTTCCTATTTTTTGTGCTTTCAACCTCCTTCCAGTCAGTGATAAAAATGTGTGTGAAACCAATGATAAATCCAGGAAACCTATACATTTCTGAAAAGTTGACAAAACTCTGAATTTAGAACGAGGTCATTTGTGTAGATTCTTCAAGGTTTTCCTATGGAAAGTAACAGTTGTAATAAAAGAATATTGAAACCTAGTTGAAAAAACAGCTATTTGTGCCTACATTTTTACCAGTAACTTCTTCTAACTTTGGTAGACTTTTGAAAGCTATATATCATTATGTCCGTGTGACCCATCTGATTGAGAGGTTATATTAGGCTTGTAGGTTTACCAAGAACCTGAGGTACCCAGAGCCAATAACTGAGTTGCACCTTGCAATGTTTTTTCATTGTGTAACGGGTATACAGTAATTCATTTGGTAAAATATAAAGAGTGAAAAATCGGTATCAGGAAACCTATGTATTTCTGAAATTAGACCAAGAAATGGAGTTCAGAAGCAGTGGTTATTTGTGCATCTCTGAATTTGTGGGTACCCATATTAGATTGTAAATTAGAGGGTATTGTTCAAAATGACTTCTTTTTTACACTGTCTTGCATGTTGAAAGCAGATAGTAATAACACTTGTTCTACTGTTCTGTGTTTGCCTAAGTCTCCTGATAAAAATGGTACCTCACTTATGTGGCTAGGCCTAGTGTCTGCGACAGGACACTGCCCAAATGCAACGTGGACACATCACATTTTTCCAATGAAAACTGACCCTTATTTTGCAATGTGCCTAACTGGATTTTGGGCCCTAGCTCAGCAGGCACCTAATGAAACCTAACAAACCTGTACATTTTTTAAAAGTAGATACCCCGAGGAATCCAGGATGGGGAGATTTGTATGGCTCTCTCCAGGTTCTGTTACCCAGAATCCCTTGCAAATCTAAAACTTTGTAAAACAAAACAAATTTTCCTCATATTTCTGTGATGGAAAGATCTGGAATCTGCAGCGAACCACATATGTCCACCCACCCAGCATTTCATCAAGTCTGCTGATAAAATGGTACCTCAATTGTGTGGGTAGGCTTAGTGCCCGTGACTGAAAACAGTGCAAAATGCAACAGGGACACATCACATTTTTCCAGTAAAAATTTACCATTTTTTGCAATATGCATAGTTCTGGATTTTGGGCCCTAGCTCAGCCGGCACCTGGAGAAACCTAGCAAACCTGTACATTTGTGAAAACTAGACAACCAGGGGAATCTAGGATGGGGTGACTTCTGTGGTACTCATCAGGTTCTGTTACCCAGAATCCCATGCAAATCTCAAACTTTGTAAAAAAAAACAATGTTCTCACATTTCTGTGATAAAAAGTTCTTTAATCTATGGGGAGACACAACATTCCACCCACCAAGCATTTCCACAAGTCTCCCAATGTAAATGGTATCCCACTTGTGTGGGTAGGCTTAGTTCCCGCGACAGGAAATTGCCCTAAACAGAACGTAGACAAATTAAATTTTTCCAGTGAAAACCGCCCCTGTCTAGCTGTGGATTTTGGGCCCTAGCTCAGCCGGAACCGATAGAAAAGAAGCAAATCTGTACATTTATTAAAACTAGACACCCAGAGCAACCCAGGATGGGGTGTCTTGTGTGGCTCTCACCAGGTTCTGTTACCCAAAATCCCTTGAAAACCTCAAACATTATCAAAAAAATAAATTTTCCTCACATTTCTGTGAGGTAAAGTTCTGGAATCTGTGGGGAGCCACAAACCTTCACCTGCCCGGCATTCCCTCATCTGCCAATGAAAATAATACCTCAGTTGTATGGTAGGCCTAGTGCCCGCAACTGGAAATGGCCTAATATGCAATGTAGACACATCACATATTTCAAGTGAAAAATGACCCTTTTTTGCAATGTGCCTAGCTGTGGATTTTGGGCCCTAGCTCAGCCGGCAACTTGGACATCCTGTACATTTGATAAAACTAGACAGCCAGGTAAATCCAGCTGGGGAGACTTGTGTGACTCTCATCAGGTTCTGATACCCAGAATCCGTTGAAAACCTCAAACTTTGTCCCAAAAAAACGTTTTCCTCACATTTCTGTGATAGAAAGTTCTGGAATCTGTGGGGAGACACAAACTTTCCCCCACTGAGCATTCGCCCAAGTTTCCTGATGAAAATGGTACCTCACTTGTGTGGATAGGCTTACTGCCCATGACAGGACACAGCCCTAAACGCAACATAGACACATCACATTTTTCCAGTGAAAACTGCTTTTTTTTTGCAATGTGTCTGGCTGTGGATTTTGGGCCCTAGCTCAGCCGGAACCTAGGGAAACCAAGCAAACCTGTACATGTCTGAAAACCAGATACCCAGAGGAATCTAGTATGTGGTGACTTGTTTGGCTCTCACCAGGATTGGTTACCCAGAATCCCTTGAAAACCTCAAACTTTGTAAAAAATAATATATTTTCGTCACATGTTTGTGATGGCAAGGTCTGGAATCTGCGGGGAGCCACAAACTTCCAACCACCCAGCATTTCCCCAAGTCTGTCTATAAAAATATACGTCTCTTGAGTGGGTAGGCTTAGTGCCCACAACAGCCCAAACACAATGTGGAGACATCACATTTTTCCAGTGAAAACTTCCCCTTTTTTGCAATGTGCCTGGAAGTTGATTTTGGGCCTTAGCTTAGCTAGCACCTAGGGAAACCTAGCAAACCTGTACATTTTTTAAAACTAGAAACCAAGGGGATGCAGGATGGGGAGACTTGTGTGGCTCACACCAGGTTCTTTTCCCCAGAATCCCTTGCAAACCTAAAACTTTGTTAAAAAAAACATTTTCCTCATACTTCTGTGATGGAAAGTACCGGAATCTGCAAGAAGCCACAAACTTCCACCCACCTAGCATTCCTCCAAATCTGACTATATAAAATGGTACCTCACTTGTGTAGGTAGGCCTAGTGCCTGCAACAAGATAATCGCCTAAAACTTATTGTGGAGACATCAAAATTATCTATCACGAGACAACCTGGTTTTGAAAGGGAGTCACCCACGTTTTTGCCCCGGACTCGACGGTCATCTAGAGAAACCTTCCAAACCCAAACATTTCTGAAAACTAGACACCCGAGGAAGTCCAGGAAGGTGTAGCTTGCATGGATTCCTCAATGTTTTCATACCCAGAATCCCCTGCAAACCTCTCATTTGGCATACAAAAAAATAATGTTCTCACATTTCTGTGTAGTAAAGTTGTGGGATCACCCGGCCAACATGAATTTCCTCCCACCCACATTCTTCCAGGTCTCCCGATAAAAATGGTACCTCACTTGTGTGGGTGGGCCAAGTACTCGTGACAGGGAAGGGCCCAAAACATATTGTGGAGACATCAAAATTATGCATCACAAAATGGCCTGGTTTAGTAAGGGGCGCACATGTGTGTTTGGTCCCGGGCTAGGCGGCTATCTAGGGACGCCTACCAAACTGAGACATTTCTGAAAACTAGACACCCGGGGGAGTCCTTGGAGTTTTGACTTGTGTGATCCCCCATCGTTTTCTTACCCAAAATCACCTGCAAACCTCAAATTTAGCAAAAACAAAATCACATTTTTCCTCACATTTCTGTCTGGGATCACGGCACTAGCACAAATTTCCTACCACTCAGTGTTTCCCTCGGTCTCCTGAGTAAAATAATACCTCACTTGTGTGGGTGAGCCAAGGGTCTTCGATTGGGAAAGGGCAAAACATAGATATTAAAGGGATAGCACAGCGAGCTGTGAACGCTATATATTTTTTATATACGTTTTTATGCGTTTCTGCATTAGACACCCAAACAAGTGAGGTATAATTTCTATCGGGAGACCAAGGAGAACGCTTGGTGGTAGGAAATTTGTGCTAATGTGTTGTGTACTCATTTTCTACCACCCAGCATTCCCCTCAGTCTCTCGATAAAAATGATACCTCACTTGTGTGGGTGCCCAAAATAGTGTCAGCCTTGAAACTTATGAATAAAAACCTGCCCTTTTGGACCCACTTTGATTCTTCCTCAGTTTTTCATTTTATAGGTATTTAGGTTCTCTGCTTTATGCACTCACTCAAGTGAGGTATCATTTTTTTCAGGAGACCAAGGGAAATGCAGGGTGGTGGCAAATTGATGCCTGCGTAGTGATCCGATGAATTTTCCACCCCAAAATGTGAGGAAAGTGTGAATTGTTAGCTAAATTTGAGGTTTGCAGGGGATTCTGGGTAATAAAACACTTGAGGATCCCCACAAGGCACACCATCAGCCAAGCGGCATTCATGCATAACATCAACATAGCGCCATCGTTGCATACCACCAGCCAAGTGCCATCCACGCACATCACCAGCCAATTATCATCCAAGCGCATCGCCAGCCAAACGAAAGTCCACGCACACTGCCAGCCAAGTGTCAGTCCATGCACACTGCCAGACACGAGCCATCCATGCAAACCCCTAGCCAAGTGACAGTCCATGCATACTGCCAGCAAAGCACAAGTCCACATGCACTGCCATCAAAATGCAGGTTCACACACAGTCAGCCAAACACCAGTAACCACAGACCATCAGTCGAACTCCATTTCACACACAAACACAGTACGTTTCATTAGTGTCTAGTGGATTTCTATCCCCTTGGGAGCAGGTGTGCCTAAAACTAATGCTGATCTGCCCCAAGAGGGGCAAAAGCAGCCAAAATGTGTTCACAAAAAAAAGGGAGCTACCCTTGGCTAAGGGGCCTCTCCCTTACATGCCCATAAACATACCTCAGGTGCCTCATGGGCTTTCTGCAAGGGGTGGGGCCATTGGCATCGACCATTATGGGAGGCCCCCAACCCTGTTATTAAAAGAATCCTGGTGTTTAGTAGGCTTTCTGCCCCCCCCCTCACCCCAGGGGGTAGATCTCAAGGGTGGGAAGAAAGACTGTTCCTATTTTATTTGGGGAGGGGGGCTTCAGCCTGGCCATTTTGGTCAGCCCCCACCCTACATATTCAAAACAAAAAATCCCTGGGGTCTAGTGGGATTTCTGCTTCCAAGGTGGCAGAAAGGCTTCTGCTTTTATAATTGTGGGTGAGGGCAACGACTTGCCAATTGTGGGCACCCCAACCCCAAACCTTTGGCCTAGTGGGAATTCTGATCAGGGGCTGTTGTTCCCATCTGCATCCCAAGGAGGGGGCAGAAAGACTGTACCAATTTTTGAGAGAGGTGGGGGCATAATAATGCCCATTTAGGGCAGCCCTCCCAGGGGGCACATCAGGGGTGATAATCCCCATCTGTCTCCGGGGGGCAGAAAGTCTGTCCCTTTTGTGTTGGGAGTGGGGCCCATTGTGGGCAGCCCCAATCCTCTTTTATAAACAAAATCATCCCAGGTGGCTAGTGGGCTTTATGCAACTGTCCTCATCTGCACCATAGGGGGGGGCAGATAGATTGTGTGAAATTTTTGGGAGGAGTGGGGCATAATAATGCCCGTTTAGGGCAGCCCCCACACTTAAGTTTAAATCAAAAAATCTCTGTTGTCTAATGTGCTTTCTGGCCCCCAGGGGGCATAAAGACTGAATATGCCCAAAGTTGCTCTTGCTCAAGGGGCCTCTGCCCCCTCCCTGGTGTCTACTGACTAGACCCCTGCTTGAGATTCTCCCTTTTCCAATGATACCCCTCCCGTTTGCCTTTGTGTTTGGAAAGCTGAGATAGCCCCAGGAGCATGTAAGCAGTGAAAGTGAAATGAGCAACCGACTCATTTCACTTTCACTTTCAGTGTAATGACGTTGGAGCTCCATGCGCGCCATGCGCACTGATTGTCATTACTCTGTAATGGTTACGTGCATGGCACAGCAGCACCGCAGGCAAGGACGTAACCATTGTGTCCTCTGCATAGAATGGGTTAAACCACAGTATCAGACTACATATAAATGCTTTTTTAATAATTCAGTATTTGAATGTGTAAACAAAGTAGCCACCATTTTGAGTGGTGGTGACGCACAACATTCATCATCCACATACAAACTATATTACCATGTAAAATGGCAACCACCTGACCTAGCCAGCAGGACATTTGCCATCAGATGGCCACTGCCAAAGTTGACCGGGTAGTTGGTGTGAAACTTCATGTGGTAAAAGGTGAGTTTCTGCCTTATATCCATTCCAATCCACCAACTCAGGTGTGGAGGTTTAACCTTGGTGGGAAGGAACATCGCGATTGGCCTGGCAAACAATGCCTGCCCTCCCTCCAACTGCCTGCCCTTCCTCTGACTGCTTTTGCTTATTGCGCTGTCTATGCATGTGAACATTCTTGGTGGAGTCGGAGACACTCCAACGGTCTTTTATCCGTTGAATCGGCAGCACCTAAATAGAGCTGTGGACTGCCTAGTAAGCAGTGGTGGTGGGACCAAGTCTGCCAAGATCTAAAACAGGCCCTAAGTTTCTCTCCATTTGAGAAAGAGCCATCTATTGGTAAATTGTAGTGGTTGCCTAATTCTGTGACAGGGACATAGGCTTCAGCAATGATTTTTTCCATTTCAGTGGCAAATTGTCTGTTTATACCACAGTCTAAGTGTTTCGAGGTGTCTCCATGAATATATGTTGTTACTAAGCATGCTTTACATCACATGCTATTACAGAGCAGTCGTTCCAATGACTATGTTGTTACATCACAAACCATTACATCGCAAGTTGTTATCACGACTTGCTGCAGGGGGTGCCCTGGATTTAGGAATAGTATAATGTACTATTCCTACTCCAGTTTGTGCAACAGCAGGAAAGGTGTTGTACTGTAAATCCAACACCCTCTGCCCCCTATCGCAATTTGTTGTAAAGACTTGCGATCTAATGGTTCACTATGAAACTACGCGGTCGTTATAATGACCGCGTTGTAATGGCATGCGATGTAAAGCATGCGTAGTAAACGCTGTTTCCCGTCTCCATATACTTTAACAACTTTGAATGACTGTGTGGTGATAAAAGTTTAGGATGGTTTGAATATTGGCTTGCTCAAAGTCTATGTATATCTTTGAGAAGTAGCAGTTATTTGTTTTATGTTTCATACAGTTTAAGAGGTGATCGTAAGTGCTGCTTTGGTTGTTTTGGTAGTGGGGAATATATAAAAGGGATAGCTGTGTTTTGATATTCACTATGTATGGTGTATATCTGAGTGAATGATTTGGGACACATTTTGAAGGTTTCGTCTATCATCCAGGGTTGACATTGGTTAATTTTTATTAAGTTGTCTGTTGTAGAGAATATTAGGATTTGTTTCTCAATATTTAGATTCTCGTGTAAAGGAAAGGATCCTCATTATGTTAAATGTTCAGGTATGTATATGTCTTGGTATCTTCTAGGGACAGGTGGGTATCACTGGTGACTTTTTTAGTTCATGCAGTTAAACTTTTGAAAGTGGGTATAGGTGGTGGTTGCCCTGTTCTATGTTCGGGGACTTTAGGTATTATATCTTTCAGGATTCTTGCTTGTGGGTCCCTGGGAGCTAGTGTTTGCCTCTCCTATATACTGCAATAATTCTCTTACTTTTATTTATGTCACACATGGAAGATGGATGTGCTCTCTTACATTAATTACAACATTATCTTTTGAAGTTGCCCTCCCATAACATGCATTTTAATAATATTTATTATATTTGCAGTTTATATTTTCTGATGATTCACTTTCTTGGCTGTAGGTGTAGCCCATGTGATTTAGTAACTGATTTCCTTTCTGTGAAGTGATACATTTGGCATCCTCTGACATTGTACATGAAAATAGTGTAATAGTATAAATATATATTATATTTTAACTTGTGCACATTTGTTATACACATGGAACAAATGCAACTAGTTCTATTATGTATACTTGTGTGTATGTTGTGTTTAGATGTTTCACACAGTTTTGCAACTTTTTCATTGGGGTGTTCAAATGTGGAGCAGTTGATTTCTTTTCTGTTGGATGAAAAAACATGTTTTATTTTAAATGTTAATTTGTTGGTAGTTTGTAGAGGTTGAGTTTGTTAGGTTTATTTTTACACGTTATTATAGCGAGTTTAAACTTCTAATTAATTTATGCATTCTTACTTTTTATATCTTTTTCCTGGTTTGTTGCTGAAGCAGATGGGAAACTGAACGAGTCAGAATGGCCTCGTAGGATCGGTTGAAATGGGTAGGGAACTGTATTTCTACTTGTGCACGTGTTGAAGTAGTTGTTGAGCAGCAGAGATTTGAGGTCCCATTTGAAGCAGGGAATGTAGGGGTTGCAGTGGAGATCTTTAGGGAGTGAGTTCCAGATCCTAGGAGCATTGCCTGAGAAGGAGCATGCCGGGGAGCTTCTTCTTCAGATTTGGAGGTATGAGAAGAAGAGAGTTGGAGCTGCTCATTGCCCTGATCTCAAAGGTTTGGTTTCAAAGTGATTTGGGTTTTTTGTATGAAGGACTTTATAAGTGATACAAGCTGTTTCCAAGAACCATCGACCTTTAATGGGAAGCCAATTGAGACTCTTGAGGGCAGGTGATATGTGATCAAACCGTTTAGTACCTGTGAGGAGCCTGGCAGCTGCATTGTGGACTGCTGTTAGGGAGGGCGAGGTGGCTTTTTTTCGGGGTTCCTGTGATGATGGCATTGCCGTAGTCAAGTTTAAAAAGGACTAGTGAATATACAAATGTTTTTAGGATTTTCAGGGGAAAGAATGGTTGTTTTTCTTGAAATGTTTCAGTGTCTTTAGCACTCCTTTGGCAGAGTTGTTGATGTGCTCTTTCATTGACATGTTTTTATCCAGGGTAATACCCAAGGACTTTGCGGAGTTAGATATTGAGAAAGAACAGTTTAGATTGTCCAGATTCTTGAGCCATTCTTGAATTGGTAAGGGTGTGCTTTTAGGGGAGAAGAGTAGTTGTTCAGTTTTTTGGGGGTTGAGCTTTAGATACATTCTTTGTATAGCCAAGTTTGTATATTATTTGGGACCAGATGTACAAAGATATTTAGCATTTCTTAATGGTCTGAATCGCTATTTAGGCCAGTTAAGAAATTCTAAATGGCCTTTTCCTATGTACAAAGGCCAAATCTTGGACGCAATTTGTGATTTCCACCCAGTGGAAATCACAAGTTGTGACCATGATTTAGGGAATCGCAAATAGGAATTACCTATTTGCAATTGCCAAAGCACATGTACAAAGCATTTCCTAAATGTGAATTGGACATTTAGGAAATGCAATTACCATTGACTCAAATATGATGGTAACCATGTGCAAATTCAAAAAATGCATTTAAAATGCATTTTATTAATGTGACAGTGCACATATGCCTCTAGGGCCTATGCACACTTACATGTGCACTACGAAATTCGAGGCGCCTTTAGGGAAGCCTTAAGCCTGGAGGAACCTTGGCTTTACATTTCTTAAACTGCGATTTCCTATTAAGAAATCTCAGTTTAGGAAATACAAACCATTTCTTATTTTGCCCATAGGCGGGAATGTAGTGGCATGTCCTATTTGTGATTCCCTAATATTGATTTCTACTCTGTAGTAATCGCTATTATTGAGTCACAAACTATGTGCGTATCCTATGCATTTCTTAAATAGCGATTCGTAAGGAGTCGCTATTTAGGAAATGCAAAATTAGAATTTCGTACATCTGGCCCGTATTGTGGAATTCAGATGCCAGATGTCATTGAGTGATTTGATTTTGTAGTAGTGTTGAGTGTCACCGGCATCTAAATTATATTTGACCCCGCTTAGTTCAGAATTATTTTGAGGCGTTCCATGAGAGATTAAAGAGGGCTGGGGAGAGGATTGAGCCTTTTGGAACTGGTGTGGGCTCTCGAAAGACAGCTAATGTTTTTTATTTGTTGCTAGCGGTGCTGCAGATAGGATAAGAACCATCTCAGGACTGAGACATTGATACCAGTGCAGGCCTTGAGTGTCTTGAGTAAAGCTGGGTGATTTACAGTATAAAATGCTGCTGCTAACTCAAGCAGGATTAGGAGGCAGAAGTCACTGTCATCTAAGGATCTGTGAATGTCACCCGATATATTGAGCCTAAGCGGTTTCAGTGCTACAGTGTGTTCTGAATCCTAATTGGAATGTGTCGTAGAGATTGAATTTGTCTATGTGTTGGTTGAGTTTTAGCAGGACACTTTGTTTTGGCATTTTAAGCTTGGAAAGGAAGGTTGGGGATTGGTCTGAGATTATTGAGGTCGTTGGGGTCCTTCCCCGGTTTTTTGCGAATGGGTGTGACTTGGCATCGTTGGAGGGAGTCAGGTACATGGTCAGATTAAAGAAGGGCATTGAAGATTTTAGTCCAAAATGGGGAGATGATATGGTTGAGATCCTGTAATAGGGTGGGGGGATCAGCAGTGTGGGATGTGAGCTTCAAGTATGCGATTATATTGAAGATTTCACCCTCTTTCCTGCGTTTGAAGTCTGTTCACTTAGGATTGTCTTCCAATGGTAGGTGGTCACTGTTGTCATTGTTTTTTCTTGGGGCACTCTAGACCATAGTTAGGTCTTGAGGAAGAGTTTCTATGGTGACCTGAGTGACAGTGGTGCAAGTGGGTTGGGTTGAAAAGTATGTGTCTTGGATAAGAGATAGCGAAATATTTGCAACTTTGTTGGTGAAGTAGTTGGCTATTTCTTCACACTGTTGGACGTTGGCTGTTGCTTCATGTTTGGAGGTGCAGGTGATTTGTTGTTTGTTAATGTTGAAGAGCTCCCAAGGTCTGTCCTTCGAGTCATCAAGTTGGTTGCGAAAGAAAGTAGCTTTTACCTTAATTATGTGTTTTTTGTCGGAGAGCCATTCAGTTTTAAGGAGTGATAGGTGTGCCGGAGAGGGGTTTTCCTCTATAATCTTTCGGTCAGTCTAAGCTTCTCCTCTCTTTGTTAATATCTACATTGTACCAGGATCTAAATTGGATTTTTCTGGATGTCTTTAGTTTGATCAGTGCCAATTGGTCAAGAGCATCAGTCATTGCTGAGCTATAGTGGGAGGTGAGGTCATCTACGGTGCGATGGAGTGGTTGCAAATGTATTGTGATTTTGGATTCCAGCTCGGTTAGTGGGAAATTTCTGATGTTCCTTGCCCAGTGTGTAGGCTTGTGGGGTGGGGCTGGGTTGGAGGTGGGGATAGCAGTGAGATTGAATAGTATTAGATGTGGTGTGACCAGTCAATGTGCATGATGGTAACTTCTGGTAATTATGACATCTAGGGTAGAGCTTTTATTGTAGGTCTGTACATTGTATAGTTTTCTGAGATAACCTAATTCAAGACGATTCGTAAGGTTACAGACAGTGGTGTCTTCTGTGTCATTACATTGCAGGATGAGGTTGCGATGGAACACGTCGTTGGAGTCAGGGAGATGCATGTTATTAGGTCAGTTAGTTCTTCAGTGAAGAGTATGCGATCACCAGAGAGGTGATAAATGGTGTGGGTTTGGTAGGATTGGTACCTTTGTTGTATTTTATTGGTTGACTTAGTTTAGTTTTAAAGTTTTTTTCAGTTGATTTGTTGTATAATACACACTCGTTTAGGTTTTACATTTGATATATAGTTTAGTATTTTTGAATATACATGTATTTATATATGTATGTGTCAACATTTAGGTTGTGTTTATATGTTTTCAGTTAATGGTAAAAATGTTTTAGGGTTGTATTTTTAATATTTTAGATATACAGTTTTTTAAAGTAATTGTTTTATGTAAAATGTTTTTATTTATTATTAATTAGTTAATTGTTTTGGCAATAATCTTTTGGTCAATATTATCTGATAGAATAATTATGATATCGTATATGTTCATTTAAAAGTAATGATATTTTTGTTTCCAAAATGTTTGCTTTGGATATAAGTAAAAATCAATATTTTTGACAACAACATTTGTGTTCCTGATATTTCTGCATTTTATAGTTGAGTATAGGAAGTTTATATTTTTGTAATCGATATTTGAGTTCTTATATTTTTTGTGTTTCAATATTATATGTATAAATATTATGTCAGTGATCCAATTTTATACTTGGTGCCAGCTTTGTAGTGGAAGAACCTACTGGATTTCTCCCCCGCAAAATAATCCAGAATTTCCTGCTACCCTTCCTTAGTCCTAGGATGTCTGGAGTCACAAAAGGCTAGTGTGAATTTCTTTGTTTGTGAGGTGAGGCAGCTCCTTGGAATTGCAAGTGAGGCTGTGCATAACTCTTCCTCCCCATCCTGCTATCATGGCCCATCCTGCCAACACCTAGCCCCCCCTAATGTATGACTGTCTGGGAAGAATGCACAAAGGCGAACTGCGTACTACATCTAATCAAGTGACCCAGGAACAGGCTGTACACACCAAATAGTTAGGACAGAAAAATGCCTGGCATTTTAAGCGGCTTGACTTAAAATCTGACTTTACCATTAGCCAGGATTTAAAATTACAATCCCTTAGACATTAAACTTGGCATTCCTACCTGCCCCCAAACAAAAGTCATCACTTATTAAATGTAATAAGGCAGCCCAATGGTATCCTATGGGAGAGGTCAGCCTCACTGCAGGTAAAAACAAATGTTAGAGTTTTTGCTACCAGAAAATTTAAAATTTACAAGTACATCTCCAGCATTTTAAATACACTGCACTGTGCCCTACGGGGTGTAAAGGGCCTACCATAGGGGGGATTTATATGTTTAAAAAAGGATTTTCTAGATCTGCCAAGGGGCTTATTTTGCTAGGTTGAATTGGCAGTTTACAACTGCACACAAACTGCAAAATGGCTGGCCTGAGACATGTGTCAAGGGACTACTTAAGTGGGTGGCACAACAACTGCTGCAGGTCCACTAGAAGTATTTAATTTACCAGTCCTGGGTTTATAGTATAATACTTTAATAGTGACACATAATTAAATTAAATATGCCAATCAGGTGTACACCAATTTTTTATACAGTTAGCACAAGCACTTTGGCACTTTTAAGCAACAGTAAAGTGCACAGAGGCAAATCGCTAACAAAAACGAAGCATGAGGGGTAAAAGCTAAAAGCTTCATGGACTACCACCCAAGGGTGTCAGGTCTTAGAGACCGAAAGTAGTGAACTTGTTTGGCAGGCCTCATAAAATAATATCAGTTAATGAAGAGGCATACTGTTTCCTTAAATACCGTAACATTATCCTCTGTTGATCTCCAAAAGTTTCAACAAGCTTTCTCATTTGTCCATCATGTAACCAGCTCTGCTAACGTCCAGACAGAACTTCCAAGTAAAAGAAATATAGAAAATGAAATCCTCTCTCTACTGGGGCCCACAAGTGAACCTTCAGATGTGAAGCCGATTTACTGTATCCTCAGTACATATTCATGACTGAATGAATATACAAATGACAGAAGTGTGAATTTGGCCTCCACTGGAAACCACACCGGGTTAACTAGCATAGACCAATGGTAACTATCTACTCATTCTTGCCCCTCAAAGTATTTTGCTCGGTTAGTATAAATACAACCACATAAGCTGGACACACATAATGATACATGTTAAAAATTTATGACATATATTTGACTTAATTACAACTAATGATAAATCACTGAGCCGGGACCAGTATATTGCACGGGCTGAAAAAGAACCATACATAAATACACATCGATAAAAATCCGACAAATGTCATTTTAAAAATTGTTACATGTTGCACAGTGGACTAGGAATCGAACAAATTATAAACTCCACTTACAGATAAAGTGATATGTGCATAGTACAAAATTTAGGTATAGCAAATTGTTATTAAAAAAAAAAAAAAAATTCACTAATCTAAGAAACATTCGATACCAAGAATAAAGTGGCATGTGCCTAGGTGTGAAATCCATGACATAATTAAAGGCACCCCTATGCCATAATAATAAAACCAATGCACAAGTTCAAGTGTATCAGAATAACCTTGCACTAGTTTATTACAAATATATGTAAATTAGCATGGGTGGACATGACTCTATCTATGGCACCACAAAATAGCCATAATAATAACTTTTACACGTATACATGATAGCCATTGAAGAACCCGTTACATAATTCATAAAATTATGGATTTCCTGGCAGCTCTACACTTCAAAATAAAAGATGCAACATAGAAGCAAACGTCAGGGCTTTGGAGGGAACATAACAAGTTCATTGCGTCAGCTGTAGAACGAATATTATATTTTAAAAAGATAGGTTTCAAATAAAACTTCCTTAAAAAGACATAAAATTTACAAAATAGCAGGAAATGGCAGCAACTTTGTTTAGAAACGTTGTCACATGGGCAGTTTGAATTAGAACCTGCCCCTATAACAGGGAAGGTTACAAGATGGTGTACAATGCCTAGTCTCAAACGTACTAAAACAAAACGGTGCGATTTAATAGTCACATCCACCAAATACGACTGTAGCCCACTCTTAAGGCTAAGCTGCCTATAAAAGACAGAGGTTTTTTGAGACCGAAATAGCTGACTTCTTTCTTCCGTCTTATACAGAATGAACGTGTCTTTAATTTCCTTCTTCGAAAGGGGTATTATATACTCTGAACGAATGTTAATTCCAAACAGAGTATTAAACCAAGAAGTAATGTAATTTAGCCACGGAATACGGTGACATAAATCTAGCTTAAGGCAGTCTTTAATTACAGACTGTGTGAATGCAGTTTCCTTCTTGTGCCATATTGCACGCCATAATAGTAGAGGGCGTACTGCAGCCAGGTCAGAAATATAATTGAGGCCAGTTTCCTGGTGAATCAAATCTGTGGAAGCTGCAGCCGGGACACATAACAGGCGTTTGAGGAAGCTGTTTTCATTTATCTGGAGTTGGGCAGTGGAGGAGTAACCCCATAATCCAGCTCCATATAGAGCTGAAGAAACGCATCTCGCATTATATATGGTAACCATGTCCTTTATTCTATGGTCCCCTATTTTCGTTGCAAAACGAAAAATACCATTAGAATTCCTATTTACTTTATGCCCAATATTTACTTGCTCATTAGTCCATTTGCCGTTGCCATCAAAATTAATACCTAAATAACAGAATGTTTTAACAGCTTGGATCTTTGAGCCTTCTAGGAAAAAGGAGCATGGTGACTTTGATTTTTTACCACAAGTCATTGTAAAAGTCTTGGATTTATTAATCAACAATTTCCTGCCATTTATAAAATGAGTAAAAGCGTCAATAAGACGTTGTAGGCCCAAAGGGGTGCGGGAAATTAGGACCGCGTCGTCCGCGTATAACAATACTGAGACGACCATGTTATCAATTTTAGGAGCATCTGCTGGGATATTGTTTAAAGTTGATGCAATTTGATTAATAAAGAGAGAGAATAAAAAAGGTGCCATAACACATCCTTGCCTTATACCTCTGCGCACGGTAAAGAAGGGAGTTCGCTCGCCAGTAGGCCCATAGCGTACACTGCAAGAGAGTTTTTCATAAAGTCTTGCTAAAAAGAATACTATCTCCTCCGGTGCACCAAGGTCAAGCAATACTGGCCAAAGGAGCGAGTGGTCCACCAAATCAAATGCACTGCTCAAATCAGCGAAACACAAAAACAAGTTACCTCCTTTCACTGTGGTATATTTGTTAATAAGCAAATCCAGATTAAGACATTGCTCAATAGTCCCAATGCCTTTCCTAAACCCATATTGTACTGGGGTTAGAATGTCTGAATCTGCAGCCCAGTCTTCCAATCTTTTTAATAGTACCCTACTTAGTACTTTAATTGAGGAATCTAACAATGAAATAGGGCGGTAATTACATGCTTCGGATCGAGAACCCTTCTTGTATAGAGGGACAATCAATGAAGGGGAAATCATATGAATACTCTTTCAATGCAGACAAAACTTACACAGCAAAGAACAAATCGCTTACAGAAATGACTAACTATTATATGACCTGAGGGAGTGCGATAATATCTTTTAAAATTATCACCCATGTAGAAGACTGATCTTAATGAGGAGTAGAATCCTTTAAAAGTTATTTGAATCCAATGACGTAAAAGCAAACTTAGGTCAGGATTACCTCCTATTTTACTTTTATTGGCAACATTTTAAAACATGAATATTCTTAATAGATCTTTCCACAAAACTGTTTGGAGAGCACATGCAGTACTTAATTTAAGTCAGTGTTTTCCTGTGCTTGGCACCTTTAATTGCCAGCACAGGCTCTACTGACAATCTATCTCTAAGTTTGAGATGAGCACAACAACAGTGTTTCATAAGTCAATATACATAAATAAAGGAATGATACTGTACTCTCACATCATTATCATAACTTTGGGTGGCATGGAATAGTCTGAATTGTCACACTTGTAGGTGTGTGATAGTTAGTAGTTGTGTTGGCACTGTCACTGACAGAGCTAGCAGGAGCAGTGGGGGGTGCAGGCTGCAGTGACCTCCCAAGAAGGGCCCTGGCACTTTCTTTTTTACAAATTGAGCACTGGACACATGTATTGAGAGCAGATGGCAAGAGTAAATAGTGACCTCCCAAGAAGGGCCCTGGCACTTTCTTTTTTACAAATTGAGCACTGACCACATGTATTGAAAGCAGATGGCAAGAGTAAATAGTGACCTCCCAAGAAGGGCCCTGGCACTTTCTTTTTTACAAATTGAGCACTGACCACATGTATTGAAAGCAGATGGCAAGAGTAAATAGATTGAATTATTCAGGAAAGCCTGACGTCGCCTTCAGCACCAGTATGAATCGAAGCTCACATGTTAGACTAATGTTGCTTGGTTGTCATTCTGTAGATAAAAAAGGCATGAACGGCAGAGCGCATGACTGTCTAACTCCATCTCTCCACCCGGCATGGAGTGAAATGAAATGATTTCAACCCGACTGAGCAGGACGATAGGTGAGACAAGGTTGGATTACAAATTCGGGTGATCCGCTGCACCTGCGGCATGCATCAATTTGTATTTTTGAGAGGCTGTATTGAACACCCTGACAACTCCCTTGTGTCTCGATTGCAAATTGGCCAAGAAGCCTATCTAGGCTAGACATTGAGTCATCAAGTCAATTGCATCTCAGCCAGACCACGATACTATCAGTTTCTGGTGACTACCAGTGAGATCTCAACCTACCAAGGTACTGAACATTGATTTTTATACTTACCGGCAATAAATCTTGGTCAGCTTGGTAAACCTCAATCAGTGCCTGACCCTAAGATGGTGGAACTCCTTGCTGTACAAGAGCCGACTAACCTGCATCCTGAGCACTAAACATGGTAGTTAGCATCAAGCCTTCTACCAGATGAGCACTCCACAACTGTTTTCTTCGTAATCATTGACATAAGCACATACAGCATAATATCCCTCGGGCTCATCGGGTTCCCTCTGCCTTACACCTAGATGGTGACATTACATGCTGCACGGGAATCTTTCACCCTACAAACAACACGCTAATCAGTAAATGTAAAAGTGCCTGATAAATCAACCCTGGGGCGTCTAAACTCTGCTTCAGAGGAGAGGAGTTGACCTAACGGCTAGGGCGGTCAACCTCGAATCTGGGGAACCGGGTTCGAGTCTGGCAATGACGCTGAACATCCTGTGATTCTGGGCAAATCACTTAATCTCCCCGTGCCTAACAAAAATGAATGTGTCCTCATGTAATGCAACTGGTGCTATGTAAAGCGCTCTGATACCCGATACCGGGTCAAGTTCGCGCTATATAAAACTCCGTAAAAAAAAATTTGCATCAATAAAACATCACAAGCAAACAAACCTTCTGTAGTGCGATCATCACTGCATACCACATGGTTGCACTCGAAATTGCGACCTTATTCTGGTGAGAGACTCATAACCAAATGATTTCACTATTAAAGCTGGTAACACGCCCAGTTATCTCCTGCTATATACAAACATCCTCTACAGATGCCATGTGTTGAAGTGTTCATCCCTTTTCTATGTCCTTGGTATTTGGAATCTACACTAAATAGCAATCAGGGGTCTATAATAGACTCTGAATAAATTATACTCCCTAGGCTCAGAACAGACCATGTGTGGTCACGTGATCTACTATCCACATAAGACTTTTACTAATAAAAGTATGGGAGACCACATAGTCTGCTAACTACAAAAGCAGTCCTGTATAGATACTACTTCAAAGCTTAGCCTACCACTCTATCATCTATCATCTATCACCTAAGTCATCTACCATCTAAATCGGATTACAATCTAAATAATCTCTATCAACACCATAGCAGCTACCACATTCTATCCACAATGGCAGAAAAATAACCCAAATCACACTACAAATGGTCAAAGGAGGAACCCCCATAGCCAGACTCTCCTATTAAGCCCAAGTCAGATATAAACAGCACAATGGAAATGATCCTGAAGAAGCTGGCAGATGTACATTACCTGGCAAAATCAACTAACCAGAGCACGGATGCAATGCAGTTAGAAATTACCGCCATCCGTGCTGAAATCAACACAATCAATACAAAAATTTCAGAGGCTGAACCAAGGATTAGCAAGGTGGAAGACTCTACTACCAGTTCCAACTGGACATAAGAACCCTTCTAACCGCCACAAAACATATGAAAAAAGTAATTGCCGATCTCGAAAACCGCTACAGGCGTGGCAAGATAAGGATTTTTGGCTTTCCCGAAGGTACTGAAGATACAGCCAACTCCTGCATATCCTTTTTGGAAAATTGGATCCTGCAAATCCCCAGCATAAAGTTCGACAAAAATCTGTAACTAGAAAGGGCCCACAGAGTCCCAACATTTAAACATCCCTCTAAAATCTCGATGAGACTGATTGTCTGCAAGCCGCTGAGGTACCAACACACTGTAAACTATCCTCGACTATACCCGTAAAAACACCCAAATCATATGGAATGGACATAAAATATTCTTCACGTAGGATTATTCAAAGCCAACTTTCGAGACCAGGAAGAACTTCCCATTACTCAGAGACAAACTCTGGGAAATGAACCTCCAATTTTCTTTTGCAAGCCCTGCCAAATTTAGAGTTCTGTAAAAGGAAAGCACCATCTCTTTGACGATCCGACTAACCTTTCAAGATTTTTAGATGAACTTAACTCTCAAGAGATGGAAAACTCCAACTCCTTCTCCAACAAAAGGGTGTTACTCATATAATGTGACTTAAAAAGTGTTAATTGGTAAAGTCAGTTTCCAGATGTCTCTGTATTTTAATTGATGTTGCTACAAATTCTCTAAGGAAATGGGCAATTATATCATTGTTATCAAATGTCTTTTCAGTAATACTGGTCTCCGATTGTCCACAATGGCCTCTCTATCTGTTATACTAAATGCAAGAACTCTTTAGAGAAAACCAAAGTCTAACGCCTATCAGAAACAGGCAAAACTGCCCTGAGCAAACTGATATTCACAACAGAAGTGTGAAAAACAATTAACACACCTAAAGAAAACAAAAGCCCCTGGCCTAGACAGCTTCCGATTTGCTACAACCAATCATGCTATTCCTATTCAACCACATCGCTAATTCAGGCATAGCTACAGGTACAATGGCTGAAGCTAACATTATCTTGATCCCCAAAGAGGGGAAAGATCTGTCACTGCCTAAAAATTACAGACCGATCTCTTTGATAAATCTAGATTGCAAAATCTATGGAAAAGATCTTGGCTGCACGACTTAATGAATACCTCCTACAATTGATAAGCAACTCCCAAGTAGGTTTTCTCAGAAACCGCATGTCAAACGGTAGCACGCTCCTCTTATGCCTTGTCCTTCATAACGTGAAAACGTCATCCTTATCTTCTGTCGCAATAACGCTGGATGAAGAAACAACGTTTGACAGAGTATCTTGGGCCTTTTTAAAACACAACTTGGAATCTTTCAACCTTGGAGATACATTCATAAAAATGGTCGTGGCTCGCTATAAAAACCCTAAAGCACTTATCTTGGTTAATGGTTCCCTGTCACAACCACTTAACCTACAACAAAGAATGAGGCAAGGCTGCCCCCATAGGTTTTAAGGACAACTACGTTAAACTGGCTGCCTATGCGGATGAATTTGTGATAGTCACGAAAACCCAGGCCCCACTATACAAGACCTCATGTCCACAATATAGCTCTACTCCGAACACTCAGGATACAAACTAAACAGAGATAAATCTGAGGTGAAACCACTAAATCTCCACTCCACAAAAGATGTTCTAGGTACCTCGAGACTAACCTGGCAAGCTGGCTACATAAAATATCTGGGGATAGAGGCAGGGTCGGACTTAATGAATACCATTAAATATAACAAACACATTATCCTTCAAAAAATAAAAAACCTCTTAGACAAATGGTCTCTTAAATGTATTACCTGGTAGGGAAGAATAGAAACTATACAAATTATGATCACCTTTATAATTAACTATCATATCAGTATGCTCCCATTACTCTTATGAGATGAATTCCACCAAAAACTAGACAAAATGATCTCAAGATTTATCTGGCAAGATAAAAAAGCTAGAATAGCCTTAAAAAAAAGTAGACTACACAACACACATGGGGCCAGATGTAGGAAGCCAAATAGCAACCGCAAACGCCGAAATTCGCAGAATTTCAGCCTTTGCGATCGAAATTCGGCTTTGAGCAATGTAGGTAAGGTTAAACCTGCTCGCAAAATAAGGAATCGCAAAAAGCACTTTTTTGCTTTTTTTTAAAAGTGCCATGTGGCACACATTCATGCCCTTAGGGCATGTATGTGTGCCACATGTGCACACATGCAAATTTCAGGGGTGCAACAGGGTGTCCTTTTGGAACCCTTGCACCCTTGAAATTGCGCCAGGAATTTGCGAGTGCCCCTTGGTTACTCTCAAATTGCGGGCGCAAATCATATTCATCCCTATGGGCCTGTTGGCCCATAGGAATGAATGGGATGGTTTTCCTTGATTGCGGATCTCAATTTGCGATTCACAATTAAGGAATAATAAGGAGTCGCAAATATATTTGCGATTCCTACCTACATTCAATTTAGCAAGTCCTTAATAGTGATTTGGTAAAAATCGCTATTAAGGACTTGCTAAATTGAATTTACCCCCATCTGGCCCTTAGTGTGTTAATCTGGCCAATTTCAGGGACTATCAAACTGCCTTTCTTGCCAAACAAGGCAAAGATTTGTCACACCAAAGAGTCTCTTGAAAATAACATCAAGGAAATAACAGCAGAATAAAATTCACCCATACCATCAGCTCGAAGCAATTGTCATTCTTGGACGTTTTGATTTACAAAGATGAGAAAGGTATTCACACCAGTGTTTTTGTGAAACCAACCGATGGCAACACCCCTTTGCTTTTTAAAGCTTCCATTCTCCATTGCTCATTAAAAATATGGCATACTCTCAAATGTTACGCATTAAAAGGATTTCATCCACACCTGATAAATACAACAAAGACATCAATCGTATCAAAAACAGATTCATACAAAGAGGGTATCCTATGGAAATTATTACCCATGCAGAAACACGGGTTAAAAATCTTGATCGACAGGATCTGTTGCTGAGCAATCAAAAAATCACATCCAAGCGCATGGTGTTCGTTTCTAAATTCTCCACAAAATCCGGAAGCATTAACAAAGCTGTGTTGAAAAGATGGGAATTGTTATAAAAAGATCTCATTCAAGGATCTACCACTATTTGCCTTTACAAGAAGCTCCAACTTAAAAGAAATGTTGACAGACAAAAAACGTATGGAGAAGACTACTAACTTAGACCGATCTCTTTGATAAATCTAGGTTGCAAAATCTATGCGAAGATCTTGGCTGGATGACTTAATTAATACCACCCAAAATTGATAAGCAACTCCCAAGTAGGTTTTCTCAGAAATTGTATGTCAAACAATAACACGCGTTATGATTGGATTCATCCTCCAAGAAGCTATAGAGCCGATATGGCTGGAAATATAATGGACGTTATGAAACAACCTAAACCCATTAACCCTGCTAACAGCCAGAACTAAGCACCTTGATAGATCCAAATACATATTTCAGAATACAAAAAAACTCTCTCCTAAAAATACGTGAGACTACCCTCAAGTATAAAGACTCTCCAACTTGGCTTCACTCTGGAACAACCTGCACATTAAATATAACTGCAAAGCATTACACTGCCAATCATGGATAAGCAAGGGCATTTTCTTCCCGCATCAACTTGGCTCCACATCATAACCTCTAATCTTCTCCCACTTCCAATGATTATTCCATAGAAAAACTGGACTTCTACAATTTTCTTAAAATCAAATCTGCCATATTGAAATCTGGGGGTTATAAAAATACCATCCTTCTGGAATTAATATTGAAACTTAACAAATCCAGCCATCAAGTTTCCTACCTATGCAGACTTCTATGACCAAAGACAATGTTGTTAAACAAAAATATAACAGCCTTTTGGGAAGCCCCTCCTTCAAGCCAATAACAGACTCAGATTACACCAATATCTGGAAATCAGTCTCATCTAGAAAAATTTCCCCTGTACTTTCACAAACTAAATTCTGGCTCATACACAAAACATATTGGACCACATCCCGCCTACACTCAACAAAACGTCTGGAATATGGTCTTTTCATTTCTAGCTGAACTATTCCATTTTCTTCCTAAAAAAGTACTCGCCTTCCTCATTTAAGGCTTTCTCGACTCTGAACTCGAAAGTCCATCCGACCGAGCCTTATTAGATCTACTAATAATGTCTGCAACCAAAATAGTTCTATCTCAGTGAAAAAGCACACACAAGACCTCCTTTACCTCTTGGATTAACAGGATATACCACATTAGAGGCACAGACAATATTTCACTCCAACACTCCCCATAGATGTCATCCTCTAGACCCATTTGGGATACTTTGGACAACTACTTCGCCACCAGAAAACCACCTTAGAAACACCCTATATACAGTTCTCTCTTCCTATTATAGTTTCTCTAATCATCAATCACTCTAAGACTACTACCATCGTTGTGTAATGTCTCACTCTCTTTCCACAATCTTCACTATTCAGTGCATTGTTAATCACAATACCTATGATTATCTGTACACCAGATATCATGTTCATTCTAAACAGGGGACTAAAATCTTGTATAGCGCATTGTAATAAGCATATATGAATACCGGAATGTTGCCACACTTCTGTACTTGACTAGAACTACCTGCTTAGTAAACCATCCGAACGTACATAAATTATTGTTTCTGCCTCAGCAAATTTGTTTTACATATCAACAAACAGCTCTCAGCAGAATGTTCGCTGGCTATACCATCTTCACAGGTACATGTTGTTAAGGCAATAGATATACCTTAGTCTCCCCCCTCGCTAACCCTCACACCATATATGACTGTAGTGCAAATCTGAGTGTAACCTTAACACCTCTCCTTACATTAATTTTGCCTTTTAGGTTTATTATGTATATGCTTATGTTTCTTTGTATATGATTAAACTCATGCTTACCCTCTAAAATGCAATAAAAAGTTTTGAAATCAAAAAAGTCATTTCGCTGACGCATACATATTTATTATACCAACACTACATTACCGACTGAAAGCTTTTCTTGTGACCTTCCTTTAAGGAAGGTATTGTAAGGACTACTGAGAAAGCATTTGAAATCATTTTTAATGAAGAAACTTGGGAAGTAGCAATAGCAAACTTGAATAATTAATAGAGGGACGCTTAGAACATAAATGTTATTAGTTTTAGAGATGCATGCAATTATTGTACGAAAAAGATTATTTGTGTTTATCCACAGTATTAGTAGTAATGTAATGTACATATGGATCTCTAAACCCCTGAGAGTAGCTGCTTGTGTTGGAAGTAGTTAAGACAGAGTGAACCCTATTACACTATATCTGCGCTCCACCCCTTACCCAACCCCTTTTATAGTTTAGCTGATCCCAAGACCTAGACGGTGGCAGCACAACTGAGCAGCAAAAGAGACAAAGAAGGTGCTTTACTGGCAGGTGTACCTCTACAAATGGTGAAAATGTAACTAGACACAAGTCTTGCAGACATAAAACGAAACTATCCAAGGTGCAAAACAAAAGTCTTATCAACATTAGGATAAAAGTTTATTCCACGGCCCCTTCAATGACAGAGGAAGATGTTAGCATGTCTCAAAATGACTTTGCACCTTTGTGGGAGAATTTGTGTGAAAAAATTTAGGTTCTGATCTAGGAATGCAACATTTTGAATAGATTGGCAAGTGCTCCTGGTCGTTATGAACTCAGACTCTCCCCCTGGAGCCTCTTGGGGAGAAACTAGAGGCAGCAGCTCCACCGGACCATTACAACATGTCAGACGTGTGGCCCCTTTTTCTTTCTTTGAAGAGAGACCACCTCCGCCACCAAACACATGCAAGAGCAAGACATGTGTGATTTGTCTCTGCTTTAGGCCCACAGCACTGAAGTCAATGTGGTTTTATCCACAGCATTGATTTAGAGGTTCACCAGTGTACGGGAAATGAGGTACATTTCTTTAACACCTGTGAGTCATATTATCAAGGACGGCGTTAAAAATTATCGCCAGTTTAGCGGCAGAAAACTGCTGGTAAAGCGGCGATAATGGGCTTGATAATATGCCCTTGAGAGTCCTGGTGTGAACCTGGGCTTCTATTGCAATTCTCAAGGGCCTATTATCAAGCCCATTATCGCAGCTGTAGCGGCAGTTTTCTGCCACTAAACCGGCGATAATTTTAACACCATCCTTGATAATATGCCCCTGTTTTAGTTAAAAATGAATTGGTAGACTTGAAAAACAAATTTACTGCCCCCACATGCTGGGTGGTTTCTTACAGCACGTTGAGGACGTGCAAACTTTTTTTGTCAGGATTCATATTATATGCAGGGCCACTTGAATTATGCGATTGTGCGGCTGCGACGAGTTAACCACATAATCCATCAACTTCCGCATAATCTGCTGATATAATCATTTATTTTAGCAAAACAAAATTGTTTCTAGGAAATGGCATTTAAAGGGTAGAGTGTCCACCCCTAATAGGGCAGTCCCTTTGATGCCGTTCCCACTGATGATGGAGCAGCAATTCTTGTTTCTTTGGATTCTTAACTCCATGTACTTCCTGATTCCTACTGTGCATTTTTATCTACATCTTCATCTGAAGTAATTTAAGGTTAAAGAGTGCGTCATGAAAACTCTTTACAAAAGCACCCAATGCTTTGAATATATGGTGCCCGGCAGCATAACGTCTTAGAATTATTTCACTATTTCACTGGACGGGGAATGCCATTATTTCTCCATAAAGTGGTGCTCAGTTCTTCTCCTCCCGCATGGCAACTGCAGCAATGAGGAAGAGGCCACGATTGACGCAGGGCAAGTGTTCTTTATTTTATGCTCACGTCTGTATCGGTTTTATGGGTTTAATCCTGTCAAGATTCAGGATGTTGTCCCCATCGTGTGCTGCTCCCCCTTAGCCTGTAAATTCATGTTATCAGTCTTACATGGTTGCATTAGCGCACGTGGGACCAATGCTACTCCAGCAAATGAGGGGCATGGTGCCTCCTCAATGTATGGGATGCAACTGACCTTACGGCAACAGAGATAACTTGGGTTTACCTTGGGTGTGCGATAACTAAGCGCAAGGGAGTCACCAAGCTCAAACTCCGAGATTGGGAGACAGAAATGGATTGGTGCATGTCTTGGAGCGTGTAGTACAAAATTTTGTATACCCCCCCCCATTCTGCATGTTTATATTAATCTCAATAATTAACTAATAGTAATCTTATTAATTGGTTTGCAGTGAAATACTTATCAATCATACTAACAAAATAATTACACGTGGGAATTGCATTTTGCATGGCTATATTAATTGTAAACTAACTTGTGTACGCATACTAATAGTAGAAAATTAGAATATTGCATGATATATGTTGCTTTTGTGATGTATTTGTGATTTGTGCTTTATTAAGTGAGTATAAACCGCTTTGAGTGTTGCTTTCTGCTGGATAATTACACACACATATGGGTATTAGCGAAGGGATAACATTTTATTAGCCATTTCTATGTTTTAATTATGTTTTTATTTTTCTTTTGCTTAAGTTGCCCATTTCGGCCTAGACAAGATGGCTGAACGAGACGTTGAACGTGAGAGCCCTGACAACACGAGGTTCTGGGTGAAGTGCGCAGGCGTCACCGCCAGCAGCAGTGGCCTGGACCTGACCCCGGGAGAACATGTACCCTTCAAGGTCTCTCCGGGAACTTCGCCAGCAGCAAAAACAATGAACGATTTAAAAACCGGAACCACCAAGTGCGATGAGTTCATTACATGGACACCCTGAGAACTTTACCCCGCGACCCCAAGTCGACCAATCAGGACTTTCTAAACTCCATTCTTGATACTTTTTGACATTATTTTCATTATAAAAGTAGGTAGGGAAATGAACTAGGGGCTACTTCAAAGCTAACGCTAACGCTCTTCTTTGACGAACTCGATTTCCTGACGTTATGCTGACGGAGAGGACGGTGACACTGCTGGACAGTTGTTATCCTGAATCTTTGAGAGACTGAATTGCGGCCTAACTTTGCTGAATAAAGATTTTTCCCCGACCTGACTGACTTAGAGGACGACTTTTAGCCAGATTAGGTAAATATGATGCTCTGAAATGTTGATGATGATTTCTAATGATTTTTGCAATATTTCTTGGATAAGAATATTTGATTAATTGACAAATGTGATTATTTGAAGAAGAGAATTAAGATAAAGAAGTAGTGTATAGATAGATGAGTTTAATCACTAAAATCATAGATAACAACTAAATGATTCATATCCTTATGAGAGGAATATCTTAGGGTTGAAGTCAATGTATTTAGGGTAAGGTAAAGGTATTCCTTTCATGTCAGCGTTTGGAAGCTTATTCCTCTAGGGAAGCAGATCAACGGAGTGTGAGTATTGGTGTTATGGGCCCCACCAATGAATGTATATAAGTGAATTTGCTGTTGAGGTATTTGGTCTGTGACAAAGGGGGAATTTGATGTTCCACGCTGCAACAGTTTTTCTGGTAGCACTATGATGGTTTCTATTGTTTTGGTTTGGTGATTATTGCTTGTAAATAGCTTATTGGTTATTGAAATTGGTTTATGTACTAACATTCTATGTGAGTTGTGTTGAGTTTTATGTTGTTTGCACGGCTTCTGGGATGTAGGAAGTCGGAAGTTTGTAACGGTTCCGTAGTAGAGCAGAGGTAAGCGCTGTTCTCGGGAAAGACGGAATTGTTGTTATCCTGTAGGTACACAGGAGAAACGTGTGACGATTGAAGTTGCACGACGCATTGTCTGGGTTCGATTCGGTGACATCGCCGTGTGTTACCATTAGAGACATTTTCTGTGTGAGAGAAGTGTGTATGATAGCGAAGGTTACCTGTGAAATGCTGGTCTTAGGTACCAGGGATCCAAATGGCATTCCGATAACGCTTATCACTGGAAAGGTAGTAGGTATTCTCTGAGCTTGTTAGAAGGACAAAGGAGAGGGAAGCGCTGCTTTGTTAACGTATGTCATAATTCTGTAGTAGGACAGACTGTTCGCTGTCCTCGGGAAAGACAGGATTCTGGGTGAATGTACTACTTTTTCTTGTGTGAAAGTGAGTGAATGAAAAGGCATTCGGGTTAATTGTGAAACTCTAGTTTTATTTCTCAGGAGCATTGGGTCTCCAACTATGTGTCTTAATTCTGGAGAAACGGTTAGCTAATGCTTGTTAGAAGGGTAAGGTAGAGGGATGTGCTACTTTATCAATGGAAGTAACGATTCCGTAGTAGGGCAGAGGTAAGCGCTGCTCTCGGGAAAGATGGAATTCTCGTAAGAAAGGTCTATTGCTCTTCCTTGGTTAGTGAAGCGGACAATGGTGGCGTTTTTATGTTGTTACTAACAGAATTGTAGAAATTGAAACAAAAACTTACTGAGCGGATTTTGTGAAGGAGGGGTAGACAGGAGCAGGAGCTGCCGCAGCGGCTGCTGACGTCAGAACGACCGCGCTGGGATTGGACAGTCGGTCAGAACCATAAAACGCTCCGGATTGGTGCATTAGTGTGCGCCGCGCTAGGAGTGGAGAAATACAGGGTGACGTAAACGCTCCCGATTGGTGCGTTAGTGAGAGTCGCGCTGGGATTGGAGAATTGTAAAAGTGACATAAACGCTCCGGATTGGTGCATTAGTGAGAGTCGCGCTACGATTGGACAGAAAAGCAGTACAGTTGTAAAAGAGACTAGTGAAACACGAAAGAAAGGAAAATGTATTACGATCCACCAGAAAAGGAGAAAAAGTCATGGTTTGGTAGGATTAAGAAGTGGTTTAAGAAGGACAAACCGATCATAACTAGGGAATGTCAGTTGCTTCTTCCACCGAAAACCCCTGCATCCTTTATGGTTGCGAAATATGGATATCTCACTTGTATTTGGTAAGATAATTGGGTCAAGTATACCGAGAAGGACGGAGTGTTGGGTTTTCCGGAACATGGTTCATTTAATTTGGCTGTTTTGAGAAATTTGAGAGAGAAAATGATGAATTTAGAACCAAGACCTAGACCGACTCAATTTGAGGCTTTGACGGAGTGGGAAGACGAGATGCATGACCGAGAAAGACAGAGAAATGGTAGAGGATATAGGTACCTGTTTGGCAGATCATACGGACATGAGACGAATGATGCTCGAATGAGAAGGTGGCGGAATGCGAGTATGACTGAGGGTTTGTTTCCTGTAAGAAATGTAGGAGAGAATGAAGGAAGAAAGTGTGTGAAAAGAGGCATAATGTGGAATCGAGAGCGTATGGAGTGAATGAATCAGAGGATGATGTTCTTGATGATATGTTTTATAAGAATCCACCTCCTTATCGACCATAACCAGAAATATTAACCCCAAGTGCCCTAATGAGAGAGACAGTACGAATCATAAAATCGGAACCAGAGTTCCAAGATTTGGGAAGAAACAATTCCATTAGAGAGGTAGAAAAGGAGTCCGGAGGAAAATTAGGTGGAGGAAATTTTGCAGAACTAGCAAAAATGACCCTAGAATTAACTGAGAAAATAAGAGAATTGACTAAGAATTTAGAAGCGGTAACCGTTCCAGTAATGATAAGTCCAGTAATGCCTATTTTTGATAAGCAGAGAGATAGCGAACATTGTTTGACAGTCCCTTATAAAAGTAATAAACCAGTTGAACAACCAAGAATGAGTCAGAGTGAGAATCCATAGAGACAGACTATGAGTATGTTTGAACCGAATTTTTCAAATAACCCGTTTTTTGGTCAAAATTGTGCAGAAAAGCGTATGACGATAATAGAGACAATGTCAGAGACTCAAAAAGATTTTGGACAAGGAAACGTAGAAAAGCCAGTAGGACCATCTACAGAGGAATTGAGTGAATGGTTGAGAAGCTTACAGAAGAAAGACATGGAATCCCAGTCAATAGATGTGGCCAAATTACGAATGGTACTGGAAGAATTAATAGTAGGAACTATCCCAACAGAGAAGTTAAAAACTTACCAAGATGAGGAATTGTTATTTCTGTGTAAAAGCGTAACATGAAGAGCAAAAATTCTTCATGAAAGATTAGAAGAAGTGGCAAATGAAATGGGTATTGATATTGAAAAAGTAAAAGCACTACAGAAACCCTATCGAGTAGATTTCACTGAAAAAGACATTGAAAACATGAATACCACAGGATGAATAGGTCAGAATAAAGAGATAATTATTTTGTTGAGAAAATGGGGAGATGTGGACAAATGGAAAAGCAGATGGTATCGTAAACGAGATGAAGTTTCAGACAAAACATTTTCAGCTTATCCTGTGAGAGAAAAAGAGAAGGTTGTGACAGAATGCCCTATGAGAGAGATTCCAAGAAGAGGATATGTACATGTCCCATGGACTAGACAGGATATTTTGTCATTTACGAATGACTTCCCTCTACTGCGTGAAAAACCCGTCGAGTGGTATACACAGGTGGACAGATTTGTGAAATTATCCAAGGTATTGTGGATTGATCTGAATAGCTTGTTTGACATAATAGTACCAGCAGATCTATGGACAGAATGTAAAATAGTAATAGATTGGCCGACACAGGAATACCCAAGGGATCCAAAGACAGGAGCTCCAGACCCCGAGGTAATGAAGATATATGAACAGGTTATGGCATTTTTGAAAAACAAGGTACCCCCGAAAAAGACAGATTGGGTGAAAATTGACAGAACACATCAGGAAAGCAAAGAGTCCATACATGCCTATTATGAGAGGTTAATTTTAGACTTTAAACAATTCAGTGGAGATGAAAATTTAAGTGACAAGGATTTGAGTCATTTCGTATACAGATTTGTATATGGTCTTCGTCCAGAAATTAGTGAAATGATAAAACAGCATACGGTAGATTGGAAAAATAAGAAAATAGATGAAGTATTGAGACATGCTAAATATTTAAGTGATGAAATTGAAGCAAAACAGCGAAAACTGAAAGAGAAGGCAATGTGGGCACAGGTAAAAGTCGCAGAAAGACAGGAAGCACAATTAGCAGAACAAGCTGGGTCAAAACAAAAATTGAATCCTGGGGAATATTGAGGAAGCTAAAAAGAAATTTCCGTGTCATAATTGCGGTAGGATAGGGCATTGGAAATCCGAGTGTAAATTTCCTCACAATGAAAATCCATCATTAAATCCACAGGTGCAGAATGAGGTGAGTGGTCAGCAACAACGACAACAGCAGGGTGTAACACAACAGAATCAGGTGCCAAAACCACCTTGTCCACAGAACAAAAATTGCCAGAAGTATAGTAAGAATGATGGATTCTACAACGGAGAACAGGTAAATAAGCCGTAACGCGCTAGCGCTGCTTCGCAGTATTGGCTGCAACACGATGAAAGCGATTCAGAAGAGGGTTATTGACGGTGCCGAAGAGAAGATGAAGAGTGCGTGCTTGGCACAACTCTAGAAGTAGACCAGACAGGCCCATTTGTAGATGGAAAAGTTAATAATGAAAATGTTACTTTCCTAGTTGATACTGGTGCTACTCGATCAACTGTTAGATGAGCTGATGTCAAGAATCTTCCTCTCTCGGATGAAACGATCCAAGTAGTTGGTGTATCCAACAGACAGATTAAAACTTACCTTACAGAACCAGTGAAAGTTAGTATAGGGAAATTTTCTGAAATGCACCGATTCGTAGTGTGCGATACCAGTCCTGTGAACTTGTTAGGTAGAGATTTATTGTGCAAGATGAATTGCACCATATTTTGTACTCCAGATGGAATAGCGTTTGAAACACCGGATGATGATGTGCTGTATAAAATGACAATGGCAAACAGAGAGAAAGAGGTTACAGGAAGCTATGCTGTATTTAACCCTGATGAATTACCAAAATAATTAAAACAATCTGTAAAAGCAGAAGTTTGGGACTTCACAGGAGAAGACGTAGGATTGATGAGGAATGTAGATCCAGTAAAAATAACTGTCAAAGAAGGAGTATGTTACCCAAATGTCCCACAATATAAATTGACCCCTGAAATAATCGAAGGAGTTACTCCAGTGATTGAGAAAATGATAAAACAAGGAATTTTGAGAGAAATAATGAGTAGCCCATGTAATTCACCAATAATGGGACTGAAAAAGCCTAGTGGGAAGTTCAGGATAGTGCAAGATCTGAGAAAGATAAACAAAATTGTTGTACCATGTTGTCACATTGTACCGAATCCATCTGTGATTTTATATCAGATCCCTCATGACGCAGAATGGTATACAGTGATTGATCTGTGCCATGCTTTCTTTTCCATCCCATTGCACCATGACAGTCAGCAAATTTTTGCATTTCGTTTCGGTGAACGTATTTTGGCGTGGTGCCGAATCCCACAGGGGTATACAGAAAGCCCCTCAATATTTAATCAGCTATTGAAAAAGTCTTTGGTGAGTCTAGAAATGCCTGAAAACTCAGTATTAGTACAATATATCGATGACCTGCTTGTGGCATCGAAAACTCGTGAAGCTTGTGAGGTAGACACAATAGCCTTGCTGATTCACTTGGCAGATGGAGGACTAAAAGTGTCACCATCGAAATTACAATTTTGTAAGAAAGAGGTCCAATATTTGGGACACAGCATTGAGAAGGGACACAGGAAAATAACCATAGGCAGAATCAGGATCATAAAAAGAATGAGTCCACCAATGACCCAAAGAAAAGTGAGAATGTTTCTGGGAATGGTTGGATATTTTCGTCAGTGGATAGGCAATTTTTCAATGATTGCAAAACCTTTGGTACGATTGACAAGAAGTGATGTGAGAGATCCAATTGATTTGAACAAAGAGGAGTTGGCAGCATTCAAGAAATTGAGAGAAGGATTGTGTGAAGCGCCTGCATTAGGGATGCCTGACTATGACAAGTAGTTTGAATTGTATTGCAGTGAGAGAAATGGATGTGCACTCTCTGTTCTAGTACAGAAGCATGGAATACTGAGGAAACCAATTGCATATTTTTCATCCATGTTGGACCCAGTAGCTGTAGCCCTTCCTGGGTGTCTGAAAGCAGTAGCTGCTACATGTCGAAGTTTGGAACAGAGTGAGGGAATTGTGATGGGATACCCTGTGAAAGTGTTTGTACCTCATGATGTGGAGGTTCTTTTAACAAGGAGTCGTACTCAGTATATGACGCACAGCCGACTGACTAAGTATGAAAAGGTCATTTTGGGTGCAACAAATGTGAGTCTTGTGAGATGTGTGAATGTGAATCCTTCAACATTGTTGCCAGATGTAGAGCATGTGGAGGTAAAAGATGAAGCAGATCATGATTGTTTGGATGTACTTGATTTCTGTACAAAACCAAGACCTGACATAAAAGATGAACCTTTGCCAGAAAGTGATTATGTCATGTTTGTCGATGGATCTTGTTTGAGAACAGATGATGGAGTGCTGAGTGCAGCATATGCGGTATGTACAGTTGCAGCAGTGATGGAAGCATCCTATTTGAAAGGAGCAAGATCAGCCCAAGTAGCTTAACTTGTTGCCCTGACCAGAGCATGCAAGATTGGGAAAAGTGTGAGAGTGACTGTGATAACTGATAGCCAGTATGGCTATGGGGTGGTCCATGATTTTGGCCAAATTTGGCTGCACAGAGGTTTCCTAACCTCAAGTGGAACTCCCATTAAGAATGCTGAAGTGGTCGGAAAGTTGCTTGAGGCAATACAGCTGCCTAGGCAATTGTCTGTGGTAAAATGTGCTGCTCATAGTCGCAGTGGTGATTACATTGCCACTGGAAACAAATTTGCCTATGATATGGCACAATATTGCGTACGAAATCAGAATTCAATCAATCGGGCAAAGGAAAGAGAATTGATTTCTTGTTTCCCAATGTTTAATAACACTATGGGATCATGGGAAGAGGTAAGACAATTGCAGGAAGAAGCAGGAGAGGAAGAAGTAAAACAGTGGGTAAAAGCAGGATGTGCACCAAGAGAGAAAGACCATGTGTGGGTCTTTCGAGATGGAAGACCAGTTATGCCTGATAGCATGATGTTTGCCATGGCACGGATGTATCATGGACAGGGACATATAGGGAGAGATGCTATGATTAGGTCTTTTAAGAAAACTTGGTATAATGCCAAGTTCAGGCTTGTAGCAGAGAGTATTTGTCAAAGATGTCTAATTTGTCAGCAATAAAATCCAGGAAGAAAGACAGTAGTGAGTCTAGAAACAATAGGTAGAGAGGGAGGACCTTTTACCAGAATGCAAGTGGATTTCATTGAGATGCCTCCTTGTAACAGGTTGAGGTATGTTTTGGTGATGGTATGCCTATTCTCCAGGTGGGTAGAGGTGTTCCCAACAAGAAGAAATGATGGAATGAAAGTGGCAAAATTACTATTAAAGGAATCTATACCTAGATTTGGGTTCCCAGTAACAATTGAATCAGACAGAGGAGGACATTTTCATAATGAGATTATAAAACTGATTTGTGAAGCAATGAATGTACGACAAAAACTGCATTGTGCCTACCAACCAGAGGCTTCTGGTGTAGTATAAGAAATGAATAGGGAAAATGTGTTTAGCCACAGGTATGAAATGGCCTGATGTCTTGCCTCTAGTACTCATGACTATTAGATCCATTCCAGACAGAACTACTGGTTTGAGTCCGCATGAGATCCTCATGGGACGTGCCATGCGACATGTGTTTATACCAGTCAACAAGCTGATGACTATAACTGATGACATGGTGTTGGAATACTGTAAAAGCCTGGCTGACGCAGTTCATTCTGTGTTTCATCAGGTTGGAGCGGATGCCACCACTCTTGAAAAGAAGCCAGCCCATGATCTAAGCCCAGGGGACTGGGTAAGGATAAAAGTACACAGAAGAAGAAACTGTTTGGTTCCCAGGTGGGGAAAACCAAGGCAAGTCATCTTGACCACAACAACAGCTGTGAAGTGTGCTGGATTGAAGAACTGGATTCATGCAAGCCATACTTTGAGAATTTCAAATCCAGTTGATTGTAAAGAAAAGGAGTATTTTGATGAATCAGAATCCAGTACTGAGTCGGATGACGGAGAGCCAAAAGACGAAGAAAGGGAAAACCCTGAAACGGGGGAGACAGAGCCAAGTTTAACTTTGGTCCCCAGAAGTAATTCCCTGAGGAGAAGGTTACAGATTTCTGATACCAGTTCAGACTCAGAGACAGAACAAAGAGCACACTCTTCCAAGAAAGAACAAGGGAAGAACAAAGAAAAGGACAGTGGAGAGACAATAAAATAAATCCATGAGAAGGAAGTGCCAGATGAAAGATTGAGATAAATTCCACCTGAAACAACACCTTTAGATGGACAGGTGCCAGATACAGAGAGAGAGGGAAAGATTATTGCGGAAGACCCCCGAGCAGGTGTAGGGAACTCCAACATCCAGTTAGAAGCATGGACAAGTAGTCAGCAGGAAGATTGCGTGTCGGAGATTCGAGGCGGGACAGAAGTAGGGAAAACAAAAGAAGTGGTGGAAAAAGAAATTGTTGAAGGTAAAAAGCAAGTTGAAACAGAGTCTGAGGAAAGCGAAGATGAAATACCAGAAGGCAGAGTTCTAAGAAAGAGAGCTTGGAGAACTGAAAAGAATGATAAAGGGAGTAAATTGAAAAGAGCGGCAAAAGACGAGGTGTGTCTAAACAAAATAAAGAGACTGAGATATCGACTGACACGTGTAAACTCACCAAGAGCTGAACAGGTGAATGAAGTAACGAGTCAGGAGAAATCGAAAGGAGAAGAACAAATTGTAGTTAAAGAAAGCAAAAGAATAAGGAAACCTAACCAGAAGTATAAATCACCGGAATGGACATATGTGGCCCTGCCTGAAGTGAAAGAAGAGGCGGATAGCCAAGGAGATCCAGAGGTGGTTGTACCGAAAGTGGTTGAGGAAGACAAAGAATCGGAAATCCTGAGAGTTATCTTGTCCGATATTGGAGAAGAAGCGGATGTTCAGGACAACCTGTATGTTGAAAATGAAGAGAAAGTGAAAGATGATGAGATGCCAAACTGAATGAGAGAAGAAATTACTGATGGAAAGACAATAAAATACTGAAAAAGACAAAAACTGGTAGAATCACGTAGGTGCTTAGAAGTCTTGGGTTAGAAACTAGTTGTGTAGTAGAAGAGGCTAAGTCAAAAGACACGGCTCATTTTAGAAAAGATGGCAAACATTGAAAGTAGCAAAAGTAGATGTACGTTCCTTAGAAGATGGTGCAAAATGTGTTGTTGTTGTACAGGATTATTATAGCTTCTTTGGAGTGTTCACGCTCTACTAATTTCATTTAAAGTTACTGTAGATACATTAGAAGGACATAGTGATAATATAACTAATATAGGGAAAGTTCAAAAGGTAGTTCCAACTGGAATAGATAAAAACTATTTACATAAAGATAGGTCAATAACAGATTTTTCTAACAATGTGTTTTCAAAATTATTGGATGAATATGTAAAAACAATGGACGTAAGGGATTGCTACGTTTGTATGCAATTACCTGCATCTGTATCTGAAGGAGTGACTTATCATCACCTTCCTGTAACATATGGAATAACATGTAGTGTAATAGCTAGTTTATTTTATCACATAGGTAAATTAGAGTGTTATTTTTCAGATGTAGATACTATATTTTCACAAGTACCAGCAATTAACAAACTAAACAAGGTAAAATCTGCAAAGGTATTAGGTGGATTTTTCTTAGAGACTAAAGAACTAACATTAGAATATATATTTAGAAATAATTTGACTTGCAGTTTAAAGAAAGAAGAAAAGACATTTTTAGATATGGTTGAAGAAAGGAGATTGAAAATGCAAAGAAAGGGAAAGTGGAGAAAACAGTTTGGGATGTAGAAATTGAGAAACACTTGAAAGGGGAAACGAGTCCAACTATGGCTTTAGATTGGCCTCAGAAAGGGAAATTGTATATATGAAGGAATCAAACGGCGTATGACAATTATTTTCTAGGGAATAGTGAGTGCCATGATACATACCGATTTACAACAAACAAATGATGGACGGAATGCTGACAATGCATACATTCTCCCCCAGTCAAGAGATCTGGGTTAAATCCATCGTTCTTTTGCCCACTACACCACCCCAGTTCAGACATGGCCATATGCAAATCAGTCTTGACCCTGTGCCTCATGGGAACAGTCCGGCCCGAACTGCCAAGCCATGTCTTCCCTGGACCGGAATCAAGCATCCTAGGACCGGTTTCTGGCTATCAGCCGTCATCAGCCAGGATAGCTTGACTCCAGTGGCGTAGTGAGCACGGGTCCCACGTCTGGGAATACCCATCCCACTTAGGGCGAAAAGCGTTACAACAAACAAATGATGGACGGAATGCTGACAATGCATACATTCTCCCCCAGTCAAGAGATCTGGGTTAAATCCATCGTTCTTTTGCCCACTACACCACCCCAGTTCAGACATGGCCATATGCAAATCAGTCTTGACCCTGTGCCTCATGGGAACAGTCCAGCCCGAACTGCCAAGCCATGTCTTCCCTGGACCGGAATCAAGCATCCTAGGACCGGTTTCTGGCTATCAGCCGTCATCAGCCAGGATAGCTTGACTCCAGTGGCGTAGTGAGCACGGGTCCCACGTCTGGGAATACCCATCCCACTTAGGGCGAAAAGCGTTACAACAAACAAATGATGGACGGAATGCTGACAATGCATACATTCTCCCCCAGTCAAGAGATCTGGGTTAAATCCATCGTTCTTTTGCCCACTACACCACCCCAGTTCAGACATGGCCATATGCAAATCAGTCTTGACCCTGTGCCTCATGGGAACAGTCCAGCCCGAACTGCCAAGCCATGTCTTCCCTGGACCGGAATCAAGCATCCTAGGACCGGTTTCTGGCTATCAGCCGTCATCAGCCAGGATAGCTTGACTCCAGTGGCGTAGTGAGCACGGGTCCCACGTCTGGGAATACCCATCCCACTTAGGGCGAAAAGCGTTACAACAAACAAATGATGGACGGAATGCTGACAATGCATACATTCTCCCCCAGTCAAGAGATCTGGGTTAAATCCATCGTTCTTTTGCCCACTACACCACCCCAGTTCAGACATGGCCATATGCAAATCAGTCTTGACCCTGTGCCTCATGGGAACAGTCCAGCCCGAACTGCCAAGCCATGTCTTCCCTGGACCGGAATCAAGCATCCTAGGACCGGTTTCTGGCTATCAGCCGTCATCAGCCAAGATAGCTTGACTCCAGTGGCGTAGTGAGCACGGGTCCCACGTCTGGGAATACCCATCCCACTTAGGGCGAAAAGCGTTACAACAAACAAGTGATGGACGGAATGCTGACAATGCATACATTCTCCCCCAGTCAAGAGATCTGGGTTAAATCCATCGTTCTTTTGCCCACTACACCACCCCAGTTCAGACATGGCCATATGCAAATCAGTCTTGACCCTGTGCCTCATGGGAACAGTCCAGCCCGAACTGCCAAGCCATGTCTTCCCTGGACCGGAATCAAGCATCCTAGGACCGGTTTCTGGCTATCAGCCGTCATCAGCCAGGATAGCTTGACTCCAGTGGCGTAGTGAGCACGGGTCCCACGTCTGGGAATACCCATCCCACTTAGGGCGAAAAGCGTTACAACAAACAAATGATGGACGGAATGCTGACAATGCATACATTCTCCCCCAGTCAAGAGATCTGGGTTAAATCCATCGTTCTTTTGCCCACTACACCACCCCAGTTCAGACATGGCCATATGCAAATCAGTCTTGACCCTGTGCCTCATGGGAACAGTCCAGCCCAAACTGCCAAGCCATGTCTTCCCTGGACCGGAATCAAGCATCCTAGGACCGGTTTCTGGCTATCAGCCGTCATCAGCCAGGATAGCTTGACTCCAGTGGCGTAGTGAGCACGGGTCCCACGTCTGGGAATACCCATCCCACTTAGGGCGAAAAGCGTTACAGCAAACAAATGATGGACGGAATGCTGACAATGCATACATTCTCCCCCAGTCAAGAGATCTGGGTTAAATCCATCGTTCTTTTGCACACTACACCACCCCAGTTCAGACATGGCCATATGCAAATCAGTCTTGACCCTGTGCCTCATGGGAACAGTCCAGCCCGAACTGCCAAGCCATGTCTTCCCTGGACCGGAATCAAGCATCCTAGGACCGGTTTCTAGCTATCAGCCGTCATCAGCCAGGATAGCTTGACTCCAGTGGCGTAGTGAGCACGGGTCCCACGTCTGGGAATACCCATCCCACTTAGGGCGAAAAGCGTTACAACAAACAAATGATGGACGGAACGCTGACAATGCATACATTCTCCCCCAGTCAAGAGATCTGGGTTAAATCCATCGTTCTTTTGCCCACTACACCACCCCAGTTCAGACATGGCCATATGCAAATCAGTCTTGACCCTGTGCCTCATGGGAACAGTCCAGCCCGAACTGCCAAGCCATGTCTTCCCTGGACCGGAATCAAGCATCCTAGGACCGGTTTCTGGCTATCAGCCGTCATCAGCCAGGATAGCTTGACTCCAGTGGCGTAGTGAGCACGGGTCCCACGTCTGGGAATACCCATCCCAATTAGGGCGAAAAGCGTTACAACAAACAAATGATGGACGGAATGCTGACAATGCATACATTCTCCCCCAGTCAAGAGATCTGGGTTAAATCCATCGTTCTTTTGCCCACTACACCACCCCAGTTCAGACATGGCCATATGCAAATCAGTCTTGACCCTGTGCCTCATGGGAACAGTCCAGCCCGAACTACCAAGCCATGTCTTCCCTGGACCGGAATCAAGCATCCTAGGACCGGTTTCTGGCTATCAGCCGTCATCAGCCAGGATAGCTTGACTCCAGTGGCGTAGTGAGCACGGGTCCCACGTCTGGGAATACCCATCCCACTTAGGGCGAAAAGCGTTACAACAAACAAATGATGGACGGAATGCTGACAATGCATACATTCTCCCCCAGTCAAGAGATCTGGGTTAAATCCATCGTTCTTTTGCCCACTACACCACCCCAGTTCAGACATGGCCATATGCAAATCAGTCTTGACCCTGTGCCTCATGGGAACAGTCCAGCCCGAACTGCCAAGCCATGTCTTCCCTGGACCGGAATCAAGCATCCTAGGACCGGTTTCTGGCTATCAGCCATCATCAGCCAGGATAGCTTGACTCCAGTGGCGTAGTGAGCACGGGTCCCACGTCTGGGAATACCCATCCCACTTAGGGCGAAAAGCGTTACAACAAACAAATGATGGACGGAATGCTGACAATGCATACATTCTCCCCCAGTCAAGAGATCTGGGTTAAATCCATCGTTCTTTTGCCCACTACACCACCCCAGTTCAGACATGGCCATATGCAAATCAGTCTTGACCCTGTGCCTCATGGGAACAGTCCAGCCCGAACTGCCAAGCCATGTCTTCCCTGGACCGGAATCAAGCATCCTAGGACCGGTTTCTGGCTATCAGCCGTCATCAGCCAGGATAGCTTGACTCCAGTGGCGTAGTGAGCACAGGTCCCACGTCTGGGAATACCCATCCCACTTAGGGCGAAAAGCGTTACAACAAACAAATGATGGACGGAATGCTGACAATGCATACATTCTCCCCCAGTCAAGAGATCTGGGTTAAATCCATCGTTCTTTTGCCCACTACACCACCCCAGTACAGACATGGCCATATGCAAATCAGTCTTGACCCTGTGCCTCATGGGAACAGTCCAGCCCGAACTGCCAAGCCATGTCTTCCCTGGACCGGAATCAAGCATCCTAGGACCGGTTTCTGGCTATCAGCCGTCATCAGCCAGGATAGCTTGACTCCAGTGGCGTAGTGAGCACGGGTCCCACGTCTGGGAATACCCATCCCACTTAGGGCGAAAAGCGTTACAACAAACAAATGATGGACGGAATGCTGACAATGCATACATTCTCCCCCAGTCAAGAGATCTGGGTTAAATCCATCGTTCTTTTGCCCACTACACCACCCCAGTTCAGACATGGCCATATGCAAATCAGTCTTGACCCTGTGCCTCATGGGAACAGTCCAGCCCGAACTGCCAAGCCATGTCTTCCCTGGACCGGAATCAAGCATCCTAGGACCGGTTTCTGGCTATCAGCCGTCATCAGCCAGGATAGCTTGACTCAAGTGGCGTAGTGAGCACGGGTCCCACGTCTGGGAATACCCATCCCACTTAGGGCGAAAAGCGTTACAAAAAACAAATGATGGACGGAATGCTGACAATGCATACATTCTCCCCCAGTCAAGAGATCTGGGTTAAATCCATCGTTCTTTTGCCCACTACACCACCCCAGTTCAGACATGGCCATATGCAAATCAGTCTTGACCCTGTGCCTCATGGGAACAGTCCAGCCCGAACTGCCAAGCCATGTCTTCCCTGGACCGGAATCAAGCATCCTTGGACCGGTTTCTGGCTATCAGCCGTCATCAGCCAGGATAGCTTGACTCCAGTGGCGTAGTGAGCACGGGTCCCAGGTCTGGGAATACCCATCCCACTTAGGGCGAAAAGCGTTACAACAAACAAATGATGGACGGAATGCTGACAATGCATACATTCTCCCCCAGTCAAGAGATCTGGGTTAAATCCATCGTTCTTTTGCCCACTACACCACCCCAGTTCAGACATGGCCATATGCAAATCAGTCTTGACCCTGTGCCTCATGGGAACAGTCCAGCCCGAACTGCCAAGCCATGTCTTCCCTGGACCGGAATCAAGCATCCTAGGACCGGTTTCTGGCTATCAGCCGTCATCAGCCAGGATAGCTTGACTCCAGTGGCGTAGTGAGCACAGGTCCCACGTCTGGGAATACCCATCCCACTTAGGGCGAAAAGCGTTACAACAAACAAATGATGGACGGAATGCTGACAATGCATACATTCTCCCTCAGTCAAGAGATCTGGGTTAAATCCATCGTTCTTTTGCCCACTACACCACCCCAGTACAGACATGGCCATATGCAAATCAGTCTTGACCCTGTGCCTCATGGGAACAGTCCAGCCCGAACTGCCAAGCCATGTCTTCCCTGGACCGGAATCAAGCATCCTAGGACCGGTTTCTGGCTATCAGCCGTCATCAGCCAGGATAGCTTGACTCCAGTGGCGTAGTGAGCACGGGTCCCACGTCTGGGAATACCCATCCCACTTAGGGCGAAAAGCGTTACAACAAACAAATGATGGACGGAATGCTGACAATGCATACATTCTCCCCCAGTCAAGGGATCTGGGTTAAATCCATCGTTCTTTTGCCCACTACACCACCCCAGTTCAGACATGGCCATATGCAAATCAGTCTTGACCCTGTGCCTCATGGGAACAGTCCAGCCCGAACTGCCAAGCCATGTCTTCCCTGGACCGGAATCAAGCATCCTAGGACCGGTTTCTGGCTATCAGCCGTCATCAGCCAGGATAGCTTGACTCCAGTGGCGTAGTGAGCACGGGTCCCACGTCTGGGAATACCCATCCCACTTAGGGCGAAAAGCGTTACAGCAAACAAATGATGGACGGAATGCTGACAATGCATACATTCTCCCCCAGTCAAGAGATCTGGGTTAAATCCATCGTTCTTTTGCACACTACACCACCCCAGTTCAGACATGGCCATATGCAAATCAGTCTTGACCCTGTGCCTCATGGGAACAGTCCAGCCCGAACTGCCAAGCCATGTCTTCCCTGGACCGGAATCAAGCATCCTAGGACCGGTTTCTGGCTATCAGCCGTCATCAGCCAGGATAGCTTGACTCCAGTGGCGTAGTGAGCACGGGTCCCACGTCTGGGAATACCCATCCCACTTAGGGCGAAAAGCGTTACAACAAACAAATGATGGACGGAACGCTGACAATGCATACATTCTCCCCCAGTCAAGAGATCTGGGTTAAATCCATCGTTCTTTTGCCCACTACACCACCCCAGTTCAGACATGGCCATATGCAAATCAGTCTTGACCCTGTGCCTCATGGGAACAGTCCAGCCCGAACTGCCAAGCCATGTCTTCCCTGGACCGGAATCAAGCATCCTAGGACCGGTTTCTGGCTATCAGCCGTCATCAGCCAGGATAGCTTGACTCCAGTGGCGTAGTGAGCACGGGTCCCACGTCTGGGAATACCCATCCCAATTAGGGCGAAAAGCGTTACAACAAACAAATGATGGACGGAATGCTGACAATGCATACATTCTCCCCCAGTCAAGAGATCTGGGTTAAATCCATCGTTCTTTTGCCCACTACACCACCCCAGTTCAGACATGGCCATATGCAAATCAGTCTTGACCCTGTGCCTCATGGGAACAGTCCAGCCCGAACTACCAAGCCATGTCTTCCCTGGACCGGAATCAAGCATCCTAGGACCGGTTTCTGGCTATCAGCCGTCATCAGCCAGGATAGCTTGACTCCAGTGGCGTAGTGAGCACGGGTCCCACGTCTGGGAATACCCATCCCACTTAGGGCGAAAAGCGTTACAACAAACAAATGATGGACGGAATGCTGACAATGCATACATTCTCCCCCAGTCAAGAGATCTGGGTTAAATCCATCGTTCTTTTGCCCACTACACCACCCCAGTTCAGACATGGCCATATGCAAATCAGTCTTGACCCTGTGCCTCATGGGAACAGTCCAGCCCGAACTGCCAAGCCATGTCTTCCCTGGACCGGAATCAAGCATCCTAGGACCGGTTTCTGGCTATCAGCCATCATCAGCCAGGATAGCTTGACTCCAGTGGCGTAGTGAGCACGGGTCCCACGTCTGGGAATACCCATCCCACTTAGGGCGAAAAGCGTTACAACAAACAAATGATGGACGGAATGCTGACAATGCATACATTCTCCCCCAGTCAAGAGATCTGGGTTAAATCCATCGTTCTTTTGCCCACTACACCACCCCAGTTCAGACATGGCCATATGCAAATCAGTCTTGACCCTGTGCCTCATGGGAACAGTCCAGCCCGAACTGCCAAGCCATGTCTTCCCTGGACCGGAATCAAGCATCCTAGGACCGGTTTCTGGCTATCAGCCGTCATCAGCCAGGATAGCTTGACTCCAGTGGCGTAGTGAGCACAGGTCCCACGTCTGGGAATACCCATCCCACTTAGGGCGAAAAGCGTTACAACAAACAAATGATGGACGGAATGCTGACAATGCATACATTCTCCCCCAGTCAAGAGATCTGGGTTAAATCCATCGTTCTTTTGCCCACTACACCACCCCAGTACAGACATGGCCATATGCAAATCAGTCTTGACCCTGTGCCTCATGGGAACAGTCCAGCCCGAACTGCCAAGCCATGTCTTCCCTGGACCGGAATCAAGCATCCTAGGACCGGTTTCTGGCTATCAGCCGTCATCAGCCAGGATAGCTTGACTCCAGTGGCGTAGTGAGCACGGGTCCCACGTCTGGGAATACCCATCCCACTTAGGGCGAAAAGCGTTACAACAAACAAATGATGGACGGAATGCTGACAATGCATACATTCTCCCCCAGTCAAGAGATCTGGGTTAAATCCATCGTTCTTTTGCCCACTACACCACCCCAGTTCAGACATGGCCATATGCAAATCAGTCTTGACCCTGTGCCTCATGGGAACAGTCCAGCCCGAACTGCCAAGCCATGTCTTCCCTGGACCGGAATCAAGCATCCTAGGACCGGTTTCTGGCTATCAGCCGTCATCAGCCAGGATAGCTTGACTCAAGTGGCGTAGTGAGCACGGGTCCCACGTCTGGGAATACCCATCCCACTTAGGGCGAAAAGCGTTACAAAAAACAAATGATGGACGGAATGCTGACAATGCATACATTCTCCCCCAGTCAAGAGATCTGGGTTAAATCCATCGTTCTTTTGCCCACTACACCACCCCAGTTCAGACATGGCCATATGCAAATCAGTCTTGACCCTGTGCCTCATGGGAACAGTCCAGCCCGAACTGCCAAGCCATGTCTTCCCTGGACCGGAATCAAGCATCCTTGGACCGGTTTCTGGCTATCAGCCGTCATCAGCCAGGATAGCTTGACTCCAGTGGCGTAGTGAGCACGGGTCCCAGGTCTGGGAATACCCATCCCACTTAGGGCGAAAAGCGTTACAACAAACAAATGATGGACGGAATGCTGACAATGCATACATTCTCCCCCAGTCAAGAGATCTGGGTTAAATCCATCGTTCTTTTGCCCACTACACCACCCCAGTTCAGACATGGCCATATGCAAATCAGTCTTGACCCTGTGCCTCATGGGAACAGTCCAGCCCGAACTGCCAAGCCATGTCTTCCCTGGACCGGAATCAAGCATCCTAGGACCGGTTTCTGGCTATCAGCCATCATCAGCCAGGATAGCTTGACTCCAGTGGCGTAGTGAGCACGGGTCCCACGTCTGGGAATACCCATCCCACTTAGAGCGAAAAGCGTTACAACAAAAAAATGATGGACGGAATGCTGACAATGCATACATTCTCCCCCAGTCAAGAGATCTGGGTTAAATCCATCGTTCTTTTGCCCACTACACCACCCCAGTTCAGACATGGCCATATGCAAATCAGTCTTGACCCTGTGCCTCATGGGAACAGTCCAGCCCGAACTGCCAAGCCATGTCTTCCCTGGACCGGAATCAAGCATCCTAGGACCGGTTTCTGGCTATTAGCCGTCATCAGCCAGGATAGCTTGACTCCAGTGGCGTAGTGAGCACGGGTCCCACGTCTGGGAATACCCATCCCACTTAGGGCGAAAAGCGTTACAACAAACAAATGATGGACGGAATGCTGACAATGCATACATTCTCCCCCAGTCAAGAGATCTGGGTTAAATCCATTGTTCTTTTGCCCACTACACCACCCCAGTTCAGACATGGCCATATGCAAATCAGTCTTGACCCTGTGCCTCATGGGAACAGTCCAGCCCGAACTGCCAAGCCATGTCTTCCCTGGACCGGAATCAAGCATCCTAGGACCGGTTTCTGGCTATCAGCCGTCATCAGCCAGGATAGCTTGACTCCAGTGGCGTAGTGAGCACGGGTCCCACGTCTGGGAATACCCATCCCACTTAGGGCGAAAAGCGTTACAACAAACAAATGATGGACGGAATGCTGACAATGCATACATTCTCCCCCAGTCAAGAGATCTGGGTTAAATCCATCGTTCTTTTGCCCACTACACCACCCCAGTTCGCTGTAACGCTTTTCGCCCTAAGTGGGATGGGTATTCCCAGACGTGGGACCCGTGCTCAATACGCCACTGGAGTCAAGCTATCCTGGCTGATGACGGCTGATAGCCAGAAACCGGTCCTAGGATGCTTGATTCCGGTCCAGGGAAGACATGGCTTGGCAGTTCGGGCTGGACTGTTCCCATGAGGCACAGGGTCAAGATCTGATTTGCATATGGCCATGTCTAAACTGGGGTAGCGTAGTGGGCAAAAGAACGATGGATTTAACCCAGATCTCTTGACGGGGGAGAATGTCTGCATTGTCAGCATTCCGTCCATCATTTGTTGGTTGTAACGCTTTTCGCCCTAAGTGGGATGGGTATTCCCAGACGTGGGACCCGTGCTCACTACGCCACTGGAGTCAAGCTATCCTGGCTGATGACGGCTGATAGCCAGAAACCGGTCCTAGGATGCTTGATTGCGGTCCAGGGAAGACATGGCTTGGCAGTTCGGGCTGGACTGTTCGCATGAGGCACAGGGTCAAGACTGATTTGCATATGGCCATGTCTAAACTGGGGTGGCGTAGTGGGCAAAAGAACAATGGATTTAACCCAGATCTCTTGACTGGGGGAGAATGTCTGCATTGTCAGCATTCCGTCCATCATTTGTTGGTTGTAATGATACATACGGAATCATGGGAGGATGGGGATTTAAAGGTGGAAGAGATCCAGTCTTTCCAGGACTGTATTTCATTTGTGGGAACAGGGCATATTATCGTTTGCCAGACTATTGGTATGGCACATGTTATGTTGGCCTGGTTTTTCCCCAAAAATTTCATATGGATAGAGGAGAAGATGGTGTACATAGCTTAGGTAGGTTTTTAGCACGTACTAAGAGAGAATCTTGGATTGAAATTGTGGGTGACATTTTTGGAGCACTGATACCCGCAGTGGGAATATCTCTGAATGCAAACAAATTTATAAAACTTTCAACAGTAGTGGATCGCTTGTCAACAAGCACCGCTGGAGGATTTTTATTGGTAAATACTGAAATGGTTGCCATGCGTGCTATGGTAATGCAAAATTGACTTGCCCTTGATATTTTATTGGCAAAAGAGGGTGGAGTCTGTGGAATGCTGAAAGTTCAATATTGTTGTACTTACATTCCTGACGAAAGTAGAGATTTGAAAATTTATATTAAGAATATTACAGAATGGCATGACAAAATTGTACCACTGGAGGTTGAAGGTGTCTGGGAGAAGATTGGTAAGAAAATATCAGCTATTAAAGACTTTGTAGTAAAATTAGGTAGTACATTTATAGGTAAGATATTATTTCCATTAACATGTGTGATTTCCTTAGTATTAATAATTAGACTTGGTTGTATTTGTTGTAGAAAGAATAAAAATCAGAAAAGATTAAAAAGAGAAAACTTAAGGAGAAGGGATAAGAAACAAGAAAGAGAATTTGAAGAAATAGAACTAGAAGAGTTAAAGGAAAGCATGTCTAAAACAGCAAAAAGAGAAGAAACAGGGGAAACTGAATTATGAATGAAACAAGAAATCAATTTAAAATTCCGTAAAAGGGATACAAAATTTTTGGTTAGTGTGGTGACATAATCACCAAAGGGGGGATTGCTGGAGCGGGTAGTACAAAATTTTGTATAGCCCCCCCATTCTGCATGTTTATATTAATCTGAATAATTAACTAATAGTAATCTTATTAATTGGTTTGCAGTGAAATACTTATTAATCATACAAACAAAAGAATTACACGTGGGAATTGCATTTTGCATGGCTATATTAATTGTAAACTAACTTGTGTACGCATACTAATAGTAGAAAATTAGAATATTGCATGATATATGTTGCTTTCGTGATGTATTTGTGATTTGTGCTTTATCAAGTGAGTATAAACCGCTTTGAGTGTTGCTTTCTGCTATATAATTACACACACATATGGGTATTAGCGAAGGGATAACATTTTATTAGCCATTTCTATATTTTAATTTCGTTTTTGTGTTTCTTTTTCTTAAGTTGCCCATTTCGGCCAAGACAAGATGGCTGAACGAGATGTTGAACGTGACTGCCCTGACAACACGAGGTTCTGGGTGAAGTGCGCAGGCGTCACCGCCAGCAGCAGTGGCCTGGACCTGACCCGGGGAGAACATGTACCCTTCAAGGTCTCTCCGGGAACTTCGCCAGCAGCAAAAACAATGAACGATTTAAAAACCGGAACCAGCAAGTGCGATGAGTTCATTACACGGAAACCCTGAGAACTTTACCCCGCGACCCCAAGTCGACCAATCAGGACTTTCTAAACCCCAATCTTGATACTTTTTTACATTATTTTCATTATAAAAGTAGGTAGGGAAATGAACTAGGGGCGGTGGCACTGCTGGACAGCTGTTATCCTGAATCTTTGAGAGACTGAATTGTGGCCTAACTTTGCTGAATAAAGATATTTCCCCGACCTGACTGACTTAGAGGACGACTTTTAGCCAGATTAGGTAAATATGATGCTCTGAAATGCTGATGATGATTTCTAACAATTTTTGCTAAATTTCTTAGATAAAGAATATTTGATTAATTGACAAATGTGTTGTGTTGATTATTTGAAGAAGAGAATTAAGATAAAGAAGTAGTGTGTAGATAGATGAGTTTAATCACTAATATCATAGATAACAACTAAATGATTAATCTCCTTATGAGAGGAATATCTTAGGGTTAAAGTCAATGTATTTAGGGTAAGGTAAAGGTATTCCTTTCATGTCAGCGTTTGTAAGCTTATTCCTCTAGGGAAGCAGATCAACGGAGTGTGAGTATTGGTGTTATGGGCCCCACCAATGAATGTATATGAGTGAATTTGCTGTTGAGGTATTTGGTCTGTGACAAAGGGGGAATTTGATGTTCCACGCTGCAACACATGCAGGCGGAGATGGTGTTATATGAAGGGAGAGGATGCCCAGAAAGATGGTGTACGAACTGGGAGGCATGGAACAAAAGTAGAGGGATGATATGTACGCCGTTCAATGACTCTTCCCCACAGAAATGAGAATAATTTGGAAAACGGCTTTTGAAGCGTGGTTGAGACTGTACGGAATGATGCAGGGATATTGGTCCTCTGTGACAATATAATCACAATTGTACAAATGCACTGTGCTCGTTGGATATCAAATGTTATTGTATTGCATTTAATGCTCAATAAAAAAGATTTTAGTTTTTTAAATCCACAAAGCAAAACAGTTGCAGAGGAGGGAAGCGTCAGAAAATACAGCAATGGGTCATTTCCGTGACCTTGGGGAGGCGATGCAACAGTTCTGCTGCTCCCAGGAGAAGTGATGCGCCAAATTCAGACTGTCAAGGGAAGTAATGCATTGATTCTAAGACAATTCTGGTCTGATGCTGCTGCGTTTGAGATGTGTGGCGCACATATGCAATGCATGGAAATCAAGATGCACAGTAGGTCGACGCAGTGGTGGCAAACAGAAACTGCATCGATTTCGCCAGTCCCGGTCCCATGCTGCATCATTTTTTTTAGCCGCACAGCATGGCATGCTACTGAATCCAAGAAGTAGTCTCAGACTCCGGAGACTGGTGCAAGACATTGGGCGTGCAGTGATTCTTCAGGCCACAGGCAGGCGCTGCATGGATTTCACCCATTTCTATATCCTCTTCATGAAAGCCGAATAGAAAACACATTTCGGTAACAGGACACAACTCTCTTATCTTACCATATTTAATGTAGGGCCAAACAATGAAATAAAAGACGAAGTGACCGATCAATAGGGGAAGTTCTCAGATCTTCAGAAAAAATGTCAGAAACCAGCTGCTTTTACGGTATGTCTTCATACTACCTTGGCTGATACACATCATATATTGACATTATAGGGAATACAATGGTACTTCACAGACATTAATTATTTAATATTTCACACAGTGTCCACAAAGTTCACAGCCCTGAGGTATACCTTCCTTTAAATACACTACCGGCCCACTGTAAAGGTCGAAATGCTTCGGTGTATTTAAGAGTGTGGCCAAAGCTATCATTCAATGTACAAACCTGCTCATATATGTGTGTGTTACAAGTAATACAATTAACGATCTCACGTGCATAATAAGCTACGCTCTGAACACTTTTCAAAATGGGGCCAAGCAGTACCGGTTTGGACTGCAGATAAGAGGGTGTAAATTGAGATTTGGCCAGCAATATAATAGTGCAGGATACTAGGCACTTAAATCTGTCTGTTTATGTTTTTTGATCAATTATTTTTGTATGTTCAATGATTAATGTGATGTATTGTATTTTGGTTTGTACATGTCTTAATTCAAATTAAATTGGTCATAAGTGGAACCTTTTCTGAAGGTGTGTAAAACAGTACATGTACAGTGTTTGTCTTGCTTACATGAAAAAATGAATGGAATAAGAAACATGATACCTTGTACATTCCCACTTATTCGAAGATCACTGTTATGATTAATTCTATGGGTGCAATCTAATTTTGTGTACATTATTGAAGTATTTCATAAAGCAGAACAAGTCAAATCCTTGACATTTCGAAAAACAATTTGTCGTTTTTTTCAAGCTAGATATTATTAGATTGATTGCCTTGGGGGTAACCTTTTAATGATAGAGTATGATATGATCCTAGCCCCCATTGTCCTCAACTGGATCACTCTCCTTAATAATTCATATATGCATGGATTTCTTTGGCGACACGGGGCTGTGCATTGAGAAATTCTCCCACACAGCGGTGCTGTGTCAGAAAATTCAAATGCAAGAAGAGCGAATCGTCAATTTTGCAGTTTCTTCGGTTTCTTGTAGATTTTTGCAGCAGGAACAGCCTCCAAGGGCCCAGAACTGAGTTTGACACCACAAGGCAGGTCAGAACTCCCAGCAGTGGAGTTCAAGGAAGCTGCTGGTGATGTCTTTGTGTCCCTGAGACTTCTTAACAGGAGGCAAGCCTGCCTCAAGCCCTTGGACATCTTCTTAAGCAGGATACCACTGCAGGGGAAAAGTTCAGTCCTTTGTACTGCCCACAGACAGTAGCAGCAACTGCAGATCCAGCCAGCAAAGCAGTACACAGCATAGGGTGCAGCACACTTCCTGGCGGCTCTTTAGCTCTTCTTCGTGACAGGGTCTCTTAATCCAGAAGCAATCTAAATCTCTGGGGTTTTAGGTCTAATACTTATACCCCTTTCTCCCTCTGTAGTCTTTTTTTCAGAAAGTCTCTCTTTCTCACTAAAACCATTTCTATCCTCCCTGGTCCAGTCTCACCACAGAAGGTGGACAGAGCATTGTGCTGAGCCTATTTAGGTGTTAGTTACCACTCCTACCACCAGTAAAGCCCAGGATGGCTCATCAGCATGTGAAGGGCACATTTGTGTGAGTGTCTGTAGTGAATGGACAAACAGACCCTGTCAGTCTAAAACAAGTCGGTGAATCCACAAGCAAGCAGAGGCAGACAGGATGATTAAATAAGAAATAGCTTGCTTTCTAAAAGTGGCATTTTCAAACACACAATTTAAAAACCCCATTTACTAAAAGGTGTGTTATTAAATTTTGAGTTCAAAGAGCCCAAACTCCAAATCTCTAGCTGTTCGCAATTGAAAGCTACAACTGTAAAATATTAGATGGCAGCTACAATGATAGCCTATGGGAGAGCTAGTCCTTGCAATAGTGAAAAACAAAATTGGCAGCATTTTACTATCAGGACATATAAAACAAACCAGTACATATCCTACCTTTCAAATACACGGCACCCTGCCCTGGGTGGTACCTTGGGCCTACCGTAGGCCTACCTTAGGGGTGATATATGTGTAAAAAAATTGAAGTTTAGGGACTGGCAAGTGGGTGCACTTGCTAGGTTGACATGGCATTTTAAAACTGCTCTTACAGACAGCGCAGTAGCAGGTCAAAGACACATTAGAAAGGCTACTTGTGTGGATGGCACAATCAGTGCTGCAGGTCGACTAGTAGCATTTGATTTACAGGCACTGGGCACACAGTGCACTTTACTAGGGACTTACCAGTAAATCAAACATGCCAATCATGGATAACCAATCATAATCACAATTTACACAGGGAGCACTTGCACTTTGACTCTAATCAGCAGTGGCAAAGTGCCTCGAGTACTTAAACCAGCAAATTCGACGTCCAGCACATAGTAAAGATGCCAGGTCTAACATGTGTCCCCTCCATCTGAAACGAGAGGAGAACTACCCACCCTCCTGGGAGTCCTCATCACTGAAGTGGAAGAATCTGGAGAAGCCATGAACAATGGCATGTTTTATACCAGGGTGGTATTCCACCAAACAATCCATCCCCTGTAGGGTAATGGACCACCTCAACAGTTTGGGGTTCTCACAACTTATTCGTATCAACCATCTGAGAGGCCTGTGGTCTGTCTGGACCCGGAAGCGAGTCTCAAACAAGTAGGGTCTTAGCACCGAGACCACAGCAAAAGCTTCTTACTCAAATGTACTCCACCTCTGTTCCCTGGGAAGTACCCTCCTGCTAATGAAGGCAACAGGTTGGTCCAGTCCCTCATCGTTCAGTTGTGAGAGTACTGCTCCCACACCATACTGTGAAGCATCAGTCTACACAACACATTCTTGGGAGAAATTGGGTGCCTTGAGCATGGGCAGATTTCTGGGCATCAAAAGAAGTCTGACAGGCATCAGTCCAAATCACTTTCCTTGGCTGCTTCCTGGAAGTCAGCTCAGTCAAGGTGGCAACAATGGTGCCATACACCTTGACGAATCTTCTGTAATATCCGGTGAAACCTAAAAAGGCTCTCACCTCAGTCCGGGTCTGTGGGGGGCTGCCAAGCCAGAATGGTGCCAATCTTAAGCTGTAGAGGCGCCACCTGGCCGCTTCCTACCTGGTGTCCTAAGTACATCACAGACCCCCTGCCCTAACTGACACTTACTGACCTTGATAGTGAGACTTGCCTTCTGCAGAGACTTCCACACCTCCCAGAGGGGGTGCAAGCGATCTTCTCATCTGAAACTGAACACTGCGATATCATCCAGGCAAGGGGTACTGAAATCCTCCAGTCCAGCCTACACCTGGTTGATCAACCTCTGGAAGGTCGTTCGTCAGCCCAAATGGCATCACCCGGAACTGGTAGTCCCCCTCTGGCATTGTGAATGCCTTGGCTCCATCAGTCAAGGCAATCTGCCAGTACCTAGACATTAAGTAAAACGTACTGGGGAACTTGGCAGCTCCCAGCCGATCTATGAGCTCATCAGTGCTGGGAATAAGGTGCGCGTCAATCCTGGTGATGGCACTGAGCCCACAATAGCTCACACAGACCGCAGTTCAAGTGTGGCACTGGGTGCAGCAGCCTTTGGGACCAAAACACTGGGTTGGCCCAAGGCTGTAAGAGGGCTCAATCACTCCTAGCACCAGCCTCTTAAGAACTTCTACTTTGATGCCATCCTTGAACCAGTCAGTCAACCTATAAATGTTCTGCTTTACAGGAGGGCTTTCCCCGGTATCCACATCATGGGTACACCAATAGGTGACACCAAGGGTCAGGAAAAGCAGAGTGGCAAACTGTCCCAACAGCTGGCGACAATCACTGTGTAGTTCTGGGGTCAGTGCAAGGGAAAGATTCACACCTTCCACTGACCCATCTTACTCCTTAAAAGACAGGCGGTCAGGGAGAGGTTCACTCTCCACTTCCACCCCATTACCTGTTGCCAAGAGCATATTCACTTCAGACCTTTCAAAGTGAGGCTTGAGGCGGTTCACATGCAAGACCCTTAAAGGGTTCCTTGGAGTCTGCAAGTTCACCAGATAGGTGACATCACTCTTGCGCTCCACCATCTCAAAGGCCATGTCCACTTCTCCTAGAGAGCGCAAACAGCTACTGGGGCTATGACCCACACTTTCTGCCCAGGCTGAAAGTGGCATTCTAGTCATACCAGCGTTTCATCTCTTTCTGGCTTGCTTCCAGGTTCTCCTGAGTGAGCTTCTTGAAGTGAGCAGTCTGGTTTCTGAAGGCCAGCAGGTAGCAGGTACCTAAATACATCCTGGGTTAGGTTTACTGGGAGATTTCTCCCAGACTTCTTTCCCCAGAATAAGAGGTCCTATTACAGGATGCCCATACAGCAATTCAAAGAGGCTGAACCCTAAGGATTTCCGCGGTACCTCCCCGTAAGCAAAGAGAAGGTATGGCAAGAGGACGTTCCACTTACGCCTCATGGGTTCTTCAAGACCCTTAATCATGCCTTTCAAGGTTCGGTTGAATCTCTCAACCAAACCATTACTTTGTGGGTTGTAAGGAGTGGGGAACTTATACGTTACAGCACACTCCTCCCACAGAGACATCAGGTACTTGGATATGAAGTTGGTAGTCCAGTCAGATGTCACCTCTCTGGGGAAACCCACACAAGAAAGATCCCCATCAACGCCTGGCTCACCACAGGGGCTCACCTTCGGGTATCGGGTGGCATGGTCCACCAAGATGAGGAGGTACCTGCTACCTGTGGATGTCTTGGGGTCCAGGTGTGATGGGAGACAGTGTCGAAGGCGGCTGGGAGGTCCAGGAGGATGAGGGCAGCAGTTTTGCCTTGGTTGAGGAGGGAGCGGATGTCATCTGTAGCAGCCAGGAGAGTGGTCTCGGTGCTGTGGTTGTTTCTGAAGCCTGACTAGGAGAGGTCCAGGATGTGGTTAGCTTCTATAAACTGGGAGAGTTCGACGTTGATGGCTTTCTCAATAACTTTGGCTGGAAAGGGGAGCAGAGAGATGGATCTGTACTTCTTGTAGTACATCGGGTCAGCAGAGGGTTTCTTCAGCAGGGGGTTGATCTCTGCATGCTTCCAGTCTTCCGGGAAGGTGGGGAACTCGATGGAGTACTTGATGGTGCGGATGCGATGGAGGTGCTGGCTCTGTTGACGATGTCTTGAGGTCAGGGGTCTGAGGGGGCTCCAGCGGGGATGCTCTTTATGATCCTGAGGGTGCTGTCAGAGGTGAGGGTGGTCCAGTTGAGCAAGGTCTGCTGGGGTCTGGAGCCTTTGGGTGAGGTGGCTGCAGGTGGAATGGGTGAGTCTTGGGTTACAAAGTTGTTGTAGATCTCCTTGATCTTGTGTTGGAAGAAGGTGGTGAGGTTGTCGCAGAGGTTTCGAGAAGGGTGAATATCTGCTGTTTCTCTGCTGGGTTTGGCTAATTCTTTGACCCTGGTGAACAGTTCTTTGCTGTTGTGGCCATTGATGTGTTCTTGGATGGCTGTTTCTTTGTTGTTCTGATATGGTGGTGGTATGCGTTGATGGTATTTTTGAAGGCTGCGTGGTCTGCCATGATCTTGCTGCTCCTCCATCTTTTCTTGACCCATCCGCAGGTGTGCCTGGATTCTTGGAGGGCAGAGGAGAACCAGCTGGCTTTCTTGGAGGGCTGCTTGTCTGAGGGTTTCCTGAGCGATGTCAATGTGTTGGCGCAGTCGGAGATCCAGCGTTGGATGTCAAATTGCAACTCGTATCATGAATATCTTTTCTACTGCTTCGATTCAGCGCATCTTCTTTGTTTTGCACATGGGTGTAAGCCACCTACCTTTCTGCCTTGTTGTAAGATATACACCTGCAGGTGTATTTGCTAAAGCATTTAGTGAGTGAGTGAGTGAGTGAAGCTTTTATAGAGCGCTACGAATGCTGAGGCGTCTTGGCGCTGAGAGTAATGAATCTTGGTGACTTTGCAGAGTGAACCTGATTAACTTTGCTTAGTCGAGAACAGCCAGGTTTTAAGCATTCTCCTAAACAGGGGTCTGCTTCCTTGTAGCCTAATTTCGCTCGGCAGCGAGTTCCATAGTTTTGCTGCCCCATAAGAGAGGGTTCTTCCCCCCAATCTAGCTTTCCGGATTTTTGGGACTTGGACTTGTCCTTTATGAGCTGATCTGAGGTCACGGCACGGAATGTGCCAGTGAAAAAGTTGTTGTAAATCCAATGCGCCCCCTCCACCCCTCCATATAGTGCCTTGTGCACCAAACACAGAGCTTTAAATTCAGAGTGTTTTAGGACTGGAAGGCAATGAAGCTTGCTTAGACTGTTGGAAATAGGATGGTATTTCTGGATGTTTACTAGGACCCGAGCTGAGGCGTTTTGCAGGGAATGGAGTTTTAATAATTGGCGTTTGTTAATTCTTAGAAGAAGCACATTGCAGTAGTCTATTCTCGAAAGGATCAATATTACCACCACAGTTTTACGAAGATCTTGGGGAATGATTGCAGCGAGTTCCATAGTTTTGCTGCCCCATAAGAGAGGGTTCTTCCCCCCAATCTAGCTTTCCGGATTTTTGGGACTTGGACTTGTCCTTTATGAGCTGATCTGAGGTCACGGCACGGAATGTGCCAGTGAAAAAGTTGTTGTAAATCCAATGCGCCCCCTCCACCCCTCCATATAGTGCCTTGTGCACCAAACACAGAGCTTTAAATTCAGAGTGTTTTAGGACTGGAAGGCAATGAAGCTTGCTTAGACTATTGGAAATAGGATGGTATTTCTGGATGTTTACTAGGACCCGAGCTGAGGCGTTTTGCAGGGAATGGAGTTTTAATAATTGGCGTTTGTTAATTCTTAGAAGAAGCACATTGCAGTAGTCTATTCTCGAAAGGATCAATATTACCACCACAGTTTTACGAAGATCTTGGGGAATGATTGCAAGAATTTTGCGTAGGACCTTTAGGAGGAAGAAACACAAGGAGGTCAGGTGATTCCCCTGGCTCGCAAAATTCAACTGATCATCAAACACAACTCCTAGGTTCCTAGTCTTCCTCGTAGGTACACAGCACTAGCCAGCCTCCGCTGGCCACCATGACTGATTCCAGATTGAAGGACCCTTTCCGAACTTTACCACCTCTGTTTTATCAGTGTTTAGTTTAAGAAAACTCAGGAGCATCCATTCAAGAATGTGTTTCAGACAGTTGTGAAATCTTCCTGACACTGTTTCTACATTTGTTGATATAGATATTACTATCTGAGTGTTTTCAGTATACGAAATCACCGCAAAACTGTGTGCTTTGATCAGTCTAGCCAGCGGAGTGATTTAAATGTTGAACAGGGTTGGTGATAAAGCTGATCCTTGCGGGACTCCACAAGGGAGGGCAAACACCTCAGATGTAATGTTGCCCCAGCACAACCTCTGTTCCCTGGAGGTCAGAAACGAGGTGAGTAGGGTTAGAGCCATCCCATTGATTCCCATTTCCTTCAGTCTCTGTGTTAATACTTTTAGGTGCACAGTATCAAACGCTGCTGAGAGGTCCAATAGAATGAGGATAGCTCTCCCCCCGCTGTCCAACTGTTTGCGAATCTCCTCGGTGGCCATGGTTAAAGCAGACTCACTTGAGTGACGTGGTCTGAAACCATTTTGGGTGAAAACAAGGAGGTTGTTGGATCCAAAGTATCCAATTAACTCCTGATTGTTGGATGTTTCCAGAATTTTGGCAGCCAGCCATAGACAGGATATGGATTGGTAGTTTTTCACTTCTGTGGGGTCCAATGAGGGTTTCTTCAGTATAGGTCTGATACAGGCTTTCTTCCATGAAGAAGGGAATTAGCTTGTCATAGAGCCGTTGTTTAGGAGAGGGGCCAGGTAGGTGCTCACACTGTCCCCGACCATATGAAGTATGCTGGGGAGACAGGGATCCATCGGGGAGCCAGATTTTGTAGCTTGTAGCAATTTGCTTACTATCCCCTGAGTTAGTGGAGGGAAACCTGACAGCTGGCAGGATAGGGAATTGTCCTGGCTTGTGGTTTCAGTTAGCCTTCTATTATTGAGCCAGAGGTGTTTAGTGCAAGCTCGCTATAGACACTTAGGACTTTGGCCTAGAAAAAGTTAGCCATCTTATTGCAGAAGGCTCGGTCTGGGGAGAATTGATCAGCCTGCTGCATTTTGGACAGAGTGGTTACGGTTTTGAACAGTTCTCTCAATGAGATTTTAGACGCCTCAATTTTAGTGGTATAATAATTATTTTTAACATCAATGATTGCTTCTTTATTTTCCGTTAGGGCCTGCTTATAGTTTAGCTTACCCTGCTCGCTGATATTGGATCTCTACATGCGTTCTAAGCGCTTACATTTAGATTTATTGGTTTATTGGTACTAGACAACGGTGCCGAAGGTTGAGTTCTTCGTTGTTTACATGTTTTTTCTGGGGCCAGTAAATTAACAGCCCTGATCCAATTTTCAAAATTATCAGCAGCCTTATTATTGTCTAGAGCTAGGCTAGGGGTTATCTATCAAGAGCTTCCTTCAGATTGTCTTTGTTGATTTAATGACAGGGTCGAGTCTTAACCAACAGCAATCTGCATTGGGGGGTCACTTTCCTCTCTGGTCAAAGGAGTGTAAAGAAAACCACCTTATGATCTGATCATGTTAGTTGTAAAATGTATCCAAAACAATATTAGGGTTGTTTGTAAAGATGCCATCTATTGTATGGCCGACCTTGTGAGTGGGTCCAGTGACAATCTGAGTCAGCCCAAAACCTTCCATGTTTTCTAACAGGGTGGACGTGTCTGCACTTTTCTCACATTCCAGGTGAAAATTAAAATCACCAAGTGCCGTCAGTGTAGGCGAGTCTAAACAGGATTCCAGGAGTGTTTGCAGTGCATGTAAAAGGGGGTCCAGGCCCCGGTGGCTGATAGAGGAGTAGACCGGGGAAAGCCAGGGTGTTACCAATTTTAATATTAAACATCATTGCTTCTGCTCCAGATGGCTGAATGGGGTCATAAATGACCTTGAAGCAAGAGCGGTAGATGAGTGCTATGCCACCTCCTCTGTTGCTTTCCCTATCAATGCTAACCAGTTCGTAGCCAGCTGGCAACGCCTCATTCCAATCCAGCTCTGAGGTTTCCGTGGCCCAGGTTTCTGTTAGGAAAACCAGGTCAGGGTTTGTGGTCTGTATCAGGTGCTCAAACTCATATTTATGTTTTATTAGAGATCTGGTATTTAGCAACAAGCCTGTTAGTGTTTTACCCCTGATCTCCTGTGATTTGTTTGTCCCTCTATCAGCATAGAGTTTGTGATCTGACTTACAAGTGGCTGCAGCAACACTATTTAAGCGATCAGTTGCTCTTTTAGCGGGACTAGACTCTGGATCCTCCATAAGGTACGCTGCTGAGAAACCTGCCAGTGAATGAGAATTCACAGCCATTGCAGTGATAGGGTTCACTATCCCTCCTTCCGTTCCATAATGTGGCATGACAGCCCTTCCCTTTGTCACATGCAAGCAGCTGCTTCCTTGTGTAGACATGAGGGGCAAAATGCACAGGGGTCCTGGTGCAAGGCGCAATCCGGGCACAGAAGGGCTTACCTTTGGTGTGCCTTTGGGGCGCCGGCGGTGCGCCCGCTGCGCACATCCGCTGCGCAGTTGCTTCTGCATGCTTTTTATCCCCCATGCGTCCCAAGAACTAGAGCGCTGACCTTATGAAGCGGGCCCGCTCTTACAAACGGGTACCACAGGTCAGGTACAACAGGGCGAGGTGCTACGGCAAATCAAGGTTAACTTCTACCATTTTAAAAGGTTTGGTGCAAATAAAACCGTGAGTTCAGTAGTAAAACCAGTTCTGTAAATAATATAGCAGCTTTGTTAAGTTATAAGTGTATGCCTGAGCGATTCAAGTATCAGCCTACCAGTTTCACCGACATTCCATGCTGCGTGGTTGCGTCTGCAGGCTTTTTATCCCCGCGTGTCCTAAGAAGTAGAGCGCTGACCTTATGAAGCGGGCCCGCTCTTACATCTGGGCACCGCAGGTCAGTTAGAACAGCGCGAGGCGCGATGGCAAATCAAGGTTAAATTCTACAATTTTAAAAGGTTTGGTGTAAGCAGCATTTTTTACTCAAAACGGAGTATTACTTCAGAAAGCGCCATCACATTTTTACATTTAAAAAAATGTGAATTAGTATTTCAAACAGTATGTGCATTGATAAATAAGATTACATTTAAGATACACAGAACCAGTTTGACATGGTTTATTCTTACAAATACCAATCTAGGCTGTTGTGTAGACACAGACTTTGTGCATAATGAGAATCCTCAAAACAGGGCAGTCTGCAGCCTGGAGTACTCACAACAGAGGTTCAAAGAGATGTGAACTTGCTGTGCCTGACTATCAACAGCCACACTGGCAGTGATCAGGAAAGAGATAAAAGACTGTCCTCCCATAAAGGACTCTTTCACTCTGAACATTAGAGACTATAGTACCACCATCACCCCCACCATCTACCAAATGTAGTGCTTCTGAAAGACTAATCAGCAGCTCTCCTCAGCAAAAGGCCTATTTTTTTTTTTTTTTTTATTTCATTTGGTTTTATAGTGGCACAGAAGAGTCCAGAGGCCAACACATCGGTAAGTTACATATACTTGTCATATTGCACCCTTGGAAATAATACAAAAAGAATAGAGAAAGGAAATAAACAATTAACCTAAACTGAGCACAGAACCGGCTTCCCCCCACCACATCTCCTGATCTTTTATACAGAAAGTCTTCTGGATAATTATGTCCAATGTACGGAGGCTACACCATCAAATTACTTTCCTGCTGTATGAGGGTATCTGGGGATTCTTCTGCAGGTAAGTCAATACCCCTATACTCTCACTGTTGCCATATCCTTTGGGGTTTCTGTGGGCAACCCCGTGCTTGGAACACAGCCATTTCAATTCCCATGCACCAATCTAAAGCTTTTTTCCACTTCCCTAAGGGTGCCGAAGTGTTACTCTTCCAGTATTGGGCGATATCCCTTTTGGCAAGCGTGAGGCCTATGAATATTAAGTTTTGTTTGTACCTATTGCCAACTATTCCATCTGTGCTATGCAGTAGAATTATTTTGGGATCGGACAGAATATTCCATGAGAGTATCTTGCCCAGGCAGGTGAATATTTTATACCAGTAGGGTTGGAGAGTGCAGCAGCTCCATACTGTGTGTAGGAATGTGCCCATTTCTCATCTAACCTTAGGCACATATGCGAAGGTATAACGCCCATACGCCAAAGGTGTATCTTGTATAATAGCCTCTGTGCAGTAATTTAAACTGAATTAGACATTAACGGGACGCTATAGCGACACCGCGGGAGCTCGCCAACACCTCCGTACAATCATCATCCAAGAGATAAGGTATGTCATCTTCCCAACTCCGTCGGAGTACGTCTATTGTTGTACTGTGTGTGTGACACTAGTTTGGTATTTATCTTATGGGCACCCTTATCCCCCATTAACAGTCGCCCTTCTAATAGGTGGAATTCAGGGAGTTCTATCATTGTTGCTATGTGTGGGGATAGGGCATGTCGTAGTTGAAAGTATTTATAGATTTGGTTACGGTGGAGATGGAACTCTTCTTGTGATTGTTGGAAAGATTTGAGAACTTTTCCCTTCATTATGTCTCCCAGTGTAGATATGCCAATGAGATCCCATGTACAGTGACCCCACCTGTCGAAGAAAAGATCCCTACCACAGCGGAGTTGTCTATGTTAATCGCCCTCCCCATCCCATCTAAAGAAGCATTGGTTCCTCTGTCCCCACTTCATTGTCTAGGGCTCCTCCCTCTCCCTCTCACTTCAGGAATGTCAGCACCTCCATCTTGTGCACATGGACAAGGGATGGGCTACCAAAATGGAACCTACCGGCCTCCGTGACTCTGGTTCACACATACACACACAGAGCATTAGCAAAGAAGCCACATACACGAAGGGGCAAAACATACATTTGGGATGTTAGCACTAGGTGCCCTTCACATTTGTAGTTGCTCTCCTTTGCCACAGACATGTCCTAGATGGGATTAGTTAAGATAGAATATACATATGACTGCACATTGGCAGCCAGGGCCAAATTCCCAATTTTTAGTGAGTGAAACTACCTCTAATACAGAATAGTGAGGGATGATCATTAAATTAGACTTTTCCTATTCTGCGCCATCTCCCCTTGTGCAGTGTGCAAACCCTGTATCAAGCTTTATCTAATATCACAGCTAATCTCCGGCATCCTATTTAATCATCATCCATTCGCGTGGACTTACAAAACCCCCACTAATTATCACCCCTTACTCCTATTAATTATAATCTGCCACAACAAAACTGGAATAAATGATGGAATGCCTTTTCCTTTTCCTTTCTAGAGCATAGGTGACTAATCTCGATTCCCAACACTAACACATGATACACCACTAAGCTCGAGATCTGGAGTTTCATGTTAGTGGTAATAAAGCGCTCCAATGCCTTGTCAGGGGTGACATTCCAAGCGCTACATAAATGCAATTTCAAGTGCAGTTCCAACTGTAAAGCCCAGACGGGGACCAAGTTGTGCTCCAAACGTGAACATGAACAGGCGTCTGTGCTCTTTCTCCGCTTTAAGCATCCCGCACTGACGTCATTATGGCTTGTATACACAGCATTGATTTAGGTGTTCAACGGCCCAAGGGAAATGAGGCGCGCGTCTTCAATGCCTGTGGTGGTGACACCCGCTGGAGGAGCAGCCACAATGCCATGATCCGACATGGTTTATTAAATGGCCGAAGGCCCACATGTGGGGTTGTTCCATCTAAGCCTAGAAACCCATTTCAGGGCTCAGATCAGGGAAAGTGCAATCGAGAAGGGGACACCAGTGGAGCAAGAGAGCGTTCCAAACTCATCTTATTCAAAAGAGCACCGAGAAAAAAGTAATACTGTTCTGCAAAGACGATGCTGCTCAGGAATGGAAAAAAAAACACCAAGGCCATCGCCTTTCAGTGCCGAGCATTCATACCCGTGGGGGAGAGAAGCCAAAACCACAGCGTGAAAAGTAAACTGCTCATGATCAAGGCTCTCAAATTCCGAGCTTTATTAGAATCGAAGCTGCGCCTGCGCGAGATGCCCAGATTTATTCCACCCAGGCTGCAGCAGGATCAATCACTCTGGTGAGCCCAGAGTCACACTGGTGCTGAAGGCAGCGCCAGGCTTCCCTCAATGAATCCATGTGTTTTCTCTCACCGGCTGCTTTCAAACATATGTTTTCTCCACATATTTTTTAAAGCTTAGTGGAATAATTTATGAAGAATATTCATGTTTAATATTTCGAGCATAAACGAAAAACAGAAGAGTATTGACAAGGCTCATCTATTTTCTGGTGCCCTGCTCAGTTAGGCGAAACGAGAAAAGCAAAATGTTTTTGAAACTGATTATTGAATATATCACTCTATTCCACTGTACACATTCAGGGGCATATCAACAAGGGCTTTATCTCTGCTTTTTTGGCTTTAAAAGCCAAAAAAGCAGAGATAAAACTAGCGCCCTATCAACAACAGGGTGCTAACACGCAAATTTGCATGTTAGCACCGTTTTACTCTACGCTTCCCCTTGCATCTCTAATGAGATGCAAAGGGGGCGTTCCAGAGTAAAATAATAGGAGAAATGTCGCTAAGCGACATTTCTCCTATTATCAAGAATGTCGCTAACACTGTTAGAGACAAAAAAAGCAGCGCTAACCGCGGTTAACGCTGCTTTTTTACGTCTGCTAATTTTCAGACTTAGCCATGAAATCCTATGGAAGGAGGATATCATGGCTAAGTTTGCCTGTCCCTATCAACAAGGTAACGTGTGATTATCGCTGGGTTTCCAGCGATAATCTCACGTTAGCCTGTTAGCGTGTAGATTTTTATCGCTATTGAGATAAGCGTTGCTAATAGCACGCTATCTCAGCGATAAAAATTCACGCTAGCCGGCGATAATTATCCTCACGCTAAGAGCGCTGAGCGATAATTATCGCCGGTTGTTGTTGATATGCCCCTCAATGAGTTCCCCTCTCTAGAGTTAAGAAAACATGATGGGCGATTTACAAAGGTAAACTGAGACGCAAGTATAAGTTTACGACTTTTGTTAGTCACAAAGGGCATTTACGAGTAGTAGAGTTAGACTTTTGTCCCAATTTAACTTAAGTGTGCTCTCAGTTAGACTTAAGACCAAAACTTAAGTATAACTGAGACAAAAGTCTAACTTTACTACTCGGAAATGCCCTTCGTGAATACTGAAAGTCGTAAAGTTAGACTTTCGTCTCAGTTTTCCTTTGTGAATCGGGGTCGATGTTTTCCTCTACCTAGAAAAATTGTAGGCTCCATATGTACATGACCTACTTAATGAGATTATATTTCTCTGTTCAGCAGACTTAACGCCTTGTCCTCTTTTACTGGTTAACTACCATTGAAGATAAATTCTATCCAAGAACTGGTTTACATACAGATGTGTCGTGTGATATGGTCTTTATTTTTTAGGTCAGAAGGAGCTACCTTTCATAATCAAGCCACAGCCCCCCCATCCACTCAACATATATAGCATTTCACACTATATTTATTCACGTGCGGAGTGCAACACAGCTCTGGCCAGGATGTAGGGAAGATTAAGGGCCATATGTAGGTGGCCTAACATTTACCACTTCATAAATACCGAATTATACCGATTCGGTATTTATGAAGTGGTAAATGCTATGTAGGTAATCCCTCGGTAATATTTACCGATTCGGAATGGGTCGGTAATTTAGAATCGGTATTTACCGATTCGGTAATGGTAACTGGCTTCCCATTGATTCCTATGGGCCAGGAGGCCCATAGGAATCAATGGGAAGCCAGTTACCATTACCGAATCGGTAAATACCGATTCGGTAATGGGGGGAGCACAATCAAGGGTGGCAGGGTGTCACAGTGACACCCTGTTGCACCCCTGATTCCTGCATGTGTGCACATGTGGCACACATACATGCCCTAAGGGCATGTATGTCTGCCACATTGCACACTTCTAAGTGCAAAAAAATGCATTTTCACAGCCATTCGTCATTTACCACCAACTTTTAGTTGGTGGTAAATAACGAATCCCCACAACACCCACACACTCCCCCTACATATAATTTCAGGATTCGGTATTTACCGAATCGGTAAAATTACCGATTCGGTAATTTTACCGATTCGGTAAATTACCGAATCCTGAAATGTGCCCCCTACATACCAAAAGCCTGAATACCGGTCGGTAACAGGATTTTTACCGAAAATCGGCCGTTACCGACCGGTATTGGGCTTCCTACATATGGCCCTTAATGTTATGTGGAAACGTATGGGTGCACTTATTCATACTGAGTATTAAAGAGGTAGTGTTAGGCCTGGGCTCTTTTGCTGTGCTTCCCCAGTCTCTTGGCGTTCCGGCCTATTTTCAATGGTATGTTGGACAGCGTTTTGCTGATTTAGTGCCTCTGTGCACTTTCTCACTGCTTTTCAGTGTTAAAGTGCAAGTGCTCCTACTGTAAATTATGTTTATAGATTGGTGTTTCAATGTTTGGCTTATTTAATTTACTACTAAGTCCCTAGTATAGTACACTGTGTGCGAACAGGGCCTGTAAATCAAATGCTGCTAATGGGACTGCACACTGATTGTGTCACAAACACGGGCAACCTTTCATTGTTGTCTTACACCTGCCACTGCAGTGTCTGTGCAAACTTTTTACTGCCATGTCGACCTAACACGTGCCCCCACTTACTAGGCCCTAACCTTCCCTTTTCTTACATGTAAGGCACCCCTCAGGTAGGCCCAAGGTACCCCAGTAGGCAGGGTATGGTGTATGTGAAAGGTAGGACATGTCCTGGTGTTTGTGACATGTCCCGATAGTGAAACACTGACAATTTCATTTTTCACTATTGACAGGCCATCTGTCCCATAGGCTAGCATGGGAGTTGCTTTGTAACATCCTACAAACCTAACTTTCCATTGGGACAAGATAGAAATATAGAGTTTAGTATGCTTGAACACAGGATTTAACAATACATTTTGTTGTAAAGATGATTTTTATATTATGTCTTTGAAAATACCACTTTGAGAAAGTGGGCATTTATTAGCCTAACCATTCTATGTGCCTCTGCCAGTTTGTGTATTGACTGTCTGGTTTTGGAGCGACAGGGGCCGGGATGTCTATTCAGTGTAGACGGTCACAAGGGGGATTGAGGTGTGTCCTGCCTTTTCTTGGTGACTCATAGTTGGGCTGAATGGGCCTAGACAGCATGTAGAGTGGTGAGAGGAGTTTTCATTAGCACCTGTATGGGCAGTGTCTCCTCTGTGCAATGCTTTCTCCACCCCCTGTAGTGAAGTTGCAGAGGGTAAACTAGTTTGGGCTGGGCTCAGAGACCCTTGCCACAAAGATAAATTGTGGTATAAATATTGGGGCCCTGACCCCAGAACTTTAGAACTTTTTTGGATCAAGGAGCCTGCCAAGAAGAAGAGCTGGAGTAGTTGTGAGGAAGAACTACCACTTTGCTAATGCTTTGTTGTGTTGGCCTGCAGTGACTGCTTCTGTCTTGGGCAGCGAAAGGACTGGACTAAACTTTCTGCAACTTCTTTGTTTGAGTTTCTCCAAAGGCTTCAGGTAGAGCTTGCCCCCTTTTCATGAAATCTCAGCACTGGGAACTGTGTCAACGATGCCGCTGCCTGCTCCGTATCATGAAGGTACTGCAGAAGGTACTGCTGCACTTCACACCATAACCCTAGTCTCACTGACAACGACGCCTGACACTGCCACCGAGCCACTGCTTGCACATCGACTTGTGGGCACCGCACTTCGCATTAACTCACTTCACGCCTCTGACAATGCTCCACACCTACATCCACGCTGCCGCTTGCACCGTAGTCTGAGGGCTTGTAGTTTGAGCACTTGTAAGTTACACGACGCACTACCTTGTCCCACAAAAGAGCCTTGGCCTACTGACTCTGGCGCCATTGACTCCGGTTCGTCAGCCGATGGCAGCGCTTCAGCAACAACGACGTCACTGCTTGCACCATGACCTGCCAGCACCGCGACGAGCACTGCACTACTTCGCACCACAACCCTGCTCTCACCGACGCTGCTGGACGTCTGTCATCGAGCCACTGCCTGAACTGTGACCTGAGGCACTGCATACTCTAAATTTCTAAATGTACTGTTTTGCAGGTCTTCCCAACACCAATGCTGGCCGGTAGAACTGTTTGGATTTTTTGTTCATGATTCCGTGATAGCCCCGGACGGAGCGGAGCAAACTACTTCAAGGAACTGGATTTTAAGTTTATTTCTGCTTATTGATATTTCTAAGAGCTGTATGGTGGACATTTTTAATTTTTGGTTTTGTTTGCACAGATAAAATATTAGATATTTTTCCAAAACTGGTGGGGTGTCCTATTGTAGGGTTTTCCCTGTATTACTGCTGGTTATGTGCAAATGCTTTATACACTGCCACTGAGATGAGTCCAACTGCTCATGCTAAGCTACCATGGGGGTGAGCAGGGGTTATTTTAGAAGTGTATCCCCCTTATCCTGACCAGGAAGAAGGGTCCCTACTTGGACTGGGTAACAACTTGCCAACTAGATACCCCCATAACTAAAATTGGTCATCAGAGGTGACGATAGGACTTGCATTTGCAATTTACCTGCAGTGATTTGTGTACACTACTACCATATCACATACCATTACGTACCACATACTGTTTTCTTTTTGGTCTATTTTTGTGTCCCCATCTTTTTTAACTTACACTTCCTACAGCATCATGTCTAGTTCAGCAGCATAATCAGTTGCATCCCTTGACATGGCCTTGAGGAGGAAGGGCTGGAAACGTATAACGTAAAGGAGGTTGAACGTTGAAGGCTATTTGTAAAAACCTAAAGGTCCAAATCAGAGGCCTCACCAGGAAAGAGGGGCTACAAAAGTCGCTGATGGCCTGGGTAGCAGCCAGACATGCCATTGGGCAGTCTGGAGAACTTAGTGTGGAGAAGGAGGAGCGTATTTCTATGGTGGATGTGCTGTTAGGGGGAGGGGACTTTCCAGTCCAGCAGCAGTGGTATGTCTCCAGAGGAGCTGGAGGACAGAAGGAAAGCTAGAAGGCATCAAATTGAGCTTGAGAGGCTCAGGATGGAATCACAGAAGATGGTTTTAGACTATGAGCGTGGTCTCAAGGAGCTGGACTTAAAAAGTGAATCCAGCACAGATGGTGGCAGCAATTCCTCAGTGCACTCGGGTAGAATAGTAAACATTACCAAGAATGTAGGAAAGGAATTTAAGAAGGGTGATGACATACATAGGGGGTTTCAGGGCTATGAGGCATCTATCCACATGAAATGGGCCCCTGAAAGGAATTGGGGAGCAGGATTGTGGCCACATTTCTCAGAAGAGGGGAGGGACTCCTTGTTGGCTTTAGGTAAGGGGTCTAACCTCACCAACACTGACAAAAAGGAGGACCTTCTCACTGGGTATGGTCTCACTGCTGAAAAGTACAGGGACCAGTTTAGGTCCAGTAAGAAAACTGATTCCCAGACATCGTTGAAGTGTGTGGATTATTTCTGCAGGTCACTGGATGGTTGGGTGAAGGGCAGCAATGTAACAGATTTTCAGGGAGTGTACAATTTGATTGTGTGAGAGTCTAGTCTATGTTTTGAAGAGCTGCACCAGCACTTGACTGATAATAAGGCGACTGACCCCAGGAAGCTTGCTATGGAGGCAGACCGCTGGGTGAGTACCATGGTCCACATGAAGGTGTATGGGGGAGACTCTGCCAAAGGTGGGCAGGGTCCCTGGCAGAAGAGTAGGGGGCAAAAGAAAAGGAAAGGAGTTCTCTAAAGGGCCCCAAACCAGCACCCAGGGTAAGGATTCCCACCCCACTAGGAAAGAAGAAACCATGGGTCTCTTCAGGTACGTCTGCAGAGACTGGACCCTGCAAGTGCTTTGCCTGTGAGCAGGTGGGTCACTTGAAGGTGGATTTCAAGTGCCCCTAGAGAGCACAGCCCCACACCAGTGGGCAGTCCAAGGTTTTGGCTAGTGTAGCGCTTGGGGAGGCAGGGTACCAAGAGGAGGGTGGGGATTCAGCAGAAATTACCCTTGCCTCACTAGGGGACAGTGATATGGTCCCTGGAAACCAGGTGCCTGCACACACCAAGAAGTACAGCACCTGGGTGACCATCAATGGGAGAAGGGTAGAGGCTCTCAGAGATACTGGAGCCAGTGTGACCTCAGTTTGGTACCACCAGGTGTCTGAGGAGCAAGTAGCCTCTGGGGCATTTCACCAAGTAGCTGCCATGGACAACTCAGAGCCCCAGTGTAAGGTGGCGCAGGTTCACTTGGAATGGGGGGTTTCAAGTCCCTTGAAAGTGGTTGTGAGCACCACCATGCCTGTAGATTGTCTGCTAGGTAATGACCTGGAACCGTTCTTATGGAAGGATGAGAAGTTCAGGTCTCACTTGAAGATGCTTGGGTTGCCAGAGTGGGTCTGTGTGACCACTCAGTCCATGGCAGACAGTAAAGGTGATCAGAAGGACCTGGAACCTGAAACAGTGGCTCAGATACCTATCAAAAGGAAGGGCAAGGAGAGCAGAAACTCACCCCTGAAGTTCCCACGGTCCAAGAGGAGGCTGATCTTTTGGGAGATGCCCTGGCACGTACGGGGAGGCAGGTGGCTGAAATCGGGGACTTATCTGAGCTAACCCATTGTCAACAAGCAGGGGGTCCCATCAGGGAAAAATTCATCACGGAGCAGAAAGAATGCTCTTCCCTAGAGGGTTTGTGGCAGCATGGTCTCCTATACAGCGAGCCTAAGGTCGCTGAGCCTGGGTCAGCCTGTGTGCTCGCGGTACCCCAGAGCTTCAGGACCTTCCTACTGGGTATGGCCCTTTGGCAGGAAATCTGGGGCAGGGCAACACCTTTGACAGGATTGTCATCCACTTCTTTTGGCGCCAAATGTGAAGGCAGTCTGATGCTCATTGTAGGTCTTGCCAAACTTGCCAGGCAAGTAGTAAGAGTGGGAGAAAGAGTAAGACTCCTCTCCAACCTTTTCCATTTGTTAGCACCCCTTTTGAAAGGATGGTGAGGAACATTGTTGGGCCCCTGGACCCCAAGACAGCAAAAGGCAACAGGCATATCCTGGTCTTGATGGACCATTCTACCCAGTACCTGGAGACTATCCCTCTTAGGACAATGACGGCACCAGTGGTGGACTGAGTGTTAATGAGGTGTTTTCCCACATTGAGATTCCCAGAGAGGTGGTATATGAACATGGTACCAATTTCATATCAAAGTATATGACAACCCTGTTGGAGGAGTGTGGTGTAACCTACACGTTCACTACTCCTTACCACCTCCAAGTTAATGGGCTGGTAGAGAGATTCAACCAAACCCTATAAGGCATGGTCAAGGGCATAACGGAACCCATGAGGTGCAAGTGGGACGTCCTCTTACCATGCCTTCTCTTTGTTTACAGGGAGGCGCCACAGAATTCCTTAGCGTTTAGTCCCTTTGAGCTGCTGTTTGGACACCCTGTTAGAGGATCTCTCAGTTTGTAGGAGGAAGGCTGGGAGACATCTCCCAGGGAAACAACCCAGGATGTATTTAGTTACATGCTGGCCATCAGGAACTAAACTTCGTGTGTCAGGAAACTCACTCAGGCAAACCTAGAAGCCTGCCAGGAGAAAATTAAATGCTGGTACAAACAGAATGCCACTCTGGTAGAGTTTCAGCCTGGCCAGAAAGCGTGGTTTATCGCCAAGGTAGAGCCTTGTGCTCTTCAGGACAAGTGTACTGGGCCTTTTGAGGTGGTGCATCACAAAAGTGATGTCACCTATATGGTAAATTTGCCGACTCCCAAGAACCCTTTGAAGGTCCTCTATGTGAACCGCCTCAAACCTCATTTTCAGAGGTCTGAAGTAAGAATGCTCTTGGTGACAGATGATGGGGTAGAAGACAATGGAGAATGGCTGCCTTGTTGGTGCAAGACTGCACAGTAGGCATGTGGTAGGAGAGTTAGAACATGGTGGATATATGTTTACAAATTTCATTTTTATGGTATGCTGCAGTGATATAACAGACAAATGGTAATTTCCTTTATGACTTACAAAACTCACTGCATCCATATAAATAAAATGAGGTGGGGGTTTTATGAAGGGTTTGTGCTACCCTTGCATCAAACAAGGTAACACAAGGACAATGCAATCCTAACATCAGATTTAACGATCCACACCAGCCGACCTAGAGCGGAACTTCCTAGGTTGCTAAATCTGGAGTACCAAAATGCAGCACAAGGTGACCCATTGCTTTAGTCATAAGGAGGAAAGCATTACATGGGGGGTGCATGGGTGTTATAATGCACCCACCCATGTATTTTGTACACATTCACAGTTTATATTAGGCTGAAAAACCTGGGAATTTATCTACATGGTACAACTTCCCCGGTGAGGTGTAACAAGGAGAAATATCATTTGGTTTTCTTGTTTTTCCCTTTTCTAATTGTGCTGCATTCTGTAGGACAATAAGCTAGAGGAAGAAGTCTCTGAAGACTGTCACTGTGCAAGCACATGTCCCATCCCACCCAAAAATTGGGCCTGTAAAGCAGGCACACTAGCACCATGGCGCAAGTGTGCCTGCATTACCACAAAGCAGTAAATTGTGCCCCAGCACATGAATGCTCCATCTAAGGCTTCATTTGGGCTATTCCTACCCTCTCTTTTTCACACAGCAACACTGTATCTGGCTGTATTGCACTGCATTGACTATTATTAAATATGCACAATGCAGCACACATGAAAACAGCAAAAACCAGGAGAAATTAAACATTTCTCCTTGTTGTGCCAGGGTAAGACGAGATTTTCCCTGGTCTTATTTCTGGCACTGCCTCCTATTTACGCTTCGTCTGTAAATAGAGGGCAACGTCAGAATCAATGGGTATTGCGGTGGAATGACCACAGCAACGCCCATTGTCCTCCCCTTTTAAGCTAAGCATAGCGTGAAAGTAGGCCTAATTTACTAGGTGGCACTAAGCCACGTTAAGTGGCTTAACGCTGCCTTGTAAATAAGGCGAAGCCCCTTTCACCACAGGAACGTCGTAAAAAGTGACATTCCTGTAGCATTAGAGGATTGTAAATTTGCCCCTCAGTATTTTTGTACACATTGATTGGTGACTTGCAATGCATTTCGAACCTTTAACCTTTTCTGGGTCACACAGCAACTTACATAAACTACGTTAAAAAAGGGAATCCCTCATTAGTAGTACTCAAAGTATACTAATTTAACTTTTGTGGTAGCTTAGTATATACGTTTAATACACAAAGACTTTTAGAAAACACTCACAATCACTGGATGATGTCATCAGTGGTCATTTGAGATGTCATCAGTGATGTCACTGACCATGTCATGACTGATGTAATATTTGAGGTCATAAGCAATGCATTGAGAGGGCGTAAATATAGTTAGCTCAGCTAACTATAACTGCTAATTTTCTCTGGTTTCGAACAAGTGAAACTAGAGGCCAACTATAACGTCTCTGTAACCTTTGTTTTTTTCAGTGAATTTCCAAGGTTTTTTAAATGCTCATTCCTAACTATAATGTCCTTGTAACCTTAGTTTTTTCAGTGAATTTCCATGCATTTTAAAGTCTATTTCTTAACTATAACGTCCCTGTCACCTTGGTTTTTTTCAGTGATTTTCTAAGGTTTTTCAAATTCTATTTCCCACCTATAACGTTAAGGTAAATTAGGATTTTTTAATAACATGTTTAAGGTTTAAAATTATATTTTCTATGTAAAATCGGTCTAGAAGGTGTATTTTTAAAAGTTAGTTTTTTCTTCTGTGAATTAAAAAGCGTAGTTTTTTCCTTATATTTTTTATATTTGGGACCATGTCGTGATACCGGCAGTGACGTCATGAAAGTCGCATGTTTTTGAGGATGTCTTAAACATATATATAGACAGACTTTAGTTAATAGCAGACACTAGTTGTTTAGTAATGCAGAGCTTATATTTGAGTTTATGTGCTTGTTTTGTGAAGAAACCTCTTCAATATACTGTTTTATGTATTCGTGGTGACTCTGTGTACAGCGTCGTCGTCGGTAGTCATAATGTGCGAATGTTTTTTTAAAACATGGCGTCAGATTATCTCCACCCTTACCCCTTATGTTAGCTTTCACACACATTTTCAGCCCTGGGAACCATTCCAGGATGATAAAATGGTGGCTACTACTTTCTGTTCAGGTTACATCCAGCTGATCAGAGCATTCCTGTTGGCACGCGCATTCGCAATTAATCACAAAATCGTTGTGGTTAATTGCGAAATCGAATTTCTCAAAAACTACTGGACAGATTTGCACCAAATAACAAAAAGCACACCCTGCTTAACAGAATCTACCTTTCTGCCAAATTTGGTGTAATTCCATCTTTTTTGCACCCTTTTTTCGCACCACTATTTCTTGGTCCCCATTGCACGGATCACCCCCAAACCTTCCATGATAACCAGAACCTACTTTGACACTTTCTAGGAACATTTCATGAAGAATGGTCAAACAACGCCAAAGTTATAGCCAATTCAAAAATACTTTTCTTATGGAAATTAGGCCCTAACTATAACTACCTACTAGTAGGTAATATATATACATAGATGTTTTTACCTTACTGGTTTAGAGCAATTGCATTCATCAGGCAAGCTGATTCCTTTCAATACATTTCTGTTTTTCCAACCAGGAAGTAACACATTATAATCATTGAATTCACTGTGTCCCTCATTCTGCTTCAATTTAAACAATTAACAGGTGGCCCATTGCATTTCACCAACATTGATAAAGGCAAGAAAGCGAAACACATCTGTTGGGCTGACAATAAAACCGCTGTAAACCTGATGAGTGCTCCGACTGCTCTGTGAGGAGTTTTTGTTTGGAATATAATATGTGCTGCCACTTGCACGAAGGATGCACCCGTTCACAAGAGTTCCGCATGATTTCAGTGGCAATTTGGGACAATATATATATATATATATTACCTACTGGCGGTCGCCAGTAGGTAGTTATAGTTAGGACCACGTTTCCATAGGAAATCCGCAACATTCTATTTTGAATAACTTTGGTGCCGGTCGACGAATCCTCGCGAATTTTTCAAAATAGGTGGGGCGCTACACTCCGCTCCTTCCCTGAAAGTCTCGGGGGGATTCGTCAAGCGGGGCTGAGATAAAAGGGGGGTCCCAAAACGCGTTTTTCCCATGCATTTTTCCATAGGACCTTTAGACAGGGCTACAGCCCGAACGGCTGAACAGAATTACTAGAAATTTGGCAGAGAGGTAGTCCTCAGGTCAAGGAAGTGCCTTTTGTAGGTTTGGTGTAAATCTGTTCAGTAGATTCTGAGAAAATAGCCTTTAAATCAATATATATATCTGAGCCAGCTTACGGTGCGCTTACGGTACGCTTACCGTACGCGTACGGTGGCGTGCGCGAGCGCGATTCTGATTGGCTCTTAGATCTTAGTAAACATTCGAATCGGTCGAAACCAGGAAGCGGCGGCCGCCATTTCGTGTGTTTCACTCAGAAAATAAAGAGTGATAACAAGAAAAGGGGGCAAGGAGGAGAGTTACAGACCCCCTAACATTTGTAAGGGGGTCAAAGAAGGACAGAAAAGTACAAAGAAAACATTTATTGATTTTAAAAAAAATCGCGGGGTACGCGTACGGTAAGCGTACGGTAAAAAAAAAAAAAAAGAAATGAAATGCAGATTTAAGTGTTTAGATATTAGGGGGCTCTAAAAAGAGCCGTTGTGTTTATGAAGTGATTTTTTAGTGGTACCTACAAGTAAGTACCGATGCAGAGTCTAAGGTTCAAGAGGAAGACTCTGTTCCCTTCATCATTGAAGTGCACACCATCTCCTCTATAAATGTCTTGCATGTCGTAACGCAAGTTGTTGTGGTAAATGGAACCCATACCATAGTCACGGAGGAAAGCAGAAACAGATTTGTTGACGTGCTTTCTTGCTTTGTCAATCTGCGGACAGAAATGATTGGACCAGTTCCATTTTTGCCTTTGGCATATGTTAGAAAACACAAAGGCAGTTTTAGGGAAAAGTGAAAACAGTTGTGCAAAGGTGTCCTTCATAAGCATTTCCAGACCTACCCCAGTCAAAGTGCCTAGGTCATTGCCACCACAGTGCACTATTATGAGGTCAGGGTGTTGGATGTGCATGAAGGATTTCACCAATGGCATCAATTGGTGCCACTTTAACCCTCTCTGACCAATCCATTTAATGTCTACATTTGGCAAAGCAAGGTCTCTCACCATATCTGTTTTCTCTGCATACTTTTCACTCCAGAAGACATAGCTGTGCCCTACAATCCACACTGTGAACATCTTCAAAGGAGAACTGGATGCACTCAGGAGGTGTCTTTCAGTAGAATGGCAATATGAAAAGAAAGACAGTTTGGAAATGGAGGCATACATATTTTTTTTTTAAAAAAAAGAACTGATTGGCAGTTTCATACCATTCTAGAATAAAAACTAGGCTGTATGTGTAAATTAATAGAAGCATGTTTTGTATTGGTACAGAACAATGTGTTACCAAAGAACAGTACTATGGATTTGCTGTTACGTTTGAAAAGTCAAGCACTCTTGCTCTGTGGAATTGAAACATTGTTTGGTGAACTTCTGACCTAACTCCACACAGCAGTGTTCCATGAGCTGTTGCTATGGTAGCAGGCAGAAGTCAAGTTGGGGGAAGGGTACTAGGCAGAAGTCAAGTTGGGGGAAGGGTACTTTTGGAAAAGGGTTGGTTTTCAACCAATAGAAATGTGTGATTACATTTGAAAAAAAGGGGCAAGCACTGAGATTTGAAACTAACATGTATATGTGTGGAAAAAGAGAGGGAAAGTTTGCCATTATCTGGTTCTGCTGAGAGGAGAGAGGTGTAAAGAACAGAGATCCTGGCTCTGATAATCTGCTGTTTGAGTGCCACATTTCTTTCACAACTAACTAATTTTAAAGGTGAGTTTAGAGTTTGAGAGGGGATGTATATGGTAAATTAAGAAATGAATATTAGAAATGGGATTCCTTTTGTTGAAGTTGTGTTTATTATTTTCTGTTTTGGGAGAAATTTAAATGTGAGGAACATGTAAAATAATATGGACTATGTTTTCACGATAAATTAAGGTGTACTGGTATAAAAAAAGAATAGTTTAAGGGTTTGAGGTTGGACTCAGTAATGCAAATACATACAGCATCACTAAGGCTGGTTGCCCTTGCTGGAGTGTAGGCAGTCACCCAGGTTACAAATGGTGCTGGTCTGAAAAAGCAGTTTGGACATGTGCTTTTTTAAGAATCTGAAAAGTGGATTCATAATGTGTCAGTCTGTAAAAGTGATTATCACTTGCCAAAAAAAAGAGTAGTAAGTGTGCTTTCAAATTGGCAAAGAAATTTCGTTTTGTGACTAATGTGAAAACATGACTCTGTGTGCAAATAGGAATTACAGGCAGAGATTTATTGCGTATTGCTCTGGTGATTTCACAGTTGCATTAGATGGAAAGGGGGAGCCATTTTTTGGTGCAGAAGCAGACTCTTAGCACACACCCAGCTGCTTACCATGTGGAATCATGCACAGTATTCAGAAGCAAGTGGGGTTTGAGGTTTCAGTCAGTAATGCAAATACATTCAGCATCACTAAGGCTGGTTGCCCTTGCTGGAGTGTAGGCAGTCACCCAGGTTACAAATGGTGCTGGTCTGAAAAAGCAGTTTGGACATGTGCTTTTTAAAAAATCTGAAAAGTGGATTCATAATGTGTCAGTCTGTAAAAGTGATTATCACTTGCCAAAAAAAAGAGTAGTAAGTGTGCTTTCAAATTGGCAAAGAAATTTCGTTTTGTGACTAATGTGAAAACATGACTCTGTGTGCAAATAGGAATTACAGGCAGAGATTTATTGCGTATTGCTCTGGTGATTTCACAGTTGCATTAGATGGAAAGGGGGAGCCATTTTTTGGTGCAGAAGCAGACTCTTAGCACACACCCAGCTGCTTACCATGTGGAATCATGCACAGTATTCACAAGCGAGTGGGGTTTGAGGTTTCAGTCAGTAATGCAAATACATTCAGCATCACTAAGGCTGGTTGCCCTTGCTGGAGTGTAGGCAGTCACCCAGGTTACAAATGGTGCTGGTCTGAAAAAGCAGTTTGGACATGCGCTTTTTAAAAAATCTGAAAAGTGGATTCATAATGTGTCAGTCTGTAAAAGTGATTATCACTTGCCAAAAAAAAGAGTAGTAAGTGTGCTTTCAAATTGGCAAAGAAATTTCGTTTTGTGACTAATGTGAAAACATGACTCTGTGTGCAAATAGGAATTACAGGCAGAGATTTATTGCGTATTGCTCTGGTGATTTCACAGTTGCATTAGATGGAAAGGGGGAGCCATTTTTTGGTGCAGAAGCAGACTCTTAGCACACACCCAGCTGCTTACCATGTGGAATCATGTACAGTATTCACAAGCGAGTGGGGTTTGAGGTTTCAGTCAGTAATGCAAATACATTCAGCATCACTAAGGCTGGTTGCCCTTGCTGGAGTGTAGGCAGTCACCCAGGTTACAAATGGTGCTGGTCTGAAAAAGCAGTTTGGACATGTGCTTTTTTAAGAATCTGAAAAGTGGATTCATAATGTGTCAGTCTGTAAAAGTGATTATCACTTGCCAAAAAAAAGAGTAGTAAGTGTGCTTTCAAATTGGCAAAGAAATTTCGTTTTGTGACTAATGTGAAAACATGACTCTGTGTGCAAATAGGAATTACAGGCAGAGATTTATTGTGTATTGCTCTGGTGATTTCACAGTTGCATTAGATGGAAAGGGGGAGCCATTTTTTGGTGCAGAAGCAGACTCTTAGCACACACCCAGCTGCTTACCATGTGGAATCATGCACAGTATTCAGAAGCAAGTGCGGTTTGAGGTTTCAGTCAGTAATGCAAATACATTCAGCATCACTAAGGCTGGTTGCCCTTGCTGGAGTGTAGGCAGTCACCCAGGTTACAAATGGTGCTGGTCTGAAAAAGCAGTTTGGACATGTGCTTTTTTAAGAATCTGAAAAGTGGATTCATAATGTGTCAGTCTGTAAAAGTGTTTATCACTTGCCAAAAAAAAGAGTAGTAAGTGTGCTTTTAAATTGGCAAAGAAATTTCGTTTTGTGACTAATGTGAAAACATGACTCTGTGTGTAAATAGGAATTACAGGCAGAGATTTATTGCGTATTGCTCTGGTGATTTCACAGTTGCATTAGATGGAAAGGGGGAGCCATTTTTTGGTGCAGAAGCAGACTCTTAGCACACACCCAGCTGCTTACCATGTGGAATCATGCACAGTATTCACAAGCGAGTGGGGTTTGAGGTTTCAGTCAGTAATGCAAATACATTCAGCATCACTAAGGCTGGTTGCCCTTGCTGGAGTGTAGGCAGTCACCCAGGTTACAAATGGTGCTGGTCTGAAAAAGCAGTTTGGACATGTGCTTTTTTAAGAATCTGAAAAGTGGATTCATAATGTGTCAGTCTGTAAAAGTGATTATCACTTGCCAAAAAAAAGAGTAGTAAGTGTGCTTTCAAATTGGCAAAGAAATTTCGTTTTGTGACTAATGTGAAAACATGACTCTGTGTGTAAATAGGAATTACAGGCAGAGATTTATTGCGTATTGCTCTGGTGATTTCACAGTTGCATTAGATGGAAAGGGGGAGCCATTTTTTGGTGCAGAAGCAGACTCTTAGCACACACCCAGCTGCTTACCATGTGGAATCATGCACAGTATTCACAAGCGAGTGGGGTTTGAGGTTTCAGTCAGTAATGCAAATACATTCAGCATCACTAAGGCTGGTTGCCCTTGCTGGAGTGTAGGCAGTCACCCAGGTTACAAATGGTGCTGGTCTGAAAAAGCAGTTTGGACATGTGCTTTTTTAAGAATCTGAAAAGTGGATTCATAATGTGTCAGTCTGTAAAAGTGATTATCACTTGCCAAAAAAAAGAGTAGTAAGTGTGCTTTCAAATTGGCAAAGAAATTTCGTTTTGTGACTAATGTGAAAACATGACTCTGTGTGCAAATAGGAATTACAGGCAGAGATTTATTGCGTATTGCTCTGGTGATTTCACAGTTGCATTAGATGGAAAGGGGGAGCCATTTTTTGGTGCAGAAGCAGACTCTTAGCACACACCCAGCTGCTTACCATGTGGAATCATGCACAGTATTCACAAGCGAGTGGGGTTTGAGGTTTCAGTCAGTAATGCAAATACATACAGCATCACTAAGGCTGGTTGCCCTTGCTGGAGTGTAGGCAGTCACCCAGGTTACACATGGTGCTGGTCTGAAAAAGCAGTTTTCTGCCTAATTTCAAAGCATGACTTTGTGTGCACACAGGAATTATTTTTAGAAATTTAATTTGTGAAGGTGTTATTGTGATTTTCATTTATAGGAAAGGGGTTTATAGTATTTTAAGATTTCTAAAGAACATAAAAAATGTAGTAATATATTTAAATAAAATAAAGGAATTTTTTTTTAGTTTTTTTCAGGTATTGCTGAAGAGCAGTGAACAAAATTTAAGATGCCTACAAAATCCAGAGTAAAGAAAGACCACAAAAAAAAACCTATATTTGAAGACAACTGGAGGACCTAAGTTAGTTGGAGATGCTCATGTTGGGAAAAAGAAAAAATCTTCTGGTAAGCAAACAAAAGATTTTTTAAAGAACATATTCAAAAAAAGGAAAAATGTACAAAATGTCTGTACTGGAAAAAAATGTTTTCAATAGAAAAGGAGAGGAAAAAATTGAGCATTTAGTTAATGCAAATATACCTTCTGCAACTAAAAAGATAAACTTAAACAGAAAAACAGCGTTTAAAGAGATACGTAGAAAAATGTTTCAGAGAAGAGTTATGTCCAATTTGATAAAGGATGTGAAGAAATATAAGCAAAAGGCTAAGTTTTATAAGAGAAAAAAAGAAATTGAAGCCATTGCAGCAAAGGCATTAGAATTAAAAAGGAAACTATTCATTTTAATTTTGAATAGGATGCGTACATTAGATAAAATGGTTAATGTACTGAAATCACAAAGCAAAAGGAAAAGAGTAGTGAACAGAACAAACTTTTGTAAAGTGTTTTTAGGAAAATGGATGCATAGTTCAAGTAGTGAACCTTTTTTTAATGAAGAGAGCTATTTTCAAAGTAATAGTTTGCTGCATGCAGTTGACACCAGAGGTCGTGCTTACGAAGTGAAAATGGTTGCATAATGGAGAAGGAGATAATGGTTCCAAGAGATGAGGTACAAGTGATGGCGGATGAGGCTATGGGGAGACGTCCTAAAGCCCCAGTGTACACTTGGAATTGTAGTAGTATTTGCACTGTGCGTCAGGAATCTATTGATAAATTTCGTGAGTTTCTAAGAGAATATAGTAAAAAAAAGTGTAAAACAGAAGATTAAGGTGCTTCAAAGTCTGGATCCATGCAGAGTGAGAGAGAATACTGGTTTGCAGGGTCATTCTCTGGCTTGTCTATCTAGAAAAGTGTGTAATAGTGTTTTCCATCATTTTAGGATGCTGGCTGTTCATCATACTGAAATGAGAAAGTTTGTGAGACGGTTGTATTTTGCTAAAAGTCCAGCAATAAAGTTAGATGAATTGAATAGGGCTCTGTTCCGTGGAACGGTATCAGATGTAGAGAAGGTTGTTGATGAAATTCAGTTTTGTTACTTTGGTCCTGAACAAGACAGTGCAGAAAAGGACACAGTAAATGAGGAAGAAGTGGAAGAGAATGTAGAACCCTCTGTAAGTAAGACATTTATTGATCACATAACAAAATTTGCAATAATCTCTAATGAAAGACCAAATATTACTTGTATTTGTTGCCGCAGAACTCATTATAGAAAACAAACTAGGAATGTTGATCTCTACAGAAAAAGTGAAAATGAAGATAATTATAAGTGGAAGGATTTTGCCACATATATATTTCTTGAAAATTGTTTTGAATTGGGTGAAGATCAGCGTATTTGTAAATACTGTTACAACAAGTTAGAGGAAAATAGAATGCCGACCAGAGCTGTACATAATAATTTAGAATTGGATGCTATTCCTGCTGAACTTTCTGAATTAAATACATATGAGTCTATACTCATTCAATGTGTTCATCCGTTCCAGACCATAGTACGTATGGAGCCCAAAACTGGTAAATTACCTCCTTCAGATTTACTGAGAGGTTTAAAAGGTAGAGTGGTGTATTTGCCCTTGGATTTGAAAAAAAATATGGAAACTATTGATGCGGATACTTTGGAAACGGAACCATTAATTATTCTGGTTAATGGTGTACCTACAAAGAATAAGAAGATTTGGCAGGAGCTGGTAGATGTACGGAAAGTACAAAGAGCAAATTTGTATTTGAAAAGGAATAACAAATGGTATGAATCAATTTATATAGAAGAAGAAGAAGAAGAAGATTTACAAGAAGACACAGAAACACCAACTGGACAAATTGAAAAAGTGGACAAGTCAAAGGAAGAAGAAATTTATGAACATTTTAGCATACATCCTCTTCATTCAAAAGAAGCTATGGGAGACAATATTGATCTATTTCAGATGAAGAAAGCAAAAGGAACTCCCGTGAGTGTATGGGAGGAGAGCTTGGAAGCTCGATGTTTTCCCCAGCTGTTTCCTAAAGGAAAAGGAGGACGATACGATGAACGTCCGGAACAGATTCCAGCTTCTGAGTATCGGACTACAAGACTATATGCTGAAGATCCCAGATTTCGACAAAGTATTCCTTATTTGTTCCATCTTTTATTTGAAAGCGACTTGTCTGCATTGTCTTATGCAGTAAATCACATTTTAAAAAGTGGAGTACATTTACAAAATGTGTCTGCTAAGGATTTTATGGAGAAAGTGCAGCACCGAGATGATCATTTGGAAACACAACTGATCAATCTGATGGCTTGTCAGCGTGGGACAAATGAATATTGGTACCGACGCCATGGTGAATTAAAATGCATGTTACGGAATTTAGGTACACCAACATGGTTCGTTACCCTAAGCTGTGCGGAGTACGCTTGGGATGATTTACTGGATTTTCTACGAGAGGCAAATTCAAACATTAAAAACATCGAATACAAGACAGCAGGAGAACTGTGCTCATTGGATCCGGTTAATGTTTGCAGCTATTTCAATCATAGATTTGAGGCTATGATGTCGTTCATCTGCAATAAAAAAAATCCACCTCTAGGAGAAGTAGTGGATTTCTTTCGGAGAAAAGAGTACCAGGCAAGAGGTGCTCCTCATATTCATATGCTGTTGTGGATCAAGGATGCCCCAAAGTTTGGAACAGATGCTGATGAAGCAGTGTTATCTTACATTGAAGAATATGCAACATGTGCTATACCAAAAAGCACAGAAGAGAAAAAGTTAAAGGAGCAAGTTTTACGTTTCCAAAGTCATCGGTGTGGAAAATACTGTCGACGGAAATACAAGAGCAAAGATAAATACTACACTAAATGTCGATTTGGATTTCCTAGACCTGTTCTTTCAAATGGAAGAGTAAACAGTTTTATGTCATCTGTGAGACATACTATCACAAGAAAATCACCTAAGAATACCTACAACCTTAAAAGAAAAGAAGAATCAAAAAATATAAATGACTACAACCCAGTCATTTTATCCATGTGGAATGCTAACATGGATATACAGTATGTAGCTGACAATTCCATTGCTGTTGCTCGATATGTAACGTCTTACATTACGAAATCAGAAAAAACAGAATTGAAGGAAATGTGGGAAGAGATTTCTCACAAGAAAACTGTCAGTAAGAAGCTGTACAGTTTCAGTTTGAAGATGTTATCGCATCGAGAAATTGGATCCTACGAATGTTCAGATAGGTTATCTTCTGCAAGTCTCTACTCGAAATCAAGAAGAATAATTTGGGCAAGTTTAGGCCTTGCAGCAGTGAGAAATCGGGTACTGAAATCTGTTGGAGAAATTGAATATTTGGCCGAAAATGACCCAGAAAGTACAGATATTTTGAAATCAAACATGTTGGACACATATTATCCCAAGAGAAGTCATCATCTGGAGAACATGTGTCTCTATGAAGTGCTGCAGAACTACATTTATTCACGGAAAGCCACAGAAGACATCAACAATGGAAAATATAAAGTCATTGGTGAGGAAGGATGTTTGGTGAAGCAAACAAAAGGAAGTCTGATAAATCACAGGAAGCTGAGTTGCGACACTACTGACAAAAAGGAATTTTACTACTTGGCTCTTTTACAGCTGTTTAAACCATGGCGTACAGAGGATGAACTACTGGGAGAATTTCAAAGCTATGAAGATTCTTTTAATGCTTGCAAAGACAGCAACAGCTGGATTAGAAAAAAATCTATATGTTTGCATGAACTGTAGAGTATTTTTAAGGAGAAATTTGGATGTTGAAAAAGGTTTAGTTAATGGAGCTATGGGAAGAGTTGTGGGTTTTATTAATTATCAGAAAAAAGATGGAATTGAATGTTTAAAAATAAAATTTGATCAGATAGAAGAAGTTAAAGACATTTGTCGTTGTTCAGTTCGTTTCATGCTTGTGAAAGATTTATACGTACGTAGGAAGCAGTTTCCGTTTTCTCTAGCATATGCTGTAACTATTCACAAGTCTCAAGGATTGACTGTAGATTGTGCATTTGTGAACATTGGTTCAACTGTGTTCAAAGAAGGTATGGCATATGTTGCTTTGTCACGAGTGAAAACATTATCAGGTTTATTCATGATAGACTTTGATGATTCAAAAGTTAGTGCTGATACAAATTGTGTAAAGGAGTATAATAGATTAAGAAGAAGCTATGCTCCTCATTTAGGTCAGTATCCTGTGTTGGAGAAACGTGTAGTTTCTCGTAAAAGGAGAAATGAGAATATCTGTAATGAAGATGTAGAGAGGAGGAAAAAAAAGAGGAGTGATGTAATTGCAAGCAAAAAGAATAAGGAAAATGAAGAACAGGTTGTAGGATGTCATTTTGAAAATAGCTCTGGTGTCAACTGCTACGCAAATGTAGTGCTGAATGTTGCATTTTATCTGGAAAGTTTGCAAGAGCAGATAATAGTAAATCAGGGAAAAAGATTCTGTTCTGTGCTGAGTCTCCTTTTTGAAAAGCTGATAAAACTCAAATAGAAAGTGCTACTGAAATTAGAAAACTTTTAGATGTATGTTCAGGACGAACACAGTTTTCTCAAAATGTACAGCAAGACGCACAGGAATTCTTGATGTATTTTCTTCAGGTACTGGAAGAAGAAGGGGTTCCCATTGAAAATTTATTTGGTCTCTCTTATAAATGTGAACATAGTTGTGAAAACTGTTATAATATATGTGGCTCTAATGTTGATAATGAAAGGTTTATTTATTTAACATTGCCAGAGAGTAAAACAGTCACTTTTGCTAAATTAGTTAAAGATGCTAATCATAGCATGCAATGCGGTGAGTGTAAATCTGACATGTTTTCAACGTTAATTTTAAAGGAATACGGACAGTATGTAATTTTAATGATGCAACGATGTAGAGCTGATGGTTCAAAATTGGATACTTTAATAAAGAAGTTTACAGGACAGCAATTATCAATTTCAGGAAAAACTTTTGTAACAGTTGCAATAATTTTCCATGATGGACCTACTGTAACTTCTGGTCATTACACAGTTTATCTTAAATGTGAAAAAGGTTGGACACTGTGTAATGATTCCCAATTGATTTTTAAGCAACGTTTGCCTTTTGATTTAGCAAATTCCTATCTAATCTTCCTGAAACCTAAATTTTAGAGAGATTTGGCAACATCTGGACAAAACAATTTTACCATTTTATTGGATTACCATTGGAATTTACAAATAAAAAGATTTTACAAATTATCATTTGGCCTAATGGAAAGGTAACCAATTGTAATGTGGAATTTTTCCATTTTTTAATGAAACTTTGGAAAACCAAAAATTTAGAAAAAATCCGTAACATCTGCACAATTTAAATTTTGGAATGTTATTGGATTGCCATTGGAAATTTTTTCAAAAAAGATTTTTAAAATTACTATTTGGCCATGCGGAAAGGTAAACAATTCTATTGTGGACTTATTTAATTATTAATAAATCTTTCGGAAACCAAAATGTTACAGAGAATCGGTGAGATCTGTACAATTTAAACTTTAGTTTTTTATTGGATTACCATTGGAAATTTAATCAAAATAGAATTTTATAATTACTATTTGGCCTAAAGGAAATGGAACCAGATGTATTGTGGAGTTATTTGACATATATTATTGTGATTATACTTCTGAATAAAAATATCAGACGGTATTTTAAAGAAATAAGTATTGATATTAGATGATATTTTTTAAGAATATTATGCATTTCTATAAAGTTATGTTTATGCAAAAAGAGATTGTGGGCTTTTTTAAAAACAATCTTTGAGATTGTTAATTTTTTTTTGCCTGCTGTTAAATGTTGAATGCAATTGCTTTCACAATTTATAGTGAAATGCAATATATTCTGAAAACAGCAAAAATAAGGCAAAAATATTTTTGGAAAAATATGTAAATATGTGTACTGTATTATAAAATGTTTTATTAAATATTAATACTTTTTTCTTTTTTTCAGATTGAGATAGAAAATTTTCGAAAACTAGAACCATTTTTAAAGCAATTTAAAAAAAATTTAAATGAATAAATATTTTTTTGAGTGGGTATGGTAAGTCAATAATATCATGGTCCCTTTTTTCCACTTCTTTACAATCACATTTTCAGTTTTTCATTGTAGTCTCTCAAGGACCTTGTAATGTGATAATTGATTTTTAGTGTTTTTAAAAAAAAAAAAAAAAAATTACGCGTACCGTACGCGTACGGTAAAAAAAAATTAAAAAAAGTTTTTAAAAACATATATAAAAAATAGATGAAAGGTAAGGTTGGCTCTTAAAAGAGCCGTTGTGTTCATGCAGGGACAGAGGAAAGAAAGAATGGGAATATTAGACGGTACGACAAGTGTGCTGATCTATTTTATTGTTCACTAGGGAAATACTGGTCTCCCTATAACAAATTAGATCATGACAAGTGGCGCACCGTATTTCAACCCTCAGAAACCGAGGGTTAGTTTCCAGAGGACCAGAAAAAGGAGATGCTCCCCCCACAGATGAAGGGCTCACCTGACCTGCAGAAGAAGGACTCGGCACTGCAGATGATGGTCCAGGCTGAGCTGCTGTGGATGTGCTTGGTTGATTTACTGAAGGGTTACCTTCAGTAAGTCGAGCATGTGTCCTTCTGTGTACATCCTTAAGGTGTCTCATCATGGTGTGATTCCCGAAGGAATACTTCCTGTCCGGATTCCCTCTTGAAAGTACGCGGCAACACAGCTTACAAGTCACTAAGGGTGCATTTACCTTTTGCTGGCCTTCTGGAAAAGAAAAATACTCCCATATGTAAGAGGTCTTTTGTTTCCTCGCTCTCTGCCTCAAGGTAGTGCTGCTAGCCTCACTCTCAGAAGGGCTCTGCTGTTCTGCCATCGTATCACAAAGACAACCCAGCTCCTTCTCCTAAGGGATCACAAGCAGAAATGAGGGGAATGGGTGTGGTGTAGGAGAGTTCTAGAACTGAAAGTAGTTTCAGCCAATCAAAAGTTTTGTGTCATGATCACATGACCTACCGTACATTTACGGTACGCTTACGGTGCGCTTACGGCAAAAGTACGCATGCGCGTAAAAAAGACACGCGCTCGCGCGCATGCGCAAAACAGGCACGCCCCTTCACTTCCGCGTAACGTGCGCGTGCAGCGTACGCGTTACGCGCTATGCGCGCGTGACGTGCGTCTACGCAAATTGCGTAAATGAACGCAAACAGCGTAGAAATCTAACGTAATTACAGCAAGACGTGCGCTTACCGTACGCGCACGGTAAAAAAAAAAAAAAAAAAGTATTGCTAATAAATTTTACCTGTTTATTTTAAAAAAATTGTAAAATAAAAACATATTGTAGAATTTTTAAAATTTAACCATAGTCTTTAAAAAATGATAGACAATTAAAATAAAAAGAAGAAAAAAAAAAAAAATTAGCATTTAAAAAACCTTGCAAATTCACTGAAAAAACCATGGGTTTCACTCACGTTATAGTTAGGAATTAGCATTTAAAAAACCTTGCAAATTCACTGAAAAAACCATGGGTTTCACACACGTTATAGTTAGGAATTAGCATTTAAAAAACCTTGCAAATTCACTGAAAAAACCATGGGTTTCACACACGTTATAGTTAGGAATTAGCATTTAAAAAACCTTGCAAATTCACTGAAAAAACCATGGGTTTCACACACGTTATAGTTAGGAATTAGCATTTAAAAAACCTTGCAAATTCAGTGAAAAAACCATAGGTTTCACACATGTTATAGTTAGCTGGACATTTCACTCGTAAAAAACCAATGAAATTCCCCCGTTATAGTTAGTTCAGCTAACTATAACTCGCGCGCCCGCAATGCACTACTGATGACGTCACATATTACATCACTCATGACATGGTCAGTGACATCACTCATGACATCACTGATGACATCTCAAATGACATCACTGATGACATTATCCTTGTGACAGAGTGGTAGACCTCCTCTCACCCTAATATAACCTTTGATACAAACATTCAAAAATAGAGACTGACAATTTTCAAAAAAATGGACATACCAATAACAGTTACAACAACCTATTCAGTAATTCTAAGATCCACATACACATCCACTCATCCACCAACAATCCTATACAGTCACTCATACATGTACTCACACATCATATGTACTCATACACCTAAACATCCTGTAACACAATGCCACTCATCCATAGAGTTACTCACACACATAGTCACTCATGCTAATAAAGAATCAAACATCCATTTACTTGCATATACAGTTATACACACACCACCACACTTACTTTTACAGAAACTTACACATACTTAGTCTTTTAAACAATCACTTATAGAAACACATACTTATTCATACAGAAAGTCTACCAATCTCTCACTCTCACATATACTCACTTATAAACACCAATAGTCACATATACTAGTTTAAAACATATGTAGTTACTTATGAAGACACTATTGAGACAGTCATTCACTCACTAACACACCCATGCACACACTCATCCACCCATACAGTCCTGCACACATGCTGTCTTCAACACATACAAACAGTGAGTCACTCATTCATGCATCTATGCACTACGTAATACCCCCCACCGCACCATGAAGACACTCAGACACTCATACTGATACTCAAAAAACCAACTAATAACCTATATAGACACTCATGTAGCTACTCACCAACCCATGCAGCCACTTATATACAAAGTGAGAGACTGATACAGGTATTTACACATTTAAACATTACTCACTTAGCCATGTATTCAAAAAGATACACTTAATCAGTCAGTAATACAATCAATTTTTCAAAAACAAATCATCAATTTAGACACTTATATACTCATTTATTCTTCCATCGACCTTGAGATATACATATATTAAACATATTTAATTTTCAGAAAAACACACATTCACTGGATGATGTCATCAGTGATGTCATTTGAGATGTCATCAGTGATGTCATGAGTGATGTCACTGACCATGTCATGAGTGATGTAATATGTGACGTCATCAGTAGTGCATTGCGGGCGCGCGAGTTATAGTTAGCTGAACTAACTATAACGGGGGAATTTCATTGGTTTTTTACGAGTGAAATGTCCAGCTAACTATAACATGTGTGAAACCTATGGTTTTTTCACTGAATTTGCAAGGTTTTTTAAATGCTAATTCCTAACTATAACGTGTGTGAAACCCATGGTTTTTTCAGTGAATATATATATATATCAGCTCAGCGGGGGAATGTCCACAAGATAAACCGCACTCAGCAACGAGAAGCTTTCCCCAAAGCTTTATTAACAGGTACGAACAGTCGATATCACCAGAAAATTATTAAGGCATCAGGCCGCAGTCCGACGCATTTCGAGTTGCCTCTTCTTCCAAGGAAATGCAGCCTTCAAGCGCTTAAATGACTCCGCCTCTTAAGTAGTGCTTCTATCGCCTGCCGAAATCGGCACACTGTATGTATGGCGTTGCATTATGGGAGACAGAGTCATAAATAATGTCCACAGATGGAAGCGCTTGTGATTACTTGCCGATAGAAAGCTCCACATGAGCCCCAGTGAACTCGACTGTTCTTAATCCTTTACTCGTTGTTCCACAAACTGAGCCCTCTGTTCAAAAAGGCCCGTGGCCCCCCAACAAGGGGTGGTGCAGGTTCAGCGGCAGGACGGCCGCTAAATATATCAGCTCAGCGGGGAATGTCCACAAGATAAACCGCACTCAGCAACGAGAAGCTCTCCCCAAAGCTTTATTAACAGGTACGAACAGTCGATATCACCAGAAAATTATTAAGGCATCAGGCCGCAGTCCGACGCGTTTCGAGTTGCCTCTTCTTCCAAGGAAATGCAGCCTTCAAGCGCTTAAATGACTCCGCCTCTTAAGTAGTGCTTCTATCGCCTGCCGAAATCGGCACACTGTATGTATGGCATTGCATTATGGGAGACAGAATCATAAATAATCGCCAGTAGATAGTTATAGTTAGGACCGAGTTTCCATAGGAAATCTCAAAATTCTATTTTGAATAACTTTGGCGCTGGTTGATGAATCCTCGCGCAATTTTCAAAACTAATGGGGCGCTCCGTTTAGCTCCTACCCTGAAAGTCTCGGGGTGATTCGTCAAGCAGGGGCTGAGAAAAAAGGGGGGTCCCAAAACGCGTTTTCCCCATGCATTTTTCCATAGGACCTTTAGACACAGCTACAGCCCGAACGGCTGTAATTTGGCAGAGAGGTAGCCATAAGGTCAAGGAAGTGCCTTTTGCAGGTCTGGTGTAAATCTGTTCAGTATTTCCTGAGAAAATAGCATTTGAAAGCATATCAATATCTATACGCGCGCAGCGTGCGCGCACTGAGCAAGCCCTGTGCGCGCACCCTGCCGTGCGCAAGCGTAATTGTGATTGGTTGTTACATGTCAGTAAACATTCGAATCGGTCGAAATCAGGAAGTGTCGGCCGCCATTTTGTCTGTCGCACTAAAAAGGAAAGGTGGAGACCGTGAACAGGGGGCAGGGTAGGGAGTTCTAGACCCCCTAGCCATTGTCAGGGGTGCACAGTAGGACCACGAAGGGCAAAAAAAAAGATTTTAATTTTTTTTAAAACATCGCGAGGTGTGCGCACTCTACGCGAACCCGAAAAAACCTTAAAAACATCACGAGGTGCGCGCACTCAGCGCGCACCCAAAAAAAGCCTTAAAAAAAAATAGAAATAAAAATCACTTTTAAGTGTTTAGATATTAGGTGGCTCTAAAAAGAGCCCTTGTGTTCATTGAGTGTTTTTTGGTACCTACAAGTAAGTACCGATGCAGAGTCTAAAGTTCAAGAGGAAGACTCTGTTCCCTTCATCATTGAAATGTACACCGTCTCCTCTATAAATGTCTTGCATGTTGTAATGCAAGTTGTTGTGGTATATAGAACCCATACCATAGTCTCTGAGGAAAGCAGAAACAGACTTATTGACGTGCTTTCTTGCTTTGTCAATCTGCGGACAAAATTGGTTGGACCAGTTTCACTTTTGCCTTTGGCATATATTAGAATATACAAAGGCAGTTTGTGGAAAAAGTGACATCAATTGCACAAAGGTGTCCTTAATAAGTATTTCCAGACCTACCCCAGTTAAAGTGCCTAGGTCATTTCCACCACAGTGCACAATAATAAGGTTAGGCTGTGGGAGATGTAAAAAGGTTTTCACCAAAGGCATTAATTGGTGCCACTTTAACCCTCTTTGACCAATCCATTTAATGTCTACATTTGGCAAAGCAAGGTCTCTCACCATACCTCTTTTTTCTGCAAATTTTTCACTCCAGAAGACATAGCTATGACCTACAATCCACACTGTGAACATCTTTCAAGGAGAACAGGATGCACTCAGGAAGTGTCTTTCAGTAGAATGGCAATATGAAAAGAAAGACAGTTGAAAAATGGAGGCATACATACTTTTTTTTAATAAAAAGAATTTATTGGCTGTTTCAAACCATTCAACACTAAAAACTAGGCTGTATGTTTACATTTTAAAAAGCATGTTTTGGATTGGTTCAGAAAAATGTGTTCCCACTGAACATTACTTTGGATTTGCTGTTAGGTTTGAAAAGTCAAGCACGCTTGCTCTTTGGATTTGAAACATTGTCTGCTGAACTTCTGACCTCTCTGCTCACACCTGTGTTCCATGAGCTGTTGCTATGGTAGCAGGCAGAAGTCATGTTGGGGGAAGGGATGATTTGCAAAGGGGTTGAACGTAGCAACCAATAGAAATGTGTGATTAGATTTGAAAAAATGTGGGAAGGACTGTGATTTTACATTAACATGTATATGTGGGAAAAAAGAGAGGGAAAAATTGCCATTTACTGGTTGTGGAGAGAGGAGAGAGGTGTACAGCTCTGAGATTCTGGCTCTGATAATCTGCTGTTTGAGTGCCACATTTCTTTCTCAACTAATTAATTTTAAAGGTGAGTTATGAGTTTGAGAGGGGAAGTATGTGGTGTATTTTGATATAAAATAATAGAAATGTCATTCTTGTTTTAAAGTTGTGTTTTACATTTTGTGGTTTAGAAGATATTTAACTATCTTGAACTTGTAAGATATTATGGAGTATGTATTCACTGTAAGTTAAGGTGTAGTGGTATCAGTGAGGAATATTGTTTTGTGCCTAGAATCACATCATGAGTCTGTCTGCACACAGGATTTGTTGACAGAGATTTAATTCGTGTTGCTTTTGTTCTGATAGCCTTGCACTCGCAGAAAAGGGGTAGTTTGTTATCTTAAAGTGTGATGGTTAGCATTCAGCAGAAATCATTTACTGACCAATGAGAGGCAAATGCAAACACATTTGAAAATAGTATGGTACATTTTCCTACCACTTTAAAAGTTGTGTTTTACATTTTATGTTAAGGAAGATATTTAAGTGGCTTGAACATGTTATATATTATGGAGTATGTCTTCATTATAAGTTAATGTGTACTGGTATCACCCAGGAATACTGTTTTCTACCTAGAATCATACCATGAGACAGTGAGCACACAGGAAATGTAAACAGAGATTTGATTCGGGTTGGTCTTGCTCTATTACTCTTGCACTCGCAGGAAAGGGGCAGCTTGTTTTTTGTAATACATGGTGATGGCCTCAAGGAGCTGTTAGGCCATGTGCTCCTTTCTGCCTGTCTAAAGTAGAAGGAACATGTGTCAGGCTGTTACAGTAATTATCACTAGCTCTACCACAGTAGTAAATGTGCTTTGAAATTGCCAAAGGAAATATCGCTTTCTGCCTAGAATCAGACCATGAGTCTGTGTGCACACAGGAATTGTTGTCAGCGTTTTAATTTGTGTTGCTGTTGTTCTGTAAAACTTGCACATTCAGGAAAGGCCCATCTTGTTTTCTTCCAATGTGTTGGTTAGCACTCAGCAGAAATCAGTATCTCAAAAATGTGAGGCAAATGCAAACACAATTGAAAACTTGCACATTCAGGAAAGGCCCAGCAAATTTTCTAAAAATGTGTTGGTTAGCACTCAGCAGAAATCAGTATCACAAAAATGTGAGGCAAATGCAAACACATTTGAAAATAGCATGGTAGATTTTTTATCAATTCTTGCAATGGCTGAGGTGGTTTCTACATGTTGAAAACTCCAATTAACCCTTACTACACATGTACTCTTACACACATGTATGTACTCTTCATGCAGTTGTGGGAGTCTCCAAGCAGATCTCTCTTGCAGCTGACAATACACAGTCTCCAGAAACACACTCTTTGCACACACGCAGCAGCTTCTCCTACACTCCCATGCGTAATAGGCAGCTCAGTGTGGTGTTTCAGATAGCAGTGTGTAATGCAAACAGATTCAACGTCACCAAGGCTCATTTCCTTTGCTCTAGTCTAATTGTGGTAAATATTTAAATTACCTGTACTATTTTTTATGCGGTAAAGTCTAGTAAGAATAACTCAGTCAAATAAGAGGCAGAATCCGTGGTATTAGAGGTTCTAAAAAGGACTTTATTCCTTACAAAGGAATTATAGTTCGAACCAGGCAATCATATTCCATCACCACGAAGGTTCAGGAAGGGATCAGCAATACATTATTGACAAGTAACAATATTTATATGAAAAGCATTGCATTAGGACAGATGCAGGAGGCGTAACAGCTGATAATACAGATAAGAATACACATACGTAATGAAAATAGGCGTATACTAGAAACGTCATTTAAAATGATGTCACAAGTGGGTGGATCCATAAGAGGATCCTGCAGTGTCAGCAGAAATATTTGACAGAGATGCGCGCGCAGCCGCATGACGTGTGATTGATGTACAACTAGAGGGTGAAGGGAACTTGACATTTGGCCCTACATGTGGAGACAGAAGTCTGGGGTGTCAGGACAACCTAGTCCTAAATCATATCTAATATCTTGTGTTTAAGGAACTATATTATCTGGAAGGAAGGGTCTTCTCGGACAGATCCTATTCTGTACTGACTGTTAGTGCGTGTACAAGCGTCTATGTGTCTACATGCGATGCGAGGGGGCAGGAATCTTCCATAGTAACAGGGGCTATGAATTACTTGCAAAAAGACAGCGAGGCCGGGCCCTTTGCTCGGTAGCTGGAAGGATGTTTACCTAAACTACTGGACAGGAATGCATTGGATGAAGAGCGGAGCAGATAACTTGAAGGCTGAATACAGTTTTTGGCAGGCAACAGGCCGCGTCAGGCACCGTTAGCCGCGCAGGGAATAAGACAAAGTTCATGGATACGGATGCAGGTCCAAGCTGGAGCATTTCAGAGGCAGAAGCAGGGAAAGGCTTGATGGCAGAATTCAGGGCCTACTCGCCTGAACTACAAAACTAGAAAAGTGAACCACATAAAGTCGATGGCCTTTCATACTTAGGAATGGAATATTCGACCCATTCATGGCGGATCTGGAAGAGGGCATGTTGACGTTGGACGCACATGTATTTGCGTCTTTATAGCTGGAACTGGAGGGAACATACATGTACTTATAGCATGTACATGGAGCCGTTGGGGTCTAAGATAGGGGACACAATTGACCATAAAAATTCATATTTCCACATTCCCTCCTTGTCCCCTACGGACCCTCATGAAATATCCATCTTCATCAATCCATCAATCTGTTCATATAGCATCATTTGTTCTTCTTTCTTCTTCCGGGATCTCGAATGAAAATTTGAAGGTGGGATACACGATGTGGCACATAGACCACAAATCGCTGGCCCACATTGTAGACACAAGCAGCAACTGAGTAGTATGAGAAAGCCAATACCTAGGAAGGATAGGATCCTCCATCCCCAGGCTGACAACACGCTCCAGAACCAACCGGACCAAGTCCAGGTGCCTGGATTCTGGTGTATCTGGCTTACGATCTTATGAAGTCGAGTTATGGCTTTATATACTGACGGCGCGTTTTCTGGTATGAAAACACAGCAACTTGATCCGATGACCCTACAGGCTCCGCCCCTATCGGCCAGGATGACGTCAAGGACAAGACGATTTTGAAGAACAACAATCCGCATTGCAGACTGCTCCTCTGTTAAGTTGCCTAAGGCGGAAGTAGTTTCATTCACTACTGCTTCAAGGGTTCTAGTTAATCTACGTATCAACTTACTATTAGTGACTGTACCTATGTAGGGAAAGAAACCTTTATTGAAATCTGTGTATTTCTCCCATGCTGTTTCAGTGTAGTCGACAATCGGGAGATCTCTCTGCTGTCTATTGTGTACTAAATGGGTGTTCCTATGATAATCAGGCGGGGCTAGGAAAACAGGTGGCAGAAGGAATGCAATGTAACAGGTACCATCCCAATCTAGGGGTAGGCGTATGTATGCGGTGTGACCACAGATGAAGTAGGAGTGACGGGAAGCTCTAAAGGTAGATTTGCCTTTATCACTGAATTCTATTACAGTGGTACATTTACTATGGCCCATGTGTATTGAACCATTCTTTCTTACACATAATTCGCCTCTAACTGGAAATACTGACATAGCGGGCAAGATCGGTGTAGCTTCGGATTCAATATTCAGGATCATAAGATTAAGTGTAAAGTTACCTAATCCATATACTTCATTTTCTAGATCAGTTCCTGTTCTTTTGGGAAGTCCCTCCTTGTTAGGGTAGCAGACTTTAAGTAAAACTAGGTTCAGGTTTCCCCAAACCCAGTTGTCTTGATAAACTACTGAATTTGAATCTAGGGAATTAATCAAACTAAACCATGCTCCACAGGAGCCATTGTGTGTGAACGGATACGGAAAGAGAGGCAGAACTCCCTTGTATTTCTGATAGGGAGGGAGTCGGCCACATATCCAACAATTTGTAGCATTGCTGGTCTGATGAGAATGATGTAGCATACTAATGAATGTGTTGTTGCGCAGCGCAAATCTATAGGACAACTCATGTGGGGGTAATTCGCTAAAAGAGTGTTCGGCAGTAGCATTGGAAGCATGCTTGGAGATAGGGTAATACATGTGTAATAATATACCGGAGATAATAATCAGAAGACTTAGAAAAAACATAATTAACAATGTCACTATGCAGTGACTACGAAGTGATTTACAGTACGCATGTGTCCTGAGCTGTTTCTGTCCATTTTTCTCTCTATTTCGGTCTAGAGGATACATGTCAGAGACAAATTCAACCGATTCACCTTGGAGAGGACTTAAACAATCAAATTGTCTGACTTGCTAGACCTTAGTTTCAGTTGATAGTTTTCACTCTTGGTTTTTTCAACCAGGGGTAGTTTTGAATCAGTCTGTGAGGGAATGCAGGGCTGAGGGTTCACGTCGGACGATAGTCCATAACATTTTTTGATGTGGCTCGAGTGCAACCACCCTTTACATCCCTCAATCTTCACGGCTGTCCTTGTGGTCAATAAGACGAGCTTCGGCGACTGCCACCGAGGCTCCAGCTGGCTCCTCCTGTCAAAATTCCTCACAAACACGAGGTCCCCCGGAACCACGTCGTGGGGCTTCACCTCAGTGTTGTCGGGAAAAGCTGCAGCTACCTGTGAACGACAAGATTGTAGTGCAGACATCAAGGAAGCCAGGTAATGTGTCAGCATATTACAGTCAACATCAGTGTTTTTACGAGGTATAGGCGTCCCCCACATATTTGGTGGTCTGCCGAAGACCACCTCATACGGGGATAGCCCTGTTCGAGAATGTGCTACCATTCTCATGTAAAAGAGCGCAACTGGTAAGGCTACTATCCAGTCGACACCTTTTTCTCTACATACTTTGGACAGTCTAATTTTCAGAGTTTGATTATGTCGTTCCACTAGACCTGCTGCCTCGGGATGTCGGACACAGTGGAATTTCCATTGGTAGCCTAACAGAAGTGAAACATGTTTCATTAGCTCGGATGAGAACGGTTGGCCATTATCTGAGTACACGATACGGGGCAAACCATACCGTGGGAAGAATTCTCGAACTAACTGTTTGGCAGTAGTCGGGGCAGTGTAATCTGAGACGGGATACGCCTCTGTCCACCGGGAAAGAGCGCATACAACTACGAGGACATATTTGAATCCTCGACAACGTTCCATCTGGATATAATCCATCTGGAGGACTTCAAAAGGGTGATCGGGGGGTTGAAATCCACCCTGGTCTACAGGTACGCCTTTTCCTGGATTGAACTGACAACAAATCATACAGGTACGTACTTTCTGTTTAGCTGCTGCTCGCAAGTGTTTATTGAACCAAATGTGTTGAATACTGTCTAGCATAGCTTTCTCTCCTAGGTGTGCTGGACTATGTATTGTGTTAATGATGACCTGAACCATTGAGTCGGGGAGAAACCATATAGATTTTCCCTTCGTCATCCATCCTTGATCCGTTTGGATCCCTCCTAATTCAGTCCATCTCTTTATTTCTTCTGGTGTAGCATGTGTCTGTATGTCAATTACATCAAGGGTGGGATCCTTAACTGTCATGCAGTGTGTTGGTGTCGGAACTATTGTCTTTGTCGTGTCAGTTAGATGAGTCTGATTCTGAGCAGTCTGTTTAGCTGTTCTGTCAGCTAGGTCGTTACCCTGAGAAATAATGTCCGTCACTTTCGTATGGGCTTTGCACCTCATGATAGATATTGAAGTAGGCAGATGTATTGCATCTAACAGAGCTTGAATAAGGGGACCGTGCTGGATGTGGGCACCGTGAGAAGTTAAATAACCTCTTTCTCGCCAAAGTACACCGAAGTCATGAACGACTCCGAATGCATAACGTGAATCTGTGTATATATTGACTTTCTTATTTTTGGCTTGAATACAGGCTTGTGTCAGAGCGATGAGCTCTGCTGCTTGAGCTGACAAGGTATTGATACAATTTGTTTCAATAATTTCAGTATCTGTTGTGACTGCATAAGCGGCCACTAACTCTCCTGTATTTGTTCTCATGCATGAACCATCTACATATAATGTCAGGTCTGGATCTGATAATGGGATATCTGTCAAGTCTTGTCTGGGTTTCGTCGTAATAGTAATAACTTCAATGCAATCATGTGCCAATGGGTCTGTTCCATTTAATGGCAAAAGTGTGGCAGGATTTAAAGTACTACAACGTCTGATTTCTATGTGTGGCTGGAATAATGTTAATTCGTAACCCGTCAGTCTTGCTATAGTCAAGTGTTGCGTTTGGGTCCGGTTCAGGAGAACCTCTACTGCGTGTGGTACTTGTACTGTCAATTGATGTCCTAATACTATGGCATCGCTTTGTCTGATTGCTAAAGCTGTTGCTGCGACTGATTTCAGGCACGCAGGAAGAGCCTGAGCTACGGGATCTAATGTACTAGAAAAATAAGCACATGGCTTGTGTGATCCTGCTTGTTCCTGCGTGAGTACTGACAAAGCAGTACCTTCACGTTCTGTAACAAAAAGTGTAAAACGTTTGCTGTAACATGGCGTTGCTAAAACACGTGCTTGGCATAAAGCTTTCTTTAAGTTTTCAAAAGCTTGTGTATGTTCCTGAGTCCAAGGGAGGACAGTCGATGTCGCTGCCTCCTGTGTTGTCAACTGAATGAGTGGTTTAGCTAAAAATGCATATTGGGGGATCCACTGCCTACAGTACGAAGTGAGGCCTATGAAGGCCCGTACCTCCTTTTGTGTCTTGGGTGGTGGCATGTTTACAATTAACTGGATGCGATCAGGTGTGAGCTGTCTCCCCCATTTGGACAGCAAGTGCCCTAGGTACACAACTTGCTGGACACAGAATTGTAGTTTCGAAGGGGACACTTTGTGCCCCTTGTCGGCTAAGAAATGTAAAACCGTCAGTGATGCTTTTTCACATGCTTTTTCACATTCAGGTTCGCTTCGTGCGGTGATCAGCAGATCATCGACGTATTGAAGCAGGGCAGTGTTAGCTGGCATGTGAATACTGTCAAGTTCTCTTTTCAGTGCTTGGCTATAGATGCTGGGGCTTTCTGTGAATCCTTGAGGTGCGCGTGTGAATTTAAAACTTCGTCCATTTAAACTGAATCCGAACAAATATTGGCTTTCCGGATCGATTGGGACGCTACAGTAAAGAATGTTGCTTCTGAATCTATGGCCGTTAATAATGAAGAGATATCTGGGACCACGGGGTATTGTGGTACAATGCATTTATTTAATTCTCGCAGATCAATAACTAATCGATATACTGGTGGTGCTTTTGGATCAGTTCGTTTAAGAATCGGTATTATCGGGGAATTACATACATTGGAGTCAGTTTCTACAACCACTCCCTGTGCGATGAGCTCGTCAATGATTTGCAGTAAAGCCACAACAGCGTCTGGCGGTAATTTGTATTGTCGCATTCGTGGTAGTACCACTCCTGTTTTGAGTGTGACTCGATATGGTGTAATGTGCATACAACCTACATCAGTGGGGCCTTGTGCCCATAAATGTGCAGGTAGATTCTGTAACCGGTGATCCATGTCTCTAGACACGTAGTGACCCTTAAAGTCACGCAAAAAGAGTCACACTCCTTCCGGAGAACAACATATTACAGCTCCTAGAGCCTTCAATGTTTTTATACCTAACAAGTTTTCTGGACATGATTTCGTAAGCAATAGATCTGTAGTCCGTGTTAATGGACCGACTGTAAGTGCAAGTGGTTGTGATACTTCGTTAATAGTGGGCTTTCCTGAAAAACCAAGGGAAATATTTTGTGAGCCTGAGAGGGGTGCCCCTGGGACTTCGCTGTGACTGATAGTGGTTCTGCTTGCCCCTGTATCGAGTAGAAACTTTCTGTCTTTCCCTAATACTTGACTCTGTACGTAAGGACCCTCTTGATCTACGGGAACCTCGATAAGGGGTAGGCCAACTTCCCTCTCTAGGCTATTTCATGTGTAGCGTTGATACTCTGGATAGTCATTTTGTGCATACTGGTACATTTGTTGTGTCGTGTTTTGTGTTGCAGCAATAGGCTGTGGCTGTTGTTGTGGTTCGGTCTGTTGTGCAGCTGGCAAAGGCTGTATATTCTGAGGTACTTGTTGTTGGATCTGATCCTGTCTAGGCGGACGTGGTCTCTCTTTTGTTATACCCGTAGAGATATTATGTTTCAAAACTGCGCAATCGTGTATATAATGACCTGGCTGTTTACAATAGTTGCATGTCCCTCTAACAGGACCTACTGAATCATTGGACTGTGTCATACCCTTTTTATGACCGTCAGCTGGAACTGACTGAGCAACAAGCATTTTCATTTTCGTGTCTTTCATACGTTTTTGTTCATGTTCTTGTTCTTCTCTAATTCTATTGTGGTGATATTGTAACATTTGTAACATCTGTGACGGTGTGTTACCTTGCCAAGTACTCTCGAATTTTAATACTCTACTCTTAACTTGGGGCAGGGAATTTTCAACTAATTTTGTCACAAACAGATGTGGATACGACTCACTACTTGCTTTTATGCCACTATTAATACCAAAACATTTTTCAAATCGGGAATAGAAATCGCTAGTGTCTTCATCTTGTTTTTGTTTACAGGCTGAGATTGCACCCCAATCTTCCTTTTTCGTAGTTAATAAACGTGGTAGTACCTGCACTAATAATCCTGGTAATGCTGTAGTCCTTTCCCCAAGCCCTGAACCTGCAGCTCGGGCCTTTTCTTCGTTTTCTAATGCTGTCCAATCTATCTTTTGGTCTCCCACCTCCCATTCCTTTTCTTTGAGTTTCTCGTAAATACCGACGGGTAATAGGACTTTTAATATTTTCATAATGTCCGGGTAAGTATACTCTCCCATGAGTAACATGTCTTTTATCTCACGGTGGAAACCTGCTGGGTCTTTGTCATGGCTAGGTACTACTTTCTTCATCTCTAATAATTCAATTTTAGTTATGGGCGCGTACACAAACACGCGTTTAAAATTATTGTCCTCACCTCTTATTGGGTGTACTTCGCGTAAGGGATTCTGTCGGTCTATGTGATACGTTTTTCTTTCCAACTTGGGGGGAACTGAAACATGTTCTGGGCATACGAAGACAATGTACTGATGTCGATATTCTAGAATTTCTTTAATTAAATCAGTACCTGAACCTCTCCATTTATTCATGAGTAATTCTATCAGTATATCAGGTAGGGGACCAGGATCGGAGTGTTGGCTTCTATATAATATAAGGAGGTGTTGTATCATGTATATACCAGCTAAACGCTGTTCGTCTGGGGTAAGATTCAAAAACGTGTGTGCCACCGCATCATCACTATATTTTTCAGAACTGTCAGCCCATTGTACCGCTGACCTGGCTAATTCTTGTTCATCCATAGAATCGAGCATATGATACCCCCTTCGATCTCGGAGTAATTTATCAGCAGCCTGGAATAAGTGTTCAGGGGACTTAGTATTTAACATAGGAGCTTGAAAATGTCTGCTATATTCTGGACGTATCGGACGTGTCAGGTCATTAAAGTATCTGGTATTGTTACAAAGTCTTCCCCTACCTACATAGGCTATCGTTTCTAATTGTCCTGTGGGCATTTCTGATTCTTCCTCCTCCTCTCCCTCTGATTCAGTTTTGTCTGCCTCCATTCTGGCTTTATGTGTTCGTTCTACTTCTTTGCGGATCTTTCGGCACATAGCTGCTATACATGTCTGTTTATCATGTTTTCCCTCGGATATATTCTGACCCCATCGGGTAAGTACTTGCATTTCATCCTGGTCTACCTCGGACCTATCTCTGTCTCTGATCAAGCAGTTTATGAAGAAACGTAACAGTTGTCTCTGTATATCCGCTTTCTGGTATTCCATGGCTTCGTCAATACTTTCAGGGCCTTGCCCTGTTTGGACAAAGCGATATATATTGTCTAAATGTTTAATCATTCCTGGTAGCGTCGTTAAATATAGTGAAGCCCGTCGTATACGTAGTGATGATATCAGCATTCTATCATTTTTTCCCGGGCACTGGATCATATCTACAATCTACAAGATGTTCCTTAAACATGTCGGACGTTGCTATTTGGGGTGTACGTTGGTTTGCTAAATCTCTAAGAGACGATTTACTTCGTGATGGTGGCGTGGCAAAAATTGCTGTCGCACCTTCTGAGGTGCTAGGCACAAAAGGATTTGTGGGGTGTAAGGTAGAGACTGTGGATGCAGGAAAAGCGGTGGAAACAGATGGACCTGTGGGATTGTGCGGAGGAGTTTGTTGTTGCGGATGTGGGGGCGGATGATCTCGGCGTTGAGCACCATCGACAGGTGGCGTGTGTGGTGGACCATTAACATATTCTGGAGCTACATGGTCTAAATAGGAGGAAAGGAAAATATCTTTTGCGGTCTTGGGATGTGCTTTAATCAGGAGTAATGGGGTTGGCAAATCTTTCGGTACTTCCGGGGTGGCCTTAGGTAAACCTTCGGCCAAAAGAGGATACATACCATTCATAAGAGTGTTTCGTTGTCTGTCTACTTGTTCTGTTTTTACTCGGATACCTTCCTCAACTAATACGTTTTCTCGGGCTCTATTTGAGTTCTCCCTACTTTTCTCTTCCAGTCTGAGCGCTTTCTCTGTGCGCCTATGCGATTCTTTACGCCATAACTCAATAGCATCTTTCTGTGACTGTCTGGCTTTCTTTTTCCATAATTCTTCTTCTACTCTCATGATGCAATCTGCATCCCATGTCCCAGCTGCGGGCCACCTCTGACTTTCTGCTAGATCCTTGGTGTAGTCCACCCATAAGTCAAGATATAATACGGCATCTAGGCCATGTTTATGATACATAAAATACCCTGGAGTGTCCCTAGGTGGAATGGGAACAGCTTCTTCGAGTACTCCTTTTCTAGTTTTGATCTGTCTTAATTTTGAAAAGAACGGCATCTTTAAACCTTGCTACTTGATTCTTACTTGAACCGGACTTGAATACAATGAATACAATAAACACGATAATAAACACTCATTCATACCACAATTTTTGAACACCGTAAAACATTTAACATTTAACTTTTAACGAACAATGATAATTAGAAGAAAACTAGTTACTGACATAATACTAATACTAGATAATACTGAATTATATACATGAACATACTGGATATACTGCTAAACAGTACAGATACACTGCTAAAACAGTGCAGACCGGATCTGTGTACCCAAACCCGTCAGGACCGGCACAAATTAATGTGCACGTCTAACTGCCTCCCCAGCAACGGTACTCACCGGGTAGCACGGAACGGAAGGCCTCGGAACTGAACTGAACTGGACCGGACTGGACTCGACTGGACTCGACTCGACTCGGAACTTCGGAACCTGGTGGGCCTCTGTATACCTCGGATCTTGCTCTCTCAGCTAGGCTCTGGTCGGGATACTTCGCACTTCTCACCGCCTCGTCTGGGTGTTGATCGCAGCCTCAGTCACCCCCGCTTGGCCGGAGGGAGATACAGGAAATCCTGCGGGTACGCGTTTTTTTTTGTCCGTCCAGCTGTGGCAGGAGACCGGGCCTGCAACGCACCTCCGGCGCGTGAGATGAGAAAGTGTCCCTATTCGGGCGCCAATTTATGTGGTAAATATTTAAATTACCTGTACTATTTTTTATGCGGTAAAGTCTAGTAAGAATAACTCAGTCAAATAAGAGGCAGAATCCGTGGTATTAGAGGTTCTAAAAAGGACTTTATTCCTTACAAAGGAATTATAGTTCGAACCAGGCAATCATATTCCATCACCACGAAGGTTCAGGAAGGGATCAGCAATACATTATTGACAAGTAACAATATTTATATGAAAAGCATTGCATTAGGACAGATGCAGGAGGCGTAACAGCTGATAATACAGATAAGAATACACATACGTAATGAAAATAGGCGTATACTAGAAACGTCATTTAAAATGATGTCACAAGTGGGTGGATCCATAAGAGGATCCTGCAGTGTCAGCAGAAATATTTGACAGAGATGCGCGCGCAGCCGCATGACGTGTGATTGACGTACAACTAGAGGGTGAAGGGAACTTGACATTTGGCCCTACATGTGGAGACAGAAGTCTGGGGTGTCAGGACAACCTAGTCCTAAATCATATCTAATATCTTGTGTTTAAGGAACTATATTATCTGGAAGGAAGGGTCTTCTCGGACAGATCCTATTCTGTACTGACTGTTAGTGCGTGTACAAACGTCTATGTGTCTACATGCGATGCGAGGGGGCAGGAATCTTCCATAGTAACAGGGGCTATGAATTACTTGCAAAAAGACAGCGAGGCCGGGCCCTTTGCTCGGTAGCTGGAAGGATGTTTACCTAAACTACTGGACAGGAATGCATTGGATGAAGAGCGGAGCAGATAACTTGAAGGCTGAATACAGTTTTTGGCAGGCAACAGGCCGCGTCAGGCACCGTTAGCCGCGCAGGGAATAAGACAAAGTTCATGGATACGGATGCAGGTCCAAGCTGGAGCATTTCAGAGGCAGAAGCAGGGAAAGGCTTGATGGCAGAATTCAGGGCCTACTCGCCTGAACTACAAAACTAGAAAAGTGAACCACATAAAGTCGATGGCCTTTCATACTTAGGAATGGAATATTCGACCCATTCATGGCGGATCTGGAAGAGGGCATGTTGACGTTGGACGCACATGTATTTGCGTCTTTATAGCTGGAACTGGAGGGAACATACATGTACTTATAGCATGTACATGGAGCCGTTGGGGTCTAAGATAGGGGACACAATTGACCATAAAAATTCATATTTCCACATAATCAGTCACCCTCTAACACATGGTCATGGTCTCAAGGAGCTGTTAGGACATGTGCTCCTTTCTGCCTGTCTAAACTAGAAGGAACATGTGTCAGGCTGTTACAGTAATCATCACTTGCTCTACCACAGTATTAAATGTGCTTTCAAATTGCCAAAGGAAATATCACTTTCTGCCTAGAATCAGACCATGAGTCTGTGTGCACACAGGAATTGTTGTCAGCGTTTTAATTTGTGTTGCTGTTGTTCTGTAAAACTTGCACATTCAGGAAAGGCCCATCTTGTTTTCTTCCAATGTGTTGGTTAGCACTCAGCAGAAATCAGTATCTCAAAAATGTGAGGCAAATGCAAACACATTTGAAAATAGCAATGGTAGATTTTTCATCAATTCTTGCAATGGCTGAGGTGGTTTCTACATGTTGAAAACTCCAATTAACCCTTACCACACATGTACTCTTACACACATGTCTGTACTCTTCATGCAGCTGTGGGAGTCTCTATGCAGATCTCTCTTGTAGCTGACAATACACAGTCTCCAGAAACACACTCTTTGCACACATGCAGCAACTTCTGCTACACTCCCATGCGTAATAGTCAGCTCAGTGTGGTGTTTCAGATAGCAGTGTGTAACGCAAACAGATTCAACGTCACCAAGGCTCATTTCCTTTGCTCTAGTCTAATCAGTCACCCTCTAACACATGGTCATGGTCTCAAGGAGCTGTTAGGACATGTGCTCCTTTCTACTTCTTTAAAATATAACAAAAATGTGTCAGGCTGTCACAGTAATTATCATTTGCTCCTCAACAGAAGTAAATGTGCATTCAAATTGCCAACCAAATATCTTTTTCTGCCTAGAATCACACCATGAGTCTGTGTGCACACAGGAATTGTTGTCAGAGATTTAATTCATGTTTCTTCTATTTTGTAAGAGTTTGACTCGTAGGAAAGGATCAGCTCATGTGATAGGATTTGAAAAGTTGAAAAAAAAAATTGTAATGAATTTAAATTACATAAAGGCATTTTTTTTTAGTTTTTTGCAGGTATTGCTGAGCAACAGTGAAAAAATATAAAGATGCCTATAAAGTCAAGAAAAAGAAAAGAAAAGAAATAAAAACTATATTTGAAGACGACTGATAAAAAAAAAATAGGAGGCGAAGCATGTGTTGGAAAACAGAAAAAGTCTTCTGGTAAGCAAACTAAAGAATTTTTAAAAAATATCTTCCAAAAAAAAAAAAAGGATTGAAAGATACATTCAAACAGTGTTTCAAATACAAAACAACAACAGAGTCGACAGCAAAAACAAAATGCTAATATAGACTCAGAAGTTAGGAAGAGTGACTTAACGGAAAATAGATTTTAAAAACATTCGCCGAAAAATGTTTCAGAGAAGAGTGATGTTAAATTTGCTGAAGGATGTGAAAAAATATAAGAAAAAAACCAAATTTTATAAGAAAAAGAAATTAATTGAAAGTATTGCTACCAAGGCATTAGAAATAAAAAAAAAACTATTCATTTTAATTTTGAACAGGATGCGTAGATTAGATAAATTAGTGAATGCAATGAAGTCACAAAGCAAAAGGAAAAGAGAAGTAAAAAAAAAAAACTTTTGTAAAGTGTTCTTAGGAGAATGGAAGCATAGTTCAAGTACTGAACCATTTTTTAATGAAGAGAGTTATCTTCAAAGTAATAGTTTGTTGCATGCAGTTGACACCAATGGTAGAGCTTATGAAGTTAAGGATGGTTGTGTAATGGAAAAGGAGAAAATGGTTCCAAGAAATGAGGAACAAGTGATGGCTGATGAGGTTATGGGAAGACATCCTAAAGCCCCAGTGTACACTTGGAATTGTAGTAGTATTTGTACTGTGCATCAGGAATCTATTGATAAATTACGTGACTTTCTAAGAGAATATAGTAAAAAGAGTGTTAAACAGAAGATTAAGGTGCTTCAAAGACTAGATCCATGCAGAGTGAGAGAGAATACTGGTTTGCAAGGACATTCTCTGACTTGTCTATCTAGGATAGTGTGTCAAAGTGTTTTTCACCATTTTAGGATGCTGGCTGTTCATCATACTGAAATGAGAAAGTTTGTGAGAACATTGTATTTTGCTAAAAGTCCAGCACTAAAGTTAAATGAGTTGAATAATGCTCTGTTCTGTGGATCTGTATCAGATGTAGTGAATGTTACTGATGAGATTCAGTTTTGTTACTTTGGTCCAGAGCAAGAAAGTGTAGAAAATGACACAGTGATTGATGAAAATGTGGAAGAGAATGTAGAACTCACTGTTAGTAAAAATTTTGAGGATGAAATGACAAAATTTACTATCATCTCTAATGAAAGACCAAATATTACTTGTATTAGTTGCCGGAGAAGCCGTTACAAAATTAAAACAAGGAATGTTGATCTGTATAAAAAAAGTGAAAATGAAGATAATTATAAGTGGAAAGATTTTGCAACATATATATTTCTGGAAAATTGTTTTGATTTGGGTGAAGATCAGCGTATTTGTAAATACTTTTATAACAAGTTAGAAGAAAATAGAATGCCAGCTAGAGCTGTACATAATAATTTAGAATTGGTTGATATTCCTCCAGAACTTTCTGATTTAAATACGTATGAGTCTATACTCATTCAATGTGTCCATCCGTTTCAGACCATAGTGCGTATGGAGCCAAAAACTGGTAAATTACCTCCTTCGGATTTACAAAGAGGTTTAAAAGGAAGAGTTGTCTATTTGCCATTGGATTTGAAAAAAAATATGGAAACAATTGATGCAGATACTTTGGAAACTGAACCATTAGTTATTCTGGTTAATGGTGTACCTACAAAGAATAAGAAAATTTGGCAGGAGCTGGTGGATGTACAAAAAGTACAAAGAGCAAATTTGTATTTGAAAAAAAATAATATATGGTATGAAGCCATTTATATGGATGAAGATGAAGAAGAAATACTAGAAGACACAGGAATACCAACTGGGCAACTTGAAAAAGTGGATAAGTCAAAAGAAGAAGAAATTTATGAACATTTCAGCATACATCCTCTACATTCTAAAGAAGTTATGGGAAACGCTATTGATCTGTGTCAGATGAAGAAAGCACAAGGAACTCCCGTGAGTATATGGGAGGAGAGCTTGGAAGCTCGTTGTTTTCCCCAGCTGTTTCCTACAGGAGGAGGACGATATGATGAACGTCCAGTACAGATTCCTGCTTCTGAGTATCGGACTACAAGACTATATGCAGAAGATCCGAGATTTCGTCAAAGTATTCCTTATTTGTTCCATCTTTTATTTGAAAGTGACTTGTCAGCACTATCTTATGCAGTAAATCACATTTTGAAAACTGGAGTACATCTACGTAATGTGACTGCAAAGGATTTTATGAACAAAGTGCAACAGCGAGATGATCATTTGGAATCTCAATTGATCAATTTGATGGCTTGTCAGCGTGGGACGAATGAATATTGGTACCGACGCCATGGAGAATTGAAATGTATGTTACGGAATTTAGGACCTCTTACATGGTTCCTTACCCTAAGCTGTGCTGAGTACGCTTGGGATGATCTTCTGGATTTTCTTCGAGAGGCAAATTCAAATATTGAAAACATCCAATACAAGACAGCAGGAGAATTGTGCTCATTGGATCCGGTTAATGTTTGCAGATATTTCAATCATAGATTTGAGGCTATGATGTCCTTCATCTGCAATAAAAAAAATCCACCTCTTGGAGAAGTTGTGGATTTCTTTTGGAGAAAAGAGTACCAAGCCAGAGGTGCTCCTCATATTCATATGCTGTTGTGGATCAAGGATGCTCCAAAATTTGGAACAGATTCTGATGATGCAGTTTTAAGTTTCATCGAAGGATATGCAACATGTGCTATACCTAAAAGTACAGAAGAGAAAAATTTAAAAGAGCAAGTTTTACGTTTCCAAAGTCATCGGTGTGGAAAATACTGTCGACGAAAGTACAAGAGTAAGATAAATTCTACACAAAATGTCGATTAGGATTTCCACGACCTGTTCTTTCAAAAGGAAGAGTAAACAGTTTTATGTCAGCTGTGCGACATACTATTAGAAGAAAATCGCCTAAAAATACCTACAATCTAAGAAGAAAAGAAGAGTCAAAATATATAAATGATTACAACCCAGTCATTTTATCCATGTGGAATGCTAACATGGATATACAGTATGTGGCTGACAATTCTATTGCTGTTGCTCGCTATGTCACATCTTACATCACTAAATCTGAGAAAACGGAATTGAAAGAAATGTGGGAAGAGATTTCTCACGAGAAGACTGTCAGTAAGAAGCTATACAGTTTCAGTTTAAAGATGTTATCGCATCGAGAAATTGGATCCTACGAATGCTCAGATAGGTTATCATCTGCAAGTCTGTACTCAAAATCCAGAAGAATAATTTGGGCAAGTTTAGGTCTTGCAGAAATGCGAAATCGGGTACTGAAATCTATTCGAGAAATTGAATATTTAGCAGAGTACGAACCAGAAAGTACAGACATTTTAAGAACAAACATGTTGGACACATATTATCCACAAAGAAGTCATCACCTTGAGAACATGTGTCTCTATGAAGTGCTGCAGAACTTTATTTTTAAACGGAATGTCACAGAAGATATCAACAATGGAAAATATAAAGTCATTGGTGAGGAAGGATGTTTGGTGAAGCAAACAAAAGGAAGTTTGATAAATCACCGGAAGCTGAGTTGCGACACTCCTGATAAAAAGGAATTTTACTACTTGGCACTTTTGCAGCTGTTTAAACCATGGCGTTCAGAGGACGAACTACTTGGAGAATTTCAGAGCTATGAAGATTCCTTCAATGCTAGCAAAGACAGCATCGAATGCAGTACTTTCACAACTTATGTTCAAATGTTAAATGAAGAAATTGAACAAGAAGCAACAATTGCAGCTGAAGTAGCTAGAGACAGTTCTCAAGACAGTCAAAGTTCTGGGACATTCAGTCAAGATCCTCTAGGACAACCGATCATCGAAAATGAAGCAGCAATAGCTATGAACGAAGTGGAAACAGCTATGAATCAAGCTCAGGAAGATTTAGTAGACTTAACATATTTGGAGGAGCAACTGAATGAAGAACAAAAACAAATTTATGAAGAAGTCAGACAAAAAATTGATCACGGATTACTACATGAAAATAAAGAGTGCTCATGCACATCTTTTGAACCAATGAGAATGTATGTAAGTGGACAAGCAGGAACTGGAAAAAGTTTCTTAATTAATGTAATTAGAAGCTACCTACAGAAGAAAATGGAATCCATTTTGTCTTGTGTTGTTACTGCTCCAACTGGGTTAGCAGCGTATAACATCAAAGGAGTTACCTTACATCGTTTGCTAATGTTACCAGTAGAGCATGAGAACAAAATACAGTACCACAAACTAGCAGGAGAAGCATGCTTGGAAGTTTCAAGAGTATTGAAGAAAATGAAAGTACTCATTATTGATGAGGTTAGCATGGTATCAAATTTAATGCTTGCCTTTGTGCATTTAAGAATGCAGCAAATTCTGAAGACAGATTTTGATGTCCTATTTGGAGGAAAACACGTCATAGTTTTTGGAGATCTTTTGCAACTTACTCCAGTTAAAGGACAACCGGTATTCCATACACTTACACATGAAGACACAAAAAAGTCATTAGGAAGTATAGGCAATGTAAATATTTGGACATATTTTGAGTATAAGGAACTCATTACCAATATGAGGCAAGCCAATGATGAGGACTATGCAAGTATTCTGAAAGATATAAGAATTGGACTACTCACAGAACATGGCAGAAAAGCATTACAGAGTCGATTGCTGAGTAATTTGTTTCCAACAGAAGAAATAGTTCCAGAGAAAATATACAAGGAAATTGCAGAAAAAAATACTGTAATCTGCTTAATGCCAACACTACATGAATGCTGTGTATTCAATCAAGAACTTTTGAAATTGGAAAATGAAGAGATCATAAAACTGGAAGCTGTGGATAAAATAGAACATGAACGAATAACTGTTATATTGACAGGCAAATTGGGTACTAAATTGGATTCTCTGGAGAATACATTTAAAAAACAGCTGGTTCGGAAAAGAATCTTTATGTGTGTATGAACTGTAGAGTAATTTTAAGACGGAATTTGGATGTAGAGAAAGGTTTCATGAATGGAGCTATGGGAAGAGTTTGGGGTTTTATTAATTACCCGAAAAAAGTTGGAATTGAATGTTTAAAAATAAAATTTGATCAGATACAGGAGGTTAAAGACATTTGTCGTTGTTCAGTTCGTTTCTTGCTTGTGATATACTTATATGTGCGTAGGAAGCAGTTTCCGTTTTCTCTAGCATATGCTGTAACTATTCACAAATCTCAAGGATTAACTGTTGATAGTGCTTTTGTAAACATTGGATCTACTGTGTTTAAAGAAGGTATGGCATATGTTGCTTTGTCACGCGTGAAAAAACTTATCTGGTTTATTCATGATAGACTTTGATGATTCAAAAGTAAGTGCTGATGCAAACTGTGTAAAGGAGTATAATAGAATAAGAAGAAGCTATGCTCCTCATTTAGGTCAGTATCCTGTGTTTGAAAAACGTGTTGTTTGTCGGAAAAGGAGATTTGAGAATATCTGTAATGAGGGTGTACAGAAGAGAAAACAAAAAGATAGTGATGTGACTGCAAGCAAAAAGAAAAAGGACAGTGTGGAAGAGGTTGTTGGTTGTCATTTTGAAAATAGCTCTGGTGTCAACTGCTACGCAAATGTAGTGCTGAATGTTGTATTTTATCTTGATTTTTTGCAAGAGCAGATAACACTAAATCATGAAAAAAGATTCTGTTCTTTGCTGAGTCTCCTCTATGAGAAGCTGAGTAATGATAAAACTAAAATAGAAAGTGCTTCTGATGTTAGAAATCTTTTAGATGGATGTTCTGGACGTACACAGTTTACACAAAATGTCCAGCAAGATGCACAGGAATTCTTGATGTATATCCTGATGGTACTGGAAGATGAAGGGGTAGAATTAGAAAATTTATTTGGTGTCTCTTATAAATGGGAACATTGTTGTGATAACTGTATGAACACAAGCAGTAGTAATGTTGATTCTGAAAGGTTCATATATTTACCATTACCAGAGAGTAAAACAGTGACTTTTAGTAAATTAGTTAAAGATGCTAATCACAACATGGAATGTTCTCAATGTAAATCAGACATGTTGTCAACGTTATTTTTAAAGAAATAGGGACAGTATGTAATTTTAATGATGCAACGTTGTAGAGCTGATGGTTCAAAATTGGACACTTTAATAAAGAAGTTTACAGGACAACAATTATCAATATCTGGAAAAACTTTTGTTGCAGTTGCAATAATTTTTCATGATGGACCTTCTATAACTTCTGGTCATTACACAGTTTATCTTAAATGTGAAAAAGGATGGACACTGTGTAATGATTCTCAATTGATTTTCAAGCAACGTTTGCCTTATGATTTACCCAATTGTTACCTAATTTTTCTGAAGCCCAAATTTTAAATACTAACATCATCATTGGAAGAAAGCATTATTAAAATTTAAAAGGATTAAAATCGGATATTTCGCTCAAAAGAGATTTTAAACTTACCATTTGGCCGTAAGGAAAGGTAAAACAAACAATTGTGGACTTCTTTGACAGATATTATTTTGGAAAATGTTCTTTTGTAACAAAGTTTACAGACTTTATTTTTTGGAAATTGTTATTCTTCTTAAAAGGTATTTTTAACATTTCTATTAAGGTATGTTTTAGTGAGGATACATTTGGGGCTTTTTTAAACAATCTTTCAGATTGTTTTTTTTTTTGCCCGCTGTTAAATGATGAATACAATTGATTTCACTATTTTCAGTGAAAATCAAAACATTCTGAAAACAGCAAAAAAAGGGCAAAAAATTGCTTTGCTAAATATGAAAAAACATGTACTGTTTAATAAAGTGTATTGTTGAATATTAATACTTGTTTTCTTTTTTTCAGAACTAGAAAGAAAATTTAGAAGATGTTATTCAGTTATCTTTGCAATTAAATAAAAACATTTAATTCTAAATTATTTATTTTGATGGTCAGGTAAGTTTAACATATCTGTATGTATCACTGGTTTCGTTTCATGCTTCCTTTTCTTCACCTTTCCTTACTCTACTTTTCTCATTTCTCTTCTCACTCTCTCTTCCTGCTTTACTACTCTTTTGTAACTTCCTCACTCCTTCTATACTACTCCCCTACCTTTACTACCTCCATCACTAATTTTTCATCCATGTTTCTTTTTCTGTATCCATATGTCTTAGTCTTTTTAACTGCCTTACTCCTTCTCAGTTGTTTGCTCTCTGTGTCCATATCTGTCACTCTCGGTTTGTCTGTTTTACCCTTAATTTCCTTAACAGCTCTGGGGCACATTTACAAGTCACCTGCACCACCACTATGTCAATTTTCAAGACGAACTAGTGGCGCAGGGTACTTTTCCATATTTACAAGGAGAGGATAAGCCTCTTTGTGTGTCTTTTCCTCTCCTTGTAAATACAGGCAATTGAAATGCAGCACTAAAATGATCTATTATCTTTTTTGGGTACCTATACATAAATAATGATGTAGAGTTTAAAGTTTAATAGGAACACTCTCTTCCCTTCATCTGTGAAATGTACACCATCTCTTTTTAAATTACTTTGCCACTCCCCTCTCTTTGTCAGGGAGTCCCTGAAGGTTTACTAAAGGTGAAAAAAAAGATTTTTTTTTTTTTTAAAACCCATTGGGTGCCCGCTGTGTGCGCGCACCCTAAAAAAAAAAAGAGAAATAGATTCTAAAAAACAAGTTTTTGTGTTTTGATTTTAGGTGGCTCTAAAAAGAGCCCTTGAGTTAATGTAGGGACAGGGGAAGAGAAAAACGAAAAAAAAAATAACAAAATTATGGCCTTTCGCAAGGATGCTCCTCAAATTTTCTTTGAATGAGATCAATACTGCTCTCACCCAAAGTAATAAGAGTACCACAATCCATGCAGTGTGTACTCATCCTCCCAAAACAAGGACGAATATCCAGAGGTGTGGAAGAAGGTGAAGGCACCACTGCAGAAGAAGTGCTCGCCTGAGCTGCCGAAGATGTGCTCGGCTGAGCTGCTGCAGATGTCGTCAGCTGAGCAGGTGGAGGGTTTGCTCCAGAAGCTCGATGAAAAGTCACTGGATGCATTGCCTCAACGTGCCTCGTCATAGTATGAATACTAAAAGAGTACTTCTTGTTAGCATTCCCACGTGACAAGACACGCTGACACAGTTTGCAGGTGACCTTTGGTGCATTCACCTTCTTTTGTCCCTCTCGAAAAGTGAAAAACTGCCATATGAAGGAGTCTTTCTGCTTCCTCTGCCTCTGTCTCTCAGAAGATGGCTGCTGCTCTGCCATTGTATCTCAACACACAGATTAGCTCCTTCTCCTAGGGAATCAGAACTAACAATGAGGGGGGTGGGTGTGATTTTGGAAGAATCTGGAACTAAAAGTACTTTGAACCAATGAAAAGTGATGTTTCTGGATCACATGACTTGCCATGAGGGGATTGGGTGTGGTGTTGAAACAATCTGAAACTGAAAGTAATGAAAACCAATTAAAAGTGTTGTTTTATTCATCACATACCCCGAGGTGCGCGCACGGAGCAAGCTCCCAGCGCGCCCGGTGCAATTACGCATGCGCGAACGTGTACGCGCGCATGCGCATTAGTCTTGTGCGCGTACGTAACGCGCATACGCAGCACGCGTGCATGCGCAAACGTCAGCACGCGTACTGTACGCGTATACGCAACTGTACCGCGTGGTGAACGTACGACGTACGCACGCATGCGTATGTACGCATGCGTACTGGGTGCGCGCTACGAGCGCGCACTAAAACGTATGTATGCGTACGTAAATAACGTACACCGGAATTAAAAAAAAACTTACGCAAACGTACTAGGTGCGCGCTGTGAGCGCGCACCCTAAGAATATATTAAAAAAAAAAAAAGTGAACATAACTTAATAGAAGATATTAACTATGTTGTTCAACTTTATCCTAATTGAAAGTAAAAAAAAAAAATGAGCCACACCAAATTAAAGGATACAGATAAGATATAAATGTATACATAGGGAAATTTTTGAAAAACAAATATATAAAAAATATAATTAAAAAATACAAAAATTAGCATTTAAAAAACCTTTGAAATTCACTGAAAAAACCATAGGTTTCACACACGTTATAGTTAGCTAGACATTTCACTCGTACAAAACCAATGAAATTCCCTCGTTATAGTTAGTTCAGCTAACTATAACTCGCGCGCCCGCAATCCACTGCTGATGACGTCACATATTACATCACTCATGACATGGTCAGTGACATCACTCATGACATCACTGATGACATCTCAAATGACATCACTGATGACATCATCCTTGTGATAGAGTGGCAGACCTCCTCTCACCCTAATATAACCTTTGATACACACATTCAAAAATAGAAAGTAAAATTTTCAAAACAATGGACATACCAATACCAGTTACAAAAACCTATTCAGTAATTGTAAGATCCACATACACATCCACTCATTCACCAACAGTCCTATACAGTCACTCATACATGCACTCACTCATCATATGTATTCATACACCTATACATTCTGTTACAGAACGCCACTCATCCATAAAGTTACTCACACACGTAGTCACTCATGCTAATAAAGAATCAAACATCCGTTTACCTGCATATTCAGTTATACACACACCACCACACTTACTTCTACAGAAACTTACACATACTTAGTCTTTTAAACAATCACTTATAGAAACACATACTTATTCATACAGGAACTCTTTCAATCTCTCACTCTCACATATACTCACTTATATACACCAATAGTCACATATACTAGTTTAAAACATATGTAGTTACTCATAGAGACACTATTGAGACAGTCATTCACTCACTAACACACCCATGCACACACTCATCCACCTATACAGTCCTGCACACATGCTGTCTTCAACACATACAAACAGTGAGTCACTCATTCATGCACCTATGCACTACGTAATACCCCCCAGCGAACCATGCAGACACTCAGACTGATACTCAAAAAACCAACTAATAACCTATATAGACACCCATGTAGCTACTCACCAACCCATGCAGGCACTTAAACACAAAGTGAGAGACTGATACAGATATTTACATATTTAAACATTACTCACTAAGATACACTTAATCAGTCAGTAATACAATCAATTTTTCAAAAACAAATCATCCATTTAGACATTTATATACCCATTTGTTCTTCCATCGACCTTGAGATATACATAGATAAAACATATATAATTTTCAAAAAAAACACACATTCACTGGATGATGTCATCAGTGATGTAATTTGAGATGTCATCAGTGATGTCATGAGTGATGTCACTGACCATGTCATGAGTGATGTAATATGTGACGTCATCAGCAGTGGATTGCGGGCGCGCGAGTTATAGTTAGCTGAACTAACTATAACGGGGTAATTTCATTGGTTTTGTACGAATGAAATGTCCAGCTAACTATAACATGTGTGAAACCTCTGGTTTTTTCAGTGAATATATATATATATCTATAGATACATATATATATATATATATATATATTATTGTTTAGAAGAATGTGTTTAGATAGTATTTGTGTGGGCCATAGTGTATGTAGGTCATGTGTCTATTCATGTTTATTATGTCTTGTCCGTAATAGTTAAGATATATTAACATAATTGTAGACACTGTACGATATAAATTAGAGTAAGTAGAATAGGGTTAGTGTTAGTTATGTATTTTTATAGTGTGTGAAATATTGTAAATATACATATTTTTCTACGTTTCATTGGTGTTTCATATGTTTATCTAAGGAAATACACTATACAGTCATTCACAGACATAATCCATATATTGGTTCATGAGGATATTATTTTCATAAATGTTGCTGGTAGAGGAGGAAAGATAAACATCAGGATTGCCATTAAATAATGGTGACCATATTATACAAATCCTAAATAATTAGCACAATTTAGTGAGTTCTCTCCAGAAGATTACCATTGGATAGCAAGGATGTTGTATGATAAGAATGAAAGACCAAGAACAACTGCATGTCGCCAATTGAAGACAATAGTGGCATTAAAATAGAGTGGCTTGATCATAAACACATACGAATGAGATTAACTAGCCAGAACACGGGGGCGTGGCCGGCTGCGCAGCGGAATGGCCGCTTTCTAAGCGCGCTCCGCCGGCCGGGTAATAAATCCTTTAAAATCTTACAGAAGGGGAGACCTTGAATTGCCGAGACCTGCTGTGGCATTAGCTGATGAGATCACGGCCCCAGCGCTGCCCTCCCGTGCCTTTTCTCGAGGTGCTGGGGCTGATAAAATCGACGGAAAGGAGCTGAGCTGTAGCCTGCAGTCGCCGAACGGGCGGGGACAGTACGCAAGCCCGAGGTCGCGGCCTAGGTGAGGGCCTGGAGCAGTGGCGCTGAGATCGCTCGGCCTCTGCCCGTCGGCGGAGAAGGCGGGGAGCCCTTGGAAGCCGGTCTGGATCTGGGGGAAGTCGGGAGCCCGGGAGGCGAGGTCCGATAGAGGAGGTGCGGCCCGAGTACCTGGAGGGTGAAGCCGGCGACGCCCGGGGCTGCGGCGCGGACCGGAACTGGCCAGAGCTTATTGGAGGAGAGACTGCGGCTACCTACTTCGGTGAGGTGGGGGCGATTTGGGGGCCTAGAAAAAGAATTTAACTGCTGGTGGGCCCTCCGCGCTGCTGGCTGAAGGCGTGGCTGTATACATGGTGGACCCATGGCCTGATCGTGCAGGTGGCCTGGCTTGCTCAGTGGGCCTGCGGGACGAGGAAACGGGCTCCTGCTACCGGTGGAGGCACAACGTTGGAGGGACCTTCGGGGGTGCTGGCTAGCCCAGGATGGCGCCGCAGAGTGGGGATATTCGTGTGTGGGTGTGGCAAGAGTAACTGGAGGCGCCGAGGTGGTTATTGCCGCTGGACACACTGGAGAGTTGATAACCGACCCTGCTGGCCCCTCCATTGCCGCATGTGTGGAGCTGGTGAGTGGGGGGAGAACGGCGCTGCCGTGGGTGAAGCGCGGCCTTGTGGGGGTCTGGAGACCTTTGCTGTGGAGGAGTACAGAGGGGCTTTGGCGGGCTAGGTGGAGCGGAGAGAGTGCTGTGGCTGTCCCTGACACTGATACGGCAGATTTGCTGTGGCAGCGTACTGCGGTGCCGCAGTAGACAAGCAATTGAGCGATCCGCTGTTGAGGAGGTGCTGGACTGGGCCTCCGGACTGGGCCTGTTGCTCCGAGGCAGCTATGGGGAAACATGACGCCAAACAGCCGAAGCTCAACTTCGACAATAAGCGCGCTTCCCGTCACACCGAGGTGGAACAAGGCCCGCGGGAAGGGGGGGTCACAGGACCCGCAGACAGAAGACCAGGGGGAGACCTGAAATCCCTAATGTTGGAAATGAGATCCAGTCTGCGCACCATCGATTCAAAGCTGGACACCCTGACCGCGCAGTTGGACTCAGTCAGATCGCAGGTATCGACACATGAGACTCGCCTGGATGATTTGGAGGGCAGACAAATGGAGTTTCATGCGTTCCAAGTTGAGACGAAGGAACAGCTGCTCCACATGGATACTCTCCTGAGAGTCATCAGAGCTAAAAACGAGGACTTGGAAGCTCGGTCGCGACGCAGCAATCTTCGCATTACGGGGATACCGGAGACGACGGCCATTTCCAAAATGGAAACCTACGTTACAGAGTTGCTGCACGAGCTGTTTGATCCTCACCTCGTCCCGGTCTTTGTGGTAGAGCGAGCTCACAGGTCGCTGGGACAGCGGCCCCCGGTGGGTGCTCCGCCCAGACCCATCATAGCGAAACTCCTGAATTATCAAGATTGGGATATCATCCTTCGGAAGGCACGGGAGAAAGGAACTACCACACATAAAGGAAACACCATCTCCTTTTACCCGGACTTCACTCCGGCGGTGCAGGCGGCGAGTCGCGAGTTCCTTCAAGTAAAACGGATGCTGCTACAAGCACAGATTCCATACTCGCTGCTGTACCCGGCAAAGCTAAAGGTGTCGATTGAAGGGCAGTCCCACTTTTTCACAGATGCGAAGGCTGCGTTAAAATTTGCCAGCAGGAAACAGAAGAAGGGACATCGTGAGGCTGATGCGAGGGCAGACGTCCACCTGAGTGACAATGACTAACATTCATGGGCCCTGACCCGTGTTTGGACCTGAGACCCTGTGTGGAGAGGCGCCATGGGTTCTGCCAAGAGGGGACTGTCTGTTACTTTGCGGATCTAATCAGTATGATCTTGGAAACTGTGGTACATCGTAGGTTGCGTGCGGACAAACTCCCCACAATCCTCCCGGCCACCTTGCACGAAGCAAGGAAGTTCGCCAGCTTTGTGGCGCCCTCATGGGAAGGATCCCAATGGTTTTGATGTGGGGTGTATGGTTTGGTTATTTTTCGGGGGGTTTCCTGCAACCTGTTTGGGGGGTTGGAGTGGGTGGGGGGAAGGGGGCCGAGTTCCTGTTATTGTTAACTGCCAGTTTTGTAGGTATGTTTTGGGCAAGCTACATTGAAGTGGGCCGAACTATCACACACTGGGTACAGACACTATTTTTGAAATTGAGAACTTAGAATATGACGGCTAGCCTTCTAAATTGCCTTACTTGGAACGTCAGGGGGCTCAATGATGGCAGAAACGTGAGACTGGTCCATGCATACCTGACACGTCATAACATAGACATATGCATTCTGCAGGAGACGCACCTGAATATAACACCTTCACAGAGACTCCGACATAATCGATGGGGGCATGTCTATTCATCTATATATTCTAATTATGCATGAGGGGTGGTTGTGCTGGTCAAGAGAGGGCTGGATTGGAGGGAAAGGCCTGTACAGAGTGACCCTGAGGGTAGATATGTTCTGGTGCAGGGGCTCTTATGTGGAACTTATGTGAACATTGTTGCTGTATATGGTCCCAATGTTGATTCTCCTGATTTTTTCCACACCATCTGGTCTAAGATTAGGGCGGCCGGATGCCAGACTGTGATATGGGGAGGAGATTTTAACGCTGTCCTAGATGATAAGATAGATAGGAGGGGAACTGCCCGTGCCTTGCAACCGGCGGCTAGTGCCGCGCTGGGGGCGATAGTGGCTGATGGGGATCTTATTGACATCTGGCGCAACCGACACCCCCAGTTGAGAGAGGGAACATGCATTTCTGATCACCACAATTCCTGGTCCCGGCTGGATTACTGGTTGGTGTCTCGTGATGTCGCCACGTGGTCTGTGGATGTTGCGCACCTGCCCCGATCACTATCGGACCACTCCCCGTGTGTGCTGAGATTGGCACTTCCCGGTGCGCCGCGGCGCGGCTTTGCCTGGCGCCTTCCACCTCATGCTTTATTAGATGAAGCCTTTAAGGAGGAGATCAGGGCTGATATTATCGAATACTTTGATCTGAACACGGGTTCGGTTGCTGCTGTGGCCTCATTGTGGGAGGCCTTTAAAGTAGTAATTAGAGGGAAGTGTATAGCCCGACAGGCGGGGGTCCTCAAGGCGATAAGGGGGACGCTTGCCTCACTGGAGACCAACATTAAAGCATTGGAGGACGAATTCTACGCTATGGGGGACCCGAAAGTAACCGGCTTGATAAAAGCTAAATTATTAGATTAATCTGAGGAGGTGCAGAGGGAGGTCAGGTTCCTGGGTAAGTACGCAGAGGCTAGGAGGTATGGGGAGTGAGACAGACCGGGGCGAACGTTGGCCAACATGACAAAGGCTCCCAGAGCGTCAACGTATATCCACGAGATCCACATTGCGTCCACCTGAGTGACAATGACTAACATTTATGGGCCCTGACCCGTGTTTGGACCTGAGACCCTGTGTGGAGAGGAGCCATGGGTTCTGCCAAGAGGGGACTGTCTGTTACTTTGCGGATCTAATCAGTATGATCTTGGAAACTGCGGTACATAGTGGGTTGCGTGCGGACAAACTCCCCGCAATCCTCCCGGCCACCTTGCACGAAGCAAGAAAGTTCGCCAGCTTTGTGGCGCCCTCATGGGAAGGATCCCAATGGTTTTGATGTGGGGTGTATGGTTTGGTTATTTTTGGGGGGGTTTCCTGCAACCTGTTTGGGGGGTTGGAGTGGGTGGGGGGAAGGGGGCTGAGTTCCTGTTATTGTTAACTGCCAGTTTTGTAGGTATGTTTTGGGCAAGCTACATTGAAGTGGGCCGAACTATCACACACTGGGTACAGACAATATTTTTGAAATTGAGAACTTAGAATATGACGGCTAGCGCTCTAAATTGCCTTACTTGGAACGTCAGGGGGCTCAATGATGGCAGAAAAGTGAGGCTGGTCCATGCATACCTGACACGTCATAACATAGACATATGCATTCTGCAGGAGACGCACCTGAATATAACACCTTCACAGAGACTCCGACATAATCGATGGGGGCATGTCTATTCATCTATATATTCTAATTATGCATGAGGGGTGGTTGTGCTGGTAAAGAGAGGGCTGGATTGGAGGCAAAGGCCTGTACAGAGTGACCCTGAGGGTAGATATGTTCTGGTGCAGGGGCTCATATGTGGAACTTATGTGAACATTGTTGCTGTATATGGTCCCAATGTTGATTCTCCTGATTTTTTCCACACCATCTGGTCTAAGATTAGGGCGGCCGGATGCCAGACTGTGATATGGGGAGGAGATTTTAACGCTGTCCTAGATGATAAGATAGATAGGAGGGGAACTGCCCGTGCCTTGCAACCGGCGGCTAGTGCCGCGCTGGGGGCGATAGTGGCTGATGGGGATCTTATTGACATCTGGCGCAACCGACACCCCCAGTTGAGAGAGGGAACATGCATTTCTGATCACCACAATTCCTGGTCCCGGCTGGATTACTGGTTGGTGTCCCGTGATGTCGCCACGTGGTCTGTGGATGTTGCGCACCTGCCCCGATCACTATCGGACCACTCCCCGTGTGTGCTGAGATTGGCACTTCCCGGTGCGCCGCGGCGCGGCTTTGCGGCGCCTTCCACCTCATGCTTTATTAGATGAAGCCTTTAAGGAGGAGATCAGGGCTGACATTATTGAATACTTTGATCTGAACACGGGTTCGGTTGCTGCTGTGGCCTCATTGTGGGAGGCCTTTAAAGTAGTAATTAGAGGGAAGTGTATAGCCCGACAGGCGGGGGTCCTCAAGGCGATAAGGGGGACGCTTGCCTCACTGGAGACCAACATTAAAGCATTGGAGGACGAATTCTACGCTATGGGGGACCCGAAAGTAACCAGCTTGATAAAAGCTAAATTATTAGATTAATCTGAGGAGGCGCAGAGGGAGGTCAGGTTCCTGGGTAAGTACGTAGAGGCTAGGAGGTATGGGGAGGGAGACAGACCGGGGCGAACGTTGGCCAACATGACAAAGGCTCCCAGAGCGGCAACGTATATCCACGAGATCCACACTGCGTCTGGGGAGACACTTAGGGGCGGGGGGAGATTTTGGCGGCCTTCTCTGCCTTTTACACCACTCTATATAAAGCTACGCTGGACGAATGCCCTGAGGGTATGCAAACATTTTTAGACTCCATCGCACTAGCTTGGTTCAATGATAATCATAGGAAATATATGGATCTACCGTACACTGTTGCTGATGTTGTGCAGGTTATATAAAGAGCTTACCCCTCGACAAGGCCCCTGGTCCCGATAGGTTGACCACGGCTTTCTATAAGGCTTATGCTGACGAGCTGGCGCCAAGGCTGCTGGAGGTCTATGGGGAAGCCCTGGAAACAGGAGAGTTGCCTAGTTCCATGAGGGAAGCTGTAATAATAACGTTACTAAAGCCACGGAAGTCAGAATCCCAGTTAGACTCGTACAGGCCACTCTCGTTGATTAATGTAGATGTCAAAATATACGCGAAATTGATTGCTAATCGGCTGCAACCATTGTTGCCAATGATTGCGCTCCCAGACCAGTCCGGGTTCATTCCGGGGAGGTCAACGTCGCACAACCTAAGAACCATTTTTTCAGTATTACATTATTTACATCCTGAAGTACATGCTGCTGTGGTGTTCCTCGATGCCACGAAAGCATTTGATACTCTGGAGTGGCCGTTTCTGTTTACAATTCTGCGTCGCATGGGGTTCAGCTTGCTTTTTATTAATAGTGTACGGCTGCTCTACAGCTCCCCCACTGTTAGGATTAGGGTCAACGGGATGCTATCTGACTCGTTCCCAATTTCCCGTGGTACAAGACAGGGGTGTCCTCTCTCTCCGCTGCTGTTCGCAGTGGCGATGGAGCCACTCGCTGCGCGCGTACGCCAACATCACACTGCCCGTGGGATAGGCTTTAGTTCCAGGTGCCTTTTGATATCGCTTTATGCGGATGATGTCACTCTGTACCTTGTCATCCCGAAAGAAAATTTGGATCCTGTGTTGAGGGAATTTATCCGATTCGAGGGACTGGCTGGGATAACAGTCAACTGGTCAAAGTTGGTGATTTTCCCCTTAACGGACGGAACGCCCAAAACAGAATCTGAGTATCCGTTGCAGTGGGAGGCAGACAGGGTCAAATACTTGGGAATATGGATTAGTCGTGATGTGCAGGAGATTTGGAATCTGAATTACGGGAGAGCCATGGCATGGCCGGAGGAGAAGGTCAAAATGTGGACGAAACTCCCGCTTTCTTTGACTGGCAGGCTAGCCTTAGCTAAAATGATCGTACTCCCCAAGTTTTTATACTTGTTCGCGAATGTTCCCGTTCCATTAACATCACACTTCTTCAACACTCTAAGGTCACGGCTCGTGGCGTTGGCGTGGGCGGGTGGACAGGCGAGTGTATCCTGGGAGCTGCTGATGCTTCCGCTCCGGCAGGGGGGAATGGGAGCACCAGATATGCGCTTATATGCGCTTAGCGCTCAGGCCCAGTATTTACATTTCTGGGTGCACCCGACACCGTTCCAGCCGCATGTGGCGGTGGAGCGAGATGTGGTTGCGCCGACTCCGCTGGGTGTGGCGATCTGCAAGCCAGCTGGCCGCCCTCGGGTGGACATAGACACCGCTGGTGCGTTGCGTTGGGCCTGGGGGGAGCTTCAAAGGAGAGCGGGGGTCCCGGTGCTATATGCCCCATCGTTATTGCTATCACCGAACCCACTGCTGCCGTGTGTCATAGATGGAATAGACGGGGCACTGGTGCGGAAAATGTGCCTTCGCACGTTTGCCGACCTGTTCCCTGAAAATGTGTTCAGAGTCAGACCCCCTCCATCTTCGCTGAGAGATTCCTGTATCATAAGCTCCGTGCGGCATGTAGAGCCCTTAGAGGAGACTTCCCGGCTGCCCCGCCGGTTCTGGCAGCCCTGGAAAACGTGGTTGGTTCCCCTTCCCCCCGTAGGTTGGTAAGGCGGATTTATAAGACCATGCAGGACTCGGCCCCGGTGATCTGCCCTAAGTCACTGCAACACTAGAATGATGAGCTGGACGTTCCACTGACTGAGGACCAGTGGAAGTTCTGCTGTGGGCAGTTAACTGAGTTGTCGCCCAATTACAGGTTAAGATTAATTCATTTTAAGTTTCTGCACAGATTTTACAGGACCCCTATAGGACTGCACAGGATCCGCACATGGTGCGCACCTCTGTGTCAATGTTAATGAGCGTACGTAGTACCAGCTGCAAATATGTCGGAAGATAATGTGACGGAGTAGTAGTGTAGGGAAGACGTGTCATGGTGGGCCCTCGTGGGGTAACGTAAGGGTACAGACCACACAACACAAAGGGTCATACGGCTAATACCTAGTCAAATGTGTGATTTGTAGTTGAATCCTTCATTCTCTGTGATTGTCCCATGTTCGTACATAATGTTAGGAGGAAATGCACTGCTCAACTGGCGTGTTTTTTTTTTTCTGTGGTGTATGTTGTTGAAAATGTCAATAAAAAAAAACAACAACAAAAAAAAAAAACTAGCCAGAACACAGTCACCAATGTTCACGGGAGAAAATATTTTTTGTAAAATAGGAAAGTGTACATCTTCATACTCCGATGTTGTTGTGGTAGAGTATGAGGCTGAGGAGCGATGGTAGGTATTTCCAGACCACAGACACTAGGGTGAAGATGTTTGCCCATTTCGCAGATAACATCAGTGAATGCTAGTAAGGCTGCATGGTCATCCCTGGCAAGGGATTTCTGGTTTTGAAACACAGAAATGATGCCGGTGTTGAGGGCACTCATTGTTGCTATGAAGAAGTCCATCTTGGACTCCAAGTATTGCCTAACGCATCCAGTCCTCATACCAAACACTGGATTGAGGAATTGACGGCTCCTATATGTTTTACAACATCACTGGTGTTAGATGCAGATGCCTGTTATAACACCTGCTATGTTGGCTAAGGAGACATCAAATCCATAGAGACAAGAATGAGTGTCTCGCAATACCTCAGCCAACCCCTTATTGGAGCTGAGACATCCCTGGAATCCTTCAAGAGTGCCCGCTTGGATCTTCTTCCCCTACTTGACATTTTCTGCCATACGCTGCTGTACCACTATCACTGTGAATTGTACTTGGTGTTCATCATGATCCGCACTAGAAATATAGTGAACAGGGGTGTCTAATGTAGTCTAGGTTAGTTCATTTGGTGATCCATCAAAGTCCTCTTAATTCACCGAAGTAGAGGAGAACAGTGAATAGTGTCCAGGAGGTCTTGAAAGGTGTCTTCATCCATGGAGGGCAGGGGGGAGTTGAGATCAATGTTGTCATTATGAACATGCTATTGTACAGGAGATGTTGTGGTTTTTCTGTAAAACAAATGATACATTTTAGATTTTTTAACAAGTAGTTTTGTATAGAGATTATGATACACTGATTCATTATTATTTTTTGCAATTTCTAAAACACTGAAACATCAAATTAACATATGTCTACATGACAATTAGACTATATTGTAGTGGAAGCCTACATATCTTTTCCCTCATGTAGTATGATTGTAGATTCTTATTGTGAACTATTACATAGTTGTTATGTAAGTGCAACAAGATGTGTTGTTCCAGCATACATCTTGTTACTGCATACACATCTCTACTAAGTTTTAAGCACAGACATTACAATCTTATATCTAAAACGTATTGCTACTCATCCTAACATGGGGAGTATTTTATATCAGTATAGTATTGGCTTTCTTTCACACAGATGTGACTGGAATGGAGTATTTCAGTTGTATCTGCACAACCTCGCAAATCCACCTTCAGTTGCTACGTGTGCTTTTTAAAATCCTATTTTATGCATTGTTTTATTCAACACTGGATGGCACATGGGTGTACCGATTCATCCAATCAATAAAGTTGTTAACATTGGCAGATATAAACAGAGCACTAAACGTGGACATACATATATATTTTACATCTTCCCTTTGCAGGCTCTATTTGACAACTATAACTTTATTTGGTATATTTGTTCAGTCTTTCTACATAAGGCACATTATGCTGCACACTTATGAAAAAGGGAACTCCTCTAAGGTTTATTTTTTGTGGAGGATGATGTCCCTGCATGCAATTAATACAATGCAGTTTATAACATGAATAAAACTTCTATCATGAGACAAGGATACCTGTGTTGGCACTTGACACCACATAGTTTATCCGTAAAGGGCAAGTGTAGGATTGGACCATATTGTAGTATATATGGTAAATTTATGCTATGGCATTGAACCACAGAGCAGGTCATCAAGTTATGGGGGTACATAGACAGCCTTACATTTATATAATTAAGGCCCACGTTTCCCACTCACATTTACCTTAATAAACTGTTGTCATTGTGAAAAAATGACTATTGTCCTAACATCTTTAGAAAAGAGACATAGACACATGATTATGTATCTCTACATTTACCAAATCTCCCAGATGCTAGGCAAACATGCATATTTATGTCTTACAAAGTTTATTGAGAATTTCCATTATTAATACATGTAGATTTCAATGTAAAATATCTTCATTCATTTTTTACACTGATTTCTATGATGTGAGTATTTACGTTAAGACACAGTAGTGGATATTTCTCAAACCACTGGACAGACCTCTGTCATTATTGCCATCACCAAGAAGCATCATGATGCCTACTAGGTAATTAAAGGTTTATGTGTAGCACTGAAGCTACAAACATTTAACTGATATGCATGACTAATTCACTAATTGTTTAATGACACAGTAAGAAACAAGCTGGCTTTGCGGTGGTTTTGCATCACGCAAGATTGAAAAAGGACAGCAACATTAATGACATTTAAACAGCCACACAAGTCCAAATTTCCATGGTCTTGCATGGCTTGGTAATTGCATGTACTAAAATGCAGATAATTGGTTTGCGATTAACGATATCTCAGGCTAGGAGGCATTCTATAGGTGGATCTTGGACATTCCCTTGCATCCACCTCTGAATTTCCACATATTCCCACATTTCACATGAAGCTGAGTCCTTGTACTTGTGACAACTTCTCCCTCCAGGATCATTTGTATTTTGTTTTTTTCTGTGGATTTTATGATATCCCTTGAAGAATGTACTTATTGCACCTGTTGAAACAGGTGCACTTTGTCCAGATTAAAACCGCCTTAATGTATTTACAGATACTTTCATATGTACACACAAATTATACAGTGGCTTGCTTTCTTGCCTCACTGTTGAGGATTAGAAAGACGCTTGATGGGTTGTGCGAAAATATCACCTGAGCATCTTATGCTCTTTTGGAGAGAGCTGGATTTATATATTATGCATTTTATTATGTTTCATGTTTCTAATTATTTTATCATGTTTTTAAATTATGTACAGATAAGCTTGTTTGATGTGCCACTAGCTGAGCTTAAATGCTGTGATGTTTTATATTAAGACCCCTGTTCGGACAGTCTAGTTACGGGCCTTAAATGGAGGCTTGGTTTAACATTCCACTGATCTAAATGATCATTGTATCTCTCCAATATGAACATGAGGTCTTTTTTAGGCTCTAAATGATGTAAAATGATCATTGATAAGACTTTTTAGCCCAAATTATGGATTTGGATCCAATGTGTTTTTACTGACTGATGTATGTGCTTATGTTTTACGTACTTTTGTGGTCTTTTTAGACTGAATAAACTAATTTTGAAGAAACAAGCAGTATTTTTTGGAGGAATACCGCCTCCTAAGAAGGGGTGGAAAATCATACAACAGAATGGCAGAGGAAGGAAAGGAGGATCAAGTGGAAGAGGCGATGGCAGCAAAGAAGGAAAAATAATGGCTGAGGAGGAGGCAGAGGAACTTCTACTGTTACCACTGTGACAGCAACAGCCACAATAGTGCAAGCCCTAATGGGAAAGGAAAAGAAGGGGCGACAACAAAACAGTAAGTATAGAAACATCAAAAATGTTATAATCAATTTATCAGTGAGCCTTGAAAACTGTAGGAACCAGGTCGCTCAGTTTTGGACTCTCCTTCTGCCCAAAACAGATAATGTATATTTTTTAATTTAAAATTCTAATTTAAGAATTTTGTTTTACATTTTATAATTGTTAATATTTATTTTTTAATGGTATAAAGGAATGGAAGCCGTAACGTAACACAAGTACTCGTGCCTTCTCTGTCTTTAAAACTCTGATAGGCATTGTAATGGAGCCACAAAAGTTCTCCTCGTACCGGCGGGCATTGCTCCATTACAACGCCTGTCAGAGTTTCAAAGACAGCGAAGGCACGAGTACTTGTGAAACGTTACGGCTTCCGTTCTTTTATACAACAACAGGGCACATTATCAAGGGCCGGCGATAAATATCGCAAAGCGCGCTTAGCGCTTGCATATTTATCGCCGGCTATCTTTGGATTTTATCGCACGGTTAGCGCGTTATCAACAACGCGCATCGCCGAGGCGATAAAAATTCCAGAGATAGTTGGGATATCGCCGTTTTCCATGGTGGAAAACGGCGATATCCTAGATGATACGGCCTGTGGTCTTAACCACACAATCCACCCCCCATGTTAGGTATGCTTTAGTCAGGAATTTAACAGACGTTAAATTCCTGCGTTAAGGCATACTTAACGCGATTTTATATATCGCTAATCCTCCTTGATAATATCGCGAAGCTGCCTTCGCGATATTATCCTATGTTGTTTTCACAGCCACGCCTCTTTTGCGTCTCATTATCGATGCGAGGCGTTTGAAAAAGGGGCGATACGTCAAGGAATCACTCGCTAGGGTGCCCTTGATGAGAATGCGATAATATTATTGCTGCTTTTCGCCCGAAAATGGACTCTAAAGTGGCGATAATGTTATCGTCGCCCCTTGATGATATGGCGCAACGATGGTTACGTCTTCGAATGGTGAGCCTTAAAAATACATGAGGAAACTCATTCAAAGCTAAAAGAACACTATACAGAGTGGTTGGGTTTATTTATTCATTTTTATTGCGACATTTGGGTCATTACGTCCAAGTAGCATGGTGTCATTTAAGATTAGACAAGATTTTATGGAACGATACCCGTATGATCGGGAGGCTTGGTTGAATGATGTCAACCTGAGGAAGCAGCTTATAATATACACACTTAGAGTTTTAACCCCTTCACCGCGGCAGGAATTCCGCCGCGGCGCTGGGGGGGTTTGAGGGCAGGTGCGGTGGCGCTGTGCTTGTGACGGAACCACTCCGTCACGAGCCACGGTTGAGTTGTGCTCATGACGGAGTGGTTCCGTCACGTCTCCGCCCACTGCGCTAATCGCCCGCACAGGCAGGGAATTAGCGCCGCGTGGGCGGAGCGGCCGCCAACGGCCGTAGCATGACGGAACTACTCCGTCATGAGCACAGCGCAACCGTGGCTCATGACGGAGTGGTTCCGTCATGAGCGGGGAAGGTGTTAAACAAGGATTAATTTCTGGGGAAATTATACAGTGCAACACAGAGAGCTTTTAAAAAGATGGGATATTAACAGTAATACCACTGAAACACGTTGACGCATCATTTATATAACTCGTGGAAGTGACTGGATCTGTAGATACTAGAATAAGACATTGTATCAGGTCTCAGTTATAAAACGGTTCCAACGGATATCTTCATTTGAATTACAAAGTATATTGTCTGTTTTCTTTTTCTCTCTCAATGTTATGTTAATTGTTTTTGTTTAAAGTGTATAAATTGCATTGGATTTCCGATATTTTCCCACTTCGAATGAATTAGAGACATACAATACCTGTTGTATTATTTTAATGAGATATTTTTAACATACAAATATTTTTTTAATAAATCTTTGTGATAATTTCTGTTTTGGATTGTACATTCTTCATGTCTATTATATGGGCTGTAGTAATGTCTTTATCCTAACTTGTGTTTGAATGGTGAGTTGTGAGTCGAGTTCTGCTCTTAATCAAGTGTTTAATAACCAAGGGATAATTTGTTTGTACTTGTTGATAGTACCCTATTCCCTTGGTGTGGTAAAAGGGGTCCCTCTCTCTTTATTGTAGACAGACTGGATGAAGACTAACTGCCTAAAACTGAACACGGACAAGATGGAAATGCTCATCTTTGGTCAAATCCCCTGCCCCTGGGATGACTCCTGGTGGCCCTCTGCCCTCATACCTACTCAAACCCCCATCACCCACACCATGAACCTGGGCATCATACTGGAGCTCCAGGTGAATGCAGTAACCTCCTTAAGTTTCCACATCCTCCGAATGCTCCGAAAGATCTTCAGGTGGATCTCACCCAGCACTAGGAAAACAGTAACACAGGCCGTCATCACCAGCTGAAGGGACTAAGGGAACACACTCTATGCTGGAATCACAACCCAACTACTGAAATGACTCCAGACCATCCACACAGCACAGCAGCCAGACTCCTATTGGATCAGCCAGGATGGTCAAGCATAACCCCAGAGACCTCCACTGGCTCCCCATCATGAAGAGATGCAACTTCAAACTACTCACCCACGCATTCAAGGCCCTCCACATCATAGGACGATACTACATCAACCACTGACTGACCTTCCACCAGCCCACCAGACAACTCCGCTCAACCCACCTAGCCCTTGGACACGTCCCATGAATGCGTCAAGCCCGAGGACTACGCCAATTCTACTACCTCGCTGGCAAATTCTGGAACAACCTGCCCCTCCACCTCCGGACCTCCTCCACCCTCCTGACTTCAGTAGAGCACCCAAGACCTGGCTGTTTGGCTAATCGGCTCACCTTCAGCACCTGGATACCTGCCGGAGTGCCAAGTCACGCTCTAGAAATCCAAATTGAATTGAACTAAACGTATTTATACTTCTGCATTTTTATTCACCTTTCTTGAATTTTTTCCACATTAAATACATCTACATCAATCCACCTCCTGGTTCACACAGAAACAAGTACCTACAAACAAGAGCTGTGTGCTAAAAATACATTTCTTCAATGGCACACTACTGCATTTCGCTGTGGCACTGTTACCCTTACAGCTTTAATCTACTCATGTGATTCCCAAACTTTTAAATTCATGAACATAGAAAATATATTCAGCTACATCGTAATCCATTTCATTCATAAAGTGCCCAGGGCATAAATTGAAAAACTATATAATAACTGCATTCTACCAAAAAAGCAATAACAATGAATTACAGGACTCTATGGAACAAAATGTCTTTTATTTATTTTATTTTTAGAGTTTTCTATAGCGCGGACCAGACCCAGGGTAGGGTATCAGAGCGCTTTACAATGAGTACACAGAATGAGTAAAACAAGTGGCAACATAAAGCAGTACAAAATATCAGCATGTTTTGTCAAAGATCGGAGGGGCACAGACGACAAAGTTCATCTGAGCAACAGGTAATAGGTGCGAGGGAGTCCTTGGTGGGGTAGAGGAGGCAAGTAAATGGGTGTAGTGCTGGAATGGTTCCTGGTTCCTGTGAGAGTTTACGGGAGGAATTTGCAGATCAGGAATGATTTTCTTTCTCTTTTGAACAAAGGGGTAGAGGCGATTTTTCTGATACAAGGAGGGAGTGAGTTCCAAATTCTTGGTGCTGCTCCGGAGAATGCTCTGTCAGATGTTTTTTTATTGCTAGATGCTGTAATACATATCAACAATAAACTCTCTACATATTGCTATGTACTTTCCTAGTGGTGTATTGGCTATCACCTTTGTCTGACGTAATTGTAGTGTGTAAACACATTTTTTAACATAGTACATAATGTGATTGACCCTAGTGGGCTTTTTCGTATTACTTCTTTTTATCACGCTGATGGAGCGGGTAGTACAACATTTTGTATACCCCCCCTATTCTGCATGTTTATACTAATTAGAATAATATATTAATTGTAATATTATTAATGTGTTTGCATGAAGTTTAATCCACATTACTAATGTTCGAAATACACGTGGGATTTAGATTTTGCATGGCTAAAATAATTTGCAATTAACACACGTACGCATACTAACACTAGAAAAATAGAATATCGCATGATATATGTTGCTTTTGTGACGGGATCATATGTTGCACCAGATGACATCAATGGGTGAATATGAACGCTTTAAATGTCGCCATACGCTACATAATTACAAGCACATAGGGGAATTAGTGAGGGTTTAACATTTTATTCGTTATTTCTATGTTTTAATTACTTTTTGTGTTTGTTTTGCTTAAGTTATCCTTTGGGCCTAAAAGCAAGATGGCCGCCTGACTGACTCGACGCGATGGCCACCATTCCACGAGGCTTCGGGCAAAGTGCGCCTGCGCCACATCATGTACCAGTGGCCTCGACATGACCCTAGGCTTGCTGTGCCCAAGCAAGTTCACAATGGGATGCTCGCCTAATATTCAAACAAAGGACTAATGCAAGGAACCGGATGGATCATGTCTAATGACATAACCTCCTGAACTGTGTGAAACCTCACCGGACGATCCCAACAAACCAATGGGATGAGCCCAAATTTTGCAACATGTATCTTTTAGACCTTGCTTTTATTATAAAATTGACGTTAGAATAGTGAGGAAAGAGCACTCTATCTTGTACTTCACTTTTACTGACGGAGACGACGGTGACGCTACGTGACGGCTGCGTTCCTGAATCTTTGACAGACTGAATTGCTGCCCAATTTATTGATGAACTGAGGACTACCTTAAAATCTATGGGCACTGATCGATGCCTGCACGTCTCTGGTCCATGACCCAATCTTTGGGACTGTAGCGTGCTGCATGGAGAACTTTCAAATTCTAACTAATTGATGACCAAATTTGATGACTTAGAGGACGACTGATAGCCAGATTAGGTAAATATGGTGTTCTGTGTTTTGCGTAATGATTAACAAATTTATTAGATAGAACTAAAATTCTTGCATTAATTAGATAAACACAAATATTGATCAACAAGAAAATGTGTTTGGTCGTTTTATTAAGAAGAGATAGGTGGTTCTACTAACGACATGGCAAATACATATTTAATTACAGAGTTAGCTATTCAGAAGAATGTCAATGAAGTACCCCCCCCAGTCCTAATTAAAACAGCCATGGATGCACTTGATAACGACCCTAGTATGGTGGTTAACCCTGTTCCTAGTTCGGAAAATGGTTTAATAGTATCCCCTATTATGGGTCATGTCACCACAGCATAACCAAGTAAAAGCATGGCAAAGGAGAAACTTGCAGACCATATCTGCAATATATTGTTTTGGAACATTGCAGGCCTGAAGCCTAAGATTGCGAATCCTCAGTGGATAGATTATGTATTTAGGTATGACATACTATGTTTTCAGGAAACATGGTCTGAAGACGCGATTCACCTAAATGGGTTTAAGACATTTTATTCTCCCGCAGTTGCACCAACGCATGGAAGAGCAATGGGAGGACTCTCCACCCATATAGCCTACCATACAAACTTGTCAAATATAGTAACACTGGTTACTGATTGTCACTTTTTAATTATAGGGGCCGACCTGGATAGATCTACTAGCATATTGATTGTGAATTTTTATAATAATGCTTTGCGTAAAGATCAGGCTGAAATGCTGAGGGTAATATCCTTACACGTTAATAAGTCCCAGGAGGCCTCTTGTAAAGATCTCCTTATAATTTGGGGTGGAGACTTTAATATTAGTCTCTGTCAGCATTGGGATACCGGAATTTGGGCCCTTGGATATAATGGCGAGTCTAGCCTCCCCCATTTAATCATCTCGGTCCAGGCGAGACCCTAAACGATATTATGCTCACTGGCGACTTGGGATTTGCAAACACTCTGCCCCTTTACGCCCAACTTTTAACGGTCGTGGACTTTCCTCTACCATTGAATTTATGTTAATCTCAGCAAGACATGCCTCCAGACTTACTAATTTTCAAACTCATGACATTGCCATCAGTGATCACTTCCCACAAAGTATTGGATTCAAGCTAAATCATAAATTAGTCACAGGCAAGGATTCTTTCAATCATTGTGTAAAAGATATCACCCTGACGAGACAAAATGGCTATTCATTGAGCTGGAAAAAAAATCGATCCAGACTCACTTATGAATATGATTTTATGTAACTGTAGTGAATCCATCAATAAATGCACTGGGGATGGTCACATAGCCTCCGAGATAGTGGAGGGGTTTCTTGATCTATCTAAATCGATAGGAAACTATTTATATGTAAATTCCAATAGGAAACCTACTGTAAAGAATGGATGGTTTGACCACAGTTGTAGTAAAGCACACTCTAATCTTAAACTTGCCCTTCACAGTAGGCCGCCAAATAATGATAGAATAAAAGAAGCAAGAAGGGCATACCGAAATACCCTGAAAGCAAGAAAAAATAGTCTTAGGGAGGAGGCATGGAACAATCTTAGAACCGCATTCGAACTGAAAGATTCTTCAGCTTTCTGGAAAGCGGTTAATGCCCCGTTTTTAGCCAATACAGGGAGAGCAAGTATAGAGATAGCTGTAACTGGAAAGGAATGGGTGGACCATTATTCTAAACTATATTCTATTCCTTCCCCTGAATCAAGTATTAGCGACTTGGAGGGTGACAGGATAGAATTTCAGACTGCTAATCTCCACTCACAGCTTAAATTGGAACTGAAAGACATTGAGGTGGCAATCAGTTCAAGCAAGAGCGGCAAAGCCCCAGGGCCAGACGACATCCCCATGGATCTTTTTAAATACAACATAGCCTTCTAGGGACCTATTTTAACCTATGTCATCAATACCTGCATATTGTCGGGTCTCATTGCTACTTGGAGAGAATCGATCCTGGTCCCGATTTTTAAAAAGGGGGATAGGCATAAACCTGCATGCTATCGTCCTATCTCGCTCTTGGACTCCACGGTCAAAATAATCGGGAGAGTAATCTTATCCAGAATACAGCCGTGGGCAGACGAGCATTCCATTATTAGCAACATTCAATATGGCTTCCGGCAGGGGCCTGGGTACAATAGACCAGTGCCTAAATTTGGAATTAATTATTAACAAATGTAGTAAGGCCAAAAGGGGTGCTCTTTATTTAGCCTTCGTGGACTTGTCTGCGGCTTTTGACTGTGTTATTCACAACAAATTATGGTTGATTTTAGAGAAGTTAGGACTAGAATTACCTTTGATCTCCTTAATGCGTGAATTTTATATTGATGCGACTGCCAGGGTGCGCTTTGGAACAGAGGGAGAGTGCTCTGATCGTTTTACTGTGGGGAAAGGAGTGAGGCAGGGCTGTGTCCTGTCACCCCTCCTTTTTATTTTATATATTAACAACTTAAATTTGACTTTGCAAAAGGAGTGCAAGGACCTGCCGGGGGTAGGGAATGGTTCAGTGACTAAATATCGAGGGACATAATATAGAATGCCCAAAATATCGACGCCAAAATATAGAAGGACAGAATATCGACTCCCTATCTACAAACAGGTAAGTACTAAAATATCGATTCCAAAATATAGAATGTTAAAATATAGTTAGCTAAAATATCGAAGTTTTTAAATGTATTAAAAATAATATAAAAGTAATTAAATATTAAAAACAATTAAATAAAACATACATAATATAATATAAAAAAGCTTAAAATGTAAACATAATAAAAGTAATGTAAAAAAAGTAGAGATGTTGTTGGATAGTGAGAGCGTAAAAATTACTATTCCCACTCCAGTGAGTGCAACAGTAGGGAAAGCGTTGGATAGCGTAGGGGTAAAAATTACTAATCCCACTCCAGTGAGTGCAACAGTAGGGAAAACGTTGGATAGCATAGGGGTAAAAATTACTATTCCCACTCCAAAGAGTGCAACAGTAGGGAAAGCGTTGGATAGCGGGAGGATAAAATTTACTATTCCCACTCCAGAGAGTGCGACAGTAGGGAAAGCGTTGGATAGCAAGAAGGGAAAAATTACTATTCCCACTCCAGTGAGTGCAACAGTAGGGAAAGCGTTGGATAGCGTAGGGGTACAAATTACTATTCCCACTCCAGTGAATGCAACAGTAGGGAAAACGCTGGATAGTGTAGGGGTAAAAATTACTATTCCCACTCCAAAGAGTGTAACAGTAGGGAAAGCGTTGGATAGCAGGAGGGTAAAAATTACTATTCCTACTCCAGTGAGTGCAACAGTAGGGAAAGAGTTGGATAGCGGGAGGGGTAAAAATTATTATTCCCACTCCAGTGAGTGCAAAATTAGGGAAAGTAATGATTTATTTTTAAAATAAGATTACATTAATTATCAATACCAATAAAAAGTTAATTAAAAAGATTTACCAATTAATAACAATTAATTACCATTGAAAAAAACTTAATTAGCAATTAATAATTTTTTTTTTACCAATTAATACAAATTAATTACCAATTAATCATTAATTATCAATTATAAATACACATAAATAAAAAAATGATTATTTACTTTATTGCAATTAATTTACTTCCCACCCAATTCACCTATAAACCCACAACCCACTCCTAATAATAAAAATTACAATTAACATTATTATCAATTAATCAATTAATAAAAATAATTTTGCAATTAATACAAATTAATTAGCAATTCATGCAAATTATTTACCCATTAATACAAATTCATTAGCAATTAATAATTAATTATCAATTAATTAGCAATACACATAAATAAAAAAATAAATATTTACTTTATTACAATTAAATTACTTCCCAACCAATTCCCCTAAAACCCACAACCCGCTCCTAATAATAAAAATACAATTAACATATTTATCAATTATTAAATTAATATAAATTAATTACCAATTAATAACAATTAATTACCAATTAATAATTAATTATCAATCAATTAATTATCAAAACATATAAATATAATTAATATTTAATTAACCATAATTAAATTACTTCCCACCCTATTCCCCTATAAACACACAACCCGCTACGGAATTAAATTACGCAAAAATTAAATAACATAACATTCATTAGTTTAAATAAATTAAACATACATTACAAAAATAATACATATTTTTAACACATATACTACCATACATAACACTAATTTTTTTTCGATATTATTGATATCTATATTTTTAAATTCGATATTATGGTAATCTATATTTTAACATTCTATATTAAGGAAATCGATATTTTGTACCACAATTTCGATATTCTGACCTATCTATATTTTAACTTCAATATTCTGGGCAGCCGATATTTTGGAATCGATATTTAGGGTGTTCACCGTAGGGAATAGCCCTCTCCCCGTGTTAATGTATGCGGATGACGCGGTGCTCATGGCTCGCACCCCGAACAGTCTCCAGAACGTTTTAAATAGTTTTGTAAATTTTATGTCTGATTTGGGACTCACAGTCAATTCGTCAAAAATCTTTATTTTAAAATGTCGCCAGGGGAGCAGCAGGGGTCGGTCTTTTTTTCTTGATGAAAACTGTCTAACCTGTACAAATACTTTCTCGTATTTGGGGGTCCTTTTTGACCGTACTGGTCTATGGACAAAGGCTGTAAACTCTCGAAGATTGTTGTTCCATAAGGCATTAACAGCTTTGAGTAATTTAAGCAAAAAATTAGGCAGACATCCCCCTGTTGAATTACTCAACATGTATAAAGCCAAGTGCGTACTAATTGCGACTTATGGAGCAGGTATCTGGAGTTACTTAGACGTAACCTCAATGCAAAAGTCTGAAAACAGATTTCTTAGAAATTTGCTCGCTCTTCCAGTAAGCACTTCTACTTTTAATTATCATTCTGAGTTGGGATTACCAGACTAGTTTAAATCGCCAAGTGATCAGAGATTGCTGTGCGTTAGATGGGGCTTCTCACATAGGTTGGCTTATGCATATTAAAGATTTCTCACGAAAATTAGGCCATCCAGAATATTTTGACAAACCTAGCACTTTGCTTAAAGTAAATAGGAAAATATTAAAACTAAGTTGCCTGCACTATTTCGAAAATATCAGATTAAGGTGCCGATTCCGATCCGTTAAAAATATTCCCCGTACGAAACGTATCCGGATTTTTTTACGTACGAATCATACAAGTCCCGTACAAACTGGCAAGTACGATTCGTATGTTAAAAAATCCATATGAATCGCATTGGGAAAATTCCCCGACACCTCCTCGGGTTTCAAAAAGTGTCCGGCACGTCCCCGGACAGTTTTACGTACGAATCGGTAAACTGAAGTCCGAGCGCGCAAGTACAACCGTATGGAAAAAACACCGTACGGAGCGAACTCCCATGGCAACCATGGAGACGTCCACACATGTGCCCGCATACACGCCGAACACCCCCCCAGCCCACCCCCCCAAGTACATGCCGTACCCCCAGCACCACCCCCAAGTACGCGCCGTACCCCCAGCCCCCCCCAAGTACGTGCCGTAACCCCAGCCCCCCTATGTACGCGCCGTACCCCCACCCCACCCCCGTAGGTACGGAGCGTACCCACACCCCCGTAGGTACGGAGCGTACCCCCACCCCCGTAGGTGGGGGTCCACACCGTACCTACGGGGGTGGGGGTACGCTCCGTACCTACGGGGGTGGGGGTATGCTCCGTACCTACGGGGGTGGGGGTACGCTCCGTCCCTACGGAGGTGTGGGTACGCTCCGTACCTACGGGGGTGGGGGTACGCTCCATACCTACGGGGGTGTGGGTACGCTCCGTACCTACGGGGGTGGGGGTACGGCGTGGACATGGGGAGGTGCTGGGGTACGGCGCGGACATGGGGGGTGCTGGGGTACGGCGCGGACATGGGGGGTGCTGGGGTACGGCGCGGACGTGTAGGGATGGGGGTACGGTGCGTACCGGGCCCCCTTTTCACCGCGCATCATGGCATACTTAGCTTTTCTGGCACTTTTTGGGTCCCGTAAAAATATTGCCGTGCGAAGTGCTGTGGGTACGAATCGTACTTGCTGGTCTGTAAAACGCTGCCTGACTCCATGCGAATGTCGCGTACGCGGTGTCCCGGATCAGAATTGTGGGTATGTTTTAACCGGTCGGTGTTTTTTCCGATTCGTACGGAAATGGTGTTTCTGTACGAATCGTACTTGCGGGTTTGTAAGGTGTTTTTCCCGGGTACGAGTCGGACGGAGAAAACGCTCCGTCCGACGGTTCGTACCCGGGTTTTACAGGATCGGAATCGGCACCTAAATAGGGAAATTCATAAAATAACGGTCCGGGCACATCAAAATACGCTTAATACTTTCAAGATACAGCCCTATTTAACATATGTACTTTCTGATTTTGACAGATTTTTACTGACACGGTTTAGGATGTCCATTGTGCATAGGTTACTTAGTTTTCCTACAACCAAGGACTGGTCCAGACAACTGGATAATTGCCCCTGCGACGGTATGTCTGTACAATCTACCATGCATGTTTTATTTTTCTGCAAATTTTATAATTATCAGAGGAAATGGTGGATAGTCCCAGTGCTTAGAACATTAGGGATGAAACAGTGCTGTCCAGCCTTTTTAATTATGAAATCTTTGGGGGAAAAGGTTATAACTTTATCGGTCTGATCATTTTTAAAGTCTGTTTTTAAATGTAGGAAGACTATTACTATGTAAGAAACTGTACTGTAAAAACCTATTCAGATCTTTGGGGCCAGTCCTCCTTACCTTTTTATGCTTTTTATCTTTGATTGTAATGAATTGAATTTGTGCTTTTATGATTATTTTTTAATCGAATAAAGCTTTGTTGATTGATTGAAGAATAGATAGATCAGAATCTTTGAGTATGTTTTAGTGGGAATAAATCATCAATCCAACTAAATAATCCATTATTCACGTGGGAGGAGTATCTTACTGTTTAGGTTTAAGGTGTGTAGATATAAGATTATTAGTGTAGATGTGTAGATAAATATCTCTTTATAAGTCATAAGGTATTCTTTCCATGTCAGCGCTTGGAACATTTATCTCTCCTGTAAGTGCAGACCAGTAAGAAGCGATGTGTGAATGTTGGTGTTATGGGCCCCACCAGTGATTGAATGAGTGAATGTGTTAACGTAATGTCTGGTCTGTGATAAAGGGAGGATATTAGGTACGAGTTTTGCCTTGATTCCCGTTACCCAGGTTTCCACGCTGCAACAGTTTTTCTGGTAGCAGGATGATGGTTTTTATTGTTTTGGTTTGGTGATTATTGCTTGTACATTGCTTATTGATTATTGATTATTGATTGGTATTGGTTTATGTATTAACACTCTATGTTGAGTCGCGTCAGGTTCTATGTTGTTTGCACGACTTCTGAGATGTAGGGAGTCAGAAATTTGTAACGGTTCCGTAGTAGAGCAGAGGTAAGCGCTGTTCTCAAGAAAGACGGAATTGTTGATTGCCCTTAGGTACACGGGGAAAGCGTGTGACGATTGAAGTTGCACGACGCATTGTCTGGGTTCGATTCGGTGACATTGTCGTGTGTTGCCATTAGAGATATTCTTGTATGAGAGGAGTGTATGGTAGCGAAGGTCACCTCTGAAATTTTGGTCTTAGGTACCAGGAGTCCAGAAGGTACTCTGATAATGCTTCTCACTGAGAAGGTAGTAGGTGTCCCATAGCTTGCTAGAAGGATAAAGTAGAGGGAAGTGCTTCTTTGTTAACGAGTGTCATAATTCTGTAGTAGGACAGACTGTTCGCTGTTCTCGGGAAAGACAGAATTCTGTGTGGATGAACTACATTTTTCGTGTGAAAGTGCGTGAATGAAATAGCATTCAGGTTAATTGCCAAACTCTGGTTTTATTTCTCAGGAGCATTGCGTCTCCAACTAGGTGTCTTAATTCTGGGGAAACGGTTAGCTGATGCTTGCTAGAAAGATGAAGTAGAGGGATGTGCTACTTTATCAACGGAAGTAACGATTCCGTAGTAGAGCAGAGGTAAGCGCTGCTCTCGGGGAAAAACTGAATACTTGTGAAAAAGGTCATTGACTATCCTTGGTTAGCGAAGCGGACAATGGTGGTGTTTTTATGTCGTTACTAACAGATTTGTGAATTTGAAGAACGCAAAAAGCTTACCGAGAGAATTTTGTAAAGGAGGGGTCAACATGAGCAGGAGCTGCGACAGCGAGAAAAAGCTGACATCAGAAAAGCCGCGCTAGGATTGGCTAGTCAGTGAGAAACGTAGACGCCCTCGAGTGATGCACTAGTGTATGCCACACCAGGAGTGGAGAATTACAGGGTGATGTAGACGTTGCTGATTGGTGTGCAAGTGTGAGATGCGCAGGGATTGGAGAATTGCAGAAGTGACGAAAACGCTCCAGATTGGTGCTTTAGTGTGAGTCGTGCTACGATTGGTCAGAACAACGGCACAGTCGTAAGGAAAGACTAGCGATACACGAAAGACAAAATGTATTACGATCCACCAGAAGAGGAGAAAAAGTCCTGGTTTGGAAAAATTAAGAAGTGGTTTAAAAAGGAAAACCGATTGTGACTAGGGAAGGACAATTACTTCCCCCACCGAAAACCCCTGCATCCTTTATGGTTGTGAAATACGGTTATCATACTTGTATTTGGTTAGACAATTGGGTAAAATACACCAAGAACGACGGAGTCTTGGCATTTCCAGAGCATGGTTTGTTTAATTTTGCAGTTTTGAGAAATTTGAGAGAGAAAATGATGAATCTAGAACCAAGACCTAGACCAACACAGTTTGAAGCACTGACAGAATGGGAAGATGAGATGCATGACAGAGAAAGACAGAGGAGTGGCGGAAGGTATAAATATATCTTTGGTAGATATGGGCATGACACTCATGATGAGAGAATGAGAAGGTGGCGGAATGCAAGTATGACTGAAGGTCTGTTTCCTGTGAGAACTGCTGAAGATGTTGGAGGTAGAAAATGTACGGAAAAGAGACATAATGTAGAATCAGGAGGGTATGGAGTGCATGAATCGGAAGATGATGTTCTTGATGACATGTTTTATAAAAATCCACCTCCATATCAACTAGAATCTGAAATGTTGACGCCAAGTGCCCCAATGAGAGAAACCTTCCGAATCATTAAGACAGAACCAGTGTCCCAAGAATTAGGGAAAAATAATTCCATTAGAGAGGTAGAGATAAAATCGGATAATAAAGTGAATGGTGAAAGTTCGGCAGAATTAGCCAAAACAACATTAGAATTAACTGAAAAGATAAGAGAATTGACCAAAAATTTAGAAGCTGTAACTGTTCCAGTGACTATAGGCTCTGTGACGCCGATTTTTGATAAACAGAAAGATAGAGAACATTGCTTAACAGTCCCTTATAACAGTAATAAACAGACTGAAAAGACGAAGCAGAGCCAAAATGAAAATCCATGGAGACAGACAATAAATATAATCGAGCCAAACATTTCGAATAACTCATTTATAGGTCAATATACAGCAGAGAGATATACAATGACCATGGAATCAGTATTAGAAACTCAAAAGGACTCAGAACGAAGTAATGTAGAGAAACCAGTAGGTCCAACCTCAGAAGAATTGAGTGAATGCTTGAGAAGTTTGCAGAGAAAAGATAAAGAATCCCAATCAATAGATGTGGCCAAATTACGGATGGTACTAGAAGAGTTAATAGTAGTAACTATCCCCACAGAGAAGTTAAAAACTTATCAGGATGAGGAATTACTATTTCTGTGCAAAAGTGTAACGTGGAGAGCAAAAAATCTGCATGAAAGACTAGAAGAAGTGGCAAATTAAATGGGTATAGATATTGAAAAGGTGAAGGCTTTACAAAAACCATATCGAATAGATTTTGCTGAAAAAGATATTGAAAATTTGAATACCACAGGACGAATCAGTCAGATTAAGGAGATAATCATTTTGTCGAGAAAATGGGGAGTTGTAGATAAATGGAGAAGCAGGTGGTACCGAAAAAGAGATGATGCCCCAGATAAAACATTTGCAGCGTTCCCTGTGAGAGAAAAGGAAAAGGTAGTAACAGAATGCCCCATGAGAGAGATTCCAGGAGGAGGATATATACATGTTCCATGGACTAGACAAGATATTTTGTCATTTACAAATGATTTCCCTCGACTACGTGAAAAGCCCGTCGAGTGGTATAGGCAAGTGGATAGATTTGTGAAATTATCTAAAGTATTATGGATTGATCTAAATAATAGTCTATTTGACATAATAGTACCAGCAGATTTATGGACAGAGTGCAAACTTATGAAAAATTGGCCAACGCAGGAATACCCTTGGGATCCAAAGACAGGAGCACCAGACCCCGAGGTTATGAAGAAATATGAACAGGTTATTGCCTTTCTGAAAAACAAAGTACCTCCCAAAGAGACAGAGTGGGTAAGAATTGACAGAACACATCAGGAAAGTAAGGAGTCGGTACATGCCTATTATGAAACGTTGATTTTGGCCTTTAAACAGTTTAGTGGTGATGAGAATTTAAGTGAAAAGGATTGATTCATTTTGTATACATATTTTTATATGGTTTACGTCCAGAAATTAGTGAAATGATCAAACAACATACTGTAGATTGGCTAAACAAGAAAATAGATGAAGTATTGAGACATGCAAAATATTTCAGTGATGAGATTGAAGCCAAACAGCGTAAATTAAAAGAGAAAGCTATGTGGGCACAAGTAAAAGTGGCAGAGAGACAGGAAGCTCAGTTAGCGGAACAAGCGAATAATACAGGACCCAGATCGAAATTCACTCCTGGGAAAGGTAAGGGAAGTTTTAACATAGAAGAAGCTAAAAAGAAATTCCCATGTCACAATTGGGGTAGCGTAGGGCATTGGAAATCCAAGTGTAAATTTCCCGCAAGTATACTAATAATGATAATGCATAACTGAATCCACAGGTGCCGAATGAGGTGAGTGGTCAACCGCAGCGACAGCAGCAGGTTGTTCCCCAACAGAATCAGGTACCAAAACCGCCTTTTCCACAAAGCAAAAACTCACAGATATACAGTAATGAGACAGGATTCTACTAAGAAGAACAGGTAACTAAGCTGCCCCGCGCTGGCGCTGTTTCGCAGTATTGGCTACAACGCGATGAGAGCGATTCAGAAGAAGGTTATTGACGGTGCCGAAGGGAGGAAGAGGAGTGCGTACTTGGCGCAACTCTAGAAGTAGACCAGACAGGCCCATTTGTAGATGGGAAAATAAATGATGAAAGTATTACTTTCCTAGTCGATACTGGTGCTACTCGATCAACTGTTAGGTCAGCTGATGTCAAGAATCTTCCTCTCTCGGATGAAACGATCCAAGTAATTGGTGTATCCAACAGACAGATTAAAACTTATCTTACAGAACCAGTGAAAGTTAGCCTAGGGAAATTCTCTGAAATGCACCGCTTTGTTGTGTGCGATACAAGTCCCATGAATTTGTTAGGTAGGGATTTGCTGTGCAAAATGAATTGCACTATATTCTGTACCCCTGACGGGATAGCATTTGAGACCCCTGATGAAGATGAGCTGTATAAGATGACTATGGCAAACAGGGAAATGGAGGTTACTGAAGCCTATGCTGTATTTAACCCTGATGAATTACCTAAAGAATTGAAACAGACTGTAAAAGCACAAGTCTGGGATTTCACAGGAGAAGATGTGGGACTGATGAGAAATGTAGACCCAGTAAAAATAACAGTGAAGGAAGGAATAAGCTATCCAAATGTGCCTCAATATAAACTGACACCTGAGATAATCGGAGTTACTCCTGTGATTGAAAAGCTGATAAAACAAGGCATTTTGAGAGAAATAATGAGTAGTCCATGTAATTCCCCGATTATGGGACTGAAAAGGACTAATGGAAAATTCAGGATAGTGCAACATTTGAGAAAGATAAACAAAATCGTTGTATCATGTTGTCCCATTGTGCCAAATCCATCTGTGATTTTGTATCAGATTCCACATGATGCAGAATGGAGTATAGTCATTGATCTATGCCATGCTTCCTTTTCCATTCCATTGCACCATGACAGCCAGCAGATTTTTGCGTTTCGTTTCAGCGAGCGTATTTTGGCTCGGTGCCAAATTCCACAGGGGTATACAGAAAGCCCCTCAATATTTAATCAGATATTGAAGAAATCCTTAGAAAGTCTAGAGATGCACGAGAATTCAGTGTTAGTCCAATATATCCACGACCTTCTTGTGGCGTCAAAAACTCGCGAGGCTTGTGAAATAGACACTATAGCCTTGCTGAATCATTTGGCGGATGGAGGACTTAAAGTGTCTGTATGCCTGATAGCATGATGTCTGCCATGGCACGGATGTATCATGGTCAGGGACACATAGGGAGATATGCCATGATCAGGTCATTTAAGCAGATATGGTACAATGCAAATTTCAGACTTGTAGCAGAGACTCTTTGTCAGAAATGCCTCATATGTCAGCAATACAACCCTGGAAGAAAGACAGTGGTGAGTCTAGGAACAATAGGTCCAGAAGGAGGGCCTTTTACCAGAATGCAAGTAGATTTCATTGAAATGCCTCCCTGTAACAGATTGAGATATGTTTTAGTTATGGTCTGTCTGTTCTCAAGATGGGTAGAGGCATATCCAACAAGAAGAAATGATGGAATCACAGTGGCAAAATAGCTTTTGAGGGAATTCATTCCCAGATTCGGGTTCCCAGTAACAGTTGAATCAGATCGAGAAAGACATTTTGTTAAAGAGATCATAAAATTGATTTGTGAAGCATTGAATGTACGACAAAAACTACATTGTGCCTATCACCCGGAGGCTTCTGGTGTGGTGGAGCAAATGAATGGTACTATCAAAAACAGGATAGGGAAAATGTGTATGGCATGAAATGGCCAGATGCCTTGCCTCTAGTACTCATGACTATTAGATCAATTCCTGACAGAACTACAGGGTTGAGCCCCCATGAAATCCTCATGGGTAGAGCAATGCGTCATGTGTTCATACCAGTCAACAAGCTGTTGACTTTAACTGAGGACATGGTGTTGGATTACTGTAAAAGCCTGGCTGACACAGTTCATTCTGTGTTTCATCAGGTTGGAGCGGATGCCACCACCCTTGAAAAGAAGCAAGCTCATGATCCGAGCCCAGGGGACTGGGTAAGAATCAAAGTACACAGAAGAAGAAACTGTTTGGTTCCAATGTGGGGAAAACCACGACAAGTGATTTTGACCACAACAGTGGCTGTGAAGTGTGCTGGACTGAAGAACTGGATTCATGCAAGTCACACATTGAGAATTCCAAATCCAGTGGATAGCACAGAAAAATAATATTTTGACAAATCAGAATATAGTACTGAATCAGATGATGAAGAGACAAGAACAAAAGAAAACCCTGAAAGGGGGGAAGCAGAGTCAAATCTAACTTTTGTCCCTAGAAGTGTTTCCCTGAGGAGAAGGTTACAGATTTCTGACACCAGCTCAGACTCAGAGACTGAACAAGGATCTCTACATTCAAGAAAAGAAAAAGACAGTGAAAAGACAATTAAAGAAATTGCTGAGAGAGAAGTTCCAGATGAAAAATTGAGAGAAATTCCACCTGAAATAACAAATTTAGATGGACAGGTGCCAGATACAGAGAGAGAGGGAAAGATTTCTGCGGAAGACCCCTGAGGAGGTGTAGGGAACTCCAACATCCAGTTAGAGGAAGGGACAAGTAGTCAGCTGGAACATTGCGTGCCGGAGATTCGAGGAGGGACAGAAGTACGGAAACCAAAAGAAGTGGTGGAAAGAAACGCTGTTGAAAGTAAAAAGCAAGTTGAAATAGAGTCCGAGGAAAGCGAAGACGAAGTACCAGAAGGTCGAGTTCTGAGAAAGAGAGCTTGGAGAACTGAAAAGAATGATAAAGGAAGTAAACTGAAAAGAGAAGCAAGAGACGAAGTTTGGCCGAATAAGATAAAGAGGCTGAGATATCGACTGACACGAGTAAATTCACCAAGAGCTGAACAAGTGAATGAAGTAACAAGTCAAGAGAAATCAAAAGACGAAGAAATAGTTGTACCTGAAGAAAGCAAAAGAACGAGGAAACCTAACCAGAAGTATAAGTCGCCGGAATGGACATATGTGGCCCTGCCTGAAATAAAAGAAGAGGCAGATAGCCAAGGAAACCCAGAGGTGACTGAAGTGGTTGAGGAAGACGAGGAATCGGAAATCCTGAGAGTTATCTTGTCCGATATTGGAGAAGAAGCGGATGTTCAGGACATTCTGTATTCAGATCACGAAGGAAAGGTGAAAGATGATGAGATGCCAAACTAAATGAGACAAGAAAGCTGCTAATGGAAAGACAAGAAAATACAAGAAAAGACAAAAACTGGTAGACCCAAGTAGGTGCTTAGAGGCTTGGGTTAGACGAACTAGTTGTGAAGTAGAAGAGGCTAAGTCAAAAGACACTGCTAATTTTTACAGAAATGGCAAACACAGATAGTAGAAAAGGTTGAAGCGAAGGTGTAAAATGTGTTGTTGTTGTACAGGATTACTAATGCTTCTGTGGAGTATACTAGCTCTAACGATCTCATTTAAGGTTACTATAGATACAATAGAAGGACATAGTGAAAAGAAAACTAATATAGAAAAGATCCCGAAAGTAGTTCCAACTAGAATAGATAGAAATTATTTGCATAAAGATAGGTCTATAACTGATTTTTCTAACAATGTATTTTTGAAATTATTGTATGAATATGTAAAGACAATGGAAATAAGGGACTGCTACGTTTGTATGAAGTTACCTGCATCTGTATCGGAGGGAGTGACCTATCATCACCTTCCAGTAACTTATGGAATAACATGTAGTGTAATAGCTAGTTTATTTTATCAATCAGGGAAGTTAGAGTATTATTTTTCAGATGTAGGTAACATATTTTCACAAATACCATCAATTAACAAGCTAAATACGGTAAAACCTGCTAAGGCATTAGGTGAATTTTTCTTAGAGACTAAAGAACTAACATTAGAATATATTTTTAGAAATAATTTGACTTGCAGTTTAAAGAAAGAAGAAAATACATTTTTGGATATGGTTGAAGAAAGGAGAGTGAAAATGCAAGGGAAGGCATCTGAAGGAAAGGTGGAAAAGACAGTCTGTGATGTAGAAATGGAAAAACACTTGAAAGGAGAAGCTAGTCCAACTATGGCTTTAGATTGGCCTCAGAAGGGAAGATTGTGTATTAGAAGGAATCAAACTGCATATGATAATTACTTTGTAGGGAATAGTGAGTGCCATGATACATACCGAATCATGGGAGGATGGGGATTTAAAGGAGGAAATGATCCAGTTTTTCCTGGATTATACTTTATTTGTGGGAGCAAGGCATATTATCATTTGCCAGACCATTGGTATGGCACATGTAATGGAGGCCTGGTTTTCCCAAAGATTTTTCATATGGGAAGAGGAGAAGATGGTGTACATAAGTTAGGTAGTTATTTAGCACATAGAAAGAGAGAATCCTGGTCAGAAATTGTAGGTGACATCTTTGGAGCATTGATACCAGCAGTGGGAATATCTCTAAATGCAAACAAAATTAGAAGACTATCAACAGTAGTGGATCGCTTGTCAACAAGCACCGCTGGAGGATTTTTATTGGTAAATACGGAAATAGTTGCCATGCGTGCCATGGTAATGCAAAATCGACTTGCCCTTGATATTCTATTGGCAAAAGAGGGTGGAGTCTGTGGAATGCTGAAAGTAAAGATTTGAAAACTTATATTAAAAAAATAACTGATCTGCATGAAGAAATTGCACCACTGGAGGTTGAAGGTGTTTGGGAAAAGATTGGAAAGAAAATATCTGCTATTAAGAATTTCTTAGTAAACCTAGGTAGTACCTTTTTAGGTAAAATCTTATTTCCATTAACATGTGTGATTTTCCTAGTATTAGCATTAAGATTAGTATGCCTTTGTCATAAAAAGAAGAAAATTCAGAAAAGGATAAAAAGAGAAAATTTAAGGAGAAAAGATAAGAAACAAGAGAGGGAATTTGAAGAAATAGAATTAGAAGAAGTTAAGGAAAACATGTATAAGACGGCAAAAAGAGAAGAGATTGGGGAGACTGAGATGTGAATTATGCAAGAACTAATTTCTACTCCATGAAAAAAATGATACCAAGATTTAATGGTGTGGTGATAAAATCACCAAAGGGGGGATTGATGGAGCGGGTAGTACAACATTTTGTATACCCCCCCTATGCTGCATGTTTATACTAATTAGAATAATCTATTAATTGTAATATTATTAATATGTTTGCATGAAGTTTAATCAACATTACTAATGAACGAAATACACATGGGATTTGCATTTTGCATGGCTAAAATAATTTGTAATTAACACACGTACGCATACTAATACTAGAAGAATAGAATATCGCATGATATATGTTGCTTTTGTGACGTTATCTTATGTTGCACCAGATGAAATCAATGGGTGAATATGAACGCTTTAAATGTCGCCATACGCTAGATAATTACAAGCACATAGGGGAATTAGTGAGGGTTTAACATTTTGTTCATTATTTCTATGTTTTAATTACCTTTTGTGTTTGTTTTACTTAAGTTGTCCTTTGGGCCTAAAACCAAGATGGCCGCCTGACTCGACGCGATGGCCACCATTCCACGAGGTTTCGGGCGAAGTGCGCCTGCACCACATCATGTACCAGTGGCCTCGACATGACCCTAGACTTGCTGTGCCCAAGCAAGGTCACGATGAGATGCTCGCCAAATATTCAAACAAAGGACTAATGCAAGGAACCGGATGGACCATGTCTAATGTCATAACCTCCTGAACTGTGTGAAACCTCACCGGACGATCCCAACCAACCAATGGGATGAGCCCAAATTTTGCAACATGTATCTTTTAGACCTTACTTTTATTATAAAATTGACGTTAGAATAGTGAGGAAAGAGCACTCTATCTTGTACTTCACTTTTGCTGACGGAGACGATGGTGACGCTACGTGACGGCTGCGTTCCTGAATCTTTGACAGACTGAATTGCTGCCAAATTTATTGATGAACTGAGGACTACCTAAAATCTATGGGCACAGATCGATGCCTGCATGTCTCTGGTCCTTGACCCAATCTTTGGGACTGTAGCATGCTGCATGGAGAACTTTCGAATTCTGATTCGTGGAGAGGTGTGGCTCACTAGTTAGAGGCGGCAGACCCGTAAGCAGAGAATCGGCCAGGGACCAGGGTTCAATTCCCGACGCGGCAGGGTCGTGGACCAGGGTAAAAACGGACTCGATAAATCTCGCCTCGGTACCTACTCTAACCAGGAACACACTCGGCAACTCTGGGCATTAAGCTTGCCTCATCTCTACAACGGCCCCCCACAGATGCCGGGGATGCCTGGTTTCACCTTGGAGATACCCAGATAGGGACCATCTCACAGGGATAGCCAGGACGGGTTCCCCAGCGGTCTACAGCGCCGGGACGCCCCGTTGCTGGGGTAGCTGTGCGCTTTACAAGTCTACAACATTTACAAGTCTACAACATTTACATTTACTAATTGACGACCAAATTTGATGACTTAGAGGACGACTGATAGCCAGATTAGGTAAATATGGTGTTCTGTGTTTTGCTTAATGATTAATAAATTTATTAGATGGAACTAAAATTCTTGCATTAATTAGATAAACACAAATATTGATTAACAAGTAAATGTGTTTGGTCATTTTATTAAGAAGAGATAAATCAGAATCTTTGAGTATGTTTTAGTGGGAATAAATCATCAATCCAATCCAACTAAATGATCCATTGATCACGTGGGAGGAGTATCTTACTGTTTAGGTTTAAGGTGTGTAGATATAAGATTATTAGTGTAGATGTGTAAAGAAATATCTCTTTATAAGTCATAAGGTATTCTTTCCATGTCAGCGCTTGGAACATTTATCTCTCCTGTAAGTGCAGACCAGTAAGAAGCGATGTGTGAATGTTGGTGTTATGGGTCCCACCAGTGATTGAATGAGTGAATGTGTTAACGTGATGTCTGGTCTGTGATAAAGGGAGGATATCAGGTACGGGTTTTGCCTTGATTCCCGTTACCCAGGTTTCCGCGCTGCAACAAAGCGATACTAACAAATTAATTCTCTGATTCTGAAGGGTTATAAACATTTCAAATTTGTATAAATTATTGAGTCCCACTGGAGTCTTACTGTCGAGCACTACAATGTATTTGGACTCTAGTTTCCTCAATTCTTTTACTGTATTTCCGCCACTGTAGTTTGGTAGTACTGCAATACCCTATCATTACTGGCATGTGTTTCCTCAAAAATGAAAGGTCACTGGATAGGTTTTATTGATATTTTTATGCGCTTATGGAGTTGAACGATAGTGCTGTCCACATATAGCAATCCACATGGGCATGTTAAGATATATGCGGCAATGCGGCAAAGCCTGTTCTGCATTGGTCTGACCTCATGACTTACATAGACTTCTTAGGGACTAGAGAGACTTAAGCAAACCTTGGCTCTTCTTCAGCCATTAAGATTTCATGACCCTGTGAGGACTGGATTAAACTATATGGTTCTTCGTTGACCTGGCCCTTTTGAATGTTATTCCTACCTCATTAGCTACTATTTTGCTAATTATGGGCTTAGTCCTAATCAAGTGCCAAGATCTGCTCATAATTCTCCTTATCCCACGTTTTCATGTGCAATATGTCAAGTTTGGTGTGCAAATGTCCTCTCTTTTGCTGATAAGTCCTTTGCTAGGCAGCCTCTATTTTCTCATGTGAATACCTATTTTGCAGAAATCAGCTTGCTAGTTCTGCATGTTCCTTAAGTTTTTCTTCAGCCTCCTTGCAATTTCTCCTCAGATGTAGGTTTTCTCTATATGGTGTGTTTTGCTTCAATCTTTCTTGCTGAAAACTACTCACGTGTAAAACAGTGTTAACTGCAGTGGGCTTCCTACACACCTTGGATTGGATCCTTCTAATTTGGACTTCGACCATCAAAACCAAAATATGTATTCGTGATTACTTTGCAAGCAAAGTGTAAATTGAGATCATAGACAATTATTCTTCTCATAAAATCCTGAGCCTTCTCCCTACGCCCCTTTAAGATACCAAATATGTTGTCCATGTGGCATGGCCAAAGCACCACCTTTAATCATTCTTCATTGTATTCACTGTGGAGCAACTGCTCCTTCCACCAGCTCATATGCAAAGTAGCCTAGCTGGGGGGTACCCATCACTATTCTCATCTTCTGTTCGAACAATTTGTTAATGAATAAAACGAAATTGTTAGTTAAAAAACATCTCATATATAACAGCATTTATGTATATTTAAACAATTTCAGTGTCTTGCACTTAAGAAATGCTTTAAAGCTTTCAGTGCATCTTCGTGGTGTTTACTTGTGTATAACGATGTTACATCTAGTGACATCAATATATATTTATCATCCTGTGTTATGTCAAAGTGTCCTTTGTGCATGACTGTAGATTCTTCACATAATCCTGTTAGGAAATGAGCTACATATTATTAAGTATTCTGAAAAATACTGTTGATGGCTGAAATATTCGGATGGCCAGGCGACTTACTTTATGCACTTTTGAAAGAAGATAAGAGCCAGGCATCTTTGAATGGTACTTGCATAAGAAAAGGCACTCTTCCTAATTCAATAGACCTATGTTCTGCTATCCCAATAGTTCAATGTAGTACTCACTGTTCGACTGGTTGTCCTAACATAGCACCTTTCATCATTCAGTTGTTTATATGCCTCGCATTTAAATACGCAGGGGCATATTTATGAGAGCTATGCGTCATGCTTGCACCATGCAACGAGGTACATGTGTTACGCAAACCTCGAAGTCAGATTTATGAAGCCACGCAAAGCCACTTTTGGATGGCTTAAAAAATCTGGAGCAAGCAATGCAGCTTAAATCGCTGTGTTGCCTTACTCTGCGCAATCGAGGCATTCCATGAGTATTGTCGTACTTTAGAATTTGGGACCGCGTAGGAGGCAGGGCCCTACCCCTGTCTATCTTGGTAATAGTGAACCACAAATGGTTAATGCGGTATGTACAAGTGCTTTTTGTAACGTTTTAGCTATGAATGCACTGTGTATATGCTATTTTACATCAATACGTGGGTTCCATTTTGTATTGGTGGCCATCTTATGGTTGCCCTCACATAGGCTATGTAGTGTGAAGTGAATACGGGCCTTTTAAAGCACATGTGGCTTTCTTTGACTTTTCTGTGACCTGGGCAGCTTGGCTCCGCTGCCCCAGGTCAAACTGGTCTCACGAGTTCCCCGTCCTCTGGCCACCTGTGATTAGCATCAGGGCTTGACACACCATAAAGTCTTTTCATCCTACACAAGCCTCCAGCTAATCTCTTTCACACCTGACTGTTCCTGCTTTATGGCTTGTTTACCAAAACAGGAGATGCTCATGTTTATTGGGGCCTATCGATATCTGATGTGGGATCTGAGCCTTGCTGGGTAAATAATTACGGGCTTGTTTAACTGGAATATGGGATGGTCATCATGACTCTGCTTTTTCGTTTGTAATGTACACTTTAAATGACCATACCATAAACTTAAGAATGTATGCCTGAGGCAGGAAAATCTGTATTTATGGAGAAGCCCGTTTCTGTGATTTTCAGCAGTCTCCTGAGAACATACACGCTGTTGTACTTCTAGGACGCCTGTAATTGGTCTGCAGCCAATAAACTGATCTTTGACTTCACCCAGAAGACTCTGTGTTTCTGTAGGTCTGAAACAGAAAGAACCCCGAAGTCATAGGGTGTGTTCCCCTGCACCGCTGGGCTTAAAATACCCAGTACTTCAGTTTGGCGCCCAACTCCGCGCGATTTCAGCGGTACCGGTCCAAGCCAGAGGTTCGTGAGGAGCTTTGTGTGGAAATTCTGGAGGAAGGCCGCCACTTCATCGACCCCTGCATGTCGACGTGGTCCGAAAGTCTTTTCTGCGAGGTTCTCCGCGTCCCGACGGCTACGAAGGACTGCTGCCCTGATTAATCGCCCTGTTATGGACCCTTGACGATTTTGGTAGAGCGAAACAATCGAGAGAGTCTTCTGGTGACGCCATCGATCATCAATATTCAGTTAAGTATAAGTGGAGCGTCTCCCAGTTTGAATTTGGTATCCTTCGGGATCATTTCGATTTGGTGCTTGCAAGTCCCAAAGCCAGAGGACTCGTGTATTCACGAGACTATCGTATTCGATAATCCTTTGACGTTTGAAACTAGACTAGTGAGCGAAGATGCCTGGTTCTAGTGTATTTTGTAGATTGTTTTGTTTGGGTTGTGGAAGGGATTTCCAGTTAGAGGATTCATGTCCGGTTCCTCCAATTGGAACTCCAACTTATGAGCTTTATGTAAAACATGGCGTGGGCCCCATTGCATATAATGAAATATGGATCCGATACACCAGAAAGGACGGTGTTCTAAAATGGCCCCAAAATGGTAGTTTCGATACAGATATCTTAGATAATTTGGAAGTTAAATTGTTTAAAAAGAAAGCCCGGCCGGCGATGTTTGATTCTTTCCGCCTATGGCGAAAGGAAGCCAAACAGAAGGAAATTAAGCTAGCGAAAAGAGATAAGAGAGAGAGAGGTATATCAGTGATGCAAGCAGCTGTGCAATTTAAAGATAATGAGGAGGAACAAATGAAGGAACAGTTACATAGACAGCGCAAACTAGGGATTGATAAATGTTACCCTGTTTTGTCACCCCTTGTGCAAAATGAGACAAAAGAGAATGAGAAGGATTCCCTAATGTCCCATTTGTTAAGTTCGCCACCCCCATATGCGCAAAATGCCACAGCACCTCCACAGATTGTAAATGCGCAACCTCCAGTAAATATGCCGCAAGCCTTCCCGCAGCCGCCAGCTCCTCCTCAGCTGGCTCCTATCCCTGCAGTGCAGCCCTCTCAAGGGCCGCCAGTTTTGCTACCTGTTACCCCCGCGCTTTCTGCGACTTTGCCTAGCACGCCAACGGCTTCCCCTGGCGCTCCTTCTTACACTACCCCGGTACCTGTATCTGAATCTGTTTTTCTTCCCTCTGTCTATCCCCCTGTTTTCGCCTCAACTTCTCCTTCAGCACGACAACGACTAGCTAATGTAGTTACTAGTCTAATGTCGCCTCTCTTTGGGTTATCTAGTGTGACACCTGGTTTACAGCGTAAGCAATTGCGCAGTCAGCTACCTGGTCCCGAAGAGAAAGAGGTGTTAGATCATCTGGCGCGTAGGTGGATTGGTTTCCCTTCATGCTATGATGTGGAATCGGTTGTTAATGTTTTTCACCAATGGGATGCCCCAAAACAGAGGTATGTTTTTGATAAAATGTGTGAATTCCTCTGTGAGGAATTGGAGGATAAGGGTGCAAACCCAAACCCACAGGAATTGTGTCGAGTGTGATTTGATTTCGAAACAGGTGTAATTGTGGGCCCCAACGTAGATAAAGCAGTTGCGACTTTACTGTCCCTCAGAAATGGCGATTGTCAGCAATCATTGTTTGACCAGGATTTCCCTGTGGGGAAGGAGGTACAAGCGCGCCAATATCCGATGCGTGAGGTTCCCCCAGTTTGGAGACCTGCTGATCCAAATGCTAATCCACCTGTCTTAGTACATTTTCAGCGTGTTTGGGTACATGTTCCATGGAAGCGATCTGAGGTGTTAGCACTTAAACAGACATTGCCTGATCCCCGTTAAAACCCTGCAGGTTATTATAAGGAGTTGTCGCAAACTGCAGAATCGTGTGTCATGAATTTGGCCGACATAGATATGCTGTTTGGGAATGTGGTACCACAGCCTTTATGGGGATCCATTCGTAATATAGATCACGCTGTAGAATTGGGTGACACATGGGCTAATATCGTTGCTGCAGACGCTAGACAAGTTGGTGGCGCAAAACCTGAGCCTTTAGTGGCAGAACTCCCTGGTCGAATTATTACCTACATGAAAACTATAATGCCTGCGATGCGCGTAAATTGGGCAAACTATCCGCATGCAAGCAGAAGAAAGATGAGACAGTGTCTGATTTCTTTACTAGGTTTGAAGAAACGTATATCGACCACAGTGGCCAAGACATGAGCACTGAAGGTGGCCAACGGTTATTCGTTGATAAATTTGTGCAGAATCTACTTCCCGAGCTGTGTCAAAAATTAAAAGACTCAGAAAGTTCTTGGGCTGTTTCCTCTTCAGCGCAAATACTGGCTACTGCACAGTATTATGAAAATAGAGACAAAGATGAGAAGGATAGAACAGATAAGAAAACGAAAGAACTAAAGACAAAGGTCCTCTTGCAGCAGGCTAATCCACCACGTGGAGGACAGAATAATTATAGGCAAGCACAAGGTAATTATCAGCAGCCCCAACAGTTTCGGAAGAATCAGCAAATGAATGGGTATTATCAACCACGAATCCCTGTGGGTCCCAACCAATGTTCATATTGCAAAGAGGAAGGTCATTTTAAATATAGTTGCCCTAAATTAATGCAGCGTAACAGTAATGCGTATGGCGCAAGAGGTAGAGGTGGTCAGCAAGCTCCTAGAGGCAGAGGGCGTGGAAATATTACCCAGAACGCGCATCCTCTTCCGCCTCAAAATACCATAAATCGCTTTGATCAGCAAGCCAACGCGACTGGTAATACAGCTCAGTACTACAATAATGATTATTATGCAGAAGATGACAATGTAGAAGATGATGATTACTAGGACAGCCGTAGACAAAGAGAGGGAGTTGTTTCAGTGCCAGTGGATCAGAGCGGACCTTATGTTAAAGTAACTACAGCAAATGTAACGGAGCCCTTTCTGCTGGATACTGGTGCTGCAAAGAGTTCAATCATGCATTCAAAACTCCCTGGCGCGCCTTTGTCTGGCGAAATGAATGTCTCAGTAGGTTTTTCTGGCGCCCCAGTTAGGAACCCGATATCTAGTCCTGTGTCACTTTCTGTTGGACCTTGTGACCTAAAAGCACCCCTCATTCTAACAACAGGTTGTGGTGAAAATTTGCTAGGCTTAGATTTGCTAAAAAGATTGCATGCAACGCTATATTGTTCTCCCTCAGGAGTACAACTTACATTAGGTAAAAAAGTGATTTCCCCAATGTATTTGTCTAAGAATGCAATGCCACCTGAATTGTCATCCCTTCCGGACGTCCTTTGGGCTACTGGTCCCAATGATGTGGGTCTCCTGGAAATACCGCCATATGTGGTCACTTTAAAAGCCAATGTTAGATTGCCACGCATTCCCCAGTATAAGATCTCTAATGAAGGTCAGAAAGCGTTGTTAGAAATTGTCAGCGATTTGATTAAAAAGGGTGTAATTGAAGAGACAAGAGGTAACGTTTGCAATAGTCCTGTTTTACCTGTCTTAACCTCTTCAATGCCCATGACGAGCTGGTCTCGTCATGGGCCGCGGTTGCGCTGTGCCCATGACGAGACCAGCTCGTCATAAACCCCGCCCGCTAATGCAACGGCCGGCACAGGGCAGGGAAAGGGGCGGGCACTGAAGGGGTTAAAACGAACGGACCCTTCACAGCCACCTGTTTACAGATTTGTGATTGATCTTAGAGAGGTTAATAAGATTGTTGTGCCACAGTTTCCAGTTGTCCCTGATATAACTGCCTTGTTAACCATGATTCCAGCCTCCGCTGCATGGTTCTCAGTGATCGATTTAAAGAATGCTTTCTTTAGCATCCCAATTGCAGAGGAGAGCAGAGACATTTTTGGCTTTAGTTTAGGAGGTCGAAGCTTCCGCTTTAAACGCGCTCCTCAGGGCTACTGTGAAAGTCCATCAATATACAGCCAAGCTTTAAAAGCGCAGCTTGATGCACTGGTTTTACCCAGTGGCGCTATCCTCATTCAGTACGTCGACGATTTACTGATTGCCGCGGATACTGAAAAGATTTGCAAACACGCTACCTTGTCATTGTTGCGTCATTTGTCTGCCTTCCATCACAAAGTGTCTCTCTCCAAGCTGCAATATTGTCGACAAGAAGTGACCTACTTAGGTCATCTCTTATCGAAGGAGGGAAGGAGACTGACCCCAGAAAGAATTCAAGCCATTGCACAGTTGAGTGTGCCAAGAACACAGAGAGAAGTGCGTGCTTTCTTGGGCATTACTTCATACTGTAGGCATTGGATTCCTAATTTTTCATTGTTGGCAAAACCTTTGTTAGCATTAACATGCAAAGACACACTGAATCCTATTCCATGGTCTGAAGAGTGTCAGAAGAGTTTTTTGGAATTGCGCAACGCATTGTGTTCAGCTCCTGTGATGGGTACCCCTGACTACAGCAAGCCTTTTACATTGTATGTTCACGAGAAAGATGGTTGTGCATTATCAGTGTTAACACAGCCTTTTGGCGACAGACCGCGTCCATGCGCGTATTTTTCATCAACCTTGGACCCTGTAGCGAGGGCATTGCCAAGTTGTCTGAGAGCCACAGCCGCTGCAGCTATGTCTATTCGACAGTCTGCTGGACTAGTAATGGATAATACATTGATTGTTATGGTTCCACATGCTGTGGACACATTGTTAAACAGGACCAAGACACAACACTTAACTAGTGCGCGATTATCTGGCTATGAGCTGACACTGTTAGCAAATCATATACACATAAAGAGATGCAACACGTTGAACCCAGCTACACTATTACCAATTCCAGCAGACCTAGATGAGATTGAGCAACATGATTGTCTATTCAGAACAGAGGAAGAAACGAAAGGGAGAGTAGATCTCAAAGATACTCCCCTAACTGAGTGTGATGGTACTTTATGGGTGGATGGTTCGTGTTTCAAGCTTCCGAATGGTGATACGACTGCTGCATATGCTATCACGACTTTGCACACGATTGTTGAAACTGCGCGTGTGCCACAAAATTCGGCTCAAGCAGCAGAATTGATTGCCCTTACGAGAGCATGCGTGTTGTCTGAAGGAATGAAAGTGAACATATACACAGATAGCCAGTACGCTTTTGGCGTGGCTCATAGTTTTGGGCGATTGTGGAAAGAACGTGGGTTCCTGACTTCGCATGGAGCTAAGATTCAGAATGGCAAGCTGGTGAATGATCTCCTTGAGTCGCTGACCCTACCGTCACAAGTTGCGATTATGAAATGCAGTGCGCACAAGAAAATCACTGATGATGTTGGTCGTGGTAATGCGTTTGCTGATGAAGTCGCGAAAGAAACAGCAAAAGATGTAAAGACTCGAATGTATGTTGCAGGCCCTGCCAGATGGGTTGGTGATGTTGGAATGTGTGAAAACACAATAGAGAGTGTAAAGTCCCTTCAAGCTGAAGCCACAGAGAAAGAGTTGAGCAAGTGGAGAGAAAGTATGGGTAAGTTGGATGAGAATGGTTGTTGGATCGATCTGTCAGAACATAGGCGATGGTTGTTACCTGATGCATATGTGCTTCCAGTGGTTACGATGGCACATGGAATGGCACACATCAGTACGAAAGGAATCTGTAAGAATTGTATGGTATGCTTGAAGTACAACCCTGGTAGGGGAACCCCAACTCCAGCTGGTCATTTTGCGCCTCCATCATATCCATTTGAAGTTTTGCAGCTAGATTTTATTCACATGGAAAGGTGCACCAACCTGAAATATGTATTGGTGGTTGTTTGCGCTTTTTCAAAATGGATTGAGGCCTATCCTCTAAAGGATAACACTGCTCTATCCACAGCCAAAGCCCTTGTGAAGGAATTTTTCCCCAGGTTTGGAATGCCAAGAATGGTATGGAGTGATAATGGGAGTGAGTTTGTGGGTAAAGTGATGAAGAATGTATGTGAGGGACTAGGTATAAGGCAGAAATTCCATGCTGCAAATCACCCCCAATCAGCTGGATTAGTAGAGCGCTACAACGGCGCTCTAAAACTTAAACTGGCCAAAATCCAAGCGAGCTCAGGTCTTAAATGGCCTGACGCTCTGCCTCTAGCACTCCTGTCCACCAGAATGACTGTGCACTCACGAGTGGGACTTAGTCCTTATGAGGTTGTTTTTGGCCGCCCGGCCAATGTATGGGGTGTGCCAAGGCCAACGAAATTCAGTGAAATCGAGCATCCAGTACTGTTTGATTACTTGCACGAATTGACAGCTAAACTGCGTGATTTACACCAACAGGTGCATGATACTCTTCCCCAGGATTCTGAGGCTCCAGGACACCCTATCGACCCTGGCACGTGGGTCTTGGTGAAAAATTTTCAGCGCAAGAGCAATGATGAGCCTCGTTGGATCGGCCCTCACCTCGTGCTCCTATCTACAAGATCAGCTGTTCGAGTGAAGGGGAAGAAAAACTGGATCCACGGCGCCCACATCAAAAGGATCCCTTTGCCTCTGCCGTATGACCAGTGGGTCCAGGAGGGTATCGCAGACTCTGGAACAGACACTGTACCTCGTTTTGTGCCGTTCAGTGATGCACGCATAAAAGGCACAGCTTCAGCGCAGGAAAGTGACGATATTTTGCAAGAAGCTGTGCCTCCGTCAATTCGATTAGACACTACCGAGCCTGAACTTTTGTTTCAAGATCAAACAGTACCTGGCCGTCTCCACTACAATCTGAGACCAAGGCCTATGGACAAATAAATATTCTTTTTCTTTTACCTTTTTATTTTTTTGATAACCAGAGCTCTCCCATCTGAAGGACTTTCTTGATTTTTGTTTTTCGAACCACCATCCGGGTTCAGCCGCAGGGTCGCGGTGCCAAGACTTTGGGGTACAGGCCGAAGACGTTAGGTCGACGGTTCTGGTTGGTCTAGGGCGTTCCCTGGACTGACAGGCGTACTCCTTAGCAGAAGAAACTCACCCGCCGCGAGCGGCACGATTAGAGGATGGAGTTTTGTAAGATGGAGAGACTCACTGAGGAAATGAACTTTAAAGCAAGAATATGTAAAATAGTGAAAACTAAACGTTTTGTGTTTTTATGCCTGTTTGTATTATGTAGTATGATAATGTTTACTGTAGGATTTGTATTCTTCTCCTCTCAAGAGCCCATTGCCCCCACTGTACAGCCTATACCTCCTCCTACTATCTCCTCACACTCTTTTCACCCTCTGCCCGAACATGAACAAGTTGGACGATCGGAGTTTGTGAATAACTCGTTTATTCAGCTCCTGCACCAGCACCAACTAATCATGAATACAACAAATTGTTGGGTGTGTGGTTTAATGCCACATACGATTAATAAGGGTATTCCCTATCTGGTGCTGCCGTATAGTTACAATGGATCGTCATGGGCATTCCAGACTATGTTTCTCTATGCACTAGAAGTATACTATGTAGGGTGGAACGCAACGGGGTATGGTATTAGTCTAGGTGAAAGACAGCGGAAAATCTCATCCCCAATCTGGGTCGTACCCCACATAGGTCAGTTCTGTTTGCAAGGTAATGGTCAGAATCCTAGAGCTCAATTGGGGAGAAGTGACTGTACTGAAACGTACACTTTTCCGTCACAGTTTTCCCCTGCGTTTTTGGTTGCCAAAGGTACATATTTTATCTGCAATGACCGAGCATATACATGGTTGCCCCCTGATTTCTCGGGCACATGTTATATTGCAAATCTGCTACCGCCAACATTTACTGCCGCCTCCGGCTATCACAAGACCAGAGTTGTGAGAGGCGTGATTAGTAAGGAGGATACTGCCGGTCAGGAAGCGGGAGATTTCTTTTTGGGTTTCCTGCCGTTTTGGGGACCTATGGTTAATAGTAGGAACCTGAGACAGCTGACTCGTGTGGTTGAATCCACTGTTAATGTTACGGCTGGTGCCCTTGGTAATTTGACAGCTGAGCTCCAAGCGGATCGCCTCATGACTTTGCAGAACCGCATGGTTCTAGACGTCATACTTGCAGACCGTGGTGGGGTATGTAAGGTTATCCAATCCAGTTGTTGCATTTTCATACCAGACAACGCTCCAACAGTTTATCAAGCCATCTCCAAACTGCATAAAATATCTGAGTCCATACACGTGGATACAGGAGATTGGTCACTGGTGGGGTGGTTCTGGGAACTGATATCTGCCTGGGGTTGGAAAGTTCTGATGGTCCTTGGAATGATCTTAGCCATCCTTTTCCTGTTCTGTCTGTGCATACAGTGTGCTCCTGCGATATGTGGTCTCTGTGCTACATTATGTGCAAGGAAACCTGTATTGAGGGATGAGCTGAGTAATAGGATGATGCTACAGCAACATCTCCATGACTTCGTGAATATTGACCTAGATTCGGATTGAAATGAGTATAGTTATTGCCTATGTAAGGGCAAAAGGAGGGTCTGTCGTACTTTAGAATTTGGGACCGCGTAGGAGGCAGGGCCCTACCCCTGTCTATCTTGGTAATAGTGAACCGTGAATGGTTAATGCGGTATGTACAAGTGCTTTTTGTAACGTTTTAGCTATGAATGTACTGTGTATACGCTATTTTACATCATTGCGTGGGTTCCATTTTGTATCGGTGGCCATCTTATGGTTGCCCTCACATAGGCTATGTAGTGTGAACCGAATACGGGCCTTTTAAAGCACATGTGGCTTTCTTTGACTTTTCTGTGACCTGGGCAGCTTGGCTCCGCTGCCCCAGGTCAAACTGGTCTCACGAGTTCCCCGTCTTCTGGCCACCTGTGATTAGCATCAGGGCTTGACACACCATAAAGTCTTTTCATCCTACACAAGCCTCCAGTTAATCTCTTTCACACCTGACTGTTCCTGCTTTATGGCTTGTTTCCCAAAACAGGAGATGCTCATGTTTATTGGGGCCTATCGATATCTGATGTGGGATCTGAGCCTTGCTGGGTAAATAATTACGGGCTTGTTTAACTGGAATGTGGGATGGTCATCATGACTCTGCTTTTTCGTTTGTAATGTACACTTTAAATGACCATACCATAAACTTAAGAATGTATGCCTGAGGCAGGAAAATCTGTATTTAAGGAGAAGCCCGTTTCTGTGATTTTCAGCAGTCTCCTGAGAACATACACGCTGTTGTACTTCTAGGACGCCTGTAATTGGTCTGCAGCCAATAAACTGATCTTTGACTTCACCCAGAAGACTCTGTGTTTCTGTAGGTCTGAAACAGGAAGAACCCCGAAGTCATAGGGTGTGTTCCCCTGCACCGCTGGGCTTAAAATACCCAGTACTTCAGTATTGCCGTGGGTGCTCCTTTCTGCATAACAACAAATATGCCTACAACACAAGCACCCTGGTACCATGGTGCAAGGGTGCCTGCATTGGTGCTAGGCTGCCAAAATGGTGCCAGGACAGGGGAAAAGGACAGGAATGCACCGTATCATATAAATATGGTGCATTATGCCCTTTCCCTGTGACGCAGGGCAGCGCAGTCAGGTGACTTGCTTTACTGCACCACAATGTTCATAAATATGCCCCATAGTGTCTTTTCTTAGTGCAGTGCTTGTGTGAGCTGTTCTAAAAATGCAACAGGGTTTGCATTACCACTGCATTCATGATCCCTTTACTGGACTGATAGTGACCCAGAAAGCAGTGACACCTCGCTGACAGATATCTCCAGTGGGTTTGTGTAGGCCACAATAACCTCGACTTTCACGCTCAAGTATTGGTGCTCTGAACCAAGTTCAGGCGCCCGTGGGCGGTAATGACAAACCTTGTAGACCTAGGCCAGAGCTCTAGATTACACAGCAATATAGTATGTGAGGTCATAAGCAGCGCCTGACATAATGCAATTTATAGTTAGCTAAGTAAACTATAAGTTGTTTTTCGTTTTTTAAATGTAAGTTCTTATCTTATTTCAACACCTACCTAACATGTAGAAACATTTTGGGGGGCAGATTTACAAGGAAGTGCCACAGCGTGACACCCCAAGCCCTTTGGTGCGCCATGCTGCAGCACTTCCGAAGCACAGGGATGCAACATATTTACAAGAATATGTTACATCTCTGTGCTTCCCCCTGCGCTGGCGCACAAACTGCAGCCATGTGCTGGAGCAGGCACCCTGGCCCCATGGTGCAAGGATGCCTGCGTCATGGGGAGATAGTTGTTATGCACAAAAACAATCACAACAGGCATTTTCCTCTTTCAATGCATGCTGTAGAATGCAGCACGCATTGAAAGAGGAAACAAGCATTTGCAATGCAATAGGTCTCGCATTTATGTGAGTTTAAGTTATTGGCATTGGAAATGATAATGCCTTTTATTTATGTTTTAAAAAGGAAAACAAATAAATGGCATTGTCATTTACAATACCAATAGCTCAAACTCACGTAAATGCGAGACCTATTGCATTGCAAATAATTGTTTTATATTGGTGTGGCTCTTATTTTTGTTAACTTGTCGATTATTTTGTTAAACATATTCAATTCGCTTGATGTATCTCCTTTCTTTTAATTCCTCTCCTTGTGATATGTCACTGTGGTTAAGAAATATGCAGTGCCACTTCCTGTAATACAGCCAGGTTCAAGAGGTGTTACGTTTTTTTCTGTTAAACTCATCAGATATCGAAATTAATACCCCACCTAATAATTTGGAAAATTTGCTATTTGTTTCTACTATTTTAAAGCCACAGTACCTACTATTTAGAGGGCAAGAAAATATTTTTTAAGGCAGACATAGAAAATAAAAATGTGTTTTCTTAGGGAAAAACCTCTTTGAAACGGGTGAGGCATGGACCCTGCATATGAATTCTCATGTCTCTCAAAGTGCTCAGTCCTCAATGAGGATTACGTTGGGTGTAGCCAATTTAGGACAGTGATTTACAGTTACCCAGAACATCCACGAAGTCAACATTTTAAGAGGAATGTGGGAGATTTGGGGATAAAAAACAGCCGCGGGAGTACAGCTTCCCCATTGACATCTATTGAAGTAGAGGCAATTTTAGGCTGGAAAAGATAAAACAAAGATATTGTTTGCTTAAATATCGGGAGTAGCCCGTCAGCATCGGGAATGTTGGTAATGATGCCAGAGGCTGCTTTCATTGAGAGCTGTAGAAGCAAACAGCTTGTTCATAGGGTAAAAACGATTGAAAGGAGGGTCAAATGAAACCTAGGGGCAGCGGCGTAGGAAGGACGGTGCGGGCCGCCCCGGGTGTCATCACTGAGGGGGGTGACAAAATGACAAAAAATGTTTTAAACACGTATTTTTGCCAAGCCGAGGGTGACAAGAAATGTTCCGCATCAGGTACCACCTGACCTTGCTACGTCACTGCCTATGAGCAAATCTCTTTAAATCAACAAGCAGTATTTTATCATAATCTAATACACAAATGCAAAGTAGTCCGATTTTGGGCACAGTATTACATGACTGTTAGTTCCGGCTGTTTGAGACAAACAAAAGTATTACTGATGTTGTGTTACTCTCAGTGCTTAATTTGAGCCGGGGCACAGGCGCTTATTTCCACAGAGTGCAAGAGAGGGAAAAACACACAAATTGGAAAGAGGAAGGAAGCGGCAAACCCGTAATAAAGAGAAAGTAGGAACGCGCAAGAAATAAAAAGGGGCAGGGAGCGTCTGGTGGTGGATTAATACTACCCGCCTTGATATTTGGCGCGCCGAAGTTTAATTACACCTGCCGCTAGCTTCTGAGTAGAGCTTCAACACCGGCACTCTTTGTTTCACCAAGTAAGCACTAGCTACTGTGGAATAAGTTTTAAAGCAAGCGCTGGGTGCCTTGCACATCTCTGCCTTACCCTCAAACCCAGCATGCTTTCGGTACTACCGGTGCAATAATTTACTTACAATCTTTTTTTTTACATCACGACTTTTAAATAACTGGGAAAATCAACAAGAAACCCCCAAGTCTTCTCTTCTGAGTTAAAAATGGAAACCGGAAATGCAAGTAGCAAAACTTCTTGTGTTTAGCAGAGAGGCATCTTCGACCACTACATTTATACCAAAGCCAACAAAAAATAAGCATTGGCCGCGCGGCCGTAAAAGTAACGCGCAGCCGTGAAAGCGAAAGCAATCATGATCAAAGCGAAAGTGATTGCGATCACGGGACGCGCTGTGGTGTAAGCACGCGAGTGGTGCGCGCACAGCAGTGATTGGCGGCTGCGCGCGTTAGGTAGCACTTTGGAAACCCGTATAGAAAATGTCTCTCCGAGCAGCGCATGCGCTAGCTCAGGCCAGACCTAAAAACGAGGAGAAATGTTTAATTTCTCCTCGTTGCGCCTCACTACGCCACCTCTAGGGTGGCGTAGCATTCAGACACATCTCCAGATTTATGATTTCTTGTAAATCTGGAGATGTGTCTTGTTCCATGGGTGTTGTTTGGGAACACCCACAGCAACACCCATGGAACGCCCCTTCCACGCAAAGTGCTACGTGTGAAGGGGCTGTATTTACAAGGAGATGAAAAGTCACGCAGGATGGCTTTTCCAGTCCTTGTAAATATGGAGGAGCTCCCTGTGCCAAAAGTGACGTACTGGTAGCGCGGGGGGCTTGTAAATCTGCCCCTGGGTTTTTATAACATAAATGCCGTAAATGACAGATTTTTGAGGCCTGGATTACAACTTCGTGCAAAGATAAGACCATAAATACAATGTTAGAGATACAAATACATACAATTTTCTGATTGGCATTGCTAGAATATTCCTTGTAAACTTTAGCCTAAAGTGTAGACAGAGCCACCCCTTTGAAGTAGAAGTATCAGAAACTACATTTATACTACAATATATTTTACAAAGAATATTTTGTCTTGGAAAATGTGAACTTTCATTTTTTCGAAACATGGAAATGTGCAGGCTATATTTGCCCAGAATATCTAAATATTTTGATCACGTGTGTGAATTAGAATTACATTTTTACAAGGCGTACTCTTGGCCGTAACAGGAAATATTATTTTAATTTGGGGCAAAGTAGTTATTACATAACAGATTTCCTTATACAAATACCAGCCAAAAGCATCAGCTATCGTAATAAAGGTATCACTCCATTATATATATATATATATATATATATATAGATATAAATATATTATATAATATATATATATATATATATATATGAAGTTCACCATGTGTTCATGTCTTATTGGACATCTTATTGGACATGAACATCTTTTGACACTGGATTAATTCTATGGATCCTAAAACAGGGCCCCTAATATCCCCAAATATTTTTTTTTAAATTGGACTCGTGAATTTCCACCAATTTGTTCATTCATTGGTTCATTTAGCGCCCATTTGAAGTGAGTGGTTGCCTTACCATGATCACATTTTGAATGTCGTTCAAATGCTTTCCGGTGTGGATGCTGTTCTCATTTTAGTTAAGTAAATGTTATGCATGTGTATGTATGTGTAAATATAGGGGCATATTTATCATAGTATTGTGTTGCCATTGTGCCATGCAAGGGAGCGCAAGAGCAATGCAACAATATACTGAAATTAATCAAGGTCATCGTGTGTGACCCTGCATGGCTTGATAAATCTAGAGTTACACAATCCAAGGCATGTAGCTGCATTGCGTTACTCTGCCCCTGGGAGGGGTTCAATGGGTGGAGCGTGGGTGGAGCGTGGGTGTTCCCACGCATCCACCAATAGATTTTGGTGCATTCACTGATTTACCATTAGTGGTAGACCTGGAAATGCGTCAAAAAGCTACACCTACCCTGTGGAGGCATAACAAGGAGAAATATCTATATTTTTCCTCTTTCTATGTGTGCTGCATTCTGCAGCTCACATAGAAGGAGGAAAATGCCTCCCAGGATTGTTTTTATCCAGAAACGTGTCCCTTCAAGCACAAAAACAATCCTGGCTGCAACGCAGGCATCCGTGCCACATGGAGCGTTTGCCCTAGTAGCCAAATGTGCGGCAGCTCTAGAAAAGGACAGTAAAGATCCATATACTGTTAAATACAGCGCATTCCTACCCTTTCACGCAGCACAGCAAGGTGGCATGCTACGTTGCGCTGCATGAAAAATCGATACATCTGCCCCATAATTTGCATACAACAGTACAGCACCGTTGTGCTGTGCAAAGTATGGACGAGTAAGGACAACTTACGCACAGTCAGCAGACTCATTCTGTAAATTATAATGGTGAGGTAGTGCAAGTGACTTGAGAAGAAGAGGTGCAGTTGCTGTGGATAACATAGTAAGGAGAAATGCATCCTCCTTCATGGTACAATCATTGTTTTAATTTTGTTATATTGTTTTATTTATTAACTGGGATTCCTGGCCTCTGGCAAAAGAAGCTACTCTCTACACTTTATTTCCATACTGACTCTGTCAGAACATATGTAATGTGAGTTACAGTGGGTTTACCATGTTGTTCGGACCTGGAGCTGCTGCACTTTTAATAACTTAATTAATCAGAGGACGATCTGCTCGGCACAGAACAACTGTGTTTTCTTGTTCATGCGTGCTGCTGAGCATTGTCATTGTGGTTAAGGGTGAATAGCATTTCTTTAATCCTACAAAGATATCTTGGTGCTAAGAACTTCTGGATGCTGTCCTTTCTAACATCCTTTCTCATGGACTTAAAAGGAATAAAAAACGTTTACACATGGGTGCATGTGATTTTTTAGAAAAATGATTTCATACATGTGAGAAAATGCCCCTTTTTGCGTGGTCACCCCAATTCTTTGCTGAATTTTATTGCTGGCTTTTAGACTGCTGTTTACTGTATGTGTGCTGACCCTTAGAACATGTAGAAATTTGCTGAACCAAAAGTAGTATTTAACTTTTTTATAATACCATAGTAAGTGGTGCGTCAACATACCCGCACGGCACGTAAAGTTAAATGTTGCTTGTAGACTGCAGGACAAATTGTACCATCAACTAGTGTGACAAAGGAGAGTTTAACTACATAACATAACATATGTATTAGTATAGTGCACGTTTATCCAGAAAGGTATCTTGGCGCTGAACAACAGATGTTTATTGTTACCCAACGGTACTCATTTTATCGACCTCAGAAGGATAAAAGGCTGAGTGGACGTGCTGAGATTTGAACCTGTGACCATGACATCGAACACAAGACACTACAGTGGACGCATTAGTCTACTAAGCCACCAGACCCGGTAGGTCTGTCATTGAAACCTGTTTGCTTCAGAGTTAAACCTGCACTGTAGGCTGTTAAAATGACCCTTTTTTACAGAATAAAACATCCCTTTTAAATATTAGTAAGTCATCACTTTGTAAACCTTGTAGCCCACAAGAGAACATCCATGGTATTTAAAAGTGGGGCATGTAGAATATTAACATTACCATGTCATTGTAGTGACAGTGTCCAGAAAGCTATTTTCAATGTGGTCGGCCTAGCTGCCCTAGGTAGAAAACCAGAGTGTGAATTGAAATACCAATACTGTGTCTCAGAAATAGGACCACCTAGAAAAAACTACATATATTTTTATAGTTATAAAAAGCCAAATCAATTGTGCAGTCTAGTTGTAATAATTAATAAGAAAAAGTAACTTTTTTAGGAAGTTGTAGAAGGTTACATTATCCCTGCCTGAAGTTCCTGGAGGATAATTTTCATTAACTCCCCATTCGATCCCAGCATGTGCTCAGGAGAAGGTGTGAAAAGGGTGTGAAATGGGTGTCAAGTTCCTCTCAGGAGCAAAAAATAGGCAGTCTTGAATGGGCAGAGATGACTACTTCAAGCTCCACAGGGTGGTGGCTGTGCCCCTCCTGCTGACACCCATGCATTAGAACATGCATGAAAGGTCTATCGTAAGTACTTGCAAAGGCTTTGCACCACTCAAATGAAGCAAACAGGGTGTGTAATGCATGTCTGGTTGCTGAAGGGCTCTGCCTTTGTCCTACCAGATTTCTGTCTCTGGGTTTCATGTGGGTACAGTGCCTGCTTCAAACTGAATGTTTATATTAAATGTGTTAGAACACTAGGATTGCCACAGTACACTCTACTCTACACACACATACCCAGCTCTGATAGCCCAAGAAGTGTGAGGCCGAAGATTTCCGGCAACTAGATAATCCCCTGACATATGGCATTTTGGGCCTGTTTGACGTACAGCAAATAGAAAGTACTATAAAAATAGGTAAGTTGTAACCTAGGAACCTTTTCTCCATTGGTCAGAGAGAAATTAAAAGTGTCTTAGGTTATCGCCCACAGTAGGCTGGCGAACACTACAAAGCTTGACCCTTACCCAGCTTTCTTCAGAGCACTACTGGACTGTCAGGTGGACCAAACATGCTGCACTTGGCATCATTGCCCTTTGAGAAGGTCCTGAGGAGGTTAGACACCCTTCCATTTGAAGTTCACGAACAGACAGGTCCCAAAAGGGACTATAAAGCTTAGCTAGTGGGTGGCGCAAGGAGCATAAAAAGCTGATGAGGACATCCCTATAAAGTATTGCAGCCGAACCTGGACTGGGCGTTGCTGTTGCCCTCAGGCTGACACCTATAGAGGCTTGCAGGTACTCCCCCTGAAGTCCTGGTGGTCTTGGAAGCATACTTCTGTGGCTGCTTGGGCACCAAAAGAAGTTTGGAAACTTTTGAAACCTTTTGCTCCTGAGCTTCAAGGAGACTGACCCCGAAAAGTAATTGACCAACAGTTCCACAGCATTCGACTCAATTTAAGGTGCTTCTCATGCAGAGACAAATTTGTCTTTAGAAAAATGACAAAGTCTCTTTTCAAATTGGGGCAAAAACCTTTTTCAAACTTCCCGTCTTCTTGGTGTGTCCGACCCGGTCTCCATCAACATCGGGGATCATATTGCACTTTGGTCCTGTTCTACTGTGATCATTGACTACAATTGGCAATTTGTGTTTGTTGGTGCTCTCTATGGCACCCTTATTTTATTTTAAATACAACCATGATACACTGCATACATCTAAATATTTTGAGTTATATTAAAGTGTTGTTTTTCTCAGAAGATTCAGTGGTTTCTCATTAACTATCTTTGTGAGAAGCGCTTTCTAGTTTACTTTACTTAATGCAAATTTCAAAGCTTGAGTCCTTAAGAGTAATATGTTATGAACCTATGATGACATTGACATTGTTTTTAATTTTTCTTGTATTGTGTCAAACTTTTATGGCCTGTGGCCAAAATAAAGTATTTATAATAACACTTTAACCTTTTGCTTTCTCAATGACTTTGTGTGTTTTTTTATCACATTAAAACTAGAGCAAACACCCAACCCCCTTAAACAACCTATGGCCAACAGCTCTGCTCTCCATAGCCTTAAGACATGTGTATTGAAAGTTTGACCATAGAGGGCAAGCCCTGCACCCATCTCTGCTGTTACCACCCAAACTTCTAAGCTGCCTAACCGTTGCTACGCACAGTTTACAGCCATGTGCAGCAGGGAGATGCCACAGGGCACCTTAGTCCATGGCCTGCATCCACCCCTCCACAAGCATACGTCCGCCGCCTGCTGTGCATGATCCTCAAGCAGACTACTGCCTACTGGTCTGGACCTTAAGCCAACTGCAGTGGGTTGTTGGCCTCCGTGTTGGGTCTCTTGCCAGGCCTTTTGGCCACACCCCATCAGTGGCCCATCGCAAGATGCGCATGGCCTCTGGCCAGGCCCTGCTCCCAACCCCCCCAAGCATCCAAACCTCCACTGCGCACAGCAATGTTCAGCGGTGTGTTGACCATGTACCCAATAGCTTGCACAATGCTGGTTGGCCACAGGGTCTGGTCTATGACCAGGCCCTTAAATTGTTTGTGTGTTTTTAGTACTGGTACTGTGATACCACAGGGGTTGTTGAGCTGGGTACTGCGGTACCTCATGCTATGAACACAGTACCAGCATCACAAAAAATATTTTTTCAATTTGACTTATGGTTCTAGGTCTGTGGAACCCACCCTGACAAGGTCCTAGGGGTCACCTGGTGCCTTATGGGCTTTTTCATTTGTTTTCAGAAGTCCTGTAATGGTGGCCACAACTTGGTTTTCAGAGTAGGGCCAGCCGGATCACTTGGTACTGAAGTACCAGCACTGGTATAATTATACCAAAATGATAGACAGGATAAAAAGCTTCCTCTGCTAATCTGAAGGCCCTATTTGTTAATTTTGCAGGTATTTTGTTTGTTAGCGCCTACAGAACCAATCATACAGATATACTCAATGTTTTCAGAGCCCCAAACCCCTCATGCCCAACCTGAGCCCCTCTTTACATGGTAATTTCTCGAAAACTACTGAACAGACTTGCACAAAATAATGAAAAGCACATTGTATGAGTTAAGTACTACTTTTCGCCAAATTTAATGTTGTTCCAGCAAATATTTTTTCCATTTTGGAGAGCAAAGTTTTCTATGGGAATTAACATGGCAAATCGATGTTTTGGGACCACTATTTTCTCATGGTGTCCCACTTTACAGATCACTGCAAATCTTTACAAGCTAAGCGAGTGTGCTTCTTTTTTAGAATGTGTTGTGCAGACTTGTCAAAAGGCACCAAAAGTATTATAGAAACAAAAATAGTTTTTCCTAGGGAAAGTCAGACTTAATTATAGGTATAATCCCACTAGCACCAGCAAGTCTTATAGAGAGAGAAAGAGTTGTAAGTATCTTCATAGAGAAACAAATTAATCAGGACACTATTGCTGGATCAGTATGCACATGTTTTATTGCAGTAAAAAAATGGTATGTTTTCTAATTTTCATTTCAAAGTACAATAAAATAAGATTATTTCGTTATTTCAGTTTATTTATATTTTTGATTTAAATATGTTTCCTTAAAACTATCTTTCCCTCAAAATGTTTCCTTTAATTTTTGATTTATTTGTATTTCCTTAAAACAGTTTTACAAGATTTTGGTTCCTCCATTGGGTTTTCTCAGTTATCATATTTCCATCTTCACATCCTTTTTTTCAGCCTGGAGGAGCAGGAGTTTCCCTTAGTTTTCGTTTTCCTGTAGTTCTTTCTATCACCCTTTCTGGAAGGTTCCCACATAACAAAGAGTTCCATTAGCGACAAGACTGAACCAGAAAGGGGTCTTGTTTTTACTACACCTACCATAAGGCTGGCAGTTGACTCTTTCACACCTTAGCAGCTGACAAATGTGGCACTACATCATTGTGTATTAACAAGATATCAGAGCAACCAACTGTTAGAAATGGGGGTCTCTAGTTTGCAGAGGTATGCACCCTTATCCAAGTAGGGACCCTTCCTTCTAGTCAGGGTAAGGGGATTACACACTTCAGATAACCCCTTCTCACCCCCTTGGTAGCTTGGCATGAGCAGACAGCCCTTTCCCAAAGGCAATGTATAGAGTAGTTTAACCCCAAACACACAGTAACACCGTGAAAACACCACAAATGCACACCACACCAGCTAAGAAAGAAAAATAAGTATCTTTATCTAAACCAAACAAGACCAAAATGACAAAAATCCAAAATACATGTGCCAAGATAAACTTTTAAAATGGCTACTTAAAAGAAAGAACTTGTAGAAACAAAATAGCTCCACATGGGTCTATTATGATTAGGCTTTCCTGTTTTCAGTTTCTATTTTTGGTAAATTCTGGTGGGGGGTTTTCAGTGTTTTCAAGTGATTTCAATACCTCAAAAAACAGTGGTTATCAGTGGTTACACATTTTCACGCCATTGAAAACAACAGAAACAGTGTTTTCCCGGTGTTTATCGAACGTTTGCTTTTATTATTGCCTGCTTTCTGCACTGATAGTGCATGGTATATAGACCTTGATTGTACAGTGTATATGAGGGCAAAACACATGTTTGCAAATCAAACTTATTGTAGTACACCATACAATACTTCTTCAGTTAGTCTTTGGTCATGTGTGCTCGTTATTTCCTTCCCATGTAAACTTTTTTCTGTGAAAAGGCCCTCTCAACATTGGCACTTGAGACGGTCAATGCCAAAACAGCCAGTACACAATTTGCTAATTCTGGCCACTGACATAACTTTCCATGCCAATACTGGTGCACTTGAAGATTGTGATTCTCTGGGTAGGTTCTACAACACTTGCATTGAACTGGGTGCTTATGCCCTCAGAGTTACTGAAGCGGTCAGAAATGAAGCAGCACTTTTGAAATTATGGAGCAGACTCCCCTTTATGGAAGGCATCTAGAACTTGTACATAGTACCACAGTGAGTTTTCATTGACTTCAAATGCCATGGTTTGTGAAGGGACATTTCTATGCGTCATTGCAAGCCATTTCTCATACATTGTAAAATAAAAGTTCCTGAATTGCTCTTCAACATTGCTTTGCTTACCAAGTGGCAAGCACTCTAACACGTAACATTTTGCAGTGCCAGTCACTAAAGGTGTTGCCTACTCTCGAGGTGATGTTTCACATATATACCAATTATGCTGAACACTTGGCAAACAAGGGTGTTTTTAAACTCTAGTTTTTTATTATGTCCACTAGAGCAGTTATGTTTTCCTGTAAAGATCTAAGAATGCAGCAGAATGTATTTTCTTTCTAATCACTATCAATATGCGACCAAGAGCCTCACATTTCTTGCCTTTGGCATTATCACTCGGCAAAAAGACTGAGAATCACCAGCTAATGACACATTTGGGATGACTCTTTCTTTGATGCCACAGAAAGCACAAAATAAAAAATATTTGCGTTTTAGTTCCCACGCATAGCAAAACAGTGCACCAGAATGGTCTAAAAAGTCAATAGCATTCTTCATTCACTCTAAAGATTGTAAAGATGCTTTCAGCATGCCATCTAGCAACTGACAAGGATCTCTTACAGGGAAGCACTTAAGCTCAGGTATGGATTTTGACATGTCATCACACCACCTTTTCATATACGTAGCTGAATCATTGCAAATATAAACAATATCACTCCAATCTTTGTTGAACTTGGAAAGAACCTTTTTGCAGCAACATTCCAAGTGACACTGCGTTCCATGTTTTCCAAAAGTCTGGTGTCATGTTTTCACCACTATCCCAGATGCTTGGTGATAGCACTCTTTTCACATATACTTGTCACTATACCTTGCATTGAATGTTTAAAGCCTGAGGTGTTGGCATTTCCCCTACTAGCAATACTGACTCACTAGAAATTGGGGGATGATGCATCAAGGTTTCTTACCCATTCTTTGTGGGTAAATGTGATGCCACATATTGGGAAAGATTCTTATGAAACCAGCCATTTTTGGTATCAGTGAAAAAATCAAATGCAGCCAAAATATAAAATATGATTTTGATATTTCCTGATTCTCTACAGTTTATAAAATTATTAAACAAGACTTAAAACATTCTTCTAAACCATGCATCTTTAGACCAAAGACCACAAAACTGAAAAAGCAAAAGGAAGAAGAAACAATATTTTAGTGACATCCCTAAACAGCAAAACTCAAGCAGAATAATGTTAGCCCAGTCTTTCTTGCTGCTAGCTTGTGTAACAAAGTTACATTGTATTAGCCCCTTCAGGAAGAAACATAATTACTCTTTCCCTCTCTGTTTCCTTTCTTTGAATTTCATTTAGTTTGTGGTTCTGTAGGTGTTTTTTCAGTGTTTATATGTTTACACAGGTGAGGGCTATTTGCCATTCAGTAGTGTTTTATCAGTTATTATAGGTTTAAACCTAAAACTGGGCAGCCTAATTATGATGTTTTCATAGCCACCAATCCAAAGTATGATGCTGACTGCGAGGTGCGCGGGCCGGGCACGGAGTCACATGGATCCCCCGGGCAACAGTACTTTGGAAACAAAGTCAACAGATGCTGCTTGGTGTTGTGAAGGAGATGCGTAGGTGCTGAGGCAAAGCCAGTTCCTTACTGCCACAGAGGAGGTGAGGTATCAAACTGTTAGGAAGCGAGGCATCAAATCCAGGACAGGGGAAGTTAGGCGTTAGTTCCGGTGAGGCTATGCAATGTTGAAGAGTTCGTGAAGTCAACCTCATCGGTTATCAGCTCTGCGATAATGTGATGCTGGCGCTGGCGGTGTCGGTGTGCACGCTGGTGTCGGGAAGGCCAATAACTGCAGGCTTTCAAGGGTGTCAAAGGGCGTCAGCGCTGCAGTGAAGGCGGGGTGGTGCATTGTGCACTTCACTAGCGGTCCCCCCGGCCTAGGCGCAGGTTGTGGGATCACTGGCTGTGTCGCTGATGGTGTCGGACTTGATCTTCTTACTTTACAGTACCAACCACACCATTCTCAGGGTCCAGGAGCTGGAATTGGTGCCCATTTGAATACAGGAGTCCACATAGGAGTCCCGGTGCTGGTCAGTGGGTGCAGATGAAGTATTTAAGGCCCTGAAACTTCGGAACAGGAGGCAATCACACAAAAGACCTTGGAGATTCTTCTCCAAACAGGTTCACAGCAAAGTTCCAGTCTTTGTCCTCTCCTTCTCAGAGGCAGCAACTGCAGGCCAACCCAGAAAAACACACACAGCAAAGGTACAGTACACCTCCTTACAGCTCTCCAGCTCTTCTCCTTGGCAGCAGTTTCTCTGGAGTCCAGAAGTGATCTAATTATCTGGGGTTTAAGGTCCAATACTTATACCACATTTTCTCTTTGGTCTCGTTGTGCGTAGGGTCTCTGAGCCCAGTTCAAACCAGTTTTGACCTCTCTAGTACAGCTTCCCTACAGGAGGTGGAGACAGCATTGTACAAATGAGATACAGCCTATTTAGGTGCTAGTGAAACTACTCTAAAAACAGCCCATGTCTATTCAGCCTAACTATGAGTCACCCATGGAAAGGCAGGAAAAACCTCAACCCCCCCTCCCCCCGAGCTCCTGTCACATCAAAACCAGACAGTGAATACACAAACATGCAGAGGCACACAGAATTGTAGAACAAGAAAATGCCTACTTTCTGAAAGTATATATGTTAAAATAGAGGATGCACTCCTTCCCTTTTGCGAATCCATGATTTTAAGAATTATCTTGCTGTAGAGCGTGCGATCAGATACTATGATCCGTCCCAGTCATAGTGGTTACTACGAGTCAAACAACAAGGCACTAGCGTCGCGCCACCTCTGTCGCACTGCTGAATGGGGAACATTTCCCTGCCGTAAATCCATATATTCCACTTTAAACCATCATTTTCATTAATCAACCATTATTAAACCAGAGTTTTTTTCAAACTTGATGAATCACTGCAGAGACAGCGTCATGTCACTCCTTGAATTTTATTTTCAATATTTCCAATTGATACTGCCCGCCCATCCAGGCTTTACACAGTAGCACGTAATCCAAAACATGAAATGTACAACTGAGTAGACTAATTGCTCTCTGCCCAATGCATTTCGAGTCTCAAATGACTCTTCGTCAGGGGTCACTGCAATAAATTAAACAACAGCTCAATGGACAGTACACAACAAACCTTAGTTACTAACAAAATGCGCTAAATAATCATAAATCCACCCCACCCTGTCCCCAACAAATATATAACTGAGTGACACACCCATGGTTTTTAACCTCCCATCAATCTCACCAATCAACCCAAGACACCGTAAAGTCCTTCCCCCGGTCCTATCAAAACTAATGCTCCCCTTGTGCCTAAACTCACGAACCCCTCAACATCACGCCTTTGTCAAAATCACACACAGCAAGCAAACTAACATCGAACAAAACGCTGTGCATTCCCATAATGGAAACAATATTCGCAGCCTTACCTCCTCGTACACCTCTCTCATTAACTGAATAATCATGATCTCACGCTGGCAATTGCTCCCGTAGTTTTTAAACCGACGACACTCTCACATGCACCAATCATTCAAATCCTTACACTCGGTAATTGAACACCCCTCAGCTGTGAGAAATGACCCGTGCAGCAGTCTCCAAACTACAACTCACACAATGCACATCACCTGATTCATCCGTGTCAAAACTAAAAAGCATCCCTAAAGCAAAAGAAACCCTTTTGTGTAAGAAAACACACACACCCCCCGCCCTGATTCAAACCCACTGAATCAACAGTACGAAAACCAAGTCCATTACCGGCTCCCCCCAGCCCACAAGAACCTCCACAACAGAAACCAAAATATACGAACTTCAAATGTGCACGTTGACGTAAAACCTACTAAAGCAAACATTTTGTGATTTTGCAAATCAAGTATGTAAAACAGTGGCCACAGCGAAAACATTCCAAACATAATGTCCCCCATCAGGTCTACTGCTCGTCAGTCAGTTCTTTCTCGAACTGTTATTTAAAATGTCTTCTGTGCTGATGGAAGCTCCATAGGGTCCACTCCAAATTTACGCTGTCTCTGCTGCGATAGAAAAACTTGACTCGAATTTCAACAAATATTCATCAATGGGGTGCAACTCTCTGCGGGGCGGAGTATTTGCGAAGCATATATGTGAAAATAGAGGATGCACTCCTTCCCTTTTGCGAATCCATGATTTTAAGAATTATCTTGCTGTAGAGCGTGCGATCAGATACTATGATCCGTCCCAGTCATAGTGGTTACTACGAGTCAAACAACAAGGCACTAGCGTCGCGCCACCTCTGTCGCACTTAGGGATGCTTTTTAGTTTTGACACGGATGAATCAGGTGATGTGCATTGTGTGAGTTGTAGTTTGGAGACTGCTGCACGGGTCATTTCTCACAGCTGAGGGGTGTTCAATTACCGAGTGTAAGGATTTGAATGATTGGTGCATGTGAGAGTGTCGTCGGTTTAAAAACTACGGGAGCAATTGCCAGCGTGAGATCATGATTATTCAGTTAATGAGAGAGGTGTACGAGGAGGTAAGGCTGCGAATATTGTTTCCATTATGGGAATGCACAGCGTTTTGTTCGATGTTAGTTTGCTTGATGTGTGTGATTTTGACAAAGGCGTGATGTTGAGGGGTTCGTGAGTTTAGGCACAAGGGGAGCATTAGTTTTGAGTGGACCGGGGGAAGGACTTTACGGTGTCTTGGGTTGATTGGTGAGATTGATGGGAGGTTAAAAACCATGGGTGTGTCACTCAGTTATATATTTGTTGGGGACAGGGTGGGGTGGATTTATGATTATTTAGCGCATTTTGTTAGTAACTAAGGTTTGTTGTGTACTGTCCATTGAGCTGTTGTTTAATTTATTGCAGTGACCCCTGACGAAGAGTCATTTGAGACTCGAAATGCATTGGGCAGAGAGCAATTAGTCTACTCAGTTGTACATTTCATGTTTTGGATTACGTGCTACTGTGTAAAGCCTGGATGGGCGGGCAGTATCAATTGGAAATATTGAAAATAAAATTCAAGGAGTGACATGACGCTGTCTCTGCAGTGATTCATCAAGTTTGAAAAAACCCTGGTTTAATAATGGTTGATTAATGAAAATGATGGTTTAAAGTGGAATATATGGATTTACGGCAGGGAAATGTTCCCCATTCAGCAGTGCGACAGAGGTGGCGCGACGCTAGTGCCTTGTTACTTTCTGAAAGTGGCATTTTCAAACACACAATTTAAAAATTGTTTTTACTAAAAGTTGTGTTAGTAAATTCTGAGTTCAGAGAACCTGAACTACATTTCTCCATCATGTGCCAATAGAAAGTTACACTTGTACAGGGCAGCTCCCTTGTTATCCAATGGGACATACAGCCTTTCCACAGTGAAAAACAACGAGGCCCCTTGCGCTGCCGGAACGTCACTTTTTGTGACGTTCCATGGCGCCGAAGCCTGCGTGATATTTATCAGGCAGCACTAAGCCAGTTTTTTTCACTTAATTCTGCCTGATAAATATCAGTCCCTTTAACGCAGTGTTCTGTGTTAAAGGGGCGTGCAATGGGTGTTGCTGGGGATGTTCCCAGCAACACCCATGGCCGCCCCAGATTTACCAGAAATTGTAAATCTGAGGCAGCGCCAAAAGCTTATGCCTCCCCATGGGGAGGAGTAAGGGAGGCACACCGAGGAGAAATATCTTTATTTCTCCTTGTTTTCCTTTTTTTACGTGTGCTGCATTCTGCAGAACACATAGAAAGAGGAGAGAGCCTCTTGTGATTATTTTTGCACAGAAAGGTTTCCCTTCCTGTTCAAAAATAATCATCCCCGCAACGCAGGCACCCTTGTACCATGGTGCAAAGGTGTCTGCGCTGGCACACGGCAGCCCATTGTGCACCGGCACAGGGGAAAAGGACAGGAATGTGCCATATATTATAAATACGGCACCTTCCTTCCCTTTTCTTTTGCCATAGGGAAGCGCAGCCCTACGGCATAACCTCATAAATGAGGCCCACAGTATTTCACTACCAGGACATGTAAAACACACCAGTACATGTCCTACCCTTCACATACACTGCACCTTGCCCATGGGGGTACCTTGGGACTACCTGAGGGCTGCCTTACATGTACCTGAGGGGTGCCTTACATGTACGAAAAGGGAAGGTTTGGGCCTGGCAAGTGGGTACAGGTGCCAGGTCACATGGCAGTTTAAAACTGTGCTCACAGACACTACAGTGGCAGGTCTGAGACACATTTTACAGGGCTACTCATGTGGGTGCCACAACTAGTGCTGCAAGCCAACTAGTACCATTTGACTTACAGGCCCTGGCACACTCAGTGCATTTTACTTGGGACATAGCAGTAAATCAAATATGCCAATCATGGATAACCAATCATAATCACAATTTACACAGGGGGCATATGCACTTTAGCACTTTTCAGCAGAGTCCAAAGCCAACAAAAACAGGTCATGGAAAATAGTAGGAAGAAGCAAAAAGTTTGGGGATAACCCTGCAAAAAGGGCCAATTCCAACACCGACTGTTGTATATTTCAGTTTTTTTGGATGCTTCATAACAATTATAAACATTATAATGTTGGTCTATGGCAACATTTAAAAGTGGTGTTGTTGTTTATAGCATTAAATGTATAACTAAGATCTGAAAATTGAGCAGTTGTGCCATATCTTTTATTTCCTTTGCACTTTGGCTTCAGGTGGGTCTTGTGGCTCAGCGAACTAATGCATCCTCTCATTGTGAGTTAGGCAGAGCAGAAATCCCTTATTAAATTCCACTGCACCGTTCACTTATGGCCCGGAGTTTTCCTACCTGTTTTTTGAAGGGTGCAGGAACACCGGACCGGATGTTGCCACAGAGTAAAATCACTTTAGGCTTCAGCAACAACAGCATCTAGGGATCATCCCCTGGCTCTGGCCGACCTTCTTGTCTGGCAATGTGGGGTCATGCAATGATACCACCACCTGCCAGGACACTTCTTCCCTCCCCAGATCTCACTCTACACCCCTGCCGAGACAGAAGCCCCCGCTCCCATTTACCCATGGCTCAGAGCAGGTGGCATAGGGGTTTATGCGGTAAACGGGAGCATTAAATCCAGCGAAATGAGAATCGTATCCAGTTTTAGTCTTGGAAAAACTGGCTCTGCACAATCAGTCTCCGTTCTTTTGGGTTTCTCTTGTAATTGCATGGCAAGGACCGGGTGATACTGCAGGGTACTGCTACTTATGGATGCGAAGTTTGCACCCTGTCAGTACTGTGCAGCTGGTATAATGAGGCCTTTCTAGGGGCAACATTCAACTCCTCTGCACTGCCTTTAAATCACTGCAGCATAATTCCTGCAGCATCACCCTGGCACAACGGTTCTTTTCATGCCACCGCACTGTCAAAAGGCCTTGTCTTTTTGCACACACATTTTATATACAAGATAATATTCTTTCCCTTTTTCTAAGAAAGACAAGGTTTTCCCTTACTCATCTTCATGGACATTGCATCAAAGCTCTTCTAGAGTGAGGGCCAAAAACCCATTGACCAATGAGAACCAGCAGCCGCGACCCATACAGGTCAGAGTGCTGGGGTGGTGTGGCAGCGCGGGGGGGGGGGGGGGGGGATTTTGACGGACGATGACAAGGGAAAATTAAATAAGTAATACATTTTCCCTCGTCGTTGTCTGTCGAAACGCCCACCCGGCCCCACCGCTCTTACCTGCATGGGCCGTGGCTGTAGACCAGCCTAGTCCGCCCTGCCTGCCAGTCCCATTGGCCTTAATTGTAACCCTCCTTCTCCAGCCGTCGCGCCTTGAATCGTCTGCTTAGCAGTATATAACACTTTGGGGCCGATTTAAATGTTGGCAGAGAGGGTACTCTGAGAGGGAACTCTGTCACAACAGAGTCTCCTCGCCACGAGCATTATGGTCTGCCTACTCAGTTTTGATTCAGGCAGACCATATTGGACGTCGAAAACTACTCTGCTTCTGCATGTGGTCACATCTGTCCGCCAGCCGTGGCTGGCAGACATATATACATTGTGCATTGTGCGTCACGGCCAGTAAAAACCTGGAGGTAGTGTACAGTGTACAGTGAAAAGTGCTTAATGGCCCCCTTGCCATGGGAGGAAGCTCGCATTGAGGGGGCATTGTTTTTTTTATTTTCAAAATCCAGCTTTGGGATTTTGTTCTTTCAAGTAAAATTTTTTTAACTTTGCCATACCCATGTTTCAGTCGATCTACCTGTCCGGCTAGGTTACAATGCATTGGCAGGAACCACCTTGATGGCAGTTTCCGTCAATGCATGAAATGGCCAGCGGGCCGAAGGACATATTAAAATTTGGTGGGCGACACCTTCTTCAGGGCAAGGGAGTAAGTTACTCAGTCACCCTGACAGAGGACGGGCCGCACGCCAAAATCTAAATCGGCCTTTTATATAAACCTTGGGGGCATATTATCAAGAAACGGCGTTAAAGCGGCGATAATGGGCTTGATAATATGCCCTTGAGAATTCCCACAGAAGCCCATGTTCTGGTGTGAACATGGGCTTCTATGGGAATTCTCTGCGGCATATTATCAAGCCCATTATCGCCACTGCCGCTAAAGCAGCGATAATTTTAACGCCCTGCTTGATAATATGCCCCTAAGTATTTATGGTGCAATAAATTACATTTACAAATGGCCAACCTCTGAGTATCTATACAATAAACAAAAATGCATCAAGTCCTTCAGACAACCGACTAATTCAGGCACCTTCAGGAGATATAGATTCTTGTCTGTGACCTTTTCTGAGCCCATTATTTTTGCTTTCAAATCGTTTCAGTCTATCTTCTAAGCATTTTGTAAATCCACATGATACATTTTACAACAAAATACTTTATTTATACTTGCAACTCAGTTTCTTGTACCTATGGTTTAATATTTTTAAGTTAAGTTGGCTCTTGAACCTATTGCCTGTTAGGTTTAGCTGGCCCTTACAAATAGAAAGCATAGTGCAGCCAAAAATAAAGGTGTCTGTCTGCTTGTCCATCAGTCGTTCCCCACAGCCGCCCTTCCTACGAGCATCTCTTATATGCACTGTACTCTTTGTCATGAAGCTGTAAAATGTGTTATACAATTCCATAAAGATGATGTACATGCTCCAGTAAGCAGTAGCAGCACTTTGATGTGAGACAGATTGTGTTCCCTTCTATGACTGATTGATTCTTGGCTGTTTGCTCAGAGGCAAGTACAGAAAGGTTTTTATCATGTAATAACTCATGACCTGCATTCATCGTGCACACCTACCGTATTACAGCGCTTGGATTGCTTCCTGTGTTGTCTTTTATCTCTGCACCTGTCTTACTTCTGCCCAACAATTTCACCTTGTTTGGTAATAATTTGTAAATATTTGATTTACCTTTTGTATCCTTCGTTTTACAGCACTGTGGAGATGAAACAGATGCCAAGTAGTAATTTGAGGGCCAAAAACAGTAAAGAGTAGTAGAAGTATTTTCTGAAGCTCAAAAATGACAAAAAACATAAAGTTGAAATTAATAAATCTGCACTGTTTTGGCACAAGGGGGGCTATTTAAAGAGATGTGAGGGACAATGAAGAGAAAGTAACATGGCAACAAAAAAGAGACATTGAAAAAACTGACAGTTAGATAATGTAGTAATCGCATAAGTGCAGACGGCCTTGACTCAGTTACCATTGCTGCAAAATTTCATAGGTCTGGTTGCAAAAAGTCAGTTGGTGCCAGCATATCTCGAGTGCAAATACAAGTACAAAGAGCCTCATTTACAAGGAACTGATTCATCTGCATAGATGCGTCAGTTTCCTTGAGCCAGCGCCATATGTCCTTGCGCTGCATTTACAATACAGTGCTCGATGGCACAAGGATTAACAGATGCGTCAGAAATTCTGATGCATCGGTTTGCACAAAAGGGACGCATTGCTGGAGTTGCTCATGAAAGGTAGTATTAGTAGAGGCCAATTTTGAATGCTGTTTGGTTGTGGGCTCCCTGCTGGAAAGCCATTTCCTTTCGAGTCGTTTGCAGGTGTACTTCATGGTTCTTAGTTCCGGCATGTACCAACTGTCTTGCTAAGAGGAACCTTTGGGCTTGGTGGGTTTGCTGGGGGTGTTAGTTTAGTGTGTGCTCCATGCAGAGAAGTACTTGACTGTCTGTTCTAGGTTAGTTACAGTGTGAGGGCAGGAGGTGTTGAGGACATTGGTCCATTGGCTCTCCGAGATCTTGTTCCAGCTGTGGTGTGAAGTGCTGGGTGGCTTAGGGGTGGTGCCGGGGATCCCCAGATGGTGAAGTGTATGACCGCTTGGTCAGTCCAGGTGAGCTTGGTGATGTGGCTGTACTTGATTCTGTTGCTGATTGTGAAGATCAGGTAGAGTTTGTGTCCTGCGATGTGATTGGGGTTAGTGACTAGTTGGGTGAGGCCAATGTTTCTCACGCTTTCAAGAAGGTTGCTGGTGTAGGCATCGTTTGGGTCCTCAAGGTGAAAATTGAGGTCGCCAAGGAAGATGTGGTTTACAGAGTTGAAGGTGAGCATAACTATGAAATCGGGAATGACGTTCCAGAAACTAGGGTGAGGTCCTGGATGCCCCTGATGGTGGTTTTGATGTCAGTTCGAAGTTGAAAGCTGAGTAGTTCCATGCTCAGGGTGATGTCGTCTGCGGTGGTGGTGCAGTGGATGGTATCCTTGTGAATGATGGTGATTCAACCTCCGTGTTTGTTGATGCAGTCTTGGTATGCTATCTTGTAGCTGTCGGGTGTGGCTGAGGTGATGTCAGGCCTGTATGCAGGGTTGAGCCAGGTCTCGGTGAGGAAGATTACGTCGGGGGTGAGGGAGGTGATGGTGTAGTAGATCTCGGTGGCGTGCTTGCAGAGAGAGATCGTGATTTGAGCAGGAGGCAGTGGAGGTGGTCTGAGGTGGTCGTGGTAGGCATGGTGGTGGTCACAGTTCAAGTTGGAGTTTAGTGTTGAAGGAGAAAAGGCAATGCCGGCAAGTGAAAGGTCCTACCATGGATCAGGGAGAGGTGCGGCAGCAGTTATTGTTGCGGAGTCCTGTGTCCATGTGTCCAGTGCTTGGAGCTCACGACTGAGTATCTTCAGGTGGCAGTAGGGCCAGGGTTCCTGGTGCTTGGAGCAGTCCAGGTGTCGACGGGCGCAGTGCCAGGTGAAGAGTCCAGGACCAGTGCAAAGAAGCAGGGGCCTCTGCGCAGGGAGAAGAAAGGCCCAGGAGGAGAGCCAGGCGAAAGGCTGGCACAGGGAGCCAGTGAAGACAGCTCCCTGCTGAATGCACCCTCCTTGAGACCAGGAGGGCAAAGGAGAGTGTTCCCGGTGGCTGGGGCTGGCCAAGAGGAGCACGAAGAGACGATAATTGTGAGAATCGGTCATATGCCCCCTAGAAGGTAGGCAACCTGTGACCCCTCAGTGGACCGATGACGAAGCACGTGGGGCTCCACCGTCGGTCTCAACTATGCCCCCGGGGTGGGTCAGGTCCCCGGGGGCTGTCCCCAGCAGAAGGGAAGCTGGGGATCGCTGTCGCGCTCCCCGTGAACAATGCACTGCAGGGGGGCCAGGAGCCCACCCTGGCCCCCGCCGAAGATGGAGGTGAGCGGAGAGTGTTGTTGCGCCCCCGCGAAGAGGTCATAAGGGGCCCAGGACACCATCCACGGGCCCCAAAGCAAAGTCAGGGAGCACATCGCGCTCCCAGTGAAGATATCCCCCACGGGGTGCCAGGAGCCCACCCTGGCCCCCGCCAACAAAGAGCAGCCGGGAAGCACCATCGTGCTCCCCATAAAGAGGAGGAGGGGCCCGGATCCCCATCTCCGGGCCCCACAGTGACAAGATAGGGTGAGCACTGTTGCGCCCCCCCGAAGATGTCCCAGGTCCGGGACCCCATCCCTGGGCACAAAAGAAGAAGAGGAGGAGGCCGGGGGAGTGCCGCCACACTTCCCCGAGGTCCCGACTGGACCGCGGGAGTCCTCACATCTGCCCGCCGGAGCGGGCAGACCAGAACTGCTGTACCGGCTCCCTCTGCATTACATGAGGGTGCTGGCTGCACATGTTATTTTAACATCCACTATGTCATGAATACCCTATCTCTATCACATTGTTATGAGAATCATATTAGAACAATTTCACAAACTCTTTCATGCTAGATTATTTTCGGGTGTTGATTTAGAATCCGAAGTTGTCAAATATATTTCTAATACACATGAAATATATTATAAGATGAAAGAGTCCATGACATCTTGAATATAGTCCGTCTTAGTTCCTACATTAGTCACACACAGTGTATGTGGATGCAGGCTAATCATGGTTATAATGTACTCCTACGGAATCTACAAAACAAACTGAAGCAAACATAAAGCGTTAACTATGCTTCGCCAATCCCCCCTCTGATGGTGTATCAACCATCTCTACATCTTATCAGATGTGGTCATTGAAGGACCGCATGGTTGCATGCTGTTTTCTCTTGAAATTCTCCAATCTCTCCAGATCATGATAATACTCATCTTTTGCATTCTCCAAATGCACTTTGCCCTTTTTCTCACTCTCAACTTACCTTCCTCAATATTTTCAATGTCCCTTCACTAATAGGAAGAAGGCAAGAACCCAAATGCCAATTATGAACAGCAGCTTCAGGATAGACCTAACTAGGCCACTCCCAAGATTTGAAAACCATCTGCCAATAGCACCAGATCCATTTCTAACAGAATCCCAAACCCCTTCAGTTGCCAATCAATTTAGGTTCTGGTGTATGTCTGTAATGTTCTTTACTTTTTCAGATCTCTACTCTTATCAGGGATATAACTACAACACTGTTGAACCTTCAGCATCCGGCAGACCCCGCCCTCTTTAGTGAGCAGCACGTCTGGGGCTAGACAATTCGGCAAATCCATGGATCTAATAGCAACAATCTCCACATTGACTAATAATGTTGAATAATAACAACGATCCAGGTGTGTTAGTCGATAATTTGTCAACTACAGAGGAGAGTTTTCTAATCTTAATATCATTCAGCATGACTTCACCACTCGGTATGATTGTTCCAAAGGTAACATCCCCAATTTCTCCAGCACTCAAGCCACGCTTACTTCATACGGTTTCTCCCCAAACCAGATATTCAAAATCATTCACATGATAAATCTTTGGAAATGCAACTCCTAGATAACAAGTTTCATAGAGTCTACTAGGTAGCTTGAAATAAGCATTCTTTCCACCTATGTAATACACTCCAGGTATCAAAGAAACCATACAGATACAGCTTTCCCTGATCCTTGGACTTTAAAGGTATGATTACAGGCATTCTTCCCTACAAATATGGAACTATGGTCTGTCTGCTTGTGCTATATACGCAGCTTATCTTTATGTTGCCAATCTAGGGATAAAGCGTCTGTCTCCCTGGCTGTTTTCCTAACCGTTTCCTCTTGTGTCCACTCCTGGGTATAAAACCCAATGTCAGCAGTAGCCATCCCCGCACTAAATCTATCTTCCACCTGATCAATAAATGTATTTTCAATTTGTCTGAGTGCACAAGTTAGATTATGTCAGTGTGCATAAGTGGTATCTATGGACTGGGATGAAATTACGTTTCTGCCAAGAAATTCAGCTGTCTTTGCATCTGCATGCTGATTCAGATGCTTAAACAAGGGCACTTCTAAAAGCACTAAATCAAAATTTGAACAGTAGTACTCAAACTGATTTTTGTTATAGAATATGCCAGAGAAGCAGACTACAACTAATACCATAAGTTAAAGTTAAGAGGTGGTAAGTGATACCCTCAGCTGCTGAAGCAGATAACTGCATACTGACCTAACATTAAAATGACTACCCCTTTCCTAGGCATCGACAAAGGGGTAATGCTAAGCACATGTGACTTACTTATACTACCTGCAGGCCTAAAACATAATACTACAACCAACACTATTAATCCAACCACAATAGATGTTATGGAAATGCACAGAACGCATCTACATCCATGACTAAAATGATTAGATTTCATGCTACTTTAGATACAGACTAAGTTTGACAAATAGCAGCCACAGAGTTCTTATTATGGTTCTCAACCTGTGCAAAGGCAAAACAGTCTTTTGTACAAATGTTCAGTCCAGAAACATGTATATACAGTTATTCATGAGGTTTCACTAGCCCTACTTCCTGTTTTTCTAATGGACTGGTTCCCTAAGTTTTGTTCTGCGTCCACTGGAGCCTAGGTATTTCTTTCAATTTCAGCTCTCAATTTGGAAATCTCTTCTGAGGACTGTTCTGGATTCAGATGAGGAAAAACAGTGTCATTCAATACTAGATTTCACAAGCCACTTAATCTTTGTGGCTAAGGAACGGCAATTGAGAGAAGAATGTGCAATTCAATCTTCGGTACCTTAAGCAAAATGTGGATGAGCAGCACTGATATTCCAGAGTTTGTTCTCATCTGCATTGGCAGCGAGGTAGGTCCACTCAGGAGAAGCGAGTCTCTGTCAAGTCACCCTCAGTCTCTGGCACCTCCTCGAACCAGATTCCTCTACTTCACTCTCACTTTGTTCAGACTCAGACGTTTTCTTTACAGATGCGACTGCAGACATCTCTTTGACAGCCTCAAAAGCCAGCTTTCTTCCACCTCCCTTTGACCCACAGCACTAATACACTCTTCTGAGGTAGGACCTGTCTTGCTTGCCAGTTCGTTACAAGCTGTTCTCGAGTCACTTGCTACTATTAGACTTCCTGGTCTCACCCCAGATCATGCTAGTGCACTTTCGGACCCAGCATGATCCCTCCCAGCTTGACTGACCCTCTCCCATTGCCTCTCAGCCACTGCTGGCATTTCTTCTAGAAAAGGAGCTGTTTTATTTAGGGGACACAGGACTCTGCGGGTATGAGAGGCATGCACCGAGTTTGAAAGACCACCCCACATTACAGTTGTTGTAGTCACCAGGATCACCTGGAATGGGCCATACCAATGAGGTTCAACCCAGCTTTCCTCACATGCTTTTTGACGAGGACCCAGTGTCTGAGGGCAAGGTTGTGACACTGCTCCTGGTGAGGCTGTTCAATCGTGATGCCAATCCTTTACAATAGTCGAGTACCAGATCGTTTGAAATATTAACATGAATGTTGGCAGGCACAGCAAGTATCCTAAAAGTGCACCCCAAGAGGATCTCATGTGGTGAAAGGCCGGTCTTTCTGTCCAGAATGCTACAGAGGATTATCAGTACAAGCGGCAAGGCATCAGGCCACTTTAAAGAAGTAGTAGCACACACCTTGGCTAGTCTGGACTTCAAGATACCATTAATCTGCTCCAAAATGCCAGAAGCTTCAGGCAGATAACTACAATGTAGTCTCTGCAGCACTTGTAAAGCTGCACACAACAGTTTTATTATGTTATTATTAAAATAAGATCCTCGGTCTGACTCCAAAGTAGTCGGAAATCCAAATCTTGGAAGAAGCTCCCTCAATAACAATTTTGACACTGTCAGACTATCACACCTCCTAGTTGGGTAACGCAATGAGAGGACATGCACACCACCACCAAAATGTACCACAGCCTGTTACAGGCAGACATCTCTACAGGGTCTAACTGCGTTCTGTTAAAAGGTCCCTTTGACTTTCCAATATGACTCAGGGTAACTGTTGTCCCTTTCCTGACATATATCTGCTGACACATCACACACCTGAGGCACAGAGCTTAAGCAATCACTCAAAACCTAGGGTTAAACCAGGTCTCTCTGAACACTCTCATCATTGCATCCCTCCCCACATGTGTTGGTGTGTGGATGTGTCTCGCCATAGGGTGTAACAAGCTGTTTGGCAACATCGGTCTCCCATCATAGGAAGAGGTGTGGTGTCGTAGTCAGGGGACTGACTTCGGAATCTGGGGATCACGGTTTGATTCCCGGCGCCGGCGGCTGATTAGTCCAGCACCATGTGACTCTGGGCAATAGCTTGCTTAAGCTTCCCGACGGTGCCTAGAGACCCTTACTGGTGATTGTTCGCGCTTTACAAATGTGGATTATTATTATCATTAGAAACCATATGTTATCTTCTCTTTTCACAAATACAGCCCTTATCCATCCAGTTTGCTCTTACTCAGAAACCACCTCTTGCAACTGTTTCACCTCATCCCAAGTATTAGCAGTTGTCAACAGCAAATTAAGATCGGTCTCATCAACTTGCTCATTTACATATTCCCCACTGAAGGTACAGACATTCAAAGCACAGTATTATGCGACCTCATCGGACTATATGTATCCGATGGTAACAAAATCATTTCCCTTACAGTGAGCTGGACATTTGACCACAGGCACGTCTCGGGGCAATTTAAGTGCTTCCAACAATCCTCTCACCACCTTCCCGTTTCTAATTGGTTATCTCAACAACCTCATTAAAAACCCCTTTGAGAGCACAACTGTCCGAAGTCATGCAACACACTGAAGCCATACTGGCTGTCGGTAAAGACAGTCACCCTCAGTTGTTCAGAGACACAGCATGCCCGTTCCAAAGCAATTGGTTCAGGTACCTGTGCGTAGAATGCTCCTTGATATCAGGAAGCTTCCACCACCCCTGTGACAGTGCAGGCAGGATAGGAAGCCCTCAAATATCTCTCACGATCCCTTAAACATGAACATATACAAACAGTGTTTGGTCAGTATCCAGTAAAGGGTTCATCAACAATATCAGGATGGGGCTTAATGAATAATTCAGTGACATCAAGACAGTCCTGCTCTCCATCGGGCTCATCCCCATCACTTTCTGGCAAGGGCAACAACGTAGCAGGGCTCAGTGTAGTGCAGCACTTCAGGGTAACTGTTAGAAAGTGCCTCTTTTGCATGGTTAGCCCAGCACTTTCTGCTTGGTTTTGATGCAGTTTCAAATGTAGTGCACAGGATCCCTGCCAACCAGTCCCCCTGTGCCAGTGCTCCTTCCCTAAAACAAACCCCCAGTTGGTACTCCTGCCCCCTGTAAGTCCCGAGTAAATTGTACCCTGGGCACCTAGGACCTGAACAGAGTCCTTAGGGACCCCCCTCAATGGGACCTTGCCCCTGCTCTTGCAGCCTGCATGCCCCTGTTAGGGCGAAAACAACACTGTCAACATGAACCCCTGCCTGGGTGCCATGCTAGCTACCACTGCCTGATAGCATAGGTTAGTCACCCCTCTAGCAGGCCTCACAGCCCTAAGGTAGGGTGCACTATACTACAGGTGAGCAGCTATGCGAATACAATATTGGGCACCATTTCCTAAAAGTGCCAGTGAAGCCATAGAGAGTACATGGGCTGGGAATTCGACAACTCGATCCACATCACCATGATGGGTTCTCTGAATATAGGGGCGTTTGGTACCAAACGATTCCTTAAAACCTGCACTGATGCCAGTGTATGATTTATTGTACCATGTAACCAGAGGGCACCTGAGAGATGCCCCCTGAATCCCAACAACCCTGATGTTTTCTCTGCCCAGCTGTAGGCAGCCAGCCATCACCAGACATGTTTCTGGACCCCTGGGTAGAGCGCCCCGTTCTCTGGGACAAGAAACAATGCACATCCTGGACAGAGGTGTCATGCCTCCTCCCGGAGGATGGGCCAGTACTCGAAGAGGGGAGCTACAAAGACCTGCCGCCTTTGTTATGGGACCCTCACCCTCTGCTGCTAGCAGCAGATGGCAGCTCCTGGTTCACGTCCCCACTTTGGCGGGGAAATCCGGTGGGAAAATTTAAAATGATAGGAGGTGCGCCCACCTCTGTGAACCACACCTCTAAGGTGAGGGAAGCGAGGTGAAGCACAGCTTTCAATCCCCGCCATCTTGAAGATGAGGGTCCCTTCCAATCAAGACTAAGTTTATGCCCCCTCCTATTGGAGGGTAGCAAAATAGAGGGTGTCTTCACCCCAAGTAAGGTGCCCATTGGCCCTACCTGCTGCTCCACTAAAAGTTTGCATTTAGGTGGCTCTCCTAGACCTGACCCTCAGATTCGACGGGCCAAATAAGTAGGCGTGAGACGACCGCTGCCTGACCAGGTACTGAACCGCCGCAGACAGAACCCAGCAAGAATCCCGCCACATGCAACCGGTTCGACAACTGGACCTGCTGTTCTTCCAGAAACTCTGCAATGCCTCCAAGACACCGCAGAGACCTTTTAGCCTTCACCAAAGTGCCAAGAACCTCCCGTCGGACTAGAGGCCCTAGTTCCGCCAGTACCAGAACTGCAGTGGTGAGGACCGACCCTTAGGTCGACAAGACTCACTGCTACCAGAGAACTCCAGAACGTCAGTGGTGAGGACCAACCCTCAGGTTGACGTGACTCAGTGATACCAAAAACCTCCACGACTGCAGTGGTAGAGGACTGGCACTTGTGTTGACACGACTCTACCCGGTCAGAAGTACATCTTTCTGAATGACGGTCTCCACGATCTTGAGGGTTCCTCTTGGCCCAACGACTTCAGCTGTGCCCAGCGCGATGCCCAAGAGTGCGTACCCTCCTGCAAGTGGTCCTGCCAGCCTTTTCCTGCTCCTCTTGTACCGCCTGCCTGACCGCGACCTTCCGGTGACGGTCGACAACGGCAGTACTTCTCCATCTGATCGACCTCCGTGGTGTAGATATTGAATCCCCCACCTTTGGGTACCCCTAGTTCCCCACAACTGACATTGCCCGCAGTGTTGGCCTGAGACACCTGAAGACTGGACAGGAACTGTAAGTGGTACACGTTCCTCTTACACCGCACAATTGTTTTCCTTCACAGGTTAATATTGAACTGCTATACAATTTTCACTGTCAAACTTCTAAAACCTAAACAAATGTTTTTAGGAGAACCATGCTTACCGTAACGAAGATCCTCATCTTATAAATAAAAAATAGTCAAAGTATAATTTAATTATTTGTGTCCATTATTGATCACTGTTCAATCAATGTCTTGCAATAAATGTCTTACTCTCCTCTGTGTTAGGGCTAAGGCTACTCGACCACGCTACCACAAATAGAGCACTTTGGGTTTTACATTGAGCCCTGTACACTTTTGGGGAACCCCTGGACTCTCTGGAACCACCTGGTGGCAATATCATATATAGAGGCAGCTTCTTACAGTGACGTTCTCAGCAGACAGTATAACCTGCTCATAAGAAGTAAGTCTACTGTGTGTGAAATGCTGCATGAGTGTTCTGGTAAGCAGCAACTCTACTGAGTGAGGAACGTACACCATGAGCAGGTGACCCATCCCAATGCTTTTCTCCTCTCCAAACTGACACCCGTTGCAACAACGGATTTGAGACATCCGAGCAACGCGGGCACAACTGGGTCTAAAGTAGCAGAAAAGTAGGCAAGTGGTCTGCGGGCATCTCCATGTGTCTGAGTTAGCACTGAGAGACCACAGCCCTCTCTTTCATAGCAAAAGAGCTAAAACACTTTGTTGTAATCTGGCAATCCCAGCGCTGGAGCAAAGCTAAGGCTTTCTCTCAGCTCCAGGAATGCACTCAAGCAGTCACTCTCTCAAGGTACCGGATCAAACACATCATTGTGTGTAAGCCACTGTAGAAGCTTGCCCATTAGAGAAAAGCTGGGTATCCACTAGCGACAGTAGTCAACCATTCCCATGAACATCCTGACTTCCTTCTGCATATGCGGTGGATTCATTTGCATAATTGCCGTAATCCTCTCTTGCAAAACTTTTCCAACACCCTTCGCAATCTTGTACCCACAATAGAGAACCTCCTTTAGACAGTACTGTAACTTGTTTGGAGATACCTTATGTCCACAACAAAGCAATGGTATCAGTGCAGCAGTCTTCCTGGGTATTTAATGCAACCAATAGGTCGTCAATATACTGTATCAAGACTGAATTGCAGGACATGACATGAGATTCAAGATTTTTCTTCAAAATTTGGTTGATGATAGAAGGGCTTTCCAATACCCTTGTGGGACATGCCACCACCTTAAGACGCAGTTGCCCAACTTAACTTAAAGCCAAATAAAAATTGGCTAGATTCATGCAGAGGGACTGAGAAGAACGCTTGACAGAGGTCGTTGACGGTGAAACATTTAGCTTGACATGGAAAATGAAACAGTATCACAAATGGATTTGTTACCACGGGTCAACAAGGAACCATAAGATTGTTGATTTTTAGGAGATCCTGCACAATATGGTACTTGTCGTTGAGCTTCTGTAAACCCAAAATGGGAGCGTTACATGGGCTTCTCAAGATGTGATCAAGGTGTGATCCCAGCAATTGTCTCTGGAGGCAAATTGTAGGGTGGGGTTCTGGGATATTCCGCATCAAGTTTAACCTGGATGCCACCAGCCGCAACCCCTTCAATGAGTCTTATGTCCTTTCCTGTAAAATCGCAAACCTCTTTCACCACTCTCTCTTTGAGGTCTAATGGCAGATCCTCTACGATTAACAAAGGGAATAATGAAACTATTTTCTTCTGATTCACCAATGTGAATGCTGCAGCCTCATCCTGGATCTAGATCTCAATACCCTCAGGGGTACAATATATAATACAATTGAGCTTACACAACAAGTCTCATCCCAACAAGCTTACAGGCTTGAATCACACACCACAAGCTGCTGTTGATTGTCCTTGAATGTCCCTTTTCTCACAGGGACTCCTCAGTCAAAGGGTATGACATTCTCCTATGCCTACAACTTGGATTAGATTTTCAGAGAGAGGTAGGGTGGGACATCCTGCTGTCCTCACAGTAGAGTGGGTAGCACCAGTATCAACTAGAAAGGTAATGTTGTGACCATCGACTTTCGCATCAACATATGGTCTACTCTGGTCTACCTCCAAGCCTACGCCAAGTGTAAAGTCTTCCTCACCTCTCAGGCATAGTCATAAGGTCAGGTTTATCTCTGAGCCATTGAAGGTTTCAAACATGGGGTAGTCTTGGACTGGAGCATTCCCATATGTGACATTCTGGAAAGCCTGCAGTGGTATGGGAGGTTGAGGCACCTGCCTTACAGACCTGTGTGTTCCTTCTATATTCTGGGACCTGGTTCGGGTCATTTTTTGTGATTGCACAAAGCTACCCTGGGGTGGATTGGATGCCCCATTCTGATCCTGCTTTGCAGGATTTAATTGACACTAGCGCTTCCAATGCCCCACCCCATTGTAATAGTGACACAGTCTGTTTTTTTAAGAGTTGAGACATCTATTCCTGTCTACGGGTCTTATGGACTACCCCTTCCTTGACCCTGCACTCCTCTCCCTTGGGGTACCTGTACTCTTTGAGAGTAGGTTCCTGTCATAGGGGCCATGTTCCCTCCGTAAGTCTGACCCTGACATCTCCTCTGTGCAGCTTTCATTTGGACCAACATCAACTACACCATCATCTTCTTAAGCCTTGCCTCATATAATCACTACAATATTTGGCATGCTGCAAAATGTCATCTATTGTCTTGTTCTGCCAACAAATCAAATGCTGTTGAATCATTAGACTGATTTCAGTTCTCAACCCAGTCACAAATTTAGACACAAACTGTCCCATGTTCTTAGGTTCTAGTGTATCAAATCCGCAATACTGTTTAAAAGCCTGCAACAGCCGCTCGTAGTAAGCATGCACTGTCTCTTTAGGTTTCTGGATGGTTCTATCTATCTTGACCCAGTACACATCCTGTGGAGCCACCTTTGCGTTTAACTATGTAATCACCTGATCATATTTCTTCATCACCAAAGGGGATGGACCATGAGTCACCGAACCTCTTTCATGTTCATCATCGGGCTGTTCTATAGCTATTTTATACGCTGACTTTAAGTCACTCAGGACCACGATTTCAAACAACGTGTTAAGATCAACCAACATAACCTTCAACATTTTTACAAAATGATCAACCTGCTTAAATCACTCCACAGGCTTATCTCTCAATCTCAGTAAGTCATTTGTAAAAGCAGCCAGATCACCCCTTCTCCAGGGTACATGTATGTATCCTCCGCTCGGTACCTCTCGCTAAGGGAATGCCTGAACACTCCCTCCCCTTTCATTTGCAGCATTCCGCTTCACCCATCTTTCCTCTCACTTCTCTAATAAACTTAAAACTCAGATACATAATATGAGTTCCTGAATTTGGGTTATAAGTCCTTACATCCTCAAAATCTCCAGATCTTGGTCACTGTACTTAAGTCGGGGATTTTTCTGCAGTACCTTCTTCCTTTCTATATCAACTTTGTATTTAGTAGCCAATTCGGACAATTTTCGATGTGCCTCCATCGCCCTTCTAGTAACATCCTTACTCATAAACAACAATACATTTGGCTAGTAGGAATCTATTGGATAGAGCTCTAAGATCCCACTTATCATGATGTCTAATTCAGTCTTTAAATTAAGTACATCCACCAAATCCACCTTCACTGCTGACTTAAGCATCCCTGAACTCGTGTCTGGGCTCTGACTCTCATCAGTATGAGTGTGCTCCTTCAGCCATTTGTCTAGGTCCAAAATATCAAACATACTCTGACTTTCAGATGTCTTTTTGATATTTACCTGCTCTCTAGGTGTGCTATTACTTACACTGGGTAGGGTTGACCACATAGACAAATTCTCCCATGTCAACCCTGAGAGCGGCCTGACGTATCCTGGCCCAATTTGGACAACAGACGAATCTGTGGTAGCTGCATAGGGGGTGCTTGCATTCATTAGAGACAAAGGAACAATTGTTGAGTGGGGACCCTTCATCTTTCACCTGCAGCTCCCCCTTCTAGCACCTCTGGCATCCCTTGACCTCTATTCCCACTAAAGCTTGGGTCAGATACAAGAATAATGGTGCAGTGATGGCATCCAGGATCCTCGAAGCAAGGCCAGGATGCTTCTGCAACTCCTGTAGGTGTTCCCTCTAGTGCCACCATCTGGGCTTTCCCCATCGAAAGGGTCCCTACAACATTCGAAATTGGCAGCCATGAGTGCCAGGTCACTTGACATTGGGTTTTCCCCCATTCCTTGGGTATGATGGACTATATGGGGGTGGACGCTCCGGCAACAATCTATCCAGTAAACTATACTCAACATCACTGTCGCTATTCTCCCCTATGTCCTTCCGCTCCTTCTTCCCATCATCGCCTGCCTTTCTCTCTTCCATCACCAGTGCCGGGTACAATCTCACTCCTTCAATGATGTCTACTCTCCATCTTTTTTTCTTCTCATTCCATTGTGCCTCCTGGTATGTGCGCATAGCTTTTTTCATCTTTCCCTGATAAGGTTTTCTTTGCTTAACATGTGCAGCATGCATTCATGCATCAAGAGCCTCAAATTGTGTGGGTCTAGGTAAAGGTTTCACAGCATACAACATTCCCCTCAAATGATCTATTGTCCTTAAAGTAAAGGTACCACAGCGGGGAAACGCCAATGTGTCTTTCTCTGTGATCTTACGCCAATTCTTAAGCCACAAAATGGTGTGAAGCCCTACATATTTCGCCATATAGTGAGCAGGCGTATCCTCTGGCAGGCCTCTTCCCCACTCTAGTCGGGACAGGCACATCTCCTCTAAACATTTCTGTGATTGCTTTAAAACAATTAATTTCCTTTTCTTTTTAGCAATATGTATAGTTCACCTTCAGATGGTAAACGTCGGAGTTCCCACAATAGTAAAATTAAAGTTCCCAATCCAACGAATCCGCTCGGCACCTTCTGATGTCACTTCTCCCCCTCTCAGTGGCTCAGACTCCTTCACAATCTCTCTTCACACACACATCTTCTTAAATAACAATTGTCTGGTCCTCTAAAAGAATCAATAGAAGTCAATCACTAGAAGAACTCTCCACATAAATGAAACCTCGGCCATCAGGGAATCACCTGAATCAATGAAGTTTCTCTTCTGCGCAAAATGTCCACCACACTGTTCGCAATTGTCCTATTCACACAAAGTTCCCTATCTCAATTGGGGTCGTCGACGATGTCTCACAATAGAACCCCGCAAAACAGCAGACAAATACAACACAGTGCCTTCTACACCTAACTATAGATCCCAGGATCTTAAGCCACGTCGGACCCGATGACAACTTCAACCACTGACCACCACATTCACACGACTCTCACAACATCTCCGCCAGACATCCTACATCTGACTCTTCACCTGAATATAACAACCACCACTCTCAATGCCCTGTTAATACTCGATTCGATTCATAAACTTTATTCGATTCAAAAAGAAAGAATCATAAAAGTATACAGAACACCACTAGAAAATCATTCTACAATTTGTACATTAAAAGAATAAAAAGAAAAATGTGTACAATTTTACATCATTTGTTAGAAAGCAATGGGAACCATAAAAGGTTTTTAGACCAAACTAGCTATACCGTTTCCTAATCTGGAGTGACAATCTTATAAAACTTAATATAGCACAACATACTCCAGGGGATGATAATGATAACAAGTAGTCATAGCCTTCTTTATAATTACATGGTTGCTGTTCTTTTAGAATAGGCTTAATAAACCTACTCCTTGGTTCCTTATATAAAGGACAAAAAAGAACAATATGGATAGTACTTTGACTAACTTTGTTAATGCAAGGACAAGGGGCAGCCTCTCACACCAAACCCCTTGTTTTGGAAAGGCAAAAAGAAAATGAAGTGTGTTTAGTCTAAACCTTGTCAGGTAAAAACGCCATTGCACATGAGTGGTAAATGTTAGATAAAATTGGTGCTGTAGTTTGCCCAATCAGTTTATTGACTGGTCTAGACATGACATGCTTAAACTCTTACGATAACTTGTTTTAATTAGAGTTTTTATGTCTTCCTGTATTTTTTCGGGGTTGTCATAAAAGTGGCCCAGACCTATTCAGTGCAAAGTATCGCTGACGTATGAAAGCCATGGGATCTGCATTGCATGGTCAAGATTTTTGCAGTCTTGGAGGATATCTTTAGAGAGCTGAAGGTCTTCTGATAGCCATATTTTACCCCATAATAATAAGGGCGAAATGCGAATGATGTCAGTCACATATTCCATTCCCATCTCAGTGTGACAGAAACTGTTAGATGAACCTGATGGGATTGACAACAAACGCTTCATAAATTTGTTTTCCATGACCTGGATCATGGCTGGGCTTTCTGTACCCCAGACCCCTGCCCCATAAGTGGCCACAGATAAGCATTTTGCTCTATACAAGCTTTTTAATTGTGCGACCGGTTTTTGCCCTAGTTTACTACAAAAGCGAAAAAGACCCTCTATGGATCGACTAGTACTTTGTACTCGCGCCTTCATCAAGGGGACCCAACTCAATTTACTATTAAAAAGATTTCCCAAGTAATTAAAATTATCTACTTTTTCAATGGTGTTGTTGGTTACCATAAACTTACGGGTTTTTGTCCCTTTTGGACCACAGACCATTGCGAAAGATTTTGCAAAGTTTACCTTTAGGTCCAGGTCCAACATGAAGTTATTAAATGCATCCAGACAAGTCTGCATGCTATTTGCTGTGAGGGTCATTAATACCGTATCATCGGCATAAGATAACATAGGTATCTTCTTGCCGTTTACCTTTGGGAAATCAGAGCAATGATCCAACAAGTACTTTTCCAAGGCATTTGTATAAACTAGGAACAAAAAAGGCGCTAAAATGCAACCTTGTCGCACACCCTCAGTTGAGGGGATAGATTTTGTTTTTTTCCCCCCTGGCCCAAACCTTATTGCCACGGTTGTAGCTGCATGTAATCTGCGGAGCAGGGTAACCAAGGGTTCCTCAAAACCCATATCCTCCATCATTCGCCATAATTTGTTTCTGCAAACAGTGTCAAAGGCACTGGATAAGTCCATGAAGGCCAGATGAACAGAAGAATTCCTGGCCTTCATGTACTTACTCATAATCAGTGTCAAGTTTAGACACTGTTCGATTGTTCCCTTTCCTCTTCTGAATCCATATTGGGAATCTACAATTAGGCCCACAGAATCTGCCCACGTCTCCAATCTAATAAGGATTATCCTTCCCAGTAATTTACATGATGCGTCAATTAATGATATTGGGCGATAACAACGAGGGTCGCTCTTATCACCCTTCTTGAAAATCGGCACCACCACTGCCTCCTTCCAGGATAGGGGAATACGACCAACAATAACCGCTTTAAATACATTTAGCAGCAATGGGGCCCATACAACAATGTTATGTTTAAAAAAGTCCAATGGCACTGCATCTGGACCAGGGGCTTTTAGTGGGACACCTTTCCTCAAGGCCTCTTCAACTTCCTGCAATGTAAGCGAAGAACTAAGCAAAGAAGCTGTCAACGAGAACTCCATATCCTTTATTTCATCCTGCAGTCCTAAGAGCGCTAGTGAATTGGGATTAAAAATTGCCCCAAAATGGGCCTCCCATGTCTCACCTGTTATCTGCATCACCATATTATCCTTATCATTGCTAGAAAATAGGGGGCGATTTACCACTTCCCAAAAAAGCTTGTTGTCTTTTAATTCCGAGGCCTTCTCTAAATCATCCCAAGCGAGGTCTCTGGGGGTTCCGAGAGCAGATGCGCCGCGTGTAGGGGAACTGGTTGTTCCGGTTCTTCTTTACGCGGATGACGCAGTTCTGTTGGCTCGCACTGCGGTGGGGCTCCAGAGACTGCTGGATGCCTTTGGCGCCTTCATGGCTGCTCTGGATCTTAGAGTGAACATTAAAAAATCCCTCTTTATGGTTGCGGGGAAACAGTGAAAAAAGGCCAAGTCTAGACCCCTGTTTTGCAACGGGGAAGAGATTTCTAGGGTTAAGGCTTTCTGTTATTTGGGTGTTCTTTTTGATGAAAATGGCTCTTGGGGCCCGCAAATTAAATTGAAACGTAACTCTGTAGCCAGGTCTACCTCAGCTGTGATGAGTTTTGCCAAGAAGCTGGGGGCAAGGCCTATGGAGGCCCTGCTGAAAGTCTATACTGCAAAAAGCCTGGCTATCGCCACTTACGGCGCGGCTCTGTGGGGCTATGTTACGCAGGATTTGATTCAAGTCGCAGAAAACATTTTCCTGCGTTCATTGCTTTCAGTTCCCCAATCAACCCCTGTTTTTTCCATTCATGCGGAGGTTGGGTTGGGCTATGTCTCTGATAAATTGAAGCTGGCCCCATTGTTATTCTGGGTGAAAACTTGGTTAAACCAGGAAATTTCTCTTAACCATCAGATTCTGAAGGACGTTTTAGCCTTAGACCATGCTAACAGAATCCCCTGGTTAGAATATATCAGAGTGGCGTTCTCTAGCTTGGGGCGTCCTGAGCTTTTTTCATCCCCCTCACTTATAGTTAAAGCTGATATTGCCTGGACCAGGCAGTTTTTTCTAGATAGGCTCACTATGGACCGCGAGGAGAGGGAAATTCGAAAAACAAGTGTGAGAGCGCATTTTCTGCTTCTCTCGTCTCCCTCTCTATCTAAATATTGTTTCAAACCCGTTCCATAGATTTTTATTACTCCGTTTTAGATTTAACATGATCCACTATTCACTTGGCTCTTATTTGTCGTGGGCTAAGCCCGAATGTAGCACACCTTGCCATTGTGATGACTTCTCATGCCAGGACACATTGCACTTTATTATGTTTTGCGAGTTTTATTCTGCAAGCCGCAAAAAATATTTACTGCCTATTTTAAAGTAAGCCGGCTTCTTACAAGTCAGACCTGCTCTGTTGTTTCTTCAACAGCTGAGCAGTACTCGCATTATCTTTAGTGTGGCAAATTTCCTGGTGGCTGCTATGCGCTGCAAGGCGAAAAAACCCTTTTAGCTTGTGCAATATATGAGTGATTTTTAATGAAATCTTTATTATGTTTGTATGTTGTTTTTACTATATGGATTTATTGTAACCTTATTGTGTATTGGATATGTTATGGTACATGCCTTTTTTATGATCTTCTGTGCTTTTATGATTTTTATTAATCGAATAAAGTGTTTTTTGACTGACATCCCAAGCGAGGTTTTTTAAGTCCAACTTCCGTTTTCTAATTGCTTCTTTGTAAGCGCCTCTAGCCATTTTTACCAGCTCCTTATTCCTTGGCTTTTGTTGCAAAGCCATTTTTAATGATTTTAGAGAGGCAGAACATACAGCATCAAACCATTTAAAACCCTTGATCTTGTCATTACCAATTGGTTTTTTAAGATACTCTGCCACATTTCCACATAGGATTTCAAAGTTCGTAATAAAAGTTTCAGGGTCAGTTGTTGGTCATAAACAGGACTCAATTTCGGAGCTATTGGCACTTAAAACCTCCGCCTCTAACCCAATTGCGTCTACTTTCCCCCACTTCAAGATAACACCTTGGTTCCTATTATATTTTATAGGTTGGTCCCAGATTGGGTGCCTTGTGCTAACAGGGGGGCATAATGTTAGAATCAGAGGGTTGTGATCGCTTGCCGAATTTGTAAGCGTCTCAAGTTTATCAATATATTGAGAATAACCACTGGACACAATGGCAAAGTCAATAACACTCATCGAGCCTCTAGTTCCCTGGAAAGTTGGTATTGGGAGGGAATTTGGGGCAACCCATGGTTCCATTATGCATAAATCGTTAATTACAATAATGTTATTTAACGCATCACCATGGGGTGTGTGCTTAAAGTGTTGCACAGGGTGTTCATTTAGATCTTCCAAGCCACATACATTTGACCCACCAAATTTACACAATGAACAGTTGAAATCACCAACCCAAATGATAAAAAGTAAGGGTAAATCGCTCCGCACCTTGGATATAGCTTCCTGCAAGCTCACGATTACAGATATTTCATTTTTATCAAAAACATTGTGATACCAATTAATCAACAATAAGGGCACAGTAAACAGAGATTGTAGCAAAAGTAATTGGTACCAGGGAGTGTCCACTATTTTAGATGTTGTTAAATTATTCAATTTTAGGTAGAGTGCAGTCAGTATCCCACCCTTTGCCCTGCCTGCCTGTGATGGCACAGCTAGTACACTAAAGGACTGAAAACCATCAATATCCTGATCAGTTCTACTCCATGTCTCCTGGAGACACAAGATATCATGGCTACCCGCATAATCCAGCCATGCTTCATCTTGTAGTCTCCCAGAAAGGCCTGCAATATTCCACGAAATCAGGCGGAACCTTGTTTCCCCTGACGAATTACCTGGATGTTCGATACGGGTGGCCCCATCCAACCTAGGGGCAGGCAAGGTCAGCTCATAGTCTACAATATCACAAACCTCTGATTCCAAGAGATTATCCCGTTGTACATTACAAGTTAATACCACCTCATTAGTATTATCCCTTGATCCATCATAACTATGTTCCACTAAGGAACTAGTCTTTTCGCTGAATAATTCAATGGACTTTTGACTGGTTGGTAGTCAGTCTATCCCCTCCATCCCCATGAGTGGGTCAAAACGATTACTTAGGGGAATATTATTTGGCATCCACCCAAGGTATTCCTCACCCTGAAATCTCATTCCGTGATGATTTCGCGGTGGTTGTAGAGGAATATTACTTGATGTCCACCCGAAATATTTCTCACCCTGGGGTCTCATCCTAGGATAATTTTGGGATTGTTGAAAAGCAACATGCTTTAGATTGGGGTAAAAGTATTCTAAGCCTATACATTGTATATCCCCCAATCTACCAAACCTTGGTTTACAACAAATAAAATCTTTAACCCAATTGTCCCTAAAGTTTATGAGAATACAATCCCCCTCCAAATCTTTCTCACTTGGCCCCACCCAAGGAACCCTTCGGACACTTAATATTTCTGTTCTAGAGGCAGGGGGAAGCGCCCTATTTTTATTGAGCCAAAAGGTTACTTTATTTCTAAGATCCCTGTTTGACTCCAATTGATTTGGCCTGACTCCTGGGACTCCTGTCAAAATTGCGATAAAAAGAGCGCAGTCAGGGGGTAGATCTACACAAACCGGCTTCTTTAGTGGAGCTTTTTCTCTATGATTTATAAGTCCCTGTTGTGGTATTACCCTAGGCCCAGAAGTGACTGCCTGCTTGGGTGCGGATAACTTTGATGTGGATGCAGCGGCCACTGCGGGCTTTTGCTGACAACCCATAGCAACCACCAAAGTAGAGTTATTTGAGGCAGTTTGTAAGGGTACTTTAGCAAGAGTAGCAGTTGTGGCCATTTGCGACACTGCAACTTGATTTTTTGGTCCCACTTTCTTTATAGCATTGGGGTTACCCCCCATGGTTTCAATAGGTTTACTGTTCTTAGCCAATTTCTCAAGACAACGAGTATTGACCGATATAAGATGTTCTAATTGGTCCAGTTTCAAATTTACTATTTGCGTTCTTTCTACAAGATGCGTCAGAAGCCCTTTAACCAGCTTTTCAATATTAAGCAATAATTCATCATTATTTGGGCAGGAATGATTTGTATGTACATAATCCCCAGATGAAATCCCCCTTTGTTTTGCTGATTTCGATGTTACTCTTAAAGTATTTATTTTTACTGTTTTGGCTCTACTACCCTTATTGTGACCCCCTCCTCTTTTCCGTTTACTAGTTTTTATAATTTCAATACCTACTGGCTCGGGTTCTAAGACCTGGGGTTGTGTTAATGTGGACACTATAAGGCTCAAATTACAGTTTTGGGTGCTATCCCCACTAGCAGTGCTTGATGATATACAGTCTTCGTTTGGGCACTCCACCAGGTCAATCGAAGAAATTAAATAAGAATTAGAATTCATTACAGGAATTGGGCTATCTACCAGATCATTTACTAAACTTTTTTCAGGGGTAATTATAGAACCAATACGTCCTAGTGAAGAGCGTTTCCCTGTTACCAGATCTATTGAGAGGCGCTTTTCTGTAAGAGCGATTTCTTTTTCCAATATCCCTGTTGCCCGAATTATAAAATCATCCAAAGTTCCAGTTGCTTTAACACTACTCGTTTTCAATGTAACCTGCCTACCCTTTCCGGAACGTAAGGCCATCATGGGGAAATTCTTTTGAAAGGAGTAATACAGGACAAGATCCCAACGGAAGAAAACAACCTATAAATCAAAACATTAAAAGATAATAATAACACTTAAAAGTATAAAACAAATACTTCGGGTCTGTGATGAAAGAGGATAAGCCCGGCCCGTCCTTAATCGTCCTTGGACAGCCTTAGACGGCCCGCCCTTTGCCCGGGCTTAGCCCCGGGCACTCCCGCGCGCTCCTGCGCAGCGGGTGTGCGTCCTTCTAAAATAGCAAAAGGAAGGAGTGATGGGCGGGGGGCGGGGCCAGCAGGGAGAGCAGCCCAGGTGAAGCAGATTGGGCTCGCAGGGACTCCTGGGCGATGGAGTCCCTGCTAACGTGCTCGCAGCCCTGCCAGCAACAACACGCCCCAAGTCCTAGCACAAGAGACCGCCCCTCTCCCGACAGCAGCTCCCGCTGATGTCACACGCGCTGCGGGACCCGCGAAGCGGGTCCGGCGAGTTGCTGTGGCTTTTCCAAAGGGCAGAGGGTGAAGAAAGAAACAGCAGCAGTCCGGTGGCAGGTCCAATCAAGGGCATCTGTGAGATGCGTCACGTTGTAAAGCCCTGCGCCACATGTAGGCGTTCCTGCGCAGGGGGGGGGGGCGTTCTGGCGCAGGAACGCCTCCTAAAAGTGGCTGAGTGAAATCTACAAGATTTCACTCATTCACTTTTAATCCCATGCTGCATCAGAACCCTGCGCCTGCCTGAAGCAGGCTTAAGGATTGACGCAGCATTAACAAGATAGGGACCCCCAGAGCATTGCTGGAGCTGCGTCGTGCTTGCGACGCAACGCCAGCAATGCGCCACTTTTACGGCACAGAGCGTAACGCATCTGTGCCGTTTTTGCCCCATGGTGCACCGCATTGTAAATGCGAGGCATCCATGGTGGCGGAGCTGTGGATATACAGGGATGCTCCAGTTGTTGTAAATATGCCCCTCAGTGTATGCATGAGTGTGCATGTGCACCCATATAGTGGCGACCTGGAATGTTTTTTGTTGAGCTTCATGAAAAACTATTACAAAACGCCCCCATCCCTCCCCCTCGCATGCGCGCGCACACACTTCGGTCATTCTGCAATGATGTTCTTTTTCAAATCAAAAGATATACATTTCGTGATGGCTGCCATGTGCGCGTGCAGATTCTGGCCGTCATTTTACAATACTTCTTTGCCACAAATGATTTCAAAATGGTATTCACAAAACTGATATCTCTCTGTTTAGGTGTCACAGGTGGGACTGAATTGCTTTGTTAATACTTATTTTGTCTTGCCAAGAGCTTTGAAAATATATATCTTGCTCCCTTTCAGAACAAAAGTTCGCCCTCGCATGCGCACACGCATTGTTCATCTTGCAATAGTGTTTTATTTATAAATTTCAAAAAATGAATCTGTGAATCAGTCCCATTCACTCTTAGAACCATTAATCTGATCACGATTTATGGCCCCGTATACGACACGCAGAACTTGGTAGGAGTTATAAAGTAATGCATTATTTTTATCATGTTAGTTGTACAAAAAAAGAATAAGTAAATGAACTAAATAACCGTGTATCGAATTAATTTAAACTGTAACAATTTCGGGGTTACATCACAATCTGTAATTTGTCTCTCCTTTCAGTTTACCCCTAGCTTGCTCTTGAAATTCCAGAATTAAAACAATCTTACAAAAAAAAGCTCTTAGATACAAGTCATTAAGCAATAAATCTATGCAAACGTGGTGCTGGAATCGGGAGAAGGGTTATCGGATAAAAATATGGGGACGTTTTAATTGCATCTATTTTGTATTCAATATTTTATGATAAAAAACCTTTCTTAACTTGTCTTGGTGTCAAACGATTTCTGTCACAGTCAATCAAAAGCGTTCCGTCTGCACCTCATTAAAGTCACTTCTATATTTTATTAGATCACCCAGGTGATTTACAACATTCTTGTGCATATATACACATGTTGCAACAGCACATTAAATGCATATCACAACGTTGCAGATTACACAGTAGACAGATCAGTTAAGTGGCATGAGCGATGACCAAGCACATCCATCTATTTTATCCTGGCTGGTGAAACTATCTCATCCATTCACGAGGGCCATCTATTAATGATGTTCAAATGCATCTAAGGGCTTTCCTGGCCTGATGGGTATCCTAGGTTCACACATAGACTTGAATGCGTTTTATATATTTTGACCATATTTCTAGCAGTCTATGGGCATGAGTACAAGTCAAGTGCTAAATTCTCATACCCTGTGTTAACAAGAGTTTGCACAGAAATCGGAATTAACCACTTGTGGTAAATACCCCTCCCTATGCTGAGCAATGCTAGACAGGCGACTGGCGCACAAGGGATTCCCTGGTAGGGATGTGACTTTAGTGCTGTTCTCATGGCTGGGTGGTTTGTCCATCCCATACCTGAGATGATCTGAATGGAATCGATAGTCGGGCTTGCATGCGGAACTGATTCTGGCAGCGAAGCCGTCAGACTGAATAGTCAAATCAATTTTCCTTTTTGAGATACTTCGTCAACCACACACTCATATATAAATATCAGCTATTGCCATGTACAGTCAACCACGCCTCATCAAGGGAACACACTGGCTCAGGATGTCAAGGCACTTATATGATTATTTAATAAAAAAACATTTCAACAATGATTTGATAAAAACATGCAAGTAAAAATATTCCAAAATACATTCACTATATCATAAACAACAACATAAACCTTCAGGCCACATGCTTTCATAGTATCAACATGGTGGTTGACTCGCATTGGGTTTGGGTTTGGTGTAAGTCTCCGACCTGTGAAGCAAGCACATCTGCTACTGGATGCTCTAGCCAATGACCACCCACCAAACTCAAGCAATGAGGGCTTCCGGTGAGTTATGGGAGATAAGATATAGCAGTGGGGTGGTGCTGTGATGCATGAGAAATGTGGGAGTAACTTACAGTGGTTTACATACTGGTGCAACATGGAACTGGCTTGTCTGTTGAGGAAAATAAAATATCATGAGGCCTATGTGTCCCCGTGTGTTCCCCCACACTCATGTGCACATACATGTCACCTACGTATTTCCCCTCCATGGCCTGTCTATCATGATGCTTATGCTATAACGTGGCCTGCCATAATCCAGTCTCCCATGAGAGAAACGACAAATCTGCTCTGAGGCCTACACGTTTTGCATCATGTTTTCCCGCATTTCCATTATTATGGCCCAGCCAGAGCCGAAAAGAGGCTTCAGGCCTCAGAACGCTCTGAAAGCTGTAGCTGCGTATCCTTGGCCTTGCACACTTGGGCCTCAGCCAAAGGGGCCCTGTCCGAGACAGTATTGAGCACGGTTATCTGCTTACTCCTACCAAAACCACATTCCTGCCTGGGGAAGGAGGGATAAACATGACCCATCTGCAAAGGAGAAAGCCTAGCCTTTCTGTCTCTTTTTGTGTGATTACAAAGCTCACGTCAGTGAAAAGCCCATAGCCCCCGTGCAAGACTTCAGCAGTAAACGAAGAAATAAATGCCACCTTGGCCCTTGGTGATGGGCAACCTATGTCACGAATCAGTCCCTGCTCCAGACTTTAGATATCAGATAATACGAGATGTGCTGGTCGCCCTGACACTGAAGACCTCATTTTCAGACTCCAGACTCCCCGGTTGCATAGCAGCCCTTTCACACGTCAGTTACACGTCATGGTCGAGTGGAGCACAAGTAAGGCAAAGTTCCAGTAAAGTTCCAGCTGATCACGCAACCCCCTCTAGGCATCCACCCACCTATGACACTTACCTATTATCATCGAGTGGACGCCCACCTTTACGCCTACTTACACACCCACATGCTCTTATCTCATTCTCTCTTGCTCCGCCTGAAGCACTCTTGCTTACGTATATTATTACAAACATATATATACTGTACTCTGTGAATAAAGTTTGAGAATACCTTTTTGAGAATCCTAGTCCTGATCCCTTGTGGTGATGGAACTATTCTCCCTATAACTCGAGTTATTTGAATAAAGCCCTTTTGAACCTGATACCACGGACTCAGCCTCTTGCTTCATGCATAAGTATATTGATATCTAGAAATTCTGAAACTCGTAATAATTTATTTACGACATAATGGTGCCCGAATAGGGACAAATCTCCTTCCCCATGCGCCGGAGATGAAGGTCCAGTTTTGCCCCCTTCCACAGCCGTGACGGACTTCGAGTGTACACGACGCGGGTTTTCCCGCCAACTCCCTCAGGCCAACGAAGGAGACAGACTGCGACCAGGCATCCATACGAGGCGGTGAGGATTGCGGATCGTCCCGACCCAGAGCCCACCTGCGAGAGAGCTGTGTCCGAGGTTTCTAGAGATCCACCTAAGATACGCCATTCCCTGCGCAGCGTCAAGTGTCCGAGGCCTTCAAGTTCAAGTTCAAGTTCTGCTTCCCGGTGAGTTTCTCATGGGGGTTGCAATCATGACGGGTTCATTTAATGAACACGGTAAAGACGTGTCTCACTTGTGAGACCGGTATGTTCAAGAGCATGCATTCAAGAATTAATGTTTCAAGATTTAGAGGCCAAGTTTTCAGGTGCACCGATATAACTGTATGAATGTTATCGTCTTAAGCTAGGTTCAGTTAGGTTTAAATGTGTCAGGTTTGTGTGTAAGTTTGTTGCATTGTGATTTTTGGTTTTTTTTTTTGTTCATTGTGATTTTTTTTGTTTTCGGTTACATTCCAACATGCCGTTGTTTTCAAAACTGCGTAAGATAGGTACCAGGAAAGGTGTACTAGAGGAACCAGTTAACATTCCGCCTAGAGACACACCTGGACATTTCATGTACTGTAAGCATGGTTTAGATGCCGTGTTGTTTTTAGAACTTTGGGTGGATTACACGAAGGATTTGGAGACAAAGTATAAATGGCCCATTACGGGAACGTGGGATGCGGAATGCATCATGAAGGTAGAGGAAGAGATACGGAAGAGAAAATCTAGACCTGCTCAGAAGGATGCCATTGAGTTATGGCGCAAGGAATCTCATAGAAGAACAGAGAAAGAGTTCCACAAAGCAGAGAGAAGTAGACAGGAGTCCGAAAAAGCCAAAGAAGAAAAATTACAGGAAGAAGGGGAGCGGGTAAAAAGAGAGCAGGCTGAAAGAGAAAGAAATACTGCCGTTGCTGGTATTTATCCCGTCCTTTCAGAGGAACTAGCAAAAGTGGCCCCAGTAGAAAAACTAGTTAGAGTGCCACCGCCAGTACCCCGAAAAATAAAACAAACAGCATCCGACACGTTCATTAACAACTACCTAGAGGAACCCCCACCATCATATGTGGACGGAATTTTCCCTGCACCCCCAACGCAAGAACAGCTCCAGGAGCTCGAGGACGGCGGGGAGGGAGGATCCGGGGCAACATCAGGGGGGGGGCCGACAGTAAAAGTGGCAATCTCCGAATGTATATATGACCCAGATCCAGGAAAGGGCAGAATGCTCGTGTTTTCATTACGGCTTAGACGAGCAGTCGCAGATTTGGAAAAATTACCAGATATGGATAAACATCTAAAGAAAATTTACACATTCATAAGAACAGGGGAAGGTCCTGAGTGTATAGCAGAAGCCGTACAAAATAGAAAGGTAATTATTAAGAACTATATCCTTCGCTTCCTAATTAATTGTCTGATCAGGGAAAAAGACGAAGGTGATGGAGACGTAGACCGTTGTTATACTGGTTGGAGTGATCGCATAGATGCCGGTCAGCATGATAAATCCGGCCAAACAGACAACATGTTGACCAAAATCCGGAAGGCAATAATAGCATCACACGAAGGAAGCCCAAACGAAACAGCTAAGTTATCATCTGATGACGAAGCAGGGGACAAAGACAGAATACATTATGTGGGCCGTGCCCGGCGATTCGAAAGGCCCAAGTGCCTCAATCACCGTAAACAGGGAACTGCCATAAAGGAAAGATATTCCCTAGACAGTTTGTTCCAGATCACCGAAAAAGCGGTGAATAAATGGCTGGGAAACGATCAGCCCCTCACCCCGACCGAAAATGAATTAGCACGATCAGCCACCCTGTGGATATCCCAATATGATATATATAATAATGATATCGTAGCCCAAACGTTCTTGAGCCTCCCACCAAACGAACAGCGCATAGCTGGTGTTTACATGGTCCAACATTTGATCACGTTATATGAGAGTCAATATTCTGGTCCTGGTCTATTGTATAAGTTGCTGGACGACATCATACTAGACAGGTGGATGAACATGGGTACTGAACTGATTAATGTCATTCTGGATCAGCGACACAAGTATATAGTATACGTGACTAGATCCCTGCTTCCCGCTCCACCCCAGGTTAAGGAACAGTCGTACGACAAGCTGAACCCCCTACGAGAGGTTCATCCTGTAAAGGATGCAAACAATGACCTGCAACGGGTGTATGTCTACACCCCCTTGTCAAAACTAGAGATACTGGAAATGAAGAAAATGTTACCATCCCATGATAAAGACCCGGGGGGTTTTCACCGAGAACTAAAGGACATTCTTCGCTTAGGAGAATATACATATGCTGACATTCTAAAGTTATTAAGGTATTATTGCCTGCTGGTATTTACGAAAAACTGAAAGGACAGGACTGGGAGGTTCAGTTGGGATCTGCTGGAAAGAGAGGAGGTAGGAAGAGGCCCGGGGATTGGTCTGGGTCCTCGAGCTAAAGACCTACCTGAACTCCTTGTACAAGTTTTGCCCAGATTACTAATCACCAAGAAGGAAGACTGGGATGCTATTTCGGCCTGTAAACAGAAACCAGACGAAGACACTAGCGATTTTTACTCTAGGTTCGAGAAATGTTTCACTATCAATAGTGGTCTTAAGCCCGGTAGTGATTCATATCCCCATCTTTTCGTGAGCAAACTAGTAGAAAATTCCCTACCAGAAGTGAAGTATAGGGTACTAAAGGTTGAGAGTACTTGGCAAGCAAACAGCCCTTCACAAATGTTACAGATGTTACAATACCACCAGAACAGAATTAGAGAGGAACACGAACAGGATAAGAGACGCATGAGAGACACAAAGATGAAGATGCTGGTGGCCCAATCAACACCGGCAAACACAAACACGAACAAGAATAGCACGAAACAAAATACTGGGACCTGAAATTATTGCAAGAAGCCAGGCCACTTCGTAAATGAATGTGCGGTCCTGAAACACAATATAGCGATAGGTAAAACAAAGCCACGATCTTATCCTCCCAAAGAAAATAACACACATCAGACATCAGACACCTTTCCACCGCCGCCGCCGCCTGTCCATGCACCCGCACCAGCCCACGCCACAGCACAAATGTATGAGCACGCTCAGACTAACTATCCAGAATACCAAACATATTCGTGAAGAAGCCCAGAGAGGGAATTTGACTTGCCCCTTATTCCAGTTCCTGTGGACCAAGCGGGTCCCTATGTGCATGCAGGTTTACTAGGAAAGAATAAAAAGTTTTTGATTGACACCGGGGCAAGTAGAACTACCATCAGTCATTCTGAGGTTCCAGGGGCACCCCTCTCGGGCTCAAAGAGTATATCCCTGGGCTTTTCAGGACAGCCTATTATCAATGAGGTTTCAGAACCAGTCTCTTTAGGAGTCGGTCCACTAATACATACAACAGACTTACTGCTTACTAAATCATGTCCAGAAAACTTACTTGGCATAAAAACATTAAAGGAACTGGGAGCAGTTATCTGTTGCTCGCCAGAAGGAGTGCGACTGTATTTACATGATCTCAAGGGACATTTTGTTATGAAAGATGTTGACATCAGGCTTCAAAATGTACCGCAGCACCTATGGGCACAAGGCCCGACTGACGTAGGTTTCATGAACATTACACCATACCAGGTCACCCTCAAGGAAGGAGTGGTGCTGCCACGGATTCGACAATATAAAATTCCACCTGAAGCTGAAGTAGGGTTGCTGAAAATTATCGATGAACTAATCGCACAACGGGTGGTGATAGAGACAGAGTCAAACATATGCAATTCACCTGTTCTTCCTATTCTTAAAAGAACTGATCCCAATGCATCACCTATCTATAGATTAGTTGTGGACCTGCGAGAATTAAACAAATGTGTGGTGCCACAGTACCCTGTGGTCCCGGACATTTCTTCATTATTGACTGCCATTGATGCGAAAGCTACGTTCTTTACAGTTATCGATCTCAAGAACGCCTTTTTCAGTATCCCAATACATCCGGACAGCCAATATCTTTTCGGTTTCAGTTTAAAAGGTCGCAGCTTCAGATTCACAAGAGCACCACAGGGCTTCACGGAAAGTCCTAGCTTCTACAGTCAGGCGCTCAAAAGACAACTAGACAGTATTCATATGCCTACCACTACAGCACTGATACAGTATGTAGATGACATTCTCATTACCGCACGATCGGAAACTGACTGTGAAAATGCATCACTCACTGTTTTACATTTCCTGGCTGACAAGGGGCACAAGGTGTCCCCTTCGAAGTTACAATTCTGTGAACAGCAAGTGGCGTACCTTGGGCACTTGCTATCCAAGGAGGGTAGGCGACTAACACCAGAACGTATTCAATTGATTTCTGGCCTTTCACAGCCCAAGACACAAAAGGAGGTACGTGCATTCATTGGCCTCACTTCATATTGCAGGCAGTGGATTCCCCAGTATGCTCATATAGCCAAGCCCCTAATACAGTTGACGACACAGGAGGTAGCTTCTACTAAAGTCCTCCCTTGGACACAAGAACACACTGTGGCATTTGAAGAATTAAAAAGAGCTTTATGTCAAGCACCAGTTTTAGCAATCCCTGATTACAACAAATCTTTTATGCTTTTTGTGACAGAGCGGGATGGAACAGCACTATCTGTCCTCACACAAGATCATGCAGGAAAACACAAGCCCTGCGCTTATTTCTCTAGTACATTGGACCCAGTAGCACAGGCTTTGCCTGCGTGCCTAAAATCTGTTGCAGCAACAGCCTTAGCCATAAGACAAAGTGACTCGATAGTGCTGGGCCATCCCCTGACAGTACACGTACCACACGCAGTGGAGGTTCTCTTGAACCGAACACAAACCCAACACCTGACTGTAGCGAGACTGACAGGTTATGAGCTGACGTTATTTCAACCACACATAGCGATCAGACGATGCAATATACTGAATCCTGCTACTCTTTTGCCCTCCAGTACAGAAAACGTTTCCCCACATGACTGTGTTGAAGTAATACATACCGTGACGAAACCAAGACAAGACTTGACAGATGTTGCACTCCCAGACCCTGACCTAACACTCTATGTTGACGGCTCATGCATGAGGACGGGGGCGGGAGAATTAGTGGCAGCATATGCAGTGACCACTGCTACTGAAATCATAGAGACTAAAAGAATAGACATACTGTCAGCACAAGCAGCAGAGCTCATCGCTCTGACTCAAGCGTGCATATGAGCTAAGCACCTGAGAGTAAATATTTACACTGATTCACAATACGCATATGGGGTAGTGCATGACTTCGGCGTCCTATGGAGGGAAAGAGGTTTCTTGACTTCTCACGGGGCCAAGATACAGCATGGCCCCCTTATTCACGCCCTTCTGGAAGCGATACATTTACCAACAGCCATAGCTATCCTGAAATGCAAAGCACATACTAAAGCCACAGATACCATTTCTCAAGGCAATGATCTGGCAGACCGAACAGCTAAACAGACAGCTCAGACCCCACTAGACATGACGAAATCACAGGTACCATTAAGGTCCAAAGCCATGACAGTTAGGGATCCTTCCAAGGATGTACAGGACATACAGACACATGCTACTCTAGACGAATTAAAGAAATGGTCGGAACAAGGAGGGGTACTGACTGATCAGGGTTGGATGACTAAGGGCAAAGAAACATGGTTTCTTCCTGATTCAATGGTACAAGTGATCATAAATACCGCACATAGCCCTGCACACTTAGGAGAGAGAGCAATGCTAGACAGCTTACAGAATATATGGTTCAACAAGCACCTGCGTGCAGCAGCGAAACAAAAGGTCAGAACGTGTATGATCTGTTGCCAATTCAATCCAGGTAAAGGCATTCCAATGGAACAAGGTGGTTTCCATCCACCTGACCATCCTTTTGAAGTCCTTCAAATGGATTATATCCAAATGGACAGATGCAGAGGTTACAAATATGTCCTAGTAGTAGTATGTTCCCTATCAAGATGGACAGAGGCCTATCCAGTCCCTGATTATACTGCCGTAACTACCGCCAGACAACTGGTACGAGAGTTTTTCCCACGTTATGGATTACCGCGTGTCGTATATTCCGACAACGGTCAGCCTTTCTCCTCTGAACTCATGAAACAAGTGTCCCTTCTGTTAGGGTATACCTGGAAGTTCCATTGTGTACGACATCCTGAGGCAGCAGGCCTGGTAGAAAGACATAATCAGACCTTAAAGATAAAAATAGCAAAGATTTGCGCAGACAAAGGTGTGGATTGGATGGTAGCCCTGCCGGTTGCCCTCTTTTACATGCGAATGGTAGCCCATTCTAGAACAGGCTTATCTCCCTATGAAGTGGTCTTTGGTAGACCACCGAATATGTGGGGCACTCCAATGCCTAAAAAGATCACTGATGTTGATAGTAACATGCTGACAGATTACCTGGCTTCCTTGATGTCTGCACTACTCTCTTGTCGTTCGCAGGTTGCTGCCACCTTCCCTGACAACACCCAGGTCAAGGAACATTCCCTCGCTCCTGGGGACTATGTTCTCATAAGGAACTTTGACAGAACGAGCCCTCTTGAGCCAAGGTGGAAGACGCCTAAACTGATATTATTAACTACGAGGACCGCTGTTAAAGTCGAAGGACGAAAAGGATGGGTTCATCTACATCATTGTAAACGCTACTTTGGGAATAACGATTCGTTTAAAAGAGACATAAAGACTTCAGACTTTGAGCCCCCTTTATTAGAGGAGACTCCCCAGCAGAAGTACAAAACCAAACTTAGATCTAACAAGTCAGAACCCGTTTGATCAATTAAGTCCACTAGGTGGTGAAGCGGTTGAACATGTATTCTGGCTCGCATAAGATCTTGGATACCGCAGATGAGAAAAAGAGCAAGATGAAAAACAAATACTGTAAAATATTACGTGGTAGATGTATAGTGACTCTGATATTTGTATTTCTTCTGTGCATCACGATATGTATCAGCTTAATACTACATGCTATTTTTCCTCCTATTGCCTCACTCTTACACTCTACCAATGATACCATAAAGCACACATTTAGTGATCTGCCATCCCATGAGCTATCATATCGACTTGCCTTACGCAACAATACTTTTATCCAGATGCTGCACCATTCACATCAGACTAGCAATGCTACAGACTGTTGGGTCTGTGGCCGACTTCCCCCGTATCAGAAGGTGAAGGGAGTGTTGCCTCTTTTCCCTTTTCCATTCTCCCATAATGGTTCTTGCGGAGCATGGTTTGCCTTAATGACATCCATCAACGGTGATGCCAAAGAATGTCAAGATAAGGAGTGTAGGGGCGACTGGGTATGGGGTAACTTGAACAAAGTCATGAATAAAGCATGTTTCCCAGATGAAGAAGGTCTTCCCCAAAGGAAAGGTACCGATCTAGAAAATGAAGAGTATCTGCAAGGAAATGCGACCCTTGACTTTATAGTGTTGAATGTCAAGCCCATACACAATTTAGGTCCATCCTCAATCACAGTCCTGCCAGTAAAAGGGAACTTGTGTGTCAGAAAAGAAGGCTCTGTACATTTGGGGCACAGCGAGTGTAACACTATACTAGTGTTCAAAGACAAAGGAAAGTCTTACTTCAGAGCATCACGACACACCTACTTTATTTGTGGCCAGACATCCTATTTACAACTGCCCTTAGACTGGGGTGGGACGTGCTATATATCATTTCTCCTACCACCCGTTTTCTTGGCCCCATCGAACTATCATCAAAATCTCCAACTAGCACTTATCAGACACAGACGAGGGCTCGATGCCTCTGGCATTGACCAGACTGAAACAGCTTGGGAGCAATATACGGATTTCAATAAAGGATTCTTTTTCTTCATAGGTCCCGTCCAGAATAGTAAACTTATCCGCAGACTAACAAGGATTCTAGAAACAGTTGCTAATGAGACTGCATCAGCCCTGGGGAACTTGACCCAGGAACAGTCTGCTATGAGAATGGTCGTACTTCAGAATCGTCTTGTTCTTGACGTCATCCTAGCGGATAGGGGCGGGGCCTGTAGGGTCATCGGTTCCAGCTGCTGCGTTTTCATACCTAATAACGCACAGTCTGTATACAAAGCAATAACAAGACTCCACAAGATTGCCCAAAGCATACACCAAGACCCAGGCATGTGGACTTGGTCCAGTTGGCTCTGGGAAATAATATCAGCATGGGGATGGAAAGTGTTGACGGTCTGTGGACTAATACTACTGATGATATTCAGTTGTTGCCTATGTCTGCAGTGTGGCCCGGCCATTTGCGGCCTGTGTGCTACTGCATGTGTCCCACATCCCCATTTACAAAGCATTGAAAATGGAAAAATAATGCTGCAAGAACAGATTGACTGTCTAATGAGAATAGATATGACATAAGGGTCCACTAGGGGACAAGGAGGGAATGAGGAAAATAAAATATCATGAGGCCTATGTGTCCCCGTGTGTTCCCCCACACTCATGTGCACATACATGTCACCTACGTATTTCCCCTCCATGGCCTGTCTATCATGATGCTTATGCTATAACGTGGCCTGCCATAATCCAGTCTCCCATGAGAGAAACGACAAATCTGCTCTGAGGCCTACACGTTTTGCATCATGTTTTCCCGCATTTCCATTATTATGGCCCAGCCAGAGCCGAAAAGAGGCTTCAGGCCTCAGAACGCTCTGAAAGCTGTAGCTGCGTATCCTTGGCCTTGCACACTTGGGCCTCAGCCAAAGGGGCCCTGTCCGAGACAGTATTGAGCACGGTTATCTGCTTACTCCTACCGAAACCACATTCCTGCCTGGAGAAGGAGGGATAAACATGACCCATCTGCAAAGGAGAAAGCCTAGCCTTTCTGTCTCTTTTTGTGTGATTACAAAGCTCACGTCAGTGAAAAGCCCATAGCCCCCGTGCAAGACTTCAGCAGTAAACGAAGAAATAAATGCCACCTTGGCCCTTGGTGATGGGCAACCTATGTCACGAATCAGTCCCTGCTCCAGACTTTAGATATCAGATAATACGAGATGTGCTGGTCGCCCTGACACTGAAGACCTCATTTTCAGACTCCAGACTCCCCGGTTGCATAGCAACCCTTTCACACGTCAGTTACACGTCATGGTCGAGTGGAGCACAAGTAAGGCAAAGTTCCAGTAAAGTTCCAGCTGATCACGCAACCCCCTCTAGGCATCCACCCACCTATGACACTTACCTATTATCATCGAGTGGACGCCCACCTTCACGCCTACTTACACACCCACATGCTCTTATCTCATTCTCTCTTGCTCCGCCTGAAGCACTCTTGCTTACGTATATTATTACAAACATATATATACTGTACTCTGTGAATAAAGTTTGAGAATACCTTTTTGAGAATCCTAGTCCTGATCCCTTGTGGTGATGGAACTATTCTCCCTATAACTCGAGTTATTTGAATAAAGCCCTTTTGAACCTGATACCACGAACTCAGCCTCTTGCTTCATGCATAAGTATATTGATATCTAGAAATTCTGAAACTCGTAATAATTTATTTACGACACTGTGGTGTTTACATACTAGGGCAAATAGAAAACTCGCTTGGTTATGGCACTTTTCTTAGGCAATTGTTTTTTATGTATTTTATTTGTTTGTAAAATAGCACAATAAAGAAATGTGCACGCAGTAATCCCCCAGCACACCCACAGCCCCGTTGCATCATGTATAGTGGACCAATCACAGCAGGTAGGTCACATGGCAGGTAGGACCGTTGCAAGTATTCCAGGCCACGGTCTGAGTGCTGACCACCCGGCCCCTCACTCTGACCATTGCCCATTACAGCGAGGGCCACAGCTCAGGGTCATCCCCAAAACTATCTGGCAGGCCGTTGTATATCTTCCACTGTTCCCAAACCTTCTCAAATTTCTTAGGGCATCCCCAACTTTTATTCACCACTCTCTCCACCTTCATGCATTGATTCATCCCCACCCATCACTCGGCCATAGTGGGCGTGGTAGCTCCCTCCACCCAAGAACCTTGCCAGATCTCGCGTGGCTACAACAAAACCCAGCATGCAAAACAACAATTGCTTCCCAGGGAGGTCCATATTGTCGGGCATGCCTAGGATAATCATTTGTGGGGATCCAGAAACGAGTACCCCCAACACCAATTCTAGCGTGTCTATTACCCCTTCCCAGTATTCCAATACCGCCTGGCATTCCCAAAGTGTATCACGGAAAGGGCCCTCAGCCATAGAGCAGTAAAGGCACATTGGCATGCTCACTCTTCCCATTTCTAAACCTATTATAATATAAACTGTGAAGAATTTTAAACTGTATTAAGTGTAGGTGGGCTTTAATGGGCACTTCTCTGGGGTGCATCAATGCTGCCTCTGGGTCAACATCCTCCAAGGCCCCAATGTCCCTTCCCCATTTCTCTAGCAGTCCCTCCAGGTGGTCTGGTGCATTTTTGAGTATAATGCAATGGAGGTGGGAAACTGTCTTAGGGAGCAGCACCTCCACCAATACCAAGGTCTCTAATGTGGAAGACACAGGAAGGTCCAGACCCAGAACCCAGTCTCCCCTGAGGGTGTGTGCAAGCTGCAGGTATTTGAACAGTTGGGTCTTGGCAAGATCATATTCTTTCTGCAGGGCCACAAAGGACTTAACCTCTAATTTTTCCAATATGTCTCCCAAGGTCACAATCCCAATATGCTCACACCGGCCGCAACTAGTTCGCCTCCCAGTCTCCAGCAACATCACACTCTTCCATGGGGGGTAGCTAGGGTAACCCTGCTTTTCCAACCCATGGCCTTATGGGCTGTGTCCCATGTAATCATCGTGATCTTATGTGCCGTGGTCCCTCATCCATAAACATGCATCCGCCCCTCCAGAGCAAATTGGTCAGTCCATTATGTCGGTTCACTGTACGGGCAGTAAACACAGTCATTGAGAAAGTATAGCTGTGCCACCCTATAATAAGACCTAATATCCGGGAGCATAAGTACCCCATTGTACACTGATCTATATAAAGACTTCAGAGCTATCCTCAGGGCAGCGCCATCCCATAACAGGATACATATTGACTTATCAATACTGTTGACATATGGGCCAGGGACAGTGTATTGTATCACAAAGGACAGGTTATGCCCTAATCCCCCATGGAAACATCTGGGCAAAAACAAAGCAAAAAACACAAAAAGGATGTCCAGGGATAAATATGCACAAGTGACTATAACAAAAAAGACAGACAAATTAGTCTCATGCATGGGAGCCAAGTCCCCAAATGTAACTTGTCAACTATTTATAGACTCATGAGGGCGTCCTCAATCTTTTTAACATATCTTTACTTTATTTTAGATATGGGTATCTGCACAATTACAAATCTTACATAAAGAAAAAACTAGATGTATACACAAAAACATAATCACAACCATGAGTTGTTCAAACTCTTTTGTCGTACCCATCCATTTTAACCCGGTTGCACATAGATTCAAGTATCACGGCAATTCAGAGGGAGGTAATCCTTTTTACACACTACCTAAACAGAGAGAAACGTCCTCTCTATTCAATCACTTATATTTCAGGTAACAAAAATGTTCAAAAATGGTATTTCAGTTTAGATGGACTCCATCCTCTTCATATGTCGACGCGTTTCAGCCCACTGAGTCTGGCCTCCTTCAGGACAAGGGTAACACAATTCAACAGAAATACTACCTACTTTGGTTGAGCAAAAACAGCTTCACATAACCAGTAATAGACGCCACCATTCATCTGTATCTGTTTCTGTACCTGAAGTATCCTGTCGGAGAATCTCACATGACTATATATCTTTAAACCGGCACCGGAGTTCCAACCACTGGGTCTGCATGAGATCGGGCACTTTTTGTTCTTTCAAATGTCACAGCATGGTCTCGTTTAATACTGCCGAGACTCACGAGCCGCCGCGGGTGAAACATCCCCTTCGCAGCCAACTCTTTTTTTTTTTTGTTGAATATTTATATAGCGCGAACTCGATCCGAAGGTATTGGAGCGCTTTACATGAGCACCGTATTTACATTACACATTCAGGCACGGGGAGATTAAGTGATTTGCCTAGAATCACAGGATGTGGACGCGACCTCGAGGCTCAAACTCTGGTTTCCAGCACCAAAGTCGGCAGTTTAGCCAACGGACCACATCCTCTCCCCATACGGGTGTATTCTACTCTCCCCAGTGTGCCGGACAGGGTATTGGGCATTTTGCAGGACAAAAAGGAGTTTGGGTAGAGTGATCACTTTATACCTATGTGTGTCAGAGGGAGTGTGAGCCAGTGCTCTACATCCGCACTGAATTCCATCACGATCCGTTGTATATCCCGCTCGAGAGGGTTTGCGTGTGGTCCAGGGTAATTTCAATGTTCAGTTATCTAAACCCATCTGTTGCGACCCGGTGCGCCCACACTGTGGGGTGCAGTCCCTCCCAGCAACCCAGCAACCCAGCTGGAAGGCAAGGGGTTTATTGCAGGTAATACGGAACCTTGACTAAGTCTAAAAGAAGCGAAACACCGAAAGCAAGGCCGGAACTGACCAGTCATGATCAGTCAAGTGCATCAGGACATCATCTGCATACAATGAGATCTTCTCTGCTACCACAAACACCCATGGGAACCCTGGAAGGTCCACCCTGCTGTGCACCAAGCACGCCAGTGGTTCCATTCACAAGGTGAAAAGGAGAGATGACAGGTGACAGTGGGCAGCCCTGTCTTGTCCCACTTCCAATCCTGAATGGCTCAGAGACCACGCCATTGACCTTTACCGCCACCGTGTGTGCCTGGTGCAGGAGTGCCACCCATCTTCAGAACTTTGAGACAAAGCCAAGATGTTTCCTTGTCTCAAACAAGTAACGCCAGTCAATGAAGTTGAACACTTTTTCTGCGCTGAATGATTGGAGTTCCGATGGAGTGGGGTCTGTCTGGCACCTATCCATCCACAAGAACAATCTGCAGAGGTTGACATCTGTGGACCACTGAGGTATAAAGCTGATTTGGCCTGGATGGACCAGATCGGAGATTACTCTCATCAGTGTAGATGCAAAGATCTTTGACAGTATTTTGCTTTAGGAGTTGAGTAGGGAGATTGGCCGGTAGGAAGAGTATGGAGTTATTCTTCAGAATAGCCACAATAATGGCATGGTTAAGGTCTGGGGGGCAGGGCTTCCCATGTTCTATTGCCTCGAAGAGGTTCAGGAGATGGGGGTGGGGCAGGGCCGCAAAATGTTTCTGAAGCTCCAGTGGAAGGTCATTGGAGCCTGGTGTCTTACCAAAGTGCATCGCCTGGACAGCGTCACTTAGTTCCTCGATCACCAAATCAGCCTAGAGGGCGGCTTAGCCGAAGAGTCCAGGCCCTGGAGAGGCATCTACGCCAATAATTCTGTGACCTCATGAGACCCATTTAGTTAGCCGCAAATGCTTGGGCTATCTTGATATCGGAGTGCACCAGGTCCAGTGCCTAATTTGTGCCGATGGTTTCCGGTGCTCAGGACCGACACTTATATCACCAGGCCCAGGTTATTAAGGATTTCTCTCATGGGTGGCTTAAAAATAAATGTACCTTTCATTCAGGGTGGCTGCCTGGTATGTTTTGACAGGCTAGCCCACCTTGGTACAGGCATGATAACATCCTGCCTCTTAACGTAAGTGATGTCAAGCATGACTGCTTGTTACACAGACCACCATGTTAAGTACATTTTGCAGATGGAATAATTGTGTCTGACACCTGCCACCGGGCTCCCGTAGATGAGCTTGGGTGAGGCAGGCTGGGACTGCGCAGGTACAGGACACAGTTTTCTCAAACGCACAACACAATGATGAGCAAATTAAAAGTGCACGCGCCTCGCAGCCTAGAATAAAACTGGCTGGCCATATTCTGCCCTTATTGTTGTGTTCGAGACAGAGAGCATTTTCCGCATGGGGCCCTTGCTGCTTGCTTGAAGACTTCCATATTTGGCAAACCGAAGTTGCAAGTCAGGCCGTCAAAACAACAATGGTTCTGTACAGTGTGCAAAGGTAGGTGTGTGTGTGTGTTCATTGATTATAACAAGCATTTGCAATGCAATAGGTCTCGCATTTGCGAGACTTTGATCTACTGGCATTCTAAATGACACACCTTTTATCTATGTGTTGGTTTTGAAAACATATCAATAAAAGGCATTGTCATTTACAATGCCAAGAGCTTAAAATTTCGCAAATGCGAAACCTATTGCCTTACTTACTACAGGCAATGTTTGTAGTAATATCAGGGAAATAGACAGTAAAAACTGGCCCACCTACCAGGCCCAGGAATTGCCCAAACGCGGCCTACACACTGACCTTTCAGATCAGCCCTTCCTTCTGGCACTGCCTGATTGCCCTGTAGGCCAGTTCCACCCTGGTTTTAACGAAACATATTTATCCAAAACCAGTGGTGAGGGTTAAATGTGTGAGCTATGGTAAATGCGCATTGAAGCGCCCGCGTGCCTATTAAGAGATGGGGGGCATTTTATCAACGGCCAGCGATAATTATCACTGGCCGTGCTTAACGATACATTTCTTATCGCAGGCTGTCTCTGTAATTTATCACCCTGGTAGCTCGTTATTAACAACGCATTTCTCCAGGGCGATAAAAATTCCAGAGATAGCGAGGATGTCGTCGTTTTGCAGGGAACATCGTATCAGCATAATCCACCCCCTATGTCAAACATAGGTAAATCAGGATTTTAGCAGACGTTAGATTTTGGCAAAAACAGCCGTTTTCACCAAAATCTAAGATCTGCTAAAATCCTGTGGGCAGCCTTGTAAATATCGCGATGTGAACATCAGCGATATTTGCAAGGTTGTCCATCCGGGGTACGCCCAGTGACACCCACTTTGCATCTCATTAGAGATGCAAAGGGAGACGCTGGGAAAAAGGGTGCTAACATGCGATTATGCATGTTTGCACCCTCTTGTAAATAGGGCAATAGATTTATCTCCGCTTTTTTGGCTTTTTAAGCCAAAAAAGCGGGGATTAAGCCCTTGTAAATATGCCCCCAGGTTCTCCGTGTAAGGCGGTAATAGTTAAATAGATTATGTGAGGCAGTAAAGGTGTTTTTCTCACATCAATGTCGCTATACTGTGGTTAAAAAAAAATGAACATTATCCTTTCAACTTTAGTAATTCATGCCGCGTGAGGTGTTTATTACAACAACTGTGCGCGCACACATAAGTCTCCACCCCTCCCCACCCCTCCCCCATACTCTATTAAGATTCCTCACCCAGAGCGCTCGTTCTCTAATTAAGATAAATTGCAGTGCAAGGATTAGGAGGAGGCGTGGGTGTCAACTGAACAGCCCTCTTTATTTTGGAAACAGACACTCTGGGGGCCCAAGGAAAGCGGGACCCCAGACTGAGCTTTCACTTTCGGTTTAACCGCCTCTCCGGTTACATGGCCCCGATTCGAGGGGGGCACCCACACCACTTTTAGCTCAAATGAACAGTTCAGGTCTGGGCCTTAACGTCCGCTCTGCCGCCTTATAATTTATTGTTCTTTCATGTCACCTTGAAGATAATCACTATTTATATATCACGAATAACGAGCTGAGACGTGGACCCGATGCACGAGCATATTTTTTAAACTAATTCTTTAATGTCATTGCCACAACATTGTATTTGGTTAATTAAATAATCCTACATGTTGGTATTCTCGCATCATCGTTTATGCTAAAGTGTTTTATGGTATGTCGGTGGCTTTTCACTTCAAGCTGATGTTTACTGCACGTGGCAGGACTGCATTCTGCACGATCGTGCATGAAAACCCGGCGTCTGCCTTAGCGAAGTGCTGGGGGTATGCACGGGGCGCACATCACTCTCCGGTGCTCTTGCACATTCCACGAATCACGGCTCCGACCGGAAGCAAACGTTCTACAGCCTTGTGCCACTCATGTCACGATAATAGACACACGTATAAAGGGTAATATAGGAGTATGTACTGGAACAAAACATTCAGGGGTAAAATGAACTGGACGGGAGAATTAGTGGCCAACATGTAATTGTGGAGACCGTACATGTGTCATTGTTAATTCGCTCGCAAGCGTCTGTTGGGTAAAATGAATAAGCACCTAGGGGAAACACAGTCATGTTCATTTTCAAGAATATACATGCTAACGTGCATGTGCGGGCAAATGTGGTTAATCTGTTATCCTTTCGTGAAAAGTAAAATGATCTTGTGCGTCATGTATGTTCTCTCCAATTCACATATGTGTATTGGGGACTGGAGAACATACATCTGTGTGTCGGGTTATTCAGGCATGTCTGCTAATATGTACGTGTGTATACTGGGAATACAGCTGTGTGTGCTAAAATAATAATACATGTATGTGCGAGGCAGTGAGGCATGAGAGTGGTGGAAGTTTATTAGAGGAGTGGATGTGTCCTAATGCGCAGAGCTGTTGACTTTGGAGCTGGAGAACCAGGTTCGAGCTTCAGCATCGGCTCAACACCCTGTGATTCTGGGAAAAATCACTTTATCACTACGTGCCTAACTAAAAATTAATGCGTCCTTGTCTAATATAAATGGTGCTCATTTAAAGCGCTCCAATACCTTCGGGTCGAATTTGCGCTATATAAAAAAATATATGTCCGTATGTAATACATAGATGACATATTAATTGCGGATAATATGTGTGTGTTCTAGGCGATACAAGCACATGCGCATTGGCTAATGCGCACGTGTAGGTACAGGGACAATCTAGCCACTCGGTGCTCACGAGAGGCTGGAGTCCAGCCTTGTAGCAGCAGCAAATAAATACATTTAAAACAAGCATTTGCAATGCAATAGGTCTCGCATTTACGCAAGTTTGAGCTATTGGCATTGTAAATGACAATGCCTTTTATTTATGTGCACCACTTGCAGGTTTTTAAAACACAAATAAAGGCATTGTTATTTACAATGCCAATAGCTCAAACTCTCACAAATGCAAGACCTATTGAGTTGCCTGATGAAAGACATACCTTATATATATTAAAACTTTCCTGTAAAAACGAATGTTATTAGATACAAGTGACAGAAAGAATATGCGAAAATAAAGAAACAGCATTTTATTTTTATGTACAATATGTTTGATCTGATAACAAGTAAGATTTTAAAGGGGCCGCTACGATAAAATCACCATGCAGAGGTATACCACTTATCAACTATGGCTAGAACGTCATAAGGCCTCCTTGCATGGCACATTTAGTTTTGCCCTTTACTTTAAGTTCTGTTAACACAAGCTAAAAAATCCATTTAAAACCAGCTCATGTTCCATATTTGGGATGGTATACTGATTGGGATTTTTACTCTCTCCCTTTTGGTAAACCTATATAGTGCCCTCTAGCACCAAATATTATTTATAAAGTTAAAATGGGTTGTAGGTTCCTTAAAGTAAGCACTATGAAATGCTTGGAGATAAGGCATTTCAATAACAAGCATGAGACATTAATGTACATAAGTATAAGACATTAATGAATAGAGAGCAACAGATAGCATTTATTTTTTTTCTGGCTAATTGGGTTCTTTTAATGGTTTATTTCAATTTGGTTTTAGTTTACATTCTGTAGTTTTTTATCGCACTTGTGAATTAGTCTATTGACCAACAGTTTTACTTCTTCAAAGTCTTATTATTTTAAGGAACTTTGTTTTGCTTGTCGCACCTTGACAATGCAACAGTGAACATGATTAGTGGGACTGTCATCAACGTGCAGCAACTGAGTGACAATAACAGCTCACGAGAGCAGGCAAGCTGTTTAAAGACTGCTTTTGCAACTAGAGTTGACTGTTTCATGCAGAGCACAGGATTTCAAGGTGCCGCCTTTGGATAAACCAATTTTATTATTTTCTTGGGATATTAACAACAGGGAAGCTGCCCTTGACCACCCGTTACATTTTTGGGGGGTGTTTTTAACAATAACGTTTCGATTTTGACTATCTAAATAAAAAAGACGTTTTTCATGAAGTGGTGATGTGCGCTAATAATTGTTGGTAACTTCAAGCATTATTGCTTTCTTATAAACATCTCGGTTGTTTGAAACACTCTAGAATACTAGAATAGAGTGCCCCCTTTTGCCTTGTAACTGATTTCCATTTATAGCAGTGAGTGTACCTCTAAAAGTTAAGTCTCCTGTGATCATACATATTGTGTTTAGCGGCAAGAGGCCAAGGGTAGGTACAGATATTTAATACAAATATAAGTCCAATACGGGGGCAAACACTTGTTCGCTCCCCAAGCCCATGGGTCCCACACCTGCTCAGGACGCGGCGCCTCGGGTGACTGCTTTGCCCGTCAATGGCGGGGGCCGCAGAGAGCAGCTCAGCCCAAGCCTCTGCTTCCGTTGTTGCTGTCGGGTGACGTCTCAGCCCATTGATGGCGGGGGCAGCGGAGAGCAACTCCGCCTGAGCCTCCTGCTTCCGTTGCTGCTTTTGGGGCCACAGCACCAACGCAAAAACGAGCAGATCAACGGCTAGCAGAAACTACGAGCCTGTAATTATATAAAAAAATGTAATGAAAGCAGGGGTGAGCCTTCTGCTTCCGTTTGCTGCTTTTGGGTGCCTGCTCTGCCCACCAATGGCGGGGGCCATGAAGAGCCACTCTGCCCGAGCCTCCTGCTTCCGTTGCTGCTTTTGGGGCCACACCACCAGCACAGAATGGAGCAGATCAACAACAAGCAGAAGCTACGGGCTACAATTGGCCCCTGATCCATGTCCCACCACGGGACCTGCCGGGCGGCACGGGGGCTCAGGTGCCATGGTTATAAAAAGAATAACGATGAAAGCAGGGGCCGTACTAAAATATAAAGGGCGTCGCCTGTTTATGTTTCACTTATGTGCCTGGCGTCCCGTGAAGTGGACGCCAAGATGAAAATAACAAGCTTTCGCCACGCGGCCGCGGCCGCGAAAGTGAAAGTGATCGCGATTGCGATCGCCGCGAAAGTGAAAGTGATCGCGATTGCGATCGCGTGCTGCGGAGGAAAGACACATGGCGCTGCGCGCGTGCACGTTCACGTGCACTGAAGCTTTAGGCCACGGCAGCACTTTGAAAATCCCAACTATAAAATGTCTCTCCGAGCCAGCGCAAGCGCTGGGGCTCAGCGAGACCTAAAAATGAGCCGCAGGCAGGCCATGGAGGGAAGGGGAGGCGAGACCCCCAGCAGGAACAATAGAAGCAGAGTAACAAACATGGCGACCAGACAAAGGAGGGCATAATGCAGCAGGGAGTGCTGCAGGAAGCAGCCTACCTGTCACAAGGGACTACTAGAAGTAGGAAGGGATCCCTCAACTCTACGGAGACTGCTGCGGGCAGGAAGAGCACCTCTACCAAGCCCTGCCTGCCCCACCCCTCCACTGTCGCGGCTGAAGACTGCTCCAGGAAGGGAGACATGGAGGGGCCCCAAGACTACCTCAAGCCTCGTCCCCCAGAAGCCGATGGGCTCGAACACGCCCCTCCATTTCCGGAGCTCGGAACATGTAGTATCCCCGGGCACACGTAGGTGTCTGGAGAGAGGAACAAAGATTGTTGGGACCACGAGGGGCACCGACCTCCACTCCACGGGAGACACATGTCCGCGTCTCAGAAAGTAGGCAGCGTGAAAAACCAGAAAAACGGAACACCGCAGCCATCATAAAATAAGCTGTCGACACGTTGGATGCCCCAGCGGCACCTGAGGGAGATGGCGACAGGAGGACCCGGCGCCACCTGGGGTAGGCAAACAAGCTGTCACCATTGTGAAAATAAAATAGTGCCGACTGACTAATTAAGGAGACAGTGTAACGCCGAAAATAAAACATCCAGTCCAGATGGGCCATCCAAAAAGGAGACAGGGCGGTAACAAAGAAGTCTCATTTTCAATCGGAGGTCACCGTTTCGCATAAACGATGACGCCAGCCAATCAAAAAGATGGGTGAGGCTTCAACTCCACTTCAGAAATATCCCGATTACAAGAAGCCTCGCATAGCGAGTAGCGCATGCGAATTGCAACGCAGGTCTGCGAGACCTGAAAAGCAGAATGATTGTGCAGCGAGTGCAGAAGGGTACTAGGGCCCTTTTGTATAATCAGCTTTTACAGATTTACACCAGCAGTTTGTGGGGTAATTTATATGTGAATAATTAATCCCAATCCATGTAATAAAAATGTATATACACATTCACCTGCTGAAATCATACATCTCTTAATATGAAATAGCAAAGAAAGCAAATCAATGTACTGTGTAGTATCTTAAAGGGCACATCGTAACAGACACAAAGCCATGTGTACCATTTTCCAAAGATAGAAAGGTATTTACATCGGATCCTTATAGTCCTTCTTCTTCTTCTCCTTCTTCTTCTTCATCTTCTAGGTTTCGGTCCCAAAACAATGACAACATTAAAATGCATTACAGCTTTTATTTAAAAGAAGCAGTTGCACAATGGAGGCTGTCTTTAAAAGCTTGGCAGACATAGCGTGGCTCTATATATTCATTTAATTTTTTAGAAAAATAAAACGTTCAGTGAAAATATGATTATATATTTTTCATCCTGCGACATAAAACCCATAAAACCTAGAAAAAATGCAAACATTCTGGTGCCGATTCGGATCCTGGAGAAACCGGGTACGAACCGTCGGACGGAGCATTTTCTCCGTCCGACTCGTACCCGGTTAAAAAACATTACAAACATGCAAGTACGATTCGCACGGAAATTGCATTTCCGTGCGATCCGTACAAAACACCGACCGACGAAAATATACATACAAACGTGATCCGGGAAAGCGCCGACGTGACGTCGGGACGCATGCAGGCTGCGGTTCACGAACCAGGAAGTACGATCCGCACCGACGTCACCCTGCACGGATAAAATTCTCCGCCTGCCAAAAACTGCCGGAAATTCAGGACGACGCGCACAAGGAGCACCTGTACGCGACGGACAGCTATGGACCCGAACCTACGTGTCATCCCAGCACTCATAGCAGTCCACCTGCTCTACAGGAACCGACGCAGATGCCACAGAAGGTCAGAACAACACCCAGGGGCAAGGGGGGGGGCAGGGGCAGGACACAAAACCCCCACCCAAGTCACAAATCATACATGCCCTGGACATACCTGACCTTCAGGGCCTGGTCACTTCGAAGGGGTGGGGGCGTGTCCAGCAACGGATGTGGATGTAGACGCGAACCGGCAACACAACAAGTCCGGTACGTACCGTACCCACGCCTTAAGAGCGTGGGTACGAGTCATACCATGCCCACCCCTACGTCACCCCAATAATGGCGGTACGGCCCGTACCCATGTTCTAAAGGCCTGGATACGGGCCGTACCCCCACCCGTGTATGTACGGTGCGTACCAACACCCCACCCGTGGATGTACGGACCGTACCCACACCCGCGTACGTATGGAGCGTACCCCCACCCCAACAGTGCATGTATGGAGCGTACCCCCACCCCACCAGTGTATGTACGGACCGTACCCTCACCTCACCAGTGTATGTACGGACCGTACCCCCACCCCAACAGTGTATGTACAGACCGTACCCACACCCGCGTACGTATGGAGCGTACCCCCACCCCAACAGTGCATGTATGGAGCGTACACCCACCCCAACAGTGCACGTATGGAGCGTACCCCCACCCCAACAGTGCATGTACGGACCGTACCCACACCCGCGTACGTATGGAGCGTACCCCCACCCCAACAGTGCATGTATGGAGTGTACCCCCACCCCACCAGTGTATGTACAGACCGTACCCTCACCCCACCAATGTATGTACGGACTGTACCCTCACCCCACCAGTGTATGTACGGACCGTACCCACACCCGCGTACATATGGAGCGTACCCCCACCCCAACAGTGCATGTATGGAGCGTACCCCCACCTCAACAGTGTTTGTACGCACCGTACCCACACTCGCGTACGTATGGAGCGTACCCCCACCCCAACAGTGCATGTATGAAGCGTACCCCCACCCCAACAGTGTATGTACGGACCGTACCCACACCCGCGTACGTATGGAGCGTACCCCCACCCCAACAGTGCATGTATGGAGCGTACCCCACCCCACCAGTGTATGTATGGACCATACCCTCACCCCACCAGTGTATGTACGGACCGTACCCTCACCCCACCAGTGTATGTATGGACCGTACCCACACCTGCGTACGTATGGAGCGTACCCCCACCCCAACAGTGCATGTATGGAGCGTGCCCCCACCCCAACAGTGCATGTATGGAGCATACCCCCACCCCAACAGTGTATGTACGGACCGTACCCTCACCCGTGTATGCATGGAGAGTACCCAGACCCGCATATGTTCGGAGCGTACCCCCACCAGTGTATGTACAGACCGTACCCCCACCACACCAGTGTATGTATGGAGCGTACCCCCACCCCAACAGTGTATGTACAGACCGTACCCACACCCGTGTATGTATGGAGTGTACATGGCCAGACACAGGAGGGGTGTGTGCAGAGTCCTCCCAGCAGTGCCCAGACACATGAGGGGTGTCGTACTTTAATGTTCGGGACCGCGTAGGGGACAGGGCCCTACCCCTGTCTATCTTGGTATTAGCGAACCGCAAATGGTAACTGCGGCATGTACGAGTGCTTTATATATCGTTCTAGCTATGAATGCACTGTGTACACATTATTCTGCTTCACTACGCGGGTTCCATTTTGGAAGCAGTGGCCATCTTGTCATTGCCCTCACATAGGCTATAATGGAGTAAATACGAGCCTCACAGTACATGGGCTTTCCCTCTGACTTCTCTATGACCTGGGCAGCTGGCTCTGCTGCCCCAGGCCAAACCGGTCTCACGAGCTCCCCTTCCTCCGTCCACCTGTGATTAGCATCAGGGCTTGACCCGTCATAAAACCCTTTCATTCTACACAATCCCCCGGCTAATCTCTTCCACACCTGCTTGTTCCTGCTTTATGACTTGTTTCCCAAAACAGGAGATGCTCATGTTTATTGGGGGGTCTATTTACTTCAAACATGGGATCTGAACCTTACTGTGTAAATCATTGTGGGCTGGCCGAACTGGAATGTGGGATGGTCATCATGACTCTGCTTTTTCGTTTGTAATGTATACTTATAATGGCCATATCGTAAACCAAGGAATGTGTGCCTGGAGCATGATATTTTGTACTTAAGGAGAAGTCCGTTCCTATGATTTTCAGCAGTCTCCTGAGAACATACACGCTGTTGTACTTCTAGGATACCTGTCATTGGTCTGCAGCCAATAAACGAATCTTTGACTTCACCCAGAAGACTCTGTGTTTCTGTAGGTCCGGAACAGGGTGAACCCAGAAGTCATAGGGTGTGTGCCCCTGCACCGCTGGGTCTAAAATACCCAGTACTTCAGTTTGGCGCCCAACGTGGGGCGATTTCAGCGGTACCAGTCCAAGCCAGAGGTTCGTGAGGAGCTTCGTGTGGAAATTCCGGAGGAAGGCCGCCACTTCATCGACCCCTGCATGTCGACGTGGTCCGAAAGTCTTTTCTGCGAGGTTCTCCGCGTCCCGACGGCTACGAAGGACTGCTGCCCTGATTAATCGACCTGTTTTGGACCCTTGACGAGTTTTGAGAGAGCGAAACAATCGAGAGAGTCTTCTGGTGACGCCATCGATCAGCAATATTCAGTTAAGTATAAGTGGAGCGTCTCCTATTTGTTTTTGGTATCCTTCGGGATCGTTTGACTTGGTAATTTGGTACTTTGGAGTTTGCAAACGCCAAAACCAGAGGACTCGTGTATTCACGAGAATATCGTATTCGATAATCCTTTGACGTTTGGATCTAGACTAGTGAGCGAAGATGCCTGGTTCTGGACTATTTGGTAGAATATTCTGTTTGGGTTGTGGAAAAGATTTCCAGCTAGAGGAATCATGTCCAGTTCCTCCGGTTGGAACTCCAACTTATGAGCTCTATGTAAAACATGGCGTAGGCCCCATTGCATATAACGAAGTGTGGATCCACTACACCAGGAAAGATGGTGTATTAAAATGGCCCCAAAATGGTAGTTTTGATACCGATATTTTAGATAATTTGGAAATTAAATTGTTTAAGAAGAAAGCCCGGCCGGCGATGTTTGACTCTTTCCGCTTATGGCGAAAGGAAGCCAAACAAAAGGAAATTAAGTTAGCGAAAAAGAATAAGAGAGAGAGAGGTATGTCAGTAATGCAAGCAGCTGTACAATTTAAAGACAATGAAGAGGAGCAGATGAGTGAGCAATTGTACAGGCAGCGCAAGTTAGGGATTGACAAATGTTACCCAGCTTTACCACATTCTAAGCAGAATGAGTCTGAAGAAAAGGAGAAAGATCCCCTGATGTCACATTTGTTGAGTTCGCCACCCCCGTATGCTCAAACTGCCATGGCGCCTCCCCAGCTTGTAAATATGCCGCCTCCAGTGCATATACTGCAAGCCTTGCCGCAACCGCCAGTTGCTTTGCAGCCAGTTCCTATTCCTGTAGCGCAGCCCTCTCAAGCGCCGCCAGTTGTGCTTCCAACTGCCCCCGCACTTCCTGCGACTTTGCCTAATTCAGTAACTGCCTCCCCTAACACTCTTCCTTCCACCACTCCAGTACCCGTCTCTACATCCTCTTTTCTTCCCTCTGTTTTTCCCCCTGTTCTCGCCTCAGCTTCTCCTTCAGCGCGACAGCGCTTAGCTAATGTGGTTACTACATTAATGTCTCCTCTCTTCGAGTCATCTGGTGCGACTCCTGGTTTACAGCGTAAGCAGTTGCGTAGCCAATTGCCTAATCCCGATGAGAAAAAGGTAATAGATAACATGGCGCGTAGATGGATTGTTTTTCCTTCACTGTATGATGTGGAATCAGTTGTCAACATTTTCCATCAATGGGATGCCCCGAAACAGAGATATGTGTTTGAGAAAATGTGTGAAATTCTCTGTGAAGTATTGGAGGATAGTGGTAAAAATCCAAACCCGCAGGAATTGTGTAGAGTGAGGTTCGATTTTGGAACTGGTATAATTGTGGACCGCGAAGTAGGTAAAGCAGTTGCGGTTGTATTGTCCTTTAGGAATGATGATTGCCAACAGTCATTGTTTGAACAAGAGGTCCTTGTGGGGAAAAAGGCAAAAGCGCGCCAATACCCTATGAGAGAAGTTCCCCCGGTATGGAAGGAAGAGGTTGCAGCTGCCGGTGGTAACCCCGCTGTGGCAGCGCATTTCCAGCGTGTTTGGGTGCATGTTCCATGGAAGCGCTCTGAGGTGTTAGCACTTAAGCAGTCCTTGCCTGATCCCCGTAAAAACCCAGCAGGTTATTATAAAGAGTTGTCACAGACGGCAGGGTCATGCATTATGAATCTGGCCGACATAGACATGTTGTTTGGTAATGTTGTTCCACAGCCTCTATGGGGATCAATTCGTAATGTAGATCACAATGCAGAACTAGGGGATACATGGGCTAACATTGTTGCTGCTGATGCTAGACAAACGGGTGGTGCGAAACCAGAACCTTTAGTAGCTGAATTGCCTGGTAGAATCATCACGTACATGAAGACAATAATGCCTGCGATGCGCGTAAATTGGGACAAGTTATCTGCATGCAAGCAGAAGAAAGATGAGACAGTGTCAGACTTCTTTACTAGGTTTGAAGAAACGTTTATTGATCACAGTGGGCAAGATATGAGTACTGAGGGTGGCCAACGGTTGTTTATGGATAAGTTCGTGCAGAATTTACTTCCTGACCTGTGTAAAAAGTTAAAAGATTCAGAAAGTTCTTGGGCTGTTTCTTCTTCAGCGCAAATACTGGCTACTGCACAGTATTATGAAAATAGAGATAAGGACGAGAAAGATAGAACAGAAAAGAAAACGAAGGAACTAAAGACAAAGGTCCTTTTACAGCAGGCCTATCCGCCACGTGGAGGTCAGAATAATTATAGGCAACCCCAAGGTGTCTATCACCAACCCCAGCAGTTTCAGAACAACCAGCAAATGAACGGGTATTATCAACCACGTGTCCCTGTAGGTCCCAACCAATGTTCATACTGCAAAGAGGAAGGTCATTTTAAATATAGTTGCCCTAAATTAATGCAGCGGAACGGTAATATGTATGGCGCAAGAGGTAGGGGTGGTCAGCAAGCTCCTAGAGGCAGAGGGCGTGGAAGTGTTCCCCAGAACGCGCGTCCTCTGCCGCCTCAAAATACCATCAATAGCTTTGATCAGCAAGCTAACACGATTAGTAATACGGCCCAGTATTATAATAATGATTATTATGCAGAGGACGGTGATGCAGAGAATAATGATTACTAGGACAGCCGTAGACAAAGAGAGGGAGTTGTTTCAGTGCCAGTGGATCAGAGTGGACCGTATGTTGAGGTGACTACAGCAAATGTAACGGAGCCTTTTCTGCTAGACACTGGTGCTGCAAAGAGTTCAATCATGCATTCAAAACTCCCTGGCGCACCTTTGTCTGGCGATATAAATGTTTCAGTAGGTTTTTCTGGCGCCCCAGTTAGGAACCCGATTTCTAGTCCCATGTCACTTTCTGTTGGACCTTGCGAGCTGAAAGCACCCCTGATTCTGACAACAGGTTGTGGTGAGAATTTGCTGGGATTAGATTTGTTGAAAAGATTGCACGCTACACTGTATTGTTCTCCTTCAGGAGTACAACTTACATTAGGTAAGAAAGTGATTTCCCCAATGTACTTGTCTAAAAACACAATGCCACCTGAATTGTCATCCCTTCCGGATGCCCTTTGGGCTACTGGTCCCAATGATGTGGGCCTCTTGGAGATACCGCCATATGTGGTGACTCTAAAAGCTAATGTCAGACTGCCACGTATTCCCCAGTACAAGATCTCTAATGAAGGGCAGAAAGCATTGTTAGACATTGTCAGTGACTTGATTAATAAGGGTGTGATCGAAGAGACAAGAGGCAACGTTTGCAATAGTCCGATTTTACCTGTCTTAAAACGAACGGACCCTTCACAGCCACCTGTTTACAGATTTGTGATCGATCTCAGAGAGGTTAATAAGATTGTTGTGCCACAGTTTCCGGTTGTCCCCGATATAACTGCCTTGTTAACGATGATTCCAGCCTCTGCTGCATGGTTTTCGGTGATCGATTTAAAGAATGCTTTCTTTAGTATCCCAATTGCAGAAGAGAGCAGAGATATTTTTGGTTTTAGTCTGGGAGGACGAAGCTTCCGCTTCAAACGCGCTCCCCAGGGCTACTGTTAGAGTCCATCCATATACAGTCAAGCTTTGAAAGCGCAGCTTGATGCACTTGTTTTACCTAGTGGCGCTATCCTGATTCAGTACGTGGACGATTTACTGATCGCTGCGGATACTGAGAAGATCTGTAAAGAAGCCACATTATCACTGTTGCGCCATTTATCCGCTTTCCATCACAAAGTGTCTCTCTCTAAGCTGCAATATTGTCGACAAGAAGTGACCTACTTAGGTCATCTCTTATCGAAGGAGGGAAGGAAACTGACCCCAGAAAGAATTCAAGCCATTGCACAGTTGAGTGTGCCAAAAACACAGAGAGAAGTGCGTGCTTTCTTGGGCATCACTTCATACTGTAGGCATTGGATCCCTAGTTTTTCTTTATTGGCAAAACCTTTGTTAGCCTTAACATGCAAAGACACACCGAATCCTATCCCATGGTCTGAAGAGTGCCAGAAAAGTTTTGTGGAATTGCGTAATGCATTATGTTCAGCACCTGTGTTGGGTACTCCTGACTACAGCAAACCTTTTACATTGTATGTTCACGAGAAAGATGGATGTGCGTTGTCAGTATTAACACAGCCTTTTGGCGACAGACCGCGCCCATGCGCATATTTTTCATCTACCTTGGACCCTGTAGCGAGGGCATTGCCAAGCTGTCTGAGAGCGACAGCTGCTGCAGCGATGTCTATCCGACAATCTGCTGGTTTAGTAATGGACAACACATTGATTGTCATGGTTCCACACGCTGTAGACACATTATTAAATAGAACTAAGACACAACACTTGACTAGTGCACGATTATCGGGCTACGAGCTTACACTGTTAGCAAATCACATACACATAAAAAGATGCAATACGCTGAATCCAGCCACATTGTTGCCAATTCCAGCAGATTCAGATGAGATTGAGCAACATGACTGTCTATTCAGAACAGAAGAAGAGACGAAAGGGAGAGTAGATCTAAAAGATACTCCCCTGACTGAGTGTGATGGCACTTTATGGGTGGATGGGTCATGTTTTAAGCTCCCTAATGGTGACACGACTGCTGCATATGCTATCACGACTTTGCACACGGTCGTGGAAACTGCACGAGTGCCACATAATTCGGCCCAAGCAGCGGAATTAATCGCCCTCACGAGAGCATGTGTGTTGTCTGAAGGAATGAGAGTGAACATATACACAGATAGCCAATACGCCTTTGGCGTGGCTCATAATTTTGGGCGTTTGTGGAAAGAGCGTGGGTTCCTGACGTCGCATGGAGCTAAAATTCAGAATGGCAAGTTGGTGAATGATCTCCTTGAGTCACTGACCCTACCGTTGCAAGTTGCGATCATGAAATGCAGTGCGCACAGGAAAGTTACAGATGATGTTGGACGTGGGAATGCGTTTGCTGATGAGACCGCGAAAGAAACAGCACAGAATGTGAAGACTAGAATGTATGTTGCAGGCCCCGCAAGGTGGGTTAGTGATGTAGGAATGTGTGAAAACACAATAGAGAGTGTGAAGTCGCTTCAAGCTGAAGCCACAGAGGAAGAGTTAAGCAAGTGGAGAGAAAGTATGGGTAAGTTGGATGAGAATGGTTGTTGGATTGATCTGACAGAACATAGGCGATGGTTGTTGCCTGATGCATATGTGCTTCCAGTGGTTACTATGGCACATGGAATGGCACACATCAGTACGAAAGGTATATGTAAGTTGTTGGCTCCAGTATGGCAGAATGCTGGGATTCCCAAGTGTGCAGAGAATGTGGTCAAGAATTGCATAGTATGCTTGAAGTACAACCCTGGTAGGGGAACCCCAACTCCGGCTGGTCACTTTGCACCCCCATCATGTCCATTTGAAGTCTTGCAGCTGGACTTTATTCACATGGAAAGATGCAACAACCTGAAATATGTACTGGTGGTTGTTTGTGCTTTCTCAAAATGGATAGAGGCTTATCCTCTGAAAGATAACACTGCCCAATCCACAGCCAAAGCCCTTGTGAAGGAATTTTTCCCTAGGTTTGGGATGCCAAGAATGGTGTGGTGTGATAACGGAAGTGAGTTTGTGGGTAAAGTGATGAAGAATGTATGTGAAGGGCTAGGGATAAAGCAGAAGTTCCATGCTGCAAATCACCCCCAATCAGCTGGATTAGTAGAACGCTACAATGGAGCCTTAAAGCTCAAGCTGGCTAAAATCCAGGCGAGCACCGGTCTTAAATGGCCTGACGCTCTGCCCCTAGCACTCCTGTCCACCAGAATGACCATACACTCACGAGTGGGACTTAGCCCTTATGAGGTCGTCTTTGGCCGCCCGGCTAATGTATGGGGCGTGCCAAGACCGGCGAAATTTAGCGAAATAGAACATCCAGTACTGCTCGATTACCTGTATGATTTGACTGTTAAACTGCGTGTTTTGCACCAACAGGTACATGATACTCTTCCCCAAGCCTCTGAACCTCCTGGACACCCTATCAACCCTGGTACGTGGGTGCTAGTCCGAAATTTCCAGCGCAAAAGCAACGACGAGCCTCGCTGGATCGGCCCTCATCTTGTTCTTCTTTCGACAAGATCAGCAGTGCGAGTGAAAGGGAAGAAGCACTGGATTCATGGTACCCACTGCAAAGTAGTCCCCTTACCTCTGCCATATGACCAGTGGGTCAAGGAGGGTATCGCCGACTCAGAGACAGACATTGTACCTCGCTTTGTACCATTCAGTGACGCACGCTTAAGAGGCACAGTTTCAGACCAAGAGAGTGACAATATTCTGCAGGAAGCTGTGCCACCATCAAGTCGACTGGACACCACTGAGCCTGAACTTTTGTTTCAAGACCAAACAGCACCTGGCCGTCTCCGCTATAATTTGAGACCTAGGCCCATGGACAAATAAAGATTTCCTCACTATTTTCCTTTTGACATTTTTGCTCTCCCATCTGAAGGACTTTCTTGATTTTTGTTTTTCGAACCACCATCCGGGTTCTGCCGCAGGGTCGCGGTGCCAAGACTTTGGGGTACAGGCCGAAGACGCTAGGTCAACGGTTCTGGTTGGTCTAGGGCGTTTCCCTGGACTGACAGGCGTGCCCCTCAGCAGAAGAAACTCATCCACCGCGAGCGGCCCGAGTAGAGGATGGAGTTTTTTAAGATGGAGAGACCGATTGAGGAAATGAACTTTAACGCAAGGATGTGTAAAATTATGAAAAGTAAATGTTTTGTCTTTTTGTGCCTTTTTATACTGTGTAGTATCATAATGTTTATTGTAGGATTTGTGTTCTTCTCCGCTCAAAAGCCCATTGCACCCACTCAACAGCCTATATCTCTTTCTACTGCCTCCTCTCACTCTTTTCACCCTTTGCCTGAGCACGAACAGACCAGACGATCAGAGTTTGTAAATAACTCGTTTATCCAGCTCTTGCACCAGCACCAACTAGTAATGAATACGACCAATTGCTGGGTGTGTGGGTTAATGCCCCATACCATTAACAAGGGTATTCCCTACCTGGTGCTGCCATACAGTTACAATGGATCGTCATGGGCATTCCAAACCATGTTTCTCTATGCTCTAGATACATACTCCCCTCGCCAACCGCGTTCCATCAGACCTATCACCAATAATAAGGCTCTGATGAAGGGAGTTGCCGATATGAGTAGGGATATCGATGCATATTCATCCATTCCCAAAGAAGAGTTGAGACCTTATGTAGGATGGAACGCGACGGGGTATAGTATTAGTTTGGGTGAAAGACAGCGAAAAATCTCATCTCCAATCTGGGTCGTACCCCACATGGGTCGGTTCTGCTTACAGGGTAATGGTCAGAATCCTAGAGCTCAACTGGGAAGAAGTGACTGTACTGAAACGTACACTTTCCCGTCACAGTTTTCTCCTGCGTTTTTGGCTGCTAAGGGCACATATTTCATCTGTCATGACCGAGCATATACATGGCTGCCCCCTGATTTCTCGGGCACATGTTATATTGCGAACTTGCTACCGCCGACATTTACTGCTGCCTCTGACTATCACAAGACCAGAGTTGTGAGAGGTGTGATTAGTAAGGAGGATACTGCCGGTCAGGAAGCAGGAGACTTCTTCTTGGGTTTCCTGCCGTTTTGGGGACCTATGGTCAATAGTAGGAACCTGAGACAGCTGACTCGTGTGGTTGAATCCACTGTCAATGTAACGGCTGGTGCCCTTAGTAATCTGACAGCTGAGCTCCAAGCGGATCGCCTTATGACTCTGCAGAACCGCATGGTTCTAGACGTTATTCTTGCAGACCGCGGTGGGGTATGCAAGGTCATCCAATCCAGTTGCTGCATTTTCATACCCGATAATGCTCCAACAGTGTTTCAAGCCATCTCCAAACTCCATAAAATATCTGAAGCCATACACGTGGATAAGGGAGATTGGTCACTGATGGGGTGGTTCTGGGAATTGATATCTGCCTGGGGTTGGAAAGTTCTGATGGTCATTGGAATGATCTTAGCCATTCTTTTCCTGTTCTGCCTGTGTATACAGTGTGCTCCTGCGATATGTGGTCTCTGTGCTACCTTATGTGTAAGGAAACCTGTATCGAGGGACGAGCTAAGTAGTAGGATGATGCTACAGCAACATCTCCATGACTTTGTGAACATTGACCTAGACTCGGATTAAGATGAGTATAGTGATTGCCTATGTAAGGGCAAAAGGAGGGTCTGTTGTACTTTAATGTTCGGGACCGCGTAGGGGACAGGGCCCTACCCCTGTCTATCTTGGTATTAGCGAACCGCAAATGGTAACTGCGGCATGTACGAGTGCTTTATATATCGTTCTAGCTATGAATGCACTGTGTACACGTTATTCTGCTTCACTACGCGGGTTCCATTTTGGAAGCAGTGGCCATCTTGTCATTGCCCTCACATAGGCTATAATGGAGTAAATACGAGCCTCACAGTACATGGGCTTTCCCTCTGACTTCTCTATGACCTGGGCAGCTGGCTCTGCTGCCCCAGGCCAAACCGGTCTCACGAGCTCCCCTTCCTCCGTCCACCTGTGATTAGCATCAGGGCTTGACCCGTCATAAAACCCTTTCATTCTACACAATCCCCCGGCTAATCTCTTCCACACCTGCTTGTTCCTGCTTTATGACTTGTTTCCCAAATGTTTATTGGGGGGTCTATTTACTTCAAACATGGGATCTGAACCTTACTGTGTAAATCATTGTGGGCTGGCCGAACTGGAATGTGAGATGGTCATCATGACTCTGCTTTTTCGTTTGTAATGTATACTTATAATGGCCATATCGTAAACCAAGGAATGTGTGCCTGGAGCATGATATTTTGTACTTAAGGAGAAGTCCGTTCCAATGATTTTCAGCAGTCTCCTGAGAACATACACGCTGTTGTACTTCTAGGATACCTGTCATTGGTCTGCAGCCAATAAACGAATCTTTGACTTCACCCAGAAGACTCTGTGTTTCTGTAGGTCCGGAACAGGGTGAACCCAGAAGTCATAGGGTGTGTGCCCCTGCACCGCTGGGTCTAAAATACCCAGTACTTCAGGGGTGGGTGCCTATCACTCCCAGCAGTACCCAGACACAGGAGGGGTGAATGCAGAGTCCTCCCAGCAGTGCCAAGACACAGGAGGGGTGAGTGCAGAGTCCTCCCAGCAGTGCCCAGATGCAGGAGGGGTGGTTGCAGAGTCCTCCCAGCAGTGCCCAGACACAGGAGGGGTGGGTGCAGAGTCCTCCCAGCAGTGCCCAGACGCAGGAGGGGTGGGTGCAGAGTCCTCCCAGCAGTGCCCAGACACAGGAGGGGTGAGTGCAGAGTCCTCCCAGCAGTGCCCAGACGCAGGAGTGGTGGTTGCAGAGTCCTCCCAGCAGTGCCCAGACACAGGAGGGGTGGGTGCAGAGTCCTCCCAGCAGTGCCCAGACACAGGAGGGGTGGGTGCCTATCACTCCCAGCAGTGCCCAGACACATGAGGGGTGGGTGCCTATCACTCCCAGCAGTGCCCAGACACAGGAGGGGTGGGTGCCTATCACTCCCAGCAGTGCCCAGACACTGGAGGGGTGGGTGCCTATCACTCCAAACAGTGCCCAGACACATGAGGGGTGTGTGCAGAGTCCTCCCAGCAGTGCCCAGACACAGGAGGGGTGGGTGCAGAGTCCTCCCAGCAGTGCCCAGAAAACGGAGGGGTGGGTGCCTATCACTCCCAGCAGTGCCCAGACACATGAGGGGTGGGTGCAGAGTCCTCTCAGCAGTGCCCAGACACAGGAGGGGTGGTTGCAGAGTCCTCCCAGCAGTGCCCAGACACAGGAGGGGTGGGTGCAGAGTCCTCCCAGCAGTGCCCAGACGCAGGAGGGGTGTGTGCAGAGTCCTCCCAGCAGTGCCCAGACACATGAGGGGTGGGTGCCTATCACTCCCAGCAGTGCCCAGACACAGGAGGGGTGAGTGCAGATTCCTCCCAGCAGTGCCCAGACGCAGGAGGGGTGGTTGCAGAGTCCTCCCAGCAGTGCCCAGACACATGAGGGGTGGGTGCCTATCACTCCCAGCAGTGCCCAGACACAGGAGGGGTGAGTGCAGAGTCCTCCCAGCAGTGCCCAGACGCAGGAGGGGTGGTTGCAGAGTCCTCCCAGCAGTGCCCAGACTCAGGAGGGGTGGGTGCAGAGTCCTCCCAGCAGTGCCCAGATGCAGGAGGGGTGGGTGCAGAGTCCTCCCAGCAGTGCCCAGATGCAGGAGGGGAGTGTGCAGAGTCCTCCCAGCAGTGCCCAGACACATGAGGGGTGGGTGCCTATCACTCCCAGCAGTGCCCAGACACAGGAGGGGTGAGTGCAGAGTCCTCCCAGCAGTGCCCAGACGCAGGAGGGGTGGTTGCAGAGTCCTCCCAGCAGTGCCCAGACACAGGAGGGGTGTGTGCAGAGTCCTCCCAGCAGTGCCCAGACACAGGAGGGGTGAGTGCAGAGTCCTCCCAGCAGTGCCCAGTCACATGAGGGGTGTGTGCAGAGGCCCCCAGCAGTGCCCATGGAAAGAAAAAGGGTGGAGTACCCACAGATCCAATGGCCACAATTGTCAGTCAGGTGCACAAAGACCCTGCAGTACATGTAACACATGTGTGCGAGGCTGGGAGTACACACATGCATACTGCCTAAAAGGGAACATGTCCACATGAAGTCATGTCAACAGTCCACATACACAAGTTCAGTGATCACCAAGGATGCCACGGATGATGCAGGTGGAGACATCGCTCTGCATGCATGGCCAAAGTTGAAGGGGTCCGTCACACACCCAGCTAATGTACACACAGCTCAGCACAACATATTGGAAACACCCTGCAGGGAAGATGTCAGGGTACACAGAGGAAGGAACACACCTTGGGACAATTTCACCATGCAGTAACTGCTTACATGAACAAAGAAACTTAGCCAACACCTTGTGATGGCACACAGATACCAGGGTCCCCCCTATGACCAGCACACTACTACATTTCCCACACACCCAACACATGATCACCACCCAAAATCATGTAGCAGCCCCACCAACAGCAATATCAGAAAAGCAGTAGTGTTCAAAGGAAACAAAAAATGGCTTTAATCAGCATGATCAAAAATTGTTTGTTCGTAGAAAGTTCAATATTTACAAAGCCCATAGGGCAGTCCATGAGTCACAGCTGGATGGGGGACACAGTGGGACGCGTGTCCCCTAGCTTGCCTGCACAGTTCAGACCACGCTGTCTTCCACAGGAGGGGGGCATCATGTGGGGGGGAAGGACCAGGCACCGCAGGGACAGGAGGGGCAAGGGAAGGCGTTGCGGGTGCAGGGACGGAGGACTCCACCACAGGGGGTGGGGCAGCGCCAAAGGAGGTGGTGAGGATGGCGCTGCACACGGTTGCAAGGTCCCCCAGCGTCTCCCCTGCACCCGAAGGAACCACAGGCCCCAAGGAGGATAAACTGGCAGCCTAGATAACCTTGTGCAAGTGTGACTACACACAGACCAGGGTACACATGACAAGGAGGGGAAGGGAGGAAGGACAGCACCGCTACACTTTGGGGACCAGGAACTGCACTGCACATGTAAACCCTGGCAGTGTATCCATGCAACTGTGCACTTACAAATGCTGGTGACACACAACAAACACACATGTACCTACCCCCTTCCTGCTGCTGCTTTTCCTGTAAGCGCCTGTCCATGTCAGGGAAGACGACCGCCAGCACACACTTGTGGATGTGGGTCAGACGGCGGCGCCCATGGTTCTTTTGGCTCACAGGTGAGTCCCCAAGCAGGACCCGTGCGATCCTCCGCGTCCAGCACCGGATATCCTGCCAGCGTTTCCTCACCTGGGCTAGGCGCCGCTTCCGACCATTGGTCTGCCTCACGGCACTGACGGCGTCCTTCCAGATCTGCTCCTTGGCACAGGCGCTTACCTGTGAGGATGAAAAAGTGAGACAACATCAATACACCTGCGACATGTCACAGAGACACACATTAGGACAATTTGGCTGGTTTTAACAGGGCATAGAATGCATCAAACTCATTACACCTGTGTCATAGGGACATTTTCCTCTGTGGAAGGCAAAATGCACTAGGTGGCATTGTAGATTACACAGGTGGCATGAGGGGTACGACACAATCAATCATCCAGGCACACACTGTGCATCACAAGCGACACCAGGATTATGTGCAGCACCTCAAAGCATTCACATGCCACAGGCCACTGAGGCGCCCTCAGCAGAGTACACAGACACACACAGCCACAGGACAATCACCTGCTATTGCCGACTGCAGCTACACACCTCACTCTGCACATGTGCCACTAGACTGGGGGGTGTCACAGGTGTGGGGCTGGCCCATCATCGCAGACACACAGCACTGCTCCCTGCTCACATCAGATGGGCAGGGTATATCCATCCCTCATGCAGCTGGGGTGCTACACTCCACATATGCACTCACCCACATGACAGGGGACTTACACACACCCACCAATGTCCAGGGGACAAACACATCATTTGTACACTCTCAGCACAGGTACACTAAACAAACACACATCTGTGGGTACTGCCACCTGTCACACTGGGGGGAGCACAGATTCACATTAGGACAGTAGTAACAACATTCCCAGGAGGATTAGACAGGCAGAATGTGTAATGCCACATACAGTGATTGTCACAGTACACACAATGCAACTGAGGAGAGCAGACATGCACCACAGCATGCTCTGGCTGGGAGACATTAGGCATTCCCCCACCCGGGACCCACCCTACAGTACATTGCATGTGAGTTACACCTGGACACAATGGCAGAAGTCACAGTCACAAAAAAGGGGCACAGTCTTTGCTAGTGGACTCAGCACTCACCTGAACCCCTGGTCGACCATACAGCATGGGGTACTGTGGGAGGATCACATCCAGCAGGGCTTGGTTCTCCTCGTGGGTGAAAGGCTGGGCCCTCTCCACAGACCTGGACATGGTGCCAGAGGAATCACGAGCAGCAGCAGTGGTGTGGAATCAAAGGTTGTGCAGGCAAGTGCTCTCTCATGAGACCTGGCTGCCTTATATCTGGCTTGCTGCCCTGTTTCATTCACAGGAGTACAGAGTGATTGGTCACTCACATTTGCATCCTATGTTTCCTCCAATCCCTTTAAACCTACCACAGTCAGTGCCTTAGCATTTTTTTTTATTGAGCATGATGGGAACTCAACAACCACTTTGCAACAAAGTAGATTCTTTCAAACTGACTTTAGCTGGGCAACTGATGAAAAAATTCAAACTTTAAACTCGGTCTCCATGACAACCAGCATGCATATAGGGCTTTATACTTGTCCCTCATGTGTCCCCTATGTAATTTGGACATTCACACACAGGTACGGTGAGTTCCAGGGCCCTAGCGAACCCCAAAAGCATAGAAACGGCCCGTACACACGCGTGTACGGGGCGTATCACTATGGGCACGCATACGCGAGCACACCCACAGTGAAACGGCCCGTACATGCGTGTGTACGGGGCATATCACTATGGGTACGCATACGCGAGCACACCCATAGTGAAACGGCCCGTACACGCGTGTGTACGGGGCATATCACTATGGGTACGCATACGCGAGCAAAGCCATAGTGAAACGGCCCATACACGCGCGTGTACGGGGCGTAGAACTATGGGTACGCATACGCGGGCACACCCATAGTGAAACGGCCCGTACACGCGTGTGTACGGGGCGTATCACTATGGGTACGCATACGCGAGCACACCCATAGTGAAACGGCCCGTACACGCGTGTGTACGGGGCGTATCACTATGGGTACGCATACGCGAGCAAAGCCATAGTGAAACGGCCCGTACACGCGCGTGTATGAGCCGTTTCACTATGGCTTTGCTCGCGTATGCGTACCCAAAGTGATACGCCCCGTACACACGCGTGTACGGGACGTTTCACTATGGGTAGGCCTACGGCAGCACTCCCATAGTGATGGGGAACGTACACACGCCCTCAGAGCGCATGTACGGTGCATTTCACACCTGACAGTGGTGACAGGCAGCACACAGAAAGGAATAGAGCTGACATACTTGTCCAAGGCTGGACATCAAGGCATTGTCTGTGCAGTACTACATGTGTGGGGCACAGGTGTGTCAGGCTGTAACGTGGCACATTACTCCTGAGTTGTGAAGGCAATAGATGTATGATGAAATGTGTACAGATGTCATGTGTGATGGTGGACTGTGTGCCAGACATCCCCTTCACTCCTTTGACATGTGTGCATGTAGTACAGAACACTTGTGAAAAGTGGCACTGCCATGGAACAGTCAACAACACACGCAACTGTTCCCTGATGCCAGCTACAGGGGTTTTCACACCTGACATGTGACTACCCGCGTTGCACGATGTGACTATGTCATGTATGTGTCGTGTGTTGCCATTAGCTTGCTGTAGGTGTTTGATCAAATGCATCTGCAGTTGCTGCAACCAACATGTGTCTGTGTGTAGATGGCCATGGCACAGTGTTACGCATACCAGGCCACATGTGGAATCCGACGTAAGATGTGTGTGTATGCGTCGACACGGAGTTTCAAAACAAGGACATATCTGCATCCTCTCAATGTATGTGGGATCTTTCTTGAAATGTGATCCTTCATGGCAAGGTGTGTGGTCTGTCCTTTTTCTATTACATGGGACCTGTGCCTCTAGTGTTCCGCAACTGGTCTGTACAATAAACATCCTTCCTCTGCACATATTTGGTTGTCTGTAACTCCATGTAATCAGGAAAGGGGGGGACAAGAGAGCTGGTTGTTTAAAGAGGTCCTGTTCTAATGCTCCCGGGGGTCTACGTAGGAAAAGACAGGTAAGAGCAGTTCCTCTAAATGGCCAATTTGGAAAAGATCGTGATGATTTTGCTGTTGAATCTGATCTGGGAAGGGAAAATTAAATTTCAGATCTTGTTGCCCTCACACACCTGTTAGGGTGTCATGCTTCATCATTGGGCGCTCCTCGTCGGACCGGCGCTGCAATGTCCAACGGGCCTGGTGGCATCTTTAGCGGAGATCTTTTGATCTGAGAACGCCGTTTTGTGTGAAGACCATGTGTATGACTGTGGAGGGTAATAGCTCCTAAGAATGTGGGGATTCGAAAAAACTAAAATAGACCCTGGCCCCTCAGTAATTTTAATTAGGTTAAGTAGGGCTGGGACTAGGTAAAACCAGGGAGGCTACTCAGGTGATTCTAGGTATCAGGGTAGCCTATAGTTGACAGGGGTCAACATGTTTCGTGTCGTGGATGCTCAAACTCGAGCGACACTTCTTCAGGACCGTGGGACCAATTATAAGTACATATACCACAATTTCTTATAACGGGGTATTTAAGGTCAACCACATGTAAAGCTGAACCTAAATATGGTACAGAATAGAAGGCTCCGCCTAAACAGAGGGAGACAAAAAGTAGAGGACAAGCAGAAGCCACCCATTAGCAGCTTAGTCAAGAGATAGGGGTCCAAACGTCATGGTGAAGTGTCAATTATCTCCTTCAAAGGACCAAGGTTTCTACTCTCAATAACGAACTAGTTAGAGAGAGGACATTAAAAGTTTGGACTAGTACACATAAAACACAACTAAATTTGATCAAGCAGTGGTAAACGACTAAAATCGCCTTACATGTCACAAGAGAATTTCAGGATATCGATCTTACCTCAGAGTGAGGGGGTCAGAGCTTCATAGGTGAAGGAGTAGCAACCGGACCACTGGAACGGTCCCACTATGACAAAGATATAAGCATCGCAAAATAACATGCTGTACAACATGTGAATGAAATACTCTATCACTATTAAGAGCGTGGGAGGTGTTGCTCGGGGTGGTCAATATGCTACTTAGTGCCAATCTGTTCTCTCCTCACATCAGGAATAATGCAAAGTGGTAAAGGCTAAGTAGTCTAGTACACACTAGTGATGGTTGGTGTCTAGAAAGCAAATGGTGATAGTCATGGAACTCCGTGGGTGTAGACTAACACGATATTACAGAGTCCGCAGTGGTGGGATGTTGTAACACACACTCGTGGAAGAGATGTGTCTGGATCGCAACAGGCACGATCTCCGTAAGTTAAACCTAACACGATACGCGAGGTTGACTATAGGTGTGGTATACATAGTGGTGTTCCTCCGATTAAGAAGTGCATAATAGTAGTGGTGAAAAAGACGTCCTAATCTGTGAACACCAAATGTTGCCCAACCCTTTACGGGTTGCGTACTGTGGCCAGACAAGTGCGGGCGGAACAAACCCATAAGCAGAGTATGTGGTGCTGGTATTTACCCTTGGCTAGAACTCCGGTCGGGACTTTGTGGTGATCGCATCGCATACAGTGAGCGTAGTTAGAGACTTACCCAAAAAGTAGCGGAGGGCAGGCCAAAACAGGACGTGTCTGCTCCTCACCTGAATATTACCGGTACCGGATTCACTTCCTGTATTTAACCGACAACTCAGTTGCGAGGTCTCGCGAGACTCTCCGGAGGGCGACATCTTGTCCCGGGAGTGGTGCCTGACCTAGGACTAGGAAACCCTTTGCGAGCTAAATGGTGTGGTACGAGGAAGATACAGACGTTGAAATACAACGTTATATCTTGACAGACTGTTATGTTTAGATTAAAAACTATCGGTTTCCACAGATCTAGATACTAAATATGGCATGTTGCAAACCCAATAATAATAAAGGTTACTATGGGCTAGTAATGGCCGTGTAGTAATAGATTAACCCTGGTAGAATCCAGAGGGTGCTCTCCCATACAGAAGTAGCAAGGTGTATATTGAGGAACGTTACATCACTGCCCAGGGAAGGAGACGTAATTTATGTATAAGATACACAGGGTATGGTTAGGTGATATAAACCAAGGAGTTATAGACACATGTTTATATACACGTTAATTCTATGTATATATAGAGACAGGGGTTTTGATAAGGAATAATAAAATACCATTAAAGGCCTCGAGACGTTACACCACCGTCCATGTTAATGGAGGTGTAGTACTGACAGAGCCATGTATAGTGAGTGTGTTATCAAGTTAGTTCTTGTCACGGGATTTCGTCGTTAAGACCCCTTTCTTGCGTGGATAAGCGAAAAATCCATCTCTGTTCAGTTTCAAAAAGTTTCTCGTGAGACCATGAGGGGTTGCTTTCAATCACGGTCCATTGTAAATCATTGTGTCCATGCGGGTGAGTGAGGTAGTGTGTACTCAGTTTTGTCGTGGATCTTCCACACCGTATATTGCTGCGGTGTTCCATAATTCTTGTCTTTACTGGGCGTGTTGTCATGCCGACGTATCTTAATTTGCAGGGGCAAGTAATTAAACAAACGCAATTGTTGGAATTACAGTTAGTATGATTTTTCTGAGTCCAGACTTTGCCTGTTTCAAGAGTAAGTTCTTTGGTTGCCTTGGTAAGGTCACACACTCCGCATTGTCCGCAGGGATAATGTCCACGTACGGGATCCATACCCCACAGGGTCCTTTGTTTTGTTGGTTTTTCAATCTTAGGACGGGTATGTACTAGGATGTCACGTAGGTTACTTGTGCGTTTGTTCGCAAATCTTGGAGGGGGTAAGGCCACTTTTCCTGTAGTCAGGATCTGTCTTGGAACCCCTCAGCAAATTTTGCGATCACTTTCTTCGCCCCCTGGTGAAACGTATACCATCATAGCTACAGGACACTAGGGATGTTTTGAATCTCATATCCGAGTTCAATACCAACAATCAAGTGAACCTCCTTATGACTTTGGATGTGGAGGCACTCTATACAAATATTCCTCAAACTGAAACCCTTAGAGTGATTGAAGAACTTCTTCTTAAAGAAGACTGGACCTCTACTACACCAGTGTCGTTCATTATGGAGTGCGCAACAATAGCCATGTGTGAGAGTTACTTCCAATTCAAAGACCAGTTCTTCCACCAAACCCAAGGTACTTGTATGGGCAGTACCTTTGCTCCAAGCCTGGCCTGTCTCTATGTAGCTGATTTCGAACATCTTCACCTGACAGATAACATCTTTCGCGACAACATTGTATTGTGGAAACGCTACATTGACGACATCTTGATCCTATGGAAAGGTGATAGTGAGACGTGTGACAGATTCTTCACATGGGTCAACTCCCTGGATCCATACTTGAGGTTCACCCGTTCTGTTTCATCCACAGAGATCCACTTCCTAGACCTTACCATAACATTACAAGATGGCGGGTTATCAACCAAGACTTTCAAAAAAACCCACAGATCGGAATAGCTTATTATTATATGGAAGCTATCATCCAAAAGCCTTAAGGGACAACCTACCCTTCGGACAGTTCCTCCGTCTACGCAGGAACTGCGAAAAGACCAGCGATTACAAAAAGGAAGCAGCCATTCTCAGTCACCAATTGAAGACTCGAGACTACCCCACATCTATTGTAAAAAGATCAAACAAACGAGCACTCAACAACAACCGAGAATCCCTGCTGGAACCAAAAATTAAGCCTACTGATGAATCACTGACATGCGTGACAACGTTCACACCAGAATCTAACATGATCCAGAAGATCATTAAAAAGAACTGGAAGATCCTGACTACAGGAAAAGTGGCCTTACCCCCTCCAAGATTTGCGAACAAACGCACAAGTAACCTACGTGACATCCTAGTACATACCCGTCCTAAGATTGAAAAACCAACAAAACAAAGGACCCTGTGGGGTATGGATCCCGTACGTGGACATTATCCCTGCGGACAATGCGGAGTGTGTGACCTTACCAAGGCAACCAAAGAACTTACTCTTGACACAGGCAAAGTCTGGACTCAGAAAAATCATACTAACTGTAATTCCAACAATTGCGTTTATTTAATTACTTGCCCCTGCAAATTAAGATACGTCGGCATGACAACACGCCCAGTAAAGACAAGAATTATGGAACACCGCAGCAATATACGGTGTGGAAGATCCACGACAAAACTGAGTACACACTACCTCACTCACCCGCATGGACACAATGATTTACAATGGACCGTGATCGAAAGCAACCCCTCATGGTCTCACGAGAAACTTTTTGAAACTGAACAGAGATGGATTTTTTGCTTATCCACGCAAGAAAGGGGTCTTAACGACGAAATCCCGTGGACAGAACTAACTTGATAACACACTCACTATACATGGCTCTGTCAGTACTACACCTCCATTAACATGGACGGTGGTGTAACGTCTCGAGGCCTTTAATGGTATTTTATTATTCCTTATCAAAACCCCTGTCTCTATATATACATAGAATTAACGTGTATATAAACATGTGTCTATAACTCCTTGGTTTATATCACCTAACCATACCCTGTGTATCTTATACATAAATTACGTCTCCTTCCCTGGGCAGTGATGTAAAGTTCCTCAATATACACCTTGCTACTTCTGTATGGGAGAGCACCCTCTGGATTCTACCAGGGTTAATCTATTACTACACGGCCATTACTAGCCCCTAGTAACCTTTATTATTATTGGGTTTGCAACATGCCATATTTAGTATCTAGATCTGTGGAAACCGATAGTTTTTAATCTAAACATAACAGTCTGTCAAGATATAACGTTGTATTTCAACGTCTGTATCTTCCTCGTACCACGCCATTTAGCTCGCAAAGGGTTTCCTAGTCCTAGGTCAGGCACCACTCCCGGGACAAGATGTCGCCCTCCGGAGAGTCTCGCGAGACCTCGCAACTGAGTTGTCGGTTAAATACAGGAAGTGAATCCGGTACCGGTAATATTCAGGTGAGGAGCAGACACGTCCTGTTTTGGCCTGCCCTCCGCTACTTTTTGGGTAAGTCTCTAACTACGCTCACTGTATGCGATGCGATCACCACAAAGTCCCGACCGGAGTTCTAGCCAAGGGTAAATACCAGCACCACATACTCTGCTTATGGGTTTGTTCCGCCCGCACTTGTCTGGCCACAGTACGCAACCCGTAAAGGGTTGGGCAACATTTGGTGTTCACAGATTAGGACGTCTTTTTCACCACTACTATTATGCACTTCTTAATCGGAGGAACACCACTATGTATACCACACCTATAGTCAACCTCGCGTATCGTGTTAGGTTTAACTTACGGAGATCGTGCCTGTTGCGATCCAGACACATCTCTTCCACGAGTGTGTGTTACAACATCCCACCACTGCGGACTCTGTAATATCGTGTTAGTCTACACCCACGGAGTTCCATGACTATCACCATTTGCTTTCTAGACACCAACCATCACTAGTGTGTACTAGACTACTTAGCCCTTACCACTTTGCATTATTCCTGATGTGAGGAGAGAACAGATTGGCACTAAGTAGCATATTGACCACCCCGAGCAACACCTCCCACGCTCTTAATAGTGATAGAGTATTTCATTCACATGTTGTACAGCATGTTATTTTGCGATGCTTATATCTTTGTCATAGTGGGACCGTTCCAGTGGTCCGGTTGCTACTCCTTCACCTATGAAGCTCTGACCCCCTCACTCTGAGGTAAGATCGATATCCTGAAATTCTCTTGTGACATGTAAGGCGATTTTAGTCGTTTACCACTGCTTGATCAAATTTAGTTGTGTTTTATGTGTACTAGTCCAAACTTTTAATGTCCTCTCTCTAACTAGTTCGTTATTGAGAGTAGAAACCTTGGTCCTTTGAAGGAGATAATTGACACCTCACCATGACGTTTGGACCCCTATCTCTTGACTAAGCTGCTAATGGGTGGCTTCTGCTTGTCCTCTACTTTTTGTCTCCCTCTGTTTAGGCGGAGCCTTCTATTCTGTACCATATTTAGGTTCAGCTTTACATGTGGTTGACCTTAAATACCCCGTTATAAGAAATTGTGGTATATGTACTTATAATTGGTCCCACGGTCCTGAAGAAGTGTCGCTCGAGTTTGAGCATCCACGACACGAAACATGTTGACCCCAGTCAACTATAGGCTACCCTGATACCTAGAATCACCTGAGTAGCCTCCCTGGTTTTACCTAGTCCCAGCCCTACTTAACCTAATTAAAATTACTGAGGGGCCAGGGTCTATTTTAGTTTTTTCGAATCCCCACATTCTTAGGAGCTATTACCCTCCACAGTCATACACATGGTCTTCACACAAAATGGCATTCTCAGATCAAAAGATCTCCGCTAAAGATGCCACCAGGCCCGTTGGACATTGCAGCGCCGGTCCGACGAGGAGCGCCCAATGATGAAGCATGACACCCTAACAGGTGTGTGAGGGCAACAAGATCTGAAATTTAATTTTCCCTTCCCAGATCAGATTCAACAGCAAAATCATCACGATCTTTTCCAAATTGGCCATTTAGAGGAACTGCTCTTACCTGTCTTTTCCTGTCTGTAACTCCTGCAATGCGTCTGCCTGCTCACTTACACTGGCCCACAGCTAGTTTCATGGCATGGCATTATGAGGTTCAGAATAAACGTTTGGAGCTGTCTCTTGGTAGGAGTGTCACATGGCTGGCAAACGTGTCCAGGGCATATTGCACAGACCTGACTCTGTATGTAGCATATGTGTATTGCCTGTTGAGCATGTGCTCAGTACATTGACATTGGTGGTGTACTGTACTCACTCTTCGTTGTCCCTTCTAATTCACTGCAGGGCTCCGCCTCTCCCTCGAGCAATTCCGGACTTGGCTGAAATGCGGGAAAATGACTGTATACGCCGCTACCGCTTCCCCCAACGTTTGATTGAGGACTTGACGACACGGCTGGCAGCACACCTCCAACCGCTACACAGGTATCCTGGTGCACTGACACCCAAGGTGAAGGTGATGGCAGCCCTACATTTCTTGGCCACGGGTACCTTTCAACATACCATTGCCCATGTGGGTGGGAAGTCCCAAACCATGTTAAGCCGTGTTCTGCATGATTTTTTAGAGGCCATGTTGGAGCACCTTGATGAGTTCATAAAATTCCCAACTCCTGAGCAGTTGACAGCTGTCAAGCGTGAGTTCTATGCCCTGGGAGGGATGCCCCATGTCATTGGGTCCATAGATGGAACACATGTGGCTTTGGTACCACCACAGGCACAGGAGGTAGCCTTCCGTAACCGCAAGCATTACCACTCCATTAATGCCTTTGCGGTGTGTCTTGCCAACATGGTGATTTCACATGCTGTGCTCGTTTTCCAGGATCAGGACACGATGCGTACATCATGAGGCGTAGCAGGGTGCCTGAAATTATGCTGCAGCTGCGCAACGAACAAGGATGTATTGTTGGTGGGTATACTCTGGCAGTCCTGTATTTAACGTCATCTTACTGTCTTACTGCTTCTCCTGACCCACTCTTGTCCATGATGTTTCCATGTAGGGGACGCTGGCTATCCCAACATGCCATGGCTGATCACGCCTCTCCGCAACCCCCGCACGGCTGCCGATCACTGCTACAACAACGCCCATGGGCGGACCAGGCGAGTGATAGAGAGGACGTTTGGCCTCCTGAAGAGCCGATTCCGTTGCCTCCACAAGACCGGTGGCGCACTCCCATATGCACCGGTGAAGGTCTGCAAGATATTCCTCGTGTGCTGCATGCTGCACAACATGGCAGTGGAGAAAGCTGTGCCACTCAACCTGGATCCAGATGAGCAGGACCATCCACCCGTGGAGGATGAAGGGCTTGGGCATGAGGCAAGTGATGTGGAGGAGGAGGAGGCGGCAGAGGACATGCAGAGTCGGCTCATACGCGACTTCTTTGCTTAGTGGTGAGTTCCAGTGTCTGAGTGTGCACGCATTGGGCTGTGTGTGGCATGTGTTGCAATGTGTGTGTCCATCTGCATGTCTTCCAAGTGAGTTAGAGGTGTGTTTGGATGTGTCACTCGAGTGATGGTGCAATAGAGGAATGTTTTTCCAGAGTCATCATTGTCACCTAGCATGTTGACAACCTAATACGTGTCGAGTACATGCACATGCATGCGGATGTACTTCTTTTGGCTGACTTCTGGTGTGTCTCCCATCCACAGGTACTTGCGCATGCTGTCTGCTGGTGGCATCGTTGTGCTCCTGCTATTCCTCATGAACACAGCAACATGTGCTGAATCAGCGTTACATGCACGGACAAGTTTGAAAATCTCCTTCGGGTAAGGGATGCAGCACGGCTTTTTGGGAGTGGTATTTGTTTTGAATGTGTGTGCACTGCTCATGTTCATGTTTGGTTACTTAGCATACATGTAGAATCACCATGGGGCACATGACCTGGAGCAGAATTCACCTGAATTGATGGTCAGACTTGGTGACAGTCATCTGTAATGGGATTGTGATGGAGCCATCAATGTGTGTAACACTGGCCTCGGAAACATACGGGTTGCACCGGGTTGACATGGTGTGTGAATTCCCCATTAGGGGCTCAATGGTGTATAGCAGGCTCTCCGTGAGCAGCAGGGGGTGTTTAGCTGTAACCCGTCACTTGTGTGCCAGTGCCATGGATTTCCAGCATCTGTGGTGCTAAGGGGGGTGCCAGTGTTGGTCCCACGTGTTCATCCACATGACCTGTGTATGTGTTGACAGAGTTGCATTAGCATTCCGACACACATGAGTAATAAAGGTGTCCCTCTGCCTCCAAGGTGCCTCATCTCTGTCAATGGTGGTCTGTTGCCACTGTGCATGCAGCATGTCTGGCATTGTTCTCAGAGATGGTGCATATGAGTCTATGTGTAGCGTAGCCAGATGCAAGCTGTTTGTCAGGGATTAGATTCTGTATTGTGCATGATGTCCATGGCTGTGTAGGTTTTGTGGCATGTCAGTCTCTACTGTGCCGCATGTGAATCCATTGTGTGTGTGTGTGCCATGTTGAACCAGACATTCCTTCCTTGACATACACCTTTTGCATGGTTCCTTCCTGAGATCCTTGTCTTTGTGTGCTACTTGTGGCATTGTTTCCTTGACATGGCGCATGCTGCTGCAGGCCCTGCTGCAAGGGCACCCAGTGTCCACGCAAACGAGCTGGTGTCCATCATGGATTGCTTGCTGACATGTGCTATGCTGATCAGCAGCATCTGTGCCTCATGCGGCAGCACACTCTGCATTATGCACAAGATCCCCAGTTCCATCCACCTCAAGGCAAGAGGGAGACCATCCCCCAGGTCAACTATGGCATCCATGTCTACTCCTACCTTGCACTCTACGGACATGTGCGTTAGAAATCCCATGATACTTGTCCACATCCAGGGAGCATCTGCACAGCTCTGCTACTACATCCAGCGACCAGGCCACATCAACGTCCAACAGAGATGGGGGGAGTGGATCACTGCCAGCTGCAGGATGACCTTCTCAATCCATGCACACACTCAGGATGCAGCCCACACCCACAACACAACCTTGTGGCACTGTGATCCAACACCCAATTGTGCCATCTCCATGCATCCAACCTTGGCTGGCCCACCATTCTCCACATCCACCTGACTCAAGCATGCAGGACATGGTTCTGCCACGTGTCTACACATACCTGGGACTCCAACCCCAGGACACTCCACATGATCCCTGACCTCTGCGCATGACTGTTGCTCTTCTAAATAGGTCTGTGGGCACAGTTGTGCGGGCACCCCCTCAGCTGGTTGGGCCCATCACGGGTGAGTATGGTGCTCCATGTCTGTCTTGGATGGGACGTTGTGACCCATGTGTGTCCTGTGCCAGACTCAGACCCCAGGGTATGGTGGTTCGGAGTTAATTCAGAAATCAGGCATGGTTTGACTTTACAACACACACATGTAGTGGAATAATGCAAAATGACGGCATCACCTTGTGATTGTGATGAATTTTATTAGTGCTGGGGTACGTGTTTGGGGGGTTGACAAGAGGTGGTTGGCGGGAGTGTAGAATCCAAAGTTCACAGGGGGAGTTGGTGTCCTTGCCATTGACAGTCATCAGAGTCTGTGCCACAGTCTTTGTCAACATTGGTCAGACAGTGACCAGCAAGGCCATGTGGCAGAGAATGTCCTTTGCTGCTGTGCTGCTGTTGGGCCATAGGGCCAGGTGCCAGGCCAGGTGACCTGGGAGATGGTGATGTTCCGCTGACTCTCACGGTCTTTTGCGTGGACGGCCCACCTTCCTGCGGGGACCCTCAGACGCCTGGCTTGACGGTGCAAGGGACCCTCCGTCAGATGAATCCTCCTCCTCCTCCCTCCCTGTGTGTGGTGCTGCTCTACGCCTGGTGGCACAGGGAGGGTTTGCCAGGCTTTGGGCGATCTGACGGAGGGATTGGCTCAGGTCCCTGTGCACCGCCAAGTGCTCTGCATGTCTTGCCTCCATCCTGGCTTGATGCTCAACCTGCAGGGCCTTAATCTCATTGAGGGTCTCCACTACCTGGGCGATGCCTCTGGAGTCACGCCGGTATGCGTCCAGGATGGTTCTGACGTGTGCCATAGCCGGGTCCTGAGCTGGCTGGTCAGGCTCGCGCCTCCGCCGTCCTCCACTCCCACCACCCCTGCCCACTTGCGCCTGGCCTGCCGTTGTGGGCACATCGGGTCTCCGGGACCCCTGAGGGATGGCATTTGCGGTGTCGCCTGCCTCCTCCTGGGTGCCCGGAGAACCTTGTCCCTCCTGGACAGACTGGCTGCGTGGTTGTGTGTGGGCAGGGCTCCTGGGTGCCTCCTGGGATGTGGCAGGAATGGGGGGGGGTTGGCACAGTTGTACCTGACACAGGTGCTGCAGGTGGATGGACACCAGAGGGGCCAGGTTGGTCTGGGTCATCCACGGAGTGGTGAGAGTCGTCGCTGCCGGTGGGGTCCTCTTCATGCAGAGCCTGGTCCTGTGAGTCTTCCCCACCAGTGTTGGGGGGAGATCGATGACGTTGACCTGTGTGTGAGAGAGACAGTGTTAATTGTGTCACATGCGACATCCATGTTTCATTCTTTTGTGATTTGGCACAGTTCCTCTGGGTGGTTGGATTTGGCTAGCATTCCTCACACAGTGCACTTGTGCATGGGTATGTCCCTTGGCCACAGCTGTCGACACTTTACCTATGTGTGACACAATCTTAGTTGATGCATCTTTTGGGAACGCAGTCAGCAGTGTAGTGAGCATGCGTAGCACGCCATGCAGAGCCGCCTTACGTGTTGCACTGTACGTGGCCAAATGTTGTTTTTTCCATGCTATTTGAGAATGCAGGTAGGTAACTTGACAGGGTTCTGACGAACACAGTGGGTAGGTATACTGGGTGTAAGGTTCTGTTTGTGCCTGCAGCACGAATGTACTCGTGCACAGATTGACACATGGCCTAGTGTTTCTCAAAGGTTGAAGGGGGGGTTAAGGCACTGCGAAACCTTGTCTACATGCACACAGTCCACCTGCTGACGAGCGGACATGGCCACACCATCCAAGGGTGATTTGGTCTCCCTCTGTCTCCCTTTCTCCCTCCCTCTGTTAGCCTCCTCCCTCTGTCCGTCTCCCTCTGTCTCCCTTGCTCCCTCCCTCTATCAGCCTCCTCCCTCTGTCCGTCTCCCTCTGTCTCCCTTTCTCCCTCCCTCTATCAGCCTCCTCCCTCTGTCCGTCTCCCTCTGTCTCCCTTTCTCCCTCCCTCTATCACCCTCCTCCCTCTGTCCGTCTCCCTTTCTCCCTCCCTCTGTCAGCCTCCTCCCTCTGTCCGTCTCCCTTTCTCCCTCCCTCTGTCAGCCTCCTCCCACTGTCCGTCTCCCTTTCTCCCTCCCTCTGTCAGCCTCCTCCCTCTGTCCGTCTCCCTTTCTCCCTCCCTCTATCAGCCTCCTCCCTCTGTCCGTCTCCCTCTGTCTCCCTTTCTCCCTCCCTCTAACACCCTCCTCCCTCTGTCCGTCTCCCTTTCTCCCTCCCTCTGTCAGCCTCCTCCCTCTGTCCATCTCCCTTTCTCCCTCCCTCTGTCAGCCTCCTCCCTCTGTGCGTCTCCCTCTGTCTCCCCTTCTCCCTCCCTCTGTCAGCCTCCTCCCTCCCTCTGTCTGTCTCCCTGTGTCCACCTCTGTCTCCGTCCCTCTCTCTGCCCCTCTCCCTCCCTCTGTGTGTCACCCTCTGTCACCTCAGCCCAGCTTCCTGGGCACACACAGTTTGCAGGTCTTACAAAGGCCATTGGCTTGTTCATGTGGGTTTGTTTCTTCTCTGCGGGCACCCATTGGGCGTAGTGCCTGAGTCTGCGCTGCTGCTGTGGCGGTGTGTGCTGACACTCTTTCACTGTGCTGCGTCTTGATTGTCTGCTGTTATGTGCAAATTGTGCCTTCATACCCATGTCGTCCTGCAACGCGGCCACCATTAGTAGGCAAAACTGTACTGTGTGGGGACACACTGTTTGTATGGCTGTGCCCTTAGCCATATGGGCTGAGGGCATTGTTGTGTGCTTCAGAGTTGCTCTATGTTAGTTTTGAGGCCCACCCTCCCGGCATCAGGGACATCCTGTCTTGTGTTGGTGTTTTGTGTGGCCTGTGACTTGGCATGGCCTTGCTTGGGGCATGGGGCATGGAGGCGCTAGTGGCATGTGTGTGTTTTTGGAGTGTGGTTGTGTCCGGTGCTGGCTTTGGGGGGGTTGCGTGCATGATTGGTATTTGGGTTGTATATGGCGTTTCCCCCATGTGAGGTGAGTTGTTTGTGTACTCACCAGGCTCTCGGACTCCCCCTAGTCCGTCTACTATCAACGGCGGCAGCGTGGTCATCACCTTCTCCTTCCCAGGGATGGTAGTGTATCGGTCTGCGGGCCGGCCCTCCTCCAGTGATGTTGGCCTGGTTGTGCTCGTCCGTCATTTTGTGGCGGACCGTCCTCCGCAGATCGTACCACCTGGTTTGGCACTCATGCCTGGTCCTTCTGGTGGACCCAACAGCATTCACGGAATTGACTATCCTCTCCCACATGGCAGTTTTTTCTGATATGCTGGTCCGTCTGATCAATGTTCCAAAGAGCTGTGGCTCGACTCTGATGATTTCGTCGACAAGGGACTCCAGCTCGTCCTTTGTGAACTTTGGATTCTTGTTGGTGGGCATGGTGTGGGGTGTGGGTGTGGATGGTTGTGGGGGTGGGGGTGTGGATGGGTGTGGGTGTGGATGGGTGTGGGTGTGGATGGTTGTGGGTGTGCAGGTGTGTGTGTGTGAATGTGATGAGGGTGTGTTTGTGATGGTGGTTGTGTGAAGGAGTGCAAGTGTAAGGTGTATTGATGGTTGAAGTATGGTGCAGTGCGTTGTCTCTGGGGTCTGGCAGCAGTGGATCTGTTGCAAAGGATCATGGTTTGTGTGTGTTGGGCCTTTTTATTGGTCCATTTGTGGGTGTGGCTGTGTTTGAACTTTGGGTGGGTGTGTTATATGGAGTGGTAGTGGTTTGGGCCTCTGTTTCTCTGTTTGTCAGTTGCAGGTCAGTGTATAGGATGTATTTGGCCTTGTTGGATATGTTTTGTGGTGCAGTGTGCCTCAGATTGACTGTCCTTGTGTTTTTTTGGTTGGTTCTGGTTCAGTAGGAGTGTTTTTAGCATCTGTACGGTGCGTACATGGGCCATGTTGTTGTACAGTGCTGTCCTTTGCTATGGCTTAGTACGACTCGTACATGCCCGATGTTGGGTGAGGGTGCTGGTGTGTGGGCCTGGGGTAGGGTGCGTACGAACACGGGCAGGGTGTTGGTCCGCACCGTCCATCGGTGGTGGTGTTTCGCACGGTACATACAAGGGGGGCTGGGTGTAGGGTCCGTACATACACGGGTGTGGGTACGGTCCGTACATACACTGGTGGGGTGGGGGTATGGTCCGTACATACACGGGTGGGGTGTGGGTACGGTCCGTACATACACTGTTGGGGTTGGGGTACGCTCCATACGTACGCGGGTGTGGGTACGGTCCTTACATACACTGTTGGGGTGGGGGTACGCTCCATAAATGCACTGTTGGGGTGGGGGTACGCTCCATACGTACGCGGGTGTGGGTACGGTCCGTACATACACTGTTGGGGTGGGGGTACGCTCCATACATGCACTGTTGGGGTGGGTGTACGCTCCATACGTACGCGGGTGTGGGTACGGTCCGTACATACACTGGTGGGGTGGGGGTACGTAGGTAAGAGAAAGAGTTCCCTTAAGGCACAAATAGAAAACAGGTATAAAATAATGTACCTTATGACTTAACAAATACATACAACAAAATATGGAAAAGTTAAAAATTCATTTATTTGAATATATTAAAAAACAGTCAATAGGGATAACTAAACTAAATCCCTGAACTAAAACAAGATAAAATTAAGACAATATATATAATTGCGACCTGCACAATTACAAGCAGACAGAACAGTTACAACACACATTTGTTGGATACAGGTTTGTATATACTTTCTCCGCTCTAATGACACCAGAGTAGTATCACTACCAAATCAGCGTATCTATTATGGTGTTGGAGACTTGAATTATACGCTTTAGGTTGCGTCGACGCGTTTCGGTGATAACTCCTTCTTATAATCACCTTTATCAAGACATAAAATTTGTCTGCCAGAACCAGAGGGTATGTAAAATCGCCCCTGGAATAATATTGACGATCCTTTATAGGGATCACTTCACGTTTCCTAATTGGAGCGTGGGCTTCTGTAGTCGCCTTATACAAAGCTGCTGGTAGAAGTATATTTCTGTTTCTGTTCCGAATAAATGACTCTTTTGTTGTCCCCCTGATCATGGAAGACCAAGGGAAATTGGTTGTGTTGTAGACCATAAGAGTTATATGCGATCAGGCCAAAATTGCTATGTATAAATATAAATATCACAAATTCTCCACTTCTGACGGGTTATGTTACAGGAAGTTGTGGTTGTAATTCTCTTTTAGGCTTCACAAAGATAACCTATGATATATGGCCAAATATAATGAGAGTCTACCTAGTTAGTAGATAAGGGTTCCGCTCTCTATAAGGGTCTGAGTCGTGTGGTGGGGGTACGGTCCGTACATACATGGGTGGGGTGTGGGTACGGTCCGTACATACACTGTTGGGGTGGGGGTACGCTCCATACATGCACTATTGGGGTGGGGGTATGCTCCATACGTACGCGGTGTGGGTACGGTCCGTACATACACTGTTGGGGTGGGGGTATGCTCCATACATGCACTGTTGGGGTGGGGGTATGCTCCATACGTACGCGGGTGTGGGTACTGTCCGTACATACACAGGTGGGGTGGGGGTACGGTCCGTACATACACGGGTGGGGTGTTGGTACGCTCCATTCATGCACGGGTGGGGTACGGTCCGTACATACACGGGTGGGGTGGGGGTACGCTCCATACGTACGCGGGTGTGGGTACGGTCCGTACATACACTGGTGGGGTGGGGGTACGGTCCGTACATACATGGGTGGGGTGTGGGTACGGTCCATGCATACACTGTTGGGGTGGGGGTATGCTCCATACATACGCGGGTGTGGGTACGGTCCGTACATACACTGTTGGGGTGGGGGTACGCTCCATACATGCACTGTTGGGGTGGGGGTACGCTCCATACGTACGCGGGTGTGGGTACGGTCCGTACATACACTGGTGGGGTGGGGGTATGGTCCGTACATACACGGGTGGGGTGTGGGCACGGTCCGTACATACACTGTTGGGGTGGGGGTACGCTCCATACATGCACTGTTGGGGTGGGGGTACGCTCCATACATACGCGGGTGTGGGTACGGTCCGTACATACACTGTTGGGGTGGGGGTACGCTCCATACATGCACTGTTGGGGTGGGGGTACGCTCCATACGTACGCGGGTGTGGGTACGGTCCGTACATACACGGGTGGGGTGGGGGTACGGTCCGTACATACACGGGTGGGGTGTTGGTACGCTCCATTCATGCACGGGTGGGGGTACGGTCTGTACATACACGGGTGGGGTGGGGGTACGCTCCATACATACGCGGGTGTGGGTACGGTCCATACATACACTGGTGTGGTGGGGGTACGGTCCGTACATACACAGGTGGGGTGTGGGTACGGTCCGTACATACACTGTTGGGGTGGGGGTACGCTCCATACGTACGGGGGTGTGGGTACGGTCTGTATATACACTGTTGGGGTGGGGATACGCTCCATACATGCACTGTTGGGGTGGGGGTACGCTCCATACGTACGCGGGTGTGGGTACGGTCCGTACATACACTGTTGGGGTGGGGGTACGCTCCATAAATGCACTGTTGGGGTGGGGGTACGCTCCATATGTACGCGGGTGTGGGTACGGTCCGTACATACACTGTTGGGGTGGGGGTATGCTCCATACATGCACTGTTGGGGTGGGGGTACGCTCCATACGTACGCGGGTGTGGGTACAGTCCGTACATACACGGGTGGGGTGTTGGTACGCTCCATTCATGCACGGGTGGGGGTACGGTCCGTACATACACGGGTGGGGTGGGGGTACGGTTCGTACATACATGGGTGGGGGTTCGGCGCGTACATCTGCGGCCGGGGGGCTATTTGCGCGTACATGCGGTGTCTGTGGTGGGGTGTTGGGCGGGTATGCGGGCACGTGTCTCCAAGCTTGCTATGGGTGTTCGGTCCGCACGGTGTTTTTTGCATACAGTTGTGAAATCGAAAGGACGGGAGTGATCGTACTTGCGCGGTCGGACTTCATTTTTCCGATTCGTACGGTAAATTGTCCAGGGATGTGTCGGACACAATTTTCGACCCGAGGACGTGTGGGGGACTTTTCCGGATGTGATTCGTATGGAGTTTTTCCCATGCGAATCATACTTGGCAGTTTGTACGCTACTTGTGCGACACGCACGTAAAAAAATACGGATGCGAGTCGTACGGTATTTTTTTTTTCCGGATCGGAATCGGCACCTAATTGTAGATTAGATTGGAATGGGAACCATAAAAGCATGCATGCCCTGTCAACTCTTTTAATTTGTTTCTCTGGAAAGCCCTGTGCAGCACTTGGGCTGGAACGTGCCACATTCCAACCACTCTTTTACTGTATAGAGCATAGGTGGAAGCTGAGGCCAGAGCTCATCCCATTGCTGCCTCCCTCACAGTGATTCCCTGGTTTGAGACCTAGAGGCAACAGAATGTGTTGTCAGTGCTTAATCGGAGGTGGGGATTGCAGGTGAAGCCCACAACAACCAGCGCTGATTTTAAGGCCAACATTTATTTTACCTTAGCAAACTTTGAACCAGAGCCTCAGAGAAAAAAACACAAAAGAGGGAAAGAACTAGGAAGATAAAAAAGGAAAAACAAAGAGAGATAGAGGGATATTCACAAGGATCTATCTCCAATTTAACAGCACTTTGGCGCAGCCAAAGTCGTGAGAAATTTACCTCCCCATTCACAATCCGGCGCAAACATCCAACAGCACCACTTTTCCCACGTTAGCATCTGCAACAAACATCGCCACGGATGACCCCGGCAACTATCGCTAATGAGATGCAGAGTAGGCGTTCCCGAGCAAAAAGCAGTGACAACATCACTCCACAACATTCTAAACGAGCAGACAGATCTGCAATAGGAATACAAAACAGGCGATAAGGTGCATTAGCACCAGGAAATTAACACCTGCACAGAACTGGTGCAAACCCGGACCACAACCTGCACCAGACAAGGGAGCACAGCCCATAGCCACACATAAAGAACAACAGATGCCCCCGAGCAACTGAACATGCAGCACGGACACCCAAGAGGGCCACAACACCCACCAACAACACCCCCAGACCCCCCCAACCCCGGACAAAGAAACTGCACACCAACACCACAAATCCCAAAACAAATATTTTGCCTGATGTCGCACAAGCAGGAAAATGAACATACACGTGTGGCCAGAAAACGGAGAATCAGTTATACAACAATACAATCACCAACACAAAACACCATTCAAACAAAAGCCAAAACAACCATTCGGATGAGTCCTAGCGGGTCCTCACTGGACAATCTGTAGCACACAGCCTGGAAGACAAACTCCAAGAGAAGAAGGTGTGCCATGTGCCCAACAAAGGAAAGAGAGGGAGAAAGCGAGGAAGAGAGACAGAGTAAGATTGCACAAGCAGCGCAAGGCCTCTTGGTCACCTGGCTCCACATGCCAACATGTGTGTGTGTATCGCCATCCGTACACCATGAGCCCAAGGCCTTGTCCCAATCCCAGCACCAAAGCAACATCACATTCCGAAAACGCAAGTAGCAGTCAGATAAACATCAGGGATGAAAGCTCCATTGTTCCAAAGCAGAAGGCAGGAGGACACCTGCACCTCCGACCTTGGTCCAGAACGTGGCTGGAACAAACTGAGAGAGATGCCATGGCAGATGGGGACGACTCCCACACCACGCATTGCGCCAATGAACTATCTGACTTATCCACACCCCACACAGAGAAGACCTTGCCTGAGGTAACCCCGCATGGGATGCCCTTGACACTCACAGAAACAGCAACCCATTCTCCCCAATGTTGTACACACATTCGAATCATTGCTCAGAACTGTGGCATATCCTCCACACAACTGCCGCAGTTCAGAAGAGTGCCGGTTCCATGAGACGCACCAACGCAAATGCAGGCCATCCCGGGCACATGCACAACCCCCGTCACTTGGAACAGTACCATGCACGTATGCTGCATTTACTGAACGCACTTCCACTGGCAGTGCTGCAGATCAGTTACCGGCTGAGCTTCCGCCTTGCCTACGTCACCTGTGTACAGCCCTGGTTCCACTGCCGAACATGCACTTTCGAGTGTCCCATGGATGTCTGCCTATCCAACACAACCATAGATGAATTGGATTATGACATGTGTCTGCACCCCCTGTTGGATCACGAACAGGAGTGTAACCGAGATGCTGTGAATGGGATGCCTTGACATACTGCGTATGTATTGGCAGTTGCCTATGGGAGATTACACAATTCCTTGTGTGCAGTGACCACATCTAGGCACTCCCCTATTGGGCTGTGTTGCGGATTGGTGTGGGCTGAGCACACCTGCCTGGACCATTTAATGGATTGGCTCACCGTGGTGTTCCTTGAACACGACAACGACGTACTGTTGGAACACATTGCACATGAAGCTGCGCGGGCATTCATGGATGAGTAACTACATTCCTGCAGCCACATCGGATTTTCACCCACAGCACAAGTTCCAACAACTTGTTGCATCTTGGGGAATGCTCGCATATCCCACCACAACAGAGGACATGTCTGCCTTCGTCTGGACTCTGGATGCATGTGCGTGGAACTATGCGTGTGTACACACACCTATGCAAGGTGATGCAGGTCCATGGTCGGAGCAACACAGCGTCATTTGGCAACGTTACCAATTCGGACACACTGCTGGGGGAAAGTAAACACATGGCACTGTAGCGGTAAACAGACATAATATCAAATAAAAAATATCGCCAGGACAGAATATCAAGTTTTTAATATAGAATGGACAGAATATCGAATTGCCAAAATATAATGGTGAAGAATATCGAAAATCAGGTAAGAAATATCGATTTAAATAATATAGAAGTAAGAAATATCGACAGTCATAATATAGGTGTTAAAAAAATAGATTTTTTTTATAGCGTTTTAAGTGTTAGTATATGTGTTAAAAGTATGTATTTATTTTTTGAATGTATGTTTGAATATTTTTAAAGTAATGAATTTTATGTTATTTAATTTTTGTGTAATTTAATTCCGTAGCGGGTTGTGGGTTTATAGGGGATTAGGGTGGGAAGTAATTTAATTACAGTACATTAAATAATAATTTTTAGGAATTATTAATTATTTTTAATTTAATTTTGCGTTTTACTTCTGTAGCGGGTTGTGGGTTTATAGGGGAATAGGGTGGGAAGTAATGTAATTGTTATTAGGTAATTATTCATTGGTATTGAAAATTAATTGGTTGTTGATTAATTATTAATTGGTAAATAATTTGTATTAATTGGTAATTATGAATTGTTTAATTGATAATTATGTTAATTGTATTAATTTATTATTTGTAGCGGGTTGTGGGTTTATAGGGGAATATGTTGGGAAGTAATATAATTGTAAACAATTAATTATTTAAATATTTTTTGTATATTGATAATTAATGTATTATTAACTAATTATTAATTGGTATTAATTGTGTTTATTAATTGTTGGTTTTGAAAATTAATTGGTTGTTAATTAATTATTAATAGGTGATTAATTTAAATAAAATTATTGGCATTTATAATTAATTAATTATTAAATATTGTGTGATTGGTAATTAATTTTACTACTTTTTTGGGGTATTAATAATTAATGTATTTTTAATAAAATATTAAATTATTATTTTCCCTACTATTGCACTCACTGGAGTGGGAATAGTAATTTTTACCGCTACGCTATCCAACGCTTTCCCTACTATTGCACTCACTGGAGTGGGAATAATAATTTTTACCCCTACGCTATCCAACGCTTTCCCTACTGTTGCACTCTTTGGAGTGGGAATAGTAATATTTACCCCTACGCTATCCAACGCTTTCCCTACTGTTGCAGTCTTTGGAGTGGGAATAGTCATTTTTACCCCTACGCTATCCAACGCTTTCCCTACTATTGCACTCACTGGAGTGGAAATAGTAATTTTTACCCCTAAGCTATCCAACGCTTTCCCTACTATTGCACTCACTGGAGTGGGAATAATAAATTTTACCCATACGCTATCCAACGCTTTCCCTACTGTTGCACTCTTTGGAGTGGGAATAGTAATTTTCACCCCTATGCTATCCAACGCTTTCCCTACAGTTGCACTCACTGGAGTGGGAATAGTAAATGGTACCCTCCCGCTATCCAACGCTTTCCCTACTGTTGCACTCTCTGGAGTGGGAAGAGTAATTTTTACCCCTACGCTATCCAACGCGTTCCCTACTGTTGCACTCTTTGGAGTGGGAATAGTAATTTTTACCCCTATGCTATCCAACACTTTCCCTACTGTTGCACTCACTGGAGTGGGAATAGTAAATTTCCCTACCGCTATCCAACGCTTTCTCTACTATTGCACTCTCGGGAGTGGGAATAGTAATTTTTACCCCTACGCTATCCAATGCTTTCCCTATTATTGCACTCTCTGGAGTGGGAATAGTAATTTTTACCCTCCCGCTATCCAACGCTTTCCCTACTGTTGCACTCTCTGGAGTGGGAATAGTAATTTTTACCCTCCCGCTATCCAACGCTTTCCCTACTATTGCACTTACTGGAGTGGTAATAGTACATTTCACCCGCCCGCTATCCTACGCAAAAAATATTGACATTTTTTAATTATTATTACGTTAATATATATGTATTATTTTTTTTCTTTACTTACATTAATTATTTATTAATGTTAAAGTTGTTTAAGCATTTTTAAGTATGTGTCAGTTAATTATATGTATTATTTCATTAATTTTACATTACTTTTAACACATTAAAAAAAATCGATATTTTGACCAACTATATTTTTTACAACGATATTTTGGATTCTATATTTTTGTACTTACCTGTTTGGAGATAGGCATTCAATATTTTGGCATTCTATATTTTTTCTTCGATATTTTGGTAGGTCGATATTCTCCTTCTCGATATTTTGTCAGTGATCCCACTGTAGCACGACATGTGAACCTGTCGGACCCTTTCACCTGATCACTGTCAGCAGAGCAGACAATTGGCGCACTCCGGTGGCAGAGCACTATGCAGATCCCATGGGCAGTGAGTCGTGCCCCCTCACACGGGGCAATGGCCAGACACCAAATAACACATGACTCATCCAACTCGGCAAGGTGGGCTGAGATCACTGCCATCCGTGATGATTGTTGTCCATTTTTGACTCACCATTTTATGAAACTCGACATGTTCCCATGCTGCGTGTAAGTGTCTTAAGCATGTCCCTGCCTGTTGTGGCCATAGCCTCATCCGTACTGACATGCACATGCCAATAAAGTCTATGCCACTCCACTGGTGTCTAACTGTAAGGTTTGTTGATTAGATTGTCCACTCATGTGCCACAATGAGCATCGTCCCTACACATGGAGGAACTGACTGACACATGTGCAATGGGGGTGGCTCCCTTTTGCAAGCTCCATCTCTGTGAGCCAGACATTGTTTTGGGATAGTTGCTGGCCGACCTGTGCACTTATGTGACTTCAGCAATGTGAGTATGGTGTCCAACCTCTGACCATGTGGAGCAATGTCGTATATCATAACAGAATGTGTCCACACAGATGTGTGTGAGTAGGTATGTGATGTTAAGTTCTGTTGTCACATGTGATGTAGGACACCACTCCTGGACTGCTACCGATTTGGTCATTCCTACACACAGCCCTATTCAATACATGGACGTGTGCCTACGTTGGGGGGTTGTGAGATTGTTGTTGATGTGCAATGAGGACACAGCTAGTACTCACCTTCACAGTCATTCAATTGGCCATGTGTCTCAGGGATACACATGCGCATAGATGTCAGTTACCAGGGTGTACGTTCATGTGCAATCATTGTCCCTACATCCAGCCATACTTTCTTACGTGAGTGAACATAGTCATGACACATCTGTGTGATTTAGAATGTTTTATTCACATTCAGGTGATTGACGGAGCTGGAGCTGTACATGGCCATCCAAGCCCACATTACATGGAAGCCCAGTAGTGGGCCAACCAGAGTCCTTTGGGGATTGAAAAGTGATTAGGAAGAGGGGGAGTGCAGTCTGCAGCAGGATTGCTGTGTAATTGTCCAGCAGTGAAGATATGGCAGTCCATGTCAGGGTCCGGGTGAATGTCGCAGAGTTTTCCGGGAGTCAGTGGGAGGTATTGACCCAGGGCATGATGCATAGGGCACAACCAGGCAGGGGCAGGCCATTTGGTGGTGATGGATGCGACTGCCTCCTTCCACACACAGTAATTACCATCCCCATCTTACTCCCCTGATACAGTTTCCGTGTACGGTGTGTCCAGTGTGTGTGGCGGGTTGATGGCTGCATCACTGTGTGCCACTGACACATCAGACTGCGAAGGTGATGGGGCAGCATCACTTTGTGCCACTGATAAGTCAAGGGTCGGAGATGTGTGTGTTGATGTTCCCGCTTCAGTCATCTGGGACAGGCTCAGTGGCAGCAATAGCAAGATGATGAACTGCAGGGCATTGAAGATCCCAGCTACTACTCGCTGGTGTCCAGCTTTGACAGCCATGCTTCCAGCCAGCATCTGCTCCATGGTCTCCATTGACCTCTGCATCTGTGCCAACTCTGTGCTGTCATCGCTGGTGCTTGTCTGACCAGACAGTGCTTGTATTCGATTAATGGCTCTAGCGAGGTCAGCCAAGGTCTGTGGTGGAGCATGGTGCATACAGGGACTGTTGGATAGGGACTGTATGTGGTCCCTGATGGGACTCAGACACCCACGTGTGGCATAGAGTTTTGCTGCCATGAGCTCGAAACCCAACCGCAGCTGTTCAGCCAACTCCACCTGGCAAGCCCACACACGCTGTTGGAACTCCATGTATTGGTCGGGGGTCCTGGGAGACAGCCGTGGTGGTGTGTGTTGCCTGCTGTGTGGTCTGTGCAGGTGGTGGGGTCACCTCGGGGCAGCTGGCCTACCCTGCTCCTGGGGATGGGGTGCGGAGGCTCTCCATTATCCGTTGGAGGGTGTCTTTGACATATGAGCAGGTTGTCCTCTTCATCATCAATGATGGGAAGTATGGTGTGCTCTGCAGGAGGTGTTGCTTGTCCCTTTGCAATGTAAAGGTAAGATGCAGGTTAACAGAGTTACACATGTATGTTTAAGATTTGCAGATGTTTGCATTCAGACTGCATGCCAATGTACATTGTGTTTTGGTGGACCTGGCTATTTGATGGCAGTCAGTGTGTTTTTCGACTACATGACGGATGTGTGGTAGTACCCGTACATTGTCATCACACAGTGTCAGGCAATGCCAGATGTGAGTGGACGGTTACTATGCACGTGCAGAACCTGTTGTGAGCCCTGTCCTGTGGTGTTGGTGTTGCACTGTGTGCCACATTGCCATCATTGTTGATGTTCTGTGCTTGCTATGTGTGTGTGCTGCATTGTGGGGGAGTTGCCCATGCAGCTCTGATTTCGTGTAGCCTTCTCCCTTTGAGGCGGGGTGCCTTTGAATTGTGTGCTTTTCAGGGGCTGATTTGTTTTTGACTTGGGTCATATGTGCTCTCGGATAGATTTTGTGGCCTGGTGCATTGTTTGTCTGCTGCGTGTATTGTACGGCATGTGTTTTGGGTGCACGTTGATATGTGTGACCTTCTCCTTTATGGATGTGATCCTCACTGGGCCACCTCCATGTCGAATCGTGGGCCATGTCATGTTTTTTGGCTGCTGCCATGCTATCGGGCATGCAGTGTCACTTGCATAGTCAGTGTGGGTCACAGAGCCGCTGCTTTGCTGGATTCAGCACATGTGCATGGGTCGGTTGTAATATTGGTGATAGGGAGGGGGCCCTTCTGTGCACATTGGGGACGGGGGCCTACTTGGAGTTTCTATGTGTTCTGACGTGTGCCAAGGCTATCAGGGACAGGATCCACAATCATTGTGGGTGTGCTGTATGCTACACATAATTGTGCATGTGTGTCATTGTGCCCATCTCCCCCCGTCCCCCCAGTCCCTGGTCGTTACTCACCCAGTTGCTGTTGGGTCAGGTCTTATTGAGCTGTGTCCAGGGCCCCAAATCCTGTCACCGTCTCCACACTGCTGACTGTGGCTACCATTTCCTCCAGCTCATCCAGCTCCCCCTGTGTCGCAGGACTCCCACCTCCTGTCACCATTGCTGCCTTTCTGTTGGCAGCGAGTTTCTGTTTGGTTTGGCTGTGCACTTCATGCCAGCGCCTCTTGACCTCCTCCATTGACCTCCTCGACCCTCCGACTGCATTGACGTTGGTGACGATGGCCGGCCATATTTCCGTTTGGGTTGCCAGTGCCGCAGTGGAGGTGCCGAACAGTTGTTGATGGTGTTTTTTCACCTCCGTGACGATGATCCAGTCTTCCTGCGGACTGAACCCCATCTTCCTCTTCTCCTTGCCCTTCCTCAAACACGGGGTTCCTGGCTGGCCCTCCGCGGGGCTTGTGGGGTTCGGCTTGTCCTCTGCACTCGGTCCGGGTACATCCATGGTGCTACGCAGTTTGAATTAGTTTTGTTTTTCTTTCTTTCTTTTATAGTGCATTTTCCTGCCAGACGCGTGGGATTTGCAGGCCTGTGTCTGCTTTTTACAGATTGTTGTACCGGGATTAGCCTCATCGCATGACTTTTTGCGTTCGCGTTTTCACATTTTTGTTGTGTGGCGTTGATTTTTACGCTGACATTTGACATGTTATCTGGTGACTATCGCATGCTACTGCCGCATTGTGAATACTTTTTTCTTTTAAACTTGATCAGATTCATAATAACAATATAACCATGTAAGGTGGGCAAAGTCTGCCTGTGATGGCTTGCATTTTAAGCAATGGTGGGTCTGTCAGGGTCTATTCTATGGGACGTCGCAGGAGTGATGTAAATACGGCGCAGAAACTTGAAATGAATGAGTTTGTGGCGGCTATTTATTGATATCTCCTTAGTTTGCCGACAGCATTCAGCCCATTGGTCATCTGTTATTTGGTGACCTAGATCTGTCTCCCATGCGGCCCGAACTTTAGCGTCCTTAACTGGGACTATTTCCATGCAGGATCTATACAGTTTAGAAATCAGATGCTCCCCAGTCTCGCTGCCTATGACTATGGTTACGGGGGAAAGGGATCAGGTTCTACCAGGTAACCAGGAAGCTTGGCCCTAGCTGTGGCACCCTGGTGTGTAAGTATAAACTTATCCATGAATGAGGCTCCCGCAAATTTGTCTCTTTCTGAGGCAGAGAAGATTTGGCCATCTATGTAGAGGTCTCCAATGGAGGTCAGAATTGCCCTGTACATAAGTTGTCTAGCATGCAGTATGCAGAATTTCAACAACGTTAACAGTGTGATCACATCAAAAGTAATCATACATCTTGTGCTGATTCATTCCTACAATTTCAACATCTGAGTTTGTGCAGTAGACGGTGTTCAATATTGGGAACAGTTCCCATCGTAGCGTCATGAAATGTGTGTGTGAGTCTAGTGAGTGGATAGAGCACTTTTAACCAATGCCCGCTGGTTCCAGGCCAGCTTCTAGCCGTTCGTCCGTTGTAGACTTCGTTATTGCAGTGAATTGTTTCACGGGCCCCAAATGGCGATGGGCGGGATATGCTCGGCAGTGTGGAGGCGTATGGGCCAGAGTTCAGATTGCAATATGCCATACTGTTTAATCAGTCTTTACTCGTCGGTGCCACGCTTTCCCCCAGTTCAGCGCAATTTCCCTTTTTGCCAAGAGTAGCCCAACCGCTGTGAATTCCAAACCACCTTCGGGACGTTTTTAACATAACCCAAAAGTGCCACCTCCGGAATCGGTGATAATGTCAAGCCCGTCATTTTCCCCAGTAGATGGTGTATGTCAGTCCAGTATGAGCTAATTTTACTGCAGGTCCATGTAAGGTGGGCAAAGTCTGCCTGTGGAGGCTTGCATTTTAAGCAGTGGTGGGGTCTGTCAGGGTCTATTCTATGGGACGTCGCAGGAGTGATGTAAATACGGCGCAGAAACTTGAAATGAATGAGTTTGTGGCGGCTATTTATTGATATCTCCTTAGTTTGCCGACAGCATTCAGCGCATTGGTCATCTGTTATTCGGTGACCTAGATCTGTCTCCCATGCGGCCCGGACTTTAGCGTCCTTAACTGGGACTATTTCCATGCAGGATCTATACAGTTTAGAAATCAGATGCTCCCCAGTGTCGCTTCCTATGACTATGGTTACGGGGGAAAGGGATCAGGTTCTACCAGGTAAGCAGGAAGCTTGGCCCTAGCTGCGGCACCCTGTCGCGTAAGTATAAACTTATCCATGAATGAGGCTCCCACAAATTTGTCTCCGTCTGAGGCAGAGAAGATTTGGCCATCTATGTAGAGGTCTCCCATGGAGGTCAGAATTGCCCTGTACATAAGTTGTCTAGCATGCAGTATGCAGAATTTCAACAACGTTAACAGTGTGATCACATCAAAAGTAATCATACATCTTGTGCTGATTCATTCCTACAATTTCAACATCTGAGTTTGTGCAGTAGACGGTGTTCAATATTGGGAATAGTTCCCATCGTAGCGTCATGAAATGTGTGTGTGAGTCTAGTGAGTGGGTAGAGCACTTTTAACCAATGCCCGCTGGTTCCAGGCCAGCGTCCAGCCGTTCGTCCGTTGTAGACTGCCTTATTGCGGTGAATTGTTTCATGGGCCCCAAATGGCCATGGGCGGGATGTGCTCGGCAGTGTGGAGGCGTATAGGCCAGAGTTCAGATTGCAATATGCCATACTGTTTAATCAGTCTTTACTCGTCGGTGCCACGCTTTTCCACCAGTTCAGCGCAATTTCCCTTTTCGCCAAGAGTAGCCCAACCGCTGTAAATTTCCGAACCACCTTCAGGACGTTTTTAACATAACCCAAAAGTGCCACCTCCGGAATCGGTGATAATGTCAAGCTCATCATTTTCCCCAGTAGATGGTGTATGTCAGTCCAGTATGAGCTAATTTTACTGCAGGTCCATGTAAGGTGGGCAAAGTCTGCCTGTGGTGGCTTGCATTTTAAGCAGTGGTGGGGTCTGTCAGGGTCTATTCTATGGGACGTAGCAGGAGTGATGTAAATACGGCGCAGAAACTTGAAATGAATGAGTTTGTGGTGGCTATTTATTGATATCTCCTTAGTTTGCCAACAGCATTCAGCCCATTGGTCATCTGTTATTTGGTGACCTCGATCTGTCTCCCATGCGGCCCGGACTTTAGCGTCCTTAACTGGGACTATTTCCATGCAGGATCTATACAGTTTAGAAATCAGATGCTCCCCAGTGTCGCTGCCTATGACTATGGTTACGGGGGAAAGGGATCAGGTTCAACCAGGTAAGCAGGAAGCTTGGCCCTAGCTGCGGCACCCTGTCGCGTAAGTATAAACTTATCCATGAATGAGGCTCCCGCAAATTTGTCTCCGTCTGAGGCAGAGAAGATTTGCCCATCTATGTAGAGGTCTCCCATGGAGGTCAGAATTGCCCTGTACATAAGTTGTCTAGCATGCAGTATGCAGAATTTCAACAACGTTAACATTGTGATCACATCAAAAGAAATCATACATCTTGTGCTGATTCATTCCTACAATTTCAACATCTGAGTTTGTGCAGTAGACGGTGTTCAATATTGGGAATAGTTCCCATCGTAGCGTCATGAAATGTGTGTGTGAGTCTAGTGAGTGGGTAGAGCACTTTTAACCAATGCCCGCTGGTTCCAGGCCAGCGTCCAGCCGTTCGTCCGTTGTAGACTGCCTTATTGCGGTGAATTGTTTCACGGGCCCCAAATGGCCATGGGCGGGATGTGCTCGGCAGTGTGGAGGCGTATAGGCCAGAGTTCAGATTGCAATATGCCATACTGTTTAATCAGTCTTTACTCGTCGGTGCCACGCTTTTCCACCAGTTCAGCGCAATTTCCCTTTTCGCCAAGAGTAGCCCCACCGCTGTAAATTTCCGAACCATCTTCAGGACGTTTTTAACATAACCCAAAAGTGCCACCTCCGGAATCGGTGATAATGTCAAGCCCATCATTTTCCCCAGTAGATGGTGTATGTCAGTCCAGTATGAGCTAATTTTACTGCAGGTCCATGTAAGGTGGGCAAAGTCTGCCTGTGGTGGCTTGCATTTTAAGCAGTGGTGGGGTCTGTCAGGGTCTATTCTATGGGACGTAGCAGGAGTGATGTAAATACGGCGCAGAAACTTGAAATGAATGAGTTTGTGGTGGCTATTTATTGATATCTCCTTAGTTTGCCAACAGCATTCAGCCCATTGGTCATCTGTTATTTGGTGACCTAGATCTGTCTCCCATGCGGCCCGGACTTTAGCGTCCTTAACTGGGACTATTTCTATGCAGGATCTATACAGTTTAGAAATCAGATGCTCCCCAGTGTCGCTGCCTATGAATATGGTTACGGGGGAAAGGGATCAGGTTCTACCAGGTAACCAGGAAGCTTGGCCCTAGCTGCGGCACCCTGTCGCGTAAGTATAAACTTATCCGTGAATGAGGCTCCCACAAATTTGTCTCTGTCTGAGGCAGAGAATATTTGGCCATCTATGTAGAGGTCTCCAATGGAGGTCATGTCAAACCATGTGAGAGTGCGCTGTACTATTCCCTCCCCTGTGATAGGAATCCACCGTGGGTTCAGGAGAGGAAGGTTAGGGGAGTAGAGTGGTGGTAATCCCATCATGCGGACCAGTTGTAGTCAGACCCAGCTTGTTGTGGACACTGTCTGAATGTCGAGGGGGTCATGCGGGTAGCCCAGGGGCAAGATCGTTCATAGCGTATCCAGTAAGACTAGATCAGCCTCGGGGCGTAAGTATGGGATTCGGGCATCAGATGGAACCAAGAGTGGGCGTAGCAGCATTGTGCTATCAAGTAGTACATCTGGAAATTAGGGACCCCAATACCGCCCTTGTGGTACAGGAGTGTCATGATGTCCTAGCGGACTCTAGGGCGTTTGCCCCCTCATGTCAGTCGGATGAGGTGAGTGCGAAGAGAGGCAAAGAAACAGTGCGTCAATGGTATAGGAATGTTATTGAATAAATATACAAATTTGGGAAGGACCACTATTTTCATCAGTGCGATGCGGCCAGCGATTGAGAGCGGTAATCTGTTCCACCTGTCCGCTTGCTGTTCCAGTGTGTGTATCGTAGTATGACAGTATTATTTCGTTAGCGTGCAAGTGTATGTTTCTGCCTAAATACCTGACGGCGTCTGAGCACCAAGACAAAGGGAACTCATATTCCCAGCGGGTCGTGCTCGATGTAAGGGGAAAAATCACAGACTTATTCCAGTTGATATCGAGGCCGGAGAAGCCACCAAATCTAATGATAGGATGATATCGTCCACATATACGGACGCAAGTAGAGGCCCAGTGTTAAACTGGAGACCCCTGTGAAGGTGACGCTCTTGAAAGTGTCTAATGAAGGGGTCCATTGCTAGAATGAAGAGCAAAGGGGACAAGGGGCAACCCTGCCTGGTACCGCGGGAGAGGGTGAAAGCCCGAGAGAGTGTGCCATTTAAGTGTATTCTGGCTGTAGGGGCCAGGTATAAAAGCCTCGTGAAATTGATGAACCACAAAGGGCATACCCAGCCTGCGAATGACCGTCCAGAGGAAGGGCCATTCGAGGGAATCGAACGCCTTCTCAGAATCCAGTAAGATCGCTGCTGCCGGGGTGGCCGGTTGATTCTGTGTAGGACCGCAAATAGCGGGCGGAGATTCAGGGAAGTGGATCTGCGTGGGACAAACCCCGACTGAGTGGGGAAGATGATTTTGTCCATTAAAAAAGTGAGGCACGTCAAGATTGTTTTCGCCAGTATTTTATTATCAAAGTTTAGAAGGGAGAGCGGCCAATACGACCCGCAGAGCAAGGGATCCTTACCAGGTTTGGAGAGCAAGACTATCACTGCTTCCCGCAGGGTCGGCGGCAACTGGTTTCTCTTTAGAGATTCGTGGTATACTTCTTTAAGTTTCAGGGCTAGGATGTCCTTATATTGCTTATAGAAGTCCCCTGTGAGGCCGTCCAGGCCAGGAGCGGACATGCCATTTAATGCAGCTATGACATCTGTTATTTCATCTTTTGAAAATGGTTCTGCGAGGAAATCCTGCATATATTTCTCCAGGAACACTAACACAATTTCCTCAAAGTACTCTTCGCGCTCCGAGGGGGTGTGGGTTGGTTTTATGGTGTACAGGTTCTCATAATAGGCTAACAGGGTGTTCCTAATGTCCGTCGTGTCTGTCAAGAGAGTCCCATCTTCAGACCGGAGAGAAGAAATGTAAGCCTTGGAATACGGTGGTCGTAGCAGTTGTGCCAACGTACGCCCCAACCGTTGCTCTCGCCATATCTATGGGCTACGGCATATTTACTGAGAAAGTTGGTCTTTCTCTCCGCAGCCTCTCGGAACTCCACTAATAGGCCAAGTTGACGACGCTCATCGTCGGCGGGGTCAGGGGACTTAAGTATCGTGGCTTCAGCAGCTAAAAGCTGGCACTCGATGTTAGCCAATGTCTTCCGCAGGTCTCTCAGGATCCCTGCATGCTTGGCGATAGCTACCTCGTGAATGTACGCCTTAAAGGCATCCCAAAGGGTCACCCGTTTGTCCACCGACCCTGTGTTTAGATCAAAATATTCCTCAAAGGCCTCACCTATTTCAGAAACAAATACGTCGTCGTTTAACACCCTTCCCGGGAACTTCCACTGCCGCTCGTGGCCCTCGGGTCTAGGGAGACGAAGCCTAAGCACGACCAGGGAATGGTCGGAGTAAGTGCGGGGGAGTATGTCTATTTTGTCGTACCAAGTGATGGGGATGGGGAGAGCAACCAGTAGTCCAATCTGGTCCAGGTGTTATGTTGGGCTGAGTAGTGGGTGAACCCTGGGTTTGCTGGGTTGTGCGTTCTCCAGGAGTCTGAGAGCTGAAATTCCACACACATGTCCATCAAATTCTGTTGTGCTCAAGGTTCGGGGGCTGCCGCTGTGGTTGAGCTATCGATGGTGTAGTCTAGGAGCAGACTGAAGTCCCCACCTATCAGCAACCGCCCCGCGTTTACCCGTGTCTACTTGGCATCTAGTTCATGGAAGAAGTCGGGGCTGTCCACGTCAGGGGCATAGACACTAGCGTGACCGAGTGTCCCATCAATCTACCAACCACTATTGTGTACCGCCCCCCTTGGTCTGTCAGACAGCATGTCAAAGAGAATGGGATACGTTTGTGGATGAGGATCGCTGTGTTCCTTGCATAATTACTATAAGTTAGAGAAAAACAATATGCCCCCATCCCGTTGCAAAACGTGTGTTGTCCACTTTGGGTAAGTGAGTCTTCTGTAAAAAGGCGATGTCTATACTATGGCACGGTAGATAATGTACCACATGCTTGCATGTCTTAGTGTTATTCAGCCCGTGTACATTTCATGAGATAATCGAGAGGAGTGAGTGATCAGCTACGTCAGGGACAGAGGCCATGTATGTCTAGTGGAAGGTGAATGAAGCCAGGTGTAGTGGCCATCAGTGGGCAATCGTCTTGGTTGGAACCGGAATCATAAGATCTGTAAGCAACAATAGGAACTTTCCCACCCCCCACCAAGCCTCGCAATCCAGCTCACAAGGCATAAAACCCAAAACCCATGCATCCAATGCATCCTGAACTTTCCACTGGGGTATAAACAAAATCCGATACGGGTGTATTACAATCTGTGAAATTCACAAGTGCTACGCACCTAGGGGGGAGGTAACACCTCGATGGTGCCCATCAAAATGTAGGATAACAGTAATGAGCTGTGTGCTCTGTCCCTATTGTGGTAGGTGCCCACAATCGAGCCCTTCCATGTACTGATCATGTATCAATTACAGACAATAATGGTAACAGATATAGCTTGCTGGTCATTCACTTGAAAAGAGGGGGAAGAGGCTTGTCCAACCTCCCTCCGCAGGCAGTCCGAAGTCTTATTGTACCTACAAAAAGCTTGTGCTTCGGAGGGGTTATCGAAGATTCGGGCACGTCCGTTAATGTCTACTCTTCTTAAACGGGCTGGATATAACATCCCATATCTGAGACCTAGGTTTCGCAATGCCGCCTTGACACCTGAAAACTTGCGGCGGTCCTCCTGCACCATGAGGGTGAAGTCCAGATAGAAGGAGATTGAGAACCCTTGCCACTTCAGAGCTCCCCGTTCCCTGGCGAGCCTCAGCGCGGTGTCCCGGTCCCAAAAGTTCATAAGGCGTGCTATTATCGGCTGAGGGGGGCAGCCAGGGTTGGGTCGGGAGCCCAAGGATCGATGCGCCCTTTCTACCGCAAATCCAGGGGTGAAGTCCTCTTTCCCAAATAGGTCGACCAAGAAGAATTTCACAAACGTGTCTATTCTCACAGTGTTCGTTGACTCCGGAACACCAGTGATACGGAGGTTGTTGCGGCGGCTGCGTGCTTCCAAGTCTTAATTTTTAATGGCAATGTACTTAAGGATTTTTTCCACTCGCTCCAGCCTCTTAATCGACTGTGCAGACCCGTCCTCTAGATCTGATATCCGGCCCTACACTGTTACCAAGTTCCTGTCGTGTGTGTCCAATCTGGCGCCCATTACGTCTAAACAGCTCTCCAGCTTGTCAAACTTGCTGTCCAACGCTTTAAACCCGGCCCTGAGCTCCGCTAAGAGATTGGGATTGTACGTTGAGGGGTCCGTGGACGCAGTGGGGACTTGACCACCCTCAGCCATGTCAGCGCCGCGGTCCTGCATTGTTTCCGTGGCCACTGGGAACGTGAGTGTTCTCTGCTTTGGGTCTTTTCTGCCCATATCTGTGCAACCCTTGAGTGGGGAAGTTTACGCCACCAACAGCGCCATCTGGGGCCGCACAGGTCAAGGGCACCGTGCGGTGGAGGCAGTAGGAATTAGGTTAATCCGTTAGAGGCGGTCGCGCAGCAGCATGGGTCTCCGCAGCGGTGGCCCTGGGGTGAATTGGTGCAGTGTAGATCAGTCCGGGGAGGGTCAGTCGCAGCCGGCCAAAGCGTCCGGCGGCCAAGTGTTAGGGGGGACAATCCCTCCCCGCAGCAGTCAGGAAAGGGTCCCAGCTGGAGCTGCACTCAGGCCGAACCCCGGTGGTCGTGGGCTGTGTGGCTGAGGGGCGAGTAAGCCGCATTGGTAAATCAGGCCGCTGGCCCAGGGTGGCAATGGGCAACAGGTCCCCGCGTTGTGAATACTTGGTTGGCACGGCAACATTTTCCCGCGATAGGCTGCGATGTTGAGAGTTGCATTAAGCTACGCTTGCAGTAGTTATCACACGTTCTTGTGAGTATACCCTATAGTGTAGTGATGAAAAGGGACCTGCACGAGTGAGATGTAGAGGTAGAGAGAGTCTGGTGGTGGATTAAAGAGGCTTAAGGTAGAATCAAGAGTACGCAGTCTTTGCATTTGGCACCCCATTAGTCCATGACTCTGGCCGCAATCTTCGGAGCTAAAGTTTGAATACAGGCACTTATTGTTTTACAAATTAAGCACTGACCAGATCCCCAGAGTTGGTGGTTATCTCAGCCCCCCAACTGGCCCCCTCCTCTCTCCTACTCAGCCAGGTAACGAGGCAGCTGGCTTTTAAACCTGCATCATAGAGACGATGCTGGACCCCCAGTAGCACTGCCGTGCCTCCTGTGTCACATTGTTGTGGTACCGAGCCTCGTCGCCTATAGGAGCATGTGGGTAGGCCTGTCGTCCCAGGCCACCCATGTCCATTCCAGGTGCTCCAAGAGCAGCATCTTCTCCATCCTGCAATGTTTCTTTAGAGCTATGATATTTTGGGCCCTATCTTGAACCACCCTTTTATAGGCCTCCCACATTGTCACCAGGAAGGACACTGTCTCTGCGTTCTTGTCGCAAACTGTGTCCTCCCGGGTGGGGGACACTCCTAAGGTCCTCCATCACCTCTGCATCCCTCGGAGTCCAATGGACAGTTTCCATGAGAATTGATTACGGCACTCGACCAGGCCCCCGAATGTGGCTAGAAGGGGAGGGTGATCCCATATCCCTCTTGCCAGGTATTCTGCCTTCTTCACCCATGGAACCTCCAACCACGGGACAAAGACATAGTCCAGTCTCGATAGGGAGCCATGCACCCCAGAGGAAAATGAGTACTGTTGCTCATGGGGATGGAAATTTTTAGCAAGCATCGCTGAGGCCCAGTGCATCGGTAAAGTGGAACAAGTCTGTAGGCGAAGCGGAGGGCAACTGACGCGGTGAGTATCTGTCTAGACGGCGATCCATGATGCTGTTAAAGTCTCCCCATCACGTGGATATCGCTATACACATTTATGAGAATGGGACCCAATGATTTCAGCTTTCTACCCTGAAGCCGCGGGGTAATCTTGTATACTCGGCGGATAGGTTCCTGTTATATATTGATGCATTCTGTACATTGCCATGAGAATTATTCTTGATATAGTTCAGTAATGTGAATTTTAGCATCATGGTTTAATCTGTACCTCAAAAAGAAGTCTGACAAGTGAGATAATTACAATAACTTTCTAGGATCATCCCGACGCTGGTGGATAGGGCCCTTGATATATACATTACCATGTGATTTTTTTTTCTGACATATATTTAACAGAACGTCATTTCACATGAATGTGGTAGTCATCACTTTACTTATAGGAAAATGTTGCGTCCTGGTGTCAGAAATCAAAAAATAACTACGCAGACACCACTTTCTGTATTGTTCTATTCTTTATATGGTATACCCTATCTGGTATAGTTGTTCATCTGCTTATGGGAGATTTTATCTCCACCCATGCAATCCCTGCTCTATCCTGTATTGGAATGCTGAGATCTTCCCCATGCTTCCAGTCCAGTTCCAGGGACAGAAAGTGGTGTTCAGTGTCCTGGGAGGGTTAAGTCTTGCAGGGTCCAAGTGTTGGCTAGGTAATACATCTTCAATATGACATGTTTCCCTTCCTGAAGAGTGACAGCGCAACATTTTCCCCATGCATGGAGAACTTTCCTTTTTGTCTTTCCACACATCAGCTGTTGTGAGCTTGGTGTTTTTTGTGACAGCCAAGCTGCTTCTGTCATTGGGGATGTTTTTCAGAATCCATATGCCACTTGATGTGTGTGTGCACCACTGTAAAAGACGAAAAGCGGCGATAATTTTAACGCCCGATTAGCAAGGACACGCTAACGCGTGAATCCTTGCTTCGTCGCCCTTTCCCTTAACGTCAAGCTTTGCATCTCAAATGAGATGCAAAGTGGGTGTTCCGAACAAGAATAAAGGGAGAAATGTCACTATGCGACATTTCTCCTATTATCAAGCATCACGCTAAGAAGCATAGCGACAAGAAAAGTAGAGATAACCCCTGTTATCGCTACTTTCCTTACGCCTGCTTTGAAACTGCTTTGAAACTGACTTAGCCATGATATCCTATGAAAGGTGGATATCATGGCTAAGTATGTGTGTAGCCCTATGAGCAAGCTATCGCCAAAAGTTGTGCTATTATTGCTGCATTTCCAGCGATAATCGCACAGTTGGCAGCTTTCGCTTTGAATTTTATCGCTTTGGAGATAAGCGTTGCTGATAGCACGCTATCTCCGCGATAAAATTCATAGTTGGCCGGCGATAATTATCCTCACGCTAAGTGTGCTTAACGATAATTATCGCCGGACCTTGCTGATATGCCCCGAAGTTCCTAAAAGTAACTCTAAATTAATTAAACATCCGCACCTGCAGGCAGGCTGTAACAAGCTGGATGGGTGGCTCATCAAACATCTTAATTTGCCGAGGTGTAAAGTTCATGACACTGGTAGACAACCTCCTACTGAAAGCGGACAAGGAATAAATAATTGGGGTTGGAAGAGGACTGGAAATTATATAAAAATTGTAAACATTTTAAACAATGTTTTTATTGGAAACACTATGCTTTTAAATTTTGATTGTCATAAATTATTTATTGCATGCTTTATGGGGATAAACCAAATAAAGTTTTTTTTTGACTGACTGACTGATTGTGTGGTTCCAATTGGTTGGACATGTTGAGTTGAAGATGGCGCACTGCTCTGGTGATGGAGAACATCCTCTGACGTCCATGTGTGTCTTGGTAGTCTGGAAGGATGTGTGTTGGCCTATAGTGTGACTAGTGGTTCAGTTGACCCAAGAGACTGTGATATCATACTCTTGAGTCTGGTGTGTCTTCATATGATTTCCCATGTGACCATTCTCTTGATTGCAGTGAGATCAGTGATTTCATTGACCTAGTGCAGGCCTCTCCATTGAGTAGCTCATGACCTGCTGGTACCTCTCCAGATACCTGCAAGTAGCTCTCCTGTGTGCAGCCCAGTCTGCTGAATTAGAAGCTTTAACTGTATTGAATTCATATATTCATACCTAAATTAAAAAGCATGTATTTAAAATGAAAATGTATGTATTTTCAGAACTCATAAGCTAATATTTTGAGAAAAGTGCTTGAATTCATAAAATATATTTAAAGATGATATCTGAGTGGAAAATCAATGGGTGTGAGGGAGATGTATTACTCGTATTTTTAGCTTGGTGCCAGAGGCATTTTAGATTATTGCTGGATCCTTGTATGATGCAATGAGGTGATCACTGCTGATAATCTTGCACGGGGTGGTCACAAATGTAATCTTATCGGATATGATCAATATTACTACACAAATAGTATAAGTAGCTCGGGATAATTGTAATTAAGTTGCTGTTTTTACAGAAAAGGTTGGAGACCCCTGGCCTAGTGGAGTGTGATGAACTGAGCCTTGAATTGGAGGTGTCTTTGGATACTTCTGTAGTGATCACAGTTCGGTGACTTTGATGCGCTCTTGTACTTTAAGAGTTGCTTGGAGTTGGAGAGTTTTGCTCATGCCTGACAGGCTCTCGTTTCTCTGCTTCCCCATCTGACAGCTGCTCTTAAACTCGGGCGGGTGCATACTACTTTGGTTTCTCTCTCGAGGTATTGACTGGTACCTCTCAGTACTCCACTTTTCATTACATTTTTCATGGGTGCGTTTGTGGGCTGATTTCCAACCAGTGTGTGAATTGCTGGAACAGATCTACTTTGACCCGCTTCTTCTTTCCTGCTAGGTACACTGTTGTATGTACCACTGTCTGATACTGTTTCAAAGTTGTCTGTGAGGCTTGATTCTATGTATGATAAGCAGTTTAGTGATATTCTTAGAGCTCGTTTGACTTGGCCCCTGATTGACCAGGTCTCTGACTCACTGTCCTCTTCAACTATGTGAAGTCTGTTGTGGTGTTTAGTTTATGACCGGTCTTTGCCCTCTTAAGACCTGTCTGTGCCCTCACTCCTCGTTTCTTCTTTCTCAGTGTCTTGTACTTTTCACCATATTGTGATTGCCATCTCGACTTTATTTCTCTCCTTACTCCCCATCTTTGCCTCTATCAAGAATGTTATTTAATGAAAGCAGCTTTTTGAGAAGCTTGCCTTGTTTCTACATCCACAATCAAATTGCATCCTCATTTGTGAATGCATTGAAAGCACAAAGTTGTAAAAGATTTTTTAATCTTCCAATAAAAGCTGTTAAGGATTCACGTGGTTCTAACGTACCAAGTTGAAAATGTGGGGCACGTTTTTGATTTATTCACAAAACATGGTGCATCAAGGGAATGTGCTGCTCCGCATTGCATGAAAGGAAGCGAGCATAGATGCTCCATATTTACAATAGTTTGGAGCATTTCTGGTCTTTCCCTGAGCTGGCTCACTGTGTGCTGCCTAGTGCCAATGCAGGCACCCTTGCACCATTGTGCACCAGTGCCTGCGTTACCTACAGGATTGTTTTTGTGCTGGAAGGGACACCTTCTTGCCCAAAAATAATCTCTATATGTTTACTCCTGTTTCTATGTGTGCCCAGCACACACGGAAAGAGAACGTATCAAAGAAAAATAAACATATTTCTCCACATTAGACCTCTGTTTGGTAAGTGCACCATTTTGGTGCAAACCCAGGTTTACAAGTCTCTGTAAATCTGGGTTTGCATCAAAATACATGGGTGAATGCAAAGGAATGCTCATGCTCCACCCATTTAATGCCTATCTGACTTTGTATTTAATGCACCATGAAAAGTCTTGCAAAGTGGGTTTGCATGGCTTAGTAAATGGCAAAAAATATTTTGTGCTGGGGTGCAGCACAAAATGAATGCAAGCACGGTGCAAAATCGTAGTAAACCTGGGCTGTGGTGTTCTTGGTCCACATGTATCTTAGGGTTGAAATGTGTACTGTGAACAACCTTGAGTTTTTGGTATGTTTCTGCCTTCTTTGTTGGAAATGTCCTATAACGCTTCTATCATAATGCCCCACAAGATCGATGAGAATCTGCAGCTTTTGCTTGCAGTAGTGGCTCAAAATTTGATCAGAGTGGGGGTGGATGGGCAACTCATGCACACATACACACACCCATGTATTCACATGAACGCACACATACACATCAATTCACAGAACACACTCACAAATACACATACATTCATACAAACACAGATGCATGCATGCACTGAATATTAAAATACTTAAAACTTTTTCAGGAGAGTTGGGACTTCAGCCACATTCTCAGCCAATGAGAGGAGGCAGCAGTCTCTGACTTGCCATAGAGTGAGATTGGGCCAGCGAGACTTTCCGGCCCTACTACATTCCTTGATTAGGAGCCACTGAGCACTGGGCACTTCTGAGCTTAAAATAGAAGTGCCCAGGTCCATGGCTATCTGTGGCGTTCCCCTTCATCATGGGGGGTGGTTGGTTACCACTACATCTTCAGCCCGGCAAAGTTCAGCTCAGGCAGCCAGGCACTTGCGCATTTAGCACATCTACACGGCCTGACTGAATTACCTGAACAAGAAGAGTGTCTGTGAGGCTGACCTTTCCTCAGCCGGACAGACATTCTTCACATCGGGGAAAAAGGTGGGGGAGGCTGGAGCACTACCCCCGTTAAGGATCAGCCACCGCTGTTTGCTTGTCTTGCCATTCCCCAGCTCCTTCAAGAAATGTGTCCAATGGCTACCATCTCCACTTCCTCTGCAATCTCAGGCTCTCTGCCTTTTCCTCCTGAACTCTGGTTGGTAATTCGAATTAGCAACTCAAGTTTCACTATCTTCTGTCTTCGGATATGTTGGTGTGAACTTGATGCACTCTATTTAAATTGCTTGCTGTCTTTGGATGTCTTTTTTTCTATTACCCAAAGGTTTTTGATTTGTTTGGCTGAATAGTGCCACCCACAACAAATCACTATAACTGGCGGTTGGCACCTCAGATGCACTTTGTACTTCAGAATTGCTTGTGTCTTTGTCAGTAAAACTTATCATCTGTATGTTAAATGCGGTCCATATGTTGCCCATACTGGCATCTTGATGCCTCTCTATACTGCAACTACACGCACCACCCTAGATTCGCTAAATAGTGGTCAAATCCACGACTTCCCGAGGATAAGCAGTTGAGTTGGCCCTGTCAGGGTGTTAAGCTTTTTTGCCACTCCCCTACATTTATTCATTTAATATCTTTTTCTAGTGATTCTTCCCTTTCAGGAACTTCTTTTGTTTAGAGTTATATTTCTGCCCTTTTATCCACTTGCATTAAAAGGTGTAGCTAAACTTCAGCTAGAGAAACCTATTGTTTCTGTGTGCTGTCATGACTAGACTGCTTTTGTACTGGTGGTTTCTGAGGCGTATTTTGTCAAATCAGTTATTTTGGCTACTCGAGTCCCCTTTGATTCCCTTTGATGTCTAATCTAGTTCAGTTATTTATTGCTTTTTTATGCTTTTTTCACGCGTAGCTAGGATCAGGCACTGGCATGCATTTTATTTTTGGAGTAGCGTCTCATATTTACTTCTATATATGCCACCATTACAGTGTGTGATTGTATTGTCTCTGTGTTAAATTTGCTTTGATATTCTGCACTGTGCGCGGCTTAAAATGTTTGCCATTATGTTTCCCACAGGCATTTCTTTTTTTCCCCTAACTGCTTGCAGTGCATATGTATGGTGCCCAAGTCAATTTCTAAGTAGTCTCCCGGCTTTTATCTTTTGGCTCACCCTGGCATGTCCTACCTATGGTTTCTTATGGGTTTGGTGTCAGGACTCATGAGTAGGTAACTGCACAGAAACCCCCCTTCTGAATGAATGTACTCTTCATATATTCTGCCATCTTTATTACATTTGTTCATCTACTTCGGGGAGGGGAGGGGGGGGGGGGGGGTTCGCTGCACCCATGCAATCCCTGTTCTATCCTGCATTGGAATGCCCTGCTCCTCCTCACACATCCCATCCGGTTTAAGGGACACCCAGTGCAGTCTAGTGTCCTGAGAGAACTGGGCTTGTGGGGTGCTAGTGCGAGCCTCACAAGATGACGACACATCACCAACAGACCCAAAGCCACATATTTAGCAACATAAAGTCATTTTGCACAGAATACTCTATGCTAAACGAATTGGTTTGACAGTCCCACAAATCGTGACAAAATAGCTAATGTTCTCTACATACGAAGACTGAGTTTGAAAAGGAGACTGACAGCTAAATGGAAAAAGACAACTGCTGGCGCGAGTAAACCTGCCATTGAAATGATCAGAGCTCCAAGTCTTCATTGACCATAATGTGACTGCTCAAGGAGCAGGAAGTGTGCTAAAGCCCCTCACAGACACATGCACTGCAACGGCAGGTGCACACTGCAGACATGAGGAAGCGGCAGGAGAAGCGTTTGGGTTTGCCAATGTTTTAGTATTTCTTATTGCCCTTTTACTGCATTACCATCAATCATGATTGCTTGGGTGCGGAGCTTCAAACACGCAGTGTCTGCCTTTCAAAGGGACCGCGGGGGAGTGGTTACCAGAAACAATCTTTCTGCGAATCGTAACATGGTTGGCAGAACATGTCTGATGCTGCGAGTCAAGGCAATCAACCTTTTACCTAATCTACATTAATTTATGCAACTTTGGCAGACTGCCAGCAACGGGAGGCGTTTCTGTTTGGAATTGATGTAGTGCGACACATGAAGCAGTTCCTATCAAGTCAAGTCAAGTTGATCTTTATTCGGTTATTAAAACAAAATCACCATAAAAGTACAAAGAAATAATTATACACATATTAAAATGACAATTATAGGAACCAAACATATGAAAAACCGAGTCAGTTCAGATCTCAATTGTTTTCCGCAATTTAAAAACATTTTTGAGGAATGAGGAAATAAATACGACTGTTAAAATATTATCCAATTTCTGTACAGCTAAAAAAGCAGGGCGACACCGATTAATTTCCATCATTTTTAGCAAAGGAACAACAAACATTTGTCTAGGTCTGGTATAAAATTTACAAAAGAAAAGTATATGCATATCAGATTGCACTGATAGATCATCACAGGGACATTTGTTCAAAATTTTTGACCAATTATTCATAGATGGAAAGCTGAGTGATCTAAATAATAAATTAAGTCTAAAACGTATCAATAAAAACCTTTCATAATCACTCGTTTGTAGCTTTAAATATGGCTGTAGACTGTTGCAAATTACAATTTGCTCATGGGCTACTACCGTAGTTTTCTTAAACTCTATTCTAACTCTGGTCTCTTGCAAATAGGTCATACATCTATCTTTTAAACATTTCCTAGATATATTACAAAGAGAGGGCGGGTCTGTATAATAGTCCCCCAGCCCTAATAGCGTGAGAAAATTATTAATATAGTTCAACCATCTGATTTTCCCACACTTCTCTAGACCCATCGCATTTTCCATAATCATTCGATTTAGACCAGATTCATCTGCGGTCAATATTCTATGCCATAATAGAACTGGTGCCGTTTTTATTATATCTTCCAAATATGGTTCCCCAAGTTCTATATGGCAAACATATGTTGAAACACTCTGTGGGACACCTAGGAGATATTTCATGAAATTGTTTTCAACCACTTGTAATGTACTGGCATTTGCATATCCCCATAGGCCTGCCCCATAAGTGACAATAGCTACACAAGTTGCTTTATAAACAGTCAACATTTCCTTAATTGGTTTCCTCCCTATTTTTCGGCTAAAATTTTTTAAAGCCATGATAGATTTACAGTACAACAGTTTCCTTGTCTTAATAGTATTGTTCCATAGCCCGGAGCTATCTATTAAGACCCCAAAATAGGGAAATGTTAAGGTGTCCTCTACTGGGGTGCTTCCAATATAAATTACTTTTTTCTTCCTCTGTGCACCCGGTCCACAGTGCATGGTGAATGTCTTAGAACAGTTTATGCTTAAATCAAGCTGATTCATAAAATCAGAAAAGGATGTGACTACTCTTTGCATGGCCTGCGGTGTTCTAGCCATCAGGACCGCGTCATCTGCATATAACAAAATTGGGATTGATCTTTTTCCTACCATTGGTACGTCCCTGCACTCAGTTATCAGTGTCTTTTCCACGTTGTTAATATAGAGTGTAAAAAGGAACGGCGCCAGGACACAGCCCTGTCTTACACCCCTTTTGATTGCAAAAGATCTAGTGCATTCACCATTTTTTCCATATCTTACTCTGGCCGATGCTCCTGCGTAAAGATCTCTCAGGAAGTCAATAATCTGTTTATCCACACCCAGTTTATCCATTACTACCCAAAGTTTACAGTGTGTTACTGAGTCGAATGCTGAGGTTAGATCCACAAAAGTTAAAAACATTCGTCCCTCTTTCACTTTGGTGTATTTTTCAATTAAAATATTCAAATTCAAACACTGTTCAATAGTACCAAGACCTATCCTAAAGCCATACTGCAAGTCGCTTAAAATATTAGCTTCATTAGCCCATACATGTAACCTATCTAAGATTACCCTTCCTAGAATTTTAATAGTAGAATCCAGGAGTGATATTGGGCGGTAACACTTGCAGTTTTCACGATCACCCTTTTTAAAAATTGGGACTATCAGGGATTCACACCACGATGGGAGGAGGCCTCTTTTCAGAGTTGCGTTAAACAAGCGTGTAAGAATCGGAGCCCATAGTTCCTTGTTGTTTTTAAATAAATCAACAGGGACTCCATCGGGGCCAGGTGCTTTTCCCGCTAGACTTGCATCTATACATTTCTGCACCTCTGTTATTGTTATTTCAGGTTCAAGTTGGATACTACTCTGTATATGATCTCTCAATTGGATATTATCATTAATACTTTCCATATTATCCTGTACAGTGGAATACAACTTAGCAAAATATTCAGCCCACTCACTCTCAGTAATTGCCACTTCTAGTGGGTCCGTGTCGCTGAAATTTAGAAAAGGGGCATTAACAACTTTCCAGAATGAGGCAGAGTCTTTACTTAACGAGGCGTCACATAAAGCATCCCATGCTTCCAACTTTAAAGCATTTTTCCTATTTTTAAGGGTCTGCTTATAGACACTCCTACAATTCCTGATTAAATCAGTATCCTTCTCTGTAGCATGTATAGCATGCTTTAGCCTTCTGTAAGCCTTAGTACATTCTGTATCAAACCACCTCTTCTGCCTTGTATTCCCACCATTAGTACCAACCCACAATAACTTCCTTATTTGGGCAATAATCAATAAAAAATTATTAATAAAATCAAAATCATTGGCATTCACATCTGTACATACATAAAATTGGAGCAGCATACTTTTTATTAGTTTCTCCTGGAAATCTTCGGGGCAAATTTTTGTCCACTTTAAAGCATAACCATTTTTACGGGCCATAATAATGTTATGTATTATCACTTTAGATTTGGCCCTACCACAATGTTTCTTGACTCTCATGGTTATTTTAAAGCTTAAAGGAAAATGATCACTAAGTGGGCAATCCAGGATTCTATAGTTCCGTATCATATCCCTATGTCTAGAAGTCATTAGGACATAATCAATAGTTGTATTTGCCCCTCTGCCATTAAACGTTGGTAAGAAGGGGATTTCTGGACTAATCAACCTATTTACAAAGTCCAAATCATTTTCAAATATTAATTCATTTAAATAATCCCCTTGTCCAGAATGTTCGAAATGACTAAAGCCAATGTCTCTGTTTAGTTTTGTTCCACATAACCCATTCTCAGAGCTCCTGCATAATTGGCGATTAAAATCTCCTACCCAAATAATGCAGGTATCCTCTGTCCTCCGCCCTATCGCTGAGGTGATGTTACTACCTAATAATCTAAAAACATCCATTGGGTCTTCTCCTTGGATGTTATCATAAAAATTAATCAGAATTACGGAAAACCCCTTGTTAACTGTAATCCTTATAATATGATAATACACATTATTAAAAACTAACTCAGTTTTAACTCCTACTAGCAGGTTCGAAACATAAGTACACAAACCTCCTTTAGCCCTACCATGAGTTGAACTAACTGCTGGAGAAAAGAATGTTTTAAATCCATTAATATGTATAGGTTCAGTTGTCCATGTTTCCTGGAGGCTAATAACATCAAAATTGCCTACCAGTTTTTCCCAGTTTTTATTGCCCAATTTAGACCTCAGTCCTGCAATATTCCAGCTCAAAAGGGACCAAACCTCCCCACTGAATTGATCATCCACTAGATCATTATTACTATCAAGAGGTGCTTCCTCGCCACAAAGTACCTCAATTTGTGGTCTCTCTCTAATAAGGACCACCTTAGCTGACTCTGTTTCGGTGATGGTATTCCGAAGCCCTTGGTCCTTTAACTTGTTAATTTTGGTAATATTCGAATTAGTGAGTCTAATGTCTCCCTTGAGTCAGTCAATATCTTCTAGCCCCTGCAGGATATGAAATCTATTTGCTAAAGGGATATTAAAATTTGGGCTAACATTACCTCTATGTCTGAACCTATGTTCCCCGGAATACCAGGTATCATCTCTCCTTAAATCCATTACCGGGTAAAAGTAGGTTAGGTCTAGAGTTTGAATTCTGCCAGTATTATAGTTAGGTTCCCATTGACAAATAAAACTCACTGCTCTTCTATCCCTCAAGTTCACGATAATACAATCTCCTTGTATATCTTTATGCCTCTGTCCAATCCAGTGTACCCTCCAAACATTTAGAATTTCTACACGAGTTTGTCCAGGCAATGGCCTATTGTGATTCAGCCAATGAATTACCTTATTCTTGAGTTCCTGATAATTTTCTGCCTTTCCGTTACTCAACTCTGGTACCCCTGTCAACACTACGGTATAGGGAATTGACTGTGGAGGGAGGTCAATATATATTCTTTTATCCTTGTCATTTCGATTATAGTTTCTTAGGTCTGCCATTCCTTCCTTCTCATCATATCCCCTACCAATCTCTTTTTCAATTCTTTTACCACCAGAATCTATTTTATTTGACATATTAGCCCCCGTAGGTAGGATGGGGGGTGCATCATTCTTCTCGCACCTTTCAGGTAGAATTGCAGGTGCTAATATATGAGGAACATTAATAACAGCATCATCTGTTTTATTGGTATTCAATACAACTTTAGATCTAATTAGTGTACTAAAATGTTCCAATGTTTCTAGAGTACCTGCCCCTTGCTTTTCTAAGCCCTCAATTTTATCAACAAGGGTCTTTAGTCTTCCTACCACTGGCAATATCAAAGACTTCATTACCTGCTCAATTTTTATCATGAAGTCTACCAAATCACTCAATGTAATTCCTTGTTGTATGGTGGAATTATCTTCTTGATTAGAGGGTTCAGTACTATTTGATGACTTTCTTTTGGCCCCATTCTCTTGACGGTGGGGTAATACAAATTTCTTATTTTTGCCTTTTGGTTTCCCTTTCTTGCGTGCATTCTGCACAGTTTTTGTTTTTGAACTACTCCCTTGTATCTCCTGCAGGGAGATAGCACCATTTGGCAAACCCACAGTGTTTATATCTTCATTTTCGCAAACAATTATCTCCTCCCTGTGATCGGGGACATTGTTTGTATTTGACTGACCCTCACTTAATCCTAATCTAGGAGTTAAAGACAACCTATTTTCCCGAATCATAAAAGTATCAGGAGGTGTAGTTTGCGGAATTACAACACAGTTCGAGTCCTTGGCCGGAAAGTCCGCATATGAGGCCATTAGAATAGATTCTTGTGATAATTGCATACTCAGCATGGCATTAGAGTGTTCCTCTGTGTCCTGTTGCTGTTGCGTTAACAAACATAGACTAGGGGGTAGTGATAGCCGCCTCTCAGTGCTCTCGATAGCATTGGCGACTACCCCAATTGTTTTTTGCAACATCCTATCTATTGCTGTCAGACTTGGAAGAGGGGTCTTAGTTGGGGCTTTAGTTTTAACAGATGAACGAGTGGCCATCCGTGCAGTTTTCCCCATTCTTCACGTTCACCGTGCATTCGATTAATCCAAAGAACCCCCTTTTGATAGGAATAGCAGCAAAATACCTGTGTTGAAAATCAAGGGAAGTGGCCCAGCCCAGCCACGGTCAGCCCCGGACGGCCACAGATGGCCCGGGCTTCGCCCGGCGCCCACCCGCACGCGTCCCGCGTCGCGGAGGGAGCGCCGATGTTAAATGCGCCTCCGGGCGCGTAGGTAACGTCAAACAGCGCCGGGGCACCTGGGTTATGTAGTTGTGGCCGCTTCCAGGCCGCGCGTGAGGTAGCGGCAGCGGCAGCCCCGAGTGCTACGTGGGGGGCCGAGGGAGCACCAGCAGGGCCAGCAGCAGGAAAGAAGAACAAAGCGTCCACAAAGCAGGTAACACCCTGTCTGAAGGGATTTACATTTTCGGACTTCCCGCTCCACCGAGGGAGCGCCGATGTTAAATGCGCCTCCGGGCGCGTAGGTAACGTCAAACAGCGCCGGGGCACCTGGGATATGTAGTTGTGGCCGCTTCCAGGCCGCGCGTGAGGTAGCGGCAGCGGCAGCCCCGAGTGCTACGTGGGGGGCCGAGGGAGCACCAGCAGGGCCAGCAGCAGGAACGAAGAACAAAGCGTCCACAAAGCAGGTAACACCCTGTCTGAAGGGATTTAGATTTTCGGACTTCCCGCTCCACCGAGGGAGCGCCGATGTTAAATGCGCCTCCGGGCGCGTAGGTAACGTCAAACAGCGCCGGGGCACCTGGGATATGTAGTTGTGGCCGCTTCCAGGCCGCGCGTGAGGTAGCGGCAGCCCCGAGTGCTACGTGGGGGGCTGAGGGAGCACCAGCAGGGCCAGCAGCAGGAAAGAAGAACAAAGCGTCCACAAAGCAGGTAACACCCTGTCTGAAGTGATTTAGATTTTCGGACTTCCCGCTCCACCGAGGGAGCGCCGATGTTAAATGCGCCTCCGGGCGCGTAGGTAACGTCAAACAGCGCCGGGGCACCTGGGATATGTAGTTGTGGCCGCTTCCAGGCCGCGCGTGAGGTAGCGGCAGCGGCAGCCCCGAGTGCTACGTGGGGGGCCGAGGGAGCACCAGCAGGGCCAGCAGCAGGAAAGAAGAACAAAGCGTCCACAAAGCAGGTAACACCCTGTCTGAAGGGATTTAGATTTTCGGACTTCCTATCCCTCATGATGTTATAACGCCCAGGGCTATTCAGTGCTATTTTTAAGTGACTTCTGCGAAACCTTCAAGCCAAATTGATTACTTACAACCCCAATCGTGCGTTCAAGAATTTTGAAGCATCTGTGCAGTTGCACCTTGTATTCAATCAGAGATCCAGAAAATACTGTTCCTTTCCAAGAACTCCGGGGCATATTTACAAAAAGACGTCAAAGTGAGGAGCTATGTCAAGTTTGGCAGCGCCGCGCCCCGACATTCTTTAAACACAGGGATGCGCAGAATTCACAAGAATACGACGCACTCCTGTGTTTTCCCGAGCGCTGGTGCCAAAGGAGCCGCCAGGCGCCAGCGCAGGCACCCTGCTGCAGTGTATCAGGGGTGACTGTAGGGGGATTGTTTATGTGTAGGAAAGGACACCAATTAACCCCTTCGCCGCGGCACGAATTCCGCCGCGGCGCTGGGGGGGTTCGGGGTCAGCTCGGCGTCGCCATGCTCGTGACGGAACCACTCCGTCATGAGCCACGGGCGCGCTGTGCTCATGACGGAGTGGTTCCGTCACGACTCCGCCCACTCGCATTATTCGCCCGCACAGGCGGGGAATCAGCGCCGCGTGGGCGGAGAGGCCGCAACGGCCGCAGCATGACGGAACCACTCCGTCGTGAGCACACGGCGCCCGTGGCTCATGACGGAGTGGTTCCGTCATGAGCACGCAAGGGGTTAATATTAGTGATTTGATCTTTCTATGTGTGCTGCAGAAAAAAACAAGGAGAAATGAATAATTTGTCCTTGAATTGCCATTCTAAGACCAGGAATTGCCTGGTGTTAGTTTTTGGTGCTGCTTCACCCTTGCAAATCTGGAGCAAAATCTAAAACAATGGATATTGCGGTGGAACGCCCACTACAAGACCTATTGCAATCTCCTTTGCAGCAGAGGACTGTGGCGGACAGGGGCATATGTACAAAGGGAAATGCCGCTACTCCATCGGACCTTCCAAAACAGTGATGCTCCATGGCGAATGGAGCTTGTAAATATGCCCCTCTGTTAGTTGACTTGTTCTGTCCCTGACTTCTACCAGCACATCATCAACTGAATTAAGTTTGTAAGATATTCTTGGCTTGATTGATACCTTGAGGGTAATCCTTTCGTCTACAAAATAGGACTGACCTTTTCCTGCTATTTCCCAGTGCTCTCACATGAAAGAATGATAGTAAAGCAACAGGTAGAATATTTAAAAAATAATACAGTTCTAAAATAGACCCGTTTCGTTTCAGTCGAAATACGTTTTTTTTTAGTTTGACGTGATTTGATGTGCCAATTCCCACGACCCCACCAAAGATTTTCTTTAAGGTAGGCACTTGCTGTTGTATCCTATATGGCAACTAGTGTGACATCGATTGTGACAATCTGGTGAGAATGTAATTAATTAGGCTAGTTATCAATGTTACTATCCTGCCTGTGTTGCATTCTGGCTAAGGTCACGGACACCAACTTCTTCTAAACTTGCTGAATCCAATGTTTGTATAACTTGCAATCAATTTCGGACATTTTTGGGTCTAAAAGTTGGCTTCCACCAGTCTGCATGGATTGCTTGTTGGCTTACAGGTCTTCACATTTACTTGTTTGTGTAAATCGTACCATCCAACATCGTTTATATCTATGACGATATGCTTTCTAAAGAACACAGGGGCATATTTACTAAAAAGTGACGGAGTGCGACGTTAGTCTTCCTGGCTTAATGCCGCACTCCGACACCTCTGAAATGCAGACCTGCACCATATTCACAGCAATATTGTGCAGCCCAGTGTTTCCCTCTGCCCTGTGCTAAATATAGCAGCCTAGTGCCAACGCAGACACCCTTGCGCATATTGGCGATTTGTAACTTTTATGTGTGCTGCTTAATGCAGCACACATAGAAATTGCAAAACAGATTTTTTTTTGTTAAATGACTGTTGGTGTGCAGGAAGGAACACCTTCCTGCACATAAACAATCGATTGCGTTTTGCTGTTTCTATGTGTGATGCACATTGCTTCTAACATGGAAACAGTAAAAATGAGGAGAAAATAAACATTTTCCTCGTTTCACCAGGTTATGACCAGGTTTTCACGGTCTTAATGTTGGTGCTACCTCCTATTTACACCACCCTTGTAAATAGTGGGAGTGTCAAAATCAATGGGCGTTGCGGTGGAACGCCCATCGCAACACCCTTTGCCCTCCCATTTCATGCTAAGTATCCTGTGAAAGGGTACTTTATTTACAAGGCAGATTTAAGTTGCTTAACGCTGCCTTGTAAATAAGGCTAGGTCCCTATCACCACTACAGCGTCCTGAAAAGGGACATTGTGGTGGCGATAGGGGCTTGTAAATATGTCCCTCAGAGTTCACATTATGGGCCACCTTGACCCAAACTCTGCTCTTGATGATGACGACTGAAGAACACAATGACCTAGCCCAGAAGAGTTGATCTGTGAGATTATCTTGTCAACAAGGTACTCAAATGCCGGCTCTTAGAAATTACTTTTTTCACTTGTTGGTTTCAGGATCCATGGTTCCAAGGACCACAATGAACTTGTTACAGGTATGCATTAGCATCTGTCTCTGCAAAGTTTTTTTTAACCAGTAATACATATGATTGAGAAACATAATGATCATATGTGCTGAAGGGATTTGCTGGAGTAGCTAATCATTGCCACAACCGGCAGTCTCTTCATACATCACCAACATCCACAAACCACAAAAGGAGCTGCTGTGTCCCTGGACTTGAACATAATGAGTTGCAATGCAATTAGGCTTAATAGACAGGATAACCGCTGAGCAGCAATGACCCTGCCTAGCTCTAGAGAATCGTCAATGAGCTGCAATGCCCCTGGCCTTGATGGCATGGATTACAATCTGATTTTAAAGACCCTTCATTAGATGAACAAGATACCTCAACAATGACTACAATGACTCTGGTTTTTTGTAAAGGGTCAATATGACTTGGAATGTCCCTGGACTGCATTGCCAGAAGAATTCCAAGCCACAGAGTTACGGACATGTGCATAGCCCATGCACACGATGGACTTGTATGTAAATACTTAATAGAAAGATTAAAGTTATGGGATTTTAAGATACCAATTTTAAACTACAGAGGAAGATTGAGAAAAATTGTATAAAAGGAGTAGTACCAGATACCAGTCATAATATTGGTTTCCAAACACTTTACATGTACTTCAGTTAGTTAGGACCGCAGCATCAAATGCTAGTTGTATGACAGAGGCACGGATGACTAAACCACACATGCCTCTACAACACAGCCCATACAACGAATGCATCTGAACAACACATTCCTTTACAATACATGCCTTTACAGTGCCATTTTGAGGTAAATATCACACCCCAGTCCCCTTCGCCCTGAGCCCTAAAACCCTCGCCCCTTGCCTGATAAACAACCCAACATCCCCGTGAGCCCTAAAAACTACCCCTTCCTTAAAACTCAAACTACCACACACCCCCCTGCCCTGAGCCCTAAACCCCAATCCCCAGCCCTATAAACAACCCTGACCCCCTAAGCCCTAAAGTCTACCCCACCTGTAAAACCCAGCCCTACCAGCCCTAGTCCACTTACCAGTCCATGTTCTCTCCCGATCCTTCCTCTTCCTGTGCAGGCCCATCCGTGCATCTAGACCGCACATTGCTTTAACCACGCATATGCGTGGTTAAGGCATATGCGTGGTTAAGGCAAGTGTGGTTGAGCTTGCAGGGAAATGCCACTTTAAGGCTTTGCTCTTGACCCATTCACCAATCTACCAAAGTGAACCTCAACCTTTCCTTTATATAGTTTAAGGGTGAGTATAAACTCATATTCCTTATGATATCAATGCAACTCTCATAGGTAATCAAGAAGGGCTCCAAATACGTGGAAAAATATGTGCACATCTGTGGAGAGTTACTCAAAATGTATTCTTGGAAAAAATGAAAATCCCTCTGTATCTCGAAATCATGAAAATCTGCAGACCCAAAAAAAAGGCACCGTGAGAAGTGAAATATTATTTAAGGTCTATGTCAGTCTGGTGCTCCCCTATGACCTGATTCAGCAAAATGTGTGAATTTGGATGATTAGACTATTGACAAAAATCCCCAGAAATACACCCAGAACTCTTTACAAGTTGTACCGTTTAAATTGGAGTTTGTCAGACAGGGTAACTGCCTCCCAAACCCACAGTCCACTTGTTTCTTTTAGAATCAGACAGACTTTATGCTTTCTGTCGTGGAATCCCCTGTTTTCTCTGCTGACAGAAAACTTTCTCCAATGGCTTGACAGAGTTGGAGCTGTTAAAGGAAGGACATTACATGGCCTGCACTAATTAGGGTGTCATGTAGTTTGTATACACCTATACAGGATCTCAGCGTTTAGACAACATAGACTGTGGGATTGGTGTCCCAACTGATTCCAAACACCCCCACCGGGTGGGTATGTGTGCCTGTATACCTAGCTAGCTCACAGTGCCACTGTAGACTCCTCTTACCTAGATGGGAATAGTTCTTGGCAACTATCGAACATGACAACTCTGTACCATCTGGGATCGTGGAAACAGTACAGTATTTTTCGCTCAGTCACTCATGCTCACTTTGTCTCAGAGAAATACACCGAATAAATGGTTGGGACATTTTCAGTAAGCATTTATTGAACCAGCGTCATTCTATAGTAAAATAGGTGTGCTGATACAACCATAAGACGGAAACAGATATAAATGATATTAAGCACCAACAGAGTAAATAGATGGTAGATTTCTACCATTGTGCTAAAGCAAGCATGTAACTACATGACAATAATAATGCATACTCCTACGATCCAACCCCAAATAGATGTATCTAAGTGTACCTAGCATGTATGTAGGTGTAGAGCCAAAAATCTCACTAGGCTGAAGCCAACCCCATTACCTGAAGTGAGAGACTATAGGACCCTGTCTTGGTCACGAGATGGACATCCCGCAAGGGGTGTCAGACCACTGCAAATTGGAGTGTCTGCGTGCAGGAACCTCAGTGTCTTGCGTCAGTGTGTCAGCATGGAAGTCTATCTTCTCTGCCTGATTTAGCAAAAATATGTTGCATATATACCCAAAAGGTACCCTCAGGGGATTCTACCTTGATGTGTCATGTCGGCCGAGGATGACGGAAGAGATAACACTTATACATAGTTATTATGCAGAGGATGGTAATCCTGCTGTGATTCTGAGAATCTCTATGCATAATTAATGAGGCTAGTTTTCGGGGAGTTTTGATGCAGTGCTTAACTAGGTAAAAGGTCAGTACCAAAACCCGTTAAGCAGTGTAATGGTACAGTAAATGTAGGTCAAAGGTTAGGAGAATACTCTGGCCTATATTGGGGTACCCTATGAAACATAAGAAGGGTGTATGGTATAATGCCTTTTTTTTGTCCATCAAGAAAAAAATAATGACCCCACACCCAGTGAGAAAACTCCGAGGTAGTGTGGGTCATTCGTTTTTTGCTTCTTAGAAACTAACTACTGCTTTAGGAGTTTGTTTATGAAAAATAAAAACTTTGAAAGTCTGGTGAATTGCTGTCACAACTGATGGCGGCTGTCCACCAAACCTTTTTGTACTTTACAGGAAATCGCCATGGCATTGGTTCCCTTCAAGGTACACAGGTGACCTCTGGACTAGCGGTTATCTTAAAATTTGATGGACAGTAGTCCATGAGGATGGGCAAGGTAATATATTCCACCACCCTGATGGACGGAATAACGTCGATCAGGTCTTAAATCAGGAACTTGGAACCATATTTACAATAGAATGCCAGAGTGAGCATTAAGCTAAAATTGCTAACGGCCAGCTCCGTCATTCTGGAAACGCAGGGATGCGCCATATTTAGAATGATATGGTGCACCCCTGCTTTTCCCTAGCACTGGCGCTAAATTCAGCTGCCTAGCGCCAACGCAGGTGCCCTTGTACCATAAAGCAAGGGTGCCTGAGTTGAGGGAATGATTGTTTATGTGCAGGAAGGTGTCCCTACCTACGCATACATTTTCACTAATGGTGATTTGTAACTCCTATGTGTGCTGAATTGTGTAGTATCTTTAGAAATTACAAATCATCATCTTTTTATGATTATTTATGTACAGGAAGGGACACCTTCCTGCATATGAACAATCATTCATGGAGATTTTCATTTCTATGTGTGCTGCACAATGCATCACACATAGAAACAGCAAAAATGAGGAGAAATTAATAATTTGTCCTCATTTCGCCATGTTAAGACCAGGTTAATTTTGGTCTTAATTTTTGTGCTGCTCCATATTTACGCCACCCTCGTAAATAGAGGGCAGCATCAGAATCAATTAATGTTGGGGCTGAACGCCCACCACAACACCCATTGCCCACCCCTTTCACGTTAAGTACAGCGTGAAAGGGGGCCTTATTTATGGCGTTCAGCCACTTTTACTTTGCCACAGGAACTTCACGAAAAGTGACGTTCCTGTGCCGATACGCCCTTGCAAATATGCCCCCTGGTCTTCAATGTATACTCATCCCCAAACCTACGTCTGCATAGTGAGTTTTTCAGAAATGGGCATTTGCATTTTCGCAGAGGTTTCTGCACCACAAAATTAGAACATTCCTAGTAATCTCATCTCCAATATAATATGAGCTGCTGGTGCTTAACGTGTGACAACAAGTTTGTTCCAAAATGCGAACATGTGGTTCTGGGATTGATCAAGGTTTAAACTCTGTCTGCTGCTCATATGTTTAGAAGGTTTAAGTTTGTTTTCTTTAGTGTTTTTTGCCAGTGTCATGGTTATGCATGCGGCAGTCGATTAAAAATCCATTAATCACCTAATAAAAAGTGAACATCATGATTTTATTTCTGCTAGTGATTTTAGGTCTCTGGCCACAGACTGTCTATAAACAGGACTTGAAGTTCTCGATCCTCAAATTATACTTTACACACAAATACTTGCTCAACTCTTTGTGCTCATTACTACCACTTTTCGGTCGCAGTGCGTTTATTTCCGATTAAGGTGAAATGGCCTTAATGCGTAATTTTTCGTTGTGTACTGTTTTTACATAAATCACACGTTTTTTAGGTCCTGCTTACGCAGCGCGCAAGCGCTGCTTAGGAGGGACCTCTTGGAATCCCTCAGGACTTTTTGGGAAACTCGTGCATGTACTGCACTGTTCCCAATGAGCCCTCGTGCATGTGTGACATTTACCTTGCAGGAGTGAGCAGCGGCGCCATCTGTTTGCAATTATTGCGCTCGCTCCCGCAAGGTAAACTATGTAATGCTGTGATATGCTCCGTAGCCAAAGCGCTTTCCGTTGTTCCCACATCCTATTCGCCAGGGGATTCTAACGTGTGCTCAGATTTCTTCAAGATTCCTCAAGGATGTTTAAAGCCTCTCTATTTGCATCATCATTTGTTAAATTAGGCATAATCAAACATGTTCAAGCCCCTTCTGGGCCAAGATAATGCAACAACATAGAATTGTGTCTCAAACATGACACCACACTAATACTGAAGACAGCTCTGGGACCCTTTCACCTCAAAAGTGGCTTGCCAGGACAGAGCAAAAACAGAATGGGAGGTGATATTCATGCTTAGGATTCCAAAATGAGTGTTAATAACACACAATGTGAATGTGAAATACTCCACAGGCAAAAAGAGAAAACCCACCTGTAATCAATTTACAAACTCCTTCTCCTCCTGTCCCTCCCCAGGACCCCCACCCTTCGCCTAAAAACGCACTTTAGGTCTTCTGCAGGACATCTCTGCTAACCGACTCCCAACACTGCACCTGAAACCAAACTGCCTTTAAACGAAACTGAAATCCTCTAAAAAATGTCATATCCAGTACCTACGCGCCCCGCCCTGCAATATGTAAATATTGTGCTTACTGTTATGTGGACCGCAGGTGCGAGGCCTCGTAAGCCCGCGCTCGAGCACGGGACTAACGCGCCCAGCACACAGGTGATTGATTACCAGGCTGGGACTGAACCTCGAGCGGGTCACGCCTCCCGTGCAGGTACCGGCGCTCAGGTTGCGTGGGGTCAAGAGCTCCTCACGTTGAGCCCGAGTAGCTCACTACCAGTTACCGGATATTACTCTTTCACATCAAAGTCGGCGCAATAGCATACTCAGAATATCCTCTATCATAAATATCGTTTAACAAAATATCTGCCCATTAGAGTTAATAATTTAAAATCTATGCCTAAAGAGACCATATTTTAGCAAACGACATTTAGGGCACATGCAGACAATATTTTTGATAACGACGTCATGAGATACATGAGATACAACGTTTTTTCGAAGATTCAGCACTTTATTCATGACAAAGGCACGCATGCTGTCCTAAGAGCGAGTCACTAAGTGCGTCACTGATTTCACTTAATGACATGCTGATACTCACCCTTATATCTGTGCCGAAATCTGAGACTTCCATGCTATAGTTAGTTGACCCCAGAGTCACCCCCTCTCCCAGAGGCGTAGCTAGAGCTTGTGGCGCCCGGGGCTATCCCTCAGATTGCCGCCCCTGGGAGGGGGGGTTGCTGGGGAAAAAGGACGGCAAGCACTTGAAAGAGGACCGAGAGACACGTAGTATCGCCGCTAATAGTTACCTCGATCATGCAAGTTACATGCACATACATGACACGGTCCAAGGCTACACAGTTTAATGCACCGGTGACTGGCAGTGACTGGCAGTACAAAAGAGAACACACAGACTGCATGATTTATCTGGGGACTCAGAAAAACCGCATGTGACATCCATCAGAGAGCTGCGTAAACAATTACCTGGTAATCTCCTCAGCACAATGCAAACATGCACATATATGACACTGTTCAGGGATCCATCATCTACAGCTGACATTAAATGACCATTCATCATGGTCCACCCATTAAAGCAGTGCACTTTGTGATCTGCATGGTACATGTTCTTTGCAGCAGGCACATTAACCCTCTGTGTTACCTTTCCAGGAGTCAACCCTTCCACTAGACAAAACTCCGATCTCTCTCTAGGAAGAGCATTAATCACCGAAGTTATCATGACATTTTTATTGTTTCTGAAAATAGCTGGAGGCCAGGAAGGAGGCAGCAAGTTAACCATAATATACTTGCAAACACTAGGCACCCACCCGAAATAGGTACCCAGTGCGGTCACACCGTTCGCACCGCGCTAAACTGCTCAAGGTTCATGTGACCTCTGTGACAGTCACAGTGACTGGATCACTGTGGCTCTAGGGTGTGCTGCTTCGTAGGCCTGCCTGCAAGACTGGAGATGAACTTCAGTATGGATTGTGGTGGACACGCCTTCAAGGTTAACTCACAATTGACACCACTAGGCTACACCTGCTTCTGCTAATACATCAAGCCTTCTAAGGTCTAGTGGGGCCTTGTAAGGTCTAGCAAGGGAATATGCTCCCTCAGTAGAGTGGTCTGGTGGACTGGTCATGAAAGCTGAACCCAGTTCCAAATTCAAACAGCTGTGGCCAAAGTGCCACATCCTCTTCCCCACTGAACACCATACTGCCCCACTGAGAGAAACTCACACTGCCTTCAGCTACAACCTAATTGTGCCCACTATAAACACTTGGATGTGGCTCAATTCAAATTATGCACTTGAGAAGAGTAATAGGCTGCCTAAAAAAAAAAAATAGTCAAAGCAAACACTCGCAGGGAATGCAAGATTAAGTAAAGCATGTGAAATGTAAGCAGAAACAACATGGTTACCTTAACGATCTCTCACTCACTATTCAGAAATCAGCGAGTGGCTTTACCTGAAAAGGTTAGGACATGACTACAGGGTCCTGAAGGGAACCGTTTCAAAGTCCATTGCTTATATCCTTACAAAACGTAAGCAGTATGGTTTAAAAAGACCACATCCATAAACACAGAGCCATGGTACACATTTTGTTTTCCAATCCACCCATCAACCAGGTATTGCAGTCCCTACAGGAATGGTGCACTTCCCCACCTGGGAACAACAATGCTGTTCAAAGAAAGACGAGAAAACAATAGCGCTTCACTGGCAAACTCTGGAAAGTGAGGCTGATGTGTTTGGATGATGAAAATCAATCTGGCCACTTTGCAACTGTCTTGCTTTATTTAGGTATGTATTTATTTTTCATATTTAAAACCTTCTATTTCTCTCCATCCCGCTGCACTTTGGAATAGAAAAATGTCAGAAAAAAGGCATTTCCCGCAAGAGTGTTTTTCTTTTTTGGATCCGTTTCACAGGGAAGCAACTAAATGAAAGAAGGAAAGAGAGGTTGTGAACCATTTCTTCAAGTCACGGTTTTCGGTAAGTGAGGAGCAAGACAGAAAGAGAGGGAATAATAGGAAGAGAGGGGGGGGACAGCTGCCAGCACAAAAAAGAAGAGGAGACTGCCCGAGTCCTATTCCTGCTCTGCCCGTCCCCGAACATCCACCAAAGCAAGCCGAGCCTTATCTGAATGCCTTTGTCCTCCCACAAAATAGTGCCGCCTGGGGCAGACCGCCCCCACCGCCCCACCCTAGCTACGCCACTGCCCTCTCAGTGCCCCTCTACCCTGCAACAAAAAAAAGCATTGGTCTCGCCTTTGGGACCTTATACGTGTTTAGCCATGCAACAGTTGATGTTGTTACACCAAGGATATTGTGCTGCATAACTAAACACTTATAAGGTCCCAAAGGCGAGACCTATTGGCTATGCCAATGCTTGTTTTCCAATTGGTTCAACAAGCGCAAAGTAGAAATGGTGTCACTGATCAATTACCAATCCCACTAAAGTCCTGCTACTGTAGGGTGGCTATGTTATTGTTTCAATAATAGGTTTTTTTGATACAGTGCTCAATATCATAGTTGTACAGTTTCTAAGCGCTGCACAAACCAGCTGGCCCTGTTGCCTACTTTAATCATGCGCAATTAACTCACCTGCAGCTTGTATGGAAGGCAGAGTTTTCTTTACCAGATTTTTAACTGGTAAAGAAAACTCCCCAGGAAAACTCTGCATCGGATCACTGCATGTTTCAGGGGCAAGTTTTAACTCACTGAGCCATCCTGCCAGCAGTATAATACACCTGAGCCAGGAAGCTATTTAGAGAGCCTTTTGCAGCTGCCCCTGAAAAGCCTGGGTTAAGTAGGGTACTAGGAGGTCTCTCCTTGCTCTATGATACTTCCCTGGGAATCCGTCCTCCCCCGGTGACTTGCATGTAGGAAGAGCCGCTCCAGCATCAGTCACTTCCTCTTCCGTGAAGTCACCAGCCAGCAGGGCACGGCTGCCATCTGAGACAACGGGCAACTGGAGAGGCTTCAGAGAATGTGTTCCTTGTGTGAGGGTAGCTCAAGATTCGGCTGTGTACAGAGAGGCGGAATAGGAGACACGTCAAATCACAATGGCGTGGGGGCATATCAGTCGGGCCCTGTCTCATCATCAATCACCGGGAGGGCCCCTCGCTGCAGGTGGAAAGCTAAAAGCCCCAAGCTTTCTCCCTCTGGACATGTCTGTGACATTGGAGTTGGACTAAGGCCTTCTCTGCAGCTTTTGAAGAAGAAGTGCATATTTAGACATAAGTTGGTTACCTCCAGCTGCTTCTGCAGGACTGGTGTAGGGGTCACTCTGCACTGGTCTGTGAGAGTATGAACTGTTGACTCTAAGGGGCATATTTACAATAAAGTGGCACAGCATGTCGTTAGGCCGAGAAGGATAACGACACGCTTCGTCACTTTTAGAAATGCAGGGCTGCACCATATTTGCTAGAATATGGTGCAGCCCTGTGTTTCCCCCTGCGCTGGTGCTAAATTTAGCTGCCTAGCGCCAACGCAGGGAAACTTGCACCATAATGCAAGGGTGCCTGTGTTGAGGGGAAGATTGTTTATATGCAAGAAGGTTCTTCTGGCACATAAGCAATCTCTAACTGCCGTTTTGTAGCTACTATGTTTGCTGCTTAATACAGCACACATAGAAGTTGCAGAACGGCATTTTAAAAAAAAATATTTTTTTATGTGCAGGAAGGGTGATCTTCCTGCACATGAACATAGGCATAGGCGAAAAGGCATAATCATAGGCAATTTGCTGCTTCTATGTGTGCTGCACAAGCAAGCCCACATGGAAAGAGTAAAAACAAAGAGAAATTTCCGGGCAAACATTGCTAACTCCACGCTTCTCCATTCTGAAAATACAGGGATGCGCCGTATTCACAAGAATGCGGCCAACCCCTGCATTTCCCCTAGCACTGGCGCCGAGTTCACCATAGTGCAAGGGTGTCTGCATTGGAGGAAATTATTGTTTATGTGCAGGAAAATCTCCCTTCCTGGACATAAACAATCATTCATGACATTTTGAAACTTCTATGTGTGCTGCTTAATGCAGCACACATAGTAGTTGCAAAAGGTAATTGTTTTTTTATTGTTTATGTGCAGGAAGGGTAACCTTGCTGCACATACACAATCAACGGCAATTTGCTGTTTCTATGTGAGCTGCATAAGGCAGCACACATGGAAATAGCAAAAACTAAGAGAAATTGCGCCAGGGTAAGACCAGGTTTTTGCTTGTCTTAATTTTGGGGCTGCCTCCTATTTACTCCATCCTTGCAAATAGGGGTCAGCGTCAAAATCAATGAGTGTTGAGGTGGAACACCCACCACAGCACCCATTGCCCTCCCCTTTCACGCTGAGTACAGTGTGAAAGGGTGACTTATTACAAGGCAGCGTTAAGCCACGTTTGGTGACTTAACGCTGCCTTGAAAATAAGGCGAAACACCTATGGCTATGACAACGTCACTTTCATTGTTTGGCGATAGGGGCTTGTAAATATGCCCCTAGTTTTTCCCTGGTCTTAATTTTGGCGCTGCCTCCTATTTACGCTACCCTTGTAAATAGGGGGTGGCATCAAAATCAATGGGTGTCGCGGTGAAAAGCCCACCGTAACACCCATTACCCTCCCCTTTCACGCTAATTACAGTGTGAAAGGGTGCTTTATTTACAAGGCATCAGTAAGCCACATTAGGTGGCTTATCGCTTCCTTGTAAATAATGTGAGGCCCCTATTGCCATCACAACGTCACTAAAAGTGACACTGTGGTGACGATAGGGGCTTGTAAATATGCCCCTAAGAGCTAGAGATCTGCAGGAGCTTTGCGTTTTGCTTTCGCAGAGTCCGGCATCACACACCCCTCAGGGTAGCCTTACAGGCTGCCGCTAGCACTCAACAGGAGTTGACCAATCCTTCATTTTTGTAGAGGTCTGACCATATACGATTGCATAGTTGTGCTTTGCCCTCAATCTGTTTCTACTTGAATGCCTGCATTGGTCAGCAGATTGGAGGTGGACATATGCGACCCATGTCAATAACCAAGGACTAGGGTGCACAAGCCAGCCTCTAGAATCTCACAGTAAGTGATGTCAGGAAGCATTCGTACGTTGATCAGGTAATAATCAATTCGGACGTGGGTATCCGGAGTAGCCTCTGTCGCTTGGGTACAGTAAGCTCCAAATGTCAGGTAGTGCATGGTCTTCTACTAGATGGTGAAGCAAGGAGGACTCGCTCTCCCAGACCTGTCCAGCACCGGGTCTGGAGCCAGATTCTAGTCCCCGATTAGTGCAGGTGTTTTGCCGAAGGAGGCAGGAGTCAGAGGATGCGGATTAGAAAGTGTCTTGTCAGTAATGGGCGCATAGATTGATCCCATGATGATGGTTTTTCTGTCGCGGGTTCTCAGTTTAGCGAATCTCCATCTGCCCTCCAAGTCCGCCCAGGTCTTGAACTCTTTGCATGGACGTCACTGACCTATAAGTATGGCTGCACCACACTTTTTTGAGCAGCTACTTGAGGAAGAAACCTCGCCCTGGTTCTTATGAGTTCTGCTGCTACAAATGACTTTGGTCACCCACGCCCTTTTAAGCTCTGAGGGCTCTTCTGAGGACCGGTGTGTCTCTTGCAAGAAGGCTATATCAGTCTGCTTCATTTGCAAATAGTTTAGAGTTTCTTCTGCATAATATAGCTGAACACACCATTTACATTCATCAAGATCAGGCCAGTGGTGTGCACATCATGGAGTAGTGTGCAATGGGTCATTGGAGGGATATCAACTTGTGGAAATTTAGTTTACAACTGAACATCATCTGCGCCATCTTGCCTCTCCCCAGCGCGACGCACAGGAAAGCGCACGGCAGCCATTTTAGGCACCCTGGTCTCTCCCTGCTCATTTCCGATCACCAGCGCGTCCCCCTGGCGCTGCAAGCATTCCCCCGTGCGCCGGCCACCCCCGCTCTCTCATACACGGGCCATAAACCCTCTCCTTCTGCGCAACCCTGCCATGGAACCACATCCCACGCCTGACCGACATCCCATACATGGTCATGCATCTCTTTGATAACCCCCTTCCTCTGCGCCCCATTGTCCGAACCGATCCCAGGCCATCACCTAGCCCTGCGGATACAGTTTATTGCCCCTACTGTAAGGGAAACACCCACATCAAAGGGATTACAGTAGATCAAGGCCCCCCACCCCCTGAGACCCGACCGGTCGCACACACCCCCGGGAATTGGCGGAATGTCCAGCTGTGTGATAGCCATCTCCTACTGTGGGTGGGGTGGAGACTTCCACTATAGATATGTGTGGGAACGAGCTCGAAGTGGGGATTCTGAGGATGTTCTTTCATGTATCAAAACAATCTCAAGAATGTGCCATGTATGATAAACCTGCAATAAAGTCATAAACCTGTGTATAAGAGGCCAGGCCTCAGAGATGCAGTTAGAGCACCTCGTGACGATACCTCTCTGTCTGATCTGATGTGTTCCACTCCGACGGAATAAAACTTTGTTTCCTGCCTTCCAGTCTCCGGCGCCTGCCTCTTTATTGGTTTAGCATCGAATGGTATAAGAGGCGATTACCGCCGGGCAATACTTGAAAGGTTATCGACTACGACTGCCGCTACCATTTAACAATTGGCGTCCCAAGCGTGGGGCCCATCAGCGACACGTGGATCCAGTTGGAGAGGTCCCGACGACAGAGTGAACGACTGCAACGATCGGGAGAGCTCCTGCCCGATAGACCCTCGTCTGGCAGCCGATCATCCGAACTTCACTGGTTCCGAGCAGACCTCTCTCGAGTGATCTACGGTCCTGACTGGGAACCATCAGGAGTGCCGCGGCAAATACGGAGAGTAGAGGACGATCGGGCGCTGGAGGCGGAAGACGAGAAACTGTCCACGCGGTCCGGGTAAGGTCGTGAAACACGACAAATTGCGAAACGATTGATTGATTGATTGAAAAATACTAGTATTGCTTATTGATTGTTCTCTTTGAGATATTCGCTGTCTACAAACGGGGAGGAGTAGAAATACTCTCTCTCTCTCCCTTTGCAGATAGTGAAGGGTAGGTAACGCAGACTTTTGTCCCCATTGTAACCCGTCGTGCCTATCTTTATCTCCCCACTGATTGATTGTCCGAACATTGATTGTTTTGAAGGATAGTGCTCTTTGAGATATTCTCTGTTCGCAAATAACGTAGAATAGAAATATTCTGTCTAGTCTTTGCAAATAGTGAAGGGTAGGTAACGCAGACTTTTGTCCCCATTGTAACCCGTCGTGCCTATCTTTATCTCCCCATTGATTGATTGATTGTCCGAACACTAGTTGTTCGATATTGGTTCTTTGGAGGTATTCTCTGCTTACAAATAACGAGGAATAGAGATATTCTGTCTAGTCTTTGCAAGCAGTGAAAAGATAGGTAGTGCTGACTTTTGTCCCCGTTGTAACCCGTCATACCTATCCTCTCCCCACTGATTGGTAGTTGGTTCTGCCCGGACCGCTTATTAGAGGTGGACCATCCAGCTCCACTGGAAGGCACCCCTAATATGGACTAGTCGCCGTAGCTTATAGCAAGCTATGGCATAAATATACAAAGGGGGACCCCGAGAGTCAGTGGCCACTGGTGGGATCCTTTTTGACCCTACAAAACTAAAAGAAACACTAGGAAATAGCCCTTTGTGGGATAAATGAAACTAGGGGAAGGAGCCAAGCTCACGGTCAAGACGGCCACGAGGTAACTCGGCTCCGTCGCTCTCGCTGCCTAAACATGTCTGCCCTACCACCCACCCCGCCCAGTAAACACGACAAAATCCTGCACAACCGGAAGCCTGCTGACACCCACCATCGACGTCACCGAACCGGACTAGAATCACGCACAATTGGACTATGCCATTCTCCGATTACACAGTAACATCCTTGTGCTCGTTGCTAGATTGCAAATATGTACAACACCCCTACAAAGTAGTATGATTAAAACATTTTAATAACTTATAGGTATAACAACATTCCGACAGGGTGAACAAGTTAAAACACGTTTTAAACAACTATTTACATGACAGTCTGCTGCAACCTCCATCCCAAGGCATTTACGTCCGCGTGACACCGTCCTCGCCTCTCCTTTCTCGAAGTTGCAACATTGGCCTGTTTTGGGCGGTCCGTTTAGTCGGCTTTGGGCTATAAAAGCCATGCAAAAATCCATCGACATCAGTGGCGGACGATTGTGCGAATAGGCCGGAGGCTACCCGCAGCGCCGAGGCCCTGGCGGCGCCAAGGTGGAGTCCACCATGTTGTATTGGTCTTCCCATTCTCTGCTTCGACCGGCAGCGGAGGGTGCCCTGGCAGGGGGGAGGCGACGCGGACGGGCCTCCCCCGCCTCCCCAGGTGGAGGCTCGCCAGCAGAAGAGGGCACCCCAGCCATTTTACTCGCCGGCCAGCTGAGCTGCACCCTGCCGTTTCACTCGCCGGCCAGCTGAGTTGCACCCCGCCGTTTCTTTCGCCGGCCAGCTGAGTTGCACCCAGCCATTTCACTCGCCGTCCAGATGAGTAGGCGCCCCTGCACTCACCGACCGGCTGCGGCAAGACAGCCATTCAAGTCTTGCCTGCCGGGTAGCCACTCAGGCGCGGATCCACTAAGATTGCCATTGGCGTTTCACTCGAGAAATGGTCCCCCGCAGCCGAGGGATCGAGGGACCCACCCCGGTGGCTGTAACGAAGAGCTGCTGCTGCTGCTGCCTCTGGACTCTGGTGGCCGGTTCTTTGAATCCAGGCCTGGCACACCGAAAGACGGCCCTGGACTTGGAAGCTTGTCTACTCGGGCGTGGGCCCCCACCCTTGAAAAACACCCTCTCAGCTTTTGTAGATTCTGCGGGAGTCATTGACACTCGACTCCCGTGGACCTCCGGTGGGGGCAATCGCCGCTATTTGCTTGATTATTCCACATTAACTTGTCCTTGCCCCGGGCGGCAGCCATCTTGCCTCCGTTTTGGTGCCGTAAAAGAAAGACCGATTCAGGGCGACGGCGGAAGAACCCGCCTGCTGTCCCGCCCCAAGGACGGACCACGGCAGCGCTACAAGACCGCGGTGACGTCATGCTGACGCAAGCTGATGCTGACGAAAAGTTCTCGAACTACCGAAGGGGATTCTGGTCCGGCAGCTAGTTAGTGGAAAGACTTAGACTGTGCACTGGACCCACCCGACCTCGCACCAAAATGGCGCCGAGACGCCTCTCACACCCTGGCCGGCCTGAACGGTTGTAGGCCCGTATTTGTATACTGACATTGTTTTAAATAAAGGGCTTCTTAAAGGAATTACGGAATCAGTGTCATGACAAATCATCTAGGTTGGTAAAGGTTTTTTTTTTAATAAATGATTGTTACTCCCAAGCAATAGAAAACAGATAATGCAGACCCCATTTGCCTGAATCTTTTTGATTAACGGAATTTGTACCCGTCACACCTGTCTTTTTCCAAGAGTTGTCAGAAAATGGTCGACTATAGCTCAAGGTATATGCCGAATGCAAGGTATGGTATCTTGCACCATAATATACGACCGATTGAGAAATACATGTACGACCAGGGAACCCGAATTTAGGAGATGAATGAAATAGAGCATCTTTGTTTCGGAAGAAAAGAATAATAGGTCTGTGGTATTACCCACTCCTGCGGCTAGCCTGGTACGTGGTAAGTAGAACTTTTTCGTGTCTACGCGCGCTAATGTACTTTGAATACTGCATACCCCCCCCCTCTTTTCCCCTCTCTATAGGTCACGACGAAGTTCCGACTGAAGAATGGAGTGGACATGGACCGCACCGTGTTCAATATAGGGAAAAACATAGACAAACGTTGTGGGATAGTGCGCAAAGTGCAGACCACCATTGGGAACATGAAAAACTGTATGGTATGATTGTGCGTGTGTGCTACGATTATACGGTATGAATGTGTATGCATTTCATGCTTGGGTCGCTTGAAGAGAGCGTCATCGTATGATTGAAGTGCTTGTCTATCAATCAAAGGGAGGGGAGTAAAAGGTCCAACACCCCCCCCCAAGATAAACTACAAAAATACTGAAAATACGCAGCATGCATAGGAAAGAGGATAGAAAAGGAGAGGTCCCCATACTCAACGTAGCCCTGTATCTCCGTCTCAAGCTTCTGCGCTTGATGTATGTACTGTCACGCCCTATCCGGTATTTGTGTGAACGTGATCACCGAATTTATGTCTTTCCCCCGCTTGTGTTTTCTTACATAGAACTGACCCATGCTACTCCAATGTTGTGTGTGCACCAAGTAGCCTATTATCGTACACATGTCACTCTTTCTCTCTCGTTTTGTGTCATACGTATGCCAAATAGCCTACTTGATGCGCACGTCTCTCTCTCTCTCTCTCTCTCTCTCACTCACTCTCTCTCTCTCTCTCTCTTTCTCTCTCTCTCTCTCTCTCTCTCTCTCTCTCTCTCTCTCTCTCTCTTACTCTCTCTCCCTCCCTCGCTGAAGGCTTTCTTGCCCTCTTTCTCTTTTTTTTGAACAAATTAACGACACATGCCTCCTCAGTATGTGTATAATTGGCCTCGAACACGGCGGTGTTCGAACAAATTGACAGAAACAAAAACGACCGTACTTTACCACGTTACTACCTCTCCTTTCTGCGAAATGTTGAATTTAATTGGCTGAGAAGGAAAGGACAGGTAAGACGACTGATGTCTCCCAATCTGGCCCTCATCACGGGGACTATATGTCAGTGGTTTTCGTTTTTAGAGCTCTAACGACACCACCTCCACCGCCCAGAACTGCCCCCGCCCAATTGTTCCGAACTAGAATGTCCAAGCACCCGTCCTCCCAGAATCACCCCAGCTCTGTACTAGCCGTCCCAGAGTATTTCGAGCAAAACAACTGATGACTTTGTTCTCTAAAAGTACATTACCTAAGCTGATGGGGGTTACCTATTGTCTCCAGCAAGAAAAATGTTTAGCTTATGTCCCTCCCCGAAATAGATATCTGTGAACCCATGACAGTAGCACCTCGCACTTTTTTTCATAAACTTAGCAGTCCTCGGAGGAAAATTTGTATTAACAGAACTTGTGTTAAGATGAACGAGTCTCTACTGGAGAAGCCGGTTCGAATTTTTGATAGACCAGAAAGTTGACAGATGTCAGGCTTCCTGCAACGATTATAGGGCACAGGAATCGACACCTAGCGGGCCAGACGATGGACAGGAACACCCACAGAAACCTGCACCACAGCAATGATTAATAAATTGGTAACACACACTGACATAAGAGTTAATAGACATCAATCATACAGCAACCGATAAAAGCATTTCCCCAACTACTCGGTGGTTGGGAGAGAGGATGAAGTGTGTAAATGTCTTCCCTGCCAACTCTCTAAGATTTTGTTTCTTGTACTCATTCAAAGATAACCTGCGGCCATCGGAAGAGAGGGATCGGACGTGACGCACAGCCTGGCTGCGGACCATGGAACATCTATGGCATCGACCAAGGGGGAAGCAACGAAGCAAAAAGGGCGTGAGACGAGGCACCATTATCAGTATGATAAGCGATAGAACGAAGGGCTATCTCGAGGCCCCCTGCTCGCTGACCAACGTGCCTGAAGTCCTAACCCGTCGGGCCCGATTGATGGGCCCAGTGCTGAAAGATTCTGCTCTCCTTGGTCCGCTTTTTGATCCGATCCCACTCCACCCCCTCTTCCCTCGGCATCCCAAAGCACGCCACACCCCTTCTCTCTCTCTCTTTTATATGGATTTTGAATTTGACTTAACAACAGAAGAACAAAAAGCGGGTACCCCGTCTCAAAGTACCTATGATAAAATGTGTTAGGGAACAGGACTGTGATCCGAGAACAACGAATGGTCACACCCTGCTACGTGAAAACTTGGAATTGAGCTGGACCTTAGCTCCACCGCCGGTGCTCAACAGTGCCAACAAAAGAAGAGGAACAATAAGAGCTTACCAGTGATGGCTCGTTATAATAGGACACTGGAAAGAAGAACTCCCTTCCCTGACTGTAACTCATGTTAAGTTGAATTCCTCTCCCAACCGCTTTTATATTGACTATCTTCCAATCGAGTTTTCATGATATTGCATCAGTCACTTCCAACTGTACACTGATAAGTTAAGAAACTCTAACTTTGTATAATGACATTTGTATAACATCAACCGTACACATGACTATGCCGTTTAGCTAGATCCACGCGAACTCTAGACCTTAAGTAAATGGGCGTAATTATCCCTTGTTTTACCGAACCTTTTTCAAGTATCGAGTGTGTGTTCCAATGAAATTCTGTATACGCTACGCCATCAACTGTCACGCCAACTACATGTAACTATGTACAATTGTGTCAGATTACTCCTGCCTGTCCTAAAGACTCTGTACTTTTAAGGAATGCATGAAAAACATTTACGGTGTTATGGCTAAAAGGTTAACGAAGGTGAATGTCGGCCAGGCAAGCTGGCGAGATATGTTAAAAGGGAGGACTGTGGAAATGTAGTTTACAACTGAACATCATCTGCGCCATCTTGCCTCTCCCCAGCGCGACGCACAGGAAAGCGCACGGCAGCCATTTTAGGCACCCTGGTCTCTCCCTGCTCATTGCCGATCACCAGCGCGTCCCCCAGGCGCTGCAAGCATTCCCCCGCGCGCCGGCCACCCCCGCTCTCTCATACACGGGCCATAAACCCTCTCCTTCTGCGCGACCCTGCCATGGAACCACATCCCACGCCTGACCGACATCCCATACATGGTCATGCATCTCTTTGATAACCCCCTTCCTCTGCGCCCCATTGTCCGAACCGATCCCAGGCCATCACCTAGCCCTGCGGATACAGTTTATTGCCCCTACTGTAAGGGAAACACCCCACATCAAAGGGATTACAGTAGATCAAGGCCCCCCACCCCCTGAGGCCCGACCGGTCGCACACACCCCCGGGAATTGGCGGAATGTCCAGCTGTGTGATAGCCATCTCCTACTGTGGGTGGGGTGGGGACTTCCACTATAGATATGTGTGGGAACGAGCTCGAAGTGGGGATTCCGAGGATGTTCTTTCATGTATCAAAACAATCTCAAGAATGTGCCATGTATGATAAACCTGCAATAAAGTCATAAACCTGTGTATAAGAGGCCAGGCCTCAGAGATGCAGTTAGAGCACCTCGTGACGATACCTCGCTGTCTGATCTGATGTGTTCCAATCCGACGGAATAAAACTTTGTTTCCTGCCTTCCAGTCTCCGGCGCCTGCCTCTTTATTGGTTTAGCATCGAATGGTATAAGAGGCGATTACCGCCGGGCAATACTTGAAAGGTTATCGACTACGACTGCCGCTACCATTTAACAAACTCAGCAAAGAGGAGTGTGGAGGATGTATCTCACTAGGGAAAAGATTTGAGATTACTAGAGTAGACACAAAGGGTGAAGGGGATGACAGTCAGGTATTAATGTGAGGGAGTGTACGGAACTCTAAACCTGGGGCCCTAGACTCGTTTCAGTGCTAAGCTGCACTGGGTCACCTCTACCCATCCACGCCTGCAAATGTGTTCCACAGGGTGATGCATACGTATTAGAAGGGGCGAGTTCCGCTCATGGACATCTCCCTTTGCCCACAACCAGTTCAGGGACCCCAATATTTATACAGTGTTTAAATAATGTATCCAAATTATATGCAAAGGTAGAGTAGGATAGTGAGTGGTTTAAGTTTACTTTCTTACTTGCCGAACTCGCCGTGGGGCTTCTCCCCGGCTTGAAAGTGCATAGCCTCTGACATGTACCATATATGTATTTTCCAGGTAAGGGGTCTCCCACAAGGGGAGGTGATGCGAGAAATATGGGTGTAACAGGGAGGAGTGACTAGGTAGTATGGTGAGGGGACAGAGGGAATACAGTGTAGCAGTGCGGCCAGGCTGTGATAGCGCAGGTGCCACAGGGAGGACAAAAGAGAAGTAGCCCAAGTAATTCAGGCCAGCAACCATGAAAGATGGAGTGGAAAAGAAGGGGGTAAACAGACTCCCACAAAACAAGTGATATGTACTTGTTTCACCGAATCCTTGCTTTAGAGGGGATCTGGACTTGTCCCTTTCTTTGTGTAACACTTCCACCACTTGATGCATTCCTTTCCTCGCCGGTCGGATTCTCTCCTCTGCCCTTTCCCAGCCGCTGACTTCTGTGCTGGTACCCAGGAGGTTTCCATGGGGAGGAGGGAGTAAAAGCCCAGTTTAAAATGGAGAGCAGCACAGCCTCAAATGGCACCTGCTGCACCCTCTATAAAATTAATAACATCTCATATAAAGATTTCCCTGGGGTACAGCAATGGAGGCGCAGGCTAAGGGGGTGAGTGAAGGGGAAACAATGGGAGAGTGGGCATTTGGGAGTGAAGAAGCAAAACAAGAGAGAGAAAGAGATTGAAAAAAAACTTGCACTCAAAGGAGTGCATACTGAAAAAGAAAAAGGTAGTTCCCAAAATGAGAGCAGTGGAAGGATACAAGCCATTCTTCAGAAGGATGCCAATGAGGCTATGTTCCAGAGAAAGGACAAATACAGGAAGTTGAAGGCATGCCATCAAAGCTCACTGTAAGTTTTTGGGATGGTCCCGAAGATGTCCTTCGGCTGTCTGCAGATGAGAACATGTTGTTACGATGTATTTATAAGACATGCCAGGTAACGCCATGTTATCACCTGTACCGTTAGTTGGTACATTCCGAACCACCCCCACAGTTTATGGTTTGTTCCAAGTCCCTGAAGGGGACATTAGAATGTTGGTGACTGAGAGATGTATTGATGGAGAGAGGAGCGAGGAATAAAGGACTTAACACTCACCTCGTAGTGTGGTACTTCTTTATATCACTGGCGACGATCTGTGTGAGGGGACAGATGTGCCTTGCTCCTCCCCTTCTGTGTGTACTCCATCAGCTGTTCCTGTGAGCATTTCTGGACATCGAATCCTGTGACTAAAGGACTGGTTGATGATCCTGCGCAGTGACCTGTGGCCCTTGTCTATGAACAGTAATACTAAACAAACTTGGTTCGCGGCGCCTAGCGTGAAGTACTTATTCACGAGCGACGATTATTGGTCCTGCCGTGTGCCTGCCACGAGGAGCTGGTCGAGGTGATTTCATCTTCTGTGGGGCCGTGTTGCTGTATCGTTGTATCGCTGAAGCGGCCGGAGTGACCTCATCCCTGCTGCGGAGCGTGTCGTCGTCCTGAGAGGCAGATTCCTATCAGGAACTTCGAGGTGGTCGTTGGTGACTGGTGAGAGTCCTGCTGGGCACACTGTGGTCAGTTCCAGTCACCCAGAGACGCGCTGACTCTCCTTGCTGTGGCGCACCATGCTCTGTTCCAGTCAGCCAGAGATGCGCTGACTCTTCTTGCCGGGGAACTGAGGGAGCGAGTCTGTCTACGCACCAGCAACTGCGAGACACTAGTCTCCGCCTGACCCGGTTGCCTGGTTACTTCAGGAAGCTTTCCGGGATGCCGACGTGCAGCCCTGGGTGCCGGTAAGGTGAACTTCGGAGACACGCACTCCTTGGCGTGTCTCAGTAACTTTTCGGTGACACGCACACCATTAACTACGAGAAAGATTAGCGCCACCATATAATTTCAGTGAGTAGTGTTGTGCGGAGACACGCACTCCATTGCGTGTCGAGGCAGCCTTTCGGTGACACGCACACCAGTGCAGCGGCAAGGGATATTTATTCTAATGACTATATATTCACCAAGTTAGCGCAAGTTACGTCCAGGGCTAATCTTCACACTATCTGGAGGGTATTCTGCAGAGACACGCACTCCATTGCGTGTCGAGGCAGTGTCAGTAACACGCACACAAGTAGAGGAAGGCAGTTTTAAACCCAGCCAGTCAGTCTAAAGCAGTTTAGAACTACGAATCGCGCATAGCGTGCATTATACCTCTATAATCTTTGTCATGCAAAAGTGACGAGTATTGACAACGCACTGACACTGCCGCCATCAGCTAGGAAATGCGTACAACCTATTGAACCTGTTGGGGATGTTCCAATGTACTCTAGCTGCAATGTGATGCACAATATGTTTCATGTAAATTGAATTTGGGTTCGTTGCGTATAATATTAGGCTTGCACATATGTAATCTTGAGGGTTCCTCGGGGTGTTGTTTACTAGTCACTTGCCCAACGATAGCCCATGTAACCTTACATTTGCGCAACATCAGTGTCTTTTCACAGTATTAGGTGTCTTCACGAATTTCCCCACAATGGCGGCGGCCAGCATGCTACAACCAACCCCATTCTTGAACGAAATGGGGGAACCAACCATTCCGTGGGAAGATTGGGAGAAAGTGTTTGAATCTTATCTAGTGGCAATAGGAGGGGAAAAGTTCAGTGCTTTCAGGAAACAGCACATATTGCTACACAACTTGGGTTCAAGTGGAAGGAAAATGCAACAAGAAGGGGCATCTTGCAAGAGTATGTGGGTGCTTTCCTAAGAAAGTGGGGACGAGCCAAGCCACCTCAACGCCAACGCAGGTCAAGAAAATTGTGTTACAGGTTAATGAGGAGAACACTCAAGTGCACCAGGGGTACCCGGTATGTGAGGTGTCTGTCGATGGGAAGAATGTTAAAATGTTTGCTGATTCATGCTCGCCATTCACCCTGGTGAACTTCGCGGATTTCCGAGCGGTGTTAGGAAAAATGCAAGACAAGCTGGATGAAGCGGATATTGCTCCTAGTGGCTATAATAGGGATCCTATACCTATGAGAGGAATGTTTAAAGCGCTGATTTCTTTTAAAGGCCGTCGCACAGTAGGAAAAATTTATGTGGTGGAGAATGGGTCAAACCTACTGGGATGGCAACATCAAAGAGAACTAGGAATCAAATTAGACCCGAACAATCCGGAACAAGTTCTGGTGGTAAATCCTTCAGGTCAGGGGGAAAACGTTCCAAATGAGTTTCCGGAAGTATTTTCAGAGACTTTAGGATTACTCAAGAACTTCCAACACAAAATTCAATTGAAACGGAACGCCACACCAGTGGTTCACAAGACCAGACCAATTCCACATCTGATGTGGGAACCACTGAAGAAGGAGCTAGACAGGCTACAGAAACTTAACATCATCCAGCCGGCGGCTGGTTCTGAATGGGTTGCACCGATTGTCATTGCCAAGAAGGGTCATAGTCAGGACATTCGTGTGTGCATTGACCTATGAGATCTGAATAACAACGTATTAGTGGAAAGACACCCCTTACCCCGCATCCACGAGATGCTGAGCACCATGGGTGAGGCTACATGCTTTAGTGTTCTGGATCTCTCCATGGCATACCATCAAGTGGAGTTGCATCCAGACTCCATGAAGCTCACGGCTTTCACCACACCCATGGGCACCTTCATGTTCTGTCGCATGCCATTCGGGTTGGCCTCTGCGGCAGGGGTCCTTCAAAAGATCATGCAGCATGTGGGTTCACAACAAACGGTTGCAGAATTTAACGCTCTCAAATCCATGTTGTCTATACAGTTTGAAACCGAAATGGACACAAACTCTTTACGTTTGGAATTGGATATTGACGAGGATCTGAATATAAATAGTGGTTTAAAGGAAAGATCCAAGTTCATACCAACAGGCACACACCCTAATATTGATATCTTTTGGGAAAAGGTCAGCCAGGATCTATATAGGCTCCAGGCTACGCACTTTAGAAACCATGACACGATACACAATCTTACCATAGCCGAAAATCGCGCATTAAGGGAGTTAAGATCCAATTCTGCACTAGTCATTCGCGAAGCAGACAAAGGAGGAAACGTGGTGGTTATGAATACAATGGACTATATAGGGGAGATTGAAAGGTAATTAGCTGATACAACCTGCTATACGAAGCTGACTCATAACCCGATGAAATCATTATGTAAATACATCAATGGCAAATTAGTTGAATGGCGGGAGACTGGGCTACTTGATGGCAAGGAATATGAATACCTTGCTGTCGGGGAACCCACCTTCCCGTGTATTTACATTCTGCCCAAAGTTCATAAGGGAGCCCCCTTCCCACCTGGTCGACCAATAATTTCCGGTATTAATTCCCCCACAGAGAGATTATCGGAATATGTGGATGGCTTTCTACAGCCATTGGTACAAAACCTACCTGCTTATGTGAGGGACAGTAAGGACATCTTATCCAAACTTGAGGGCTTAGAATGGACGGATACCCTAGTGTTCACCACCCTTGACGTGTCCAGCCTCTATACCAGTATCAAAAAGGAATTTGGCTTCAGGGCCTTGGAATTCTTTTTGGGACAAAGGTCGGCTGTCCATCTGTCCCATAATGAGATGCTAATGGAGATGACGGACATCATCCTGTCCAAAAACTACTTTCTCCACGACAACGAATGGTTCCAGCAGACACAGGGTACGGCCATGGGTTCCAGGTTTGCGCCCGCTTATGCCGGCCTTTTTATGGGCTGGTTTGAGCGGGTGCACGCCTGGGGCCGACATGCCTCCACATGGATGGAATATGAACTTTTCTGGGGCAGGTACATTGATGATGTTATCATCATCTGGAATGGACCTGTCCCTGAACTGATGAGTTATTTTCATTTTCTCAATGACAATCCATACAATATAAGATTTACGATAAACTGGAGAGTAAGGAGAGGATTGACTTCCTGGACATCCAGTTTTTTGTACATAATAACTCAGTACAGAGTACAGTCCACCGCAAGAGCACCGCCTGCAATAGTGTATTACGCTATGACAGTGCTCACCCCCGACACGTTGTTAACAACATCCCCTTTGGGGAAATGATAAGAATGAGGAGGATTTGTAGCACTCAGGAGGGATTTATCCAAAATGTGACGGAAACCAAAAAGAGATTCATTAATAGAGGTTACCCTGTGCCACTTATGAATAAGATCGAAAAGAGGGCCCTGAAGGTGAAAAGAGAAAGCACCCTAGAGAAAAATACATCACGAATAGGATACAAGAAGCAATCCACCACTGCCCTTGTTACCACCTACAATAGAGACAGTGGTCGGATTTATAATATCCTTAGAAAACACTGGAGATTGCTCTGTGAAATACCGGGCTTAAAGGACGAAATTCCTAGGACACCCAGGGTCACCTACAGACGAGGTCACAATTTGAGGAATCTATTATGCCCTAGTTTTGTAACGTCCCCCAAAACTCCCAATTGGCTGACAGGGGGTCAAGGGGGTTTCTTCACATGCATGAAATGCAATGTGTGTAAAATGGGAATAAATAGGACACGAACGTTTCAATACAATACTGACAAAACACACAAGATCAAACATACCATTACGTGCAAATCCAATTTTGTAACATACGTATTGGGCTGTCCGTGTGACATCATCTATGTAGGCAGTACTAAAAGGGAACTTAAAGTCAGGATACAGGAACGCCTGAGAGCGGCAGTGAAGGGTGACTCTAAGTATCCCCTTACCACACACATTCAGGACAAAGGGCACAAGCCCAATGAATTGTGGTTCTTCGGGATAGACCATATACCACCATCCCCTAGAGGAGGAAATAGAGAGCTGGAATTAAGACGAAATGAGGCAGGTTGGATATGTAGACTTCGATGTGTGGAAATGGGGCATAACACTGAATCTGAAATGCATTACTTTCTCTAGAATAGACTTTATGAAAGACTGATTCAGGTTTATTGTATGTTACCATGTATGTTATCATATGAATCTTCTGTATCATTTCACCATCACTGCTTACTAACCTCATTTTCCTTGACTGCTACCTTGGTAATGCTAATGTCTTTGTTATTATGTACAATCTTGTTGGATCCATGGGTCCTTGTGTATGAATTTGTAGCGGAGCACCCTGATAATTGCTACGCCTCCTGTATCCATTTACCAGCACTACCTACTACTACTTTGGTAATGCTAATGTTTTGTCATTTATTTACAACTTTGTTGGACCTTTTGTCCTCTGTGTATGAATTTGTAACAGAGCAACCTGTTATTCACTACAGCTATTATTTATTAATCTCTCGCTAATGTCCATTACATTAACCATGTTGTCTCTTCTTGGTGCGTCAGGCTATGTTACTGGACTCGTTGAATCCTAATGGGTGATCGGTAACATAGTAACTTATCACTAATGATAGTTATAATCCTGTTTGATCCTCATAAACAAAAATGTATAACATCGGTTCTTTCACACAATTTGTTAGATGCTTACACTCCAATGCGACCCCTCACGACACTCCATACATGAGTTGACACTCTGGAATACGTCCTGTATGCACATCGGTTTTCCTGATCTGAGATATATGATTGGTACTTTTGAGCAAATACGGTGTACTTTACCTTTCTAATATGGCCGCCAGTTTTGATTCTTGCTGTTATAGGATGCCCGTGCCCTGAATAAGCTTAAAATGTTATCGATCTTAAATCCGTTGGGCATTTTATCCCTATGTACACTCCTTTCCCTGTTTTCTGAGACACACGATCAGCTCCATTGAGCTAATACGGCGCACTTTACTTTCCCAACATGGCAGCCGGCCTTGACGTTCGCCGACATACGAGGCCCGTGCCATGAAAAAGCCCAAACTACATGTTACTGATTTAATTCCGTTTGGTTTTTTATCCTTGGTTTTTTGAATTATCACACATATCGGATTTAAGATAATAGGTTGCAAATTTGTCTACCCATAAAGCTGATACTTTCAAGTATGCCTATTCCAACATGGCCGCGGGGTCGCTTGCCTTCTGATTTATCACGGAGTTGTGACTTGTTTGTGCCAAAACACCACTAATGGGCTGTCACCTGCTTAGATATACAGTGCATACATTGCTCTTCGATCGCTGATCGCTGGTGTTCACTAGTTATAAAATATCCAATCGTATGCTTTATTTCGCATGAGATTAATCCATACGTTTTACCCTTCTAACATGGCAACTGAGTTTACCCTCAGCTTCTTACCGACTGTGCTGTGATGTGAATCCCCGGCAGCGAGGCACGGGACTCAGGTGTTTTGAGTTCACACAGGGTCAAACACTATTTAAACACGCGAGCACGAGTCCTGCTTGTTACAGACCGCTAACGGATTGGGTCCCGTCCAGGATTTTGAACATGCGGAATCGGGTAGGTTTTGTAAGAACTTTGGATTGTGTCTCATTCCCTGGTTTTGAGCTGACCTAACTTGCCTTTTCTACTTTAACAAATTTAAATCTCTATTGAGCTAATACTCAAGGGCTGGTGGTATTTTAGTAACATGTCTTTATGTCAAAACAACATCACCCAGAATCTCTATGTTAGCACTAGGACCTACTTATAAACATAACCTTAAATCTTAAAACATTATGGATGGTGATATTGGGACCATTCCATTTTATACTGTTAGTTTGGTTGTAACTAGGTTGATCAGATACCTCATTTGATTTATTAGGTTATTCTTTTTAGTTTACAAATATGGGTTTACCAACATATAAACGAATGAGTGAGTGTGTCTAAATAACTTAACACACTTTGATTCCTTTTGAATTATTAGACTGTTGTGTTCTTAATTTTAGGCATTTTAAAGACTTTGACTCTTATCCTTATCATTGGATATACTTCTGACCCGGTGCTATATTGAAAAAGACGGGACCAGCGATTGCCATTTGTCTGACATAGACCTGTATCCTAATCGACATATTCTCTATTTTATGAATGTAAGTACACATACCCCCAGGGGGAGCTCCCCCTTTCTTTCTCCTTTTTATATAAAAAACGTCTTCTTGGGGGTATATATGGAATACTTGCTTAGGACTAACACGCTTACTAATGCGTACTATGAAACCATTTTATACGCCTTTTTTTACGCTTATCTCCTTGTTAAACTTCTTCCGGTCAGGACTAAGGTTGTCACAACAAATAACGTATTTATGTTAAATTGATATTTACAATCATTAGGAAATTCCTCTGCTTAATGCCCTCTCACTTTGACTTCTTCTAGTGACGTTGAATGATGTTCTAGAAATTTCAAGAAAACAAACACACACAGATTGACTGTTTCTTACGGTGGGTACACCCTTGGGTCTCTTCTTTCTCTTGTTGCTTTCCTTTTAAAACTTTATTGAGTCAGTTGAGAACAAACTCATAATTTTTTCTGACCAAATTAATTACGGTCAATGCAAATTTGGCTGAGGAATGAGACTTGGGTTAAGAAACCAATTGTACTCCATAAACATACACTCTTAAACTGTTACTTAACCAGAAACATGTTAATATGTTGATAGGTTGTTTTTATCTGAAAAATGACGAACATGAATTTACAATAACGGTTAATTCACCTACAATCCTGTTTTTAGCTTGTTTATGTCTTCTGTGTATTGTTAAAAGTAACGTTTTTTTCTTTTTGTAACACGCTTTTGAATTTGTCTTGTGTCAAAGATTATGTTTGTTGGATTTGTATATATTGGATGTGGTTATTCGTGGCGTTTATATATTGTTTTATATATACATTTTGCAGCCCTGAAGAAGTCCCAAGTTGGACGAAACGCGTCGGCTGCTTTGGCTGTTCTTAAATGTCACTTTAACAAATGAATAATAAAGAAGAACTTTTGAAAAAGAAAACATATCATGTACATGGACTAATTTGATATTATTTACATTTGTGGAAGTGGTGCGCCTTTTGCTGTTTATGTCTCATTTTGCCCCAGTATCTGGGGAGGTATTGTGTCAGCGGGTACTACTCAAGAGCGCACACACAGGGTGAATTTGAATTTGTCACCAATTAATTTAATGGGTTAATTGATAATCCGGTGCTGTCCTAGAGGGATACCGCTGACTCTGTTCCTTCTGTCTCATATTGCTACACAACTTGGGTTCAAGTGGAAGGAAAATCTTTGAGTCACTACCGGAACCTGAGGTAGAAGAGGAGGATGAAGATGCTTATGAAACGACGTTGTCTAAATTGCAAAGTCACTTTGGGGACAAAATTAATATAGTCTTGGAAAGACACAAATTCTTCAGTCGGACGCAGGGCAAGCAAGAAAATGTTTCCACCTACATTGCAGTTCTCAGAGGTTTGAGCAGACTTTGTGCGTTCAATGATCTCAATGACTCACTGATCAGAGATCAATTAGTACGCTGTACAAACAACAAAGTAATACAAAGCAAGTTATTGGAGAAACAACCGGATCTTTTAGAAGCAGTTAAAATTGCGAAATCCATTGAACACACGGCAGTCTGTATGAAGGAAATAAATTCAACGGAGAATAACGAGAGAGTATCAGAAATAGCCAATCTGGAGGAGGAATCTGAGGTGTACAAGGTCAAAAATGTACCGCTAAAGAGAAATGACAATTGGCGAAGCCAGGCAGTGGACGCGGAGAGTGGGAAATTGAAATGCTATCGTTGCGGCAGCAGCAATCACTTGGCAAATGATCTCAACTGTCAAGCCAGACATGCTTGGTGTAGGAAATGCAACAAGAAGGGGCATCTTGCAAGAGTATGTGGGTGCTTTCCTAAGAAAGTGGGGACGAGCCAAGCCACCTCAACGCCAACGCAGGTCAAGAAAATTGTGTTACAGGTTAAAGAGGAGAACACTCAAGTGCACCAGGGGTACCCGGTATGTGAGGTGTCTGTCGATGGGAAGAATGTTAAAATGTTTGCTGATTCATGCTCGCCATTCACCCTGGTGAACTTCGCGGATTTCCGAGCGGTGTTAGGAAAAATGCAAGACAAGCTGGATGAAGCGGATATTGCTCCTAGTGGCTATAATAGGGATCCTATACCTATGAGAGGAATGTTTAAAGCGCTGATTTCTTTTAAAGGCCGTCGCACAGTAGGAAAAATTTATGTGGTGGAGAATGGGTCAAACCTACTGGGATGGCAACATCAAAGAGAACTAGGAATCAAATTAGACCCGAACAATCCGGAACAAGTTCTGGTGGTAAATCCTTCAGGTCAGGGGGAAAACATTCCAAATGAGTTTCCGGAAGTATTTTCAGAGACTTTAGGATTACTCAAGAACTTCCAACACAAAATTCAATTGAAACGGAACGCCACACCAGTGGTTCACAAGACCAGACCAATTCCACATCTGATGTGGGAACCACTGAAGAAGGAGCTAGACAGGCTACAGAAACTTAACATCATCCAGCCGGCGGCTGGTTCTGAATGGGTTGCACCGATTGTCATTGCTAAGAAGGGTCATAGTCAGGACATTCGTGTGTGCATTGACCTATGAGATCTGAATAACAACGTATTAGTGGAAAGACACCCCTTACCCCGCATCCACGAGATGCTGAGCACCATGGGTGAGGCTACATGCTTTAGTGTTCTGGATCTCTCCATGGCATACCATCAAGTGGAGTTGCATCCAGACTCCATGAAGCTCACGGCTTTCACCACACCCATGGGCACCTTCATGTTCTGTCGCATGCCATTCGGGTTGGCCTCTGCGGCAGGGGTCCTTCAAAAGATCATGCAGCATATTTTAAAAGGGGTGCCGAAAACGCTTTGTTTCCAAGACGATGTCCTAGTGTACGGGGCCAGTGTGGAAGAGCATGACAATATCTTGAGACAAGTCCTGTTCAGGTTCAGAGATGCAGGACTTACACTGAAGAGGGAGAAATGTCAATTTGGCGTGGAGTCGGTGGAATACTTGGGACATTGCATTTCTAAGGATGGGTTCAAACCTAAACATTGCCTAGTGGAGGCAGTAAGAGATGCACCTGCGCCTACGAACAAAGAGGAACTTAAATCATTTTTAGGGTTGGCCGAGTACATGGCAAAATATGTGAACCACTTTGCGGATATAACTGCCAACCTGAGGGATCTCACGAAAAACAACACGCAATTCAAATGGGCAGAGGAACATGAAACGTCATTCCAAAGAGTGAAGAAGGGCATACTATCAGCTCAGTTTTTGTGTAACTTTGAACACAACCGTAGAACATTTCTTACAACGGACGCTAGTGAGAAAGGACTAGGAGCAACGCTCAAACAAATTATAGAGGGAAAGGAGAGAATCGTTGCATTTGCTTCAAGGTCCCTCACTAAGGTTGAAAAGAACTATTCGGTGGTGGAAAGGGAAGCATTGGCTTGTTTTTGGGGAGTGAAACACTTCAAGTTTTTTCTGTGGGGCATTCAATTTGGGTTATGCACCGATCACAAGCCCCTGGTTTTCATGTTCAACCCGAAGAATTGCTGGGTGGCTGCTGGGTTTAGAGGGTTTCTGTTTCACGATTAGGTATGTCCCGGGGGTCCAAAATTCGGCAGCTGACTTCTTATTGAGAAGTCCTATTGACAAGGAGGAGCAGTTTGAGACTCTTGAGTACCCGGTCTTACAGCTCAGTTTAGACACTATCACCACACAGGAATGGATAGAGTGCATGAGCGCAGACACCAACATGACACAGATCATTGACCTCACAATAAAGGGCTGGCCCAATTCCTCCGACCAGGTGAAGGTAGAGTTGAAACCATTCTGGGAGGTACGTATGGAGCTAAGCGTGGACCATGGTATCCTGTTCAGAAACGACAAAATAATTCCACCAGAAACCATGAGGGACAGAATAATTGACCTAGTACATGAGGGCCACTTGGGCAGGAGCTTAACGAAGGCAAGGTTGAGGGAAAGATATTGGTTCCCCAAGATGGACTCACTAGTGGAGGCTAAAGTTAAAAATTGTATCACATGTTCTAACAGTGACAAGACTAGAACGACCAAGAAGCCACCCTTGTCCCCCGTATCTGTACCGGACAAACCATGGGAGAAGGTTGCGTTAGACATCATTGGTCCCCTCAACTTCAAAGGGGTGGGCAAACAATTTGCATTGGTGCTGGTCGACTTCCACTCCCACTGGACGTTGGTCAAAAAGGTCCATCAGATAACGACCATATCGGTAATTCAGTTTCTGAAGGACACATTTGCACAAGAAGGCATACCGTCCTCAATGATAACGGATAACGGGGTCCAATTCACGTCCCATGCCATGACAGACTTTTTGTGTAAACTTAACATACCACACTTGAGAATAGCCCTATACTGTCCCAGGGCAAATGGTTTGGTGGAAAGGATGAAACGCATGGTTAAAGGGTGCATACAACTGGCGGTGGTTAACAGAATACCCACTGAACAAGCGTTACAGGAAATGTTGTGGGCGTATCACACCACTCCTAATTCGGTCATGGGAGTCTCTCCTTTTTCAGCTCTGAGAGGGAGGAAACCAGGTACCAAATTCTTCCCGTATTGGCTAGGAGGGGGGTCCCATGTCACAAGGGACAAGCACGCTTTCAGGGACAAAATCGATGCACATCAAAGTAGATACAAAACAAAATATGACACCAAACATGGGACCAAGACTCCATTGTGGAAAGTGGGGGACTGGGTATGTGTTAGGATGCCGAGGAGGTGCGAGGGGGAAACCAAGTTTTCAGAACCTATGCGCATCAAGGTTGTAAGTAACAACACAGCCATATTAGAGAATGACCAAATGTGGAGCATGGACAGGTTGGTAAAAACGCAAAGCACACACAATCAACCTGATGACCAAGCAGAGGTGCCACATAACCTTGACATCGAGGGGTTACCTGTCACACGAAGAACATGCAGGGCTCCAGGGTGGCACAAAAATTTTATTGGGTATAAATAGAATCTCTAGCCAGTTATGTTAGTTATTTTTCATTTGCATTAAGGGGGAAGATGTGTTATGATGTATTTATAAGACATGCCAGGTAACGCCATGTTATCACCTGTACCGTTAGTTGGTACATTCCGAACCACCCCCACAGTTTATGGTTTGTTCCAAGTCCCTGAAGGGGACATTAGAATGTTGGTGACTGAGAGATGTATTGATGGAGAGAGGAGCGAGGAATAAAGGACTTAACAGTCACCTCGTAGTGTGGTACTTCTTTATATCACATGTCTTCTTTACATGTTTGCACATGCGCTTAGAGACTGCTGCAAGTTCAATTTATGGTATGCTGCTGGGAATTACTAGCGAGGCTCCATAACACAGCTAACCCCACCTTCAAAGCACGTTAAAAAAACTGAATACATCAGAACAATAATGAAAAATATAATACCTTTCTTTAGCTCTTAAAATATTTACGAAAGGCTGTGGATTTAGCATATTTTTCTAGCACCGCATCCTGCCAAAACTGACCTCTCTGCGCAATGCATTCCAGTGTACAGTCAGAGCATCCATATTTGTAACCTCTATAGGACATTTCCTCAACGTTTTTTGCATTTTACTTGCTGGAAATGTGTATATTTGTTAGTAATCAGTCTCTCAAATGCATATCTGTTTTCAATTCCAGTGAATTGATAGCACTATCAATTTTGGATAGTAATAGCAATACGATTAAGTTTTACATGTCCCGGCAGTGAAAACTCGTAAATTCGTTTTTATTCTGTAGCAAGCCTGACTTTCACATAAGAAAACACTGGGTTATGTTATAGCACCTTATAATGCTTCATTTTGGTTTGAGAGCAAGTAGGAAAATGATACACTGACTGATTTTATTTCTAATTCAAAATCCAACTCAATGGTAAAGTCCGATTTTATGTTACTGCCTCGAAAATGGCACTTTTGGAAAGTTGTCGTTTTACTGCCTATGCCAAATGTGCTTTCTGCCAGTGTCTTATGCCAGCTGACTGGTGAATGACTTCCCCTGGGGTGAGATGTGGATTGGTCCCAGACAATGGAAAAAAGGCTTGTTGTGGACTTTTTGCTTCTTGAGCTGGATGGTCGGGGGTGGCTGTACTCATCCCTTTCCTGAGCTTCAAAGGCTGTCTATCCTGCCACTGGCAGATGTAGCTCACACCTAGACCAGCCGCCCTTTGTCTTCCTAGTCAGCTTCGCTTAGAATCTAGAGAGAGGCAGGAACTGCCCCAGTACTGGTTTAAAGTGACCACGAGGGATAGTCACAAATCTAGGTAGGCACAGGAGCTCTGACCAGGGGAAGAAAGGTGCTGCCATGTTGGATTTGGGTAGACGGTCACTGTGGGATAGTTTGCGGTAGAACACACCAAAAGTCCTACAAAAGTGGGCAGGGCCTTCCCTGGGAAAATTTTACCCCAATGGTTAGGGAGTGGCCAGGAGTATTCCCCAGCCACAGGCTGGCACTTTGCATAAAAGTGGCATACCTGGAAACCCCTTATTAAGATTTCTACACCCGTGTGGATCAGATAAAGAACTGCCCTACTGTCTGAAGGAATACTGAACCCTTGAACCAAGGAGCCCAGAAGGAACTCTATGTTGTCCCTGTGATGGGAGATTCCCTCAGTCTACTAAGTATTTTATTCTGTTTTGCTCTCTATATTCTGCTTTTAGGTAACGGTCTCTCCAATAATAATCATCTGGAGGGCTTACTTTTCCTTCAGAACTCTGGGACTCCTGCAGTGTGTTATTCACTTTTGAATTTTATCACACAAGCACTGAAAATGAGAAGAGAATATGCAGTGTATTTTGAGTGATGTTAGTATTTTATTATTGAAGTATACCTGGTGATTACCTTTTTTATGATGAGTTTAATAATTGTTTCCTTTTTTTATTGGTCACAAACTTTTATCCTCTGTATCTTGTAATGGGGTAGTATAGCAATTCTGTGATTGATGTGTTATAGTATTTATCGTCATAATATGCTCTTTGACCCTGTGTTATTGCAACTCTAAGGGTCAGTTGGCTGACTTCTTGTTTGAGCTACATGGACACAACATCCATCCAGAGGCCTCTCCCTCTGCACTTGTCCAGCTGGTAAGTTCCAACTGGCGCTGCCCTGGATCATACTGCTGGCTTTGCTGGAGTGAGTCCTAACCCACAAGTGATGCCCCTCAAGTCCTGGTCCATTGGCTCGTGTTTAAGTGAACTCCTCCTGCCCACACTGCAAAATCTGGGAGTTAGAAACCTTTTGCTAACTTTTCCTCCAGAGAACAGGTGGGAGACAAGGACCATCATCAAACCGTTGCAGTCGACATCGAATCACCTGTTGGATTTAACTTGCTGGTTTGCCCCATTGAAGGAGATCTGACGTCCCAAAAAGTTTCTAAGTAGAGTGTTCCAATGGGAACAAGGCCAAGAAGCAACCCCTCAACTCAACGGCTTCCTAGGCACAGGCTTCGCCCACTCTAATATTTCCCACCTTCGTTGCTGACTGCACTGGTACCCTGCTCTCCAGCAACTTGTCATTGTCAGCCCCTCTCCAGTTCCAGCTAAGAGCTTGCCCCAATGACATCTTGTCGATAACCACTTTTCTCCAGAAAAATTTCTAAATTCAAAGGTAAACTTTCAACTGGGATGAACCTGGTCCCTGTATCTGATCCACACTCCTTCACTGTCTGCCTTAACTTTTGTCTTTGATCCTGTGTCTAGTGTGGCCAGATAACCATGGCTGGCACTTTATACTTTTTTTTTATTTTGACATTATGTTGGTACTCATATCACCATAGCATTTGCAAGTCTCAGGCCGTTTAAACCTTAATATCCACCTCGTGGTCTGTTACTTTCACATTAGGCCCCACCGCTCTGACCCAGCCAACTGACCCATTGCCTAGAGTGGTGCCAGGTGCCTTGCTGTAATCATAGGACCTCTTGCTCTATCGGAACTTTTCACTCCACCTCCACTCCACCTGGTGAGCATTTCACATACCTTGGTTGTTCTTCCAATCATGCACTCTATATCAAGTCAACAAATCGAATTTACCGCTTTGGGCCAGTCTGTGGCACATGGGGGAGACGGATAAGTCCAGTGTTTACAAATCTCACTCCTTGCTAAAAGTATCAGGTAGAACAAGAGGCCACTCTGCTCCCTGCTCAATAGACTACGTGAGATCATATCCATCCCCAATTGGACTAATACAGGTTTTAATGTTATAGTAACTCCCATGATATCATTTAAGATGTTCTCAATATCCTCCCAGAATACCTTGATCCTAGGACAAGTGAAAAAGACATGTTCTTCATTAGCTCTTAAAAGACCCCATCTTCTACACTCGAGGGTAGGCTGTAGTACGAACTTTGCGATTTTTTTTGGGGGGTCAAATATAATCTTTTGATAGTAAAGAAATACATTTGTTTTAGATTTGCTGGCTTATCGAAAGTTTACAATAATTGCAGAGTATTTTGCCATTTTGATTGACGATCCATCCCCTGGAAAGTATCTTTCCACACTGAATATGGTAACATAATTTTTTGTGCTCAGCCTCCAGAATGTTCCGGCACTAAATAACTACCTCCTTACTTTTGGATCCCACATCCTTGAGGGAGGACTCAAATTACCAGTAACCCCCGGTCTCATGAGCAGAACTCACAAGCCAAGAAGACAACTGCTCATATTTCAACCATTATAGGGAGTCTCTAGTTTTAGCTCTTAAAACATCCCAAGGTAATCCCCCTGTACTGTTGTCAATTTACCCAGGTGGTAATCTCAGCCCACCTTAATGGAAGACTCAGCCCAGCCTTCAGGAATTCTAGGGTACCAGGTGAATCCCATATAGGTGCAAAATCAGAATAAAAAACGTCAGTTTAGGAAGGATCGACATCTTAATCAGATTCACACGCTCATAGATTGTAAATGGCAAGTTCTTTCCTCTAGCCAATAGGGCATCTACCTCCTTTACCACCTGTTTAAAATTGTATAATGGTATTTCATCCACAGGCTAGAGAATAGCAATTCCAAAGTATTTTATCGCTGTCCTGCTTCCCTCATCCAACCTTCCACATTGCACCACACTACCTCCAACTTAGAGTTATTTAACAAGTATCCGTAAAAGGACCCAAACTCCGCCAACAGCCTCTGCACCCTAGGTATGGTTTGAACAGGGTCAGATGTATAAATGATCAGATTGTCGGCATATAAGGCAATCCTGCTGCTAAAATAGGGGGAGTGAAATGGGATAACCTTATTATCTCTTCAAAGTAACTGGGCACATGGCTCAATATAGATGTCAAACAAAAGAGGCAAAAGGGTGACAGCCCTGCCTAGTACCCCTTTGATTACTAAAACTCCTAGACAATGCTCCATAAAGGAGAATTCTAGCTGATGAGTTTTTATAAAGCCTCCGAAGTGTATAGATGAAACAGGAGACGAATCCCAATATTGACAACGCCCCCCACAAGTATGCCCAACATACTCGGTCGAATGCCTTGGCCGTATCTATCGTGGCCACAGCCAAGGTGATTGAGCGAGCATTGGCTAGATCAATAGATCCAATCAACTGCTGCGTAAGTTACGATCCGAGTGCATCAGTTGGGCGGCCAATCTAAGTCATCTCCATGCCAGAATACTCATAGAAACTTTATAATCTGTGTTCAGTAGGGAGATTGGGTGACGGGAGTCTGCCTTCCTGGGATCCTTAGCGGGCTTTATAACCAAAGCAATCATAGAATTTGGGATCTGCCCCACGATATGTTTCCCATTCTTGAACAATCTCCTCTATTAAGAGCTTATAGAGTTGTGATAGAATGGCATCTGGGTCGGCAGCTTTCCCGTTCTTGATATGTGAGAGGTGTTCCCTAATTTCCCCTTTGGGTATTGGTGCTTCCAACCATTCTTTACCCTCCACTTTGAGCCCCGGAAGCTCTACACTCATCAAACATCCTCTAAGCCTATCCGAGTCCAGGAAAACCTTTGCTGCATATAGTTCAGAGAACAAGGAGACCAAAAGGGCCTGCATATCTTCAATCTCATTCGAAACATATCCCTGATGTCATTCCTGTACCTCACAACCCATGCTTTCTAGGCCAGCAACGCACACACACTCAAATTGTCTCATACACCCAGTTTGCCAACACTCTCGAAACTTCGTATCCAATTGATTTTATAATTTAACGGCGCCTCCTCCAATTGTTTTAATACGTTTTCCCTGTCCCTATCAAGCCCCATTCTTTGGAGTTTTTTGCGATGTCCTGTCTGATCATGGCTACATCCTCCTCTAAAAACTTTAGTGCGGGCAGCCACTTCACCACGTTTTTGTACTAGTGCAGTACAGGAGGCTTGGATATCCGCCTGATTGGCCTCCGATACCTTGAATCTATTTTTCATCTCCCATTTTAGGCTAAGGACTATGGCGGCCAGTGATTCCTCATGTTTCCCCCTAATTGCTCCACCTGCTTCCATCACCTGCTGAGAATGCTCTGCTACTGATCCTGGCTCGTCTGCTACTAAAAGTGCCTCAAACCTGTTACTTATAGAAATCTGAGCTATACATCATAAGCTATCGCTTGACCCACTTTCTGTTTCAGAATTCATAATTTTGCTGGGCGGGGTATCTCTGCCCAATAACAGACACAGCAGTAACAGTCTCTATGTTCAAGAACCTCTGGCTCACGCCCTCTTCCAAACCCCCCTCCACACTTTGTGGGGTCAGTAGGGTCAGGACTTTAAAGAAGGATTAAACGGAAAGGGTGACCTTAATCTGGGGAGGTGGAATCTTTCTGCACCTTCTGTGAGGCCTCCTACCAGGCAGCTTTGAAGTTTTCCCAAATTTAGGGTGACGGTCTCAACATCCGCCGTTCTTTGAAACAAGCATATCGGCCCCTTCACTATATCCTTAGCACTGGTGGCCACATATATTGGGGAAAAATCAATCCCCGGTGTTGTAGTTCTGATATGCAATGTGTACCTTGTGGTCTTACCGCCAGCCTTATCAGCCTTATCTATGGGCTGAGGGTCTCCTGACCTTCCTTCTGACTTGTGCTGCCTCTGCCACAACTGCTGCGAGCCTTAACGCGGGCAGCCCTGCTACGCTGCAACTCCTTGGTGACTTCCTTCCAGTATGAGATCCCCACGCTAGCCGCCTTCGGAGTGAACACTGTTGCGGTCGTCTCGGAGGGCCCCCGAGGCAAGGCCATCGGGGTCAGAATATGCAGGCCTCTCTACCTGGTACGGGCCACACGGTGGGGACTGGGAAGCTCACTGCATAGAAAAACACATTCCTCCCCAAGGGAGATTGCAGCTGCTTAGCTCACAGCCGCTGTGTTCACCGTACTTTTTGCTTTCGGGCACTATTTTTTAAGTCTAACTTTAAAAATTAATATCTCTGGTTTTACCAATTGAATTTTTGTTAATTTGGTATTATTTTTTTGAAATATTGTCTATCTTTATAAATTGGTTTGGGATTTTTTGTGGGTTTGGTTTCACTTCATAACTGTTTGAGTGTTGGATACATACTTTACACATTGCATCTAAGTTAAGCCTGACTGCTTTTGTGCTACCAGAAGGTTAAGCACAGGTTGATTTAGTCACTTTTACAGTTCACACTGATAAAGATTCTGATTAATATTTAAGATGAGTTCTCACCACCCCTCAACTAATACTCCAATCTCTTTCAATAAGCTATTTAGTATATATTAACTGTCTATGGACTGTCTCTATAGCTTATTCCAAACCAAATATATGGAGTAAACATATTAACTGTACTTTGGGATAAGTTGCTAGACCCTCCAAAACAAGCTGACGGTCATCTGTGCGGAGGATGACTCAAGGAAGACACATTTTCTGGCCCACTTGCGAGAGTCGGTTTCCAACAGAGGAAGTTGAGGGCTTACCTCTATCCCAAAGTGTGCTATCAGACTGGAGGTTTGGGAGAACTGTGTTCCAACCGAACGCTGTGGTGAGCTTTGGGGCTCTTGGCTTGGAGATGGGAGCCTGCCCTGATGGAGCCAAGATCTGCAGCCGTAAGCTCAGAGCTGCAGCGGCCCACTCAGAGTGGTTGGGAGACTCTAGGCCGGTGCAGAGGCCTGCCTCTGGGATCTGAGAGCTGACGCTGCTGCCGGCAGTATCAGGCACCAGGAGAGGCCCGACTTGCACAACTAGCCTGCCCTGCTTGAGGCGTGGCTTCTTGGTGGTGTGGGGCGGGCCTTGGAAGGCAGCTATAGACAACCATGGGTCCTGAGGCTGCCTGGATTGAAGAGAGACCACTGGGATGGAAGTGGCCTGCTGCAAGACTGGTGCAGCTCAGGACCCCTCTGCCAGCTGGTTATGAAGGAAAGGTGAGTGGAGATGGTCTGGGAGGGATCATGGCGTGCTGTGGGGCTAAATGATGACCTGCTGAGTTTTTAGAGGTCTTGCGCATTGCATCCGGGTTCCCAGGGGACACAATTGCAGTGCTTTGGTTGCAGGGCTGCCCATGGGGTCTCGGGGGCTAGAGCATCATTGTGCATTGGAGGAGACATCCCATTATTTGAAAGGTGGCCTTGAGCAGACGCCGGGCCATCTCTGGAGATAGCACTACCCCATTGACACCTCCTGGTGTAACAATTTTAAAAAGGGGAAAAGGAAAGCGCTGCAGTCTAATAAGATTCCAATCAGCACTAAAAAATATGGAAAATAGCTGGTGCAAACTGTACCTTGGAAGATATCGGCCACCTCATTGAGGAAAGCAAGTCCATTCTAAAATCTAAAGAAGCAATTCTGTCTGATACGGCTGGCCCTATAACAGTGCCTGATATGTTTAGGCAGGAGAAGACAAGAAAAGGCAATGATTTCTTTAAAGGAGGAGGATCTCATGAAATTACTTCTGGCCCTAATACCTCCCTTGAAATAGTTGATTTTATTGGAGTATCAAAGCCTGCACGCTTGCCGCTGTCCCCAAAAATCCCTATCCTTCCAAATACTCCTTGTAATAACAGGTTTGCACCTTTGGATGTTCCAACCCCCCACCCTCAACTTATCTCCATGAGTACTGAGCAGACTAACATCCAGACAAACACTGAAGCTATTGATAGTATTGATACTAGCGCTATGAATTCTGCAGAGAATGGAGGCTTGTGTTATCTATGACGTGACCTGCAGGAACTAAGTTTCAAAGCTTACTGAGAGAATTGATGAACTTGCTAAATCTCAGCCTAATGAAATTGTTAATTGTAATTATGTGGCAGGAAAATCTTTATTAGGGAACTTTAGTTGAATTGCTAAACCTCTCGAATTGGACATGCCCACACCGACCATCGCCCCTGGCTCACACACTCACACTAAGACTCAAACCCACTTCTTTCAAACAAATCTTAGAGCTCACAGCAAGGGTAACTCAGGTTTCAATATCTTCCGGGAGGGCTCCATTAACTACCCAGATGCTTGCTCTGATAATAATAATCTACTTACTAGTAGCAATAGATTATCATCATGGTCAACTAGGGCGAGGCACCCTGCCAGATGACAAATCGATCAGTCCTCAGGTCGGTGCGGGCTAGTTCATCATACTCAGCCATTTAAACCATACTTCCTTTCCACTAATGGACTAACTCCCCCACAGAGGTTGGTGATAGACCTGGAGGGTAGTTTACATGACCCCGCCCCTAAACATGATCCTGGTGCTCTTTAAGTTAATGAGTCCCTAGTTAATAAGGTCATGCATTTGGTTAGGTTCAAGCACAACTGCCTATCAGTAATAAGATCAGATATTGTGCATGTCAAACTTTGTTCTCCGGGTCCACATCATTTGATTATATTTTTGTGACACTAAGCAGCAAGACCCTGGTAGATGGGCTTATTAACCTAGAATTATGCACTACTTTAATGGGAGGACTTCCTCATTCACTTAGACTCAGGTTGTACCCTCCATCTAGTTCTGATGTTTCTAACTATCCAGTGTATCATTATCCCCCTGCAGGCAGCACACAAAAATACAGGAGTGGAAGGGTCAAGCTTAAACTTAAATGACTAACCGAGGCACCAGGCTGATCGAACTCCGCTGATTAGTAGTGATGAAATCAATACAATTGACAGCATGGCTCTGCAGTTAGCCTGGCAAAGCACCACCCTTATGATGCTGCTGGGACGGGGTAATCTACTTTAGAATGTTTTTTTGGAGGGGTGAAATGGGAAGGCAAACAGGAACCATTCAGATGAGTGTTTGGCAGGGGATGCCATGAGCCACGAAGGTGCTCCCCCAAAAGCAGATCTTACCATGATATCATGGAATTTGGCCGGTATAAAAATCTAAACTTTGTGACATTGAATATGGTACTTATATTGGGTACTTTGATATAAGTGCATTCCAAGAAACCTGGGCTGTAGATAAGGTGGTTTTAGTTCTTATAATGTAGAATCTATACCACCCCCAAAATGTGTCAGTTTCCTTAGGGGGGCTATTAATATTGATGAGAAATGCTGTTCCAAGCACACAGTCATTGTTAAAAGCGGACTCACCTTATTTAATGTGAATTATCCTCAAGTTCTCTTCTGGGTTCAATATGGTAATATTCAATGTGTACATGAGATTGGCACCTACCGATAACAATTACCCTGTTTTGGAATTCCTTGATGATCTAATCGAATTACATCAGAAGCAGGCTTACGTCTTTGTTACTCGAGACTGTAATGACACATTTGAACCCTCAGCTTGTATTAATACTCTGATTGAGCTGGAGGAACATACCAACTTTAACTGGCAAACCACTGAGGCATTTTTCCAACATAGCCTTCAGCTAGATTCAATTGTAGTGGTTAGAGGCCTAAGAGTGTGTAAAGGCTGTACCCATTCAGATCAGGAGATGGCACCCACCTTTGGCAGGGGGAGTATAAGAGTATTATTGATTACGTGCTTGTTGATCTAAGGCTTTGGCAACTTCGTCATGACATGAAAGTCCACAATGGTGCTGACAGTGATCATAACCTTGCATGGGGATGTCTTTAGTGTGGCACCTGTTTAACTGAGGTACCTCTTCCTCTAAAATCCAACAACTATAGACAGATTGCATGGCCCCAAGTATTGTCTAATTCAAACCTCCTCTCTGAAATGTATTACTGGCATGTTGAATACTTGACTGATTTCGTAGGTTGCATGGATTTTATTCATTTATTTATTTATTTGTGTTTTATAGATCGCAAACTTGATCCGTTAGTGTATCAGAGCGCTTTACAGGATTAACAAGTTGTATACAAGAGACATAAAAGAGGGGGTGGAAACATATAGGATAAAAACATGTAAATACATTTTACGGGAACAAGAGGTGCCAGATCCCAGGGTGGGATGCCCGGATGTGCCGGGTGGATAGCACCCAGTTAATCCAAGGTGTGGAAGTAGAACAAAGCAAGAGTTAGGAGAGGAATTTGCCCATTAGGAAGGTTTTGGCCTCCGTTTTAAAGCGTGCCAGGGATGGAATTATTCTAATGGCGGGTGGGAGTGAGTTCCATATTCTTGGTGCAGCCCCAGAGTAAGTTTTTTTCCCCGCAAGCGTGCTGGTTGGAGCAAGAGGTCTCTGGTGGACTGGGAGTTTCTGTTTCTCCGGATACCACAAGTTTCTGGATGAGAAATGCAGGGGAATTTTTAGTAGAGAGCCTTGTGAGTGATATATGCCAGTTTAAGTTGGATTCTGGCCTCAAGAGGAAGCCAATTCAGAGCTTTCAGGTGTGGTGAGATGTGGTCGAATTTCCTTGAACCTGTTACTAGTCTGGCGGCCACGTTGAGGCAGGCTTTTAATGGGGCCAGGAAGGTCTTGGGGAGACCCGAGAGGGTAGAGCAACCATATTCCATTCTAGAGATGACTAGTGCCTGGACGACTGCCATTTTTAGGTCCGGAGTGTCAAGGAAGGGTTTCAGTTTTCTTAGGTAGCTCAGGTGAAATCTGGCTGCTTTGGCCTTCGAGTTGATGTGGTCACGCATGTTCAAGCTGCAGTCTAGGGTTATTTCAGGGATTTGGCGGAGTTCACTATGGTCGGTGGGCAGTTTAAAGCTGTGATCGCCTTAATCCATTCCTGAATGTCAGGGTTGGTTTTGGGTGGGGAGTTTAGGAGAAATTTTGTTTTTTTTTGCATTGAGTTTGAGACGGTTAGAGGTGAGCCATTGGACAGTCAACTTCAAGGCCTCATTCAGGGAAAAAATCTCCTCAGGAGAAGAGATTTTTTTATGTAGATCTGGGTGTCGTCGGCATACATGTGGTAGGAGATATTTGCGGTGTGTAGTACTTTAGCTAGCAAAGTTTGAGGTAAAGATTGAAGAGGGTAGAGGACAGGGTTGATCATTGGGTGACTCCAACCGTGATAGGAGAGGGAGTGGACTAGTTACCATTGATTAGGAATCGCTGTGAGCGGTTCTGGAGAAAGAACCTAAACCATTCAAGGATAGGGCCATCCAGTCCCATCCTGAGTTTGAGGCATTCAAGGATTTTTCCTGGTTGGCCGTATCGAAGGCCGAGGATAGATCTAGGAGGATTAGGAGACAGGTTGTGCATTGATCAAGGGCTTAGAGGGCATCATCTATGATGTGGAGAAGGGTGGTTTCAGTGCTGTACCCAGGCCTGAATCTGGATTGGAAGTCGTCTAGTAGGTGGAAGTTGGTGATGTTATGGCTCAACTATTAGATATAGGTCTAAAGTTGTCAGGGGAAGCGGGATCCAGCGTAGGTTTTTTAAAGATGGGGAGGACTCGGCCGGCTTTCAGAGAGTTAGGTATCTACCCCTGCAGAAGGGAGGCATTGATTACTGTAGTCCAACTAGGAATGATAGATTGAGAGGCGGCGGCTAAGCAGTTAGAGGGGAGTGGGTCATTAAAGTGGTCATTCAGGTTTGAAGGTGAATAGAGTTTTCGAGACGGAATGTTCGTCATAAACTTTGAAGTTGGTCCAGTGTACTTGGTTTTTGGGTGATGTCTGGGGGGGCAGTGCGGAGAGCGGAGGTAGATCCGGAAGGGGTTGGGAGCAGGTGGCGGATCTAAGTATGTTTCCTGGGGCAGTAATTTTTTCAGAGAAAAAGGAGGAGAATTCCTCGCATGATATTAGGGATTTAGGGGTTTCTTTCGATGTTTTAGTCAGTTTGTTGTATTGGTGTTTGAGCATTTCGAAGAGCTTACGAGGTTTGTTCTTGGCGTTCCCCAGTTCTGATCTGAAGAATTCTTTTTTTGAGTTGAGGATGTTCCTCTTATAGACATTTCTGGAGTGGCAGAGAAGTTTTGAATGTGCGGCTGTAGGGTGCTGTCTCTAGTTTCTTTCTGCCTGCCGGAAGGATGTCCTTTCATTGTTGGGGGACCCGTTGAACCAGAAGTTTCTGTTTTTGTTTTTGTTTCTTTTTAGTTTTAGCAGACCAAGATCATCAAGAATTTTAGATATAGTCGCGGAGTAATGTTTATTGAGGTCGTTGACCATTGTGATATGGGGGGGGAGGTCAGACTTGCAGTGAGCAGCCAGTTCCGCTTGATCAAGATTCTTGGTGTCTCTAACCCACGTTTCGGAATCACAGGTTGAGGTACCATGTCTTGTGGGTGGATGATGACATTCCTATCCTAAAGATCCATGAGAAGCTCTTCCCTATATATTGGGGCCACTTTTATAAAAATGTTATACATAAGCAAACTCCCTGTGTCAAAGTGAAACCTTGGTTTAACCAAGGATGTAAACAATCCAAATGAGCTCCACAACTGGCTGTTCAAATGCATTGACGCACGGAAATTGTAAAGGTTAGAAATAATTATTTAATGACACTTGAGATGACTAAGGGTCTGATTACAAGTGGTGGAGGCGCGGTGGTGGTCGGAGACCGCCGGACCTGTGGCCTGACCGCCGTATTACAACTACGATAGTCAGACTGTTGTGAGACCTCGGCAACCATGGGGAACCACGATCCCTGGTGGTCTTGAGGCTGCAATATGCTTGGCGGTGTCGCTGCTGAAATGACAAGCATATTACGGGTTTCCTCACCGCTAGCAGTTTCATGGTGGTGAGTCAGCCATGCACATGCTGGCAGTCAGGAAACAAAGGGCCCCCTGTTGCCTCAGCCCCATGGGATGCATGCATGGGTGCACATGGTGTGCCCCTCTGTGTGTATGCACCCCCTTTCCTGCACGGCATGGACTCAACAGTCAATGCCGTGCAAGAATGGGCTTTGGCGTTCCCATTGTGGTGCCTTTTTGAAAGGCTCCACTGTGGGAACGCCAAATGACCACTTGCCAGACTACAAAATACTCATAATCTGAAAGGCGGCCTATGGCCCTCTTTGGCAGTCTTTGAGTGGGGCGGCAGTGTGACAGTCCTCTTCAGGACTGCCAAATTCGTAATCAGGCTTTAAGAGTAATTGGCAAGACACCAATTGACAAGTTCTACTCTGTGCCCCTTGAACAGATTATAATAAAGCTTTTTGGCACACCGAATCCTGGAAGGTACAAAAACTCTTTCTTATTATATCCAGCCAAGCCAGACAAGTGGGCCTCACAGTTTACAAGCTTGGATTCCTTAGCTGGTACAGCTGATCTGTTCTTGGTCCCAAGTCCCAGGAACACCACCCCTGCCACCCATAACATAACTGCAAACTAGCTCTAACCTTTAGCTTATCTGATTCTCTTGTTGCTATTGGTCGTCTCAAGCCGGCAAAGGTACCCAGCCCAGATAAGATCCTAGGGGATTTATTTACATCTGAGGCAACGTCTGGTCTCTTATCCAATGCCATTGCCCACGTGGAGAAATTCCTCATACTTGGAGGAGAGCCAAAATTATTCCAATCTACAAGAAGGGAGATAGTGACAACCCTTCCAACTATCACCCCATCAGCCTTATGGATAATCTGCAGGAGATTTTTGCTAGGCAGGTTCTTGATAAGTTGTTAAATTGGGTGAATAAACATCATATATCGTTACCCCTCCAAGCATTCTTTTGTGCAAAGACCAGTATTGTTGACGAGGTATTTAGATTTGCCATCCTGTATTGGAAATAGGGTTTGCTCAACTAGAAAAATCGTTTTGTAGCCTTGATCTATGCGCTACATTTGATCATGTCCTGCCTGGTAAACTGTGGATTGTTTTTGATGAAACGGGTGTCCCTGCTAATCTCATTGTGCGTTTACATGAAAATAACTATGTGCAAGTACGCTGGGTAGATAAAGGCAAATTTACTGACTGCATTCCTATAAATTGAGGTATTCTTCAAGGGTGTGTTTTAGTGCTTACATTATGTCCTTTATATGTCAACAATGTGGCCATTTACCTACTGGGTTGTTTGAATAATTCACCTGTCTTGAATGGCCTACTGGCCCCAATCTTACTTTTTGCTGAGGATTTGTTACTTATTTTCAAGATACCAATGGGTCTTCAAAACGTAATAGACAAATGTATTAAGTTTTACAACCATAGGGGCACATGCATCAAGCCTTTCTCCATTCGTAAATTGGCTGAGTCGCAGATTTTGCCCATTTGCAAATGTAAAAAGGCCTTTTCAGATGCATGTACCTTTTGTAAAACTCAATTAAGGTCAGCACAATTTTTTTGCGATTACCTTAATTGTGAATGCATTTAGAGAATCGCAATTTGCTTATCCCTACTTACCGATGCATGTAGCCTTTCCGAAAAGCAAACTGTGCATTTAGGAACTGCTAATTCATTTGTGCATGCTTTGAAAAATGCACAAGAATGCATTTTTCAAAGTGCCATGTAGCGCACACATGCCCGTAGATCATGAGTGTGCTTCACATGTGCACACTTACCTTTTTTGGGATGGGCGTGCTTCAGGGGGGCCTTAGGCCCCCAGGCACACTTGGATTTGCATTGGCAATTTGTGATTACCAGTTTGGTAATCGCAATTTGTGAATGCATTACCATTAATTGCTATGGGCCTGTAGGTCCATAGGAATGAATAGAGTCACATGAGATAATAGATATTCACAATTTCTGAATCGCTATTAGCTAATGTTAAAGAATCAAACATTTTATTGCGATTCCTACATGCATAGGCATTTGCGATTACCAAATAGGGATTCCGAAAAATTGCTATTTGGTAATTGTAAATGAGGTGTTTGATGCATGTGCCCCTAAGAGTCTTAGGGCCAGATTTATCAATAGTTTTTCCCATTCGCAAATGGGAAAAAGCCTTTTGCGATGTATCCTCCCAAAAAGCATTCTCAAAATAGGGAATCGCAAAAATTGCAATTCCCTAGTCTGCGAATGCATTTAAGGAATCTCAATTTGCGATTGCCTAAATTAAATGCAGGAAGTCAAAAAAATTGCGACCTCCCGAATCAAAAATTACCACCAGCTTCAAGTTGGTGGTAATATGCAAATTCCATGAAAAATGCACTTTTTTGCATTTTTCAAGGTGCCATGTGGTGTACATACATGCCCTCAGGGAATGTATGTGCGCCGCATGTGCACACATGCATATTCCAGGGGTGCAACAGGGTGTCCACTTGGCACCCTTGCACCCTCGAAATTGCATGCGCAATTTGCGAGTACTTCTTGGGTACTCGCAAATTGCGCATGCAATTCCCATGAATGGGAAACCATTCCTTAGTTGCGACTAGCAATTTGCAAGTCGCAAATAAGGAATATGTAGGAATTGCAATTATTATTGTGAAACCTAGATACATTGCATTTTGCGATTCCATAATAGCGAATCGGTAAAATTTGCTATTATGGAATCCCAAAATCCAATACTGATACATCTGGCCTTTAAAGCTGAATGTAGCAAAAACTAGGTTTATGGTATTTGGGGCTAGATCAATCAGAATTTGTGTTATGCGGGTGGGGGCTGATATGTTAGAGCGTTTTCAAAGCTTTGATTATTTGGGAATAAAAATGTCTGATAATTACGCTTGGTGCTCTCAACTTAATTAGAGCTTTAACCTCATTCAACACAGGTCCAAAGCTATTTTACACATGCACTTTAGAACCAGCTCCCACTTAATCTCCCCTGCCTTGAAAGTCTACATAACCAAGGCTCAGATTGCCACCCTTTGTGGAGCTGAATTGTGGGGCTAAAATGACTTACCGAAATTAACTATTGCTGAGAATAGTTTTATAAGATCCCTTATCTCAGTCCCAACAAGTACTCCCCTTGTACCTTTATTTTTTTATACTAGGCTCAAAGGAATTTCAGATGTGGCAAAAATGATGCAATTGGTTTCTCAGTTAAGACTATGGATCACTCCAGAGCTAATTGATTATAGGTAGTCTGTAAAAGAACTAATGAGTCTGACAAACTCATCGAAAGTTCCTTGGTTAAAGTATGCATCTAGTTGGCTTGCAAAATTGGGTCTAATAGGACTGTGGGAAAAACCAGAAATTATCTGCAAGGCTGATGTTGCAGCTCTAAAGTCTTGTTGCCAGGCATTTGTTTATGATCACTATGTTTTGAACATGAACAATGGGGGCCTAACCTTGATTTTAAGTTTACATTGCATTTTCAAGAGTAGTTAGATAGTATCACACACATCCCTTGCTAAAAGCTTGTATGTTAGATTCACATTGGACAATTTACCGCTTAAAGTGTTAGTAAAGAGGGGATATTTCCTGGTACATGTCCCACTTGCGCTGTAGGTCCCGAATCGGAGGAACATATTTTGTTCTCTTTTCTGGTGTACCGAGGCACTCGTTGCATGTAGCTCTGACCGGTGTGCCTTAATTTAGGGAACAGGAGATATTCAGTAGCTTTTAGGGTATCAAAAGCTGATACCTCGAGCCATATAGTATTTGATGTAAGTTGATTTTTATTAATTGTCTGGTTCAAGAGAGATACTATCTTTATTTAGTTTGCTGTCTTTGGCTGTCGGATGTTTTTGTTACCCATAGCTGCAATATCGTCCCCCAGTAACAAAAGTGGGACAAAGCTTTCTGCTAGACCCCCCCCTCCGTGCCAGCCAAGCTCTTTGCCAGTACCATGTGAATATATAAGTTAATTACAGTTATTTGAAACCATTACAAATTATATATGTGGACAGCAAACCATGTAAATTAATGTATTTATGGGCAATTATATAAAGGGGTTTAATCCAGCAAGCATAACTTTTATCGAGCATAAAGTGTACATATAGACTATAGATCTATCTATCTATCTATCTATCTATCTATCTATCTATCTATCTATCTATCTATCTATCTATCTATCTATCTATCTATCTATGGTTACTATTGTTACTATATATATTATCTACTGGCGGTCGCCAGTAGATAGTTATAGTTAGGACCGAGTTTCCATAGAAAATCTGAAAATTCTATTTTGAATAACTTTGGCGCCGGTTGACAAATCGTCGTGAAATTTTCAGAACTAATGGGGTGCTCCGCTCAGCTCCTACCCTCAAAGTCTCGGGGTGATTCGTCAAGCGGGGGCTGAGAAAAAAGGGGGTCCCAAAATGCGTTTTCCCCATGCATTTTCCCATAGGACCTTTAGTCGAAGGTACAGCCCGAACGGCTGAACAGAATTACTTGAAATTTGGCAAAGAGGTAGTCCTCAGGTCAGGGATGTGCCCTTTGCATATATGGTGTCAATCTGTTCAGTAGTTTCTGAGGAAATTGCAGCTAAGAGTACATAAATATCTATATGCGTGCACGGTGCCGTGCGCTAGCGTAATTCTGATTGGTGGTTAGATGTCAGTCAACATTCGAATCGGTCGAAATCAGGAAGTGTCGGACGTCATTTTGTGTGTGGCAGTGAAAAACAAAGGTGGAGAACGTAAAAAGAGGGCAGGGTAGAGAGTTCCTGACCTCCTAGCCTTTGTCAGGGGGTCCCTGATAGACCCCGAAGGGTGAAAAAAACATTTTATTTTTTTTTTCAAAAAATCGCGGGGTGCGCGCACGGTGCGCGCACGGCGGCAAAAAATTCCTAAAGAAAATAGAATTAAAAATCAAGTTTAAGTGTTTAGATGTTGGTTGGCTCTAAAAAGAGCCGTTGTGTTCATTGAGAGTTTTTTGGTACCTATAAGTAAGTACCAATGCAGAGTCTTTAGTTCAAGAGGAAGACTCTGTTCCCTTCATCTGTGAAATTTACACCGTCTCCTCTATAAATGCCTTGCCACTCCCCTCACTATTTCTTCTTATTACCTGGGAAAAGGAACTGAACAGGTATCAATTTTACTTGAAAATGGCAGAACAGCAGTCTACTTCAGGGAGTGAGGAGGAGATCTGGATGAACTCAGAAGCATTGGTTCATAGTAGTTTGTGTTCCAGAATCTTCAAACACCACACCCACTCCCCTCACTATTTCTTCTTATTTCCTGGGACAAGGAGCTGAACAGCTACCAATTTTACTTGAAAATGGCAGAACAGCAGTCTACTTCAGGGAGTGAGGAGGAGACCTGGATGCACTGAGAAGGTGTCTTTCAGTAGAATGGCAATATGAAAAGAAAGATAGTTGTAAAATGGAGGCTTACATACTTTTTTTTTAATAAAAAGAACTCATTGGCTGTTTCAGACCATTCAACACTAAAAACTAGGCTGTATGTTTACATTTTTAAAAGCATGTTTTGTATTGGTTCAGAAAAATGTGTTCCCAAAGAACATTACTTTGGATTTGCTGTTAGGTTTGAAAAGTCAAGCAATCTTGCTCTTTGGATTAGAAACATTGTGTGCTGAGCTTCTGACCTCTCTGCTCACACCTGTGTTCCATGATCTGTTGCTATGCTAGCAGGCAGAAGTCATGTTGAGGGTAGGAATCATTTGGAAAGGGTTGAAATTTGCAACCAATAGAAATGTGTGTTTCCATGTAAAAGAAAGGTGGATAACGTGAAAAGGGGGCAGGGTAGAGAGTTCCTGACCCTCTAGCCTTTGTCAGGGGGTCTCTGAAGGATCCCGAAGGGTGAAAAAAACATTTTATTTGTTTTAAAAAATTTGCGGGGTGCGCGCACGGTGCACGCACGGTGCGCGCACGGCGGCAAAAAATTCATTAAAAAAATAGAATTAAAAATCAAGTCTAAGAGTTTAGATGTTGGATGGCTCTAAAAAGAGCCGTTGTGTTCATTGAGTGTTTTTGGGTACTTACAAGTAAGTACCGATGCACAGTCTAAAGTTCAAGAGGAAGACTCTGTTCCCTTCATCTGTGAAATGTACACCGTCTCCTCTATAAATGCCTTGCATGTTGTAACGCAAGTTGTTGTGGTATATAGAACCCATACCATAGTCTCTGAGGAAAGCAGAAACAGACTTATTGACGTGCTTTCTTGCTTTCTCAATCTGCGGACAATATTGGTTGGACCAGTTCCACTTTTGCCTTTGGCATATATTAGAATATACAAAGGTAGTTTGTGGAAAAAGTGACATCAATTGCACAAAGGTGTCCTTAACAAGCATTTCCAGACCTACCCCAGTTATAGTGCCTAGGTCATTTCCACCACAGTGCACAATTATAAGGTTAGGCTGTGGGAGATGTAGAAAGGATTTCACCAAAGGCATTAATTGGTGCCACTTTAACCCTCTCTGACCAATCCATTTAATGTCTACATTTGGCAAAGCAAGGTCATTCACAATACCTCTTTTTTCTGCATACTTTTCACTCCAGAAGACATAGCTATGACCTACAATCCACACTGTGAACATCTTTCAAGGAGATCTGGATGCACTCAGAAGGTGTCTTTCAGTAGAATGGCAATATGAAAAGAAAGATAGTTGTAAAATGGAGGCTTACATAATTTTTTTTTAATAAAAAGAACTCATTGGCTGTTTCACACCATTCTACACTAAAAACTAGGCTGGATGTTTACATTTTTAAAAGCATGTTTTGTATTGGTTCAGAAAAATGTGTTCCCACAGAACATTACTTTGGATTTGCTGTTAGGTTTGAAAAGTCAAGCACTCTTGCTCTTTGGATTAGAAACATTGTGTGCTGAACTTCTGACCTCTCTGCTCACACTAGTGTTCCACGATCTGTTGCTATGGTAGCAGGCAGAAGTCATGTTGGGGGTAGGAATCATTTGGAAAGGGTTGAAATTTGCAACCAATAGAAATGTGTGTTTCCATTTGAAAAAATGTGGGAAGCAATGTGATTTGAAGTTAACATGTATATGTGTGAAAAAACAGAGGGAAAGTTTGCCATTTACTGGTTCTGGTGAGAAGTGTACAGCTCAGGGATTCTGGCTCTGATAATCTGCTGTGTGAGTGCCACATTTCTTTCTCAACTAACTACTTTTAGGCTCATTTCCTTTGCTCTAGTCTAATCACTCACCCAGGTTCCACATGCTCATGGTCTCAAGTAGCTGTTAGGACATGTGCTCTTTTCTGCCTCTCTAAACTATAAGGAAAATGTGTCAGGCTGTTACAGTAATTATCACTTGCTCTACCACAGTAGTAAATGTGCTTTGAAATTGCCAATCAAATATCGTTTTCTGCCTAGAATCACACCATGAGTCTGTCTGCACACAGAAATTGTTGTCAGAGATTTAATTTGTGTTGCTCTTGTTCTGTAAGACTTGCACTCGTAGGAAAGGGGCAGCTTGTTTTCTTGAACTGTGCTGGTTAGCATTCAGCACAACTCACTATCTCACAGATGAGAGGCAAATGCTAACACATTTGAAATCAACATGGTAGATTTTCCTTCCACTCCTGCAATGGGTGAGGTAGTTCCTACATGTTCAAAACTCCAATTAACCCTTACCACACATGTACTCTTACATACATCTCTGCAGTCTTCATGCAGTTGAGCAAGCGTCCCTGCATATCTCTCTTGCACCTGACAATACACATTCTCCAGAAGCACACTCTTAGCACACAGGCAGCTGATTTTCCTGCACTCCCATGCTTAATATTCAGCACTGTGTGGTATTTCAGATAGCAGTGTGTAACGCTAACACATTCAACATCACCAAGGCTCATTTCCTTTGCTCTAGTCTAATCACTCACCCAGGTTCCACATGCTCATGGTCTCAAGTAGCTGTTGGGACATGTGCTCTTTTCTGCCTCTCTAAACTATAAGGAAAATGTGTCAGGCTGTTACAGTAATTATCACTTGCTTTACCACAGTAGTAAATGGGCTTTGAAATTGCCAATCAAATATCGTTTTCTGCCTAGAATCACACCATGAGTCTGTCTGCACACAGGAATTGTTGTCAGAGATTTAATTTGTGTTGCTCTTGTTCTGTAAGACTTGCACTCGCAGGAAAGGGGCAGCTTGTTTTCTTGAACTGTGATGGTTAGCATTCAGCACAAATCATTATCTCACAAATGAGAGGCAAATGCTAATACATTTGAAATCAACATGGTAGATTTTCGTTCCACTCCTGCAATGGGTGAGGTAGATCCTACATGTTCAAAACTCCAATTAACCCTTACCACACATGTACTCTTACATACATCTCTGCAGTCTTCATGCAGTTGTGCAAGCGTCCATGCAGATCTCTCTTGCACCTGACAATACACAGTCTCCAGAAGCACACTCTTAGCACACAGGCAGCTGATTTTCCTTCACTCCCATGCTTAATATTCAGCACTGTGTGGTATTTCAGATAGCAGTGTGTAACGCTAACACATTCAACGTCACCAAGGCTCATTTCCTTTGCTCTAGTCTAATCACTCACCCAGGTTCCACATGCTCATTGTCTCAAGTAGCTGTTAGGACATGTGCTCTTTTCTGCCTCTCTAAACTATAAGGAAAATGTGTCAGGCTGTTACAGTAATTATCACTTGCTTTACCACAGTAGTAAATGGGCTTTGAAATTGCCAATCAAATATCGTTTTCTGCCTAGAATCACACCATGAGTCTGTCTGCACACAGGAATTGTTGTCAGAGATTTAATTTGTGTTGCTCTTGTTCTGTAAGACTTGCACTCGCAGGAAAGGGGCAGCTTGTTTTCTTGAACTGTGATGGTTAGCATTCAGCACAAATCATTATCTCACAAATGAGAGGCAAATGCTAATACATTTGAAATCAACATGGTAGATTTTCGTTCCACTCCTGCAATGGGTGAGGTAGATCCTACATGTTCAAAACTCCAATTAACCCTTACCACACATGTACTCTTACATACATCTCTGCAGTCTTCATGCAGTTGTGCAAGCGTCCATGCAGATCTCTCTTGCACCTGACAATACACAGTCTCCAGAAGCACACTCTTAGCACACAGGCAGCTGATTTTCCTTCACTCCCATGCTTAATATTCAGCACTGTGTGGTATTTCAGATAGCAGTGTGTAACGCTAACACATTCAACGTCACCAAGGCTCATTTCCTTTGCTCTAGTCTAATCACTCACCCAGGTTCCACATGCTCATTGTCTCAAGTAGCTGTTAGGACATGTGCTCTTTTCTGCCTCTCTAAACTATAAGGAAAATGTGTCAGGCTGTTACAGTAGTTATCACTTGCTCTACCACAGTAGTAAATGTGCTTTGAAATTGCCAATCAAATATCGTTTTCTGCCTAGAATCACACCATGAGTCTGTGTGCACACAGGAATTGTTGTCAGAGATTTAATTTGTGTTGCTCTTGTTCTGTAAGACTTGCACTCGTAGGAAAGGGGCAGCTAATATGATAGGATTTTAAATGCTCAAAAAAAATATAGTAATATATTTAAATTACATAAAGGTATTTTTTTTTTAGTTTCTTTTAGGTATTGGTGAACAACACCGAAATAAATTAAACATGCCTATAAAATCAAGAAAGAGAAAAGAACAGCAAAAACATCTATATTTGAAGACAACTGGACAACACAAATTAGTTGAAGAACCTCATGTTGGAAAAAAGAAAAAGTCTTCTGTTACGCAGACTAAGGATTTTTTTAAAAATATCTTCAAACATAGAAAAAATTTAAAAGATATATCCACTGGAAATAGGGTTTCAAGTAGAAAACAACAAGACAATACAAAGAAAATACTAAATGCTAATGTACAATCAGAAGCAAGAAAGAATGACTTAAAAAGAAAAACAGAATTTCAAAACATTCGTAGAAAAATGTTTCAGAGAAGAGTGATGTTCAATTTGCTAATGGATGTGAAAAAATATAGGAAGAAAGCAACATTTTATAAGAAAAAGAAACATATTGAATCAATTGTTGCAAAGGCTTTGGAATTAAAAAGAAAACTATTCATTTTAATTTTGAACAGGATCCGTACATTAGATAAAATAGTCAATGTAATGAAGTCAAAAAGCAAAAGGAAAAGAGTAGTGAAAAAAAATAACTTTTGTAAAGTGTTCTTAGGAGAATGGAAGCATAGTTCAAGTACTGAACCATTTTTTAATGAAGAGAGTTATCTTCAAAGTAATAGTTTGCTGCATGCAGTTGACACCAGTGGTCGAGCTTATGAAGTTAAGGATGGTTGTGTAATGGAAAAGGAGAAAATGGTTCCAAGAAATGAGGAAGAAGTATTAGCTGATGAGGTTATGGGGAAACGTCCTAAAGCCCCAGTGTAGACTTGGAATTGTAGTAGTATTTGTACTGTACGACAAGAATCTATTGATAAATTACGTGACTTTCTAAGAGAATATAGTAAAAAAAGTGTTAAACAGAAGATTAAGGTGCTTCAAAGACTAGATCCATGCAGAGTGAGAAAGAATACTGGTTTGCAAGGACATTCTCTGGTTTGTCTTTCTAGGAAAGTTTGTCAAAGTGTTTTTCACCATTTTAGGATGCTGGCAGTACATCATACTGAAATGAGAAAGTTTGTGAGAAGATTGTATTTTGCTAAAAGTCCAGCACTAAAGTTAAATGAGTTGAATAGTGCTCTGTTCCGTGGATCTGTATCAGATGTAGAGAAGGTTATTGATGATATTCAGTTTTGTTACTTTGGTCCAGAGCAAGAAAGTGCAGGAATTGAAACAGTTATTGAGGAAATTGTGGAAGAGTAAAGATTTTGAAGATCAAATGACAAAATTTACTATCATCTCTAATGAAAGACCAAATATTACTTGTATTTGTTGCTGGAGAAGCCATTATAAAACTCAAACAAGGAATGTTGATCTCTATAAAAAAAAGTGAAAGAGAAAATAATTTTGAGTGGAAGGATTTTGCTACATATTTATTTCTTGAAATTGTTTTGATTTGGGTGAAGATCAGCGTATTTGTAAATACTGTTATAACAAGTTAGAAGAAAATAAAATGCCAGCTAGAGCTGTACATAATAATTTAGAATTGGTTGATATTCCTGCAGAACTTAGGGCCATATGTAGGTAGAACGTGTTTTGTGATTCTCTAATTGCAATTTTTAGGGAATCGCAATTAGAGAATTGCAAAACGGAATGTAGGTAGGATTAGCAAATAATTTTGCGAATCCTACATATTCCTTAATTGCGAATTGCAAATTGCAATTCGCAATTAAGGAATACCTCCCCATTCATTCCTATGGGCCTAGAGGCCTATAGGAATGAATGGGAAGACATTCTCAATTTGCGATTCTCAATTAGAGAAACGCAAATTGAGAATGCAATTTCAAGTGTGCCAGGGTGTCAAAAGGACACCCTGTTGCACCCCTGAAATGAGCATGGGTGCACATGTGGCACACATACATGCCCTAAGGACATGTGTGTGCACCATATGCCACTTTGAAAAATTCAAAAATATGCATTTTTGAAAGAAATCGCAAATTACCACCAACCTGTAGTTGATGGTAATTTGCGATTCCTTAAGGCTAAATTGCACTTTTTAGGTGCTTCTTACATTGCATTTAAGGAATCGCAAAATTTGCGATTCCTTAAATGCAATTGCAAAATAAGGAATCGCAAATTTAGCGATTCCTTATTTTGCACGCAGATTTGCCTTCCTACATACCACTTAGCAAAATTGCGATCGCAAACGCCGAAATTCGGCGAATATCGGCGTTTGCGATCGCAATTTTGCTTTCTACATATGGCCCTTAGTGATTTAAATACGTATGAGTCTATACTCATTCAATGTGTCCATCCGTTTCAGACTATAGTTCGTATGGAGCCCAAAACAGGTAAATTACCTCCTTCAGATTTACAAAGAGGTTTAAAAGGAAGAGTTGTCTATTTGCCATTAGATTTGAAAAAAAATATTGAAACAATTGATGCAGATAGTTTGGAAACTGAACCATTAGTTATTCTGGTTAATGGTGTACCTACGAAGAATAAGAAAATTTGGCAGGAGCTAGTAGATGTACGAAAAGTACAAAGAGCAAATTTATATTTGAAAAGAAATAATAAGTACTATGAATCAATTTATATGGATTAAGATGAAGAAGTTTTACTAGCAGACACAGGAATACCAACTGGGCAAATTGAAAAAGTGGATAAGTCAAAAGAAGAAGAAATTTATGAACATTTCAGCATACATCCTCTTCATTCTAAAGAAGTTATGGAAAGACTATTGATCTGTTTCAGATGAAAAAAGCAAAAGGAACTCCTGTGAGTGTATGGGAGGAGAGCTTGGAAGCTTGTTGTTTTCCCCAGCTGTTTCCTACAGGAAAAGGTGGACGATATGATGAACGTCCAGTACAGATTCCTGCTTCTGAGTATCGGACTACAAGATTATATGCAGAAGATCCAAGATTTCGTCAAAGTATTCCTTATTTGTTCCATCTTTTATTTGAAAGTGACTTGTCTGCACTATCTTATGCAGTAAATCACATTTTAAAAACTGGACTACATCTACATAATGTGTCTGCAAAGGATTTTATGAACAAAGTGCAACAGCGAGATGATCATTTGGAATCTCAATTGATTAATCTGATGGCTTGTCAGCGTGGAACTAATGAATATTGGTACCGACGCCATGGAGAATTGAAATGTATGTTATGGAATTTAGGAACTTAGGAATTTAGGAACTCCTACATGGTTCCTTACCCTAAGCTGTGCTGAGTACGCTTGGGATGATTTACTGGATTTTCTTTGAGAAGCAAATTCAAATATTGAAAACATCCAATACAAGACAGCAGGAGAATTGTGCTCATTGGATCCGGTTAATGTTTGCAGATATTTCAATCATAGATTTGAGGCTATCATGTCCTTCATCTGCAAAAAAACAAATCCACCTCTTGGAGAAGTTGTGGATTTCTTTTGGAGAAAAGAGTACCAAGCAAGAGGTGCTCCTCATATTCATATGCTGTTGTGGATCAAGGATGCCCCAAAATTTGGAACAGATTCTGATGATGCAGTTTTATCTTTCATTGAAGAATATGCAACATGTGCTATACATTAAAGCACAGAAGAAAAAAACTTAAAAGAGCAAGTTTTACATTTCCAAAGTCATCGGTGTGGAAAATACTGTCGCTGAAAGTACAAGAGTAAAGATAAATTCTACACAAAATATCGATTTGGATTTCCACGACCTGTTCTTTCAAAAGGAAGAGTAAACAGTTTTATGTCAGCTGTGCGACATACCATTACAAGAAAATCTCTGAAAACAACCTAAGAAGAAAAGAAGAGTCAAAATATATAATTGACTACAACCCAGTCATTTTATCCATGTGGAATGCTAACATGGATATTCAGTATGTAGCTGACAATTCTATTGCTGTTGCTCGGTATGTCACATCTTACATCACTAAATCTGAGAAAACGTAATTGAAAGAAATGTGGGAAGAGATTTCTCACGAGAAGACTGTCAGTAAAAAGCTATACAGTTTCAGTTTAAAGATGTTATCGCACCGAGAAATTGGGTCATACGAATGCTCAGATAGGTTATCATCTGCAAGTCTGTACTCCAAATCCAGAAGAATAATTTGGGTAAGTTTAGTACTTGCAGGAATGCGAAATCGGGTACTGAAATCTATTCGAGAAATTGAATGTTTAGCAGAGAACGAACCAGAAAGTACAGACATTTTGAAAACAAATATGTTGGACACATATTACCCAAACAGAAGTCATCATCTTGAGAACATGTGTCTCTATGAAGTGCTGCAGAACTACATTTATAAACGGAATGCCACAGAAGACATCAACAATGGAAAATATAAAGTCTTTGGTGAGGAAGGATGTTTGGTGAAACAAACAAAAGGAAGTTTGATTAATCACAGGAAGCTGAGTTGCGACACTACTGACAAAAAGGAATTTTACTACTTAGCACTTTTACAGCTGTTTAAACCATGGCGTTCAGAGGATGAATTACTTGGAGATTTTCAGAGCTATGAAGATTCCTTTAATGCATGCAAAGATAACATAGAATGCAGTACTTTCTCAAATTATGTACAAATGTTAAATGAAGAAATTGAACAAGAAGCTACAATTGCAGCTGAAGTAGCTAGAGACAGTTCTCAAGACAGTCAAAGTTCTGGTACGCTCAGTCAAGATCCTCTAGGACAACCAATCGTAGAAAATGAAGCTGCAATAGCCATGACTGAAGTGGAAACAGCTATGAATCAAGCTCAGGAAGATTTAATAGACTTACCAAATTTGGAACAACAACTGAATGATGAACAACAACAAATTTATGAAGAAGTCACAAAACAAATTGATCATGGATTACTACATGAAAATAAAGAGTGCTCATGCACAGCATTTGAACCAATCAGAATGTATGTGAGTGGACAAACTGGAACTGGAAAAAGTTTCTTAATTAAAGTAATTAGAAGCTACCTACAGAAAAAAACTGATTCAGTTTTGTCTTGTGTTGTTACTGCTCCAACTGGGTTAGCAGCATATAACATAAAAGGAATTACCTTACATCGTTTGCTAATGTTACCAGTAGAGCATGAGAACAAAATAGAATACCACAAGCTAACAGGAGAAGCATGTTTTGAAGTTTCAAGACTGTTGAAGAAAATGAAAGTTCTCATTATTGATGAGGTAAGACTGGTATCAAACTTAATGCTTGCCTTTGTGCATTTAAGAATGCAGCAAATTCTAAAGACAGACTATGACGTGTTATTTGGAGGAAAACATGTTATAGTTTTTGGGGATCTACTGCAGCTCACTCCAGTTAAAGGACAACCAGTATTTAATACTCTTACACATGAAGACATGAAAAAGTCATTAGGAAGTATAGGTAATGTGAATATTTAGTCCTACTTTGAGTACAAATAACTCATTACCAATATGCGGCAAGCAAATGATGATGATTATGCAAGTATTCTCAAAGATATCAGAATTGGACTACTCACAGAAAATTGGCAGAAAAGCTTTACAGAGTCGATTGCTATGTAATTTGTTTCCAACAGAACAAATAGTTCCAGAGAAAATATACAAGAAAATTGCAGAAAAAAATACTGTAATCTGCTTAATGCCAACACTACATGAATGCTCTATATTCAATGAAGAACTTTTGAAATTGGAAAATGAAGAGATTATGAAAATGTAAGCCGTGGATAAAATACAGCATGAAGGAATAACTATTACATTGACAGGCAAATTGAAAACTAAATTGGATTCTCTAGAGAAAAACATATCAAAAACAGCTGGTTTAGAAAAGAATCTTTATGTATGTATGAACTGTCGAGTAATTTTAAGACGTAATTTGAATGTAGAAAAAGGTTTAGTGAATGGAGCTATGGGTAAAGTTGTGGGTTTTGTTAACTACCAGAAAAAGATGGAATTGAATTTTGTAAATAAAATTTGATCAGATTGAAGAGGTTAAAGACATTGTCGTTGTTCAGTTCGTTTTTTGCTTGTGAAAGACTTATATGTACGTGTTAGACCTGGCATCATTGGCATGAGTCTCTCCTCCATTTTTTTCTGTTTGCCTCCTCTGTTTACGATGTTTTTGCTGGATTATTGCTTTGGGCACTGTGCCACTGCTGATCAGTGCCACAGTGCAAGTGCTCCCTATGTTAAATTGTTACATTGATTGGTGTTACCATGATTGGCTTGGTTGACTTACTGTTCACACCCTAGTCTAGTGCACTGCGTGTGCCAAGGGTGTGTAAGTTAACTGCTGCTGGTGGGCTTGCAGCACTGGTTGTGCCACCCACAGAAGCAGCGTGTAAAATGTGTCTCAGGCCTGCCACCGCAGCGCCTGCGTGCAGTCCCTGACTGCCATGTCGACTTGGCAAGGAAACCTACTTGCCAGTCTCTAAACCTTCACTTTGCCACATTTCAGACACCTCTATGGTAGGCCCTAGGGCAGGGTGCATTGTTGGTAAAAGGTAGGTCATGCCCTGATGTGTGTGGCATGACCTAATAGTGAATTACAGCCATTTTCGTTTTTCACTATTGAAGGGCTACCTGCCTCCAATAGGCCAGACTGGGCAGACTGATTATTAACTCCATTATAATCCATCTGACTCAGGGAGCATGGTAGCAAGTCGAGTTTAGTATCCCTGAACTCAGAATTTAATAACACACCCTTTAGGATGGATGGTTTTTAAATTCTATGTTTGAAAATAGCACTTTTAGAAAGTGGCTATTTTCTTGTCCAACTATCTACCGGTCTCTGCTGGTTTGGTGTGTGTGTCAGGGGCTGGGTGGCTCCAGAGGTCTGAATAAGTCAGTGTGGGGTGAATGGGGCGTTTACACATAGAGTGAGGGAAGAGTAGCCTGCCCTGCCTGACACAATACTGGCTCCGCCTCCTGCTGGGCGACTGATAGCCCTGCTCCTGCCAGTGACAATACTGGCTCCGCCTCCTGCTGGGCGGCTGAGGACTCTGCCCTGCTCAGTGAATAGGCCAGGTGCCTCTGCCTGGCAACACCCACAACAAACCTGAGATGGTGGGAATCTCCCTGCTTGGACAAAGGGAACAAAGGGAAAAAGGGGTATAAGAGAAGGACCCCTGAACCAAGAACTCAGATCACTTCTGACAAGGAAACCTGTACCAAGGACAAGAAGCCTGCTGATCTAAGGACTAGCCTCCCCTTTCTGCCAGAGTGCTGTTTTGCTGTGGAGGAACCTGAAAGCTGCTTCTTTATTTTTGCCAAGGAACAAGGAGAGAGGAACTTGGTGTGTACTCTCTGAACACTTGCTAGGAAATCTCCAAGGGCTGGAAGAGTGCCAGTCTCCTGCTGAAGTCACAGGGCCAAAGGACTTCACCATTTGCTGAATTGCTGGAAAGTGTTGTTTCCAGTACACAAGGGAAAATCTGCAGTCTCGACGCCAGCAGCAACGCCAGTGAGCAGTGGGTATCGGCCCCGGCTCCAAGTGACCCCGTCTCGACGCCGGTATCAACGCCAGTGAGGAGTGAGTATCGGCTCCACCTCCAAGCGACCCCGTCCCGACGCCGCTGCTGATCGCATCGACTCGACGCCCTTCTCGACGCCGTGAGCACTGCTCCGGCCCGACATCCCTCGACACCGCTGCGGATTGACCCGACTCCGAGGCACGATCGACGCCGACCTCGACGCCGACATCTCGACGCCGTGGATCCTCGTTTTCGTCGTTTCTCAAGGTACTGTACTTGTGGGGTCTGTTGCGACTCCAGGCTCGACGTAGCGCTCCTCGCGGTCGACGCCGAACCGTGGGAATCTTGTAGACTCGACGTCGTGTGACTCCTGTGGGGGTTACATTGTTGCCAAAGAACTGTGCTCAGAAGAATACTTTGCTAAAGAACTATTTGCCAATAAGAAACCTTACTTGAACTATTATTTTTCCTTCCAAAGAGTATTTATTAAGACTGTGGTATATTTTTGTCGTTATTTGGTCTTGTGCTAAGCCTTATATAAAAATACTATTTTTATAATAACTTCTGTGTCGTGTCCATCTGTAGTGTATTCACTTTATCACTGTATGTGGTCATAAATGCTTAACACACTGCCTCTGAGATAAGCCTGTCTGCTCTGCCAAGCTACCAAGGGGGTAGCAGGGGTTATCTGAGTGTGTAATCCCCTTTCCCTGACTAGAGTTGGTAGGTCCCTATTTGTCAGAAGTGTATACCTCTGCCAACTAGAGACCGCCGGTTCTAACATTGGTGGCAGCGGTGGGATTTGAACTTTGCATTTATGACTCATGTGCAGTGATTAGTGTACGCTACATAGTGAAAGCAGACCATAACGCAGCCACAGTCTGTTTGGTAGGATATTCTATTTTTGTTCTCCGCTTTCCTGGAGCTTATTTTTTTAAACACTGCCAGTTTTGACCATGGAGAATGCCGGAGCTACTACACCTGTGGAGATTGTTGTGGGGGAATTTGATAAGGAGAAGATAGATTCCTACACGCTAAAAGATCTAAAAGGATTTTGCAAGCAGTTTAAAGTTCCTACCACAGGTGTCTCAAAGAAAGAGGGCTTCTTGAAAGCGCTAAAGGCCTGGTTAGAGGCCAGAAATCCCTCTGATCCGGTGGGGGTACCGGAAGAGGAAGAAGAAGAGGAAGAGGAAGAGCCCACAGGTGGGCCAGTGTCATCTCCAGGCAGTAGTGCGTCCTCTAGGAGCCTTTCCCCCGAAGAATTAGAAGACAGGGAGAAGGAGAGGGGGTACAAGTTAGAAATGGCAAAACTTAAATTAGGAGGGCAGTTGGAATTAGAGAATGCAAGAAGCAAGAGAGAAGCTGAAATGGAGAGCAAAAGATTAGATTTTGAGAGAGAGAAATTAGCGTTTGAACGTGAGAAGATGGTGAGGGAGATGGAGCTTAAAACTAAGAGTTTAGAGTTGAATCCCTCTGGTGGCAGCACTCCATCCGTGCCTGCAGAAAGTAGGTTTTATTTTCCTAAGGATGTGATCAAAGATTACAGTAAGAATGAAGATATTAGCCAATGGTTTAAAGCGTATGAGTTAGCATTGTTGGCCCACCGGAGTCCCTGAGAAAGATTGGGGAACGGGGTTGTGGAGCCGCTTTACAAATGAAGGGAGAGATACCTTGTTGAGCCTTCCTGCTGAGGATAGGATGTCTTATACTCATATGAAAGATGCTTTAATGCTGAGATATGGCTTAACTCCAGAAAAGTACAGACAAACCTTTAGAGAATGTAAGAAGTTGCCTGGTACTACGTGAGTTGAATATGTGTCTTTTTTCTGCAGAACCATGGATGGTTGGATAAAGGGTAGCAAGGTTGATAGTTATGATGCTCTTTATGATTTGTTTGCTTGGGAGCACTTGTCTAATAACTGTTTTCCAGAGCTACGCCAGCACCTTGTTGATAGCAAGATATCTAACCCTAGAAAACTTGCTGAGGAGGCGGACCGCTGGGTCAGTACCAGGGTCCACAAGGGTCCAGTGGGAGACTCAGCCAAAGGTGGGCAGGGTCCCCAGCAGAAGAGTGGGGGGGACAAGGGTAAACAGAGGGAGTTTCAGAAAGGGCCCCAAAGTAGTCCCCAAGGGAACTAAGGGAAGGGTTCCCAGCCTCCCCCTGTAAAGAAGCCAGAGGCCCCGACAGGTAAACCTGTTCACAGGGGCCCCTTGACCTGCTATGCCTGTAAGCAGGTGGGACACCGTTATTATGATCCCCAGTGTCCCATGAAGGATTCGAATGCACCGCCGCGTGCACCCCCTCGTCAGGTAGCGAGTGTAGCCCTGGGAGGGGATGAGATGGGTGCCCCCGGTGGGTGGGGTCCCGCAGAAATGTCCCTGGTCTCTTTAGGAGACGTGGAAATGGTCCCTCCAACCCCTCTGCCTAGTAACACTAAGAAATATAGGCAGTGGGTGACCATTAATGGCCATAGGGTGGAAGCTCTCAGAGACACCGGAGCGAGTGTGACAGCTGTCAAGTGTCACTTGGTGTCCAGAGAGCAGGTGGTCCCTCATGCATTCTACCCCGTTGTAGCTGCTGACAACTCACAGAGTCAGTGTGAGGTAGCTCAAGTTCCCTTTGAGTGGGGGGGGGGTCTCAGGTACTCTTCAGGTTGCTGTGAGGCCCGCCATGCCTGTTGATTGTCTCTTGGGCAATGATTTGGAGGACTCCCCTTGGGCTAAGGTGGAGAGAAAATCGCATCTGGAAATGTTGGGTCTGCCTGAGTGGGTGTGTGCGACCACCCGGTCCATGTCAGTTAGTAAGGGTGTTGATGGGGCCCTGGAGCCTGAAAGTATGGCCCAGGTCCCAACCGTGAAGAGAAGAGGCAGGGGGCGCGGGAAACCGTCCCCCATCGTTCCCGCGGTCCAGGAGGGAGCAGACCCTGAGGGGGATGCCCTGGAACCAACAGGAGAACAAGTGGCCGAACTGGGAGACCTGCCCGAGCTGACCCATTGGCAGCAGGATGGTGGTCCCTCCAGGGAGGAATTTTGTGCTGAACAGAAAGTGTGTCCTTCTCTTGTGGGTATGAGGCAGCAGGCCTCAGCCCAAACGACAGGTGATCAGTCAGGATCACATTGGGTCTACTGGGAGAACGACCTCCTGTATAGCGAGCCTAAGGCTGCTGAACCTGGGTCAGCCCGTGTGCTGGTGGTACCCCAGCGCTTCAGAGCCTTCCTACTGGGGTTGGCTCATGACGTTCCGTTAGCTGGACATCTGGGGCAGGACAAGACCTATGACAGGCTTGTCACCCATTTTTATTGGCCCCAGATGAGAAGGGATTCAGATATCCATTGTAGGACCTGTCAGACTTGCCAGGCAAGTGGGAAAAGTGGGCGGAAGCAGAAGGCTCCCCTCCAACCTTTTCCCGTCGTCAGTACCCCCTTTGAGCGAGTGGGAATTGACATTGTGGGGCCACTGGACCCCAAGACAGCCATGGGCAACAGGTTTATCCTGGTCTTGGTGGACCATGCCACCCGGTACCCGGAAGCCATCCCTCTCCGCACAGTGACGGCCCCCGTGGTGGGACGGGCACAGATGGGTGTTTTCTCCCGCATGGGGTTCCCCAGAGAGGTGGTGTCAGACCGGGGCACCAACTTCATTTCGAATTATATGAAGTCTCTGTGGAAGGAGTGTGGGGTAACCTACAAGTTTACCACTCCTTACCACCCTCAAGGTAATGGGCTGGTTGAGAGATTCAACCGGACCCTAAAAGGCATGATCATGGGTCTTGAAGAACCAATGAGGCGTAAATGGGACGTCCTCTTGCCATGCCTGCTGTTTGCTTACCGTGAGGTACCACAGAAGTCTCTAGGGTTCAGCCCCTTTGAGCTTTTGTATGGTCACCCGGTAAGAGGACCTTTGAGTCTGGTCAAAGAAGGCTGGGAGCAATCTCCCAGGAAACCTCCCCAGGATGTATATAGTTACATGCTGGCCTTTAGGAACCAGACTCGGCGCTTCAGAGATCTTGCTCAGGCAAATCTGGCGGCCAGCCAGGAAGAGATGAAGCGGTGGTACGATCAGAATGCCACTCTGGTGGAGCTTTAACCTGGTCAGAAAGTTTGGGTCATGGCCCCTGTGGAACCTTGTGCGCTCAAGGACAGGTGGACTGGACCATTTGAGGTTGTGGAGAAAAAGAGCGATGTCACCTACTTGGTGGACTTGAAGTCTCCCAGGAACCCCTTAAGGGTCCTGCATGTCAACCGGTTAAAGCCCCACTTAGAAAGGTCCGAAGTGGGCATGCTCCTTGCCACAGATGCTGGGATGGAGGAGGAGAGTGAGCCTCTTCCTGACCTCCTGTGTGCAAAAGAAAAAGATGGGTCAGTGGATGGTGTTGTCCTCTCTGACACACTGACCCCTGAGCAGCAGCAAGATTGTCGCCATCTGTTGGTACAATTCCCTGATCTGTTCTCCTTAATCCCTGGTGTCACTCAGTGGTGTGTCCATGATGTGGACACTGGGGACAGCACTCCTGTGAGGCACAAGGCCTACAGGGTGACTGAAAAGGTCAGAGCATATATCAAGGAGGAGGTCTCCAAGATGTTTGCCTTAGGGGTGGTTGAGTCCTCTAGCAGTCCTTGGGCCAGCCCAGTGGTCTTGGTCCCAAAGGCTGCAGCGCCTGGTGCTTCACCAGAACTTCGGTTCTGTGTGGATTACCGAGGACTCAATTCGGTCACCAAGACTGACGCGCACCCCATCCCCAGAGCTGATGAGCTCATCGATCGGTTGGGGGCTGCCCGGTACCTTAGTACGTTTGATCTAACGTCTGGGTACTGGCAGATCGCCTTGACTGATGGGGCAAAAGAGAGGTCTGCATTCTCCACACCAGATGGGCACTACCAGTTCCGTGTGATGCCCTTTGGGATGAAGAATGCCCCTGCCACATTCCAGAGGTTGGTTAACCAGGTATTGGCCGGGCTGGAAGATTTCAGCACCGCCTACCTGGACGATATAGCAGTGTTCAGCGCCAGCTGGGAGGAACACTTGCGCCACCTCCAGGAAGTGTTGTTGGCCCTGCGCAGAGCAGGCCTCACAATCAAGGCTAGTAAGTGCCAGATTGGGCAGGGTTCAGTGGTGTACTTGGGGCACCAAGTAGGGAGCGGCAAGGTGGCCCCCCTGCAACCCAAGATAGATACCATCCTGGCTTGGGAACCGCCCAAAACCCAGACTCAGGTGAGAGCCTTCTTGGGTCTCACGGGTTACTACAGGAGGTTTGTCAAGGGGTATGGCAACATTGTGCACCCCTTGACCTCGCTGACTTCCAGGAAGCAGCCGAGACTTGTGATCTGGACTGACGCCTGTCAGAACGCCTTTGACACCCTGAAAACTGCAATGTGTACAGCACCGGTCCTCCAGGCACCCGACTTTTCAAAAGAATTCATTGTCCAGACAGACACTTCAGAGCATGGTGTGGGGGCTGTTCTAGCACAGATGAATGAGGAGGGCCGAGACTTACCTGTAGCCTTCATCAGCCGGAGGTTACTTCCCAGGGAACAAAGGTGGAGTGCGATAGAGCGTGAGGCATTTGCTGTGGTCTGGGCGCTGAAGAAGCTAAGACCCTACCTGTTTGGGACTCACTTCCGGGTTCAGACAGACCACAGGCCCCTCAGATGGTTAATGCAGATGAGGGGTGAGAACCCAAAGCTGTTGAGGTGGTCCATTTCCCTACAGGGGATGGACTTTACGGTGGAACACCGCCCTGGTACAGATCACGCCAATGCTGATGGTCTGTCCAGATTTTTCCGCCTTAGTGATGAGGACTCCCTGGGTGAAGGGTAGTTCTCCCCACATTTCAGCTGGAGGGGACACGTGTTAGACCTGGCATCATTGGCATGAGTCTCTCCTCCATTTTTTTCTGTTTGCCTCCTCTGTTTACGATGTTTTTGCTGGATTATTGCTTTGGGCACTGTGCCACTGCTGATCAGTGCCACAGTGCAAGTGCTCCCTATGTTAAATTGTTACATTGATTGGTGTTACCATGATTGGCTTGGTTGACTTACTGTTCAGACCCTAGTCTAGTGGACTGCGTGTGCCAAGGGCGTGTAAGTTAACTGCTGCTGGTGGGCTTGCAGCACTGGTTGTGCCACCCACAGAAGCAGCGTGTAAAATGTGTCTCAGGCCTGCCACCGCAGCACCTGCGTGCAGTCCCTGACTGCCATGTCGACTTGGCAAGGAAACCTACTTGCCAGTCTCTAAACCTTCACTTTGCCACATTTCAGACACCTCTATGGTAGGCCCTAGGGCAGGGTGCATTGTTGGTAAAAGGTAGGTCATGCCCTGATGTGTGTGGCATGACCTAATAGTGAATTACAGCCATTTTCGTTTTTCACTATTGAAGGGCTACCTGCCTCCAATAGGCCAGACTGGGCAGACTGATTATTAACTCCATTATAATCCATCTGACTCAGGGAGCATGGTAGCAAGTCGAGTTTAGTATCCCTGAACTCAGAATTTAATAACACACCCTTTAGGATGGATGGTTTTTAAATTCTATGTTTGAAAATAGCACTTTTAGAAAGTGGCTATTTTCTTGTCCAACTATCTACCGGTCTCTGCTGGTTTGGTGTGTGTGTCAGGGGCTGGGTGGCTCCAGAGGTCTGAATAAGTCAGTGTGGGGTGAATGGGGCGTTTACACATAGAGTGAGGGAAGAGTAGCCTGCCCTGCCTGACACAATACTGGCTCCGCCTCCTGCTGGGCGACTGATAGCCCTGCTCCTGCCAGTGACAATACTGGCTCCGCCTCCTGCTGGGCGGCTGAGGACTCTGCCCTGCTCAGTGAATAGGCCAGGTGCCTCTGCCTGGCAACACCCACAACAAACCTGAGATGGTGGGAATCTCCCTGCTTGGACAAAGGGAACAAAGGGAAAAAGGGGTATAAGAGAAGGACCCCTGAACCAAGAACTCAGATAACTTCTGACAAGGAAACCTGTACCAAGGACAAGAAGCCTGCTGATCTAAGGACTAGCCTCCCCTTTCTGCCAGAGTGCTGTTTTGCTGTGGAGGAACCTGAAAGCTGCTTCTTTATTTTTGCCAAGGAACAAGGAGAGAGGAACTTGGTGTGTACTCTCTGAACACTTGCTAGGAAATCTCCAAGGGCTGGAAGAGTGCCAGTCTCCTGCTGAAGTCACAGGGCCAAAGGACTTCACCATTTGCTGAATTGCTGGAAAGTGTTGTTTCCAGTACACAAGGGAAAATCTGCAGTCTCGACGCCAGCAGCAACGCCAGTGAGCAGTGGGTATCGGCCCCGGCTCCAAGTGACCCCGTCTCGACGCCGGTATCAACGCCAGTGAGGAGTGAGTATCGGCTCCACCTCCAAGCGACCCCGTCCCGACGCCGCTGCTGATCGCATCGACTCGACGCCCTTCTCGACGCCGTGAGCGCTGCTCCGGCCCGACATCCCTCGACACCGCTGCGGATTGACCCGACTCCGAGGCACGATCGACGCCGACCTCGACGCCGACATCTCGACGCTGTGGATCCTCGTTTTCGTCGTTTCTCAAGGTACTGTACTTGTGGGGTCTGTTGCGACTCCAGGCTCGACGTAGCGCTCCTCGCGGTCGACGCCGAACCTTGGGAATCTTGTAGACTCGACGTCGTGTGACTCCTGTGGGGGTTACATTGTTGCCAAAGAACTGTGCTCAGAAGAATACTTTGCTAAAGAACTATTTGCCAAGAAGAAACCTTACTTGAACTATTATTTTTCCTTCCAAAGAGTATTTATTAAGACTGTGGTATATTTTTGTCGTTATTTGGTCTTGTGCTAAGCCTTATATAAAAATACTATTTTTATAATAACTTCTGTGTCGTGTCCATCTGTAGTGTATTCACTTTATCACTGTATGTGGTCATAAATGCTTAACACACTGCCTCTGAGATAAGCCTGTCTGCTCTGCCAAGCTACCAAGGGGGTAGCAGGGGTTATCTGAGTGTGTAATCCCCTTTCCCTGACTAGAGTTGGTAGGTCCCTATTTGTCAGAAGTGTATACCTCTGCCAACTAGAGACCGCCGGTTCTAACAGTACGTAGGAAGCAGTTTCCATTTTCTCTAGCATATTCTGTAACTATTCACAAGTCTCAAGGATTAACTGTAGATAGTGCTTTTGTAAACATTGGATCTAGTGTGTTTAAAGAAGGTATGGCATATGTTGCTTTGTCACGAGTGAAAAAATTATCTGGTTTATTCATGATAGACTTTGATGACTCAAAAGTTAGTGCTGATGCAAATTGTGTAAAGGAGTATAATAGATTAAGAAGAAGCTATGCTCATCATTTAGGTCAGTATCCTGTGTTTGAAAAACGTGTTGTTTGTCGGAAAAGGAGAATTGAGAATATCTGTAATGAGGATGTACAGAAGAGAAAACAAAAGGAGAGTGATGTGATTGCAAGCAAAAAGAAAAAGGACAATGTTGAAGAGGTTGTTGGCTGTCATTTTGAAAATAGCTCTGGTGTCAACTGCTAGGCTAATGTAGTGCTGAATGTTGTATTTTATCTTGAAAGTTTGCAAGAGCAGATAATACTAAATCATGAAAAAAGATTTTGTTCTCTGCTGAGTTTCCTTTATGAGAAGCTGAGTAATGATAAAACTAAAATAGAAAGTGCTTCTGATGTTAGAAATCTTTTAGATGTATGTTCTGGATGTACACAGTTTACTGAAAATGTCCAGCAAGATGCACAGGAATTCTTAATGTATATGCTTATGGTACTGGAAGATGAAGGGGTAGAAATAGAAAATATGTTTGGTCTCTCTTATAAATGGGAACATTGTTGTGAAAACTGTATGAACACATGCAGCACTAATGTTGATTCTGAAAGGTTCATACATTTAACACTACCAGAGAGTAAAGCAGTGACTTTTAGTAAATTAGTTAAAGATGCAAATCACAACATGGAATGTTCTCAATGTAAATCAGAAATGTTATCAACGTTATTTTTAAATAAATATGGAAAGTATATAATTTTAATGATGCAACGTTGTAGAGCTGATGGAACAAAATTGGACACTTTAATAAAGAAGTTTACAGGAAACAATTATCAATATCAGGAAAGACTTTTCTTGCAGTTGCAATAATTTTCCATGATGGACCTTCTATAACTTCTGGTCATTACACAGTTTATCTAAAATGTGAAAAAGGCTGGACACTGTGTAATGATTCTCAATTGATTTTCAAGCAACGTTTGCCTGCAGAATTACCAAATTCATACTTAATTTTTCTAAAACCAAAATTTTAGATACAAATTGCAGCATCTGAAGAAACCATTATTTCGATTTTATAAGATTACCATTGGATATTTCACCTAAAAAGGGTTTAAAAATGACCATTTGGCCTCATGGAAAGGTAAATGTTACTATTGTGGACTTCTTTGACAGATATTATTTTGGTGTATGTGCTTAAGCAACAAGATTTACAGACGTTATTTATTGCAAATAGTTATTGATCTTAGAAGATATTTTTAATATATATGTGACATTTCTATCAAGGTATGTTTTACTGAGGATAGATTCAGGGTTTTTTTAAACAATCTTTCAGATTGTTTATTTTTTTGCCTGCTGTTAAGTGATGAATGCAATTGATATCACTATTTTCAGTGAAATTTAATATATTCTGAAAACAGCAAAAAAGGGCAAAAAAATTACATTGTTAAATATGAAAATATGTGGATTGTATTCTAAAATGTATTGTTAAATATTACTACTTTTTTTCTTTTTTTTCAGATCGAGAAAGAAAATTTAGGAAATTGAATCCTTTTTTCTTGCAATTAAAAAAACCCATTTATTTATAATTAAGTTATTTTGTTGGTCAGGTAAGTTTAAAATATCTGTATTTCTCACCCCTTCACTTTCATGATCCCTTTTGTTCACTTCTCCTCACTCTGTTTTTCTCATTCCCCTTCTCTCTCTCTTCTTCCTTTACTGCTCTTTCGTAACTCCCTCACTCCTTCTCTACTACTCCCCTAGGTTTACTGCCTCCACCACTATTTTTTCAACGATGTTTCTCTCCCTGTGTCCATATGTCTCAGTCATTCTAACTGCCTTAGTCCTTCTCAGTTCCTTGCTCTCTGTCTCTGTTTCTGTTTCTCTCCCTTTGTCTGTCTTACCCTTAATTTACTTAACATCTCTGGGGAAGATTTACAAGCCCCCTGTGCCACCACTACGTCACTTTTCATGACGTACTGGTGGGGCAGGGGGCTCCTCCATATTTACAAGGAGAGGAAAAGCCACCCTGCGTGACTTTTCCTCTCCACTTCACACGCAGCACTGTGCGTTGAAGGGGCGGTCAATGGGTGTTGTTGTGGGTGTTCCCACGCAACACCCATAGAACTAGACACATCTCCAGATTTACGAGAAATCGTAACTCTGGAGATGCGTGTGAATGCTACTCCACCCTAGAGGTGGCGTAGCGAGGTACAACGAGGAGAAATGTTTTCATTTCTCCTCGATTTTTCCTCTTTCAGTGTGTGCTGCATGCTACAGCACGCATTGAAAGAGGAAAAAGCCTCTTGTGATTGTTTTTGTGCAGGAAGGTGTCGCTTTCTGCAGAAGAAGAATCTCCCCACCACGCAGGCATCCTTGCAGCATGGTGCAAGGGAGACTGCACCGGCGCATGGCTGCAGTTTGTGCGCCAGCGCAGGGGAAGCATAGGGATGCGATATATTCTTGTAAATATGTCGCATCTCTGTGCTTCGAAACTAACGCAGCACGGCACAGCAAAATTACTTGCTGCACCGTGCTGCGTTAGTTTGTTATAAATCTGCCCCTCTGTTTCTACCACTCCTCCTCTCTCCATTACTCATTTTCCATCTATGTTAATTTTTTAACCTTCTCTGTCATTCTCCTTCCCTCACCTTCCCTAATTGTCACTTTCCTTTACTCATAGTCACTCCTATTCTCCTACTTCACTTCCTCCTGTCTGTATCTCACACCCCTTCACCTTTTCGCATTCTTTCCTTCACTCTCCCTCACTCTGCTTTGCTCATTGAAACCCTGACTCCCTTTCTCTCACTCCAGTTTCCTAAATCCCTCCATCCCCTCACTCCCCATCTCTCACTTTCTCTTACCCCCTTTTCTATCCTCAGACCTGTTATCTCACCATCACTCCACTTCTCTTACTTTCAATCCCTTTACCCTGCTGTACTTCATCCGCTTTGTCTGTTACTCCCTTTTCCTATCTCCGTCCCTTACTCTCCTTTTCTCACTCCCCCTCCCTCTCTCTCCATTACTCACTGCCATTCCCTTACTCATTTACTCTTCTTACCTGTATCCTCTACCCTTAGTCCTTTTGTTGCAGTCAGTCTTTCACTTCCCTTTCATGACTGATTATACTTTCCTTTTCTCACTCATTCTGTCAGTCCTTTCCTCCTCTTCACTCAGTCATTTCAATCATTTCAATCATTCATGTATACACTACACATTCATTCAATACAATTACAACACAGTATGTTAAGAATATAGCTCTTCTTGGAGAAGTGAAGTGAGTTCTGAAAAGAACTGTTTTTTTTGTCTTTTTTGTTTTGTAATTTTTTTTAGTTTTTTAACAATTTTGTATTTTTTTGTTTTTTTTTAGAGCAGCAAAAAAAAAACAGGGAATGAAAAAGTGTTCAACGGGAACAAAAAAAAAATGGAAAAAATTATACGGTGGAGCATGTGTGCTGCTGGATTTTGTTCTCTATTAAGTTGATGCTGCTCTCACCATAACAGAGAACAACATTGCACACATTGCACCGTATATGAACCTTCTGGAACAGAGGGTGGATATCCAGAGGTCTTGATGCAGGTGAATCTGCGGCCGCAGATGATGTGCTCGGCTGAGCTCCTGGAGGGTTGTCTCTTGTGGCTCTTGTGGATTCACGGGCATAAGCCACAGGATGCACTTTTTAAAAGTGCCTCCGCATAGTAAAAATGCTAAAGGAGTATTTTTTGGGGGGATCTCCTCTAGAAAGGACAACTCCACAAACAGTGCAGGTGACTTTTGGGGCATTCACCTTCTTCTGCCCCTCTGGAAAAGTAAAGAACTTCCATATGAAGGAGTCCTTTTGTTTCCTCTGGCTTGGTGTCACAAAGGTCTCCTCTTCACTCTCTGTAGAAGATTGCTGTTCTGCCATTTTCACATAGTGGAAAAGCTCTCCAGCTCCTTCTCCCAGGAAATAAGAAGAAATAATGAGGGGAGTGGGTGTGGTGTGTGAAGATTCTGGAACTGAAACTACTACGAACCAATGAAAAGTGTTATTTCGTAATCACATGACTTGCCGTGCGCGCACCGTGCGCGCACCGTGCGCGCACGGAGCACGCACGGAGCACGTACGCATGCGTGCACGGAGCACACACGGAGCACGCATGCATGTGCACACGGAGCACGCACGGAGCACGCACGCATGCGCATACGGAGAAGGTGCGTAAAAACCCTAAAAAAAAAAAAAAAATGTTTATACGTTTATGGAAGATATTAACTATGCTGTTCAACTTTATCAAAATTTAAAAAAAAAGAGCTGAGCCATTCCATATTACAGGATACAGTCAATCTATAACTATATATATAGGTAGTTTATTGTAAAATAAATATATAAAAAATATAACAATACATACATAAATTAGCATTTAACATTTTTTTCAAATTCAGTAAAAAAACCCATAGGTTTCACACGCGTTAAAGTTAGGAATTAGCATTTAAAAAACCTTTGAAATTCACTGAAAAAACCATAGGTTTCACACACGTTATAGTTAGGTATTAGCATTTACAAAACCTTGCAAATTCACTGAAAAAACCATAGGTTTCACACACGTTATAGTTAGGAATTAGCATTTAAAAAACCTTGCAAATTCACAGAAAAAACCATAGGTTTCACACACGTTATAGTTAGGAATTAGCATTTAAAAAACCTTGAAAATTCACTGAAAAAACCATTTCACTCGTACAAAACCATTGAAATTTCCCGTTATAGTTGGTTCAGCTAACTATAACTCGTGCGCCCGCAATCCACTGCTGATGACGTCACATATTACATCACTCATGACATGGTCAGTGACATCATCCATTCTCAAAACCACACATACTCCAATACCAATAACAACATACCCACTTATTAACTCTTAGGTCTACATACACCTCCACTCATTCACCTGTACAGTCACTCATACTTACAGTCACTCCATACAAGACTATCATATGCATTTATACACCTATATAGACACTCACACACCACCAATCATCCATTGAGGTACTCTCACACCTAGTCAGTCATGCAAATAATCACACTCCCATTTACTCACCTATGCAGTTATACACAGTCAAGTTCACTTACTCATAAAAATAGTACCACATTCTTATGCTCTTATAGAATCATTGATACAAGCACACACTCATCCATACTGTCACTCTCACAATCACACACTCTCACATCTACCCACTTATATACTCTTACACGCATATATACTGCCTTTCACATATGTAGTTAGTCCCAAATGTACCACTGAGATATACATTCAATCCCTAATACACCCATACATACACTCACTCAACCATACAGTTCATCACAGATGAACTCTTAAAACCATGCACCCATAGAATCACCCACTCACACATTTATGCATAGAGTCACATACACCCTACCCACACAAACACTCAGGAACCCATACAGATACTCAGACAAGCAATCAATAACTCATATAGACACTCATATAGCTATTCACAAAACCATGCAGCCACTTATACACCAACATACAGACACATACAGACATTTACACAGTTTAGTCAGTAGTCTGCAGTAAGATACATTTAATGACTCACTTATAGAGTCAGTTACGCACCACAGAAAATCATCCATTTACACACTTGTACACCCACTTATTCTTCAACAGTCCTTTCCGTATATATATTAAACATATTAAAATTGTTCAGAAACACATACTCAATGGATGATGTCATCAGTGATGTCATCAGTGATGTCATTTGAGATGTCATCAATGATGTCATGAGTGATGTCACTGACCATGTCATGAGTGATGTAATATGTGACGTCATCAGCAGTGGATTGCGGGCGCGCGAGTTATAGTTAGCTGAACTAACTATAACGGGGGAATTTCAATGGTTTTGTACGAGTGAAATGTCCAGCTAACTATAACATGTGTGAAACCTATGGTTTTTTCAGTGAATTTTCAAGGTTTTTTAAATGCTAATTCCTAACTATAACGTGTGTGAAACCTATGGTTTTTTCAGTGAATTTGCAAGGTTTTTTAAATGCTAATTCCTAACTATAACGTGTGTGAAACCTATGGTTTTTTCAGTGAATATATATATAAATATATATAGATCTAGTAACCACAATCCTGTAATTGATTCCACTTAGCAACCACACAGGTACGGACCACGATATGGAGATGAAATAATCCTTGTATTGTAGATTTAAATGTGCATGTGCATAGTTTCTTCCAAGCAAGTGCCCAACCTGACGCCTTTCAACTGCCAAACAGCGGTCTTGATCACATGATGCACTGGACCTATCAAATCATATATATAGTGACAAACTGTGAGCATGTGATCCAACAATGCAAATTAGATCAAAAATGAACAGTGGAGATCGAAACAATCCTGTTTCCTAAATTCAGCCTAATAGAATAAATATGTATACGTATTTATCTATAGATAAATAGATAAAATCTGGTTCATAAATAATAGCATAGTGCTTAAAGAACCATAGCATTCCAAAATATATTCTACGGCAATATTTGATCATCCTGTACAACTCATTTAATATATCTCTAAAGTGCTATTGTTGAGTACAAGTGCAAAAAGTGCAAACGTGAAAGTGCTAAGTGTCAATATTAAATATATAGCAGCATATAGCAGACATCTTGTATTTATCCTCATTATACAAAGCCCGTGCAAAATTAGCAATTCATTTCTAATATGAAACTTCCACAGTACAAGCATGCTTTCATGAGTAATGTAATGTGAAATGTAGCCACTTAATGAAATTACATGCAGAATAGATCAAATAATGAGGCAAAAAAATCTATCCAAAACAATATTGGACCAGTGTCCGTACTGTATTATAAACAATGTGACGCAATGATAAGAACCGGCCAAAACTCCGTAAAACCCTGTAAAATCTGGGGAACCCCAGATAAAACCAAGTAAAACAGAGAGCTGACCAGATAAAACCATTATGTCACCCATTTATATCCTCACCGATTAAGAATAATGCATAAATATAGTAGCTATAGTTTTACAGTACTTATGTTTCAAACAGATAAGTAAAAAATTGATTAACATAACATTAAATAAAATATAAGAATTTAAGACGCTAAAAACCGGGTCACCTCCCACTAAAACCAGGTAAATCTAGGCAAACCTAAAATAAAACCTAGCCACAGCAGAAAATAAAACCAGTTATACAGCGTCATAAAACCCTCAGAATGAAATACAAGTACCCATGGCTCTCACATTGACTATAAAAAGTTATGTAAATCTTCACCGGTGTTAGGCCATTCGGCATTTTAGTATCTAGTAACATGATAAACTCTGATTCCAGTTGTCTCAGCCTTTTTTCCCTATTTCCCCCCCAGCTACATTTGGGTACTGAACTTATGACATAGTAGCTGAGGTCATTGAGATTATTATTGTGTACTAGTTTTAGATGCCGTGCCACAGGATAGTTTGGATCTGAGTTAACCACTGCTCTTAGGTGTTGGAGAATCCTGTTGAATACTTGCAATTTGGTACTGCCTACATACATTAAATGGCAAGTGCATTCTAATATATAGACTGCATAGTCAGTTCTACAGGTATAGTGACCTTGTATTTTCATAGGCTGAGGACTGAAAGCAGTAACATATTCAGAAACCTTCTTACCAAACTTACAGTCATGACATGAACTGCACTTAAAGAAGCCTGATCTAGCTGATAGCCAAGTGTTAGATGTAAGTGCTTCAGGACTATCCTCAACAAGTGCATCTCTCATTGATGGTGCTCTTCTAAAAGTAAGTATTGGAAGCTCAGGCAGAATTTATGACATGGTTAAATCAGACCGAACAATCGGCCAATTTTTGTACACAATTTTGCGAACTTGCCTTTCCTGTTGGCTGAAAGTTGTAATCAATCTGATGTTATTGATAAGTTCAGTATCTTTAGGAATCGTATCATCATTAGTCCGACTAGAAAAGATGTCAAGACTGGATGCTGCCATAAGGCACCTGTGTAACTTTTAGCTTTGTCAAGGGCTATTCTCAATTCATTTGTCCTATAGCCTCTGTTTAAAAATATGTCATAAGCTTCAGCCTGGCAGTTTCTTAGATCCTTTTCATGACTGCAAATACGCCTGATTCTTAAAAACGCACCATATGAAATGATCCGAATAAGGTGGCGAGGGTGAGAACTATTCGCATGAAGTACAGAATTGCCAGCTGTTATTTTTCTATGCAACCTAGTCTGAATTGAGTTGTCCCTTATATAAAACTCGACATCCAAGAATTGTACCTTTTTATTACTGATGTCAGTTGTAAATTTAAGATTAAGTGTGTCGTCATTAAGTTTGTCAACAAACTTTCTAGCCAACTCTATAGACCCTTTCCAGATTAGACAAATGTCGTCAATGAATCTCTACCAATGGAGTACATGTTGGTCAAAAACAGCTTTGTGGGCAGTTCTAAGGACATGCTCCTCCCACCAACCCACATGTAAACATGCGTAGCTGGGCGAGAAGCATGCTCCCATCACCACACCACGCAGCTGCTGTAACACTTCCTTATTGAACATAAAATAGTTGTGGGTCAAACAGATTTCAATCATTTTGTTGTGTTCATGCATATGAATACTTATTTTTTCCCAAAAATAGCGAACTGCATTGATACCGTCAGCATGGTGAATACTGGTATACAGTGAACAAATATCCATAACTATTAGATAACAGTCTTCCTCCCATTTTACTTTTTTGAGTTTACTTAGAAAGTGTCCAGTGTCTCTAATAAATGAAGGCAGATTCTCTACATACTCATGTAGGAAATGATCAGCATATTTGGACATAGCTTCCAAAAGACTTTTCTGTGCCGAAATGATTGGTCTGCCTTGAACTGGTACCACATTTTTATGCACTTTTGGGATGAAGAATAGTATTGGAATGATAGGATATTCATTTTTTTTAAAACAGTATTCATTTGTAGTCAATAGACCCACTCTTTTCCATTGAGCTAGTTCTGTGAAGACAGTATCTTTAATTTGTCTTAATTCCTGAAAGCTGGCTTTTCTGTAACATTCAGTATCACTGAGATGACGCAGTGCTTCCGCCATATACAACGACCTTGGCCACAACACAATGTTGCCCCCCTTATCAGCTTTGTTGATTATGACTTTTGTGTTTTTTTGTAATTTGTGAATGAGTTTGGAATATTGGATTTCAGAATATTTCCGTTGTCTGTTCTGTTTATAACAGTACGATTGAGTTTTTTCAAATCCTCGACCACACATTCAATAAAAACATCAATAGCGTCCCTCGGAATCATTGGGATGAAAGTGGAGGGAGGTCTGAAAGGGCTGTCTACAGGACTGTTGCAGATGATGCCCGCTTCACGTAGATTGTCCTGTGTTAAGTTAGATGGTGTTTCACTTACTCCAGCCAGTGATTGTGCTAATAATAAGGTGCCATAGTCTGATGCTTGTAAAAAATTAGAGCATAGTCCTTGAGGTGCCCTGACATTAGATGTGATTTCCACTGCATTCTTTAGTTTGAGCTTACGAATGCATTTGAAAACATCTACCCTCATCTGGATGTATTTGAGACAATTGGTGGGACAGTAAGACAAGCCAAGTGCTAATAGCTGTTTTCTGCAACGGATAGGGTTATTTCAGATAAATTGATCACCGTGATATCTGTCAACTCCGATCCTGTTCTTACTTCTTGCTGTTGAAGTTTTTCTTGCCTTTGCCTTTGTAGCCTGAGTTTCCGCCACTGTTTCCTGCATCGGTTCCTTCTGCACCTTGTTTCTGCACAAGGTTGCGTGGTCTTAATGTTTGTCGGCGGTCTTCCACTAAAAAAGTAAGCTCTTCTCCCGGGGCGAAATCAGTGGGTAATTGTATTGACTTATGCCCAAGATTGTCCTCAGAGTCACCGCTGCTTTCTGCACTGCTGATTTCGGCAGAAGATGATTGTAAATTCACTTGAGCTGTCGATGTGGATGTGCCGCCTTTGCCGTTTTCTTTGGCAGGCGCCCGCCGTTTTATATTATCGAATTTTTTCAAAAAATTAAAAATGCATCCTGTTTTTTAATCGCGCTTATCTCTGGCAAATTTGAAAATCTTTCTTTCTTTTATGCTTTCCTCTTGTGTTTTTTAAATGAATTTCAATCTCCTCCTGCCTTTTCATTACTTGGTCTTTGTGCTCATTAGCTTCCAGCATAGCGTTGATTTCCTCTATCTCCTTGAATATTTTAACTCTATCAATCTCGGAGTACTTTATTAGTATGGATACCATGTTCATTGATGCATCCAGATTGTTGGTTGCCCACTCTTTTAACATCAAAGGATTCGGGTTTTCGAATGAAGGGGCAATCATAACCCGCAAACCTCGCGGAACTCTTCTAACCTCCTTGTACTTTCTAACGATTTCTTTTCCCACCACTTAGTCATCTCAGTGCGGAGCAATTTTTCTAACTTTTTTAGCATGGTTTTTATGTCATTGTTAGTGTTCGAATTACTGGTTTGATTTTTTTGTACTTCCGGTTTGTTGAGTAAAGTGCGTCTGCCACTGCTTCCCGGTCCCTTAGCGCGTCTGCTGTGGATATCATATTTGTTTAAGTAATCTGCAATCAGTCAGTGGTCGCCAGTAGGTAGTTATAGTTAGGACCAAGTTTCCATAGGAAGAGCATTTTTTGTTTTGCTTATAACGTTGGCTTTGTTTGATGAATCTTCATGACATTTTCCAAACTAATTATTTGTTCATATCAGCTCCTATTTTAAAAGTTTGGGGGTGGTTCATCAAGGGGGGGCGAGAAAAAAGGGGGTTCCCAAAACATGTTTTCTCCATGTTAATTTCCATAGGAAACTTTAGACCAGGCTACAGGTCGAACGGGTGAACGGAATTACCCCAAATTTGGCAGGGAGAAGGGTCTTGGTCTAGAAAAGACGCTTTTGTTTATTTGGTGTAAATCCGTTCAGTAGTTTTGGAGAAATATTGAATTTTGCAGAAATGGATATTTGGTAATTCTGCCATCGTATTGGCTGAGGTGTTACGAGCATGAGCTTGATGCTTATTGGCTGCGAGCTGTTGCAACCAGGAACTGTTAGCAGCCATTTTGTGATTCCGTTGAAATGAGTAAGGGGAAAAAGGGCGAAAAGAGTAGGAAACAGAAGGATAGGAGCACTGTAACCTCTGTGGGGGAGAGCAAAGCGAAGTAGTCACTCCTACCGGACTGAAAGTGCGGTGTTGCTCAGCTGAGATGAGATGCTGCTACACTCAGGTATGAAACCGAGAGCCTAAACCGTGAGGTCATTGCTGTAAAGTGATGTGCTCTGGTCTTTGTAGCATACCTGTGGAAGTAGTGTTAGTAGGCGTTTATACCATACAGGGAGTGGGAAGCGAACTACTGACCTCTACCATGCGTTTATACTATACCGGAAGTGGGAAGTAAAGTACTCACGCCTACTGGTGTGAAGACTCAAGGATCAAACTGAGCTGATTGCTGTAAAGTGATGGGCTCTGGGCGTGTAGCATACTCACCGCTGTAGTATAACTGTGTAAGTAGTGTTAGTATGCGTTTATACTATACAGGGAGTGGCATGCGAACTACTTACCCCTACTGGTCTGAAGACTCAGGCATTGAACCGTGAGCTCATTGCTGTAAAGTGATGTGCTATGGGCACTGTAGCATACCTGTGGAAGTAGTGTTAGTTTGCATTTATACAATACAGGGAGTGAGAGGCGAACTACTCACCCCAACCGGTCTCAAGACTAGTGGATGAAACCATGAGCTCATTGCTGTAAAGTCATGTGCTCTGTGTAGTATTCCAATGTAAGTCATAGTAGAATGTTAGTATGTAATGCTACTATAATGTAAGTATGTAATGTTAGAATTTAGGGCTGTCATGAGGGGAATCTTGAGGAGTTTGTATACGGTGCTGGAGAAGACGGTTGCCTTGCTGTCGGGTCTTATTGGTGGCTGTTTAAGCTGTCTTCTTTTCCTGCAATAAATCTACTTATCGGATCCACTACTGTCTTCCTCTTCACTACATAAATTTGGTGACGAGCGGAAGAAGGTAGAAAGAAGGCAGCACTCACCAAGATTTTGAGCTTTCTTGCGTTCTGCTGAAGACCCGTTTTCTTGGTGAAGCTGTTTCTACTCATCCCAGGGTCGTCGGCTCATCGAACTATGTGATTCTACCTCTGGTAGGATTTATATTTTTTTTTTTGGGCTTCCTCTGCCTCTTCACTACACTCTGGTTGCTGTACTACACGTGTGCAAGTAGTGTTAGTATGTGTTTATACTAATTCTGTAGTTATGCAGTAACCAATGCATCATGGCCCTATGGAGCGCCACCTCCCAGGCGCAGCTCGTACAATGTCCCGGGGTGTGCATCCGCGGGACATTTATGTTTGCTATTACAGGGCGGGAGCATGGCTTCCATCCTGTGATAGTAAATTGTTGTTTGCCTCATTGACGTGAGAGAAGGAAAGCCTAGTATCGCTTCAATAAAGCGGCTCCGGATGGTAAACATGGAGAAAAAAAAATGAAGCGGGGTCTCACCCGTTCATTTAAATGAACCCACTGGTGGGTAATGTTCCGGGGCCAATCCTATTATTATATTGCGGGGTCTCTGCAGCACTGGGGACCTTAATCTCACATGTAAATTAGGCGCGGGAGGGCACAGAGACGTTTCGCAGCCTAGGGGATCGACACCTCCCCAGGTATTGTTTACGAATTGTTCGGGGGGCTTCGAGGCCAACTCAAGACCGGGGATCGGCAACCTCCGGGGCTTTACTTAAATATGCAGGGTGGGCCTCGCCAGTCCTTGAAGCCTCGGTGGCCCTAGGCAGTGCCTTATTGGTTCTGTAATCACACGGGCAGTAGTCATGGTGTTATAAAGTGATACACTCATAGAACCCTTGCCGTTGTAGAATTACCCAGGCTTCATTTATGTAATGGTCTGTTGGTTTATATTTGGTAGGTGCACCGCAAAATTACAACTGTTTTCCCTCATAACCTCCTATCAACCGCCGATTTTCACAATAAACTACAGACAAGTGTGGCCAGAAGACCCATACACTCACTTATTTATTGGTAAAAAAAAAAACTTTTATTAAAACAACACAAATAAATGGAAAGGTAAATTTATTCGAACAAACAAAAGTAAAACATGAAAGAAGTGGGTGGGACTCCATCGGAAGCAGCGTAGAAAACCTGCAAGAGAAAAAAGAAACATAAGTATGTGTGCCATGTCCAAGAGAAAAAGAAAGGTAGTCAGAATGAAAGGAAGAATGCGAGAAAGGGACAGAGAGCGATTCGGTGGTAGGGAGAAGGGGAGGGAGAGTTAAAAGAACAGAGGGAGGAGGAGACAGAGCGTCGGCCTACTGCACCCAGCCCTCACTGTTCTCCTCCCATCTCCCGTGTTTGTGGGATGGTGGGGACCACGAGAAACAGTGCGGTCCAGAAAGTCTTTAAAATGAAGCAGAGATATGAATGAGGCCAGAGATTATATTATTATCTACGGCAACATCGCTTGCCTGCACCTGTGCACCCAGGGTGTTGCACCCCAGCCCCTTCCCCCGCACTGTGCTCAAATGCAGCTCCAGCACACGAGACTTCACTGCTCACCTGCCACAACCGGTGTGTCCAACGACGTGCCGGTGCGAGCTCCGACTCCGGGGTGCCTCTCAGGGTGGCACAGCAGGTCTCCGGTGTGAGACGGTGTCTTGATTCCACGATGGAAGGCGTCAGAAAGGCCAGAGCATCATTACCGGTTGAGCATCTGTCTGAAAAGGGAGAAATAATATAATGGTGGAAACGTCTTAAGGTAAATGAAGGTTTATTTCAAGCTTAAGAGAGTAAACCAGTCGAGTGCATCCTTCCTTCTTGAAGTACGATCTACCAACTGTTAGTGGTAATCGTGGTTCAAAGAGGAGTTGGAGTGTACGAGAATACACAAGGTTAAATAATAACATGTTATGCCAACATTCACATACAAAGGAACAGAGCGCATGCTAGAAGCATAATGTGCATGTGCAATGCAGTGGCGCAAGCCTGTGTGCATGTACACCTAGTAGTCAGCTCACTACAGTGCCCCAAAAGCCAATGCCACTTGTCTGTAGGGCAGCGCTGCCCGTTGGCTCAGGCCAACAGTACGGTCCAGCAGGTCCTTAAAATGAGACAGAGATGTGACTGAATGAGGTCAGAGATCACATCATTACGCACGGCAACATCGCTTGTTTGCACCTGTGCACCCAAGCTGATGCACCCCATCCCTCCCACCGCAAAATGCTCAATTGCAGCCCCTGTGCACCCAGGCCCCACTGCTCAACTGCTGTCATTGGTGTGTGTCCAAACACGACGGGCAGCAGGGTTCACGATTCAGATAGAGTTTCGATTGCAAGGATGGTGTACACCTCATGGATCCCTTTTTTTATTGCGCATTGTGATATGCGAGGTAGATGGATCCATATCACCTGAAGCAGTGTGGAAGAACTGGGACATGTGGCGTTGTCGTTATCCTATTTATACGTACGCAAAGTGGGCTGGGCTTGCGTACGCCAAGCCAGCGTAGGGGTGTGAATAATTATTCCAGGGACCTGGGCGTTGTTCAGTTCCTGCCTGGGCAGGAAGTGTACTTATGTGTGTGTCCCTGTTGCAGTTTTGACATCATACAAACCACAATTTACATTAATGTAGCATGTACCGGGAGGGTGGCAACTATCGCTAATGAGATGCTGTCCAAAAACATTGAATGGACAACATCACATGTCGTTGTCAAGCTGGTGGATATGCGTAGACATGCATGTCAATGGTGTGTGGTATTATTGAAAGTGTTGCTATCGCGAAGCGCACACATGTGAATGTGCTCGGATGGAGGGAGGATCAGCAGTGAGGTTACGTCATACACAGTGATAACGCTCATTGCAGTCAAGCAATGCATGTCAAACGTGAAGCTGAAAGTCTGACATTTGACACACTACTATACTGGTAAAGCCTGACAACAGAGCATACTGCAACACAAATCTAAACATGACTCTTTACTGTTTGTACATGTGATCTAGGATGTGCACTCTGCCCGTGGCTGATGATACCCCTTCGAGCCACCAACACCCAGGCCGAAAGGCAGCACAATAATGCACGCACACACACACACCAGGGGCATCGTGTAACACATATCTGTTTCTTGATGTAATGTTTCAGATGCATGGCTATCACACTTGGAAGGCTACTGTAAAGAGCATTATTATTGATCAAGATAATTGTTGCATGTTGTGTGTACTATAAGATATGTATACACAGCAAAACACTTTTCAAAAAAGCTCTGTAAGCAGAAGAGGTGTCTCTCATCAAACGGTGTAGAGAGAATGACTAAAATGGGTGGGGTCCTCCATCTGATCCAATGGGAAATGTTATAAACCAATCAAACGATTTTTTTAAGGTCACATGGCAATCGCGCACCGAGCGCGCAATGAGGCCGCACCCGACGTGATTTTGAGAAAATATATTTACCATAGTATAAGTGTATTACAGTTAGAAATATATAAATGTGGAAAATATTTTAGATTATCGCTTGCTCTCATATACACTTTAAACGTATTTAGATATAGTTTTGAGACATAAAAAAATAAATGAGGGAATGGCGTACCCGGCATAATACCATACGTCTATGACTTAACACAGGGCCTGGCAGCGTGCACTCGTCGCATACGGAATGCACAGCCGGTGGGACCCTATACGTATATGACGTAACACGCGTATTGGTACCGCGCACCCATCTCATACCAAACTAGGAGCTGGCGCGATCGTATAAGTATATGATGTTAGGTGGGACATGGTGCTATGAAGCCGTCAGATACGAAATGCGCATCCTTAACGAGTTTCGCAATACGGCAGATAGGATTTGCGTGGGGATGGAGCTTGGTACACTACCGGTACGGGAGTCTAGTTTTCTCCCCCCCCCCAAAAAAATATACATACTGTTTTTTGAAGATATAAAAAATTACATAATTTTTCAAATTTTAAAAAAAGGATAATAGAGTTCAAAAACATTACAAAAAAAATAGAAAAAATATAGGTTTTATAAATAATAAAATTAGAAATTAACATTTAAATAACCTTTGAAATTCACTGAAAAAACCATAGGTTTTACAGACGTTATAGTTAGGAATTAGCATTTAAAAAACCTTTGAAATTCACTGAAAAAACCATGGGTTCTACAGACGTTATAGTTAGGAATAAGCATTGAAAAAACCTTAGAAATTCACTGAAAAAAACATAGGATTCAGGGACCTTATAGTTAGTTGGACATTTGACTCATATAAAACTAGAGAAATTCGCCTGTTATAGTTAGTTGAGCTAACTATAACTCGCGCGCCCGCAATGCACTGGTGATGATGTCACATATTACATCACTCATGACATGGTCAGTGACATCACTCATGACATCACTGATGACATCTCAAATGACATCACTGATGACATAACTGATGACATCATCCACGTGATAATCTGATGCACAAACTTTGATACACGCCCGCTAAAATACAGACTACTATTTTTTAAACCATACACACAAGAATGCCAGATACTGCATACCACCCACTATTTCCTTGGTCTACACACATCCAGTCACTTATACATGCAGTTAATCATCAATACAGTACTATAATATGCCCTTATACACATATACATACAGTCACACTCCGCCACTCATCCATACAGATGCTCACACACCTAGTCAGTCATGCAAAAAATCTATCACATACCATTTACTCATGTATACAGTTATACACACCAACTCCGTTATTTATACACGCACCACATTGCTTATTTATGCAGCTACTAACACATACTTACTGTCTTATACAATCACTGATATAAACAGACACTCATTTATACACCCACTCCTGAAATAACTTACTCTCACGTACAGTCATTTATATATTCCAACACTCACATATACTGTCTTAAAACATATGTAGTTACTCACACATATACAACTGAGAGATTCATTCACTCACCAACACACCCATACACACTCTAACTCACCCATACAGCCCTTCCCAGATGCACTTTTTAATCCATACAACCAGTAAATCACCCACTCAGACATCTATGCAGATAGTCACAACCCCCCACCCACCCATACATACACTCAGGTACCCATACAGATACTCAGACAACAAATCGATAACCCATATAGACATTCATGTAGCTACTCACCAACCCATGCAGCTGCTTACACACCAACTGAGACACTAATACAGACTTTCACACAGTTTAGTCACTAACCCATACATTCAGCAACACATGTTCAATCACTCACTTATACAGTCAGTCACGCACCTACTAAATAATCCATTCAGGCACTTGTAAATCCACTCTTTCTTCAATACACCTTGGCATAGATATATATGAAAAATATTTAAACTTTACATAAACACACATTCACTGGATGATGTCATCAGTGATGTCATCAGTGATGTCATTTGAGGTGTCATCAGTGATGTCACTGACCATGTCATAAGTGATATAATATGTGACGTCATCACCAGTGCATTGCGGGCGCGCGAGTTATAGTTAGCTCAACTAACTATAATGGGCGAATTTTTCTGGTATTATATGAGTCAAATGTCCAACTAAAAATAACGTCCCTGAAACCTATGTTTTTTTCAGTGAATTTATAAGGTTTTTTAAATGCTAATTCCTAACTCGCTTCTCACTCTGTCTTAACACAAAACTTCTCCTTTTTAAATCCATTCTTATCATTCATTTTATCCCTACTCTGAACTCTACTAATCATGTATGAAATCATGAGCATAAACCTAACACAACTACAACATGAGGATTTTTTTTAACTACTAATCTTGGGTTCCTGAGTAGCCTGCTACTTCCCGAAAAAGCACTTCAATGCTTCATTAGGGGTCGTAAGAGCTACATAAATACATTTACAATTTACAAATAAGGAGTGTGAAAATGACACCAGTCTCAGACACCCTTGTGCTTCTCAACACAAGGCGCGTCCTCTATTCACACGGTGTGTTTTTTGTCTGTTGGGTGGTCTTCCTGTGCTTCCTGTTGAAACAGCTTTCTGAATCCCTGTTAATTTTGCCTGACCTTGAGGCACTGTATTTCGTAGGGAGTTCATTAATGAACAAGCATTGGCATAGCCAATAGGTCTCACCTTTGAAACCTTATAAGTGTTGAGCCATGAAGCACATTATCTAGGTGGTGTGCCGCAAGGGATTGAAGAGCTATACAATTACTACACACTCAGGAAACATTTATGGACACTTTCCAAAGCTTTTTAATGCACAGACAGAAAGGCAAGTGACTCAAGACATGTCAAACGCACTATAATATTCTGTGTTTGACTGCATCATTAGAGTATTAAGCAGCCTATGAAAAAAAGCAGTGAAGTACTTTCCAATGGTGAAACCGTCCCAACCCTCCTCTACCAGGCTTCCAGTCACCAGGCACCCGTCTCCAGATTTTTCCATTCAAAATACTGCTCGCACCATCCGTTGACTTCTGTCGCCCCTGCCCTTTAAACCAGCCACTTGGGTATAGGAGTACTAGGCATATCAACAACAACAAAATACTCTCATTTGTCAGGTAGAGGTGAAATAATGTATAAGCAGGAATGCCGTCGGCATTGCTTAATCTCCGTGCACCTAAAAACAAATAAATTAATCTGACCTTGTGTAATGTAACTAGCGCTCATTTAAAGTGCTCCAACACCTTCGTATGGCTCAAGTTCACATTATATAATAACAAATAACTCACTGTCCCTGAGGAGATCCCGTGAACGTACTTAGAAATTAGCCCTCTGAGAGGAGGAGGACAACAGGGAGAGGCAGCGGGGTGAGCATGCAGCGACATGGGAGGAGGTAGGAGGGACCAGTATTACCTCCATTGGGCAGGCACATGGAAAAAAATCAATAAACAGAGGTAGTGTTGGCATCACTTAAACTTCGCACACCTAAAAACAAATAATTACCCTGACCTCGTGTAATGTAATCAATATCTTTGAGTCAGTCAAGTTTGGGCTCTGTAAAAATGGCCTCAAGAATGAATCTGACATTGTGTAATGTAACTAGCGCTCCTGGTTGCTTGAGATCACATTATATAACAAGCGTCAGAGAAAATTCAACAGGAGTTGCCCAAGCCTTGCCCTTAACTATGCTGCAAGGTTGGGCCGCTGACTGTCTGGTGACCGAAGCTCGCTAAAGCAACAAGCAGCGAAGCTGGAGGATTTTGGGGGAAATCTTTGCATTTTGAAGTCAGAAAAAACTTAAAGAGGTGATTTCAAAAACAGTGTCTGACATTGCAACTCGGTATTTGAATGAGAAGGGAAGATTAAGTGATGGACGCTGAAGTTGAACCACCAAAGTCAGGCAAACAGCATCACAAGCAGGAATCAAAGTAAATAAATAGTCCCCCAAATTAACACATTAACACAGAAGCATCATTTTGACAGTAATTGGGCAGTACTCTCTATGGGAGGAAACCAAACACAAAAAAGAGGGACAAAGAGGAAGGATTAACCACTAGCAAGTAAGCATATTTGAGAGACAATTGAAGGGATGAATAATGCAATGGGCAGGCTTTAAGCCCACAGAGTGAATCCAGCATGTCTCGAGAAAGACAGCTCATTCATTCCTAGGCTCGACCTAAAAAGGGGGGTTGAGTTGAAAAACTGCTCAGAAGTGCTGTTCATTACAGATACAGAATTGTTTACCTGTCTGTAATTATTTGTAACCATAGAAAAAATGAAAGATGTGTTTTGATTAACTCTGCGTGCTGACACAAATCCTTCTAGAGGAATATCCGTAATCTTTGGAATGACGTGTGTTTCCAGTACTGATAATTGAAAAATATTAACTAAAGAGCTAAGATGATTACATTCAGGCTTAAGTACTAAACAAATTCAACAAACTTTACAATATGTATTTAATAAGAGTATGGTAAAAAAAGCATTGTTTTGTTTCGATGTGGTTGGAGCAATCCATTGATTGCCAGGTAGGTGTAGCTTTACACGTGCAGCTACATAGATACAAATAAACATCTGTAGGTAACTACTTTAATGAAAACAGGATACGCGAAGACACACACAGGAACCATGTTAATTCAAGTAAGATTCTTCAGTGAGCCACCCTAGGAAGTAGCATGTGCCAGCAAACATGTTAGTACTCTCCTTGCAGTTCTTTACTGCCATGACACAACCCTAAATACCATCAATCGAATCCCAAATAGGTGCACCAGGACATTGAAGGTTCTGATAAAATACAACAATAACACGACAATCCAAACAAGTTTTCAGGTGCAATTGTTAATTTTTAGGCATTCTAAATGTAGAAAAGTGCAAATTATACCTTTATGTTGACGGAAAATTGTACAAAAGAAATGTCCTAATACAAGAAGACTTGGTTATAGATTTCTTGAAGCAGCACTAGTTAGTCCATTTTCAGAGGTGTGGATAGCTGTTAGTAATTGTAGATGCTGATTAGATTGAAAGTGTGAGCGGTGAAATGGCGTGAAGAATAGTGATATTAGGAGTATGGTAGTGTGGGTGCTGCCTCAATTGGTAAAATGTTGATGATTACTCAATGCAATTTTTACTTGAGTATGAAATATCTAAAAAAAAACAAGAGGCGTTTAGCAAAACAGGATCTGTTTGTTTAATTAAACATAGCGGCCGGTAGAGCAGTTACGGGCACAGGGTCTAAGGACTGTTTCAATTTACATTGAGTTGGCATCCTTCTTAAATGCAATTTTCTTCAGTTTGTAAAGTTCTCAGACGAACCATATATGTGAGGAATGTTGATTGCTGCCTTAGAGTCAAGATTAATGGTCAAATGATTACTACTGGTGGTTCTCGACCTTACATGGGTAAAATGTTTCCAGATGTCTGGCATGGGAAGTGCATGATCAGTGTGTGTGCTGTGTTCTGATTTGCTATACACTCCTATCTCATGTGGCATCTGAATTTATGTTGTTTTAGGAGCACGCATACCCCCTCCGGCCATGTGAGCTTTATTGGGGTCATTCTCCCTTGACCACTGTAATAGCGATGCAGCTATCTGTGGGATTAAATTAGGATTTCCTATTCATGCAGTTATCTGCCAGCTATGTGCCATCCTACCTGTGACCTATAAATCAGTAACGCCAGGCTTGGGTCTCAGAACTAGCCTGACTATGTATTTGCGAGCCGGGTTGAAGTTGAGTTCACGACAGGTGATTTCATTACTAGGGACATGATTTAATTTTCATAATTGAATGTGTCGTTTTCCATATTAACACTACTGTTTTCCATATTAACATTTTAAAGTATAATATATGAAGGCTGAGTTAAATAAGTTTCCACCTCTTCTGCTTATAAAATTGCTTTAAGCTTACGTTACTGAGTTTTGATCCAACAGCTTGATTTACATTTTTTAATACAATGTTAAGGGACTTAACAGACAAACCTGAGGGCTAGTAGAAGTATGGGAAAGTAGATGCACACAAGGTTTGCTTTAATTGAGTGCTTAGAGGAGTTAAGTTTTAATGACAGCCTGGGATAGTAAATTTTCAGTTTGACATTTTTGATGCATATGGATGTGGAGGTCTCAAAAAATGATGAAGAGTGAAGTTGGGTGTCATAGGGTCCGATTCACAGAACTAACTTAAGACAAAGTCCTAAACTTCCTACCATTTACTCATTTTGGTATTCACAGAAGGCACTTACTAATTTTGGTATTCACAGAAGGCACTTACTCATAGATAAGTAAGTGCCTTCTGTGAATACCAAATAGAGTAAGTGCCTTCTGTGAATACCAAAATGGGTAAGTGCCTTCGGTGAATACCAAAATGGTAGTAATGTTAGGATTTTGTCTTAAGTTAGTTATGTGAATTGGGCCCTTAATGTGATCAGGGGAAGGAAGATGTAGTGAGGACCGGGTCTCATAGTGGAAATTAGTTGGGTAGTTTTTCAAGGATATTGAAATGAAGGATCTCAAAATGATGATTGATGGAGTGTGCTTACCTATATGAGGAGGTCTGGCAGTGTGATGTAAAAGATATAATCGCATGTTCACTGAGACATGAAGGAGAGGCGGTGAGACAAAAAACATGTAGATGTAGAAAACAAAGATCTAGATTGTTGCAAGGTTATAATTGGGGGTTATAATTAAGCCTGGGCAAAGCACTACGCTACGCTTGCGTAGTTTGCGAAGTTCGCGCTACTTCGCACTACGCGAACTGCACGTAGCACAGTGCGAACACGCGTAGCGTAGTGTTGCGTAGTGCTGCGGTCATTTTTTGCTTGCTCGCGGTCCTCAACGTCAAGTTGGCGACCGCGAGCAAGCAAAATGACATCCCGGCGAGACTTTTTCCTTGTTCGCGATTAGCAACTTCAAATTGGCGATCGCGAGCATGGAAAATAAACCTCCCGGCGAGATTCCCAATGCGAGGAGGTCAGGTTTCTCATTGCGAGTGGTCGCGTATGCCCGCGACCGCTCGCGATGAGAAACTACCAGTTCGCGTTGAGAAAGCTGAAGCTCGAGTAAAAATCTACTCGAGCAGCAGAAAACTACAGCTCGCACTGTGCAAGATGCCACTTTCAATGATTGCACAGTGCCGGTTGCTTGTCCGCACTGTGCAATCATTGAAAACGACATCTGGCACAGTGCGAACAAGGTACTACGCAGTTCGCGAAGTGCTACGCGTAGCTCGCGTAGTGCGAACTTCATTTTGCGTAGCCTTGCGAAGTGCTACTTCGCGAACTACGCCCAGGCCTAGTTATAATGGGGTTTGCAAATTTGAGAGATGAGGCTAAGAGAGGGAAAGACAACTAAGAGAGGATCTATCAGTGCTTTAGTATTGGGTGAGCAATATATGCTGAAACTACCAAAGTAAATGATACAGGATTTGGAAACTGAAATTGAAAAGATGAGGTTTGATATGTCAACAACTACATTTTTGTTAGTGACAGCGGTAGATTGGTGTTAATATGGATGACATCGGTTGGGAAAAGGTTGTAAGTGAGCGTATACATTTCGGGGGTAGTGAAGTCATGAAAGTAAGATGGAAAAATACTGTATTGCTTATCTCTGAGGATTTATGTTTGATGTCCACAGCTCTTTTTAGCTCTAAAAGGCTCAAGCAGGAAATATGCACAGAAATGTCCCCTATTCTGAAGCCATCATTCACTACGGGACACTGGAGCTAGATGCCACGGGAGGGTATAAGAGGATGCCAGCACCTTGGTCCCCTGGAAGAAGTACTCTCTGCTGAATGCTACAATCTGCCATGGGCAAGCTCCAATCCAATCAATGCATCGTTCTAAGTTTGATTTTTTGAGTATAATTGCATTTGATAATTAGTAACACCTGTTTTGTGCATCAGGTATGGACAACAAAACATTTAGTAAACATCACGTTATAATCATTAACAGTTTTATTACTATTGGGCCCGATTCACTAACTTCTGTGAATACCGAAATGAGCAAGTGCCTTCTGTGAATACCAAAATGAGTAATTGCCTTCTGTGAATACCAAAATGGTTGTAAGTTTAGGATTTTTTCTTAAGTTAGTTCTGTGAATCGGGCCCATTGTTTCCAAAGGGTATGCTGCTATGTCCATGCAATCAGGATTTCAGTGCTATGCGGAGACCATGCAAATATCAAACAGGAAAGTCTGGAAGGCAATAGCAAGTCACAGTTATAGTGCGACGTGAGGTCAAAGAGCACAACCCTCGGAGGTGTTAGGAAAGATAATCTTTGGGCAGCTCAAGGTGATAAAAGTATAGGGCACAGAAGAATTTCTTTAAGCATCACTGATTTGCATTCTAGTCATGTGATCATGCATCCTACTTCTTGGCCAACCAATTGAAATTGTGGTGCTGTGCACGGTCAGGAAAGGTTCATGTAGGAAGGCAAGGTGTGGTGATGATTGCATTGGGGACTAGGGGTGTCCAGGGCTGCTGCTCTGTCATATGGTTATGTGGTTATAAGAAGGGCATAGGTTGAGATATAATGTTTCTAGTCAGGTCAGTCTGTAACTGTTGATTATGCTGTTTTAGCTAATCATTCAAGAATAGTGTGTTAAGGGAGAGCTACACAGACATCAGAAGGGCAAGTATGATAATGGTTAAATGCAGGCAATTACCAGAACAGAAAGGGGCTCCCCTGGTGCAAGAGAAGGGGATGCACCCCATCCTAGTATTCTCAGATATGTACAGGCTACTGTAGAATATATTTTAGTGGCACCAATGTAGATTTGAATCAAAGGAACAGGGGTTTTAGCATCTTGGATATCCAATTTGGATTTTAATGTTTTGTGAAACCCTCTTACAGAGGAGACAGGAGCAATCATGAAGCAAAGAGGCCCCCAGTTGGCAAAAACACATGTCCCGCCCTCAGGGTCAGCACAAGCTGATAAAAAGAGCATATCTCACCATAGATTTTCTTTTAATAGATAACTCCGGCCATGATTATGAGCTACATGGTCTTTGCCACTCAAGAGATTTTGGGGCATATTATCAAGAAACGGCGTTGAAATTATCGCCGCTTTAGCGGCAGAAAACTGCAGCTAAAGCGGCGATAATGGGCTTGATAATATGCCCTTGAGAATTTCCATAGAAGCCCATGTCCTGGTGTCAGCATGGGCTTCTATTGGAATTCTCTGCGGCATATTATCAAGCCCATTATCGCCGCTTTAGCAGCAGTTTTCTGCCGCTAAAGTGGCGATAATTCTAACGCCGGGCTTGATAATATGCCCCTATGATCTTAGATGATAGTCATGAATGAGAAAAAGGTCCCATGGGCTGCAGAGAGAGAGAGCACATTTTAGAAAACTTTACAAGGAAAAGCAAGAGAGGCCACTTTCCAAGGTGAAGTCCTAGGCAATGAAACTAATCATTAACCGAGAATAGCAGGGAAGAGTCTTGTTACAGCCTGTCAATCAGTTGGCTTGATAATAGAGCTGCAAGTGCACAACAATGCAATGTTCAGATATCTGATGAGCGATATGCAGTGCTTCATTTACAAGACATCATGTAGGGCCGCAAACAGGGATTTGATCTCCATTGTAGATCTACTACATAACCACAAAACTGCTTTCTCTGAAAAATACTAAAATATCAATTTCTGCCCAGAAGAGTAAGCCTTCTTCATTCGGTAGTTTTAGTTTGTTTTTGAATAGCATGTGCTAATAACCCTCTAGTGAAGCTCTACTCCAGGAATTTTAATTTAGTTAATCAATAAATTAATATATGTATGTAGATTTGTAAAGCTTGAACCTACCCAAAAAGCAGTAGGATACTGAACTGAGTCGAAGGCAAGGATACAGCGAGCAAGCATTTAAGTAACTTATTAGTCGACTTTCACTTTGTCATGATTTAGGGTTCGTTAAAGATGTATGTCTCAAAATATTTCCTGAATTGAGGCATACTTGGGCAATCCATGTGGATTTGGAGATATTGTTCTAGACCATAGCTGCATGGTTAGAAGAGGACTTTTGCCTTCTCTGATTTTCACATCTTTGCCGCTCGTCTGATGGTGCCTTGACTGCGGGTCTGACGAGTGCCAACCGAGGTGGTTTCTAATCTTGATGGGTTTGAAGATGGTAAGGGTTGGCAAGAGGAGGCAATGGAGTTGTAATAGGAAGGAAGTGATAGAAATATAGTTTTTTAGGTCCTTGATAAGACATGCTCTGATGCATAGAATGCTTTTGAGAGCAGTTCTGAAGTTGCTTTCTGGGAGGAACAGTTTTGATTTCTAGGAGGAACAGTTTTGACATATCTTGTGTATTCTTAAGCTATATACATGAAAGGTAAGATTCGCTTCTAGGATGAATCCAGTTGAATTTTCATTGGGAGAAAGTTTCTGTTCAAGTTTCATGTCAATGGGCCAGTTTTACACTATTGTTCTTGGCAAACAGCAGGAATTCTGTCTTGGTAGAGTTTGTTTCAGGTGAGTGTTGAACATACTGGTCTGGATAAGGTGCAGGCTGTGTTGGAGCATTGGATGCCTAGACAAGAGAGACTTTGAAGTAGAGTTGTGTCTTCTCAGCCTAATGGTGAATGTTGATATTGCAGCAATAGCAGCTCCATGTAGAGGCTGAAGATGAATCCCTGGATTACCTACAGGCCGTAGGGGTCTTCTGCCACTTGGAAAGGCCAATGTTAAAAAACTGTTGTCTGTTGGAATGATAGGTAGAGAATCATGGAAGGGCATTGGTGGTGCATCTTATTCAAGACTTCAAGGTATGAATGAGAGTGTGGTGGGTGACAGCCTCAAAGGTAGTCAAGAGGTCCAGCAAGATCAGCAATATGTGGTCATCATCCATGGTCATACAGGCATCATTTACAATATGTAATGTAACTGTCTCCATGCTGAAGCATGATCTGAAGGCCAGATTGCTAGTCACACCGGATTTGTGTGGGGCTGAGGTGATCTTTGAATTAGGAGTAAATTGCATTTTCAGTGATCTTGCTGCTGAACAGTAGGTGAGTGATATGCTGTCTCTAGATTTTCTAGAGGAAAAGAGGACATTTTTCTAGATCCCCTGGCACCAAGGTCATTGTGCCACTCGTGGAAGTTGTAGTTCAACCATTCCACAACTTACTGCACCCTATTTGAGTGAGATGTGTTTGGTAACTATTAATCCCATGAGACATTACAGGGATATTTACTCATGCACCATGCTTACCATGACTCTCCAATACTGACATTTTATTTTTGAATTCCACAAGCCTTCTTTTGTACAACAAAGCTCCATGGTGCTCCAGCTTGGCAGTTCAGCCCTGCATCCAAGGTGGAAAATGTTCTGTTTCTTTCTCTCACCTATCTCTTATTACCCTTAACTATCTGTTTATGAAGTCCTGTAACCTCTTCCCCCAGGTTGCATAATCAATTGATGTGAATGTAATTTCCTCCATCAATAGATCTCACATGGGTGGATGTGCTAAATGCAATGCCAAGTGTTACTGGAGGTGGTTGTCAAAATTTACACATTTGCCCATTCCACCTCTCTTACCCAGGGATGAAAGGGACATCATAGTGCTGAGACTTTATTACAACAGAATGTGTCCAAGGATAGGTAATGTGACATTATTTCCACAATCTATGGCACATGGATTCTGCTGAAATAACCATTTACAGAGTCATCCTGAATCCTCAGACTTGAGGAGTTCATCATTGTTAGACCGGTCAGACTTTAGGTGCTTTTCCTCCAAACATTTTGCCTACTTATCTCCAGTTTTGTGCTGGAATTTGTTTTTTTTGGCCTTTGCAATTTACCACTGCTAACCAGTGCTAAAGTACTTGTGCTCACTTCCATAAACATGTTTTGATTGGCTTACACCTGATTGGCACATTCAATTTACATATACGTCCCTTGTATAGTGGTATACCATATACCCAGGGCATGTAAATTAAATGGTACTAGTAGACCTGCAGCACTTATTGTGCAACCATGTGAAGTAGCACCTTGAAACATGTACCACACCTGTAATTGGAGCATAAATGCCGTTTTAAACTGCCAATTTGACTTGGCAATATAAACCCCTTGCCAACCCTGAAACTGTCCTGGCATTGAATATAAGTCACCCCTAAGGGAGGCACTAGGTAGCCCATGGGGTAGAGTGCATTATAATTAAAAGGTTGGGCATTTACTTTAAAGTTTTACATGTCCAAGTAGTGAAAAACTTCTAGATTCAATGTCACTACTGTGAGGCCTATGGTAGAGCGCCTCATTTAAGGGTGGGCGTAGTTCGCGAAGTAGCACTTCGCGAAACTACGTAAAGTGAAGTTCGCACTACGCGAGCTACGCGTAGCACTTCGCGAACTGCGTAGTAACATGTTCTCACTGTGCAAGATGTTGTTTTCAATGATTGCACAGTGCAGACAAGCAACCGGCACTGTGCAATCATTGAAAATGGCAACTTGCACAGTGCGAGCTGTAGTTTTCTGCTGCTCGAGTAGATTTTTACTCGAGCGGCAGCTTTCTCAACGCGAACTGGTAGTTTCTCATCGCAAGCGGTCGAGAGTATACGCGACCCCTCACAATGAGAAACCTGACCTCCTCGCGTTGGGAATCTCGCCGGGAGGTTTTTTTTCCATGCTCGTGATCGCGAACAAGGAAAAAGTCTCGCCGGGATGTCATTTTGCTTGCTCGCGGTCGCCAACTTGACGTTGAGGACCGCGAGCAAGCAAAAAATGACCGCAGCACTACGCAACACTACGCTACGCGTGTTCGCACTGTGCTACGTGCAGTTCGCGTAGTGCGAAGTAGCGCGAACTTCGCAAACTACGCGAGCGTAGCGTAGTGCTTCGCCCAGGCCTAGCCTCATTATTCAGAAAACTGTAGGGGTGCATCATAGTCACCGTTAGTCAGCACCCAGTTATGATAATGGAATTTATTAATGTGTGACTAAGAAATGTAAGAAAAATCTGCTTATAATAGAGTGATTAGAAATGTAACCACGCCATTTATGATGTCGTAGTCAATTGCAAATGTATTTTAGCCAATTCATAATGATTGATTTTGTGTAACGTGATGCATTAGGTTAAAACGTGCACCATATTGAAGTCCGCACATGCAGTTTGCTTATTCATATAGGAAGTGTAATGAACATCAAGCCTTATAGTGTGATTTTAGAAGAGTGAGTTTAAATTGTGCAAAGGCCTGATCGCATATACGTTTAAAGAGAAAGGCCTGTTCATTTCTTATGTTAGCTAAATATTGTAGGCCGAAAATGATTTCCCTTGTTAAGGCTTTCGGTTTCAGGACGGTAGAAAATCTCAGAGAAGTGGAAAGTTTCTCGTTCCCATGTTTCTGTTGCAGGTGCAAGAATATTTAGCTCGTTAGAGAGACTAACCCTTTGTTCTAGGAGTTAGGATGGTATGAGAAGCCAATATGGGAGTATACTGGAATGTAGGGATGATACTTTCGGTAGAGAAGATGCCTGAGACCCAAGGATGAGTGAACCGTCGTTGGAAGGGAGACAAGTTTCACTGGAAAAGTACTCGAAGAAGACCTGGCTGAAGAGGTGTGCCGGAGGGCGTGTTCTATGTTTTTGGGATTTTGAATTAGGGACAGTGCCCCGTGGGTTGAGCAGTTGAGGTTTGGATGGGGAGCTAGAAAGAGCATCTTAGAGTGAGCTCTGACTAAGTGAGTGCACTTCTAAGGAAGTCTTCAATTCTGACACCTTTTTACTCTTGCCTGGGATAATGCTAAGTAGGGATTTCACCTTAGAGATACAGTAGGGATAGACTAACTGACTTTGGGGCGTATTTACTGGGACAGCGATAAAAAAGTGCAAAGCGCGCTTAGCGCTTGTTTATTTATCGCTGTCTATCGCAGGAATTTATCGCCCTGGTAACTGGTTATTACCAACGCGTTACTCCAGGGCGATAATATTCCAGGGAAATGGGCCAACATCGCTGGAAAACCAGCGATGTTGCTCCCAAAACAGAGATAGCCTTGGTGATACGACCCTGTGGTCATATCACCATAATTCCCATGTTAGCTATGCCTTAGTCAGGAATTTACAACAAACATTAAATTCCTGCGTTGAGGCATAGTTAACGGGATTTAAAATATCGCTACCCCTCGAAGATGATATCACGAAGCTGGGGTAGCGATATTTTCCCATTTTGTTTTGTCAGGCACGCCTCCTTTGCATCTCATTAGAGATGCAAAGCGAGGCGTGAACAAAACGGGAGCTGAAACAAGGAAACACGCGCTAGCGTGTCCTTGCAAATAATGCGATATAATTATCGCCACTTTTCGGCCGAAAACGGCCGCAAAAGCGTTGATAATTATGTCACCAGCCCTTGATGATATGGCCCTTCCCTTTAGGTAAATGACTTCTAATGTAGAGATTGGAGTAATCATCGCTTGCCTTATGTTATTGGAGCTGACAATTCTTCTTATTCTGAGTCGGATGAGACTCCTGCGTAGAATGTTCTTTGTATTAGTGCCCATTTATTTCCTTAACCTTGTGCTGAGGTGTTTGTATGTGCATTTATTTTTGGCTTTGTATTAAATCCCTAAAAATTGAGATTTGGAGTCAGTGGTCCTTTGGAGTTAAGATTTGATTTACAAAATAGTATGAGAAATCATTCACTGGGTCGACATTTTCTTTAAAAGAACTGCACACTGTGTCCATTGTGTTTTTTCTTAATATGGTTATGTGTTATGTATATAATGTGTTGTGATATGTAAATATATATGTTAATTTTTTATGATCACTTCACGTCACTAACTCAACTGCTATTATATATGGTTTATCTGTGTGTGTGTATATGTACATATATATGTTCCAATTGATTACACAATTTTCAAATACTTTATCATAAAATCATATTGTGAAATACATTATATGAATTTTTTCTTTGGTTTAGAATTAAGTTAACATTGAATGTTGGTCTCATAAAGCGAGAGATAGAAGAGATTGGAATATTTTATACTTTGTGTTAAGAAACAGGTGGAAGAACCACTGTACCCATATAAGAGAAATATTGAAAGGCGCCATGAAGGCGAGGATGTTAGATGTAGTGAGATTGAAAGCAGAGGTAGATGAGATAATAAATGGAAATATTCCTCTTGAAAGGGTTGACATTTACGAGCAAGATGAGTTACTTTTCGTAGCGAAGGATGTGACTCGCAAGGCAAAAATTGCACATGAGAAACTGACAGAGTTGGCCAAGAAGTATGAGGTGGATTTGTCCAAAATGAAGGCATTGCAGGGAAACCATAGGTTGCAATATGGTGACCAAAAACTGGAAGAGAAAAGGGTCATAGGGCTGAGAACACACAGCAGAGATTTGATTATAGCGATGCGTGCATGGATCATGCTTGAAAATGGGAGGATAGATGGTCCAAGAAAAAGAGTTCCAAAAGGACAGTTGGAAAGACGCCACCTCGCCACCTCCAGGTGGAGGGACGGTAGGCATAGGGAATTTTACTTTACGAGAGGTACAGAATGGAGGGTACGTGCATGTGTCTTGGAGTAGGGGTGATTTGGCTGCATTTACGAACGATTTCCCTCGGCTGAGGGAGAAGCCTGTAGAATGGTACAAACAGGTTGATCGCTTTGTCAAGATCTCAAAAGTGTTGTGGATTGATTTGAACACGTTGTTTGACATCGTAGTTTCAGAGGACTTATGGTCCGCATGTAAGATTGCTGTTGAATGGCCGAATTCAGAGCCAGAAAGGAATCCTATCACAAATGGTCCATCACCCATAGTTATGAAAAGGTTTGAGCAAGTGATCACCTGGTTAAAATAGAAAATTTCGCCTCAGGATATTGATTGGGTTAAGATAGATCGGACAGTCCAAGAACCAAAGGAGACGGTGAACGAGTACTATGAACGCCTTTTGCAGGCCTTCAAACAGTACAGTTGATTAGATGCCTTAGATTCAAAAGACATGTGACAGTTTGTTTCGAAGTTAGTGTTGGGTTTGAGACCAGAAGTTAGTCTCATGATACAGCAACATCTGATCTGTTGGCAGAACAAGCCAGTGGATGAGCCAGTGGATGAGATCTTGTGGTATGCCAGATACTGCAGTGATGAGGTAGATTCAAAGCACAGGAAGTTGAAAGACAAATTGATGCTTGTTCAGATGCAAACGGCTCAAGTTCAGCCTAGCGGAGGGATGTTAGGAAGGAGACAGGGAAATAACCAAGGAGGAAACCAGAATGTCCAAGGTCAGGGAAGACCAAAGTCAGTTGATCCTAAGACAGGAGTGGATGTGGCGACATTGAAGAAGACCACTGCATGTCATCTTTGTCACCAGATTGGACATTGGAAACACGAGTGTCCTTTAAATCCGATTAACCAAGTGCAACAGGAAGTAGAGATAGTTCAGGTACCTGTACCTGAAGTAGTCCCTACAGTGACTAGACCAAGGTCGATGAAAGGGGGGACGTTTAGTCTGCAGGTACAAGTTCCCCAGCCACCTATGGTTCAATATGTTCAGCAGGGAACTCGGACTTATCAACAGATGCCCTTGTTCGAAGGGTATGAGGAGTTCAGCCCAGATCCGTTGGCATGACGGTGCCTGAGAGGGGTGGAAGACTGCACATTTGAAGCAGTCTTGGAGGTAGACCAGAGGGGACCATTTGTGGAAGCAGATGTTGATGGTCACCCTACCACCTTTTTGGTTGACACTGGTGCTACCCGGTCTACTGTGAGATCCGCATTAGTCCCTAACCTACCAATCGTTCCAAATTGTTGGAGTAGCAAACAAGAAAATGACCAGTCCACTGACAGAGCCAATTCCTGTGAGAATAGGAACTTTCCGAGATCGACACCAGTTTGTGGTGTGTGTCTCGAGTACAGTTTGTATGTTAGGAAGACATCTGTTGTGCAAATTAAATTGTACCATCCACTGCACACCGAAGGGAGTTGAAGTACAGACAAAGGATGATGATGCGACCTTTAAAGTTGCAAATCAGCACTTGTGCATAGAAATGTACCCAGCATTGACAGTGGAGGAACTTCCACTTGATTTGAGAGATTCAGTGTCACATGAGGTGTGGGACTTCACTGGAGAAGAGGTTGGGTTGATCAAAGGTGTAGAGTCAGTGGAATTCCCTAGGATGCCCCAGTACAATTTGTCACCCGAGACTATTGCAGGGATTAAGCCTGTAATTGAGTCTATGATCAAGCAGGGAATTCTGAAGGAGATCATGGGTAGCTCATGTAATTCACCTATCATGGGATTACAGAAACCGAGTGGGAAATTCAGGATTGTGCAGGACCTGCGAAAGGTCAACACGATAGTTGTTCCATGCTGTCCAGTGTTACCGAATCCATCTGTGATTCTGTATCAGATTCCATGTGAAGGTGAGTGGTTTACAGTGATTGATTTGTGTCAAGCATTCTTCTCGATTCCACTCCATGAGGAAAGACAATTTCTTTTTGCTTTCCAGCTGGAAAATTGTGTGTTACCGTGGTGTCGTATCCCTCAGGGGTACACAGAGAGTCCATCAATCTTTAATCAGATCTTGAAGAAGAATCTTGAGAGTCTTGTGTTGCCCCGGAACTCTGTTCTGGTGCAATACATCGATGACTTGCTCATTGCCTCAGAAACAGAAGACGCTTGCAGGATTAACAATATTGCCTTACTGAATCATTTGGCAGAGAATGGACACAAAGTGTCCCCAAACAAATTGCAATACTATTTGAGTGAAGTGCAGTATTTGGGTCACAGAATTGAGAAGGGCAAGAGGAAGGTGTCACCAGATCACATTGAGGCAATTATGAACATGCCTGTGCCTACCACACAGAGGGAAGTCAGAATGTTCTTGTGGATGGTTGGCTACTTTCGCCAATGAATTCCCAACTTCTCCTTTGAAGCAAAGCCTTTACAGCGGCTGACACAAAAGGATGTGAGTGATCCGGTACCATGGGATAACGACTGTTTGATGTCATTCTTAAGGCTGAGAGAGGCTATGTGTCGTGCTCCGGCTTTGGGAATGCTGGATTACAACAAGGCTTTCTTGTTGTTCTCTTGCGAGAGAGAAGGTTGTGCATTGTCAGTTTTGACTCAGAATAATGGAGGTGTCCGTAGACCAGTTGCCTACTTTTCAGCTAATTTAGATCCAGTAGCTTCTGTGTTGCCCGGATGTCTCAAATCCGCTGCTGCAAGAGGTGTCAGTATTGAAAGGTGTGAGAGTATTGTCATGGGACATCCACTTATAGTTTATGTGCCGCACTCCATTGAACTGTTGATGATGAGGGCCAAAACACAGCACCTCACAAATAACAGGTTAACATACTATGAGCAAGTTATACTTACCGCAGAAAATGTGACTTTGAGGAGGTGTTCTGTTTTGAATCCCGCGATATTGATGCCCATTCCAAATGCAGATGGTGAAGATTGTGAGGACCATGACTGTCTGGATGTGTCTGAACTATGCACCAAACCAAGACCAGACATTGTTGATGAACCACTCCCTGATCCTGATGAAACTTTCTTTGTGGACGGTTCATGCTTAAGGGACAATGTTGGTCAATTAAGAGCAGCGTTTGCTGTATGTACCATCACTGGAGTTGTTGAAGCTGCTTGTTTAGAGGGAGTACACTCCGCACAAGTAGCTGAAATCATTGCTTTGACCCGTGCCTGTTTGGCTGCTGATCAGATTCGGAAAACAATCTACACTGAAAGTCAGTATGGGTTTGGTGTGGTTCATGACTTCGGGCAGCTATTGTCACAGAGAAGTTTCATGGCATCTTCAGGTACGCCCATCAGAAATGGGGAATATGTGAGACAATTGTTGGAAGCATTAGTGTCCCAAGGAAATTGCGGTTGTCAAATGTTCTGCTCATAGTAGAGGGACTGATTTTGTTTCATTGGGTAATAACTATGCAGATGAGGTTGCCCGTTTCTGTGCAGAACAAGGATGCATATTTACAGGAGGCTACACTGAAGAAAGCCAAGAAAGAACCACGCTTAGCATGATGTTAACCATGGCAGACACTTGGGAGGAACTAAAGCGCTTGCAGGATGAGGTTACTGACCAGGAACGAGATTGCTGGATAAGGTCAGGATGTGAGAAAGGAGACGTGGATGTGTGGGTCTCGAGTGATGGTCAAGCTGTGTTGTCAGAAAGTCTGTTAAGCCCAATGGTAAGATTGATACATGGTGCAGTACATCTTGGCAGGGATGCAATGGTGCGAGTGTTTAGACAGACATGGTACAATCCAAAGTTTCGTGCAGCGGCTGAAGCTGTATGTCAGAGGTGTGTAACGTGTCAACAAATGAATGCAGGAAAGAAAACTGCTGTAACTTTGAGCCACATTGAAAGGTCAGGAGGGCCTTTCAATAGAATGCAGTTGGATTTCATTGAAATGCCAAAGTGTAATGAGTTGAGGTACATATTAGTCATGGTATGTATGTTTTCAAGGCGGGTGGAGGTTTACCCAACACGTAGATGTGACACACTTACCGTAGCTAAGCTATTGTTGAGGGATCTCATCCTGAGGTTCTGTTTTCCGACCTCTTTGGAGTCGGACAGAGGGACACATTTCCATAGTTAGATCATGAAGTTGCTCTGCGCCGCATTGAATGTGGATCATAGGTTAAAATGCAGCTACCGACCAGAGGCTTCTGGGATCGTGGAGCAGGTTAATGGAACCTTGAAAGCACGGATGGCAAAAGTGTGCACCTCGACCTCTTTGAAATGGCCTGATGCACTGCCCTTGGTCCTCATGAACCTTCGTAGTGTTCCAGATAGGAGAACAGGGTTATCACCTCACGAGATCTTGATGGGGAGGGCAATGCGATTACCAGCAATACCTGCTACCGCGCTAATTAGCATCACTGATGATTTAATTCTCGATTACTGCAAGGGACTGGCTGATGTAGTCCGCTCTGTGTCTCACCAGGTGCAAGCAGCAACAGTTCCAGCCTCAAGTGACCTGTGCCCCGACCTGTGCCCGGGAGATTGGGTGCTAGTTCGCATACACGTGAGGAAGAGCTGCCTGGATGTTCGTTGGTGTGGCCCGTACCAGGTAATACTGGTCATGAACACGGCAGTGAAGTGTGGAGGTTGCCAAACTGTGTGCATGCCTCCCATTCCCGCAGAGTTTCAGCATCCTTGGAAGAAACAGCCCCTCTTGTGAATGAAAATCCAGCTGAGGTGGCAGGGCCATCTGAGAGGGCAAGTCAAGCTGTGAGGGTTGCTGATGCAGTTGATTATGCACTGGATCGAGCTGAAAGGGGTTGTGGCAATCAAAGCCCCGAATTTGACTTGGACGGAGAAAGTATTGCTGTGGGAGGAGTTGAGTCAAATTCAGCCGAAGCAGAAAGTAGTGCACAGGGTACCCATCGGGAGAGCAGAAGTGCTACGAGAGCAAAAGAGGTTTGGCCTGTGAGCCAGAGGCGGTTGAACCTAAGATTGGCGCCTGAAAGAGATCTTGCCCCAGTTTCTGAAACGTCTGAATCTGAACGGAGTGACGAAGAGCAAGCCCGAGGTGGTCTGAGAAGATCCAGGAGAATAAGAGTGCCGTGTCAGAGATACGCCTCACCGGAGTGGAAATACGTTGTGACTGATGCCAGGAGTGGTGAGCTCGGTGAGGCTGAGGTCCATGACGTTGGTCAGCGAGTTTCCAAACCTGAAAGTGGATGTTTTGCTCTTGGTCCCGGGAGTGGAGATCAAAGGAATACTGACTCTCACTATTCTGAATCCTCCACGTCTAAGTAGAATTCATGAACTAATCCTGGAGAAGCTGGTTTTTCCAACATTTGGTTATGTGCCACCACACCAGGAATTAGTGTGGCTTTGTCTTGAACTTTTGCAGCATGTTTTAGAGATTCTGGGAGCTGATTTTATTTTGGACTGAAAGTGAATTTTGTTGTAATTAAAAGTCTATAAAGAAGATAACCTAGGCCCTAGTGGAAGAAGAAAAAATTTAGGGACTTTCCGTCAGGACGACAAAAGAGGGCTAGGGAAGTCTTTTGTGGACCGTGTAAATAAGGAACTGAAATTGCAAGGGGATTTCCAGCTCTTGAAGTATTGTTCGAACTGGTTAGCAAGCAACGTTTGAAGGAGAAAAGAGACTCTTAATTGTTTGCTGCTGAAACCAAGAACTTTGAGAACTTTGCGAGATCATGGGTGCTGGAAATACTCATCGTAGATCCAAATTAGTAGTAGGTGCACTTGTAGGTGGAGTGATAGTCTCTATAATTGTAATAGTTGTAGCTTCATATATCGTTTCACATGAGCAGGAAGCGGGGGTACAGGGAACACCTACATCTACCACTTCTAGCCAAAAGGAGGTCACTATAGGAGCTGAAAGAGCTTTACTAATGGAAGAGAATCATAGATTTCACATAGATTTGTCTAGAGGTGATTTTAAGCCTAATGGGTATGCGAGGCGAGGCTGCTATATGAGTACGTGGATGCGATGGATGCGAAAGACTGTTACGTGTGTATGCAGTTCCCTGCCTCAGTGGACGAGGGTATTAGATATCACCATCTTCCACTAACGTATGGAATTTCATGTAGCTTGTTCCTTAGTATTTTTTATGACAGAGGTCAGTTTGAGTATTTCTTTTCCAATTACGATGCAGTATTTCCTGAAGTTCCAGCTTACAAGCATTTGAATAAGTATGATTATTATAAGTCAGAAGACAGACTTCAGAAGTATTTCATACCGTCTTTGGAACTAGATACGGCTTATGCTCATCGGCATAACTTGACCTGTTCATTGTCAGATGTAGAAAAGAAATGTGTAGATCAGGTAGAAGATAGATATAGAAAACTAACACAAACACAAGATACAGGAGACAGTCCAGTAGATTGGACTGATGAAGAAAGGTTACACAGAGCCAAAGGGAGTTATGGTCCTATTGCATTGGACAAGGAGCAGAGAGTGAAGTTGTGTGTGAGACGTTATCAGACCTACTATGAAAAGGTTCCGGTAGGACAGGGTACGTGTGATCATGTCTTCACCATGGAAGATTCTGCTAAGAACTTTCTGCAAGGCTCAGTGCAAGTGATTCCAACTGTTTATTATGTGTGTGGAAAGAATATTAATAATCCACATTTGTAAAGCACGAACAATCACACGTAAGGGTCTCTAGGCGCTGGGGGCCGTCGGGAAGATTAAGCAAGCTATTGCCCAGAGTCACATGGTGCTGGGTTAATCTGCCATCGGCGCCGGGGATCGAACCGTGATCCCCAGATTCCAGATTCAGTCGCCCTGGCCGCTGTGCCACACCTCTTCCTTGCCTATGTCAGGTTGCCTGCGAATTGGTATGGTACATGCTATTTGGGAATTATCTTCCCGAAGATTTACCATGCAGAGGATTTGGAGTTTTAGGAGGATGGACAGCATTTGAGAGCAAAGAGAGCTGCGAGTGCAGGAGCCGTGATTGGAGACATCTTTGGAGCAATGATACCGAGTTTGGGTGTGGTTTTGAATGATGTGAAGATTAGAAGATTGGCGACTGTGGTTGATGAGTTGTCAATGAATACAGCGAAGTCATTTTTACTTGTGGATGGAGAGATGTTATCGATAAGGACGATGGTTTTGCAGAACCGTCTTGCTTTAGATATATTATTAGCAAAAAAGGGCGGAGTCTGTAAATAATTGAAAGTTCAGGAATGTTGTACGTATATTCCAGATAAAAGCAAGGATCTGGAGAAATATATAGACGACATTACCACGATCCATCATGAGATAGAGGATTTGACCGAAGAGGGTGTGTGGAAAAATATTGGTAAAGGATTTGGTTGCGTGGGAAGTTGGTTTGCTAGCTTGGGAAAAGGGTTCCTTGGCTTTGTGCTAAAACCACTCATCATTGTTGTGGTCTGTGTGGTTTGCTTGTGGGGAGTCATCAGAGCTTATAAGTGGTATGGGGAAACAGAGTTGAGAGAGCACTCAGAGGGAGTGAAATGCGAATGGCCAGACTGCAGGACAGTCAATATCAGAATCTTAAGAATCGGGAGAGACTCCAACGGGGGAGGATAGCAACAAGTACTGTTTAGGTCGGTTCTTTCTCCAAGGGAATTGTGAAATGGTGTGATAACATTAGTCATCAAAGTGGGGAACTGATAGAGCGCCACGTTAGTCAGAAAATTGTAGGGGTGCATCATAGTCACCGTTAGTCACCACCCACTTATGTTAATGGAATTTATTAATGTGTGACTTAGAAATGTAAGAAACATCTGCTTATAACAGAGTGATTAGAAATGTAACCATGCCATTTATGATGTCGTAGTCAATTGCAAATGTATTTTAGCCAATGCATAATGATTGATTTTGTGTAACGTGATGCATTAGGTTTAAACGTGCACCATATTGAAGTCCGCACGTGTAATTTGCTTATTCATATAGGAAGTGTAATGAACATCAAGGCTTATAGTGTGATTTTAGAAGAGTGTGTTTAAATTATGTAAAGGCCTGATCGCATATACGTTTAAAGGGAAAGGCTTGTTCATTTCTTATGTTAGCTAAATATTGTAGGCCGAAAATGATTTCCCTTGTTAAGGCTTTCGGTTTCAGGACGGTAGAAAATCTCAGAGAAGCGGAAAGTTTCTCGTTCTCATGTTTCTGTTGCAGGTGCAAGGACATTTAGCTCGTTAGAGAGACTAACCCTTTGTTCTAGGAGTTAGGATGGTACGAGAAGCCAATATGGGAGTATACTGGAATGTAGGGATGATATTTTCGGCAGAGAAGGTGCCTGGGACCCAAGGACGAGTGACCCGTCGTTGGAAGGGAGACAAGTTTCACTGGAAAAGTACTGGAAGAATACCTGGCTGAAGAGGTATACCGGAGGGTGTGTTCTATGTTTTTGGGATTTTGAATTAGGGACAGTGCTCCGTGGGTTGAGCAGTTGAGGTTTAGATGGGGAGCTAGAAGGAGCATCTTAGAGAGAGCTCTGACTAAGTGAGTGCACTTCTAAGGAAGTCTTCACTTCTGACACTTTTTTACTCTTGCCAGGGATAATGCTAAGTAGGGATTTCACCTTAGAGATAGAATAGAGATAGACTAACTGACTTCCTTTTAGGTAAATGACTTCTAATGTAGAGATTGGAGCTGACAACTCTTCTTATTCTGAGTCGGATGAGACTCCTGCGTAAAATATTCTTTGTATTAGTGCCCATTTATTTCCTTAACCTCGTGCTGAGGTGTTTGTATGTGCATTTATTTTTGGCTTTGTAATAAATCCCTAAAATTTGAGATTCGGAGTCAGTGGTCCTTTGGAGTTAAGATTTGATTTTGTTGATTATGTACTAAAATTTTAATTTCCTCCCCTCTACAATATTTAGCAGATAAAAAGATACTGGCGACTAGAGAGGATTCATGGTGATGGTAAGGTAGATAAGAATCCGGCTTCATCATCTACAAATCCCAAAAGATAACTTTGGGTTGCCTTATTACATTGAATAAGTGCTAACTTTTGATTGGGACCAAGGAGCCAGTTATTTTTTTGTATCTATGAAATTGTAATGAAAAATCCCCCTTAATTGTAAAGTCAGATTTGTAATTAAAATTTTGAAATTGCCACCTTAGAAAGTTTGCATTTTCCCGCCATTAACCTTTTTGTGCCTGCAGCCTCTCTTGGGAAGACCTGGGCGGAGCTCGCAGAGTTTCTGAGGTGATGCCCTTAGATTAAATCAACAGACAGCAGAGCTTCAAGAGCTAATTTATAGCAGCTTTATTGTACAGCATGCCAATTAGAGACCTCACGCATAGAGGAGAAACAACCAACTGCCAAACTTCAATAAACAACATCCCTGCAGATGCTTACATTCTAGATCTCTGCATCTTCTCCTAGCAACCAGAACTTAGAAGAGATGCTTATTACATAACACCACATCACTTTCCCCTTACAACATCAAAATCAGAGAAAAAGTATTAACAAAATCAAACATAACAGACCTCAGCTTGACCGGACATAAAATGTCTATTGCTATGTCCACCCACGGGCTACGTGCTTGCTCTCTATTGCTGATCTGACGTGATCACCATAGGTTGTGTTCTGCACTTCATAACCTTGTCACTAGAAGCACATTGAGAACAATCATGCACAACCCTCTCTATGTGTACATTCATAGCCAGATACAGTATGCCTCTCTGTTCCTCTCCTTGGTTTTAGCAATTCCCATATGACTAGCATGAGCATTAGCCACAAGTTTGCTTCTCAAACTCTCAGGAACAACCAATTTACTTCCACGTATTAGCATACCATTCATTACAGCCAAATCAACGTTGACATGCAAAATCATATGAGATCCTCCACACAATTCTGTCTCTCTCCCCATCCACATTGCACTTTAGCTTTCACTTGTTTCAATGTTGGGTCATTATCTAGGCTTTCTTTCCACAACGCTTCAGAGATTAGCCCATCACTAATCATACAGATATTTACCTCCTCATCAAGTTCCTCTCCTGCAAAAAAATCACACTCCTCAGACGAATCAGAACTCTCTCTAGTTCCACACAGTCTGGAAAGACAGTCTTTCAAAATGGTTTTAGAACCAAGTAAGTATGAGACCTTGAACTCGATTTCTTGCAACACTACCACCTGTTACCTTATCCTATGAGAAACAAAATCAACACCTTTCTTACCAAAAACTCCTTTCAATGGTTTGTGATCAGAAATTACCTCAAAGCACTTACCCAACAAGAATTTTTTTAGTTTGCGTAATGCCCAGTTAACACCAGCAGCCTCTTTCTCCACCACTGAGTAATTGCATTCCGCTGCCCTCAAAGGCCTGGAAATTAACAAAATGGTTTTCTCAGAACCTTCCACATTTTGCAGTAAGCCAGCCCCTAACCCCTTAGAACTCACATCAGTCATCATATACGAGATTTTAGAGGGATCAAAACTAGCAAAACTGGGAGCCTGTTTCAAAGTTTCATAATCACATCAAACTCTTCATTACATGCTTGACCCCACACAAACTGTCATTCCTTTTTTAATAAACCACGCATGCATTCAGTTTTTTGTGCAAAGTTCGGAACAAACTTATTGTACAATTCCGCCATCCCCAATTCTTCTTTATCCTTGGCATGGTTCAGAATGGAGATGGCATCTACCAACAATGGTTTGGAGTTAATTCCTGACCCAGAGATCAAGTGCCCCAAGTATTCAATTTCACCAACATCAAATTTGCATTTTTCAACCCTTAGGGTGAGGCCAGCAACCAACAGTTTTTCCAAGACAGTAGACAATCTCTCATCATGCTCTTTTAAATCAACCCAATAAACTAGTACATTGTCTTGATAAAACTTAATCCAAACAATACTCTTCAGCACACATCCCATCACCCTCTGAAAAACAGAGGCTGCGGAGATGAGTCCAAAAGGCATCCTGAGAAATTTGAAGGTTCCGAATGGTGTGATAAAAGTTGTGAGGTCCTAAAATGAAGGATGAAGCTTGACCTAATGATACGCTGAAGAGAGATCCAACGACGAAAAATGTTTTGCTTAACCCAGAGATTACAACATTTCGGTAATGTTAGGAAGTGGGTAATGATCAACCACTACCTCCTTGTTCAGCTCGCTCAGATCAATGCATAGCCTAGCCTCTCCATTGGATTTGCAGGCCATGACAACAGGAGAAATCTACTCAGTGGCCTCCACCTCCTGAATGATCCCATTCTTTACAAGTTAGTCCAATTTGTTTCTCATGCTATCTTACACGAATAGAGGAACACCCCTAACCTTCGCTTCTCTAGGAACAGCGCCTGACCTTATTCTTATGTGATGGACATAGTTTTTGAGACAACCCAACTTCTTCATAAACACCTCTGGAAACCTTTTGACCCAAGTTTCACTCCCCCACTCACAGTGTTAACAGCTGGTAACTCTTTTAGGCACACTGAGGGAAATTCATTGAGGTCTAAGTATACATACAGATCATGCTGGTGAAACCAACTAATTAAAGAGTCCCCCTTTACGGAGATATACATTTTTCCAGGGACAATTCTCCCCTTAAATTCAATTGTGGCCCAAAAATATTCCAAGAGATCAATAATTCCTACTCCATAACCCTTAGGTTTGATGTCAGGCTTGACTAACTTTACTTTACCTAACAGTTGCTGGTCATAGATTCCCTTGGGAATAAGCGTAATCTTAGCCTCTGAGCCAAAAAGCATGTTCACAGACTGGTCATTAATTAACATCTCTTCAAATGCACCTTCATTACCTGGTTCTTTGACCTGGAGAATTACAACATTCTCACTAGACTGATCATAAATCTCCACTTCCCTGACTTTCTTTTGCTCCTTGCTTGAATTGCAGCACCTCGAAGAATGTCCCTTTTTTACACAACTGGAACACGCGACCTTCCACTCTGGACACTCCTTATGGTTGGCAATGTGACCAGAACTCACACACCTGAAACATTTTCCTTGAAAGGTTTTGAAATTAAATGTTTCAGTCTACATCATGGCCTCATCAGATCAATTTTTGAAAGGCTTATCAGAGGATTTGTTACACACCTCTCTGACTACATCACCTTCACTCTTTGATACGTTGCTTTCTTTACGGATCGTGCCCACGCAGGCTTTTGAATGCTCATGAATTTTCAAGGTAGTGATTACTTCTTGCAGCGAAGGATTGCCTTTTTTTGCCACAAGCTGTCCTTTGCTTTGTCAATAATGTATCCCAGCATTAGTTGATCTCTTAACCCTTCCTCTACGGTTGCACAAAAATTACAAGTGGATGCCAATTTTAGCAACATGGTGATGTATTGCTCAACAGATTCTTCCTGCATTTGCATTCTCTTTCCAAATTGGTAACGTTCCAACACCATACTCACTTTTGGAAGATAATGCAAATCCATCTATCTGATGCAAATTTCTATTTCATTCAAAGCTGAAGTTTCATTGTCAGGAAGCTCAGGGAGATTCTCAAAGACTTCTTGTCCCTCTGAGCCTTCACAATGCATAAACAAAGACAACTTCCTTTCAGCGCTCAATGAAGTTCCAGACACTCTAGCATAATTAGCGAACACCGTCTTCATCTATTTTAACCATAGGATGATAGGCTCACCTAGAGAGGATAAGAAAAACAGAGGAACAGTAAAAGTTTGCATTTTGAAACTCTAACTGGGCCCCCCTTAGAGATGTAATGAGGCACCACCCAAATACAACCGTCTCAATACTGGCATGAATATGCAGCAAAACATATAAATGAAAATTATAAAATACACTTAGAATACAAATCTCCCTCTCTCTTTCGTCTTCCTTCGAGTTCATGGGCCACAAGTGCTGTGCATGTCAGTGTTGGGAAATAAAACACAGTATACCTTTCCTTTCTCAAAACAGACACCGTATAACCAAAGCGACAAACAAGATAAGTCATGCACATAAGCAAATAATGAGAAGAGCTGTGTACATCAAGGAAATTACCCTGTGACCACAAAGAAATATTATAAATAAATCTGAAGAAATAGCTAAAAAGTGGTATCTTTACTTATATCGAGTGGGATCCATAATCATTGGTGGTTCGTCCATTGGGGGCGTTGGGGCGTAGCCCCCCCGCCGTAGCTCCCTCGGCGTTTCTAAACTTAAGTAAATTCAAAGACGCCGAGGGAGAACCAACTGACAATCATGTCAGTCAGCATGACGTCGGACCGCCCACCCCCTTCAGAGTCTGAAGGGGGTGGGCGGTCCGGCGTCATGTTGACTGACATGATTGTCAGACCAGGGGCAACAGGCAGCAGCACAAGTGTGCATGAGTGGGGAAGGTGAGCGAATTTTCACCCGTGCCCAGTCATGCGCACTTGTGTTTGCACTGGCTTGCGCATGCCCATTAGGAGCCCCTCGGTCTCCTAATGGGCAGGCGGCGGGCATAGCGTAAGCTGTGCCCTCAGCCAATCCTGGCGCTGCTGGCAGCGCCAGGATTGGCTGAGAGGGGTTGGCAGGCCCCTCCAGTGCCGTTCGTGAAGGCGCCCAGGAGAGCAGAGGTCTGAGAGGTGGCGTGGACCCGTGACCGGCTGTGAGGTAAGTTTTTTGTTTAATATTGGTCTCAAAAAATGTGGCAGTCATAATTTATACACGCCTGCAAATAAATTATATTTTGTATCCTAATCAAGTTATGAAATAATGTGTATACGTATTTTATGTTAAGGGACATTTGAAAGCACTGGTACGCTTGGCGCTCTAACCATATTCGCACACGTATTTATATTATTGTGTATTTTATATAGAGCTACGATGCTGACTTCTCTCTGCTTCGCAGCACTAATATGGAACCTTAATTATAAAATAGCGTGAATGATTTATTAAAACTTGACATATATGTTGCACCGCATAGGTAATATTTTGCAACTTTATTAGCTAAAGAACGATATTATTAATCATAATGCCATTATATAATTCCGAAAAAAAAACAGTAACAAAAATTGTAGCGATATTAACCCTTATAATGTTCAAAATTATAATGTTGCGTTTTCGAACAGATGAGCTTCACAAGAAATATATTTTTTCTGAGAAATGTCAATTAAGGCACCACGTTCGTCTGTGAAAACATTCGCATTAGACAAGGTACTCTTCAATAACCCCATCTCTGAGAACTCGCTTGAATTCATGTGCCTTTAAATCGCTGTCTACAGTCACTGAACACCGCCGATGCGGATTCTGTTCTAGAAACAACGTCTCTTTCTTTTGGGGGGGGGGGAGTTTTAGAGCTCGAACTCGACCGAAAAGTATTAGAGCACTGGTTGCGCTACAGACGGGCTCATTGATTTTGTTAGAAATGGGGAGGTAAAGTGGTTTGCCCAGAATCACGGGACGTTGAGTTTCGCTGCTGAGACTCGAACCTGTTTCTCCCGCTTCAAGGTCGATTACTCTAGCCGTTAGACCACATCCTCTTCGGCGTGAAATGTACAAAAACTCAAGGCCGCACCGGGAGGACCTCCGAGAAAAGAAAAGCTCTCGGATATTTACCGTACCAGGTTCCTAAATTTCTCCTTTGCTTTCTTTCTACGCCGTACATTTTGACCAGGATTATTAATTACTGCTCACCGTGGTAGTGGTGGAGTCTGGAAAAGTAAAGGCCAAGTGACTCACAGAGACTGGTGAAGTATGTATAATAGAACTAGATAAAAAGAGTCTAAAAAAGAACTGGCTAATTGTGTGTTACATAATTGATCAATATGACCTCTGGACACGTTTTAATAGTGTCTCTGGGAAATGGTTAATAGAAACTTCTGCTTAGTGATTCTGAAGGAAATGTTTAATAGTGGGCTAGGGAACTAGCTAATAGCGCTCCATGTAGTTGGTAAATAGTGCCTCAAGAAATTGGTTAATAGATACTAATCGATCTGGTGGTTAAAAGTATCTCAAGAAACTGGGTGATAGTGTCTGAGAAAACTTGCTAATAGTGTCTTGTGGAATATGCAAAACATGTGCTGCAGAACTGGTTATACGAGTATCATGCAATTAGTTAATAGTGTCCCAGGGAATAGTTTAGTAGTGTGTTATGGTGACATTACACTTATACCCAACTTTTACGGCTCACTACTTTCAAATGTCACCAGCCGCCACTGTCCATAATGAAGTATTACCGTGGCCACCACGGGTAGTGTAGATTCCCAGACGATGAAGCGGGCCTTGTATTATCAAAGTGCTGCTTCAAACCCATAAGTAAGTCAGACAAAAGAAGGCAAATTAGTGCAGCAACTACAAAACGGAAGCTCCTTCAGTAATGCCTCAGAAGACGTGAGCCGCTACATGACGTAAAGAGTCAGGCAATAACAGTAAAGTTCTGCGCATGGACGATCAGTATGTCAAGCAAGAGCAGGCAAGTTTATACGTACTCCACAAAATGTCGGGTCCGTATGTAACGTCTCACACGACATGCGTCACTGCGTGATGTAGAGAGTCAGGCAAGGACAGTCAGGTTTAGCACGCGACCAGGGGCGCAAGTTATCCTCCATCAACAGTACCTGCAAGTGGGGGCTCAACCAAAGCCCAAATCGAAGTAGAAATTAAATGTTCCTCTACTCGGCCTCAATACGTAAACTCGGGACCACGCTGCTCCACCCGACCTCAGTGCACGGAATCCTCTTATTCCTGGAACACGATAGAGAGCAGATGCAGCCACTCTCGCTTCAAATCACGCTCATCCCAAGCCGGATGCTGACATGAAGTTGCAGACACGGAGAGAAGGTGAGCTACGAAACCTCTTCATGTAATAGATGCTGAGTAGGAAGGCTGTGTTGAGGTGTCTTGCACCAAGAAGATCTATGTAGAATGTTCACTCATTGCCAAAATGAGGTGATCCCTTAGAATAAATCAAAAGGCCGCTGATCTTCAAGAGCTAATTTGCAGCACCTTTATTGTACAGCACGCCGATTAGAGACCTCACCCACAGAGGAGAAACAACCAACTGCCAAACTTCAATAATCAACATTCTCCCTGCAGATGCTTACATTTTAGATCTCTGCATCTTCTCCTAGCAACCAGAACTTAGAGGAGATGCTTATTACAGAACACTGCAGTTTCACTCCATTGAATTACTGAAAAACTCAGACAAATTCCACAGAGTTCCGCGAACAGGCGGAGTATTGCAGCCACACTTAGTCATGATTAAAGAAGATGTCTCCTCTCCTTAACCACAGCCGGGAATGCTTTTTCGCACTCCCCTTCCACCTGCGCTGAAGGGTAAACTTTATCAGCCCATAATCCTTACCCCTAAAGTGGCTGCTGTCATAGCGCATCTGGCTCACCTTTCCGTGAGTGTATTACTCAAACTTGATTACAAACAACATGTTCAGTTCCCTTGCTGTGGACTCAGTCTCTGCACCGACACCATAACATCACTGCATGCTGCACACAGTGCACAGGAAACGTGCAGCAATAGAAAAGGTTCCCTGGCACTGGCTTGTTAACTCAGCTGTTCGTGCTCACTGTTCCGTAACGTTAGTGTGGTCAACAACCTCTCTCACCAGATTCTTGACCACACTGTCTCAATCAAGCAGTCTCACCTTTTGCAGCAGCCCATCTCCCAGTATCTCAGCCCTTGGGTAACTTCACCTTTTCCAATATTCATCCCTCTCCCTTTTCAGCCTTAACTTCCCCTGCAGCCTCTCCCCACTCCAGAGCACAATGGACAAACTCCTGTCTGAGCAGGATGTAACCCTTTCTTCAAACTATTGATCAGACGGTCTGAATCAGATGTAGCAGTTTCACCCAGACAGCCACCCCTCTTCTCCAGAGCCGCAGCCTCGCCTTCCCCAGCATCACCTCTTTTACCCAGGCTCCACACCAGATAGCCACATTTCCTCCACACCTTTCCCTGCAGCCACCCCTTGCTGTAACTTCAGCCCCCCGGGGTTGCAAATAAACCTATGAGACTCGGGCTGCCTGTGCTGAGGGGTCTCCCTGTCTCGGGCACAGGCAGAGACACCAGTCGGTACAGCACCAGGTGCAGCAACAGATAGCAGGCAGACTCCATGGTAATGCAGTGGCTGTAAAGGACAGTTCATAATGATGGGCGCATGGCAGAGACGGGAGCAGGAGCGGCTAGTGATCCTGCATGACATAAGGTTGCTGCCACTCCTGACGTCTAAAGGCTACACGGAATTTTAAAAGTAATTTAACACCAGAGGGAAGCCCCTGTACACAACAGATATTAAAACTGAAACTGTCCCTGCTCCGAACAAACTTGCTGTAGCTAATGAGAGTTGAGTGTTAGATGCGGTCATCTGATGATACCGCTAGTCATGTGAGGAGGAAGTTGCCAGCGCCAACAGGAGCAGCGTTGAGAAGACTGTATCTTTTCTTTGAGCTCATGTTTTATTGCTGGTGGGGGTGAGTGACCGCACCAAACCCAGCACACTCCGCTCCATCGGCAGTAGCCAAACTCTGCTCGCCAAACAGAGCATCGGAGTGGCAAAACTCTGCAAACTCCGCCAGTGAAGTGGAGTATACCACCCATGCCTAGCCTTGGGTCATATGACTGGGAGTAACTGTCAAACTGCCAGACTAGAAATTCCTTCCAGACAGTCACACAATAGAGGGATAAGGTGTGCCTGAATGGGCCATTTGCTAGCAGATTGGGGAAGGAGCTGAGCACAGCCCCACCTACAACTTAATAGGCTGTGCTCTACCTTCACAGAAATTACTTATCACCTCCACAGCGTGGAGCCAGGGGTGGCGATTCAAGAAATTGTATATGCTTCAATGAATCTTTCTAGAATCTTCTTTCACCTTCCAGAGGAAGGGACACCCGGTTTAAAAATATGACTTTTAGACCAACTCTTCAGTTCTCTCCTGGACCTGTGGAAATACTCTGAGAGGACTGCCTGCAGCTGTAACCTGCTGTGGACTCTGCAAGACTGCTTTGTTGTACCTGGACAGACTGCTTTGCTGCCTAGAGCTTGCCTTGAACACTCAGAGGCCAGCCCTGCTGCTGAGCCCTGCATCTTCACTTGACCCCAGGACTACCAAAGTGAATCCAAGGGCTAGTTTGCTTGCCTCCTGATCTGATCCACAGGGGCACAAAAGTCTCCCCTCATCTTGAACCTGCATCAAGACCCAGCCTGAGTGAGTCCTGGACCCCCAAGTGGTGCCCAATCAGTCTTAGACCGTTAGCTGTTATGCTAAAGGTGCTCAGATGGACAAAATCTTAAAAAATGAGGACTTAGAAACTTTTCAGCTAAAAACTGCTCAGCGAACCCGAGAGAAGAACGAGACCTGCCAGCTCATATATCCGCCTGAGGTGCATCGCCGGTTGGATTGAATTTTGTGGCCTCTTCCCTGGAACAGCAAACACTGTTCAGCGGTCATTCGCCAAAGCGGCATCGGAGCCCCTGGAACTGTCTTACATGTTAATTATTATAATTCGAATGAATAAAAGTATATATACTTTACTGTAAGAGTTTTTGATTAAGAATTTATTGTGTTGGCTTAGAAGAGTTGTGTGTTTAGAGCTGCATGATAAATGGGGACTCTTTTGCCTTTACATAAATTCCACTTCCTGTTGGTTTGTTGAACTGTCTTTGGTTACAGCCTCCTGCTTCATCACACTGGAGATTTTAAACTTCCAAAAAAGAGACTAATTTAGAACATAGAAATCTTCACCCCACCATTGACCCAAGGCTCACAGACAATGACGCTCCCTCCTCAGGCATCACCTGCAGCATTTTTCTCAAAATTAGTTTTAAGTCAGAAGGTTAGCGCTGACTTAAAACCCATCTACTTGTTGCGTCTGAACCGTGCTTCATTGTGACATATTTTTTTACTTTGACTCAGTCTCGGGTAACTAGATTTCCACCGTTGGTGCTTTGATCTTTTAGGCGTTGGTTTTTACTAACAACTTAAAAAATTCATAACTCCTATTCCATTGATTGGATTTTCGGCATTTTTTTGTCAAACTATTTATTAAACTGTACTCTATTTTTCCAAATTGGTGTGGAATTTTTCTTGCATTGTGTTTTCACTTTATTGCTATTTGTGTGCTGCATGAATACTTTAAACATTGCCTCTAAGATACGCCTGACTGAATTTTGTACCACGATATGCAGAGTGAAGCACCGATTAATTCAATTGTGGCTGTTGCTTGACCAGGGCTCACATCAAAGTCAACCAACTATCCCATTTCTCACAATTATGCCTACTTTTGTAAGAAACTCAACAATATGTTGCTTGTTGTTCTTTTTAACATGGTGGTCTCCGTTTTGGATTTTCCACTCACTCTGTTTTTTTCTTTAGACTAGGTGCCTGTGATGTACTAGTTCACTTCACCAGAATCATTCAGAATAAGAACTTTGTTTTTCCTTTGATGTCTTGCCTGTTGGCACCAGTGGGCCACCGCTACTATCATTAAAAAGCACCTTTGGAAAACCCTGCATTAAAGTATGGCCAGATTATGAGACAAAGCAAACACCCCTTTATCTACTCAGGTAAGAAAATACATTTTGGGAAGGAGGAATTGCTGTTTATTTTCTGTATGTTGCCAGAAAGCTGCAGGCAGGAGGAAGCTAGCTGTGGAAACTGAGGACATATAAAAGAAAGCACAAGGAGACAGGTAAGCGTAGTTAAATGGGACAGTAAAGTAGTGGGGGAAGTTGGAGAAAATAGAGAATACAGAAGACCCTAGTGCATACTGGTTGTTAAAAGTAGGTAATATTAAACACAAATTACCAGCAGAACCAGCAGGAATGGCTTGTGTTGAGGCTTGACCATGACCCTAGAGGGTGTGGGGGGGTGAGAAGGTGGGTTTTCCAAAAACGAGAAAAATAAAGAGGAAACCAAATAGGTTAGTATATATTCTTTAAAAGAAAGGACATATTACAGACAATCAAATCTACTGCCTGACTACTCAATCCTTTCCCTCCCTTAATTTCAAACCTAAAAATAAAATAACAATGATACAGAAGCAGTGGCTGGGTGATGGCGCACACTTCAATTGGGTTAATTAATGTCCATACAGCAAACAAATGATGGACGGAATGCTGACAATGCAAACATTCACCCCCAGTCAAAAGATCTGGGTTAAATCCATTGCTCCTTTGCCCACTACGCCACTCCAGTTTGGACCCAGCCATATGCAAATCAGTCTTGACCCTGTGCCCCATGGGAACAGTCCAGACCGAACTGCCAGGCCAGGTCCTCCCTGGACCGGAAACAAGCATCCTGGGACCGGTATCAGGGCATGTCACCCTTCTTCACCCAGGCTAGCTTGAAACCAGTGGCGCATTGAGCAAGGGACCCATGTAATTGCTGTCCATAAAATATACAAAAATGTGTCTTTGGTGCTTCAGGAGGAAGGAGAGCCACCTAGTCTCCCACAAAACAGAAGAAGATCTGAGTTTTCTCCTTACACAATTTCTTGAACAAGCTCCAAGCACTTAATAGTACAATAACAAATGTGATTTCGGTAATTAATGTCCAATGTCTTTTATTCAGACATAAGTTATTATTCCTCTATTATTTCATCTGTACAAAATTCTTGGTCGACAGCAACTTCCCGCCAAGCCAACAAGTGTTTTGTCCATTTAGTTACAACTGGACTTCATCAGGGCTGTAAAGTGAGGGAATGAAGAAAGTCACTGAATTGCAATACACCCTTCACCAGGTCACCAGGTGTTGCAACAGTAGTGGTAGAAAAGTTCTGTAATTCATCCATATTAGTTATTGAATTCGTGATCAGTGCAAAATAAAGGTGAAGAAATATAAAGATTGGAATAGAAAGCCGTGAAAGTGAGGGAACGAGTGTAATAAATCCCTCTCAAACCACACATGTGTCAAAATGCCCCCATCCTTCAAAGTAATCAAAAGGCCCATATCGTGCTCGATATTACTATGCCATTAACAAGTCACATTATTCAGCACTTCGCTCACCTCATAGCAATTGTTATTATGTCCTATATTCAATTATCAAGGTAAATCCAAATCCAAAATCTAAGGATCAAAAAGAACCAGTATATAACAATCGCGTTTTAACATTCCAGTTATATATGCAGTCCATCCAAACAGTAAATGCACTCACCCGTCTGTTACTCTGTATTTGATTACAGACTCTATACTTATTAGTATAATCCCACTTCGCAACCTGTAGGGTTAAATGAATATTGTGTCACTTCCACGTAATCTCATTGAAACTGCGCGTCAGTATTGTATGTGTCAAGATACCAAACTAAATTACATCTATCCATTTCAACGTTAAAATCAATGTGCAATTAATCGCATTGCATCCACATTCTCTCTATAAATCACTATTTGGCTGTGCCTATGTTCTTAAGTAATTGAAACAATGACATACATTCGCCCGATAACTCGGCACGAGAGGCCTCCAAAATTAGAAAAAACTACAAGCCGTGTGGCAAGGACCATAATAACTGTGGCGTGCTCGATTACCATTATCGACAAACAAACTAACATCACGTACCGATAGGTAGAGTGCTCCCGTCGGCTGAAAATCTCCCGGCGTTGTGCATCAGCGCCATCTTGCACTCGCAAGTTCAAGTTACCCGGGACCGTAAGTAAAATCAATCGTAAATGGCAGCCATATTGTAGTGTGTATACACCTAACATGTATCACAAATTGCATATAACCTTGTTTATAGAATTGCTTATTAATATTAAAACACATAGTATGTGTAGCAAGTATCTTAAATCTGTAAATTTTGAAAAACACAAGAGTCGATCAGCAAATTAACAAAGGACTAAAAAAAACAATATTACAGGCGGCCAACTTGTAACTTTCAAATGGTATCTAGTTACCATATACCATTCTTCAAACTCAATCTCGTAATAATATCATGCAAAGAGTACTTGCATTGAAAGTAATAAAACATATAGTACGTGTAGCAGGTGTCATAAATCTGTACATTTTTAAAAAACGAGACAGTCGATCATCAAATAGACAAAGGACTAAAAGAACCAAAATTATTGGCGGCCATCTTGTAATTTTCAAATTCTATTAAATACCATATACCATTCTTCAAACTCAATCACATAATAAAAACATGCAAAGAGTACTTGCATTGAAAGCAATAAGTATGACTGCCATATCCACATATATGATTAGAACATCGCAGTGTGAATGTTTATCCATGTCCGCGGTTAGCTACTCTATATCCGCGTTTCACGTAAAATATCGCTTCACTAGTTACGATCCAACCCGCATGCCAATGTTAATGAACAGAGTGTATTAGTAAATATTACACAAGAACCCCGAACCATAAAAAAGAAGATATAAATAAAGGATAAAGAGTGAAGAAAAGAAAAGGGGCATTTGTACCACAATGGTAATCAGATTCCCAAAATCATGCAACAGGAGAAAGATAGGGAACAATCATTTTCTCATTTCTTGTTAACACAATAGTCATCATTCAATGCAAGTATATATCACATGTCGACAGAACCACATTAACAGCTTTGTCATTCTTAAAAGTTGCACAATCTTGCCGAATTAACCAAAATTATGTCGTGTACATCACTATTTTCAACTTAATATTCTTCAGATCAGTAGAGGTTACAGAGGAAATTTGCTATCATAAGCAATGCCAATGCATTATTCGTATCCAAAGTATTGTTTTCTTTTTGGGATTGGCCAATACAATAAAACAAAATAATACAGACAGATATCACAGATAGTTTTGATACATATAAAGTGTAATGTACTGAATTAAACCATACAGAAGTTAGTCTCCCAGGAAGTAATGTAACTCCCGGTCAATATTGAGACCATCCTCAATTGCTCTGAGGCGCATTATCCACACCGCCTCTTGACAAAATAATCTTAACTCTCTGTTCCCACCCCTCACTAGAGGTGGTATCATTTCAATGCCATGAAAGTGAAAAGTCCTATGTCGGTCCTGCTTCTCGCAGGTCATTGTGTGAACTGCAAATGGATACCTGGGGTCACCTTGTTTGACTGCCCTAAAGTGTTCTTGTATCCTATCTTTAAGCATTCTGATAGTGCTACCCACATAAATTCGATCACATTTGTAAATTAAAACATAAACTACAAACTTTGTGTAGCAATTGATGTTAGTAATGATTGGAAATTTTGGACTATTATTATAGGAGAATTTCTTTAACAACCACACAAAATATACATAACAAACAGTATCCACATTGATGTGAACCCTTGTTCCGTAGTGTAAGTCAATCCTGTCTCCTAGTCTGAGTTGAATAGCTCGGGCTGATCATACCTCTCAGCGTTATCCCCTTACGGAAGGTAATGCTCGGATTCCTGGGGATAAATGTGGCAATATTTTTTTCTCCCATTAGTAGATACCAATGTCTTTTCAGTATTCTACTGATGTCCCCTGTAATGCTCCCAAAGGACATGATTGGTCTTATCAGGTCCTGTTGTCCAGTATAGGTTCTTTGATTGTCAAAGAGTGTATCTTCTCTATTCAGTCTCATGGCTTTGGTGGCAGCTTTTTTAATAAGCTGTTCACCATAACCCCTATTTCTAAATCTCACTTTTATATCCTCAATGTTGCTATTAAAATAATCATTACAGCTACAATTGCGCCTTGCCCTAACCATCTCGCCATATGGTATTGCTGCAATATGATGGTTAGGGTGCGTACTAATGGCATGTAACACTGAGTTGCACAATGTTTCTTTTCTGTACATCCTGATGTTAAGTTGGTGATCATGTATATACAATTCTACATTTAAAAATAAAATCCTCTGTTTGCTGTAATGCATGGTAAATGCCATGTTGTAGAGGTTGCTTTCCAAGTGTTGTTTGAAAGCATGTAATTATTCATCTGTTCCAGTCCATATTAGTAAAATATCATCTATAAACCTGCCCCAAAAATATATACACTGTATCCAATCACTTCCTGGTCTGTCCCAGATCCACTCCCTCTCAAACCAACCCATGAAAATGTTGGCGTAAGAGGGAGCGAACCTAGAACCCATAGCTGTACCACTTGTTTGTTGGTACCATCGACCCTCGAATAAGAAAACATTGTTCTGAAGAATGATCTCAATAATCTTTATGATCATTTCAGTATGTAAAAGTAATTCTACAGGTCTCTTATGTAGAAAATGTTTGAGAGCAGTCATACCAAACTCATGAATAATGTTTGTATAAAGGGATATGACATCCAACGTGACTAGAGTCATCTCCAGCCCACACCCATACCTAACACCCCTATTTACTGACACCACTCACGCAAAGCCGCTCAATATACAACCGCCTATATCATCCACAACCCCCAACTCGACTCAGTCTCAGAGACCCAGAAACAAAACAGCTGCAACACCCGCCCGAGACGCCTCTTCCCTTCGCTATATAAAGACGATCACGACTCAGTCTCAGAGACCCAGAAACAAAAGAGCTGCAACATCCGCCCGAGACACCTCTTCCCTTCCCTACCTAAAGACAAACCAACGACTGGCCCTGCTGGAGAGCCAGCTAGAAACAGTCATTCTGGGCCTCTCCGAAATAGTACGGAACCTCACCACACTCCGAAAATCCACCCAACATCCACTTCCGATTCCCCTATCCGCCAGCACTAATCACTCACGGCCTCATGAGACCCAATGGCTCAGCTGGAACAGAACCCCTCTCCCAAACCAGGCTGAAAGACCCATAAGAACAAGAGCCTCCTTGTCCACTAAAGAAGCAATAGATCTTGCCTCCACATTTGACACAACCACTACTGTCACCCCCAGATCCAAGATTCAGGTGATCACTGGTATGGGAAGAGACTGCCCCACCACCAGACCCTTAAGACCCCCAGCCCTACTCACTAATATCCCCAGTGCTCAACTAATGAAGAACCCCAATAACGAGAGATCCAACACCAACTGCATTCTCATTAACTGCAGGTCGGCATCCAAACATGCAACGAATTGGCAGAGACCAACCTCACACATGACATTGACATCATGTTCATCACCGAAACTTGGCTAAACGAGTTCTCTCCCCCAATTATGGACATGCTTGTGCCCCCAGGCTTCACTATCTTACACAAAGACAGAAAAAACCAGAGAGGAGGGGGCATAGCAATCATACACAAGAACAGTGGGCCCGATTCACAGAACTAACTTAAGACAAAATCCTAAACTTACTACCATTTTGGTATTCACAGAAGACACTTACTCACTTCAGTATTCACAGAAGTTAGGAGTCCTAACTTTAGGACTCCTAAATGCCTTCTGTGAATACCGAAAGTCTTAAAATTAGGGTTTTTCTCAGTTTAGGAGTCCTAAAGTTAGGACTCCTAACTTTACTACTACTAAACTGAGAAAAATCCTAATTTTAAGGCTTTCGGTATTCACAGAAGGCATTTAGGAGTCCTAAAGTTAGGAGTCCTAACTTTACTACTACTAAATTGAGAAAAATCCTAATTTTAAGACTTTCGGTATTCACAGAAGGCATTTAGGAGTCCTAAAGTTAGGAGTCCTAACTATACTACTACTAAACTGAAAAAAATCCTAATTTTAAGACTTTCGGTATTCACAGAAGGCATTTAGGAGTCCTAAAGTTAGGACTCCTAACTTCTGTGAATACCAAAATGAGTAAGTGCCTTCTGTGAATACCAAAATGAGTAAGGGCCTTCTGTGAATACCAAAACGGTAGTAAGTTTAGGATTTTGTTTTAAGTTAGTTCTGTGAATCGGGCCCAGCATCTCTATAATGGAAACTGACGCCCTCAAATATAACTCTTTTGAATGTCTTACTACAACCATTAAGATGAGTGACAACAACTCACTACTCTGTCATCTCCTCTACCATCCGCCAAGAAACACCTCCTCCTTCGGAGAGCACCTCTCTCCGACCTATTAACTCATTCCTCACTCCATGGCCCAAACAACATACTTCTAGGCGACCTCAACTTAAACTGGAAAGATGAAAACATCACGCTAATCAAAACCCTCAATGATCTTCTAAACAACCTCAATCTCACCTAACACTGCACTGAGGAAACCCACAGCAAAGGATCTATCCTCAACGCCATTATCGCTCATGCAGACACAGTCTCCATCGACCACACCTTGCCTGTGGACTGGTCGGATCACCATATCATTTTGTTCCACCTAAACCAAAGGATCCAAGACAAACCCGGGACTCGGGACACACCGCGCTGGGTGAGAAATATAAGCCAAATCCCTCTTGTAGACCTGGAGGAAAGGGTAAGCTCCCTCCTCCCTTTACACACGGATGAACTATCAGCAACTGAACTCACTTTTCAGTACAACTCCACCATGACCTCCATTATGGACCAAATTGCTCCCCTGAAACTAAAAAGAGTCAGGAACATTCCTTTCAGATCATGGTTCAATTCAGACTTAAACTCAGAAAGAAGAGAACTAAGAGCGGCAGAAAGACTGTGGCAAAACAACCTATCCACAATCCAACGAGCTAGACTCAAAGCCGTAAGAGGGAGATACAACAAACACATAAAAAAGGAAAAAAACGTCCTTCTTTTGCAATGCCCTGGACAAAGCTAAGAACAGACCCAAGGAACTATTCAGCCTCATCAAGCAACAAACCTCCAAGCCCCCTACGACACAAGTTAACGTCACCAAAGACCTGTGTGACAACTTTTCCAATTTCTTCAATGACAAAATCTCCAAGATAGAACTCTCCTTGGTCATACAGAAAAGCCCCCACAACAGTAAATTGCCCACTGAGTCAGAAGATTTCACACCTAAACCCCCCCAACTTATGGAAATCCTTCAACCCCATCTCCGAAGCAGAGGTCAACAAAATGATCTCTAACACCAAACCCTCAGCACACGTCATGTATCCCTTACCGGCCCAACTGGCCAAAAAGCTCAAATTATGCCTAGCCCCGCACTGGACTAAGATTATAAACAGCTCCTTGAGCACTGGAGTCATGCCTGACTGTCTTAAAGTCGGCCAAGTCACTACTCTACTGAAAAAACCTGGCTCAGACACAAACGATCTGAACAACTTCAGACCCATCTCACTTCCCTCTCGTAACGAAAATTCTGGAAAAATGTGTTCTCATCCAACTCACTCAACACCTAGACAGCACCAACCTTCTTGATCCTCATCAATCGGGGTTCAGAAAAGGATACAGTGCAGAGTCAGCGATATTAAATGTAATAGACGATATGCTCAAATCCCTGGACAAAGGCCATTGCTGCCTACTCATACTGTTGGATCTATCGGCAGCCTTCGACACGGTTGACCACAAACTACTCATCAAAGCACTTCAAGAAAGGGCGGGAGCAGACGAGGTAGTCCTACAGTGGTTCACCTCTTTCCTACAGAACTGCACCCAAAATATAAAAATCAAGAACTTATCGTCTGACCTACCCCCTGTATGTAGGGGTGTCCTCCAAGGATCAGTACTCTCACCACAACTTTTCAACATATATATGGAGCCCCTCACCTCCATACTAAAAAAGAACAACATTCCCTTCCACCTCTATGCAGACGATACCCAAATTTACCTGGAATCCTCCTCCATCGAAGACATCCAGAGACTGAACGCCACCCTACAAGAAGTCCAGCACTGGCTCTCACGCAACCACTTAAAACTAAATCAGGACAAGTCGGAAATCCTCCTCATCTCTAACAACGAGGAAAACACCCAAATCACAGAATGGCCATCGAGGCTCTCAATCATAACCTCACCCTAGCTGATTCCGCAAAATCATTGGGAATCACTCTGGACCCCAAACTAGACATGAACATACACATCAGAAACACTGCAAAAAGTGCCTTCCTCAACCTTAAACTGCTCAACAAAATAAAACCCTTCATCCCTCTTAGTGACCTCAAACAAGCTACACAATCCCTGGTACTGTCCAAACTGGGCTACGGAATTGCAACCCTCACAGGAGCACCGAAATCCCATCTAGCTGTACTCAGATCAACTCTGAATGCAGCAGCAGAATGGTCAGTGGTGTAAAGAAATATGATCACATCTTGCCTGCACTCAAAGAGCTAAAATGGCTCTCTGTCGAAATGCGTGCCAGCTTCAGAACCGCTTGCCTCATGCACAAAGTGTTGCACACAGGGAATCCCGCCTACCTGGCTGCTAAACTCCAGAAGGCCGGGCAGTCAAGAACCCTGAGAAGCACAAACACTCTACTCCTTATCCGCCCGAAATCTCGCAGACAAAAAAACGCATCTCGATCATTTGCAGGAAATGCGCCGAAAATATGGAACTCCCTTCCAGTCCAAATCAGGACTAACCCCTCCTACATAAAATTATTCCAAAGGCAACTCAAGGACTTCCTCCTCAACTGATCTCCCCCATATGGATATCTACAAGCCAGTCGCCAAAGACAAACCATAGTCGCATAAGGACACTTTGTCTTCAATGACCTCTACCACACTCTCCGCATTGACCACCTCCCGCCCCCCACTCACCGGTCGAACCCATCCATGAGTCATGGGGTTCCCTACGACTACCTCAGAGGGGTGACAGATTTTCCCTTTACATTCTACCGCGATAACTGTCATATGGTCCCTGTACAGTCTACTGCGATATCTTACTTACGAGTGACATGTTTTTATTATTTATTTATTTATTTTGTTTTTTATATATACTAAATTTCTTAATGTATCCTATGAGTGATTCTTGTTGTAAAGCGCTCCGATACCTTCGGGTCTGGTTAGCGCTATATAAAACTCGTAATAAATAAATAAATAAAATAAATCTCATCATCCCACAAAATGTCATTCATCATATTTAAAACATGCTTTGTATCCCGAATATATGATGGTAATAATGGTACTAAGGGTTTCAAAAAAGTATCTACAAATTGCGACAGGTGATCTGTGGGGCCCCCTATTCTGAATACTATTGGCCTGCCTAGTAGAAAGGGGGTGGATTTATGAATCTTCGGTAAAGTGTAGAGACATGGCAATCTTGGTCTATCAAGCTTAAGAAATGTATATTCCTCAAGAGAAGGCAACCCTTGCTCAGACGACTTTCTGAGTTCCTTATTCACTGTATTTGTGATGTGTGCTATCAGATTAGCATCCAGAGCTGTATAGCATGTTGTGTTCGCCAACTGTGTATAAATTTCATTATTGTAATCCGACCTGTTCATGACCACTATACTCGTCACGTTTCAGCAGTACAAGTGAGCGTCTCTCTTGTTCAGTGAGATTGTACATGCCTAGGTGTCTACTTCTAATCTTATTGATAGGTACACGATGCAAGTCATCCCACACATTTACTAATAAATATAGAGTCTGTAATCAAATACAGACTAACAGACGGGTGAGTGCATCAACTGTTTGGATGGACTGCATATATAACTGGAATTTTAAAACGCGATTGTTATATACTGGTTCTTTTTGATCCTTAGATTTTGTATTTGGACTTACCTTGATAATAGAATATAGGACATAATAACAATTGCTATGAGGTGAGCGAAGTGCTGAATAATGTGACTTGTTAATGGCGTAGTAATATTGAGCACGATATGGGCCTTTTGATTACTTTGAAGGATGGGGGCATTTTGACACATGTGGTTTGAGAGGGATTTATTACACTTGTTCCCTCACTTTCACGACTTTCTATTCCAATCTTTATATTTCTTCACCTTTATTTTGCACTGATCATGAATTCAATAACTAATAAGGATGAATTACAGAACTCTTCTACCACTACTGTTGCAACACCTGGTGACCTGGTGAAGGGTGTATTGCAACTCATTGACTTTCTTCATTCCCTTACTTTACGATTCTGTTAGTTTCAGCCCTGATGAAGTCCAGTTGTAACTAAATGGACAAAATACGTGTTGGCTTGGCTTGAAGTTGCTGTCGACCAAGAATTTTGCACAGATTAAATAATAGAGGAATAAGAACTTATGTCTAAATAAAAGACATTGACATCAATTACCGAAATCACATTTGTTATTGTACTATTGAGTGCTTGGAGCTTATTCAAGAAATTCTAAAAATAAAATAGTTGATCAGTCTTGCAGACAGTTTCTTAGAAATAATAGTGCTCCTCCACTCGCTTAAAATAATTTTTCTATTTTGCCACTCTAAAATCTATGGGCGAAGTCAGTCTCCCTTCATGCACTGCACTGTACATAAGATGGAGCGGAGCTATGTATAAGAGGGGTGAGGAAATGGTTTCTCCCACTGTAACAGAAAGGGGTGGGGAAAGACAGCTACATCCAGGAGTAAGTCAGCTTTGGAAACATGGGCTATAGAAAACACAAGGACCAATTTGGGGTAACAAACATTAAAGTAGATTTAGGAAAACTGCATTGAATTATTTCAAGTAACTATAACTTGTGCCCTAAGGTAATTATAACTCACACACTCGCCATGCACAGTTTTCTCATCAATAATGTTACTGCAAATGTTACAGTGATATTATCAATGATGTCATAGAAGATGTCTGAGTGATGTAATATCTAGGGTAATTATTAGTGCACGGTGATGGCATTAGTAATAGTTACCTCAGGGCACAGATTATAGTTACTTGAAATAGCTCTAACCATTACAGCTGAATTTCTATGGTTATGTGGGTGTAACCTCTGAACCTAACTATAATATCCCTATAACCTTTTGTTTTTTACTGATTTAAAATAAAAAGAAATCTGTTTCCTAGCTATGACCTTTGGTTTTCAGTGAATTTCTTGTTTTTTTTTATGTTGAACAAGCTGTCCATTCCAGTAAACGGTTGGGGGAAGAGGTTGGACGCAGGGCCTAGCCTGGCATTGTTCTGCTCCCACCCGAGTTTCCTGGTCATGCACCCCTCCTCCTTGCCATCTAATGTTCAAGTCCATACCCCTGCTCCCTCATTATAGCCCTGTGTAGCCATTGTTACGCCACTGCCCTTTCCGCCTGCCCTGAACAGTTAGGTTACTTCCCAATCCACCTCTTCTTTACCATCTGTTGTCTGAGTCCATGCACCAGGCCTCTTCTGCCCTGCATGGTCAAATATGCTGCCACTGCCCTCCATTTAGCGTGATATCCATGCTCAGTCCTCTTGGCCTCCTTTTCCCAATTCTGTGTTCCATCATTATCCTCCTGCTTAGCCCCTGTTCTTAACTTGCTGCCCCCACCCTCCTTCACCTTGCGCTCTGATATCTGCCTGTATGCCCCTGCTCCCTCCTTTTTGCCCATCATGTTCCATGGACCTGCCACTGCCCCTACTATCTACTTTGGGTGTTCTGTTGAGCTCCCACTGCCACTCCCACCTGCCTAGCCATATGCCATATGGCTGCCATCTGTTCCTGCCACATCCATCCTGCCTGTCCGAGTACTACCCCCCTATCCCCTCCCTCCTGTCCTCAAGAGCAATTTTGTTGGAACTCCCTTCTGATCTCCATGCTCTGTTGTGCTGCAACTACTCTTCTTATCTGCCATGCATGGTCTGTTGTGAAGCCCCTTCCCCTGCCTTCTCTTGCCTGTGTCCAGTCCCTACCTCTCCCTACTGTCCTTCATGGTCATTTGTGCATGCCCCTGTCCTCTCTCTCTCTTGCCCACTATGGCTGCTGTGCTGTCACTAACCCTCCCACTTGCCATAGATAGTCTTCTGTGCTGCCACAGCCCCTCCCACCTGCCCTGTGTGGTTGGCTTGCTACCCCTGACCCCCTCCCACCCTCCCTGCGTTGTCTGTCTTTATGCCATTATAATCTTACTATTGCCCTCCATGGTGTTTTGTGCTTCTGGTGCCCATCCCTTCCCTCCATTGTCAGATTGCTGCTCCTGCCCTAGCCTCTTCCCCCTGCCCTCTGTTTTCCATGTGCAGGCCATTATCCCCTCCCTCCTACCTTGTCTGATCTGTTGTCATGCCTCTGCCCCCTCAAATCTGCCCTTCATGGTGTGTTATGCTGCGACTGTCCGGTATGTTCAGCTTGCTGCTCTTGCCTCTGCTGTCTGTTGTCCTTGTGCATGGCCCTGTTCTCTCTCTATTGCTTACCATGCTATGTTGTGATACACTGCTGTCCCGCTTGCCCTGTGTGGTGTACTGGGCTGCTGCACCCCTGGACGCCTGCGAAGTAAAATCCATTTGGTGGTCCTGCCCATCTCCCTCCTTCCCTCTGTTATTCAAGTCCATATATCTACCCCTATCATCCTGCCCTCCATGATCCAATGTACCAAACGTGCCAATATTTAGAACTTGATAAGAGGGAAATTTGGGGGGAAAACAGGGGAATTGATTCTCCCCATTGACTTAAATTGAAAAAGAGGGGATTTTAGACAGGAGACAAATAACAAATAAAGTCCTTTTGGGCTAAAAAACATCGGGAATCTCCTGCCTGAACCGTGTCTGTTGGCATGTATGTTTGTACTTCCACTGCCTCTTTCTTCCACCTTCAATGGTCTGTTATATTGCCACAGCCTCTCTTGCCTGTCCTGCATGGCTGGTTTGTTGGCCCTGCCCCAATTTCCCCTGTTCTCCATGGTATGTTGTGCTGCCACTGCCCCTCCTCCCTGCCCAGCCTGATCAACTTGTTGCCTTTGCACCCTCTTTCCTGCCCTCAATTAACCAAGTCCTTGTACCTGACGTCTGCCTCCCAACAGTATTCTAATTAACAAATAAATTGCGAACATTCTATATTAATTACAAGAGTGTGGCATGCCTGACGTCATCTTGATGGAATCAAAACTGTAATAACCAAAACATTTCCTCTAGAAATTATAAAAATAAGAGGGTCTTATTCCCATGGAAATTATGGTTAGTGCTCTAAAAGACTAAAATGATGACATATTTTCTGAGCTCTCAAATATCAACAAAGCACTTCTAAATTATTTGCTATCTTTATGTTTTTCTAATCCAGTTGATAACTAGATTATATGTTACACATACGGGAGAGGATGTGATGTTCCAGCCAGAGCTGCAGACTTTGCAATCGTGCAACCAAGTCGAGTTTCGGCGTCATCTCGGCATCATGTGACTATGAGCAAATTACATAACTTCACCATTCCAAAAACCAAAATAAATGTGTCCTTCTGTAATGTAACTGCTGCTCATGTAAAACACATCAATATCTTTGGGTGAAGCTATATAAAAATGCAAAAAGCTACTGAATCTCAAACCTTCCTGCAGCACTGCCCTATGTCAAAGGAAATGGGCAGGAATGCGCTGCATCTATGAGATATGGCACAGTCCTGTCTTCTTTTACTGCACTGGCACACCAATGGCAGTCTGCTCTTAAATCAGGTTGTTTTTGTGCAGGTATAACATCTTCCTTCTCAAAACAACTGTTAAGTGGCCCATGGGGAGGTGTAGGCTTTTGACGCATTACGTGGGAATATCCACTGTAACGTCCATGGCACACCTCCCTATCGCGAATATATGACGTTACAATGCAAACAAATACAACGCATGCTTTTACAATGAGACTTTTACAACGCAACTGACATTACATCGCAAGTTTTTACAACGCATACCATTACAACGCAAAGGTAGTATAATACATTGAATGATCCATTACAACGCATACTTCCACAACGCACACTTTTACAACGCATTATTGTTTATTTGTATAATAAACCCCTAGAGTAGGATGCAGGGAAAATAGAGGTTTTGGGTGGGGAAGTGTATTAAAACGTGGGTATTCTAAAGTAATGCATAAGTATTAATATTAACACTCGAGTGCTAAAATTAATACTCACTTATCATATTTGTGAAATAAAAACATGCCAATTATACGACGATATTTAATAAAAATACCCATAAGTAAAATTAATACTCGAGTGATAAAATTAATCCCCGGGTACTTTTTTAAACCAATAACATATTTTGTTGTTTAATATAACTTTACTAAACATTACAAAATATATAAAACCCATATAAAATAAATATAAATAAAACTTGAAGTAAATAATAAATATTTTATAAACCATATTTTTCCATCATACACACTTAACCAAAAATTTCAAAATTTTCCAACATATACACCAAACAACTAAACAAACATTAATACACTTAATTTCACAAAATAAGCCACCATTAATAATTAGTCAATTTGCACATAAGAATAACACAATAACGGATTTAAAATAACATTAATAATCAGCGGATTATGATCCGAAATTATACGAGGCGAGATTGAAATCGAAGTATTATCAACAAAATGGTCAGAAAGGAAAACATAATCCAAACAGACCATTTTTTTGTGGGGGGCCGAAAAATATGTGTAGCCATCTAGCTAATTCTTGTGGTAAGACCACAAATCGATCATTGAGTGCTCCTGGACCAATGCTTGCAGTGCTCTAAATACTCTCGGTTTCTTGCCCGCATATTTTATTTGACCTGTTATGAGATTAAAATCTGCGGGAAGATTGATATTAAAATCACCGCATAAACAAATAGGATGGGGCCAAGAGGCTAATTCTACCTTTAGATAATGCAGGACTGCAGGATTGTCAACATTTGATCTGTATACAGTGCATACTGTCAAAGGTCTACCATTAATTGAGAGCTCAGAGATAGCCCAACGGCCTGCATTATCTTGGGAAGTTCTGGCACAGAAGCCTAACCCCCTCTTTGCCAAAATTGCTACCCCTCTAACCATAGAGGACTGTCGAGAGCAGCCAATTAGATCATACCCGGGTATTTTCAATTGCTCGCGGTTGTTCCATGGAATGTGTGTCTCCTGCAGACATAATATCTCTAAATGCAAAACCTGAACAACCTTTGAAAATAATGCTCTCTTCTTTCCATCATTGAGGCCACACACATTCCATGTTGCTATACAAATTTTACCCACTGCCATCGAATACTAGACACAACAATAAAACATGCAAAATGACTATACTGATTGTAGTAATGAGGACACCATGATGAAAACTAGTCAATTTGTCAAGCTTTTTTCCTTTTTTTCATGCACCTATTACCCACCCCCACCCCCCTCCCCAAAAAGCAACCCATCCTTGACTCCCCCGAGCCAAGGCCCATCCCTCCCACCCTGTCCCAGTGAGGCCCAAACCCCCCACCCAAGGCATACAGACCGAAGTCCGGGCGATGGAAGTGCTGGTGTTGGCCGAAAAGTCCTCCCCCGATGACACTGCAAACTGAAGAACACCCCAGGTAAAGATGCTAAAAATAAACCTATCATATCAGAATAAGCTAGGAGAAACAACAGCAATTGGGGATCCCTGCACAGAGGAGTCTGGATCAATAAAAGTTATAACAGAACAGAAAAAAAATAACTTAGATCCGGGCTACATCTGCTTACTAAATTGAGTCCAAAAATGATTTAGCCAAAACTTCAGACTCAAAAAATTGAGTCCGAGTCTGATGAACCACTTTAAGCTTGGCAGGGAAGAGTAGGAAAACCTGCGCCCCTTTAGACTGGAAAGGAGCAATAAGTTGGCGGAGCCGCCACCTCCGTTCGACAGTAGCTGGACAAAAGTCCGGCCTTACAAAAAATTGACAGCCCTTCCCTGACCGGTGCCTGTCCGGTCTGGCTAAATCATATATTCTTTCTCTAGCTAAAAAATTGTGCAAAGAAATTAGGATAGCACGGGGTCTGTTAGGTGTTTGATCAGGACGATGTTTAGGTTTAAAGGGAAATCGGTGCGCCCGCTGGACTTCCAGCTGCCAGTCCCATTCCTTAACCTCTGGAAATGCTTCAATGAAAAGATCGATCACAAACTGCCTAATATCAGAGCCTTCCAAACCCTCGGGAACCCCCAAAATTCTTAAGTTGTTGCGTCTAGCCCGATTTTCCATGTCCACGAGCTTCCATTGAATGTCATCCCGCTGAGACTGAATTGCGACTATGGTGGTCTTTTGAGTTACTAAGTCATCTTCCAGTGTGGATATCCGCGTCTCCGCTTCTCTGACCCTAGATGCTATATCTGTGCAGGTTTTAATCACTCTTCGGAGTGAATTCTGTATCCTACGGCATGCCCCCTGTGCTCTAGCACTCTCCTGACGTGTCTCCTCGCGATGCGCCATTAATGTTTGGTAGATTATGGCTAATGTCATGGGGCCAGTAATGGGGTCCATCTTAAGATCGAAGTTGTTTTTAGCCTGATCTTTAGGATTAACATGCAAACCGGGCTGTGCTGAAAAAGAATAGTCCCAGGCTAGGGAGCCTTCCTCTATACCAGGATCCTGGGGTGCCCGACGAACTGTAGGAGGGGCAATCAAGGGGACAGATGGATTCAAAACATCGTTGATTCGCCAATCACCTGCCTCGCTGCTCTCGTCGTCGTCGTCAGACCAAACCTTATCTAGCACCTCGTCATCAGCAGAGGACCCCATATGATCTGACAAAGAATAAAAATTATCCCCGTCAGTATCAGCATCGTTATTCAGAGACCCAAGGGGTAGGGAAGCTGATGGAGTAGTTATTTGGGGAGAGTGGGCTGCCTCTGCTGGCTGTATAATGGATGGAGAGCCTGGAGGGACTACATCTCCCAGCATTCCCTTTGGTTGCACTTCAAGAGGCGACACAGACTTTGAGCGCTGGAAGCTTCCCGCCGTGCCCTTCAAAGAGAGCGCCGTCGCATCGGGATCGGGATCCACAGTATTTCCAAGCACTACGGGAGTGGAGGGAAGAGAGGAAGATTCGGTGATGACAGAACCCTGTAAGTTTTTATTTACAGTTCCGGCTGTCCGTGTTTTGAACATTGCCGGCACCGAGGGTGATGAAGGTTTCGGTGTTTCCCTACTCTGCAGCCCGCCTGACCTCGTTTGAGGAGCTCCGAGAGTGCTGGGGCTGACAGTGCATCTGCCGCCGTTGTGGCCGCAGCCGCCGAGGTCGCTGATTTGGATGAAGCTCGAGGCGGGTTCTTCGTCTTCGGGGGCATCACCGCAGCACTGCCGTCAGTAGAGTGGAAACCAGGACAGCGATAACCAAACACAGGTAACGTGGCAGCCTTCAGAGTCAGTCGGGTTATCAGGGTCTGCTGCCGTAACTTGCCATAATATTAGTTGACCCACCAGAGCATCGTAGATTAATCTTCCCCCATGCTATATAAGAGAAAGGATTTAGTACGTCATCGGGGGTGAGAGAACGTCGAGGACCAGCTCACTCGACCAGAATGGCGGCCGCCATCTTGCCTCGATCCGCCATCTTGCCTCGAAGCCTCCTAGAGCATGGACATTCGAGAGAAAGCTTTTGTCTGAACAACTATATCTAGACCATATGCGCCCATGGGTAACTGAGTTTTTAGACTTGAATAGGGGGTCAGCACAGAGCAATATCATTTAGGATACATTTAAGGCAGGAATTCGAGGTGAAACAAAAAGCTTCTCGTACTCTCGGCAGAGGCGATTGTCTGAGCAGACTAATATTCGGGTCGACGCACTAAGGCGTGCAGAGGTCCTTCTTACTGAGGCAATCAGGGAGGACCGCGATATAACACATCTTCAAACTCAGGTTGCGATTATTAGGGCTTCTTTGCTCGAGTTTTTCGGACAGGACCTGGCTGCCAAATATTCTCAGTATCGTCAGATGATGTTCGAGTTTGGTGAACAATCTGGTAGGGTCCTGGCCAAACGCCTCCAGCAGCGGGCCCATGCTAATCGTACTATTAAGATCAAAGATACTCAGGGTCACATTCAGGACACTCCTGAGGGAGTTCTGGCGGTTTTCTCTGAGTTCTATAGCTCTTTATATACTGAAGAACTTAATGATACTAATGCAGATAACGAGTTTGTTTCCTTTATAAATGATCTTAATACCTCAAAAGTTACAGACCAGCAGAACACTATTTTGGCAGCTCCAATAGAATGGGAGGAAGTCGAATTGGCGCTGGACTCACTAGCTAAAGGCAAGGCGGCTGGCCCGGACTCCATTCCTCTTGAGTTTTATTCCATATTTCGTACCGAGATACGGCAGGATTTTTTAACCATCCTCAGAAATGCACAATTGGGCCGCATTCCAGACTCCTGGCGCTCTACAACTATTATTCTTTTTAAGAAAAAAAATAAGCCAGAGCTAAATCCTGCATCGTTCCGCCCGATTTCGTTGATTAATACTGACAATAAGATTTTTGCAAAAATCCTAGCTACAAGGTTAGCGTCAGTGATATCACCTTTAGTCTCTATACGCCAACACGGTTTCATCCCTGGTAGAGACACAACAGACCATGTTCGGCGTGTTATAGCTTTGCTGGACTGGGCACAAGTCACGGGCTCCCCCCTGGGTGCAATCCTGTTAGCCGCTGAAAAAGCGTTTGACAGGGTTGCTTGGGGGTTCCTTTGGCGAACCTTACCCTGGAAGTGGTTTTGCTCAGAGTTTATCTATGCCCTGCAGTCACTATACATCAAACCTTCTGCAACCCTATCTATATCAGGGCTTATATCAAGACCGTTTGATATTAGCAGGGGCACTAGGCAGGGTTGCCCGTGCTCACCCCTCCTATTTGCACTTTATATAGATCCGTTTCTGTGCAAACTTGAACTGACTTTAAATATTTCCCCTGTCAGGATTAATACGTATGAGTTTAAAATTTTGGCATACGCCGATGATATTTTGGTCCTGACTAGTGACGTCTTCACTGCATTCTCTGCTATTAAGAACTTAGCACAGCAGTTTGGCCAGTGTTCGGGCTATAAGCTTAATGCCCAGAAAACGCAAGTGGTTCAATCCACAGCAATGGCCCCATCCGATGCACCAGTGGTTCAAAGTGCTCAGTATTTAGGGATTTTAATTACATCAGCAGTAGATAAGTTGCCCGACATGAACATTTTGCCTATTATAGACTCCGTTGGCCTAACTCTGCAAAGACTAGATAATTTACATCTATCGATCTTTGGTAGAAGGAATGTCCTAAAGATGTTAATCTTACCTAAATTTCTTTACTTATTTAGGACTATCCCATTAGAATTTGCTCTAGTCTTGTCCGTGCGGAGAGATGCTGTAGCAGATTTCTTTGGGGATACCGCCAGCCTCGGTGGTCAGCCAAATGGATGCAACTACCACTGCATAGAGGTGGGTGGTCTGTCCCTAATTTGTTGTTATATAGCTGGACAGCTCTATTGCAACATTTAGCTGTTCCACTGTTTGGTGATAGAGCAACACTTCCGCTTTGCCGGGCACCCTCTATATTTGAAATTGGATTAGGAGAGGAGGCCAAGGGAATCTTACTATCAGTCCTCGAACCTAGTTACTACAAAAAAACTAAGTTTAAAGTAATTATCTCAATGTACTCAGTGTGGAGGAAGGTACGCCGTAGATGGTCCATTGCTAATGTTAATTATTTCACCCCTCTGTCGTCAGCTAGACTGTTACCCTCCATCTTTCAAGATCAAACTACATTTCGGTGGAGGCAGCTTGGTATTACTACTCTGGGCGATTTAGCATATGAGGGCACCATGGCATCTTTTCTTTTTTTGAAAAATAAGTTTAGTTTGGCTACTCATGAATTCTTTAAGTATCTGCAGCTTCGGTCCTATTTAGGTAAACTGTCAGCCAATACTCCTACTCTGTTTGCTAAGCACAATCTTATGGTTATGATCTTGAAGAACTCAAGGATAGGCCCGCTCTATCAAAACTTACTGCTCGGCCTTCCTGACGATCTCTCCCTTTATAACATCAAATGGGGAACTAAGCTAGGTAAGACTAGTATAGATATTACGCATTCATTAGAGCTGTCTAGCACAGTATTAATCTCAGGAAGCCTGCGCTCCCAAAGTTATATGGCCCTATTTGATCTTTACTACACCCCAGCTAAAATATCTAAATGGGGTGGTAGGGGCCTTTATAGTTGTCCGAGATGTGGTCTACCAGCAGCTAATAATGCACATATGTTTTTTGCCTGCTCAAAATTGGCTCAGTTCCTTCAAGATGTTCAGGTATTTATGAACACAAGTCTTAAAATTCCAGTGGAGCTATCCCCCGAATTAGTTATATTAGGTTGTGAGTCAGACTATTCGGCATTAAGAGCGAGCCATACTACAGCCCTAATATTTATAGCTATGTCTGTCATACGACTGTGTATTACATCGGAATGGGTTAGCTCTACCCCTCCTACCTTTTTGAATTGGAGAGCAAGGATGTTAGCCCTCCATAACTTAGAATTAGCTGTGTTTATGAGGGGTGGTAGGAGAAGACGAGAGAGGGGGGTAAGAATTTGGGCTCCTGTAACGCAATGGTTGAATAACTGAAGGATATATTTAGCCTTATTACTGCACAAATGTATTTTTTTCCCTTTCTCTTTCCTTCTCGTGTTCCTTCTTTCTTTGCTTATTCTTTTATATAGTAGCCAGTGCTGCCACGCGTTATGTATAATTTTTGTCTTTTATTGTCTTAAAACTTTTTTTTTCTCATTTATAGATACCTATGATGTATTAATATGTTATGAATCATTGTAATGTCTTCAAGTTGTTCAATAAAAAAATAAAAATAAAAAAAAAGAATAACACACAACTAATAGAAACACAAAAAGTAAACCATGATTTTTAAATGCACGGAAACAAAAGTCCTACAACTCTTTCATTGAAATTACTTTGACCCGGAAATAGCCAAAACGGATGTTATAACATACGAAAATAAAAAGCTATGAACATAACATAACAAAAAAATTATTTACATTCACACACAGCATTAAAAACACAATAAAAAAACATGCACAAGACATATTTTCATTTCAAATAACGTTCAACACAACAAAACGTATAAAAGAAGCCGTCCACCATTTAAAAAGTTGTAGTTACCTGATTACCAAAGACTGCACGTGCATTTTCGTACTCAAAACTATAAACCTCAGAGAGAGCCATCTAAAACACCAAGTACAAACTGTAGAAATGTTTAACTATTTAACAATTTTTCTATATGCAAATATACTAAAATAAAGCATATTCATTTTTTTCCAGTTTGTTTGAAAACTTTTCAAACTTCTACAAAATATTGCAAAATACTCTGTTTGGGACAATATATATAAAGTAAGTGAATAAAACTATATACATATTTGTTTACCGCTTTTAAACAAATATATAGTAGTGGGTTTATAAAAAATATTCCAAATAGAAAGGATACTTCCTCAAGGAAAATAATAAATAGTTTTATTTTGAAAATTGTATTCCAAATACAAATACTGATTACCTTTCAAAAAATGTTATAAAGTACGACTTTAAATTACTATTCCAACTCCAATAGGTGCTTGCCTCAGGGAAGGTGCAGGATAGTGGTATATTAAAATTTCTATTCCTACTCCAAAGGGTGCTTGCCTCAGGGAAAATGATGGATAGTGATAGAATTGAATTTACTATTCCAACTCTAAAGGTGCTTACCTCAGAGAAGGTGCAGGATAGTCTTTTAGTTACAATTACTATTCCTAATCCAAAGGGTGCTTGCCTCTGGGAAAATGCTGAATAGTGGTGGGGTCAAAATTACTATTCCAACTCCAGAAGGCGCTTGCCCCAGGTAAAGTGCAGGATAGTGGTATGTTAAAATTACTATTCCTACTCCAAAGGTTGCTTGTGTCAGGGAAAATGCTGGATAGTGATGGTGTTAAAATTATTATTCCAACTCCAAAAGGTGCTTGCCTCAGGGAAGGTGCAGGATAGTGGTATGTAATTAGTATTCCTACACCAAAGTGTGCTTGGCTCAGGTAAAATGATAGAGAGTGCTAGTACTAAATTTACTATTCAAACTCCAAAACGTGCTAACGTCAGACAAGGTGCAGGATAGTCTTGTTGTTAAAATTACAATTCCTACTCCAAATCAATCAATCAATCAAGATATTTGTAGAGCGCGCTACTTACCCGTGAGGGTCAAGGCGCCAAGAGGGCTTGCGCTACTCCTCGAAGAGCCAGGTCTTGAGGAGTCTTCTGAAGGCGAGTGAGTCTTCAGTCTGCCGTAGCTGGGTAGGTAGGGTGTTCCAGGTCTTTGCGGCGAGGTATGAGAAGGATCTGCCGCCGAAGGTTGTTCATTCGATGCGGGGGACGGTGGGGAGTGCGAGGCTGGCGGAGTGGAGCTGGCGGGTGGGGGTGTGGAAGCGGAGTCTGCTGTTCAGGTAGGCAGGGCCGGTGTTGTGGAGTGCTTTGTGTGCGTGGTTGAGGAGTTTGAAGGTGATCCTCTTGTCGACGGGGAGCCAGTGTAGGTTTGTCAGGTGGGGGTGATGTGGCTGCAGCAGGGGACGTTGACGATCAGTCGGGCGGAGGCATTTTGGATGCGCTGTAGTCGTCGTAGGTGTTTGGGTGGGATTCCGGCGTAGAGTGCGTTGCCGTAGTCCAGCCTACTGCTGACGAGGGCCTGTGTCACTGTTCTTCTTGTTTCGGTCAGGATCCACTTGTAGATCCTGTGAAGCGTGCTGAGGGTGTTGAAGCAGGAGGAGGAGACGGCATTGACCTGTTTGGACATGGAGAGGTAGGAGTCGAGGATGAATCCTAGATTGCGTGCGTGGTCGGTGGGTGTCGGTGCTGTCCCGAGAGTGGTCGGCCACCAGGAGTCGTACCAGGCCGAGGGGTTGGGTCCGAGGATGAGGACCTCTGTCTTGTCCAAGTTCAGTTTCAGCCGGCTGCTCCTCATCCAGTCGGCGATTGCCTTCATTCCGTCATGGATGTTGGTTTTGGCGGTGCGCTGGTCCTTGGTGAGGGAGAGGATGAGCTGAGTGTCGTCAGCGTAGGAGATGATGTTGAGGTTGTGGTCGCGGGCCACTTGTGCGAGGGGGTCATGTAGATGTTGAACAGCGTAGGGCTGAGGGTGGAGCCCTGGGGGACGCCGCAGATGATGTCGGTGGCTTTGGATCTGAAGGGTGGGAGGCGGACGCTCTGGGATCTGCCGGAGAGGAAGGATGAGGTCCAGTCGAGGGCCTTCTCTTGGATACTGGCTTCTTGGAGGCGTGATTTTAGAGTGCGATGGCAGACCGTGTCGAAGGCGGCCGAGAGGTCTAGAAGGATGAGGGCTGATGTTTCGCTATTGTCTAATTGCCGCCTGATGTCGTCTGTGGCGGCGATGAGGGCAGTCTCGGTGCTGTGGTTGCGATTGAGACGGGTCCAGTATGTTGTTGTCTTCGAGGTGGTGAGTCAGTTGCATGTTGACGATTTTCTCGATGACCTTCGCCGGGAACGGGAGTAGGGAGATGGACTGGAAGTTCTTGAGGTCCTTGGGGTCTGCCTTGGGCTTCTTGAGGAGGGCGTTGATTTCGGCGTGCTTCCAGCTTTCCGGGAATGTCGCTGTTTCGAAGGAGATGTTGATGACCTTCCATAGTTGGGGGGCGATGGCTGCATCTGCCTTGTTGAATATGTGGTGTGGACAAGGGTCTGTCGGAGATCCCTAGTGGATGGAGTTCATGACCTTGCGTGTCTCATTGTCGCTGATGTTGGACCAGGAGGTAAGGCGGTTGGCGTTGTTGGTGTTCGGAGGAGGGGTGGAGTCTGGCGTGGTCGGGTCGGTCGTGGTGTTGAAACTGTTGTGGATGTCAGCGATCTTGCGGTGGAAGAAGAAGGCCAGTGAGTCGCACAGTTCCTGTGAGGGTGGGTTGTCGTTGGTGTTGGTGCTGGGGTTGGATAGTTCTTTAACAATGCGGATGAGCTCTTTGCTGTCGTGTGCATTGTTATCCAGGCGGTCTTTGAAGGAGGACCTCTTGTCTGTTCTGATGAGGTGGTGGTGTCTGCGGGTGGCGTCCTTGTGGGCTGCGTGGTTGTCCGGTGTGCATTCGTGGAGCCATTTTTTCTCCAGTTTTCAGCATGTGCGTTTGGAGGCCAGGAGCTCATCGGTGAACCAGGTGGCTCTCTTGCTGGCGTTGCTGTTGGGGGTTTCTTCAGTGGGGCGAGGGTGTTGGCACAGTCATCGATCCACTGTCTGAGGTTGCGGGCTGCGGCGTCTGGGTTGGTGGGGTCGGTCGGAGGGTTCTGGGAGAGGGTGGTGATCAGCTGATCTTCAGTGACTTTGCTCCAGCCGCGGCGAGGCAGCTGTTGGGTGTGGTGGTACGTGGTAGGTTTTTTGAAGGTGAAGTGAATGCAGCGGTGGTCGGTCCAGTGGGGTTCGGTGGTATGGTTGAAGGTGACGTGGGTGCTTGCCTCAGGGAAAATGCTGGATAGTGGTGGGTTTAAATTACTATTCCAACTTGAAAAGATGCTTGCCTCAATGAAGGTGCAGGATAGTGGCATGTTAAAATTACTATTCCTACACCAAAGAATGCTTACCTCAGAGAAGTGCAGGATAGTGGTGGAGTTGAAATTACTATCCCAACAACAAAGGATGCTTGCCTCATGGAAAATGCAGTATAGTGGTGGGGTTAAAATTACTATTCCAACACCAAATGATGCTTGCTCATAGAAAATGCTGGATAGTGGTGGAGTTAAAATTGCTATTCCAACTCCAAAAGATGCTTGCCTCAGAGAAGGTGCAGGATAGTGGTGGAATAAAAATGACTATTCCTACTCCAAAGGATGCATACCTCAAAAATAAATGCTGGATAGTGAAGTTGTTCAAATTACTATTCCTACGACAAGGGATGCACACCTCAAAAATCGTACTAAATAGTGATAAAAATGAAACTACTATTCCTACTCTAAAAGATGCCTGACTCAGTAAAAATGCTATTGTTAAAAACTAAGGGGTCGATTAGCATGGCGGGCGGAGGCACCACCGTGGAGCTGGCGGTGGTGGAAAATGCTTTTTCCGCACGCCAGCAGTGGTCTTCATGCCCGCCATATTAGTATAGCCAAACATAGCCCACTTCCCGTCCGCCGTGGTGCGACTCGAACCCCCATCAAAGTGCACCCGGAGACTCACCGTTGTGCGGAATGACATCCCATCTGCTATATAAATCAGGATGCCCCAAACATCCAGTCGCACCGCAGCGGAGAAACCGCCCAACCAGAGACGGTGGAAGCACTACAGCAGAGAGCGAAACCAGAGGCCCGGTCCCTTCCACCCGGTCCTGACTCTACACGTCTTCCCGGTGCTGTACCTGATACATTATCATCAACTCATGGACCGTTGCCGACGACGCCGCAGGTATGCAAACACACAATTCCACACACAACCACAAAACACAACTCATGGGCTGCTATAGATTGCCTGTCCACACTAGACACCCTGGTGGGCACAGGAACACATCCACAAGTGTACCCACACATGTCCAACCTGTCACAAAGTTACCCGTCCGCATCCAGGTCACCCATCTACCACGATCATGAAGTAATGTCCCGGTCACGTCGCCGCAGCGGTGAAGACGCCTGAAAACATGCGCACAATGCAGAAGGCAGGGCCAGCGCCAGGCCTGGGAAGTGCACAAAGACCACAGGGCCACACCTCCACCCTCCACACACTAGGCCCCCCCACATGAAGGGACATGCCATGTGCCCCTCCTGTGCTCCCCCATGCACAACAACCAGCCAGGTGAACCCACACCCTGCACCACACACAAAACAACTAGGGAGACAGCCACAGCAGGTGTGGCTGCAGAGGAACACACAGCACAGAAGCACAGGGCAAGGGCAACCCACAAACCTTAACAACACCACACTCATGGCAAGAAAACTGAGTCCTAGCACAAAATGAACACACACAGTTAATGAACAATCACTCTACTGGACACACAGCCTGCCAAGTCACACAGACATATCCCACACTGACACACCGCCACATACTCACCACATGCCAGCAGCAATGGAGCACAAGATATAGGAAAGCTAAAGTGAGGTGCACACAAATGAAAGGCCAAGGAGCTAACCACCAAGCATGTGTACATCACATGCAAGAGAAGAAACATATAACAACACCCTCAGCCCATCAAATCACACATGGCTGGCACAGTGAGTGAAGTCAAACCACAGTCACCTCAGTGCAACAACTCTGAAGTACTGGGTATTTTAAGCCCAGCGGTGCAGGGGAACACACCCTATGACTTCGGGGTTCTTCCTGTTTCAGACCTACAGAAACACAGAGTCTTCTGGGTGAAGTCAAAGATCAGTTTATTGGCTGCAGACCAATTATAGGCGTCCTAGAAGTACAACAGCGTGTATGTTCTCAGGAGACTGCTAAAAATCACAGAAACGAGCTTCTTCTTAAATACAGATTTTCCTGCCTCAGGCATACATTCCTGGGTTTATGGCATGGTCATTCAAAGTGTACATTACAAACGAAAAAGCAGAGTCATGATGACCATCCCACATTCCAGTGGAGCCAGCCCTCAATTATTTACACAGCAAGGTTCAGATCCCACATTAGATATCGATAGGCCCCAATAAACATGAGCATCTCCTGTTTTGGGAAACAAGCCATAAAGCAGGAACAGTCAGATGTGAAAGAGATTAGCCGGAGGCTCGTGTAGGATGAAAAGACTTTATGGTGTGTCAAGCCCTGATGCTAATCACAGGTGGCCAGAGGACGGGGAACTTGTGAGACCAGTTTGACCTGGGGCAGCGGAGCCAAGCTGCCCAGGTCACAGAAAAGTCAAGGAAAGGCACATGTGCTCTAAAAGGCCCGTTTTAGCTTCATACTATATAGCCTATGTGAGGGCAACCATAAGATGCTCACCGTTACAAAATGGAACCCACGCAGTGATGTGAGATAGCGTATACACAGTGCATTCATAGCTAAAACGTTACAGAAAGCACTTGTACATACCGCATTAACCATTCGCGGTTCACTACTATCGAGATAGACAGGGGTAGGGCCCTATCTCCTACGCGGTCCCAAATTCTAAAGTACGACAGACCCTCCTTTTGCCCTTACATAGGCAATAACGATACTCATTTCAATCCGAGTCTAGGTCAATATTCACGAAGTCATGGAGATGTTGCTGTAGCATCATCCTATTACTTAGCTCGTCCCTCGATACAGGTTTCCTTACACATAATGTAGCACAGAGGCCACATATCGCAGGAGCACACTGTATGCACAGACAGAACAGGAAAAGGATGGCTAAGATCATTCCAATGACCATCAGAACTTTCCAACCCCAGGCAGATATCAGTTCCCAGAACCATCCCACCAGTGACCAATCTCCTTTATCCACGTGTATGGACTCAGATATTTTATGCAGTTTGGAGATGGCTTGATAGACTGTTGGAGCGTTGTCTGGTATGAAAATGCAACAACTGGATTGGATAACCTTACATACCCCACCGCGGTCTGCAAGTATGACGTCTAGAACCATGCGGTTCTGCAAAGTCATGAGGCGATCCGCTTGGAGCTTAGCTGTCAAATTACCAAGGGCACCAGCCGTAACATTAACAGTGGACTCAACCACACGAGTCAGTTGTCTCAGGTTCCTACTATTAACCATAGGTCCCCAAAACGGCAGGAAACCCAAAAAGAAATCTCCCGCTTCCTGACCGGCAGTATCCTCCTTACTAATCACGCCTCTCACAACACTGGTCTTGTGATAGTCGGAGGCGGCAGTAAATGTTGGCGGTAGCAGATTTGCAATATAACATGTGCCCGAGAAATCAGGGAGCAACCATGTATATGCTCGGTCATCGCAGATAAAATATGTACCCTTGGCAGCCAAAAACGCAGGGGAAAACTGTGACGGAAAAGTGTACGTTTCAGTACAGTCACTTCTTCCCAGTTGAGCCCTAGGATTCTGACCATTACCTTGCAAACAGAACCGACCTATGTGGGGTACGACCCAGATTGGGGATGAGATTTTCCGCTGTCTTTCACCTAGACTAATACTATACCCCGTCGCGTTCCACCCTACATAAGCTCTCAGCTCTTCTTTGGGAATGGATGAGTATGCATCGATAGCTCTACTCATATCGGCAATTCCTTTCACTAAAGCTTTGTTATTGGTACTAGGTCTGATGGAACGCGGTTGTCGCGGGGAGTACGCTTCTAGTGCATAGAGAAACATGGTCTGGAATGCCCATGGCGATCCATTGTAACTATACGGCAGCACCAGATAGGGAATACCCTTATTAATGGTATGTGGCATTAAACCACACACCCAACAATTGGTTGTATTCATGACTAGTTGGTGCTGGTGCAGGAGCTGAATAAACGAGTTATTCACAAACTCTGATCGTCTAGCTTGTTCATGTTCAGGCAGAGGGTGAAAAGAGTGTGAGGAGATAGTAGGAGGAGGCATAGGCTGTACAGTGGGTGCAATGGGCTCTTGAGAGGAGAAGAATACAAATCCTACAGTAAACACTACCATACTACATAATACAAACAGGCATAATAATACAAAACGTTTGCGTGTCATGATTTCACACATTCTTGTTTTAAAGTTCGTTTCCTCAGTGAGTCTCTCCATCTTACAAAACTCCATCCTCTAATCGTGCCGCTCGCGGCGGGTGAGTATCTTCTGCTAAGGAGTACGCCTGTCAGTCCAGGGAACGCCCTAGACCAACCAGAACCGTCGACCTAACGTCTTCGGCCTGTACCCCAAAGTCTTGGCACCGCGACCCTGCGGCTGAACCCGGATGGTGGTTCGAAAAACAAAAATCAAGAAAGTCCTTCAGATGGGAGAGCTCTGGTTATCAAAAAATAAAAAGGTAAAAGAAAAAAGAATATTTATTTGTCCGTGGGCCTTGGCCTCAGATTGTAACGAAAACGGCCAGGCACTGTTTGATCTTGAAACAAGAGTTCAGGCTCTGTAGTGTCCAATCGAGCTGACGGTGGCACAGCTTCTTGCAAAATATCGTCACTTTCCTGCGCTGAAGCTGTGCCTTTTATGCGTGCATCACTGAATGGCACAAAACGAGGTACAGTGTCTGTTTCAGAGTCTGCGATACCCTCCTGGACCCACTGGTCATACGGCAGAGGCAAAGGGATCCTTTTCACGTGGGTGCCGTGGATCCAGTTTTTCTTCCCCTTTACTCGAACCGCTGATCTCGTAGATAGGAGCACGAGATGAGGGCCGATCCAACGAGGCTCATCGTTGCTCTTTCGCTGAAAATTTTTCACCAAGACCCACGTGCCCGGGTCAATAGGGTGTCCTGGAGCCTCAGAAGCCGGGGGGAGAGTATCATGCACCTGTTGGTGTAAAACACGCAGTTTAGCTGTCAAATCATACAAGTAATCAAGTAACACTGGATGCTCGATCTCACTGAATTTCATCGGTCTTGGCACACCCCATACATTGGCCGGGCGGCCAAAAACGACCTCGTAGGGACTAAGTCCCACTCGTGAATGCACGGTCATTCTAGTGGACAGGAGTGCTAAAGGCAGGGCGTCAGGCCATTTAAGACCTGAGCTCGCTTGGATTTTGGCCAGCTTGAGTTTGAGAGCGCCATTGTAGCGCTCTACTAATCCATCTGATTGGGGGTGGTTTGCAGCGTGAAACTTCTGCCTTATACCTAGTCCCTCACACACATTCTTCATCACTTTACCCACAAACTCACTTCCATTATCACTCCACACCATTCTTGGCATTCCAAACCTAGGGAAAAATTCCTTCACAAGGGCCTTGGCTGTGGATAGAGCAGTCTTATCTTTTAGAGGCTAGGCCTCTATCCATTTTGAGAAAGCGCAAACAACCACCAATACATATTTCAGGTTGTTGCACCTTTCCATGTGGATAAAATCTAGCTGCAAAACTTCAAATGGATATGATGGAGGCGCAAAATGACCAGCTGGAGTTGGGGTTCCCCTACCAGGGTTGTACTTCAAGCATACCATACAATTCTTGACCACATTTTCTGCACACTTAGGAATTCCAGCATTCTGCCATACTGGAGCCAACAACTTACAGATTCCTTTCGTACTGATGTGTGCCATTCCATGTGCCATAGTAACCACTGGACGTCACTTGTAACAACAGGGGAACCCTACTCACAACGGAACCAGGGTAATGATTAGATATGGAAGAACAATGGTTCCAGTGGTTAATAAAAAATGATTTAGGCAATATATATATGCACAATGGCAATGAATTTGTAAAGGACTTCGTAATGTCAGAGGACAGAGAGAAAACTCTACACAGTTGAATCAATACTGTATTTTATACACAGCAATAAATGGTATATACATTTCTTTTGAATCAAAAACATACAAAGTGTTTTAACCGTAAAAAGGTTTTTTGGTGCTCGGTGTCCCCAAGTGAAAATTGGAACCCAAAAGTGACTGTACAAGATAATAATGTTTTTTTAGAAAAATAGGTTTCCATAAATAAGAAAAAGAAACAGAACGACCATATCAATACAAATTTTTGAACAGTTTATGTATGCAATGATACAGGCTGAATTGTGGTCTGTTCTGTGTGTTTGTCGACGGCGTTTCGACCCTCCTGTGAATGCGGGGTCTCTTCAGGACTTAGGATACTGGGACATCTGAATGTAAAGGGCACAGCTAAAGTGAAGTGCTTTCGTGAGAGGTGAATTAAAAAACTCACGTGAGGACCCAGCCGGGTTCTCACGGAGTGGCTGGCTCTTTAGATAGGGAAGACAGGGCACAAAACAGCTCCTCTGATACGTTGCTACAGCCGTAGCAATATGAATCCCCTTATCTCTTCTTGGCGTTTTGGGGATCGGACACACGATAATGAAATTAGAGATCAATCTTCTAATCGATGTAGCGGTCTGGATAAGCTACAGATGAACAGGCGTACGATGCGCTCTTGGTATAGTAACCACTGGAAGCACATATGCATCAGGTAACAACCATCGCCTATGTTCTGACAAATCAATCCAACAACCATTCTCATCCAACTTACCCATACTTTCTCTCCACTTGCTTAACTCTTTCTCTGTGGCTTCAGCTTGAAGGGACTTTACACGTTCTATTGTGTTTTCACACATTCCAACATCACCAACCCATCTGGCAGGGCCTGCAACATACATTCGAGTCTTCACATCTTTTGCTGTTTCTTTCGCGACTTCATCAGCAAACGCATTACCACGACCAACATCATCAGTGATTTTCTTGTGCGCACTGCATTTCATAATCGCAACTTGTAACGGTAGGGTCAGTGACTCAAGGAGATCATTCACCAACTTGCCATTCTGAATCTTAGCTCCATGCGAAGTCAGGAACCCACGTTCCTTCCACAATCGCCCAAAACTATGAGCCACGCCAAAGGCGTACTGGCTGTCTGTATATATATTCACTTTCATTCCTTCAGACAACACGCATGCTCTCGTAAGGGCAATCAATTCTGCTGCTTGAGCCGGATTCTGTGGCACACGCGCAGTTTCAACAATCGTGTGCAAAGTCGTGATAGCATATGCAGCAGTCGTATCACCATTTGGAAGCTTGAAACACGAACCATCCACCCATAAGGTACCATCACACTCAGTCAGGGGAGTATCTTTGAGATCTACTCTTCCTTTCGTCTCTTCTTCTGTTCTGAACAGACAATCATGTTGCTCAATCTCATCTAGGTCTACTGGAATTGGTAATAGTGTAGCTGGATTCAACGTGTTGCATCTCTTTATGTGTATATGGTTTGCTAACAGTGTTAGCTCATAACCAGATAATTGCGCACTAGTTCAGTGCTGCGTATTGGTCCTGTTTAACAATGTGTCCACAGCATGTGGAACCATGACAATCAATGTATTATCCATTACTAGTCCAGCAGACTGTCGAATAGACATAGCTGCAGCGGCTGTGGCTCTCAAACAACTTGGCAATGCCCTCGCTACAGGGTCCAAGGTTGACGAAAAATACGCGCATGGACGTGGTCTGTCGCCAAAAGGCTGTGTTAACACTGATAATGCACAACCATCTTTCTTGTGAACATACAATTTAAAAGGCTTGCTGTAGTCAGGGGTACCCAACACAGGAGCTGAACACAATGCATTACGCAATTCCAAAAAACTCTTCTGACACTCTTCAGACCATGGGATAGGATTCGGTGTATCCTTACATGTTAATGCTAACAAAGGTTTTGCCAACAAAGAAAAATTAGGAATCCAATGCCTACAGTATGAAGTAATACCCAAGAAAGCACGCACTTCTCTCTGTGTTCTTGGCACACTCAACTGTGCAATGGCTTGAATTCTTTCTGGGGTCAGTTTCCTTCCCTCCTTCGATAAGAGATGACCTAAGTAGGTCACCTCTTGTCGACAATATTGCAATTTTGAGACAGACACTTTGTGATGGAAGGCAGACAAATGACGCAACAATGACAAGGTAGCGTGTTTGCAAATCTTTTCAGTATCCGCGGCGATCAGTAAATCGTCGACGTACTGAATGAGGATAGCGCCATTGGGTAAAACCAGTGCATCAAGCTGCGCTTTCAAAGCCTGACTGTATATTGATGGGCTTTCACAGTAGGCCTGGGGAGCGCGTTTAAAGCGGAAGCTTCGACCTCCTAAACTAAAGCCAAAACTGTCTCTGCTCTCCTCTGCAATTGGGATGCTAAAGAAAGCCTTCTTTAGATCGATCACTGAGAACCATGCGGCGGAGGCTGGAATCATGGTTAACAAGGCAGTTATATCAGGGACAACTGGAAACTGCGGTACAACAATCTTATTAACCTCTCTAAGATCAATCACAAATCTGAAAACAGGTGGCTGTGAAGGATCCGTTCGTTTTAAGACAGGTAAAACAGGACTATTGCAAACGTTGCCTCTTGTCTCTTCAATTACACCCTTCTTAATCAAATCACTGACAATTTCTAACAACGCTTTCTGACCCTCATTGGAGATCTTATACTGGGGAATATGTGGCAATCTGACATTGGCTTTTAAAGTGACCACATATGGCGGTATTTCCAAAAGACCCACATCATTGGGACCAGTAGCCCAAAGGGCATCCGGAAGGGATGACAATTCAGGTGGCATTGCATTTTTAGACAAATACATCGGGGAAATCACTTTCTTGCCTAATGTAAGCTGTACTCCTGAGGGAGAACAATACAGCGTGGCATGCAATCGTTTTAGCAAATCTAAGCCTAGCAAATTTTCACCACAACCTGTTGTTAAAATGAGGGGTGCTTTCAGCTCACAAGGTCCAACAGAAAGCGACATAGGACTAGAAATCGGGTTCCGAACTGGGGCGCCAGAAAAACCTACTGAGACATTCATTTCGCCAAACAAAGGCGCGCCAGGGAGTTTTGAATGCATGATTGAACTCTTCGCAGCACCAGTATCCAGCAGAAAGGGCTCCGTTACATTTGCTGTAGTTACTTTAACATAAGGTCCGCTCTGATCCACTGGCACTGAAACAACTCCCTCTCTCTGTCTACGGCTGTCCTAGTAATTTTCATCCTCTACATTGTCATCTTCTGCATAATAATCATTATTGTAATACTGAGCTGTATTACCAGTTGCATTGGCTTGCTGATCAAAGCTATTTATGGCATTTTGAGGCGGAAGAGGACGCGCGTTCCGGAGAACATTTCCACGCCCTCTGTCTCTAGGAGCTTGCTGACCACCTCTACCTCTTGCGCCATACGCATTACTGTTACGCTGCATTAATTTAGGGCAACTATATTTAAAATGACCTTCCTCTTTGCAATATGAACATTGGTTGGGACCTACAGGGATTCGTGGTTGATAATACCTTGTGTTTGCCTATAATTATTCTGTCCTCCACGTGGCGGATAGGCCTGCTGCAAAAGGACCTTTGTCTTTAGTTCTTTCGTTTTCTTATCTGTTCTATCCTTCTCATCTTTGTCTCTATTCTCATAATACTGTGCAGTAGCCAGTATTTGCGCTGAAGAGGAAACAGCCCAAGAACTTTCTGAGTCTTTAAGTTTCTTACACAACTCAGGGAGTAGATTTTGCACAAATTTATCGACAAATAACCGTTGGCCACCTTCAGTGCTCATGTCTTGACCACTGTGGTCGATAAACGTTTCTTCAAACCTGGTGAAGAAATCGGACACTGTCTCATCTTTCTTCTGCTTACATGCTGATAGTTTATCCCAATTTACGCGCATCGCAGGCATTATAGTTTTCATGTAGGTAATAATTCTACCAGGGAGCGCTGCTATGAGGGGCTCAGGTTTTGCACCACCAACTTGTCTAGTGTCTGCGGCAATGATATTAGCCCATGTGTCCCCTAGTTCTGCAGCGTGATCTACATTACGAATGGATCCCCATAAAGGCTGTGGAACCACATTCCCAAACAGCATATCTATGTCGGCTAGATTCATTACACATGATTCTGCAGTTTGTGACAACTCCTTATAGTATCCTGCAGGGTTTTTACGGGGGTCAGGCAATGTCTGCTTAAGCGCTAACACCTTGGATCTCTTCCATGGGACATGCACTCAAACACGCTGAAAATATGGCTGAACAGGTGGGTTAGCAGCTAGATCACCAGGTCTCCAAACTGGAGGAACCTCGCGCATCGGATATTGGCGCGCTTTTACCCCCTTCCCTACAGGGAAATCCTGGTCAAACAATGATTGCTGACAATCGCCATTTCTGAGGGACAGTAAAGTCTCAACTGCTTTATCTACATTGGGGCCCACAATTACACCTGTTCCGAAATCAAATCGCACTCGACACAATTCCTGTGGTTTTGGGTTTGCACCCTTATCCTCCAATTCCTCACAGAGGAATTCACACATTTTATCAAAAACATACCTCTGTTTTGGGGCATCCCATTGATGAAAAACATTAACAACCGATTCCACATCATAGCATGAAGGGAAACCAATCCACCTACGTGCCAGATGATCTAACACCTCTTTCTCTTCGGGACCAGGCAGCTGACTACGCAATTGCTTACGCTGTAAACCAGGAGTCGCACTAGATGACCCAAAGAGAGGCGACATTAAACTGGTAACTACATTAGCTAGTCGTTGTCGTGCTGAAGGAGAAGTTGAGGCAAAAACAGGGGGATAGACAGAGGGAAGAAAAACAGATTCAGATACAGGTACCGGGGTAGTGTAAGAAGGAGCGCCAGGGGAAACCACTGGCGTGTTAGACAAAGTCGCAGGAAGCGCTGGGGTAACAGGTAGCAAAACTGGTGGCCCTTGAGAGGGCTGCACTGCAGGGATAGGAGCCAGCTGAGGAGGAGCTGGTAGCTGCGGGAAGGCTTGCGGCATATTTACTAGAGGCTGCGCATTTACAAGCTGTGGAGGTGCGGTGGCATTTTGCGCATATGGGGGTGGCGAACTGAACAAATCGGACATTAGGGAATCTTTCTCATTCTCTTTTGTCTCATCTTGCACAAGGGGTGCCAGAACAGGGTAACATTTATCAATCCCTAGTTTGCGCTGCCTGTGCAACTGTTCCTTCATTTGTTCCTCCTCATTATCTTTAAATTGCACAGCTGCTTGCATCACTGACATACCTCTCTCTCTCTTATCTCTTTTCGCTAGTTTAATTTCCTTCTGTTTGGCTTCCTTTCGCCATAGGCGGAAAGAATCAAACATCGCCGGCCGGGCTTTCTTTTTAAACAATTTAACTTCCAAATTATCTAAGATATCTGTATCGAAACTACCATTTTGGGGCCATTTTAACCCACCGTCCTTTCTGGTGTATCGGATCCATATTTCATTATATGCAATGGGGCCCACGCCATGTTTTACATAAAGCTCATAAGTTGGAGTTCCAATTGGAGGAACTGGACATGAATCCTCTAACTGGAAATCCCTTTCACAACCCAAACAAAACAATCTACAAAATACACTAGAACCAGCCATCTTTGCTCACTAGTCTAGTTTCAAACGTCAAAGGATTATCGAATACGATAGTCTCGTGAATACACGAGTCCTCTGGCTTTGGGACTTGCAAGCACCAAATCGAAATGATCCCGAAGGATACCAAATTCAAACTGGGAGACGCTCCACTTATACTTAACTGAATATTGATGATCGATGTCGTCACCAGAAGACTCTCTCGATTGTTTCGCTCTACCAAAATCGTCAAGGGTCCAAAACAGGGCGATTAATCAGGGCAGCAGTCCTTCGTAGCCGTCGGGACGCGGAGAACCTCGCAGAAAAGACTTTCGGACCACGTCGACATGCAGGGGTCGATGAAGTGGTGAAGTGGCGGCCTTCCTCCAGAATTTCCACACGAAGCTCCTCACGAACCTCTGGCTTGGACCGGTACCGCTGAAATCGCGCCGAGTTGGGCACCAACTGAAGTACTGGGTATTTTAAGCCCAGCGGTGCAGGGGAACACACCCTATGACTTCGGGGTTCTTCCTGTTTCAGACCTACAGAAACACAGAGTCTTCTGGGTGAAGTCAAGGATCAGTTTATTGGCTGCAGACCAATTACAGGCGTCCTAGAAGTACAACAGTGTGTATGTTCTCAGGAGACTGCTAAAAATCACAGAAACGAGCTTCTTCTTAAATACAGATTTTCCTGCCTCAGGCATACATTCCTGGGTTCATGGCATGGTCATTCAAAGTGTACATTACAAACGAAAAAGCAGAGTTATGATGACCATCCCACATTCCAGTGGAGCCAGCCCGCAATTATTTACACAGCAAGGTTCAGATCCCACATTAGATATCGATAGGCCCCAATAAACATGAGCATCTCCTGTTTTGGGAAACAAGCCATAAAGCAGGAACAGTTAGGTGTGAAAGAGATTAGCCGGAGGCTCGTGTAGGATGAAAAGACTTTATGGTGTGTCAAGCCCTGATGCTAATCAGAGGTGGCCAGAGGACGGGGAAATCGTGAGACCAGTTTGACCTGGGGCAGCGGAGCCAAGCTGCCCAGGTCACAGAAAAGTCAAGGAAAGGCACATGTGCTCTAAAAGGCCCGTTTTAGCTTCATACTATATAGCCTATGTGAGGGCAACCATAAGATGGCCACCGTTACAAAATGGAACCCACGCAGGGATGTGAGATAGCGTATACACAGTGCATTCATAGCTAAAACGTTACAGAAAGCACTCGTACATACCGCATTAACCATTCGCGGTTCACTACTACCGAGATAGACAGGGGTAGGGCCCTATCTCCTACGCGGTCCCAAATTATAAAGTACGACAACTCAGGGAGACAGCAAGGCAACCCATGCATAGGCACAGGGATGAAAGGAAGTGTAAGACATCAAACAGTGAACAGCCACATATCTGTATCGAACTACTTGACCGGAGTATGTCAGTAGCACAACACACAGGGCCCATTCCAACACTCCATGACTGTCAAACACAAGTAGGAATCTTCACACATACCACTCTCATCACACCTTCAGCACACAACACCAGTGTCAAACACACAAAAGGGTGCCAATAATGTCCAGTCAATACACTGACAAACAATCACACTCCCTGGGGGTTTTCCACAAACATCACACACAGACAGGGATGCCTGAAGCAATTATTGCACAAAAGCAACAGCCAAACACATAACCCAACAAAACCACACACAGAATCACAACAAAACCAGACATGACCTGTGCAGCAAAACTGTTGAAAGGCAATGAGAGCACAGACAGAACAGGAGTGCACAACCTCATCAGTCAGGAACAATGCACAGACAACATACCACAACACAGACAAGAAGTGCACCATCACAAATCAATCATCGACACAAACTGGGAGAAATGGGCCTACAATGACAGACAGACATACCACACCATCCATCAAGTCAACATGGTGTCACAGTGTACCACATGCCTGAACATGCACACGAATGACAAGAGACAACACAAATATGAGAGGAGAAAACACCAAGGACGCACCTAAAACAAGCACAGGAACTAGAACAGACCTAAGTTCATGTGACAGACACACAAGTAAGGCACACCACACTAGCAACACAAATCTGAATGAAACACACCACACCAACAACACCCACACACTGACATGCAAATAGAACATCACACACAGAGCATCTATCAGCTGCAAGAGACAACACAGCCCAAACATTGCACACAGCCACATCAAACACACAACAGATGCACATGCCAATAAATCACATTGCAAAAACACCGGACATCAGGGGATGCACACCAGGCAAGGACAAGACAACATACACTCACAGCACTGCATGCACAACAAGCAGTGTGTGCACACCAAACATACCAGTTCGACACACATATGAGTGACACACCATGAACACCCACAACAATCAGCACAGCACACAGGCAACATCACACTCAGGAAGTGAAGCAGTACCTCAGCAAACACACATACAGCTAACCCAACAGCCACAGATGCACAAGTCTCGGACCCCAAAGTGGACACAACATGACCTTAGGACTGTGCAGCACAAACAGTTGAACTGCATATGAGCAACCATGACTACTAATCAGTACAAGAAAATCACATTTAACCAATTGGGGAAATGTCCTGAGTGGCACATTGCTCCTGTGCACAGATCTGCACCACAAAGCACAGTGTTACAAATGAAGTGATGGGGAGGCACACACACAGGCAACCCAAGGGGACAGATGACATGAAAGTGAAGTGTTGTGTGCGTCAGTAGTAGATATGGCAGGAGTGTACCATCCACAAATAGATGGAGTGCAGACTCACAATGGGTATGCATCTGAAGCACAGATAGGGAATGGTATGACACCACACACTACATGCCATACTGGAGGCAATAAAGCCCCATGTGACAGCAATGCATGAGAAAACACACCCACAATGTCAGTGTGGCTGAGCAGGTCTGCACAGTGACCACAAACAGTATCAAGGCACATGGCTGATCAAGAAAACACAACACTGACTTGCCAGTCACACACTCTGCATACTCACAATTGCCAAAACCAACAAGCAGGAGTCAGCCAGAACTGCAAGGACACACCAACACACTGCACAGTGCACAACATACAACACACACATGTGCACACAATCACAGGGCTGACCATTCACACAAACAGGCACTCTACTCCTGGGTGACACGTGTGTAGTTGACATTGTAGGGGCACACACACATCAACACTCCCGACAAAGTCACCCCATTCACACTGCACACTTCTTGACCACCCAAGTGCACACATTGAAAGTAACCCATGTGATTAGGATGACTACCCATCACAAGATGACTATACACCTATACTGTTAGGCACACATAAAGTAAGATCACACATACATGATTTTCCTGGCCCTCCTGCCTGCAGTCCTGTGGATAGAATCCCACTCTGTGCTGGCAGTACCTCCAAACCTGACATGTGTACAATATATCTAACATGAACAAAGAATGATTATGACAACAGTATGTCATCGACAACCACCATCGACAACCACCATCATTGCACCCACAAGCATCAGAGTCAAGAAGAACTGAAGTCCCTGTCACCCCTGTAAAAACTAGAAAAAGTGAGACAAGCCATTGGCAGTGTTGAAGTGGCATACAGAGCATGTGTCACAGTAAAACATACCCACACAGAAAACACTTTAATCAGTAAGGACACTGACAAATCAGACAACAAGAGCAACTGTCTTTATTCACATATTGGACAGATAGGCACTTATATCAGACAAGAGCAAGGCCAATGGCCAGCACAAAGTGCAGAGTAGTTACATGAGATGCTGCACAGGCAAGTGGCAAACAACAGTGAATAACAAGGCCAGTGGCCAGCACAAAGTGCAGAGTAGTTACATGAGAAGCTGCACAGGCAAGTGGCAAACAGCAGTGAAAAACAAGGCCAGTGGCCAGCACAAAGTGCAGAGTGGTTACATGAGAAGCTGCACAGGCACGTGGCAAACAGCAGTGAAAAAAAACAAGGCCAGTGGCCAGCACAAAGTGCAGAGTAGTTACATGAGAAGCTGCATAGGCAAGTGGCAAACAGCAGTGAACAAAAAGGCCAGTGGCCAGCACAAAGTGCAGAGTAGTTACATGAGGAGCTGCACAGGCAAGTGGAAAACAGCAGTGAAAAACAAGGCCAATGGTCAGTCCAATGTGCAGAGTAAGTCCATGAGAAGCTGCACAGGCAATGGGCAAACAGCAGTGAACAACAAGGCCAGTGGCCAGCACAAAGTGCAGAACAAGTCCATGATAAGCTGCACAGGTAAGGGGAAAATAGCAGTGAACAACAAGGCCAGTGGCCGGCACAATGTGCAGAGTAAGCCCATGAGAAGCTGCACAGGCAATGGGGAAACAGCAGTGAACAACAAGGCTAGTGGCCAGCACAAAGTGCAGAGTAAGTCCATGAGAAGCTGCACAGGGAATGTGTGCGACTGTACCCTGCCAAACAGTCAGAGGGGTAACAATGGGCAGGACAGGCACCGCTGTGGGCGAGACAGGTGTGTGAGGGTGACTTCCACTCAGACTTGGCTGTCTGTCGGACTGGGAGCTGGATGTGTGTCAGGGACAGTTGGAGGACTTGACCAGGGAGAGAGAGAGGCCCAGCTGAGGTAGAGGCATCAGTGGCTTGGGAATCCAGAGGGCTGCTTGGACCAGGTGGTGTAGTGGCATGTGGAGGTGGAGTCATGCTGCCTGGAGACACAGTGTGGGTGGGAGATTGTGGTGGGGTGCCTTTCCACTTCTTGGGGAGTCACAATGGCTTCCCTGTTTTGGGATTAATGACATGTGACGTTGACACAACAGGCACACTCACCACCAAAGCTGCATCAGGTGCAGATGTTGGTCCTTCCTCTGGGGACATGCTGGATCCAGCTGTTCACTTGGCCTGGCCTTGCCTTTGCCCATTCATCCCCTGTTTGCCAGGTTTACCCCCTACAGTGCCCTCCTTTCCCTGCTTCACAGGGCTTTGGATGGGAGTTGAGGTTGCGGGTGAATCTGCCTTGGAGCTCTTATGTGTATTTTAGCAGGCACCACCATCTCAGCGGGCACGAAAACTGTCTGCTTTTCTTTGCGAGGCGCTTTAGAGACAGGAGAGTCCTTGGCTGGGTATGCCTCTGAGGCATGTGACCCTGAGGTCTGCTTCTTGGCTTTGTGGCCCTTGGTGTCACCAGACGGGCTTTTGTCTTTGCGCTCTGGGGTGGCTTTAGTTTTCTGTGGGGATGGTGTCTTCGCCCTGGACCCCTTGGGCTGCTGCTGCTGTGTGCTTAGTGTGCTGTATCTTGCCCTTGATGTCTGTTGTGCGTGGTCACTATCGTCAGTTGTGGCCACTGGCAGGGGGGTGGACAAAGGGACTGGAGCTAGACTCCGAGATTGTGCCAGTTGAAGGGATGCCGTCACTGTGGAGGACAAAGACTAGACAGTCCGGTGTAGCCCACCCACGTCTCAATGTATGCCCTCCATGAAAGCAACCACCTGTGCCAACTTTTTGTTGTGGTCTATGAAGGCATTGAGTAGAGCTGTCTGGCCCACACACAGCTGGCACAAAAGGTCCACAGACTCAGCACTGATGGCAGCAGGGTGAACAGGGACAGGGGCAGCAGTGCCTGGGGTGAAGGACACTCTTCCCTTCTTACTGTTGCGAACACGGGCAGCACTAATGGAAGTAGCTAGGAGGGTGGGCACTGTACACTGTGTGGTGGAAGTGGAGGCAGAGTCCCCGTTCCCTGTGCCCGCCAACATGGGTACGTCACCACGGGTGTCAGATGACGTTGAGGTTTGCGTCTCTCGCTGTGATTCCTCAAGCAGACTCCTGTCCCCCTCCGAGGCGCTGGTCACATCTGTGTCACTGTGCTCCTGTCCAGCTGTCGTGCTTAATGCCTCACCACTGGTGTCCGTCCCTTATCCTTCCGTGCCCATGGGAGATGCTGCATGAGAGAGAGAGATGTAGGGTCAATTCATTGGTATCAACAGAACAATCATATTCAAGCAAAGCATCACTGAAGATGATGAAATCTACATGTTGCACACCACCCTGTGCAATAACATTGTGCAACCTCAATTTTTAACTCGAACATTGCATGTCAACAAGCAAACCAGGCATAAGTGAACAATGCGATGACCATACAGCACAATATCCTGCCGGTGGCTTCGTTCAACCAGACATAGCTCTAAGCCCCAGTGTCATCTCCGCCACGTTCTTGCTCAGCCGGCAGATGTCATCCCACCTCTTGTGACAGTGGGTGCGCCGTCGGTTTGAGACAACCAGAGCCCGCACCTTGCATGCAATGGCCCTCCACACGGCCTTACGCTTATGTACTTTGAGCTGCAGGCATGGAAGACGAGAGGTGGAAAACATCAGTGACACAGTGTTATGTACCAGTATCTCTCAGTACAGTAGCATGATACTAACTCATACCAAAGCCACAGATATGTCTAACAGAGACAAAAATGCATCTCACATGGAACATCAGCATGGGAGTACCACACGTAAATGCATGCAGGTGTGAGGGTGGACACAGTACCTGCCCATCTCATACACATGCAGGATGCTATCACAGAAAGCTACGTGTAGCCTGCCCATATCTACTGTTCATTTTTAGGTAGAGCAAGACATACATTACATATCAATATATGTTTGGGGGTAGACTTACTGTGTCCAACACTGCGCAGCCCTCAATGTCCTTGCCCTATGAATGGCTCTCTGTGTCATTGATGTCACATTGAGGGACATGATCTCACAAACCCACACCCTTCTCACAAAGCCCGTTGTTTCCAATCTACAGGGCTGAGCTGGCACATTGATGGAGAGTAGGGAAAAAAAGACACATTTAACACTCTGTACATTCAGTGATCTGTCCTTGTCAGATTGGGCGGTGACTGTGCAGGTCAGGTGGGCTCACACTGAGAAGGACAACAGGGACCCACACAGCCATTCACAAAAGCAATCACTGTCCTGACTCATGCATTACCAACTTGCTGCATCACTGTATGGCTGACCAGACAATACATTACCCTCAAATCTTGATGTGCAGGCAGGGAAACGTGAGAAATAGGCTACACACCCCTTCCCCCTGAAGAAAGCATGCTACGCAGTGCATGACAAAACCCCACACTCTCAGGCACATACTGCAGCTGCTCAACTTCATGTGTGCCCCCCCGCACTCTCACTCACACTGCTGAAGACTTACCACAACATTTGGGGCACAATATAGCCTTGGATACTGTGTGAGCACCTAGTCCACCAAGACCTCCAGCTCCTCGCTGGTGAAGGGACTGGCCCGGATCTTTTCAGTCCTCGACATCACTGTGGCCAGGAGACAGCAACAGCAGCAGTTGGTGTTGAGGGGTGACAGGCAGGAGTCCCTGGATACAGCAGCAACAGCAGTTGGTGTTGAGGGGTGGTAGACAGCAGTCCCTGGATACAGCAGAAGTTGGTGTTGAGGGGTGGCAGGCAGCAGTCCCTGGATACAGCAGCAGTTGGTGGTGAGGGGTGGTAGGCAGCAGTCCCTGGATACAGCAGCAGCAGCAGTTGGTCGTGAGGGGTGGCAGGCAGCAGGCTCTGTGATCTGTGGTACACACACATATATAGCCCTCTGGGCTAGTTTCAGTGGTTCTAAGCTGCTGCAATTGGTGTTCCAGGTCAGCCTTTTTCAAATGCATCCAATGACTGGCTCTGCGGTGGCGGAGCACACCTACCACGATTTTCTAAATTGCATTAGGCTACAGCGATTGCGGTTCCCATTGACTGTAGGGCATGGTCCATGGCAGTGACACACCTCAGGGGCCAGGTGTGCACTACTGCGGTGGTGCATCTTTCAATTGCATCCAATGACTGGCCCCGCGGTGGCAGATCACGCCTAGCGCGATATTACAAATTGCATTAGGCTACGGTGATTGCGGTTTGCATTGGCTGTAAGGGCATGGGCCATGGTGGTGACACACCGCTGGTGCCAGGCGGTAGCTATCGCGATATGGGTGCCATACATTGACATACATAGAGCATGCCAACCGCCATTTGAGCATGTGTATATGCCTATCACTACCGCAATTGCGTTTTGGGCATTGGTGGTGAAACACCGCTGGTGCCAGGCGGTAGCTACTGCGATTTGGGTGCTATACATTGACATGAGTGACTGTGATTTGGGTGGCAGAGCATGCCAACCACCATTTGGCAATGCTCTAATGCCTATCATTACCGCTATTGTGTCTTGGGCATTGGTGGTGACACACTGCTGGTGCCAGGCGGTAGCTACTGCGATTTGGGTGCCATACATTGACATGAGTGACTGTGATTTGGGTAGCAAAGCATGCCAACCGCCATTTGGCAATGCTCTAAAATGCCTATTATTACCGCGATTGTGTCTTGGGCATTGGTGGTGACACACCGCTGGTGCTAGGTGGTAGCTACCGTGATTTGGGAGTCATACATTGACATGAGTGACCGTGATTTGGGTGGCGGAGCATGCCAACAGCCATTTCACAATGCTCAAATGCCTACCACTACCCCGATTGTGACTTGGGGATTGGTGGTGACACACCGCTGGTGCCAGACGGTAGCTACCGCGATATGGGTGCCATACATTGACCTGTGTGACATTGATTTGGGTGGCAGAGCATGTCAACCGCCATGTGAGCATGTGTATATGCCTATCACTAACACAATTGCATTTTGGGCATTGGTGGTGACACACCGCTGGTGCCAGGCGGTAGCTACTGCGATTTGGGTGCCATACATTGACATGAGTGACTGTGATTTGGGTGGCAGAGCATGCCAACCACCATTTGGCAATGCTCTAATGCCTATCATTACCACTATCGTGTCTTGGGCATTGGTGGTGACACACTGCTGGTGCCAGGTGGGAGCTACCGCAATTTGGGTGCCATACATTGACATGAGTGACCGTGATTTGGGTGGCGAGCATGCCAACCACCATTTGGCAATGCTCTAATGCCTATCACTACCGTGATTGTGTCTTGGGGATTGGTGGTCACACACCGCTGGTGCCAGGCGGTAGCTACCACGATATGGGTGCCATACATTGACATGAGTGACCGTGATTTGGGTGGCAGAGCACTTTGACAGTACCTATGGACACATCATGCTGTGTCAATGACCAATGGGCAGTTATCAACAGTGCACAGTGGACACATGATTAATGGCACATCATTGTGCACACAATGCCAATGTAACATTTAGCCCACTGATGACTACACATGCCATGTTTGTGTATGTGATTTTGTACATTGGCATGTACTCCCTCACATGTCACTTGTGATATTGATTGGCATGTACACAGAACAGTGTTGTGATGAACTCTCCAATGTGTACACATGTCAATGTGTGAAAGTGCTGAGAAAATCACAGTGATGTATGTCTTAATGAACAATGTGCAGATTTGACTGTCTACTTTTCTTGGCTCATGCACACACTTGTTGTTTACGCACAGCCTGTGGTCATTGTGTTGTTGATGAGTGCCATGTTCAACTTACGCCTGAAGGTGTGGCAGGTACAGCAGCTAGGTATGAGACAGTAGTGTTGCAGTTTCACACATATGCTGTATGAAATACTCTCAGGCCTGCTCATGCTAGATGTGGCCATATCCCTTTGTGCATTCTCATAGTCAGATGTTGTTTTGGAGGTACTTGGTGTGTGAAAGGGGACAAGTGTATGAGTAGTGTAGCTGAGGGTGTCCCTACATGTGAGCTGCTCTGTTACTCAAATGTGATGACAGTCATTGTTGGCATTGTGTCAGTCAAACCGTAAGATGTTGTACACATCTTATGGTGTATTGCATTGACATGTGTTCACTTTCCTCTCAACTAGGAGGAGACCAAATCTGCATCGTACCTTCACAGTGCTAGCAGACATGGAGAATGAGGAGGTCATCCGGAAATTCCGTCTGTTAGAGCCACCCTACAAAACCTATGTGCTCTGTTGGAGCTTCACCTGCAGCCTCGCAGAGCATATCCAACAGCTTTCACCCTAACGTCTAAGGTGATGGCAGTCCTGTATTTTTTGCCACTGGATCATTCCAGCACATGGTGTCCAGCGCAGGTGGGATGTCGCAGCCTATGTTCAGCATGGTGCTGCGTGATATCCTGTCTGCTATGATGATCTACAAGGACAGATATATCTATTTCCCCAGGGGGCGTGAACTGGCAGCTGTGAAGGGAGATTTTTATGCCCTTGGAAACATCCCCCATGTTGTTGGTGCCATTGATTGCACCCATGTTAGGCTTGTTCCACCACAGGCACGTGAGCACATCTACAGGAATATTAAACATTTCCACTCCATAAATGTGCAAGTGGTGTGCCAGGCGGATATGATCATCCCGCACGTGTGTGCCAGTTTCCAGGCTCAGCCCATGACTCATACATCATGCATAACAGCATTGTACCACAGCTGATGGCTAATCTGCTTCCTGAGCCTGCATGGATTGTGGGCAAGTAAGCATTGTCAAATAGCGTGCTGTGTGTATGACATGCTGTCCTCTGCCACAGTAACATTCAATTTTTCTCTGTGTTTATCACACTTAGGTGACTCTGCATATCCCAACGGTCCTTGGTTGCTGAGCCCACTGCAGAATCCCAGGACACCAGCTGATGTCAACTACAATGATGCCCATGGGAGGACACGTCGTGTGGTGGAGCGTACTTTTGGTCTCCTGAAGTCAAGATTTCGCTACCTGGACAAAACCGGAGTTGCACTGATGTACTCGCCCAGGAAGGTGTATCAGATTGTAGTGGCATGCTGCATGCTCCACAACCTGGCGATTCGCAAGGAGATCCCCCTGATCCTGGATGATGATGAGGAATCAAGGCCCCCACCTGCAAACTAACCCATGTCCAGTGACGAGGATAGTGGAGAGGAGGAAGGTTTCGACCTGCATCAACAGCTCATCAACTGCTACTTCACTTGAAGGTGAGTGCTGATGTACAATGGACCCATTGTCTGATGATGTTGCTGTTGTTGTGAAGGTGTATGTGAGCTTTGAGACTGCAGCCGGTTGTTGACTCAGTGGTGGCTGACAATCTTTCTGGGACAGGGTAGTTTGGAACATCTACCGGATGTATGTTGGCACTGTTTGCTCATTGTGATGTGTGCATGATGGATTAGCTTGATGGTAAGTGTTGTGTGATGTCTGTGATGCCACACCCAGACTAGTGAATATTGTTCTATTGTGTTTTTCTAGGTGCCTTCAGCCTCTCCTTGCCTGCATACATACCATACTCCTGGTACATTGTGATCATGGTGAAGACTGCACATCCTGGATTAAACACGGAGCAGAAACAACGACATGTGTGTAAGGTGTATTTATTTACAATGGTGACGTGAGGGGGTCAACATTACATTTACATTGAGGTGATTAGTGAAGCAGTGAGTTGACAGTTATGGTAAATGAGAGAATCGAGTAGTCACCAAATTTTTGTGGTGACCCAGTCCAACAGACAGATGCCATTCACAAGGCAGTGTGGGGAAGGATAGTCCAAAACGTCAATGCATTAGTAAAGTGGGTTGTCATCATGGCTGGCTCCGTGTCTGACGTTTGGCAGGTGCTTTGCCACGGGATACTCCCAGGGATTTCTTGGGATGGCCCCTTCGTTGCTTGGCAGGGGACTGCTCTGCTGTAGGGCCAGTGGGGTCTGAGGACTCACCCCTCTCTGTGGCCGCAGGGGAGGATGTTGAACTGTCATCCTGCGGCCCACAAGGGGGAGGTGGAGGTGTTGTTTGTGGTGCAGGCCTGTCCCTCAGTACCGTCACAAGCTGGCCCAAGAGATCCACAATTTGGCCCATGTGGGTGTCCATGGACCTCATCAGCAGGAGAAGCTTGGGGGAATCTTCTTCTGACCAGCCCGTTCATCACTGGGCCCGTTCATAGGCCCCAAGGACTCTGTTTATGTTGTCCAGGGCTTCGGTCCCAGACTCTGGTTGTCTGTGACTGACCCTGCCCCTCCCACCTGCCCTGCTGCCACGGACCTGTTGCCTCACCTCAGTGGGCCCTCGCATCCTCTCCCTGCCCTCCTCAGTTAGTTGTGTGGGGTGGTCATCCTCTGGGACAGTGTTGCAGGCAGCACTGGTGGTGGTGGCGGTAGAGGACGCACAGGCCGTAACAGCAGGGGTCTGCAGAGACGTTGGTGTTGCTACAGATGTGGTGGGGGTATGATGTGGTCCTGGGACCTATTGCGCCCTAGCTCACCAGATGGGCCGGCTCCAAGCTCCTGGTCCTCTGAATCCTGGGAGTCAACATCCAAGAGTCCATGTTCTGGTGGGGGGGGGGAGACTGGCTCTGCAGGTTGCTGGTGTTGTCCTCTGCAGTCAGTTCTTGGTCACCTGTGGGTCAGATGGGAAATGGTCATTGTAGTACACCCTGCAAGCTTTCTGTTAGCTGTGTATTATTCACTGTTTGTACACCACACAGTTGACTAAACATCACATTGTTTGTATGTATACTGTGCCTCCTGAGATGATGTTGAGGTACATGCATTACTTGTCCATGGTGTGGGGTGTCAAAACATACCATGCACCACATGCATATTTTGTGATTACAGGAACACAGGAACATGTTGCCATCTAGGGACTAGCGCAACAAAGATTTTCTGTGAAGCCTCTTTGTTGATTACTCTGCCCTGGCAGACGTTACATCTGAGCATGAACTGGCCATTGTCATTTCATGCATACCTTTGTCATTTCATGTGCATTTCTGAATTTGTATTACCAACCATGCTCTCTTTGTTTTCATATGGTCCTTGCTGCTCTGGCCCCATGGCACTTACACATGGCATTCAGTGCTGTGCATGATTGTGCACAGACTTTCTTCTACATGTGAATTGATTTGTCACACTTGTGTTGCTGTGACAGTTTCATTTGCTTAGCTGTCTGCACATTGTGAGTGGCAGTAGGATTGGTGTGTGTATTTGTGCAATAAGAGGGCTGGTGTTGTCATATGCCAACATGCTTTTTGGGAGGAATGGCTGGGTGCATGTACTGGCTACTTACCTGTTATGTTTTCAAATGTGGCTTGGATTTGTGACACATCTGTGTGTGTGTGTGGTGGAGGCTTCCTTCTTGCTCAGGGGTGGGACAAGAAAGCATGATAGGTCTACCTACCTGTTAGTTTGAAGTAGACAGTGCAATGACTGACACATTCATCTGGGTGGGAGGGAGTTCTCCGTCTTGATGAGCTGGGGAACAAGGGGCATGGTGGGAGTAATACTGCAGTCTTCCCACCCCCAAACCCCTCTCCCTGTGAAGATGTCTACCTACCTGTAAGTTTGTTTGTAGTGATACAATGGCTCCCAACTGCATCTGGGTGGGGGAGTGCACCATCCTGCTCAGGTGTGGGACAGGGGGCCTGGTGGGAGTTGTAGTGCAGTCTTCCCACCCCCAAACACCCCAACCTGTGAAGAGGGTTACCTACCTGTTATTTTTAAGTGTACAATGCAATTGCTGACACATGCATCTGGGTGGGAGGGATTGCTGCATCTTGATGAGCTGGGGAACAAGGGGGCATGGTGGGAGTAGTAGTGCAGTCTTCCCACCCCCAAACACCCTTCCATGTGAAGATGGCTACCTCCCTGTAAGTTTGTTTGTAGTGATCTAATGGCTGCCACATGTTTCTGGGTGGGAGGGAGTGCTCTATCCTGCTCAGGGGTGGGACAGGGGTGCCTGGTAGGAGTTGTGGTGCAGGCCTCCCACCCCCAAACAGCCCTCCCAGGGAAGATGGCTACCTACCTGTGAGTTTGGTTAATGAGATACAGTGGCTGCCACATCCTTCTGGGTGGGGGAGAGCTCCATCCTGCTAAGGGGTAGGACAGGGGTGCATGGTGGGAGTTGTATTGCAGGCCTCCCACCCCCAGACAGCCCTCCCTGTGAAGATGGCTACCTACCTGTAAGTTTGTTTGTAGTGATACAAAGGGTTCCAACTGCTTCTTGGTGGGGGAGTGCTCCATCCTGCTCAGGTGTGGGATGGGGGCCTGGTGGGAGTAGTAGTGCAGTATTCCCACCCCCAAACACCCCAACCTGTGAAGATGGCTACCTACCTGTTATTTGTAAGTGTACAGTGCAATTGCTCTCACATGCACCTGGGTGGGAGTGAGTGTTCCATCGTGATGAGCTGGGGAACAATGGGGCATGGTGGGAGTAGTATTGCAGTCATCCCACCCCCATGCCCCCTTCCCTGTGAAGATGGCTACCTACCTGTAAGTTTGTTTGCAGTGATCCAATGTATTCCAACTGCTTCTGGGTGGGGGAGTGCTCCATCCTGCTCAGGTGTGGGACAGGGGGCCTGGTGGGAGTAGTAGTGCAGTCTTCCCACCCCCAAAGACCCCAACCTGTGAAGATGGCTACCTACCTGCTATTTGTAAGTGTACAATGCAATGGCTGACACATGCATCTGGGTGGGAGGGAGTGCTCCATCCTGATGAGCTGGGGAACAAGGGGGCATGGTGAGAGTTGTTGTGCAGGTCTCAAACCCACAGACAGAACAACCTTGGTAAATGGCTGCCTACCTGTTTGTTTGTAGTGATCTAATGGTTGCCACATGCTTCTAGGTGGGGGGAGTGCTCCATCCTGCTCAGGTGTGGAACAGGGGGCCTGGTGGGAGTTGTTGTGTAGTCATCCCACCTCCAAACAGCCCTCCCTGTGAAGATGGCTACCTACCTGTGAGTTTGGTTGATGAGATACAATGGCTGCCAAATACTTCTGGGTGGGGGGGGAGTGCTCCATCCTGCTCAGGGGTGGGACAGGGGTGCCTGGTGGGAGTTGTGGTGCTGTTTGCCTCGACACATGCCACCCTGTAAATGTTGTGTAGCTTTGGGGTGATTCAGACGAAGTGAATGTTACATCTGTGAGACCTGTGTTCGGTATTGTGGTGCAGATGGATGGACTTGGGCTCAGGAGGTGCAGCTTTTTTTTTTCAGTGTTTTATATAGCGCGAACTTGACCGAATCCAATCAGGTATCAGAGCGCTTTACATAGCACCAGTTACGTTCATGAGGACACACATTCATTTTTTTGTTAGGCACGGGGAGATTAAGTGATTTGCCCAGAATCACAGGATGTTTAGCGTCGTTACCGAGACTCGAACCCAGTTCCCCCAGGTCCGAGCCTCCGAGGTCGAGCCCTAACCGTTGTACAAGACAGTACATAGCAGTGTGATGGTATACATTTGTTTGTACTTACCGGCCTGCACTCCCCCGGCTATTCCTGTGAGACTCTCTGGATGCAGTATGGAAAGCACCTTCTCCTCCCATGAAGTGAATGTTTTTAGTGGAATGAGAGGGCCACTGCCAGTCCTCTGAGCCAGCTGTCTTCAGGTCATGCCACCGCTACATGATTTCATTTCTGTTGCGCGGGGTGGTCCCTACTGCATTGACCTTGTCAACTATCCTTACCCACATTTGTGTTCTGGTGGCTAATGGTGTCTGTTGGACCAGGTTACCAAACAATTGTGGTTCAACTCTGATGATCTCATCTACCATAACCTTCAACTCACTCTCTGTGAATGTTGGCCTTTTCTGTGGTGCCATGGTGTGTGATGTGCCAAGAGGTTAGAGGTGCAGGTGTGGAAGTGGTAGTTGTGGTGGTGATGTATATGGTGTGTGATGTGCAAAGGGGTTAGAGGTGCAGGTGTGGAAATGGTGGTGGTGGTGATGTATGTGTGGTGTGATGATTTGCCTCTCCTTTCAGCTGTGGTGTTTGTCCCTTCACTTCTGGAGTATTGCAAAGGATTCTGGTCAGGGAAAGGGCTGGTATTATACTCAGCTATATGGGTGTGTCAAAATGGGGTATTGCTGTCAGGTGGGTTGGCCTCGGATTTGTACTTTTTGAACTTGCAATGGGGGTGTGTCTTTGGGATGTGTTAGGTGTTTTTGGGGGCAGGACTAGTTTGCTGTGTGCACTTGGTGGCCTTGTTGTGTGTTTTTATTTCGACCGCCATTTTTTTTCGGAGCGTCCGCAGCAGTGGCTATGCTACAGCCCTTCCGCTGTCTCCCATTCATCACTGTTTGCGACCGTGGTGGTCGGAAACAGCGGAACGTACCGCAGTCACATCAAGGATATCCTAATTTTCCGGCCAGTGTCTCGGCTGTCCTGGCGGCGGGTTGGTGTGTTTCCGACGTAAATCCCAATGCCACGGACGGGTTTTCGCCTTCTCCGCCAGCTATGGGCGTTTTTTCGGTGGCTCTTACCGCCGTGGTAGTTATTTTTTGGGGCCGTTGATCCTAATCAGACTGCCGGTTTTGCTGCGGTACCGGCAGGCGGTTGTTTTCCGCAACCTAATGGGCCCCTAAATTACTAATCCTACTGAAAAATTAACTTATCTCAGTAAAACATGCTTTTACAAACCAAATATATTTATTCTTCTTTTTTATATATCAACAGATTACTACTTCATCCAACAACTAAATACGAACAATATTTGGACTGAAAATATATATATAATTTCCTAAAATATTTACACAAAAAAAACAAGTAAAGAAATGATATAGTATGCAAACACAAATGAAGCACATTAAAAAACAACATCATTATAAGTTATAAACAATGTTCAGATAATTTTTCTTTCAGCTTTCAAAACTTTTCAACGAAAATAAAAAAGAAAAAACATAACAAGGTCATTTTCACATCAATAAATTATGCATTAAAATGTTTACTTCTACTATTATAAATAAATGCATTTTTTTTGTCCCACAGAAAAATACATTTAGCAGATAAATATAAGATTTCAAAAACAAAAGCCAATCCAAAAACTTAACTATGTTTCTCTCCCTAGGAAACCTTTTCAAAAATTATATATATGTAATAAAACACATTATATATTTTTCTTTTTAGAACCACCGAATAAATCAATCAATTTTCCAAAGAAAAATAATCAAGCAACATCTAATTCAAAGGTAAGTAAAACTCAAATATTATTCTATAAAACAAAATAACTTTTTTCTACCAATAAAGCTTGATTGTTTTTGTAAAAAGCCAACAAAGATAGAAATACAACACATTAAAAACACTAAACGGAACTTGAAAATGCATAAATTGTAAACTGTTAAATTGATTACATAAAATATACTATCATTTTTCCTCTAAACAGGTATCTAGTACAAATTATTTGAAAAATAACAATAATTTACATCTTTTTTCTCTTTTCAGAACAGAAAATGTCTACCCCTTCAAAAGAAGCCAAATACATCACATCAAAACAAAGGAACAGACTGCTGAACCATAGTGGGTATGTTTATTGTAAAGAGAGACTATCTGAGCCCAGGTGCCATTGGAGGTGTGTGCAATACTACTCAACCCATTGTACAGGCAGAACGGTTACTCATGGTGACACTGTTTTAAGAACCACAGACCATAACCACTCTGCCTCTTCAATGGAGATTGAAGTTAGAGAAAGAATTAATGAAATTAAAGATATTGCATCCACCTCCAACGACCCCTGTGGTGTAGTTTAAAAGGAGGTATCCCAACACATTCCCCCACATGTTGCAAGTAGTGTGCCCACCATACCTAATTTGCGAAGAATTGTTCAACGTCAAAAACAGACAAGTAACCCATAAAGAGTAACACCCCAAACCTTCTGTGACATAATAATTCCACCTGAACTCTCTGTTACTGTTTCTAATGAACCTTTCCTTATGCATGACAACCAAAACCCTCAAAAGAGACTACTAGTCTTTAGCACACTCCATAATCTAGTAAGGTTAAAAAACAGTGATATTTGGATGATGGGTGGAATATTTAAAAGCGCGCCCCATCCATTCACCCAAATATACACTATTCACGCATACATTAACAATACAGTAGTTCCCTTAGTTTACAGTTTGCTCCCTGATAAACAATCCTCATTATACACTGAATTATTGTCAGTGATAAAATCTAAAACATCCAACAAAAATCTGAGATTAGTAATAATTGACTTTGAATTAACTTTGATTAATACAATAACCAAAACATACCCAGATGCTCAGTTTCTTTAGCTTTAGTACAGGCGGGACAAGAATCTAATAATAAATTAACCAATTGCCATATCTGAATCCAACATATAAACTTTTAGCAAGAGGGGCCGAGATTTGATCCGGGAAGGGTTCAAATTGTGAACATGATTTTATAGCTAAAAATTTGGATGTTAACTGACCATTAGTTAATTTATTAATTTATTAGCATAGTGATCTCGCACCACCTCCCAGGACCTGGCTTTTAATCTCAGTAAATCACTTCTTGTGGCCCTATCTGAGCGTTCCCATTGGTCCAACATATTCATTGATTTGCACCAGTCTGCGATATATTTAAAGCACAGTAGTTTTTTTGCACCATTGTTCATCAATACCTCCCGTAAGGAGTTACGGTAGTCAATGAGTTGGGGGGTTATCCATTGACACAACCAGTAGATTAAAGGTTTCAGAGAAGCCATGTCACCAATTCATTTCATCCCAAGATCACAAAAGAGGGAAATTAAAGGAGTTGTGATGGGTACCGAATGAGAGACCTAACAAAGATATTTTCACAGATCGTTAATTTATTAACAGTAGTATAGCCCCATATCTCTGCTCCGTACAGTGCTCCACTTTGGGCTTTTGCACGATAGATTTCCAGTGCTGGGGATAGGGATTTGGTGTAAGATTGTTTGTGGAATCTTAGTATAGATTTAGATCTTTGACATAGGGTTAGGTAGCTCTTTCTTAGCTGGTGTTCCCAACTGAGTGACTCATTCAATCCTATGCCAAGGTAATCGAAATATTTTACCCGTTCAAGGGGTTCGCATGCGATCTTGATCTCCTGTAGGCCTCCCCGTACTTTCCCAAACACCATATAATTTGTCTTGGAGGTGTTAAGTTCCAATCTCCTGTCCTTGAAAAATTAAAAAAATCTGTCCAATAAAATTTGCAGACCCGTAGGTGTTGTGGATATTAATAAGAAGTCATCTGCAAAAAGCAGGATAGGGACTTTCTCCCCGTTCAATGAGGGGGAGTCATTCCTACAGCACATTAAACTACTCGCCACATCATTAATGAACAAAGAAAACAATGTGGGTGCGGGGACACACCCCTGTCGCACCCCTCGCTGTATCGGTATCTTCTCTGTTAGTTCACCATTTTCCCCCCATCTGACCTGGGCGTAGTTGTCCCTGTGGAGTCTGGCTATCACTGTTACCAAATCTACTGGAGCACCTAGATCGAGCATGATCTTCCATAACAAGTCACGCAGTACTAGATCAAAAGCAGCTCTCAGATCCACAAATGCTACATAGAGCTTCTGTTTTCTGAGTAGCACATATTTCCATGTTAGTAAAGTGATTCTGAAAGCTTGGTCACACGTGCTTATTTTAGAACGAAAACCCGCCTGATATGTGGACAATATCATGTTATCGTCCATCCAAACATGAAGTTTGTCAAAAACTTGTCTAGCAAAAATCTATTGTAAATTGTCAATCAGACTGATGGGTCTATAATTGGAGGGGATAGCAGCATCGCCCTTTTTGAAGATGGTAATTATCTCAGCTCTCCTCCATGTTTCTGGAATATCCCCACCAGCCACTATGCAATTAGATAAAGGATTATAATAATAATTTCTGATTTGTACAGATCACCCCGGTATCAGGTCAGGACCAGAAGCTTTACCCACCTTTAATCTACTGATCGCTGACAGGGTGTCATCTAGGCTAAAAATCAATGCTGCGTCATTTTTAGTCGCCACAGGGGCAATATTTACAGAGTTATGATTGATCATGTGGGTATTTAAGCTACCCTGGTCCTCCGTCCTGGAATATAGTTTTGAAAAATGGTCCACCCAAGCCTCCGGCTGAATATGATAGCTGAGAGTAGAAACATTCTCCAAGCTGCCCTTTGAGACTATATGGCAAAAAGCGACTATCTTTGCATTGTGCAGCTAAAACCAGATCTTGCCAATTTTTATCAGCAAACTCTTGCTTTGCTTTGCTTAGCGCTGCTTTATAACTGTTACGAGCAAGGGTTACTTCGGCTCTACTGCGCTCTCTGACTACTAGTTGCAGAACCCTCTTGGCTCTCTTACTTTCATTATTAAATCATTTATTTCCCCCTGTGCTAGCAGGCCTTCTGCCAGAACTATTTTTGGTGAAAACAGTTTGTAAAACTCATGATGCACCGATGTAATATGCGTTAATTCAGGGGATTGTGTACTTCTCACACTACTACACAGGTTAGTCCTGATCAGCTTGGACTTTGGGCCAAGTAACTCTTTTACGGTCCGAAGTTGCATGGGGCTCTTCAATTTTAGAGATGTAACTTGAGAAATTCCTATCCATGTCTGTGCCCCTCATTTTTAGTAACAAAGAATTATGGTCGCTATCGGTCCTCTGTTCGATAGTCATATCCTCCACTAACGACCACACTCTTACATCAACAAAAATATAATCAATAATACTTGTGCAGGCGCCCCTTTTTAAAAGTGGCATGTCTTCCTAAATCAGATGCAGTTCTCCCATTACAAGTCCTCAGGCTCCTACCTGTAATTAAAGAAGCAATCTGCAATGAGACAGTTGATAGACATCGGCCATATTCACCAGCAACCAGGTTAAGAATACCCCATACCTCATCCTCTTCCTCGAGTAAAGTGCTTAGTAGGAAAGAGGGTTTGAAAGCAGCGTTAAAATCTCCGGCAACTATAATTTTAGAATTAGATTGATGGACTCCCACCAAGTCATCTAGCAGTGAAAGTACAGGAGATTCGCTGCTATATGATTCTGACCTAGTATAAACATTAAACAAGGTCAAAATTAAGCCGGTCGGGAAGACTAGCTGGATCCCGATAACATCGTGGGAATTTATTAATAATTGCTTATACTTGCAGGCTAAAGTATTTTTTACAAGGATTAACTGCCCACCGCTAGCCCTACCCATTGTTTTGGGTGGGTTAGCTTCCACACTATATGTAGTATAGCCATTTATGTGCATCCGATCTCCGGCCCAGGTCTCTTGAAAGACACAGATATAGTTTTTTCCTATGTAAGAGAACCATTCTGGATCTTGGAGTTTAGAATGGATCCCCGCCATGGTCCAGGATATTAATGTTAATCTATTATTTGCCTCGTTTTTGACTATGGATAAACACCCATGAGTATCTACACTACATGATGGATCAGTGTCACTGATTGAGTCAATCGGGTGTATTGTTGGAGAATATTGCAACGAGGGCATGGTCGTAGCTGTACTAGTGGTATTATTGGTTAAAACATCGGTATTTACAGTCAATTGCAAATTGCTAATAATTGGTTCAACAATATGGTTACTACCCTGAGGCTCAAATATTGGCTCATTATCAGTAATCAAATGATCTGGGTGGAAATAGCTCTTGTTATTCGCTAATTGAAGGCAGGCTGGAGCTGCCGTATTGAACTCGCCCCTTGTGTAGCTAATATGAGATCGTGGTTGCGTGATCTTAACTGGCATTGTTGTTGATAAGCTACTATTATTTTATTATTTAACCAAAGCACTTCTGGGCTACAACAGGAAAAGCTGGTAATATTCCTGAGTCAATCTGCCTCTTGTAGCTCAGAAGCTGACCTCTGTATTAGTTTAGGGCACTGTCGTGTATCTGTCTCTGGCCTGCAGTACTTTAAATGAATAGATAAGTTGCTTTGAGGATTTGTCCTGATGTCTAGGGCCACTAAGTCATCGGCCATCCTGGCATCTTTCAAGATAAGGCCAATCTCATCAAAGGCAGAGTTCTAGGGAGAGATTCTTTGGGCGTGGGCAATATCATCCCTGGTAACTGAATAGCAACCTTTAGTGTGCCTGATCCAGTAAATAACTTTATTGATCAATGAATCTTCAGATTCATACTTGATATTGGCTGCTGTTTAGGGACCCTGATCATAGCAACTTAAAATATTTTGCTAAAAGCCCTGTTTCTAGGGCAAGGAGTGGGAGTATAATTCCGTTCTCTGCTTGTTGAAGCATTTTGGGAATTAGGAGTCAATGTCGGACTTGATTGCTGTAGCGGCCAGGGATTAGATGATCTGGAATTAATTAGAGTATTATTATTGCTCAGCTGAAGAGAATTAACTCTTGTGCTTCGCAGGGGGTGCCGGGGACACTGGAAAAGTGGCTGAGAGTATCGGGGTCCACTATTGCTACTAACTACCTCAAGTGGTTCATGGGTCACCTGGGGATAGGAAAACTGCTGTGCTTCTGATGATTTAGTCAGGGTGGTCTGGGTAGACTGGCTATGCTGAGTAATTGATTTAATTCATGATTTTGAATTTACTTAATGTGGCAGTCAGTCTAAGTATGGCTCTTTTCAGCTCTCCTACTTTGGTTCTCAGTTCGTTAATCAAAGTAGTGCACTCCGCGTTTGTGTGTGCTGATAATCCAGGTAACAAGGTTTCTACAGGGAGACTAGACGGAGGGATCAGAAACAATAACATCATCATCACCTAAGTCAGAAAATGGCAAAAAACAATTACTACAATGAACAATGTCAGTTATAACACATGAGGGAGCACATGAAGAAGATGAATCTGTCACATCCAGACTAGGTGGCTTCCCCAGGGTATTAATTGTAGCCTTTGCATGTGCTGCAACCTTTCCAAACATGCTGGGTATAGGATAGGATAGGATAAGATACAGATTTTTATAGAGCAGCGAATGCTGAAGCGTATTGGCGCTGATACAACACAAAGGGGGACGAAATCCTCAGATGCAGGCCTCTTGAAAGAGCCGTGTCTTTTAAAATTTTTCTGAAAGTTTGACTGTTTTGTATAGATTTTAAGGAGTGGGGAAGTCTATTCCAGAGTCCAGCGGCACAAACCGAAAAAGCTCTGCCGCCCCATCTAGCTTTCCTGATCCGATTGATCTTGATGAGACTCTGAGTGCTAGATCTTAGCACACGGCCGGCGGTATAGGGAATGAATAGCTTCTGAACATCCCTGGCACCACCTCCGAAGACAGCTTTATGTACTAGGCATATAGCTTTAAAATCTATGCGCAGATGGACAGGGAGCCAGGGTAATGCAGTAATTCCCCCTGAGATCGATTGATCTCTTGGGACGTCCAATAATAACCTTGCCGCAGCATTTTGGAGAGTCTGCAACCTTCCTAACTGCGTCTTGTTTATCCCTAGCAATAAAGCGTTGCAGTAATCTAGTCTGGATAGGACCAGACCTATTACCACAGCTTTACGCATTTCAGCGCTGATGAAAGGAAAAATCTTATGCAACGTCCTTATTAGGAAGGAGCAGGATGATGCAAGGCTGTTGACATGAGCTGAAAAATTCAGCTGATTGTCAAACAGCACGCCCAGATTTCTTAATTTGGGCACGGGGCAGTGACACTACCCAGCCCCTGCCAGCCACCAGGATCTGTTCCACAGGGGACTTCCATGACCAAACTCAATAATCTCGGTTTTCTCGGTGTTAATCTTCAGGAAGCTCTCCTGCATCCTGCGTATGCACGGCTGGGCAATAGATGTACCCACTGGGATTGAATGTGAAGTAAGTTCGGGCTCTCGGGGTACTGGTGGATCCGAAAGTAACAGTTCTTCACATTCAACAATTAAAATGACGATTCAGTCAATCACACAATTCCCTCCAACAGCTTTTGCCATCCTTTTGGTTTTCTTGGTTTTTGTGGCGACTGAGGACCCCTCAACTGCCTTCCTCTTCCCCGTAATGAATGTTTCTAAGCTTTTAACAGGATGAAAAATTCCTTGGAAAGCAAATACGGGTAGTGCAGATGGTAAACTTATTTTTCCACCCGGTCACCAAAACCTATACCCCCAACACTGTAGTACGAAAGTAGCCAACCAGTTTAATTAATATTAGGATGAAAGAACAGTCATGATGATAAAATAAGTGTCAATGAAATGTAATAGCTAATGGAAGCTCGTTAGCATACCTTTTGGCAGTCAGTTATTAGATGGCTGGCCCAGCCCAGACTCTTCCAGACACTGATGGGCAAGGAAGGGCCCGCCCTTGGCCCGGGCTTCGCCCGCGTGCGTTCCGCGCCACGGGAGCCTGCAGCCGGTTAAAAGCGGGCGCATCCTGGTGCAATGATGACGTTGCAGCAACGTTGCATTCTCGAGACAGCGCATGGATTCTGGGGCAGTGAGTCCTGACCCCCGTTATCGATGCCGGGATACTGATGAGGAGTGCGGCAACCGATCTTTCCACCGCCGCAGGAGTCTGCAGCCGGTTAAAAGCTGGTGCCTCCTGTCGCATGATGATGTTGCGGCGATGTTGCGCGCTCGAGACAGCGTGATGGATTCTGGGGCAGTGAGTCCTGGCCCCCGTTAGCGATGCCGGGATGCTGATGAGGAGTGCGGCAACCGAGCTTCAGAGGATTTCTTTCTTCAACTCTTGGATTACATTCCATCCATTACTTCACCAAGATTCCTTTATTTTTTGTAAAATCCATAGTAAATAATAAAGAATCCAATTGCAAAATCCATAAACCGATAATAAAGATATTAATATGCACAGTAAAAACAGTGCATATCCTAAAAAACGCACCCAATAAAAAAAATCCCCAAAAAAAGATATTGTTATAAATACATCTAACCACGACGAAAATAAAAGTATATATCTTTTTTTTTAAAGTGTGACGCTAAACTAAAAAAGTACACTTTTCAAAACACTTTTGTTTCATAAAGTGTTTAATATATATATCATTAACCACTTTATGACACAAAAATAGTTTGTGAAAAAAAGAGAACCGACGTGGGCCTACTACCGCAACATTTAACGGCGGAAATTAGTTGGTAAACATACATCAAAAGTACCTATAAACGCCCGCGGATAGATATGGTTCATATAGACCGATTTCATTGATTAACGTGGAGGCTAAGATATTGGCGAAGGTGCTTGCCACTAGATTAGTCGCAGTCATCTCTTCCTTAGTGCACCCGGATCAATCGGGCTTTATGCCCGGTAGAAATACGGCACTTAACATCCGGCGTCTCCATAACGTGCTCGCACGTAGAGACTATATCGAGGAGGATGCTGTGGTCCTTTTGTTGGATGCGTCCATGGCATTTGACTCTATTGAATGGCCATACATGTTCGCGGTCCTGGAGAGGTTGGGATTTGGTCCGAAAATTTCTAGGCTGGGTGCGGTTGCTTTATACTGATATACAGGGTCAAATACGAGTCAATAACTACACCTCCCGTGCCTTTACGTTGCGAAGGGGCACCCGACAGGGTTGTCCACTTTCGCCACTGATATTTTCCCTCGTGCTGGAGCCGCTCGCGGCGTGGATACGGCGGGATGCAATGATAGGAGGGCTTAAATGGACAATGGACCACGAAGACAGAATATCGTTATATGCTGATGATATACTGCTACATCTCGCCTCCCCTTATACATCCATCCATGCTGTCCTGAACATATTTACAAACTTTCGGAAATACTCCGGCTATGCCATTAACTGGAGCAAATCTGTACTGTTTATGCTTCGAGGAAGGGCTCCCCGTCTTCCGGCGAACTGCACGATAGAGGTGGCTAGAGATGGTTTCCGGTACCTAGGGATCTATGTCACGACGGATCTGGCCCTGTTTCACAGTCATAACCTGGCCACTCCGCTGGCACGGTTGCGAGTGGATGTAAAGCACTGGAGGTCCTTGCCGCTGTCACTAGTGAGACGTGCAGCTCTCTTTAAGATGTTGACTCTCCCGCGGTTCTTATATATTCTTCAGAACTGCCCGAACCGTGTTCCAGATGCATATTTCGCAGCGGTGGAGAGTGAGGTCCGTACACTGCTGTGGGATGGCAGAACCCCACGTGTGTCACTGAAAAAGTTAACCAGGGGGTGGTATGATGGTGGCATAGCCCTTTCAGACCTTAAACTATACTACTGGGCTTCGCCACTGGTGGTGGTGAATCACTGGAAATACCACTCTCCCAATGACCCGGCATATGGGCTGGACAGCTACCAAACTGGACGCGCCGGCTACCTGGGTGCACTGTACTCCAAAGTCAAGAAGCAGAGGTTTATTGGGCCCACTTCTCGCACAATAGATATCTGGCACCAGGCGAACTCCCGTCTGGGTTGGGTAAATACACTTACAAAAGCGACACCATTGTGGCAAGCCCAGGGACTGGGTACCCTGTGTCATCAACCGGGGTTCCACAAGTGGGACACCATCGGAATCTCAGTAGTGGGGGATTTGATCAAAAAGGGTTCCATCCTTAGCTTCGAGGAACTTAAGGAGAGCTACCACATGGCACAAGGGGAACTGTTCCGCTATTTGCAGATCAGACACGCCCTCCTGGCGGCTTTCACAAACCTCAAAGACATACCAGAATCGTCACCCTTAGAGGACCGGTTGTTAGATGGGCCACTGCACTCGAAGGCCATAACCCTAACGTATAAAAAATTATGTAATAACTTGCCCAACACTTTCGAGAAACTTAGAGAGAAGTGGCAAAGCGACTTGGGGCCCATTCAGGAGGAAGAATGGCAGGAGGCATTAATGTCCCCTAGAGAAGCGGCTATCCCCCTCCGCTTCCGACTGATTCAACTCAGGATCCTACATAGGTCCTATATGACGGGGGTCGTCCTGGCCAAAATAGGCACTAGGGCGGACGCGCTCTGTCTTAGGGGGTGCAAACAAACGGCCACCTTTTTCCACATGATCTGGGAATGCCCTGCTGTGAAGCCGCTATGGGAGGGAGCCACAACCAGAATTCAGACTGCACTGGGGAAAAAGTTACTCCTCACACCTCAGCTGGGTTTACTGAATATATGGGCGGCTACAGACCTCATGGAAATTGAGCCACAGATGACGACACTAGGATATACCCTGATTAAGCGTGAGATAGCACGAAATTGGGGGCTGCAGACATACCATCTGTTCGAATATGGGTGAGGGAACTTGATAGGTGTATGGTGGCGGAAAAAGAAGTATTCCTAACAAGTGGCTGCCCCAAAAAGTGGGATAAGAAATGGAAGGCATGGAATAGCTATCGGGGAAATATATGCGTACCACCAGTAGTGGAATTAGAAATGCGAAGAAACGAACTCAGGGATGTGCTGCAATTGTAACTGTAACCCATTATCCCCTACCTATATGTATTATGGTCAGAAACTGTATTGGCAAGGTATGATGTACATGACTGTTACCAAAATACCAAGTTCAATAAAAAGAATAAAAAAAAAAAAAGGACCGATAAACACATTTGCTTCATCTATCTACCTCCCTTGTCTCTCCTTACAATAAACATTACCACTACACAATGCTCTCCCTTGCTTCTGTTCTCTCCAGCGATGATCTCTGTAATGATGAAAGTTACGTTAACGCGTCAACATCATTTTTTTTTTAAAGATAAAAGAAGGACATTTTCTCACATTGAATACAATGGAAAAGTGTGAGAAAATTTTACAAAAATGTATTATAAAATGTTACTGTACATAATAAAATACAAAACTATGTTTTTAAAAATATTTATATGTCTACTCTATTTTTAAAAAATGTATTTCGATAATTAAAAATATGTACATTTATTAATGAAATTTTTTTATAAATTCATTACGTCATGTATTTGTTTATACATGTTTATTTATGTCCCCAAAAATATATAAATGCTAAATAATTATTTTGTAATTTACACATTGAAATGTATATATTTTATATATTTTAAACATGAATAATTATTAATTTACATCTACTTCACATTAGATTATACCTATAATTTTACCCCATTAAAATCTTAACCATTATAATATTTAAACATCACAATACTTATTTTTTCATTGCTAATTATTTAAAAATAACATATTTACTTCATACATTAGCAAAAATTAAATGTTTACTTAAAAATGAAATGACACAATTACAAACAATTTCCTTTACATATTAAATATAAAATAATAATATTAAATATGAAATATTAAATCTAAACTTTACACTTGCATGTCGATATCCGTATATTTTTACGTACGAATCGTACAAGTCCCGTCCCACCGGTGAAGTACGATTCGTACGTGAAAAATACATACGAATCGCTTCGGGAAAAGGTCCACGAGACGTACCCGGACAGTTTTACATACAAATCGTAAAACTGAAGTCCGAGCGCACAAGTACGATCCGTAACGCCCTTCCGATTATACAAGTGTATGTAAAACGTCCTGTATGGAGTGAACTCTGTACCACTCGTATCCCGGGTAAACTTGTGCCCGGGATACGAGTCGTACAGCCCGCCCCTCCCCCCGCGTATGTCCACATGTGCCCCCGTATGTCAGCACCGTACCCCCCGTATGTCAGCACCGTACCCCCCCACATGTCTGCACCGTACCCCAGCCCCGTACTTGTACGCACCGTACCCCAGCACTGTACCCCAGCCCCGTACTTGTACGCACCATACCCCAGCCCCGTACTTGGACGCACCAAACACCAGCACTGTACCCCAGCCCCGTACTTGGACGCACCGTACCCCAGCACCGTACCCCAGCCCCATACTTGGACGCACATTACCCCAGCACCGTACTTGGATGCACCGTACCCCAGCCCCTTACTTGGATGCACCGTACCCCAGCTCCGTACTTGGATGCACCATACCCCAGCACCGTACCCCAGCCCCGTACTTGGATGCACCGTACCCCAGCACCGTACCCCTGCCCCGTACTTGGACGCACCGTACCCCAGCACTGTACCCCGCCCCTGTACTTGGACGCACCGTACCCCAGCACCGTACTTGGATGCACCGTACCCCAACACCGTACCCCAGCCCCGTACTTGTACGCACCGTACCCCAGCACTGTACCCCAGCCCCGTACTTGTACGCACCATACCCCAGCCCCGTACTTGGACGCACCGTACCCCAGCATCGTACTTGTAAGCACCGTACCCCAGCACTGTACCCCAGCCCCGTACTTGGACGCACCGTACCCCAGCACCGTACCCCAGCCCCATACTTGGACTCACCGTACCCCAGCACCGTACTTGGATGCACCGTACCCCAGCCCCTTACTTGGATGCACCGTACCCCAGCTCCGTACTTGGATGCACCGTACCCCAGCACCGTACCCCAGCCCCGTACTTGGATGCACCGTACCCCAGCACCGTACCCCTGCCCCGTACTTGGACGCACCGTACCCCAGCACTGTACCCCGCCCCTGTACTTGGACGCACCGTACCCCAGCACCGTACTTGGACGCACCGTACCCCAACACCGTACCCCAGCCCTGTACATGGACGCACCGTACCCCAGCACCGTACCCCAGTCCCGTACTTGGATGCACCGTACCCCAGCACCGTACCCCAGCCCCGTACTTGTACGCACCATACCCCAGCCCCGTACTTGGACGCACCGTACCCCAGCACCTTACTTGTACGCACCGTACCCCAGCACTGTACCCCAGCCCCGTACTTGGATGCACCGTACCCCAGCACCGTACCCCAGCCCAGTACTTGGACGCACCATACCCCAGCACCGTACCTCAGCCCCGTACTTGGACACACCGTACCCCAGCACCGTACTTGGATGCACCGTACCCCAGCACCGTACCCCAGCCCCGTACTTGGATGCACCGTACCCCAGCACCGTACCCCTGCCCCGTACTTGGACGCACCGTACCCCAGCACTGTACCCCGCCCCCGTACTTGGACGCACCGTACCCCAGCACCGTACTTGGACGCACCGTACCCCAACACCGTACCCCAGCCCTGTACTTGGACGCACCGTACCCCAGCACCGTACCCCAGTCCCGTACTTGGATGCACCGTACCCCAGCACCGTACCCCAGCATCGTGTATGTACGGACCTTACAACAACATTGCGTATGCGAGCACGGTACAACAACATCGCGTATGGATGCACCTTACATACGCGAAAATGACTCGTACTGAACCAGGCCACAGTAAAACAGCACAAGGAGGGTCAATTCGACTCGCACAACATCACAAAACACGTCTACAGTACAAAAAACATCAAAATGACTGACCTGGCATATACAAACAGGTAAACAGAGGCCCAAACTCACAACACCTCTTATAACAAACCCACCAAAAATTCAAACTCAGGCCCACCCACAAATGGACCAATAAAAAGGGCCCACACACACAAACCATGAGCCTTTGCAACAGACTCACAGCAGCTACAGAGCACACCCCAACAACTGCACCCATACACCTTAACATATACACCTTCACACACACTCCTTCACACATACCACCTCTTCACATTCTCACACACACCTTCACATTCACACACCAAATCACACTACACCCACCAGCAGGCCCTGTCACACACACCCCTTACACAAGCACACACCGCCGGGGCAGGCAATGGACTTACCCACTCTCACAATGGACATGTGACACAACAAGATCAATCCATAGCCAAAGAAGCATCCAAGCCAAAAATCCACATGTCAAACACTCAGGAGAACATATCAATCTGTCCCCCGCAACATACCCATCCACAAGTGAACAGTGAGGGGAATGCTAGGCACATACAACTACCTGGAGGAACTGTGCCAACTTGAACATGTATGAAACATAGATGTCGCATGAAACAGCATTAACATTGTCTCTCTCTCACATACAGGGCAACGTAATGGATCTCCACCCAACAATGGGGGGGAAGAATCCCAGTCCCAGGCTCGGGAGGATCCTGATCCCACCGGCAGCGACGCCTCTCAACACTCCGTGGATGACCCCAACCCACCTGGACCCTCTGGTGTCCAACCCCCTGCAGCACCTGCCTCAGGTACATCTGTGCCAACCACCACCCCCATTCCTGCCACATCCCAGGAGACACCCAGGAGCCCTGCCCGCACTGAACAACTGAGCCAGTCTGACCTGGAGGGACAAGGTTCGCCGGGAACCCAGGAGGAGGCAGACAACCCCGCAACTGCCATCCCTCAGGGGTCCCGTAGACCCGATGTGCCCACAATGGCAGACCAGGCTCGTGTGGGCAGGGGTGGTGGGTGTGGAGGTAGGCGGAGGCGAGAACCTGACCAGCCAGCTGAAGGGACCGGTATGTCACACATACGCAACATCATGGAGGCATACCGGCGTGACACCAGAGCCATCAGCCAGGTAGTGGAGACCCTCACAGAGATTAAGAACCAGCAGGCCGAGCAACACACCAGCCAACAACAACACCAAGGACGGATCGAGGCAAGACTGGCTGAGCTCCTGGCGGTGCAAACGGACATAAGCCGGTCACTCCGTCGAATCGTCGACAACATGGGCAGGGAGGAGGAGGAGGATTCGACCAAACGGAGCGTCCCAAGCATCGTCAAGGCCTGCATCTGAGGGTCCCGCGAGGAAGGTGGGTTGTCCACGGAAAAGACCGTGAGAGGCAGCGGACCATCCACATCTCCCAGGTCACCTGGCCTGGCACCTGGCCTTCATGCGCAACAGCAGTACCTCATTCACTGACATTCTCTGCCACATGGACTTGCTGGTCACAGTCTGACCAATGATGACAAACACTGTGTTCTGGACTCTGATGACTTCAAATGCAAAGGATCCCATCTCCCCCTGCGAACTTTGGATTCTAGGCACATTGTATAGCACCTATTTTTACCCACAATAGACGCCCCCCACCGATAATAAAACTAATTTTCTTTAACTAGATGTTGCAGTCATTTTGCATGAGTCCACAACATATGCGTGGGGAAATGTCAAACTATGCCTGAGTGTTGAACTAACTCCAGCCATCCATACCCTGGGATCTGAGTCCGGTACAGGACACACATGGGTCACAATGTATCATCCAATACAGACATGGAGCACAACACTCACCCGTGATGGCCTCAAGCTGCTGAGGGGGGGCTTGCAATACGGTGCGGACAGACCAATTTGGAAGAGCATCATTAAGGTGTAGAGGTCATGGCTCATGTGGAGGTGCCCGGGGAGGGAGTCCCAGGTATGTTTAGCCAGGTGGGAGAACTATGTCCTGCATGCTGGACTTCGGTGGATGTGAAGAATGTTGGCCAGGGCAAGGTTGGATGCACGGAGTTGGCCCAACGGGGTCTTGGATGACAGATGTCCAAGGTTGGTTTGGGGTCTGGGGTTATGGACTGCCTCCTGAGTGTGGGTGAGGAGTCTGAAGTTCATCCTGCAGCAGACAGTGATCCATTGCAGCTATCTCAGGTGGACGGTGATGTGGCTGGGGCACGGGATGTTGAAGCTGAGGTGTGTAACCATATTTATGCGTGTGCTTGGGTACTCTTAATTTTGACTTTGTGTTGCTTTTGCCACAATTACTTAGGGAGGCTAGTGGTTTTCTCCAACCCTTTAGCACTGTAACTAATTTGAACTCCATAGATACCGGGTGTACTCACCATATGCGCCTATTATCTATTAACAATACCACTGCCTTGAACGTAAATTCCAAAATATACCTACCTGTTTAATAATATCCCTCTAGAATTTGCAAGAGCAGATTTGCTTAGAATACATGGCAAGATTTCCTCTTTCATATGGGCAGGTAAAGGGATTAGCTTGTCCTGCAAAAAATTAAGGCGTAAATTGCAGTATGGGGTCATGGGCTTACCTGATTTACAGCAATATTGTTGGGCTTACCAGCTGAAAAATTGCAGGATGCTATTGCTCACTCCCGATAATTTGTTAACAGGGCTCCTTTAAAGTTTTCAAAAAAGTAAGTTTGAAGACCTTACGTATGGCGTCTAAATTATGGTCAAGTTGTCGAGACTGCTTGGGACTCTCGTATCATAGTGGGTGGGCGCCTGTATGGGACGCCCCCGGAACTCCGGAGTGTTTTCTGGACGTTTTAGTTCGTCCTTTGATAGAGGCTTGAGTCACGTACTGGAAGGACATTGTTTTGGGTAATGAATGCCATCCTTGGGATTACTGGAACAACATAACCAGAGGCGCCCTTTCGAGGTTTAAATTCTATCAGATCGTTTCTTGGTGTAAGGGCCAATGTTGGTCTGTATTGGAGGAAAGTTACTTACAAGATGTGGCCCCGAGGAAAAAAGAAGTGGCTCTCTGGTATTGTCACCTCTTAGCTGCAGCAGACAGAAAGATCGATAAGCCAACTCGAGTCTGGGAAAACTACTTGCCGATAGAGGAGCTAGATGATATATGGCAAGTATCTATAGACACTCTTTACCCGTTAATTAAATCTGCTGCACTCAGAAAGAACCACTTTTTCAAAATCCACATGCTATACTAGTCCCCTCTAAAAATCTCAAGAATGAGGGGTGGTGGAGGAGCAAGATGTCTCAGATGTGGCTCCCTGAATGTAGATGACATCCATATATTCGTCTCCTGCTCCAAGTTATATGAATTCTGGAAAAATGTGGGTAAGACCATCTCAAGGGTGCTGGGTTCAGACGTAGAGGTAAGCCCATCTCTTATACTCTTTGGGGTAATTTCTAAATCTAGGGGGAGGTGTGTTCCAAATGTATTGCAACATAGGTTGGTGTTCTATTTGATCCTCCTGGCTAGGAGAGAGATATGTAAATTGTGGCGTCAGGTGGCACCACCCTCCTGGAATGCCTGGTGGAATTCTGTCACTTATTTTAGAGCTTTGGATCAAAGGGATAATGCTTATAGAGAGAGGCCTGCCACTGGGTTATTTTGGAATTTGTTGGACGAGACACCTATGGATTAGACTAGATCAGATTAGGTTTCGGTTAAGTTCCAATGATTAAAACCTCTTGGTCAGCTAAGGATGTGTACTTTGGGTATGAATAACAGCTGAGACTGAAAACATCAAGTCATTAGCATCAGCGGTGGATCAGGTCGAGAGGTTGCTATGGCTACGGAGGTCAAATTAGGAAAATGTAAAAAAAAGTTTTAAATTTAAAAAAAAAATGAAATTACACAATAACGAACAATTTCCATTACATATTAAATATAAAATAATAATATGAAATATTAAATATTAAATATAAACTTTACATTTAATCATTAAAAATTGTAACATAAATATGAATTCCTGAGTATTACATTTTATTTTAAAAATCAAAACAATCATTTCTATAAAATGTTACCTAATACATAACAACTTACACTTATTATTAATATCTGAGTATTCATGTATCCAAAAATATACCAATTCCATACAAAAATTAGTATCATTATTATCATAAACATTGAGCATTTAATAGCAAAATTAATATCTGAGTATTAAAAAAATCTTAAAATAAAATTCACAAAAATGTTTTCCATTAATTTTTGCCTAATAAATAACAGCTTAGGGGTCCATTAGGATGGCGGGCGGACTGCTGAGACTGGCCGCCAGTGGTGCGGCGGTCCCGCCATGACAATTAGGATGCCACGGTGGCGGTGGCATCCCGCATATATTACATTGTGGCGGGCGGTGCTGTAGCAGCACCCGCCACAATGCAATATATGCATGGTGTGCATTGGCATGCACAACATGACAGGCACCACACGGTGCCTGCCCCTAAGTTCAGCTCCCCACCCCGCTGGGGGCCCACAACGGGCCCTCAGAGAGAACGCCGCATGCCTTTCGATAGCGTAGTCTCTGCCATGGAAAGGCATTGAAAATGTCTCATACTAATATGGATGGCGGTGCCTGCACGATACCGCCAACATATTATGGGCCTTTTCCGCCCGGTAGGCAATCGTGACGATTGCCTACCGGTGGAAAAGTTGCAGACGGTCTTTCCATCCACTGCAGTACCACCTGCCATGCTAATGTGGCGGGGGTAAAAGGCCGTCCGGCGGGGTGATTTGGCGGGTGGATCGCCACCGCCGGTCGGGTGGTGGCGATCCGCCCGCCATGCTAATGAGCCCCTAAGTATTAATATACAAATTCAAATTTTGTGTTTAATATACATGTCTGAGTATTCATTTACCAAAAAATACACCTATTCCATAAAATGATCATTGTTATTATTATCATAAATATTAACTATTTAATAACAATATTAATACCCAAGTATTCATAACTTTAATACTTAATATTTGTTATATTATTAAACATACATTATCAAAAAGGAAAACAAAGACTTACCATACAGTACTTACCAATGCGTTGTAAAAGCATGCGTTGTACTTGCGTTGTAATGGCATGCGTTGTAAAATCATGCGATGTAAGTGTATCTGCATTGTAATGGTTGTGTTGTAAAGGCATTGCGTTGTAATGCCTGCATTCTAAAGGATGTCTCACTTTATCGCAGTGTGAGGTAAAGCAGTGACTTGCACTTCGTTGCCTCACACCATATCTACGAGCCCATAAAAAGCCACACAGGGTGGCTTTACATGGACTCGTAGATATGTCGCTGCAGTGTGCGCCACCGGAGCGTCACTGAAAGTGGAGTTCCGACAGTGCACTGGGCTTATGATTAAGGCCAAATCCTTCGGCTACATTTGGGCAATTTTTTAATCTGGTGGCCATCTTGGGTGGCATTTGTTATGAAGCCCCCTAATTTCCTCATTGGCTGCAGTATCCTCAGTAAAAAATGTTTTCAGTTTTCTACTCTGATCCCATCAAGATGGCGTACATAAGTGCCACACTTTTGGCATAATTCAGAAGGTTAGCACTCTAGTCGCTCATTAGAACACTGTAGTAAAGTGTATGATCACCGGGGGATTAACTGGCAGTCTGCTACTTCTGTATAAAAAATCGATGATTCAGTCTGCGTGTCAGAATGTTTTAATGAAATGGAAGAGAAAGATGTTTGAGAACTCACTTAAAAAGTATCCTAATTTTTCTTTCTACTGCACTAACCATAATTTCTATGACAAAAAGAACCCCCTTATTTTGTTCCTTTGTAAATTAAGGGCCAGGTGTATCAAAGGGTTTTACCCATTCTGTGTCTATGGGAAAATGTTTTCGTACATAAGACCTTAAATGTTTTAAGTTTTACCGGTTTTACTAAATCAAGATGGCTTCATGTGTGCCATACTTGTGTCATAAGTAAGACTGTTAGCACTCTAGTTGTTCTTTGGAACACTCTTGGAGGCTGCAGTAGAACACAAGGGAATCGACTGACAGGCTGCTTCTGTTGAAAGTACATGTTTTACTGAGAATGTCAGACTTTATTGTCATATGGCTGAGAAATATAGTGTACATTTACATAAAATATGCTCTCATTATAGCTTCTAGACCACCTTCCATAATCTCTATGGGCACAGTTTTCTCTCAAGCATGATTCATGAAATCTCAGCAAAAGGCTTTTTCACAGGGTGAAATTACCTTAGAACACACAACAATTCAAAAAATTAGTAAGGTACCATAAACAAATGATTTATATTGTAACTAAAATCTGTTATCACTCTTTATACGTACTCCTTTTTGTGACCCTCAAAACCTGTCTTTTACTACAATGCATTTCAGTAGGGTGCTATCAGGTATATTGGTCTCAAGATGGCTGCCTGCACTTCCTGGTTGAAGTTCTGACAGCCAATCAGATCTCACCATGTGATCTGTTCTTAGTCTCTGCACAAATATACAAATTTTATGCTATGTTATGTTAGGAGGGTTTCATAAAGCATACGTAAACCAACAGGTCTCTTGGCGCTGAGTTAGTGGCCAACACTGAATCTGCATCTAGCTGAAGGCTTTAGTAAAAAGTCCATGTTTACAATTTTTTTCTAAGACATATGAAATTTGCTGACTGCCTAATTGCAATTGGCATGAAGTTCCAAAGTTGGTGTCCTAGCGTGGAAAAGCATGAGTCACCCATCCTTTTGCGTCTTAATCTCAGGGCCACCAATAGACACATTTACGCAGATCTAAGGTTACATTTTGGGCAAAATCTGTGGACCCTTGTAGAAAGGTATTTGGGACCTTTATTGTGAATTGCTTTGAAGAGAATGCATCCTGTTTTAAACATGGATCGCTGTGCTACTGAAAGACTGTGATTTTGGTTGATAGGGAGACCCAGGTTAGTAGAATTGGCATAGTCAATTCTAGACAGGATCAAGGCGATAATCATTTGAGTGCTGGTGTCCCTAGTAAAAAAATCTTCAGATTTTTCTGAATTTCCTGAGTTGGGAAAAGCAAGATGACATAACCATGCTTATCTGTGATTGCATGGATAGGTCTGCGTCCATTTGAATGCCAAGACTTTTTACCATGCTCTTGGGGTTAGGTGGGGGACCTAGCTCTTTAGGCCAGTAAGTAGGAGTCCAGTAATTTAATTTATTATTGGAGATGACAATCTATGTTTTATCAGAGTTGAGTTTTAACTGGTTGCGATTCATCCAGTCTTGGATGAATAGCAAAGTATTCTTAAAAAGCTCCTTAGAGTCCAATTTCTTGTCAATTGTAAAAATCAGCTGCATATCATCCGCATAATTATAGATTTTTACCTTAATTTGTTGTAAAGTGTGTATCGGGGGTGGATGTAAAGGTTAAAGAAATGAGGGGACAGGGAGGAGCCCTGTGGTACTCTATGGTTTGTGATAACTATAGCAGAGCTATAGGGTATGAGACGGATATCTTGCGTTCAGTCTTTTAAGAAGGATTTCATCCACTTTAATGCAGTTCCCCTAAGGCCTGCCTCAGCCATTTGATCATCAGATATCATGATCAGCGGTATCGAATGCTGCCGACAAGTCCAGTAGGAACAGTGCTTGTATGTATCCCTTATCAGCCACTTCTTTGAGGTCATGCACTACACTTAAAATGATTGATTTGATGGAATCAGAGGGCCGAACACCTGCTTGGTGGGGGTCTTGGAAGTTGGACTCTTCCAAAAAGGAACAAAGTTGTTTAACTACATGTGCCTCTAGAAGTTTGGCTGGATAAGGTAAAAGCGATATGGGCCTATAGTTGTCTAGCCATTGACGGTTCACACCAGGTTTTTTTTAAGCAGGATTATGACTGCTTCTTCGAAGGCGCGGGGGACGACTCCTCACATAAGAGATAGGTTCAATGAAGACAGACTTCTATCTGGGAAGGACAAAAAATGCGATTTTTGTATGTGAGGGGACAAACATATTTATGTGAGCCTAATTTTACTTTATTTAGTAGTTCTGTGAGTCGTTCTTTATTTATACATGGGAAGGTAGAAATAGTAGTAGGGTTACTATCTTCCTGTGTGTTTTTCATATCCTGTAGGCTAGGGACAATGCAATCTTGTATTTTCTTTAATTTGTCTAGAAAAAGAGACTCAAATCATGGCACAATTTCTGAGAGGGAGTGGTAGGAGGTATTACTCGGTTGGGGTTAGATAAATCCCCTACTATATTGAAAATGTCTTTTACTTTGTTGTCTGAGTTTATAACTTTGTTAGTGAAGAAGGATTTCTTTGGCTCTAAAAGTTTATTTTAGACTACCAAGCTTACAGTAAATAATTTCTTAGTTTCTAGTGAGTATGGTTTACGCCATTTCTGTTCTGCCTGACGTGTTCTTAGTTTGGCTAATTTTAACTCAGCGGAGAACTAATTGGATGCCGCATGTCGCCGAGCTTGACTGGGTTGAATTTGCCAAAGGGCATGTATATTGCTTGCCTTCAATTGCCAATTAGAGATCTTTCTCATACTTGTCAACGTTGTCTGTCATGACAGGCAAATTGAGTGCCAAGGTATTATTGTGAAGGGAAATCAAATTTGGGAGATTCCAATTTCAGGTCATAATTTTGATGCACGCAAGATGTGGCTAAAATAATGTCACTTAAAGTAAAGCTGATAAGGTGATGGTCTGACCCGATGCAGGGGTTGATAACTAGATTCTGGAGAGAAAGGTTGATAGACCATACCTGACTGAGCGTATGTCCTTTAATATGTGTAAGCACATGTATGTGTTGTTCAAGATTCAAACTCTGTAATATTTCAGTCAATTCCCTGGAGCCCTTGCTCCCCTCTTCTTCATTCGCCCAATAATTCAAATCTCCAATTGTCAAGTTTTTTGTGTGATCCACAGTCAGTAAGGCGATGCTTTTTGAAAAATGTTCAGAAAACTCCAACATCGCTATTGGCGCCCTATGGATAATTAGACACACCAATGTAGAGGTGGGAGAATCCAGTTTAATTGTTATATTATCAGCTAGTGTGATCCCTAGTAGAGAGATGGCTGTGAAAGAAAGGCACTTTTTAATAGCTGCTGTCACACCGCCCCCTCTTTTTCCAGAAGGTCTATTTGTCTGTAAAAGGTAATAGTTGTCTGGTAGTGCATCTAATATATATGGGGTGGATACATCTGTTAACCAAGTTTCTGTCATAAACAGGATATCATGAGAGAAGGTGTCAAGCAGGTTGAATAACTCTAATTGATGTTTAACAATGGAGCGGGTGTTTAAATATATTGTTTAAATCCTTTAATGGATGGTTGTAGACTGTGGAGGCAGTATTCTTATGACTTGGTAAGTATTTTTCAAGCAAAAATACACTTGGGTCCATTGCTGGGCCACAGTTAAGAAAGATGAGTCTGTTGAGCTTAAATTTAACTGAGGGGTCAAGTTGCTGCTTAGCTTGTGGGGCCAGAGGTTTCAGTTCTTCAAATGTACAGATACGTTTTTGGGCATAGTAACTGGCCCTTGGCCCTGTGCGGCTGCGGACGAATGCAGACGGATTTGTGTTTGGCGCTCCTTCTGCTTGCCAGCGGCGCGTCCGCGCTGCCGCCATTGTTTGACGATCCGCAGAGTACACCAAACTCCTACCCTCCTCTACCGATTGGTTGCTCCCTGCCCAATCAGCTTCTTACCAACTCACTTGTTGGAGGCAGCTTAAGGCCATCAGAATGCCACAATTCAACTACTTACAGCCTCATGCATCAAGCCAAAATCCAGTCGGTAAAATACCGATTCGCTAATAGCTCCCGGTATTGAGTTAAAAATACCCAATCCCAATGCATCAACCCCAAATCAAAAATCGCTATTTAAGGAATCCTTAAATAGTGATTCCTTAAATAGCGATAGCTTTTAAGGAATCCCAAATTGAGATTCCTTAATTTAAGGAATCTCAATTTGGGATTCCTTAAATGCAATGCATGAAAGTTAAAAAATTAGCGAATTCGCTAATAGGGGGAGCAAATTACCATGAAGATGAACTGCATGGTAATTTGCTAAAAGTTTGAAAAATGCACTTTTGTGCATTTTTCAAAGTTTCATGTTGCGCACACACATGCCCTTAGAGCATGTGTGTGTGCAACATATGTGCACATATCAATTTCAGGGGTGCAATAGGGTGTCATTTTGACACCCTTGCACCCTTGAAATTGCATGAGCAATTTGCGAGAACCTACTGGTACTCGCTATTTGCTCATGCAATCTCCAATTCATTCCTATGGGCCTGGAGGCCCATAGGAATGATTGGGATGGCATTCCTTAATTGCTACTCGCAATTTGCTAGTAGCAATTAAGGAAAGTTAAGGAATCGCTATTTGAATAGCGATTCCTACATGCATAGCCTTTTGCTATTCCTTATTAGCGATTCCTTATTTTTCGCTAATAAGGAATTGCAAATGGCATTGTTGATGCATGTGCCCCTTAGAGATTTAAGTTCAAATTCAGCAGTAGAAATGATAAAAATAATATACACAGTGTAAAAGTACCAGTTTAAAAAGGTAACACGAGTTGCAGAGCTGCGTGAAGGCTTCTAACACCATGTCTGTGCTTCCGCCATTGTTTTAAGACCTGCGGAGTACACCAAACTCTGCCCCTCCCCTACCAATTGGTTGCTCCCGGCCCTATCAACTCTTACCAGCTTACTAACTAGAGGTGGTGAAGGCCGCCTGGACGGCGCAATTCAACTACTTAAAGGCAACAATACAGATTCAAATTCAAATTCAGCAGTAGAAATGATAAAAATAGTCTCATTGTAGAAGTAACAACTAAAAATGGTAACACGGGTTGCAGAGCTTCTAAAATGTGTTTTTCCTTTATTACCTCCAAAACTACTGAACAGATTTACACGAAATAACACAAAGGGCTCCTTCTGACCTACGAGCTATCTTTCTGAAAAATATGGTGTAGTTCCATCCAGCTGTTTGGGCTGTAGTTGTGTTCAAAGTTCCTATGGGAAATTGCATTGGAAAAAAGTGTTTTGGGACCCCCTCTCCTTTTTCTTGGCCCTTGTGTAATGAATCACCCTGAAACTTCCAACACAGCAGCTGAATTGTACTAATTTGGAAAATTCTGTGAGGATTTGTCAAACAGCACCAAAGTTATAGGAATAGTTTCTCCTATGGAAACTGGGTGCTAACTATAACTACCAGTTATAGTTAGAGCAATCAGAAGAAACTATAACTCTTGCCCTAAGGTAACTATAGCTCACACCCTTGCCATGCACTGCTAATTACCTCACAAATTACATCACTCACAACATCTTCTATAACATCATTGATAATATCACTGCAACATTTGCAAAAAACTCATTGATAAGAAACCTGTGCATGGCAGAGGTGCAAGTTATAGTTACCTAAGGGCCTGAGTTATAGTTTCTTCAGATACCACTAACTTTAACTGTTGAACTTCTATGGTTTTATGTGTGTGAAATGTGAACCTAACTATAACGTCCCTGTAACCTACATATATAAAAATACATATATATATATTACCAAAGTGTCTGTATGGGTGTGTGAGTGGTCGTGAGAGTGTCTGTGTCTGGGAGTGGGTGTGAGATTGTCTGTATGGGCATCAAAGTGGGTGTGTCATTGGTGATGTTACTGACCATGTCATGAATGATGTAATATGTGATGTCATCAGCAGTGCATTGCAGGGGTGCGAGTTATAGTTAGCTGAACTAACTCTAATGGACAAATTTCTCTGGTTTTGTATGAGTGAAATGTCCAACTAATTATAACGTCCCTGAAACCTGTGGATTTTTCAGCGAATTTCTAAGGTTTTTTAAATGCTAATTTCTAACTAGAACGTCCCTGAAACCTATGTTTTTTTTGGTGAATTACAAAGGTTTTTTAAATGCTAATTTCTAACTATGACTACAAAGGTAAGAAATGTGAAGAAAGAGGAAGAAAAGCACAGAAAGAAGAAAGACAAATGCAGAAAGAAGCAACAGAAATCTAGAAAGACAAAGAAAAGTGCAGGAAGAAGCAAGAGATGTTCAGAAAGAGCCAACAGAGGAGCAGAAACTCCTCCTGTGCCCCATGTTTTTGCTGACAGGTGGTAACTGACTCTGACTAACCAGGCCTAGAGCCAGTGCTATGCTAAAAGACACTTAGAATACAGTGTAAACACTTACAGACACTAGGGAACACTATGCGTTGGGGTACTACTGTGATTATCATGACCACCTCTGTACTTGCCATGAGTTAGTGCCTGGGTCATTGCATGAGTACATGGGAAGTGACTGGATGATTAGAGTGCTGCAAGGACAGTGCATGGTGATTTTATAACTGCTTGGGTTTTGGCAGAGTGATTGGATAAGTACATGTTGCTGGATGGGTGATTGGAGGAGTGCATGGGTAGTGACAGGGAGATTGCTGGAGTTCATGGGTACTACCTGGGTAATTGCAGGAGGGAATCAGTACTGTGTAGGTGGTTAGAGGTCTGTATGGGTAGTGCATAGGGGATTGTAGCAGTGATCAGTTAGTGCCTGGATCATTTCATGAGTACATAGCTACTGAATGAAATATTAGAATACTGCAAGGAGAGTGCCTGAGTGAATTTCTAAGTGCTTGGGTATTGGCAGAGTGTTTGGATTAGTACATAGTAGTGGCTGACTGACTGGAGGAGTACACGGGGAGTGACTGGGTCATTGCATGAGTACATGGGTGCTGATGCGATGACTAGAGTACTGCAAGGCGAGTACATGGTGAAATTATATGTGCTTGGGTTTTGGTGGAGGGATTGGATAAGTACATGGTGCTCGCTGGGTGATTGGAGGAGTGCATGGATAGTGACAGGGCGATGGCTGGACTGCATGGGTAGTGCTTATGGTATTGTAGCAGTGCATGGGTCATTGCACAAATGCATGGGTAGTGACTGCAAAGAGCGTGCATAGTGAATTTATAAGTGCTTGGGTTTTGTCGAAGTGATTGGATAAGTACACACATGTTACATCAGGCCCGCCCATCCCTTCACCACTGTGCAAATGCGCCTCCTGGTGGGTTTTAAGTTGGGGGATTAATTCCCCTTGAATCCTGAGGGTCCCTGGGGGCCAACTAGCTCACCAGGTACCTCCAGTAAGCGCCACAGAGCTGCGTTGCAGAGAGGTGGTCTGAGGCCACGCCCCTTTTTACACCTCTCTGCAGTGCTTACTGGACGTACCAGGTGGGCTAGTTGGCCCCCAGGGACCCTCAGGATTCAATGGGACTTAATCCCCCAACTTAAAAAGTGCCACAGGGCACATTTGCACACTTTTCACATCAGGCCCCACCCCCTGCCTTTACCACTGTGCAAACCCACCCCCTGGTGTGTTGTAAATTGGGGCATTAAATCCCCATGAGTCCTGAGGGTCCCTGGAGGCCAACTAGCCCACCAGCTACCTCCAGTAAGCTCCACAGAGCTGCATTGCAGAGGGGGAGTGGCCTCAGACCACCTTTCCGCAAGGCAGCTCCCTAGCGCTTACTGGAGGTACCTGGTGGGCTCCAAGGAGGCGCCAGGGGACACGCACAGGAGCAAGCTGTCCCCCACCCCAGACGGGGGCTCTCTTGCATCAGCCCAGCCAGCTGCAGCCCACCTCCGCCACCACAGCCGGCAGCATGTTCTCTTACCCAGGGCAGCATGGGCCGGCCCACATGGCCTTCTCCCTCGCCAGCCCCAGCAGTTACATGCCGCACCGCCCTGTCATCACAAACAGCACCTACAACGGGCTGCTGAGCGGCGCATCGGGGAAGAGCTACCCGACGCCCGGTTACCCTTACAACCAGCAGTACGGCCACTCGTACCAGGGCGTGCCCTTTTACCAGCTCTCGCAGACCAGGCTGGTGCCGGGCAAGGTGCAGGTCTACCTCTGCAACAGGCCGCTCTGGCTCAAATTTCACCGGCACCAGACAGAGATGATCATCACCAAGCAGGGCAGGTGAGCGGGGCTAGGGGCAGGGGGGCTGGGGAGAGAAGCATAGGGTCTGTGCGGGCTGGGGTCTTGAGAATGAGGTATGTATTGGTGGCAGAATGGAGCATGGGTTCTGCACGAGTCTGTATGAATCCTCTATGGGGCAGGGGAGTGCAGCATAGACTATGTGCGGCGTAAGAGAGGGGACCCACATGTACAGGGTAGGCGAGTGATCTTGCAGAGTTGTACAGACCAGGAACATGGGGTTTGGGGTCTGTAGAACGGGGCATAAGAACCGACCTGGATGTCTATGTGGAGAAGGGCAGTCTGAGGAGAGTGGTTCTGTGGTTTGTGAGGGATGTTAGAGCCAAGCCTCTAGTCTGTGGGGGACACAAGCGCAGATATGGGGGTTTGTGCAGGGTATAAGAATGGAGTTGGGGCATTTGTGAGGTATTAGATTGGAGCCTCTGGTCAGTGCGTGGCAGGAGCGCAGATCTGGTGTTTGTGTGGGCTATTAGAATGAAGCTGGGGCATTTGGGAGACATTAGAGTGGAGCTTCTTGTCTGGGCAAGGTACAAGCGCGGATTTGGGGTTTGTGTGGGGTATTTCAAAGAGCTGGGGCATTTGTGGGGCATTAGAGTGGAGCCTCTGATCAGTGAGTGGCAGGAGCGCTGATCTGGTGTTTGTATGGTGTATTAGAGTGAAAGTGGGGCATTAGAGGGGAGCTTCTCGTGTGTGCAGAGCACGCACTGTGGATCGGGGTCTGTATGGGGTATTAGAGTGAAGCTGGGGCATTTGGGGACATTAGAGTGGAGCTTCTGGAGTGTGCCATGCAGGAGAGTGGTTTGGGGCAGAAGAGTGGCACTGCGTTCTGGGTGTAGTAGGCTATCAGGGACAAGGGCCAGCAGGATCTCACCGAGGTAGGTGAGTGTGGCCGTGGTGTGAGGGACAGGAGCTCGGAGGGTGCAGGGAGTTCTCACCCGCCCTAATCAAATTCAGCCCTGCCATTGAGAGGAGAGAGCGAGGGGTTTGGATTAACCCTCCTGCTCTAAAGCAGGCTCTAGCTTTGTACTCACAGGAGGAATGCCACTGTGCCCGAATGGCCAGTCCAGCCCTGGTCAGGATTCCAAGCAGACGCCCGCTGCACTTGCAGGCAGGACCGGTGTCTGCCCGGGTTATTATTATTATTATTATTATAACATCTATTGAGCGCACTGTTACCCATGGGTGTCCTGGCGCTATGTGAAATCTTACCTGAGGACCAAAATCATTCTAATCAGCAAACAACCAAGTTTTTAAAGCTTTTCGGAAGGCTAGAAGGCTCGACATACCCCTCAGATACGGAGGAAGCTTATGCCAATCTCTGGCTGCATTAACTACAAAGCTTTGTCCACCCCATGTGGTCTCCTTTACAAATGGCACATAAACCAGTTTGGCTTCGGATGAACGTAATGTTCTATTTGGAGTATACCAGTACAGCCGCTCTTTTAGATAGGTCAGTACTGCTCCATGAAGTGCCTTGTGAACAAGACACAGTGCTTTGAACCGAGTACGCTTCCTGACTGGAAACCAGTGCAGTTTCCGTATCTCTTTCACTATTAGAGCGTATTTTGGAATGCCCAACACCAGTCTAGCAGCGGTATTCTGCAGGAGCTGCAGCCTCAGCATTAAGCCCTCCTGAATGTTAAAATGCAGACTATTGCAGTAGTCCAGCCTCGACATGGTGAGTGCAGTGATAACTGTTTTACGGCATTCTGTGGGTAGCAATGGCAACATTTTCTTGCAGGACCTAAGAACAAAAGACGTAGCCGAGGTCACTGAATTTATTTGATCTTTAAAATTGAGCTTCTGGTCCACCCACACCCTAGGTTTTTAACCTTCCTGTTGGGTGCAGGGAGGGGTCCCAGGGCGTCTGGCCACCATTCCGGTGTCCAAAAGTTGGGATCAGTGCCAAAACATACCACCTCCGTCTTGCTGGAGTTCAATTTAAGGCATTTTTGGGCCATCCAAATCCCTACGGCATTCATACACCCTTTAAAACGGAGGGCCGTGCTCTTTACCTCAGATGGGAGAAGAGACACCACAATTTGCGTATCATCCGCATAAGTAGTCGGACTAAACCCAAATGATCGAATAAGAGGCGCCAGAGAGGATACATATATATTGAATAATGTCGGACTCAATGAGGACCCCTGCGGGACCCCACATGGCAATGAAAAAGGTTCTGATACAAATTACCCCAAAGCCACCCGCTGACTCCGGTTCGAAAAAAAATATCCTTAGAGTCTCCAAGCTGAACCCTGTACACCAATCTCCTGCAGCCGGTCCATCAACAGATCGTGATGGACTGTATTGAATGCTGCAGAGAGATCTAGCATAATCAGAGCAGCCTTGCCACCTTGATCTAAAATAGTCCGTATCTCTTCAGTAGATTTCAAAAGTGCCGCTTCAGTACTGTAACCCCCTCGAAAAGCCATACTGAGTTTGATCCAGAGCTTGTGTAAGTTCCAGAAATTGTCTAAGTTGCGAATTTCCATTTCTCTCGATAATTTTAGCTGGTATCGGAAGTCTGGATATTGGCCTGAAATTACTAGGGGGCATATTATCAAGAAACGGCGTTAAAATTATCACCGCTTTAGCTGACACTAAATCAGCGATAATGGGCTTGACAACATGCCCTTGAGAATTCCCATAGAAGCCCATATTCTGGTGTCAACATGGGCTTCTATTCGAATTCTCTGCGGCATATTATCAAGCCCATTATCGCCGCTTTAGCGGCAGTTTTCTGCCGCTAAAGCGGCGATAATTTTAACGCCGTGCTTGATAATATGCCCCTTGGATCCTTAATGTCAAGATTGGGTTCCTTTAATAAGGGCAGAATAGAGGTTTTTTTTCAGTCTAGCGGATAATAACCCTCTCTATACATCAAATTCAAGATGGGTGTCAGGACTCGAGCAACTGGCTCTACTGCTAACTTTAGGATCGCTATCGGACAAGGATCCGAAGGGGAACCGGATTTCACCTGCATAAGAAGATTAACAGTTTCTGTAGTTGTAAGCTGGACAAAATTGTCCAGTGACCCTTTCTTATCTAGATGCAGGTCATCCGCTTGGCCCGCCATAGTCTTAGGGGTTACATTAGTGAAAATGGAGAAAATAGCATCCACTTTTGCATAAAAGAAACTGGTCAATGTTTCACAGTGCTCCTGACTAGGTGTAAATGTAATGGCCACTGGGTTGGCCAGGCTAGTGACTGTATTGAATAATTCCCTAGCTGAGTTATTAGTCCTATTTATCTTCATGGAACAAAAATAGAAGGGTTACGCAGTTCTCGCTAGATTCGGCTGCACCGTGACTCCTCTGCCTGGACTCCCCAGTTGGCTCCAGCTTGGAATTGGCTTGTCCTGGGCTGCACGCAATATGGAAGATGCAAATTAACCCGGGTACGGGCACTCTGGCTTCTTAGGGGTATATGGAACATATGATGTGTTTGAATATTGACCAGTTCTTGGTGTTTTGTGCTATATGACTCATTAATAAAAAAATTAGAAGTCCGACCTGCAAAACAGATTTTTTATAAAATCTGTAGAACACATTCAAGCGGTCTTTGGTGGTAGTTTCCGCCAACATTGCTAACGCTACTGGCATGCACGTAGGCCCAATTTGAAGACGGGGTAAAACTGCAGCCAGGGCAAATACCGTAATTATGATGATCAGCAGGAGTCCATTGGCATTTTTGACTGCTGAGGAGCAAGAAGGCGGGAAGATGACCTCCATATGAGAATCCACCCCTTTCTCTGTGGAGGTGAAGCCCAGGATGCAGAGGACACACAATTGATGGACGGAATGCAGAACAAATCAAAACATTCACCCCCAGTCATGAGATCTGGGTTAAATCCATCATTCTTTTGCTCACCATGCCACCCCAGTTAGACCTGGCCATATGCAAATCAGTCTTGACCCTGTGCCTCATGGGAACAGTCCAGCCAGAACTGCTAAGCCAGGTCCTACCTTGACCGGAAACAAGCATCCTAGGACCGGTTTCGGGGTTTCACCCCTCTTCACCCAGGATAGCTTGAATCCGGTGGCACAGTGAGCCCCGGACCCACGTCTGGGCATACTCGGCACACTTAGGGCGAGGAAGCAAAAGACACACAATTGATGAATGGAATACAGAACAAATCAAAAAATTCACCCCCAGTCATGATATCTGGGTTAAATCCATCATTCTTTTGCTCACCATGCCACCCCAGTTTAGACCTGGCCATATGCAAACTAGTCTTGACCCTGTGCCTCATGAGAACAGTCCAGCCCGAACTGCTAAGCCAGGTCCTCCCTGGACCGTAAACAAGCATCCTAGGACCAGTTTCGGGGTTTCACCCCTCTTCAGCTAGGATAGCTTGAATCCAGTGGCACAGTGAGCCCTGGCAACAGTCCATCATATATATATATATATATATATAGTCATAAGCAGTGTATTGCAACAGGACGAGTTATAGTTAGCTCAGCTCAGCTAACTATAACTGCTGAATTTCTCTGGTTTTCTACTAGTGAAACTAGAGGCTAACTACAACGTCTCAGCAACTTTGTTCTTTTCAGTAGATTAATATATATATATATATATATATAAATTCACTGAAAAGATCAAAGTTGCTGAGATGTTGTAGTTAGCCTCAAGTTTCCCTAGTAGAAAACCAGAGAAATTCAGCAGTTATAGTAAGCTGAGCTGAGCTAACTATAACTAGTCCTGTTGCAATACAGTGCTTATGACCTCACATATTACATCACTCATGACATGGTCAGTGACATCACTCATGACTAGGGGTGGGCGGAATTTGCGTAATCGCGTTACGCAAATCTCCGCGAAACGGTAAAAAATCTCCGCGAACACGCAGAAATTCCGCGAACACGCGGAATTGCTTGTTCGCGATACTTTTTTCCTGTTCGCGATCGCTGTTTGCGTGCTCGGGGTGAAATATCTCGCGAACACGCATATTGAGAACGCGAACAAGCAAAAAATTTCGCGAAGTCGCGGAACGCAGATTTTTGGGCAATTTCGAGTTCTCCGCGGAACGCGAAATTACCCAAATTCCGCAAATTCCGCGAACGGAACGGAATTTACCGCCCAGGCCTACTCATGACAACTCAAATGACATTACTGATGACATCATTCAGTGACTGTGAGTGTTTTTAAAATGTTTATGAGTGTTAAATATATATACCAAGGTGTATTGATGAATCAGTGGGTTTATGAGTGCCTGTATGGATAATTCAGTGTGTGTGTGACTGACTGAATAAGTGAGTGATTAGGTGTCTCAGTGAATGTATGTGTGAGCATCTAGGTTTTGAGAATGTCTGTATCAGTCTGTTAGATGGTGTCTAAGTGGGTCTATGCGTTGGTGAGTGGGTACATTAGTGGCTGTATGGGTGATTGATTGGGTGTCTGAGTACCTTAATGGGTGTATGAGTGTCTGTGTGGGTGGGTGAGAGGGTGTGTAACTGCCTACATGGATGAGTGAGTGGGTGAGTCAGTAGCTGTATAGGTTAGTGAGTGTGTAAGTGAGGAACTGTATAGGTGACTGAGTGTGTGCATGGCTGTGTCAGTGAGTGAATGGATGTGTTAGTGGTATATGGGTGAGTAACTGGATACTTGAAAGGCAGTATAGGTGAGTGTTGGAGTATATTAGTGACTCTATGCATGAGTGAGAGATTGTGATAGTGGCTGTATGGGTGAGTGTGTGTTTGTGTCAGTGACTGTATAGGTGAGTGAGTATATGTTAGTATCTGTATTAATAAGTGTGTGGGTGTGTGTATAACTGTATAGGTGAGTAAATGGCTGTGTGATTGACTCTAGGTGAGTGGGTAGGTGTGTGAGTAGCTCTATGAGTGACTAACAGTGTGTGAGCGACTGTATGGGTGTTTGAGTAGATATATCCATGGCTGTATTAGTATGTGAGTTGGTGTGTGAGTGGCTGTATGGGCGACTGAGTGGATGTGTGTGTAGACATATGATTCAGTGAGTGGTTGTGTATGTACTAGTATGGGTATGTCAATGCTTTCAAGAATGGTAGTATATATGGGGGTGTGAGTAGGTACATCAGAGATTCTGTAGATGATGTAATCAGTGATGTCACTAGAGATGTAATCAGTGATGTCACACGTGATGTCACCGACCATGTCATGAGTGATATAATTTGTGAGGTCATGAGCAGTGCATTTTGGGGGCACAAGTTATAGTTAGCTGAGCTAACTATAGCTGCTGAATTTCTCTGGTTGTGTATGAGTCAACCTTGAGCCTAACTATATTGTCTCTGTAAGCTTTTTTTTTTTCAGTGAATTTCTATGTTTTAAAAAAATTCAATTTCCTAAGTATAACGTCCCTGTAACCTTTGGTTGTTTTAGTGAATTTCTAAGGTTTTTTTAAAATGCTAATTTCTAACTATAATGTCCCTGTAACTTTTGGATTTTACAATGAAATGTTATTGTTGTTTTATTCTATTTCCTAACTATAACCTCCCTGTAACCTCTGTTTTTTTCAGTGAATTCCTAAGGTTTTTCAAATTCTGTTTCCCATCTATAACGTCAATGTGACATATGATTTTGTAATGAAAATTTTATGGTTTTTAAATTGTATTTTCGATCAACAATGGCTCTTTAAGGTGTATTTTTATAAGTTTTTATTTTCTTCAGTGGATTAATAAGCATCGTTTTTTTTCTTTAGGTTTTTTATATTCGTGACAACGTTGCGATGATCGTGATCATGTCGTAAAATCACAAAACAAAAGCAGACATTTAAAGACCACCACCACTTTCCAAAATTTTAACTTGAAAAGTTAGTTCTAGGGGGCATGGCCAAGGCAACCATCATGACGGTCGGTTGAAACGCAAGCTCCACCACGAACCATCCTGATCCAGCAGCCATCCACAACACCAGCTGCTGCTGCTTATTCCCCCACATCATGACTTACCCGGGCGGACCCCCCGGTGGCTCCCTCGGCTCCAGGTGGCTGCCAAATGATTGGATTACCGCGCCACTGCAGAGGCGAGGGGCTGGGCCTGCACAGCAGTGGAAAGCCTTCCCTGAGGCGAATGAACCGTCGAGTGCCGGGGTGGGCCACTGGGGAACTCCAGAGAGGTGTGGAGCGACAATGCCCCCGCAGACTCATGGTGGGCTGGGGAGCCCCCCTGATGACGAAAGTATGCAATATTCCAGAAGGCTTGTGCCGTGGCGGCCTGGTGATCCCCACAGCCTGACCTGCTCCACTGTATGCCTGGTCGGAGCCCTCCTCCCCTCTCCTACCCTCCTTCGGTGGTGGTCTCCTGCCACAACCTGTGGTGCCTCCCTTGGGAGGCCTGACAGAATTGAGTTTCCCGTTCCATTGGGACCGGAAGTTGGAAAAAGCGCCTGTGGGTGAATGGAGGACTGCGGACTTGTCCAGCCTGAAGATGAGAAAGTTATGCCTAGGGCTGCAGGCTCGCCTGGGGCAGCTGCCGATACCATTGCGGGCCCCCCTTCCTCTGGTGCCTTGCTATCCCGTGCGGACACTGCAGACACTGACCTCGCTGCATGGGTCAGTACAGGGTTGGTCCTTGGTGCCTCCCCTGGAGTGGCAGACTGTGGGATACGCACTGGACCAACAGTCCGGAACTGCAGAACATGGGCCTGCAGTACCGCCTCCTTTTCCCAGCCAGACTCCGATTCTTTTTCCAGAACAAATACATCTTCTTTGACACACCAGAGGAAGCTTGGCAATGGCTAACGGAGGAGAGGCTGCTGCAGGAGCACTCCTCACCCTCCTCCAACAATCGAGGTCTGACTGTGTGCCCTGCTGCCCGCTCCCAGCCCTGTTTCAGGGGGCAACGCCACTGCTCCCAGAGGTGATGCTGTGGAACTCACTCAGCCTCACCACTGGGTTCCCACTAATCACTGCCCTGTCTTGGAAGACCAAGCAGAGAGAAGGAAGGTTGACCCCGGGACGATCGTGCAGCCTCCATCCCCCTCTTGATAAACTCCTTGATTCCTCGGCCAGACTCAGACCTTTCCCACAGTCCTGTACTCTGCCTGCCCTCTGTCATGGAACTTGACACCTGAAGACACCGCCATGGTTCCCCTGTGCTCATCGGGGCAAAGTTGGCCACTGGTCACGGGTCCAACCACCTCACCCGGGACTAATATTGACCTTTCAGTTGCAGCAGATGTTGATAAATCCTGTCTCCACATTGGTTCACCCCAAATCCTGTTGAAGACTCACTAATGCAATACTCAATGTTGCCTTCACTGTTTTGATTTCCTTCGGCAACAGATGCATCCAGGGCAGAAGTATGGGGAGGCATGGGAGTTGGGTGGTGGGGTTTTTGTGATAAGTATTTGTTGATTGTTTATGACCTTTCTTTCTCTCTAAGTAGCAGCACACTTGATAGCTTCTTTTGTGCCATGACCCCCACAGCCCTACCCAATTTCAGTGTCTCCCAAACACCCACTTCATTGCCACACTGCTCCCCCCTGAAACCCCTTGCCGGTTGTGCAATCCACCCTGGATCAAGCGCTCTGCAGTCTTTGCATTTGCCCATCACCATTTGCCGGATGTCCTCCTCCTGCAGTAAACCCACCTTCAGGGGGAACGCCGTCCTTTCCTGTCCCCCAAAGGCTATGACAGGGTCTTTTATATGAAGTACTCATGGGGGTAGGTGGGTTCGCCATCCTCCTGCACTGTTCCTTTCCCCTTGTGGTCTCCCAAGTTTCCAGCGATTCCCAGGGGCATTTTCTAAATTTGGAAGGCACCCTGAAGGGATGAATGATCGTATTGCTGTCCATCTACGTCCCCTGTGCCGCCCTGGCAGGCTGCCTGGCAGACCTCTTGACACTTCTCACCCCCTGCTGATGAGTACAGGCCCCAGCTAGGCCCGTAGAATACAAGGGTTCGCTCTCCTGTAACAAAAGCTAGAAGGAAGTTGGCACGGAAACTGCAAATACAAAGACAGAGTTTATTAACCCTTAAGGGTGGTCCTACAACCTACACAACACTCTTCAGTATTGCATAGAGTAGCACAAAGAACTTGCGTACGTGGTCCCCTTTTATACACAACAGAGGGGCTCATAAGTGGGTGGATACAACATAGAGCAAAATTCATTACCATTTATGGACATTTTCGATACAGGATCTATATATGGGCGGAGTTAACAATTTCCTGAGCCCGCGAAAACATGGTCAAACAAGAACTAACTGATAACAGATGTGGTCAAGTCTGGGCATGCGCCAGACGGACAAAGGAGCTATTTATAGACTGTTACTAGGCGGATTACAAGAGCAACTAGCTAAAAGGTAGGACTCTTCTCGTGCAAAGCACGTGGAGACATAATCAATATAAAATGGAGTCCCGACATTAGTCAACATAAGACAAGAAACACATTTTGACTCTAGAGAATTCATGTCTTAAGTGAATGCTTAATCATATCGCTGTTTTAGTTTTCAACAGACGACCCTTTCAGCATTTACTGAAGACATTCGGCTTGTTAGGATAATCATCATATATGTCAATTTTCATCATCTCTTCCACCTCTTTGTTTAAATGTTTCTGATAGGTGACATTGGCAATAGCTTTCTTATCAGGAATACAGAATGACATACATAAAGAACAGAGTAAAGGACCACACTGAACACAGATGCAACAGGAAAACAGAACTGCTACAATAATACAGAGACCAGTTAAAACTTTCCATCCCCATGTAGTGATCAATGCCCAAAACCATCCAGAAAAGGTCCAAGTGCCATTTTCTGTATGAATTTCAGCTGCGATTTTATGCAATTTATTAATAGCGTTATAGACTGATGGCGTGTGGTCAGGAATAAATACACAACAGCTACTTCCGATAATCCTACATGCTCCACCTCTGTCTGCTAACATAACATCTAATACCATACGATTCTGTAACGCAACAATTCTAGTGATTTGCAATTCTTCCGTAAGATTCCCAAGAGCAGCAGCAGCTTGATTTGTTACAGCCTCTACAACTCTTGTTAATCGTCGAACCTTCCTACTATTTAAGGCAGCTCCAACAAAGAAAAATAATCCTAAGTTAAAATCAACATACTGCTGTAAGCTAGTGTCAGCCTGGTCAACATCATCAATAGATAAAGTACGTTTATACCTATTTACAGTTACATTATTCAATAACTTCAAGTCTTTATGATAGGATGCAGGTGCTAAGAATACAGGGGGTAATAAGAACGCTACATAACATACTCCGGACCAGCCGGCTGGTAAGCGATAATAACCCTTATTCCCACATACGAAATACGTATTATGGGAAGCTAAGAAAGTACTATTATTTAATCCATCTATATTCAAAACAATAATACAGTCACTAACACCAACAGGAATATGACCCACACTCTGAACACACAGGTCCGCTTGAGCTTGTGCCACTTGAATCACAAATTGTTCATTCCCAGCAGTGTCTCTGGTGTTCGTGAAGATGTAGGGGATCGATTCATTATCTGGTCGATATTCTTCCCACTCCCATATTGTCCCATTCGCTTGTGGATAGCCTTCTTTATCTTGATGACATTCCCTATTAAGTCTAAAAAGTAGTCGTCCCACTGTAGGTTTCCGTGTGGCAAAAAGCAAAGTGTACCATGCTCTACAAGAGCCGTAATGAGAGAAAGGAAGAGGTATGAACGGCGTTCCTCCTTTCTTCTGATGAGCTGGCATCATACCACATATCCAACAGTTCGTAGCATTTGTAGCAACATGGGTATGATGCAACATCTGGATGAAAGTATTATTCAGATAAGACTGGCGATGCTTTAATTCTTGATACGGAAGGGTGTAAAAGTAGTGCTCCTCAGGCACTGGAGTAGTCAAAACAAGTAACTCACGGGCAGGAATCACATCCTCAACAAACCACGTGGTTATACCAACAATGGCTACAATGATAATAAAACTTGTCGCACAAAAAATCTTCTTCTTCTCCATTTTATAGCAAAAGTCAATATCTTCCTGAAACTAAAAGGTTGTCAGAACTCTTCCCCTTAGGCAGCCGTTGATTTCTTCACCAGCGGGCCAAGACGGGTGTCACTACACTAATGCAGGGCTGATCTCCCCCCCTTGCCTCATTGGCTCTCCGTTTCACTAACCTAAGGGCCGTTCTGACAACGTGTCCTGATACAGAAAGAAATCACTTCCTCGGTCTGAGATGATATCTTCTGCCTCCAGGAATCGCCCGGTCCGGGAAGAGCTCCTTAGTGTCGTTTGGTTCCACAGCACGGCTTGTCTCTGCCATCAGGATTTCTCGATGGTCGGTCAATACAGCAGGCTCCACTAATCCAGGCGGCACTTTGCGACAGTGCAAGGAGTGGATCCAGTTCTTCCGATTGGAGACTCGCACAGCTGTCCTTGTTGCGAGCAAGACCTGCTCAAGACCAACCCATCTCGGCTCCAGACTGTTCGTCCTTTCAAACACCTTGATCATAACATGGTCTCCAGGCCGGAGGTTATGTCCTTCACCTGTGGACCGATCAGGGAGCGCTTCTCGAACCTGTTGATGAATAGAAACCAAATTATCCGTTAACTGTGCCAGATAATCATTCATCATTACACAAGGTACATCATACACTGACTTCGGTTTCGGTGGACCCCAAATATTCATTGGGCGTCCGAACACGATCTCATATGGCGTGAGACCGGTCCGAGAATGCGGTATCGATCTAATTGACAATAATGCCAGCGGTAAAGCGTCTGGCCAAGTCAAAGAAGTCGAAGCTTGGATCTTAGCGATCTTAAGCTTCAAAGTACCGTTATATTTCTCAACCAATCCCGCAGACTGAGGGTGAAACACTGCATGAAATTTCTGGGTAATTCCCAGTCCTTTCAGGACATACTTGATAACGTCTGCTATAAAATGAGGTCCATTATCACTCCACAACAATCTACAAACACCATATCGAGGGAAGAACTCCTTCAATAGCATCTTGGCTGTAGTCATTGCAGTATTGTCTTTCGTAGGGTATGCCTCAACCCATTTGCTGAAGGCACAAACCACTACTAGAACATACTTCAGATTGTTACAGCGCTCAAGCTGAATGTAATCCATCTGCAAAACCTCAAAGGGTGCAGTAGGTGTTGCAAATCCTCCTGCTGGAGTTTGTGTACCCTTTCCTGGGTTATACCTCAGGCAAATCATACAAGTCTGCACTACCCTCTTTGCCGTACTAGCGATCTCCGGATGCTCCCAAACTCGTGTGAGTAATTTGACAATTGCGGAAGCTCCGACATGCGCTAGTCCATGTGCCATCTGAACCATAGGTTGTACGAAAGCTGTGGGTAACTTCCATTTATCCATCTGCTTACTTCTCCAACACCCTTCATCATCTAATTCTCCATCATTGGACCATTGCTCCCGTTCCTTATTGGAAGCGGTTCTCTGTATCTCCAGCACTTCTCTCCTAGCATCGTGCCATCTTTCTGCCTGTGACTTCACAACATACATTGCAGTAGAGCCAGGCTGCATCGCAGTCTCTCGTGCCACCCGGTCTGCCAAAGCATTCCCTTCTCCAACTTTATCAACCACCTTTTTATGGGCACTACATTTAACTATAGCAATCTTCTTTGGATATGTCAATGCAGTCAAAAGGTTGTGAACTAACTCTCCATACATTATCTGTGCTCCATGTGACGTTAGGAACCCTCTCTCCTTCCAGAGTAGGCCAAAATGGTGCGCTACTCCGAAGGCATAGCGGCTATCTGTATAAACATTCACACAAAATCCTGCACTGAGCTCACATGCTCGTGTTAATGCTATCAGTTCCGCTGCTTTCTGCGGTATGCGTGCTGTTTCCACTATTGTTTGTAATGTGGTAATTGCATACGCTGCTGAAGTCGTACCATCTGGTAGCTTCAGGCATGATCCGTCCACCCACAGTTCTCCATCTACATCTGTAAAGGGCGTATCCTGGAGATCAATACGACCCTTTGTCTGTTCCTCAGTCACAAGAATACAGTCATGTGCCTTTCGTGCTTCAGACTGAGTTTCCGGGAACGGCAACAATGTGGCTGGATTTAACGTTGCACACCTCTTTAACGTAATATGAGGAGCCAAAAGCGTCAACTCATGTCCCGTTAAACGAGCACTGGTCAAGTGCTGCATCATTGTCTGATTAAGCAGAGCATCAACAGCATGGGGAACTAATACCAACAGCTTATGAGATAACACAATTCCCTCGCTTGGGCGTATTGACACAGTTGTCGCCGCAACCGAGCGAAAACAACCAGGCAATGCTCGGGCAACAGGATCAAGTACAGCCGAAAAATATGCACAAGGGCGCTGCTTGTCGCCGTGCATCTGCACTAAAACTGATAATGCACATCCATCTTTCTCATGTACATACAATGTAAAGGGCTTCGTATAATCAGGGGTCCCTAACACTGGTGCTGAGCAAAGGGCTTGTCGCAATTGCTGAAAGGCAATTTCACACTCATTTGACCAGGGAAGAGGAATTGGGGTATCTTTTGTCAAAAGTGCTAACAATGGCTTAGCTATGTGTGAAAACCCCAATATCCATTGCCTACAGAAAGAAGCAAGACCCAAAAATGCACGCACATCCTTCTGTGTGGAAGGTACTGGCGTGTCCAAAATTGCTTGAATACGATCTGGTGTGAGTGCACGCCCCTCCTTAGACAAAAGGTGACCCAAATAACTCACCTGTGGTCTACAGAATTGCAATTTCTTCCTCGACACTTTGTGATTGTGAGATGCCAAAAAGGAAAGCAAGGATAACGTGCACTTCTCACACAGCTCAGGAGTGTCGGCCGCCAACAAGATGTCGTCGACATATTGTATAAGGGCGACACCATCAGGCAGAACAAAGGAATCCAATTGTCTTTTCAACGCTTGACTGTAAATACTAGGACTCTCTGTATAACCCTGAGGGACTCTACAAAATCTATAAGACCGATTATTCAAAGTGAAGCCGAAGAGGTATCGGCTATCAGGATGAATAGGAATCGAAAAGAAAGCATTTTTCAAATCGATAACCGAAAATGTGGTCGCCGTTGGCGGGACCAGAGTAAGTAATGTCGTGATATCAGAAACCACTGGATACTGAGGTATCACTATCTTATTCACCTCCCTTAAGTCAATAATAAAACGATAAACCCTAGTATCGGTATCTTTCTTCAAAATGGGTAAAATAGGACTGTTGCAGACGTTGTAGGGAACTTCCTCCACTACTCCCACCTTAATCAAATCCTGCACAATCTGTATGAGTGCCTCCTCCCCCTCCTGGAAAATACGATACTGAGGGAGGCGTGGTAATACCGCACCCTCCTGGACGCTAATGTGGACAGGCGGAATCACCATCTGTCCCACATCAGTATCCGAAGTGGCCCACAAAGTACGAGGGAGAGAAGCTAATACAGTATCCTCTGCAACCACACACATCCGTTCTGTCATGGGGTGATTATCATTTAGTATCACATGTACTCCAGTAGGGGAGCAGCGGATCGTAGCTCTGAAATGCTTAAGCATATCAAGACCCATAATGTTGTCAGGCGTGTTCGGGGCAAGCAAAAACGGACAAGGTGCAGAAAGTTGTTCAACACGAAATGCAAGGGGTCGGGATAGAGGGCTTCGAGAGAGTGTACCATCAAACCCTACCGATGTAACCATTAAGCCAGATGGGGGAGCCCTCGGAACCAATTGTTTGGACAGCGCACTGTGAGTAGCCCCTGTATCAACTAGGAACTGATTAGTAGAACCCAGAACATTTGCTGAAACATAAGGACCCCTCTGATCAACCGGCACTTCAACTGATTCCAACCCCCATCCAACGCAATCCTACGCATGCTGCGATTCATGGTACCCAGAACGATCATTCCCAGCCATTTGATACTGATTTTGCCGATCAAATACATTAGGTTAGGCTCAAATCGAGCACGATCATTGGAATTCCCTCTGAAATTCGAAAAGCCCCCTCTACCTCTCAGCGGTCCCTGACCACGTCCCTGACGGGGTGCATATAGTACCAGACAATCCCTGGCCCAATGACCCAACTGTTTACAATACGCACATTGATTTCTATTAACATCTGACCGACCTGAAGTGGGACCATAGAATCCTCCTCTACCTCTCTCAACACCCCGACGAGGCGGACTATACACTTGTGCTAACATCACCTTAGTTTTCAAATCTTTCGATTTCTTCTCCTCATTCCCCTTCGCTTCTTGTTCCTGACGCTCATAATACTGAGCCATAGTCAGGAGGGATGCCGGAGACGAGGTGGACCAAGAACTTTCACTCACCTTTAATCGAGCTGCTATTCCCGGTAATAAATTCGCCACGTATTTATCAACAAAAAGATGTCGACCCGTATCATCCGTTAGCGACTGACCACTGAAATCATGAAATGTTTCCTCAAAGCGCGTAAAGAAGTCTGAAACTGATTCATCAACCTTCTGTTTACACGAGGCTAACATATTCCAGTCAATCTTTTTAGGGGGAATAATCGTTTTCAACTTGATCAAGATAGCAGCAGGGAGATCTAAAATAATCTGGGGCGGTTTTTGCGCGGGTTTTCTCTCCCTATCCTCATCCTCAATCTCAGACCACTTGGCCTTGAAAGCGGCTTGATCATCCACCTTCCGCACAGATCGCCACATATCCGGTGGTAAAATGAGCCCAAAGAACAAATCTATATCTGCTAAAGTCATAGTACAAGAATTCAAGGCCCCTTCCACCTCTTCGTAAAAGGCCGCTGGATTCTTGCGGGGGTCAGGCAATGCATTCTTTAATGCCATAACATCAGTCCTATGCCAGGGAGTATAAACCCAATTATACACAAAATATCCCCTAGCATCGGGGGAAGACATGTCTGGACTAGTTCCTGCTCCTTTAGGAGGAACATACAAAGGTGCCGCCTCTCGCATCGGTTTAGCATGCACTAGTTCACTCTTATCTGAATGGGAGGTAGACGATTGTTTTCCGCCGATGTGTGAATCCGATTTCTCCTTCTCCCCTGTCTTTTGGCGCGCTCTCTCTTTAAGTTCAAGCATCGCGTCCCGCAATGTAAACAGCCGTCGAACCGCATCGGGTACCTTGGAGGGAGAAAAGACACCGTTACGTAATGCTTTAGAATCTGATACTACATCATCAGGCTCAAAAACATCAGAATATTTCCGAAAGGCAGTAATCACTTCATCAGAAAAAGTTTCAACAAAATACAACTTTTCTCTATCCTGCCAATTGTCCAAAAATTCCAATAATTCAGTAAGAGATAGCTTGCCTTTAAGCGCACGAAAAGAAATTTTCCGAAGCTCACCCATACGATCAGTTGATAACATGGACCGCGTGTCTACCTTATCCAAAACCGATCCAGAATCCTGTGACCTCGGGGCAGACGCGCCAACATAAGGGGGCGGAGAGCGATCTAATAAATGAAAATCATCTTCGAGATTAGTAAGGACAGGATAAAGTGGCTGGCGGACAGCATATTGACCTGAGACTTGCAACCTACGCTCTTTCTCTTGTCTCTCAGCCAGTTCTCTTTCCTCCCGACGCTTCGCTTCCTGTGCTCTCATATGATCATTTTTCTGTTGCTCTTTATCAATCAGCGCTTTCTCACGTTTCTCTCGCTCACGCACTTCCTTCACCCATAACCGTACACATTCAAACATGTCTTGTCGAGCACGCCGTTTACATATACACTGTTCCACATACTCAATCTTACGCATATCAAACGATCCATACAAAGGCCATCGTAACTCAGGATCCTTTTTGGTGTATTTCCTCCACACTGTGCTTTACATTATAGAGGAAAGACCATGCTTGTTCTGCTTGGGTTTTCGGATCAGATAGAACCCACTCATCAGGGCCTCACTAACCCAGCCAGAACGTTACCCCCTCTCTAGAACCTATTTACAATCCTACAACCACATATATCTATCACCTAAGGACAGGGGATTCCTACTATGTATACCAAGATCTCACAATCGGCGGCCTCGCGATCCCCTACGAATCCAGACCTCTCTGCCCAAACGACAGTATCACAAGTGGCGGCCTCGCGGTCCCATACGAACCCAGACCTCTCTGCCCAGACGACAGTATCACAAGTGGCGGCCTCGCGGTCCCATACGAACCCAGACCTCTCTGCCCATACGACAGTATCACCAGTGGCGGCCTCGCGGTCCCATACGAACCCAGACCTCTCTGCCCAGACGACAGTATCAGCACAAGTGGCGGCCTCGCGGTCCCATACGAACCCAGACCTCTCTGCCCAGACGACAGTATCAGCACAATCGGCGGCCTCGCGATCCCCTACGAATCCAGACCTCTCTGCCCATACGACAGTATCACAAGTGGCGGCCTCGCGGTCCCATACGAACCCAGACCTCTCTGCCCATACGACAGTATCACAAGTGGCGGCCTCGCGGTCCCATACGAACCCAGACCTCTCTGCCCAGACGACAGTATCACAAGTGGCGGCCTCGCGGTCCCATACGAACCCAGACCTCTCTGCCCAGACGACAGTATCAGCACAAGTGGCGGCCTCGCGGTCCCATATGAACCCAGACCTCTCTGCCCAGACGACAGTATCAGCACAATCGGCGGCCTCGCGATCCCCTATGAATCCAGACCTCTCTGCCCATACGACAGTATCACAAGTGGCGGCCTCGCGGTCCCATACGAACCCAGACCTCTCTACCCGGATGGCAGTCTCATACGACAGTTCATCCTATGGTTACCATAACATACAAAAAGGGCTCACTATTCATCAGATCACACAAGGATTGTCAGTTTGAGTACAGCCTGTTCTCAGGTTCGAGGGGCTCCTCTTTCCCTTATTCAGTTACCACTTACCTGATCAGGGTTAACATCTGTTCATGTAGCCGCAGCTGACTAGAAGAATAGGCTACCCTCTTATACAAGAACACGCAGTACATGTTGGTTCACTACAAACTGAATATTTTATTACTCATTACATACATAATCACATAACATTACGATATAACACATAACCTGCAAAGAAAAGTGAAAGATTAAGTTGTACACTCTAATAAGAAAGGGTCGACATCACCTTAGTAGTATGTAGCCTGCACTCAGTGGTCATCTAGGTTCCCTTCTCGTCTGTATCTCGGCTCGCCGGGAGTCACCCTTCTTCGAGTCACTGGAACCTCTTCCTTATCGGCTACTCTCTCCTCTCTGGCTATTCTGCTAGGAAAGCATCTGTCTCTCGGTTCTTCTCCGCCTTCAAGATGGCGTTTGTCTTCCCTGGAATAAGTAGTAGCTTTACTGCTAACGGCCAGATGCCGCCTACGGACTGAACATGTAACTGCCTAAGACTTTCACTAATATAGAGGTGCATTTCCTCATGGAAAATTCCGGCCCGTAACCTGCCGCCCACCAAATTCTTGTACCTCCCCGTACCAAGGACACGTTCCCAGCCGGCCGGCCTGATGTAGTGTCTTCGGCATGAAGAAAAATACAATCCTTCGATAAGGGCCGGCCTGAACCGGTTCTCTCCAAGCGAATAACACCTCATAACTAAAACATAGCTTTTGGCCTAGAAGCATCCCAAGCTGCCGAAGCAGAAAGAAAGATGGAGTCTCTCCCGTTTGAGGCCTAACCGGCCTGAATTCAGCACAGCTCCATGAAATACCCTCACTATAGGACAGGTTATCCCTAATACTAACAAATCTATCCCCTAGGCTATATATGCAAGCCCTGATCTATGGGGAAGGGCACAGAATCATATCAAAGTGCCTAGTAAATAGGCTCCATTCACTACTCTAACCCTTAGGCTTGAATGATAAGAGACTGAAGTCACATCCAATCACTTGTTAACACAAGAAGGCCAGGAAAATCGAGCAGAACATTTCACCCTTGACTTCAGTCTATTATACATTCATTAAATGGAACTAACATCTGTGGAAGAATAATATGAAACAAAACTAACTGATCTATGTCGAGTACCAGGTGTGCAGAATTGAAGTAGTGAAGGAACACACTGAATAAAGCAACAGATGGAAATCAAAATGGCGATAGTAATCAGAATACCTCCTAATATTTGACGTAAGAAATGCAAATCAGGTAACCAATTAAAGAGCCAGTCAAACCAGCCCTGATCAATGTGTTTTCTTACTTCTTCTGTCAAGTCATGTAGCTTGTTAATGCGAGCTCGAATGGATTGTGTATGATCAGACAAGTTAAAACAACAAAGACCCTCAAAATCGGAACAATCGTGTCCATGTTTAAGCAAAAGATAATCAATGGCCGCTCGATTTTGCAAGATAGCCCTTCGTTCACCCTGGGCGTCTAATAGCATGTCCGACAGGACTGTGGAAGTATTATTAATGGATTTCACCATCCAGCAGGCCATTTTCTCAATAGATTTGGCATTATAAACTGCCAAAGCGGGAACACCAATAATTGAAACAGCCAGGCTAAGATATTCGGACTTAGAATATAAATGCAAAGATGAATCACAATCCTCCTGTAATCTCACTGTATCTCGAATCACACGAGAATTGGCATTCGGATGTGACGAGAACATTAGTAAACTGAGTCTCGTAATGGCACAAGGGCCACCAGAAATATTTGCGGGGACATATGGCCAGGAAGTATCACCACATGAGAAAAGCCATCCGGCAGGTAGTAACATCGTGCGATAATGACTAGGGGTAACTACCAAACTCTTGCAAGTCATATTGTTCTGGACCGAAGCACATGTTTTCGGTGTCCTTTGAAAGCACAAAGTTCGCTCATGAAGGGTGAAGGAAGTAACACCTTTCAATTTCAGACGCAGACATTCAGAAATTGCACTAGGATTGCACGTAAGGAAAAAACACATATCTCCTTGTGTGATATTATAGGTAACTATTTGGGACTGGACGGGGGGTATCTGGTCTGGTAGTTCAGTACATAAGGGGCAATACGCATGGGTGGCAAAATCGCCCAGAAGAACATTGGGGCGGGCCTTTGAAATGTTAAAAATATTAGTCAAAGTTTCCAGCGAGGCAGGGACAGCAACCAGACAGGTCGCTAAGATGTCGTGTACAGATCTCATCGGCGTCAAACAAAAGTGAGGGGCATCGGTCACCCTTTTCGCCAGTAAGGTCCAAAAGTTCGATGATGAATCCCACGCAGCGAGGGAACGCGACACTTGGGTGCGTAGCTCATCCCGGATTGACGGGATTCCTCCTCTCTCGTCGAACCAACCCGAAAATAGTCCGACGACGACACATCATGCAGCAGCAGTCCAAAGAATGATCTGAAAGAGAATCAAATACAGGCATTAATCATTCTCGTAAGTAACATTTGTCAGCCGGGACCGCTTCCCAGCTATCTTTCCCTGGTCTCATAACTAAAATGGTGTTGTCATGACCGGTGGCGATGACCTCTGCTTGTTCAGGGGGATTCTTAGGCGACTGCACCCAAACCCTGGCCCCAGGGTTATCTGTGGAGCCAAAACCTTTCTGGCCTCGTACAGTTAGCAAAGTTGGGGCAGTGCCTTTTACCATCCCACCACTGAAGACAGGCATTATGAGTAATCGAGCCACTCGGTCAGTTCGATGGATCAGCAAGTCAGCCTCACTGCTATTCAGCAGGAGCACCTTAATCTCTCCCTGATAATCACTGTCAATGACCCCTCCAAGTACCTGAATGCCTTTTACAGCCAGCCCCGATCTAGGGGCGATTAATCCAAAATTCCCGGGTGGTATATGAACACCAACACCGGTCGCGATGATGACCCGATCTTTACCTTTTATAACGGTGTCATCCATGGCATGCAAGTCTAAACCTGCCGACCCTGGGGTCGCTCTACATGGAGCCATAGCTCCGGGAGTAATTTCCCAGTACATCACAGTCTCTCTGATTTCATTTGGCTGAGCATTAACATTCGGAGGGAACAAACGCATAAGTGGAGATTCAGCATTTAGAAAAGGACGATTATTCAAAATTAATAGCGCTTGGGGCAAAAAGTCTCGCCAATTCTTATATTTGTCATCTGTCAATTTACGCAGCTGCTCCTTCAGCAGACCATTCAATCTCTCCACAAGACCCGAGGCCTGCGGATAGTATGGGATATGAAATACCCAGTCAATATTGTTTTCCACACAGAATTCCTGTACCAATCTTCCACGAAAATGGGATGCATTATCAGATTGAATTTGGAATGGCACACCATAATACATCATAATCAATTCCAATGTTTTAATGGTATTCAATTGGGTAGCTTGCTTACAGGGAAGGGCTACCAACAAGCCACTGTATGTATCGACAATAGTGCAAACATATTGACAATTCCTACTCATGGGAAGTGGACCGATGTAATCAATCTGCCAAATTTGAGCGGGCAGTTTCCCGCGATGTAAATGACCTTTAACAATTTGGGGCACTTTGCGCTGCCTGATATGCTGACAAATGGGACAATGTAAAATAGCATTTTTAATTAAATCTAGGGGAATATAAATTCCTCGATCAGCAGCCCACCTGCTAGTGGCTTTCTCTCCAAAATGTCCTGCCTTCTGGTGGGCCCATTTCGCCAATCCCGCAATATCAGAATCTTGCCTGTCCACCACTGCCTCAGTAATTTTAGATTTCTCATCTGCAATGTTATGAAAAAATTTGTCAAGAGAATCTATCGGGGTGTGAGCATCCACATGGAAGATTGTAACAGTACTCTGTGGGAGCATCTCCCAAATCTCCTGCCATAATTCTTTTCCCCACAATTGTTTTGAATGCAATTCCCAATTATGGAAATGCCAAGTCGGTAACCAAACTGCCAGTCCATTGGCAGTAGACCAAGAATCGGTGAAAATATGACATGTGCCAGGTAACTCTTGTTTCAGAACTTGATAAACAGCATAAAGTTCAGCAAATTGACTGCTCTTACCCTCACCAGTTGTACTCAGCAATTTTTGTGTGATCGGATTATAGGACACCGCTTTCCAGTGCCGTTTCGTCCCTATGAACCTTGCTGAACCATCCGTAAACCAGACATGGTTTCTGTCCTCTGCGGACAAATCATCAAAAGGTCTACCCCACTTAACAGGAGACTCCTGTACTAAAGGCACGGAACATTCACTCTCAGTCTCAGTCGATGGCGCCCGCGCCACCTGCTCATGCAAAGATGCAACTCCTTTTTGTCCCACACGTGCCCTGTCTTGTATATACCATTTCCATTTAATCACACTCGCCTCTTGAGCATGTCCAATTCGGTGAGTTTTCGGCGAACTCATAACCCACTGCATGATAGGAATTTCAGGTCGCAAAACTATATCATGACCCAAAGTCAGTTGCTCGGTATCCACCAGAGCCCAATAACATGCAAGTAACTGTTTCTCAAAAGGTGTATAACGCTCACCAGCATCAGGTAACTTTTTGGTCCAGAAACCCAACGGCACTCTACTCCTGCCTTGCTTCTGCCACAAACTCCAATTCGCATAAAGGCCCTGTACAGACACATTCAAATCCACCTCACCATCACGTACGGGCCATAAATCCAAAGCATGTTGAATTGCCTCTTTTGCTAGGTTGAACGCATCTTGCTGTGGTTTATCCCATTCAAATGCATTCTTTTTACGAGTGACACGGTACAAGGGGGCCAATATTTGACTCAAATGAGGAATATGCTGACGCCAAAAACCAAATAAACCAATGAAGCTTTGGGCTTCTTTCCTATTCCTCGGAACTGCAAAATCCAGAATTTTCTGTTTAACCTGAGGGATCACTTCACGGTGTCCTGCATGCCAATTAATACCCAAAAATTTTACAGCCTGGGACGGGCCTTGTAATTTATCCGGATTGATTTCCCAACCTTTCTCACGCAGGCACTCAATGACTCTGTCCAATTGGGTCTGAACTTCCTCTTGTGTTTCGCCTTGGATCAAAACATCATCAATATAATGACACATCTGAATTTGTGGATGAACCGGTACCTCAGCCAAATGCTCTGCCACCAACCGGTGACATATCGTAGGACTATGTACATAGCCCTGAGGAAGACTTCTAAACGTCATCTGACGCCCATTCCACGTAAAACTGAACTGTTCCTGACACTCAGGGGCAATCGGAATCGAAAAGAAAGCATTAGCAATATCAATGGACGCATACCATGTACCTGGATGTTTTTGGATTCTTTCAATTAGGGTAATAACATCCGGTACTGCAACAGTCAAAGGGGGTGTGTGTCTATTCAATTCTCGATAATCAACAGTCATGCGCCAAGAATTATCACTCTTACGTACAGGCCAAACAGGATTATTCCAAGCAGAAGTAACTGGGGTGATAACACCTGCATCCACCAACTCCTGAATAGTGGTACTAATCTCTTCATGACCACCCGGAATACGATACTGCTTCTGACGAACCACTTTTGTCGCCTGGGGAACTTTTATGGGGGGCATTCGTAAACGACCAACCCGCACAGGCCTGGACGATATATAATGCCTAGTTCCAAATTGGTAACATCCATCATCTAAGTGCAAAGTCATTCCTTTCAAAATATCAATTCCAATTATGAATTCTAAGAGTGGCACCACTAATACAGAGTATTCTTTTCTAGGAATTCTACCTATTCTCATTTCAAGTAAGGTTTGAACTGCGGGAGTTTCCTTTCCACCTAATCCGGTAATTGTAAAAGGCTGACCTTTAAACTTCTTTGATTTTCCATGAATAAGAGTGGCCTCCGCTCCTGTATCTACCAATGCTCGGGCCCTTTGGACATTACGATGTCTCCAATAAATATCAATATCTACATAGGGTCTACTATCTCTGTGAGCCCATCTGTGTACTGGAGCTTGACCTATTTCCTAGTCATCTTTACTACGTTCTGTGTACCAGGATAAATCAGGATAAAGACTCTCACGTTTCCTAGGTATCGATACCTCCTGTTCATATCCATCTCCATTACGAAATGGATTACTGTTCCCTGCATTGTACTGCGGGTTTCGATCGGCCAATGTATGTCGATCCTCTCTCCTTCTCAACTCAGGGGATTGATCCCTATCATCTCTGCGTCTGCTATTAACATAATCGTCTCTCCCCCTCTCTCTTTCCCTCTCACGACGGGGGGACAAGTCACGCACATAACGTCGATCATCACAACGATCAGAGCGCCCACGGCGGTCGTCATCACCGCTACCGTCAGAAAAACCACGATCACACTCAGTCGTCCGAACACGCCGGGCACCCTCTTTCCGATCCAAGCCACGTTTGCGAAACATTTCCCACAAACGAGAAGTAGTCTCACCATCAATGTCCTCTTTCCGCACACCATCGGCCAGAAGACCAAGAAACATATCACGTCTAGTAAGTTTATTGTCACCAGGAGTACGAGTGTCAGGCCGGGATTGCCGTTCAGGTTTAAACCACTCACCCAACTCACCGAGTTGGCGTACCGATTCAAGCACCACAGATAACATGTTACCAGTCTGATTAATCAATAAAGTCATCATAACCTGCTTATAAGCAACAGGAGAAGAACGAATAATACGATTCCGCACAGAAGATGTCAAGAAACCATCAAGCAACCTGTCAGCAGTATTCTGAAAAATTGCCGTTTTCTTCACCTCCTCTTTGAGACGTTGCGTAGCATCGCGCAAAGTATACCACGGTTTGTCATTCACAGGCCAATCAGATTCAGTAGGATATTTTTGATTACAACCCTCAGTCGCCAATTGAAGCAAAGAAATTTGACCACCAACATTAAAGTTGCGAAAATGATCCTGTACAGTAGAATCCGAACTCAAGGAACAAAACTTCAAACAATCGCCAGCATCCAACATAATGCAAGCAGCGCCCAGTTCATAAAGGCGCACCATCCATGTGAGTAAGGACTCACCAGCTCGCTGCCGAAATCTTTGTAAAATATCACTAATTTCTTGTTGAGTAAAATCCTCCAAAGAGTCTAAAGCAATACCATTCGGAGCACCGGGAGCCTGCTGCAACTTCCGCCGAAAAACCGGATGTACCGAGACCGCGGGACGAGCATCACAAGGAGCTCGACCAGTACACGTAGAGGAACAATCAGTGTAAGAAGGATCGACCCCACTCGAAGGACGAACGCAATCATGGAGTGCACCATCAGAGGCGCAAGAAGCAGATTTACAATCACGGCCGGAGCGAGAGGACTCGCGCTTGGCAAACTCCTCACCCGAGGAAGGAGAATCACTGGAGTTCCAGATATTACCATCCCATTCATCAGGATTCCAATCCAGTCCGGCTTTCGCCACGACCAGACGCACCTTTCGCTTCGAAACTCGACCACGCCGATTTTTGTATTTATAACGAGCAATTCGCACAGCCGCCCTCTCGGCAATAGTTTGGTACGTATCAAGTTTGTCGGCAAGCAACTTATTTTGACACCGCAACAAAGTATGAGCATTCTGAATCTCAACAAAATTCGCTTCCACATCCTTATGCACATTCTGTAATTTCAACAGCCTCTCATGCAGGATCCTGTACGCAGACAGAACAATCCAACCTCTGCGCCCCAAAACGGGAAGGTCATCACCCTTAGATATGGGCGCCTTCTGTAAACAAGCGATCACATCAGCCGGCTCCGCCAGTTACAAAAAAGAATTCCAATTCTCACTCAAACCAGTAGAATCAGCCCACTCACGGGCTAAGGCCTCATAAGGCGTTGAATCCCAGCCGGGAATATCAACGGGCAACTTAAAAGTAGATTTCGACTTTCTAGAAAACATGTTGGAAAATAAAGAAAAAGAGAGAAAGAAAAAGAAGAAAGAGAAAAGAAAACTACACTCACAGTTATGTAAAAATAATACACAAACGAAACCACACACGCACCAGAAGCAAACACAATACAACCACAACGCACACAGGTTTCGTAAACGGTTCGTGACGCCAAATGTTCTGCTTGGGTTTTCGGATCAGATAGAACCCACTCATCAGGGCCTCACTAACCCAGCCAGAACGTTACCCCCTCCCTAGAACCTATTTACAATCCTACAACCACATATATCTATCACCTAAGGACAGGGGATTCCTACTATGTATACCAAGATCTCACAATCGGCGGCCTCGCGATCCCCTACGAATCCAGACCTCTCTGCCCAAACGACAGTATCACAAGTGGCGGCCTCGCGGTCCCATACGAACCCAGACCTCTCTGCCCAGACGACAGTATCACAAGTGGCGGCCTCGCGGTCCCATACGAACCCAGACCTCTCTGCCCATACGACAGTATCACCAGTGGCGGCCTCGCGGTCCCATACGAACCCAGACCTCTCTGCCCAGACGACAGTATCAGCACAAGTGGCGGCCTCGCGGTCCCATACGAACCCAGACCTCTCTGCCCAGACGACAGTATCAGCACAATCGGCGGCCTCGCGATCCCCTACGAATCCAGACCTCTCTGCCCATACGACAGTATCACAAGTGGCGGCCTCGCGGTCCCATACGAACCCAGACCTCTCTGCCCATACGACAGTATCACAAGTGGCGGCCTCGCGGTCCCATACGAACCCAGACCTCTCTGCCCAGACGACAGTATCACAAGTGGCGGCCTCGCGGTCCCATACGAACCCAGACCTCTCTGCCCAGACGACAGTATCAGCACAAGTGGCGGCCTCGCGGTCCCATATGAACCCAGACCTCTCTGCCCAGACGACAGTATCAGCACAATCGGCGGCCTCGCGATCCCCTATGAATCCAGACCTCTCTGCCCATACGACAGTATCACAAGTGGCGGCCTCGCGGTCCCATACGAACCCAGACCTCTCTACCCGGATGGCAGTCTCATACGACAGTTCATCCTATGGTTACCATAACATACAAAAAGGGCTCACTATTCATCAGATCACACACGGATTGTCAGTTTGAGTACAGCCTGTTCTCAGGTTCGAGGGGCTCCTCTTTCCCTTATTCAGTTACCACTTACCTGATCAGGGTTAACATCTGTTCATGTAGCCGCAGCTGACTAGAAGAATAGGCTACCCTCTTATACAAGAACACGCAGTACATGTTGGTTCACTACAAACTGAATATTGTATTACTCATTACATACATAATCACATAACATTACGATATAACACATAACCTGCAAAGAAAAATGAAAGATTAAGTTGTACACTCTAATAAGAAAGGGTCGACATCACCTTAGTAGTATGTAGCCTGCACTCAGTGGTCATCTAGGTTCCCTTCTCGTCTGTATCTCGGCTCGCCGGGAGTCACCCTTCTTCGAGTCACTGGAACCTCTTCCTTATCGGCTACTCTCTCCTCTCTGGCTATTCTGCTAGGAAAGCATCTGTCTCTCGGTTCTTCTCCGCCTTCAAGATGGCGTTTGTCTTCCCTGGAATAAGTAGTAGCTTTACTGCTAACGGCCAGATGCCGCCTACGGACTGAACATGTAACTGCCTAAGACTTTCACTAATATAGAGGTGCATTTCCTCATGGAAAATTCCGGCCCGTAACCTGCCGCCCACCAAATTCTTGTACCTCCCCGTACCAAGGACACGTTCCCAGCCGGCCGGCCTGATGTAGTGTCTTCGGCATGAAGAAAAATACAATCCTTCGATAAGGGCCGGCCTGAACCGGTTCTCTCCAAGCGAATAACACCTCATAACTAAAACATAGCTTTTGGCCTAGAAGGATCCCAAGCTGCCGAAGCAGAAAGAAAGATGGAGTCTCTCCCGTTTGAGGCCTAACCGGCCTGAATTCAGCACAGCTCCATGAAATACCCTCACTATAGGACAGGTTATCCCTAATACTAACGAATCTATCCCCTAGGCTATATATGCAAGCCCTGATCTATGGGGAAGGGCACAGAATCATATCAAAGTGCCTAGTAAATAGGCTCCATTCACTACTCTAACCCTTAGGCTTGAATGATAAGAGACTGAAGTCACATCCAATCACTTGTTAACACAAGAAGGCCAGGAAAATCGAGCAGAACAATGCTTCACATACATATCCCTATTAGGAGTCCCCTCTGGGGGGGGCTGGAGCAGATTCCTCAAGATTTAACCGGTTTCCAAAGCAGCAGCACCACTTACGGAGTGCGCTAAAAGCAGGCATGCTAAAAAATAATGCAAAATATGCAGTATTATCAAAAAAATGGCACTTAAACTTTGCGCCGTTCAGATTTAAACAACTCCGGAGAAATATCTCCACATTACCTGCCTATATGTGTTGCAACGCATATATTCTCACAGTAATCAATACAAAATATGACCGGTCATCACAAATCAAACTCAAATAGCCAACCCAGGCTTCAAAACTCGAAGCAAGTACCGTACAACGGTTCTTACCAATCAAGAGTGTCCAGATTCCAACTGCCAAGTTCCAAAATTCGCCCAAACGGCTATCACACGGCAAACCGACAGAAGAGGTCTCAGTCGAGGACCGGCGCCACCCAGATGGTCAGCTCGGAAGGGAAGGAAGAAACCTCGGGATGCCAGGACTAAAAGACGCCGCTGGCAGTGATCACATCCCCGGCCAAATTCCTCACCTTCGTCACGACCAGTCCTTCGAGCATCCGAGTCGCCGATGAGCCCCACGTGACGGGCGCCAATTGATGATTACAGGCCCCAGCTAGGCCCGCAGAATACAAGGATTCGCTCTCCTGTAACAAAAGCTAGAAGGAAGTTGGCACGGAAACTGCAAATACAAAGACAGAGTTTATTAACCCTTAAGGGTGGTCCTACAACCTACACAACTCTCTTCAGTATTGCATAGAGTAGCACAAAGAACTTGCGTACGTGGTCCCCTTTTATACACAACAGAGGGGCTCATAAGTGGGTGGATACAACATAGAGCAAAATTCATTACCATTTATGGACATTTTCGATACAGGATCAATATATGGGCGGAGTTAACAATTTCCTGAGCCCGCGAAAACATGGTCAAACAAGAACTAACTGATAACAGATGTGGTCAAGTCTGGGCATGCGCCAGACGGACAAAGGAGCTATTTATAGACTGTTACTAGGCAGATTACAAGAGCAACTAGCGAAAAGGTAGGACTCTTCTCGTGCAAAGCACGTGGAGACATAATCAATATAAAATGGAGTCCGGACATTAGTCAACATAAGACAAGAAACACATTTTGACTCTAGAGAATTCATGTCTTAAGTGAATGCTTAATCATATCGCTGTTTTAGTTTTCAACAATGCCGCAGGGTCTCACCATGTTGGGTGGTGACTTTAATGCAGTCCCCACACTAACCCTCGATTGCACCTTCCCCACAGCCTCTAGGGGCTCTAGGACCAGACTTCTCAATGACTGGACTTCCTCATGGGGCTTCTGTGATGCTTAGCGGTCCTGGCACCCGACTCGCCGCCAATTCACACACACTTCAGCCTCCCATCACACACACTCCTGCATTAACCTGATTCTTCTACCGGCTCCAGATTGCCAGTGGCTGAACTACATTGACATACTACCCAGACGGGTCTCGGACTGCTCTCCCTTACTCTTCTGCCTGGGACACTCCACTTCAACACTGGGACCCATGTGATGTGGCGCATCAAGGCATGGTACCCCTTTGTCCAAGCACCGAGAAAAGAACTCCAATCCTATTTCCGTAATAACTTGGGAACGGTGGCCCGAGTGAGCACCCTGTGGTCCACCAGCAAAGCCACCCTCCGCGGATTCGCAAAATACTTGGTTAGGTTGCAGGAGCGTGAGCACCTCTCCCTCATCACTCAGCCAGAAACCCAGGCCTCACGCCTGAAACAGCGCCTCCTCTCCGACCCACAGGAAGCAATTTCCCACCAGCTGCATTTTGTCCAGCAGGACATACTCTTATACTCCCTAGTAGCTGCTAAGCTCCTCTGACGTGCAAGGATGGTCAACATTTATAGCAGGCTATACGCATCATGCCCTGCCAGACATTCCCCAGACCATTGTCCTTTACTACAAGGAATTGTACTCCGTACTTAGGGACAAGGACTTGACGGCAAGCAGTTGCTTCGTAGACTCGATCAACCTCCCGTCCCTCTCCAGGGAAGACTCCAAACTACTTGACGATCCTATTTTGGTGGAGAAAGTTGGGGACACTCTCTTAGGACTGAGTCCTGGGAAAACTCCAAGCCTGGATGAGTTCCCTCTGGAATACCTGATGAAAAACCGAGACTTACTTCTCCCCCAACTTTTCGTGGGACTGCTTTGATTGGCAGTCACCCATTCCTCTCCGCAGACTGAGCTTCAATTATTTGGGCATGTGGGAAGCTCTGCACCTAAAGGTCACCTGGTCCCTGAATCTACAACCGCTGCTCCGGAAAGTAAAAGTGGACCTGGCTAAGCGGCAAAGCCTTCCACTTAATGTGATAGGCCGCATAGCCCTGTACAAAATCATGATATTGCCCTGCTTCCTCTACATCCTCCTTGTTAGACCTGGCATATATTGGCATGATTACCCATGACTTTTTGACTCTACCTCTTTTGTTTTAGATGCTTTGGGTACTTTGCCACTGCTGAGCAGTGTCAAAGTACAAGTGTTACCTATGTAAAGTGTAATGGCAATTGGTTGGCCATGATTGGTATGTTTGCCTTACTAGTAAAGTTCCTAGTGATGTGCACGGTGTGTGCCAGGGCTAGCAATGCAAAGGCGCGCAGAGAAGGGAACTCAGGCCTGCAGTGAAGGGCCTGCATGCAGTTTTCTAAGTTAGAGTGTTGTCCTGATAAGTGCAACCACTTGTCAGGCCTTTCTTTCCCTTTTACATACACATTGGGCACCCCTGTGGTAGGTCCCGGGTAACCCCTGGGCAGGGTGCAGTGTAGGTAAAAGGCAGGACATATACTGAGGTGTGTGCTATGTCCTGACAGTGAAAAACACTCCATTTCGTTTTCACTGGTGAAAGGCCATTCTGCCTATAGAACAGAATGGGGGAGGCTGGGTATTGTGTTTTGTTAGCCTAGTTTCCTCTAAGTTTATAATGGAGAGGTGAAGTTTAGTATGTATGAACTCACAGTGTCATAACACATCTTTCTATGAAAGTGGTTTTGTCACTGTGTGTTCAGAAACCACTCTTTTAGAAAGTGGCTGAGTTTTGTGCTTTAAGCATTTCTGTGTGTCTCTGCTGAATGTGGATTCTCTGTCTGGATCTGAGAGGTGAGAGGAGCTGGGGGATGTCTTGACCCAAGGGAGGGGTTGAGAAGGCACCGGGCTGACCTGCATCTGGAGAGTAGGCGAGGAGAAGCCCCAGGAGGTGAAGAGGCCTGGGTTGCTGCTATAAAACAATTGACCCTTCTCCTGCTGATTGATTAATGATCCAGACCCCCAGTGTCAAAGGGAGAAAGGTGACACTGGAAGGGAGACACCCAGAACTGATTTAGGTAGGGGTCAGGGACCCCCGAGCACAATGAACTTCAAATACATTTAGGGGTGTAACTATGAGAGCTGAAATCCCTGAACGTTGGAATGGAACAGAAATGGATTGAGACTGAAAAAGCTTGGACCCATTTCGTGGTCAAGAGGAACCTCTGCTAAGGAAGGAACAACTGAAGAGACTGCTGGGGTATGACCAACCCTTGCTTTGTGATCTGGGGCTGGTCTGCAGTTTGCTGTTCTAACCAAGGGAGAGGCTGTTGGGACTGTGCTTGGTGCGCTGTGTCCCCCTTCTTGATGAAGACTATGCTTTGTGCTGTGTCCTGTAACCCCAAGGTGAGCTGGCTCCCTGTTTGGAAACACAGGAACATAAAAGTTTCCGGAGACGTTTCAAGCGACGCGGTGGGTGCGTGTTGTGGCAGCTTGGACCCTCAGAAGGTGTGCCCTGGGATCTTGGGCAAACGAAGGAGGAGTGAGACTCAGAAGTGCTGGGTGTGTTTTGTGGTGCACCACAGGCGCTGGTGAAGAGCGCCTGGTCGGCGTGTGCATCAAAGCTGGAGTGAGTCTCGGACATGCAGGGTGCGCGTCGTGGTGCACAGGAGGCGTTGGTGAGGAGCGCCTTATCAACATGTGCATCGGAAGTGGAATGAGTCTCGGACACACAGGGTGCGTGTCGGGGTGCACCGGAGGCTTTAGAGAAGAGCGCCTGGTCGGCGTGTGCACCAGAGGAGAAGTGAGGCTTGGACACGGTGAGCGTGTCATGGTGCAGCCAAAGGCGTTGGTGAAGAGTGCCTAGATATCGGGGCACCGGAGTTGGAGTAATTCTCAGTAAAGCAGCGTGTGTGCTTTGGTGCAACCTGGGACTGTGGAGGTGATCGGCTGATCATCGTGTGCACACGGTGTGCGTGTCTGGATGTATGATGTTACAACGCATGCTTTTACAACGCATGCTGTTACAACGAATTTTTTACAACGCAAATGCAGTGACAACACAAGTCTTTACAACGCAAGTCTTTACATCGACTTGCACTAGATGGCGTGCTAACATTAAAAAAGTGTAATTTACTATTCTAACTCCAGTCCACGTAACAGTAGAGAAGGTGTTTGGATAGTAAACTACACTATTTTTAATGTTAGCACGCCATCTGGTGCAAGTCGATGTAAAGACTTGCGTTGTAATGGCATGCGTTGTCAATGCATTTGCGTTGTAACAGTTTCGTTGTAATGGTAGTGCGTTGTAAAAGTTGCGTTGTAAAGGTCGTTCCCCGCGTGTCTTGGTGCCAACTGAGACCACAGGAAGGAGTGCCTGGTGAGCGTGCACTCGGAGTCGACAAGGAGTCCCATCAGCATTGTTTGTGTGGCTTCGTGGCAGAGGCGACCCGGGGGGTGCTGTGGTGAACTTGCGCCCGGAGTAAAGTAATCTCGGGGGCGTGGGGTACGTGTGCCCCATGGCCGCCTAAGACCTTCTTAACACTAGCAGCCCGGACTGGCAGCCCCGGAGGAGCTGAGCTGCCCGGCCAAGCTGCTGAGGCCCATTGAAAAAGTTCTGCATGGAAGGCCCAGTTCTTGGAAGGAGGAGAGGAGAGTGGGGTCGCACCCCCAGGTAACGTGGATCACTACCTGGGTGGGGTGCGGGCTCGGACGGAAACTCTCTTGGCCTCTCAGTCCTTCTGATGATCTGAGCCTTTGCGTCAGCTCAGATTGGGGCCCGTACTGACGAAAGGAGTGGCAGTACTGGGGCCCGAGTAAGAAGCTGTACCTTGTGTCATCGTTGATACGTGTGGGGGCAACTGTTATCGAAGAGGCTGATTGTCGTAATACACATTGCCAATATTGCTGCTAACGAACTGCCAGACTGTCTTATGACACCTGACATTATTTTAGCATAATGAAGTACCCGATTGTAGTGCTACGTATTGCATTATTTCCCCCTTGCGAAGTACATGATTGTAGCGACCCGCATTGCATTATTTCTTCATTGCAAAGTACGTGATTGGGGTGTGTCGCATTGCATTATTCCTTCATTGTGCAGTACATGATTGTAGCGGTACGCATTGCATTATTTCTCCTATTGCAAGGTACTGGGACGTATTGTTACGTACTGTATTATTTCTCCTTTGCCTAGCACAGGATTGTTTCATTAAGTATTGCACTATTGTTAGTCTACTGCAACGTGTGTGATTCTAGCATAACGACCAGCATAGCATGTTGAAAGCGGTGGTTGGGATTTGAACCTACCAGCCAGCCCGAACGAATATTACCTTTTATTCTATGTCGGCTTTTGTATCGTGTGGTCTGATCGTATAACTTTTTGTATAAGGTTTATACTCTTTTTAATCAAATTTGTGTGGAGTCCATTTGTGGTGTCACCAGGGGGTTGCTGTGGGCGTGGTTGCACATACTGTACGCTTGTGACTTGGAGATAGGCCTGGCTGTTCATGCCAAGCTACTAAGGGGGTGAGCAGGACTAATTCAAATGGTGTCCTTTCTCGGCCTAACATTGAGTGGGGATCCCCGGGTCTCTCACTTGGTGACAGTAGTGGGGGACTGGGACTCCGGCTTCCAACACTCCTAAACCTTCCTCTCCAGATTCCGAGGTCTTGGTTCCGCAAGCTGAAAAGTGATGCACTGACCTTTTTATGGCGGGGATCACGGCTGCCACTAGCACTTATCCACTGTCAACGAGGCCCCTTTTATGGTGGGCTAGGCATGTCTAATTTGTACCTCTAATATCTTGCCTCTCAGCTCCTCGTCTCCCACGACTGGTCAAACGGGCAATGCTCGGACCCGACATATAAATTAGAACTCTTACGGCTCATCTTCCCTACTCTTCAGGCATTGCTATATGGCTCCCGATCCCCTCCCAGTTGCCCATGGTCACACAAATAGTATTTCTAACTTGGCACGCCTCTCTACGGCATGTATAATGGGATGGTAAACTCACACAACAAACCCCTCTATGGCATGACACCTGGCTGAAGGAGGTGGCAACATTCACCGGCTTCAAAACATGGGACAGCATCAGGATCTCACAATTAGGAGACGTGTGGTCAGGAACACACATACGCTCCTTCTCAAATCTGCATGAGTCATTTACCCCTGCACATACCCAATTCTACAAGTATCTCCAGGTCAGGCGTGTGTCCACCTGATAATCTTCTCTGATATTTTACAGAGGAAGAGAAGAGAAACTCTAATGAACTGAACAACTGTTGAACTTGGTTGGATACGAAAATATATATACATTCAGTTAAACAAATGTTTCCAGTCTCTGCCAAGGGTGTTGACAGCAATAATACCCACTTAATAGACATAATCTACACTACTACTTTGTGTACATAATAGCACTGAATACACACTGAGCATCGCATGAGCACGCACTGCTAACGTGCTCATCCTACAGCCTTCCTAAGTTGTTTGAGCGACAGGAAGTCACCTCCATTTGAGTTTGTGGGACTTATTTATGAGCTACTGAGTCACTTTTGTGCCACTGATGATTAACTTTTTGTGACTCAGTGGAGGCATAAAATATGTGCCACGTTGCTCCATATTTATGAAGTGATGCATCTACGTAAACCACTGCGCTACATTATACCTGCATCATGTATATTGTATGCAGGCTGGGCGTTCCCCCGCATCACAGCCTCGTAGAAGTGGCACATTGTAATCTTTAAGATTTCAGTGTGCGAATTTTAGGATGCAACTGCGTCAAATCCTTACGCCTACCTCATAGCAGGCGTAAGGGTAACGCAGTGCTATAATCATAATCATAGCCCACCCCCCTGCATTGCTGGAATTGTGTCACACTTCTGACACAACTCCAGCAATGCATCAGTTTTATGCTGACAGATATGTCAGTAATGCTGACGTATCTGTCATTCCTTGCGACATGATGCGTCATACAGCAAATATGATGCATCTTCATGTCACAAGGAGGGTGCAGTGAAAACTGTAGCATCTCTGTTTTCACGCAGCGATGCAACAGTTTTCATAAATAAGGCCCTGAATGTTATTGTATAGCACAGCCTCCATCACTCTTTGGATCTCTTAGCTGGTAAACACTGCAGGGCAGATTTAACAAGCCCCTTGCGATACTTTTGTGCAGCGGCGTAAACAATGCCCCACATTGCGGCCCATTTACAATGTGATGCATCTAGGGAGATGCGTCACTTTGTACAGCCCTGCTTCACATTATACCTGCTTCAGGTATAATGTATGCAGAGAGGGCGTACCGATGCAGAAAAGCCTCGTACAAGTGATGCAGTGGAATCTATAAGATTTCACTACATCACACTTCTAGGACGCCACTATATCAAAACCCTACGCGTGCTTGGAGCATGCGTAAGGAGTGACGCAGTGTATTACGAATAGGCCTCCTCATGCATTGGTGGAGTCGCGTCGTGCTTGTGACACAACTCCAGCAATGCATCAGTTTTATGCTGACAGATATGTCAGTAATGCTGACGTATCTGTCATTCCTTGCGACATGATGCGTCATACAGCAAATATGATGCATCTTCATGTCACAAGGAGGGTGCAGTGAAAACTGTAGCATCTCTGTTTTCACGCAGCGATGCAACAGTTTTCATAAATAAGGCCCTGAATGTTATTGTATAGCACAGCCTCCATCACTCTTTGGATCTCTTAGCTGGTAAACACTGCAGGGCAGATTTAACAAGCCCCTTGCGATACTTTTGTGCAGCGGCGTAAACAATGCCCCACATTGCGGCCCATTTACAATGTGATGCATCTAGGGAGATGCGTCACTTTGTACAGCCCTGCTTCACATTATACCTGCTTCAGGTATAATGTATGCAGAGAGGGCGTACCGATGCAGAAAAGCCTCGTACAAGTGATGCAGTGGAATCTATAAGATTTCACTACATCACACTTCTAGGACGCCACTATATCAAAACCCTACGCGTGCTTGGAGCATGCGTAAGGAGTGACGCAGTGTATTAGGAATAGGCCTCCTCATGCATTGGTGGAGTCGCGTCGTGCTTGTGACACGACTCCAGCAATGCGTGACTGTTGCGCCAACAGATGAGTCAGAATTTCTGACGCATCTGTCAATCCTTGCGCCATGGTACCCCGTATTGTAAATATGGCGCATCTATGGTGATGCAAGAGTTTCAGAGGCTGGCGCAGGGAAACTGATGCATCTATATAGATGCATGAGTTTCTTGTAAATAAGCCCCCTAGATTTGGTAAATTGATAAAAGAATAATTTCACGACATCAGTCTTTGTTTATCAATGTTTTAACTCAGGTACAGTGGCACAACTAACAAGTAATGCATAGTAGATAGGCTAACTGGTATAATGTACTCATTTATGTTGTATGGATATATTCGATCATTTGTGCATCTGTCCTATAGTTGAAACGGCTTTCTCTTTCCTAAATTTAGAAATAAATAGGGGAAAGTCCTTCCTATAAATCTTCCACTTTTTATGGATTCTGATAGTTGCATTTTATTTTGTTTTAGGACCTACAACTCAAATAAAATAGAAAGCGGTTGTAGGAAATGTAACGTATAGTAATGACAACTGCGACCACACGATGGTAGCAAAACCTTAAAAACTTTGGAAAGTAATGTAGAAAATAGAAATCGTGTTTTGAGTTCAGCTATATTCCAGAAGCTGCGATATATTTTCTGCTTCACTTCCTCACCTGACAAGGGATTCTATTCTCCTTATGGAATTATCGAGAGTGGATGAATCTGTAGAGAGGAATGGAGCTCCCTGTGCAAATGCACACAGTATTCTTTTTTTCGTCATGGTAAATCATTTTGCCCCCTTTAAGACAGAGTTACTCCACCAGTTTAGGAATGCCCACAAGCGTCCATTTTTCTCTGCACCCATACATGTATTTACACCGGTCAGCATTCGTTTTGGGAATTCCTGGCGTGCGTTACAAAGGTAAATTCATGCGTAAACGTAAGAGTGAATTTACCTTTGTTAGTCAGGGTCTTCCATTTTTTTACATGTGTTAAACTGTACACATAACATAGCTTTACAGATAAAAGTGAAGATAATCATTACTATTATTGCTGTCATAAATGTATATTTATTAACCCAAGAAACAGAGACGTGCATTCATTTGAATTAAATCAAATAGACAATCACAAACACAAGTCTCTAGTTACTTTCATAGGGCCATATCAGCAACCGCCAGCGATAATTATCGCTGTCCATGCTTAGCGATAATTATCGCTGTCCATGCTTAGCGATAATTTTCTTATCGCTGGCTATCTCTGCTTTTTATCGCCCTGGTAGTGCGTTATCATCAACGCGCTGCTCCAGGGCTATAAAAATTCCAGAGATAGCGATGTTATCGCCGTTTTGCAGGGAACATCGCTGGTTTCCCAGCGATGTTCCTTGCAAAAGGGCAATAACCTTGCTGATACGACCCTGTGGTCATATCAGCATAAGCCACCCCTAATGTTAGGGGTAGCTTAGTCAGGATTTTAGCAGACGTAAGGGGCATATCAGCAACAACCGGCGATAATTATCGCTAAGCGCACTTAGTGTTAGGCTAATTATCGCTGGCTTGCGTGGATTTTTATCGCTGAGATAGCGTGCTATTAGCAACGCTTATCTCAAAAGCGATAAAAATCCTCACGCTAACTGCCTAACACGAGATTATCACTGGAATCCCAGCGATAATCTCACGCAATGTGGCGTTAGCTTGATGATAGGGACTCACATACTTAGCCATGATATCCACCTTCCATAGGATATCATGGCTAAGTCAGTCCTGACACACAAGATGATGGACGGAATGTTGCACAAAGGCAAAACATTCACCCCCAGTCACAGATCTGGGTTTAATCCATCGTTATTTTGCTCACCACGCCACCCCAGTTCAGATATGGTCATATGCAAATCAGTCTTGACCCTGTGCCTCATGGGAACAGTCCAGCCCGAACTGCCAAGCCATGTCTTCCCTGGACCGGAATCAAGCATCCTAGGGCTGGTTTCTGGTTATCAGCCATCATCAGCCAGGATAGCATGACTCCAGTGGCGTAGTGAGCACGGGACCCACGTCTGGGCATACCCTTCCCACATAGGGTGAACAGCAAAACACACAATATGATGGACGGAATGTTGCACAATGGCAAAACATTCACCCCCAGTCACAGATCTGGGTTTAATCCATCGTTATTTTGCTCACCACGCCACCCCAGTTCAGACATGGCCATATGCAAATCAGTCTTGACCCTGTGCCTCATGGGAACAGTCCAGCCCGAATTGCCAAGCCATGTCTTCCCTGGACCGGAATCAAGCATCCTAGGACCGGTTTCAGGATAGCATATGGCTGGGTTCAAACTGGAATGGCATGGTGAGCAAAAAAACGATGGATTTAGGCCCAGATCTCTGTACTGGGGTGAATGTTTGACATTGTTCTGCATTCTGTCCATCAATTGTTGTTTTTGCATTTGTCACCCTGAGTGGGACGGGTATGCTCAGACGTGAGTCCCGTGCTCTCCATGCCACTGGAATCAAGCTATCCTGGCTGAAAAGGGGTGAAACCCCAAAACCGGTCCTAGGATGCTTGGTTCCAGTCCAGGGAGGACCTGGCTTGGCAGTTCGGGCTGGACTGTTTCCATGAGGCACAGGGTCAAGACTGATTTGCATTTGGCTGGGTTCAAACTGGAATGGCATGGTGAGCAAAAAAACGATGGATTTAGGCCCAGATCTCTGTACTGGGGTGAATGTATGACATTGTTCTGCATTCTGTCCATCAATTGTTGTTTTTGCATAAGTCAGTCCTGAAGCAGGCGTAAGGAAAGTAGCAATAACAGGGGTTATCGCTACTTTTCTTGCCGCTATGCTTCATAGCGTGTGGCTTGATGATAGGAGAAATGTCGCTTAGCGACATTTTTCCTGTCATGTCAGGTCACGAATGCCCACTTTGCATCTAATTAGTGATGATAAGCTGGGCGTTAGGAATTCCTACGCTAACGCAAGTTTTCACGCGTTAGCGTGAGCTTGCTAATTAGGCGATAATATTATCGCCGCTTTTCGGCTGAAAACGGCCGCAAAAGCGGCGATAATTCTATCGCCTCGCCTTGCTGATATGCCCCTTCGTTTTTGGAGAAAACAGCAGTTTTCTCCAAAAACTAACGCCTGTTAAAATGCAAGGGTATCCTTGCTGATAGCGCAACGACGCGTTATTGCTCTCCTGACATGTAGTGTATGTCAGGAACGCACACTTTGCATCTCATTAGAGATACAAAGGTAGGCGTAATGTAAAAGGGTGCTAACATGCGAATACGCACCCTCTTGCTGATAGGGCGTTGGTTTTATCTCTGCTTTTCTGGCTTTTAAAACCAGAAAAGCGGAGATAAAGCTCTTGATGATATGCCCCATACTTCTTATTTTTCACATTAGAAGCTGAAAGGATAATATGTTTCAGTAACAGCAATTGCGATAATCTCACGAAATGTGGCGTTAGCTTGATGATAGGGCCCCACAAACTTAGCCATGATATCCACCTTCCATAGGATATCATGGCTAAGTCAGTCCTGAAGCAGGCGTAAAGAAAGTAGCGATAACAGGAGTTATCGCTACTTTTCCTGCCGCTATGCTTCATAGCGTGGGGCTTGATGATAAGAGAAAAGTTGCTTAGCTTCATTTCTCCTGTAATGTTAGGTCAGGTACGCCCACTTTGCATCTCATTAGAGATGCAAAGCTGGGCGTTAAGAATCTGGGCGCTAATGCAAGGTTTCACGCGTTAGCGTGACCTTGCTAATTAGGCTATAACATTATCGCTGCTTTTCGGCCGAAAACGGCCGCAAAAGCGGCGATAATTTTCTATCGCCGCCTTGTAGATATGCCCCAATGTAGGTTGACTTGATGGCAGAGAAGTAGAGGTAAGTTCAAGCAATAGCATCAAAGAACCCCATAGGTGTGTGCTCTGCCTATGGGTGGCACCTGCATTATGCACATACCTGCTGTTTTGTCTAACCAGTATCTGTGGTGTGACTGCAATGTTATGTTAAATAATGCTATTTCTATTTGTAGGGCACGCATATCACCCGGAAGTGTCTCCGGTCCCCTCTGAACGGGGAGTGCTGGTGTATCTGGGGCCTATTGTAAGAGCCAGGGTTTTAGGGGAATATTATCAACGGCCAGCGATAATTATCGCTGTCTGTACATAGCGATAGCAATATTATCACCAGCTATTGCTGAATATTATCGCCATGATAACGCTATATTTACAACGCATAGCGCTATGGCGATAATATTTCAGCGATAGCGGTGTTTCAATGGAACATCGCTGGTTTTCCAGCGATAGTCCATCGAAAACAGCGATAACATTGCTGATAGGACCCTGTGGTCCTATCAGCATAATCCATCTACCATTAAAAGTATGCCTTAGTCAGGAATTTAACAGAAGTTAAATTCCTGAGTTAAGGCTGAGGTAGCGGGATTTTTTTTATCGCTGCACCTCCTTGTTAATATCGCGAAGCTGCCTTAACGATATTAGCATTTGTTGTTTTCATAGACATGCCTTCTTTGCATCTCATTAGCGTTCGAGGCGAGGCTGTGAAAAAACGGGCTCTACATCAAGGAAACACGATATTGCGATATAATTATACCCACTTTTCGCCCAAAAACGGACGCTAAAGCGGCGATAATTATATCGACAGCCCTTGCTAATATGCCCCTTAGTTTCTTCTGGAATTCAAGGATGGAGCTGGTGGCTCTGATCAGCATTGCACGAATCACAGGGGATATTATCAAGGGCTAGCAATATTTTTATCGCCGCGTTTGCGTCCGTTTTCAGACGAAATGCGGCGATAAAAATATTGCTTTATTTACAAGAGCACGCTAACGCGTGTTTAATGGGATTAGCGCTGGCTTCAACATCGCATTGCCTTGCATCGCTAATGAGATGCAAGGGAGGCGTGTCCCGTGAAACAACATGGGATATTATCTCTAACCCAGCTTCTCTCTATTTACAGGTGTATCGCTAACATGCATAGCGATATTAAAATCAGCGCTAATCGGGTATTTTGCCGATTTGTAAAGCCTGCTATTTTTCTTACTAATCCATATCTATAATGGAAGGTGGATTGTTATGCTGAGTCCACGTCTCCCTATCTACAAGGTTTTCCCTAACGTGGTTTTCTATCGCTAGAATTCTGGCGATTTTGAATCTTTCGATGCGCGTTGGTAATAGTGTGCTAACCGGGCGATAGTCGGCGTTAAAATTTTACACGCTAATTGCGGCCAGCGATAAATATCGCTGCCGGTTGATGATATGCCCCCACTTTCGAAATAGTTCTGGTGAACCTGGGCTTCTATGGGAATTCTCAAGGGCATATTATCAAGCCCATTATCGCCGCTTTAGCGGCAGTTTCCTGCCGCTAAAGCGGCGATTATGTTATCGCCGTTCCTAGATAATATGGCCCTATGATTTTGCACCTAATTGTGTGTGTGCGCGCATCGAAATGTGGTTTTTGTTCCAAAGGGCTTTACAACATAAAATCGTCTCCAAACGTCTCTTGACGTTACATCAAAGGTGATTTTACAACTGAATGCGATTTTGCACCTAAAAGTGTTTCAAAGCTCCTGCTAATGTTGCAAAGGAGAATTTTGCAGCTTACCCTGTCAAACAGCCTCCCAGTCCTGTCTAAGTATACTGAAACAAAACCACAAAAGCTGATTCTCCACAGCAAGGCTCAACCACACATACATATGACTTAATGAAGCCGTAAATGGTAGACTGTCGGCGTGCACAGATGGCACCCTGAAGGTGGGTTGATAGGGGCATAATAGTTTTTCAGCCAGAAATATAATGCTTATTCCTACATCCTACCAAGCACAGGTGGAGCCCCACAGTATGGCTCTATGAAGGCGCCAGTGGTAGGCTGTGGTGTGCTCAGATGGCGCCTTGGGGGAAAGGGGGGCTGCTAGTGGCCATAATAGGTGTGTAGCAAGAATTATAATGCTTATACCCCCTATCTCGCAAGTTTAGGTGGAGTCCCACAGGAGGGTCTTGTGCTTCCTAGGCCTATTAGGGAGCAGGTACTTTAAAGATTATTGCCTGTGGTCTTATGCCCTTTGTGTACCATAATCTTTATAGCTCATTGACTGCCCGCTGATGCCAATAGGCCGGTCTTATTTTAACAATATTTTATCATGTTTGTATGGCTGCCTACTTCGTTTAAGCTTGTCATGGGTGTCCTTTAAATTTGTGGTCAAACTCTTGAAAATAAAGTCTGGGCCGAGGGATGAAGCTGCTTTTTGATTTCTGGCACTTTTTGCATCTACTATGCACCTTATTTTGCATTATGCAACGGTTATACGTTCAAGTTCTAGGAGTCCCATGTTAGTGCTTACATTGGGAGGTTTCCCTAAATCTTGTTGTCACCCTAGGTGTGTGTGGGGGGGGCACTACCGTAGGATCCTGCTGCTTTGCACCTTGTACTTTACAGTACTTTACAGGACTAGGGTGGGAGGCAAGGGGAGGCCCTAGTGGACGCTCCTCCAGGTGTGATGCTTTACGTTTTTACATTTTGATCGAATGGTTTTGTTAGATGGGCTTATGTACAACTTTTTTTCTTTGTTTTTATGTTTATGGATTTATTAACTAATAAACTTAAGCTTACTTCTACACACTATTGACCTCAATCGTGATGTATTTCAGATCTGTAATCACAGCTACTTACTCCTAGTCAAAGCACACATCTTCTATCCATTCCCGAAACAGAATTGCACCGAAGCTGGATCACCTACATGAGATGGTACAGAGTCTGGAAGCCGCACGTCCCAGCTCTCGCCCACAAGCGATATCTTTCCAGGGACGGCTCTCTTTCCCTCATTGCACCTCACTCAACGCACCAATTCAAAGAGTACGCATCATGCACACCAACCTCAATGCTTTGCAGCATTCCTCCATGCACTTTACCTCTAACTCACCCCATACACCCATATACCCTGGGGCATATTCACAATAAAGTGGCAAAGCTTGCCGTTAAGCCAAGAAGGCTAACGACACGCTTCGTCACTTTAGAAACGCAGGGCTGCACCATATTTACTAGAATATGGTGCAGCCCTGTGGTTTCAACTGCGGTGGCGCTAAATTAATCTGCCTACCGCCAACACAGGCACCCTTGCACCATAGTGCAAGGGTGCCTGTGTTGAGGGGAAGATTGTTTATGTGCGGGAAGGTCCCCCTTCCTGCACATAAACAATCTTTAAATGCCATTTTGTAACTTCTATGTGTGCAGCTAAATGCAATACATAAGCTGCAAAAAGGCATTTAAAAAAAAAAAAAATTATGTGCAGGAAGGAGTACCTTCCTGCACATAAACAATCATTAGCGTTTTGCTGTTTCTCTGTGTGCAGCCCAAGGCAGCACAATTGGAATCAGTAAAAACAAAGAGAAATAAAGCATTTCCCCTCGTTTTGCCTGTTTAAGACCAGGTTTTTCCCTGGTCTTAAGTTTGCCACTGCCTCCTATTCACGCTGCTCTTGTAGATAGGGGGCAGCGTCAAAATCAATGGGTTTTTCAGTGGAACGCCCACCACAACACCCACTGCCCCCCCTTCACGGTAAGTGTCGCATGAAAGGGGGCCTTATTTACAAGGCAGCGTTAAGCCACGTTAAGTGGCTAAACGCTGCTTTGTAAATAAGGCAAAGCTTTCGCCATCACAACATCACTAAAAGTGACGCTGTGATGGCGATAGGGGCTTGTAAATATGCCACTCTATGTTCAATGTTCTCACAACATTTCGTCTTACTACAATCTACAGTCTTTTAAACACATTCAAACTTCAGCCTACCATTGCACCCCGAGAAGAATCACTTCCTGTCAGCCCAGTCGCCCATTTCGTATATATCACATTAAGACTGTCAATCTGAAATATTGGTATGCAACTTTTAGATCTGCCCTGAAGCAGGACTTTAACCTTGAAGATATTGCACCAACTTAAACATTGTTTTCATTTTCTATTTTGCTATCCTACCTCCAGGAAATAGTATACCATCTCCCATCTCAATGGAACAAAAACTGTTGGAGAGTTGTATTTAAGTCTAAACTCATTACACAGTATCTGAACCATTGAGGTTGAACCTGTATGCCACTTATGTGATAAAAAAGAGTTTTATTCATGATTTCCATGATAATAGTGCCTTATCAAACCACCTCCTTTGTTATCAGATTTCCCTAAGAGTAGAGACACTTTCATTGCACCACCAGCCAGGAAATCTGTCGAGAAAGAACCAGTACTCCTGACATATTCGATTAATCCTCCTTCTGTTAATCATGGATCTTAGACATTTAATAGGCTTCAAATAAGAAGATAGCTGTGATGTTGGACAGTATGGAAGCATTTTTGGCTGTGTTATTGTTGGACCTGGCCCTTTTTGCAGGGTTATCCCTAAAGTTTTTGCTTTCTTCCTCCTATTTTTTCTGACCTGTTTTTGTTGGTTTTAGGACTCTGGGCACTTTACCACGTAGAAACCCATATTTCTAACAGTTATACTTGATCAGATGCCATTAAGTAATTTATTATTTAGCTGTACAATGGAAAACAGAGAAAAAGCCATGTGTTTTGCAGCAGAAAGTAATCAGTGCATTATAAAGAGAAGATGCCGTTCAGGGCTGAAATTGTTCATTTGGCATGAAAGCAGTCATGACCGATTTGGCAGCACATATATGTAGACTACCACCGCAGTCTACCATGCACCCCTGCTACGTTGAACATTCAACCCAGCCGTAAATGAAACTCTTATAATTACACACAGATTTATCTGTGGCACACAGTCACAAAATGCTTCAGAGCAGTGCTCCAGAGACTGAAATTCTGAGATACAGTTCCTAACTGATTTATTGCAAAGATTTGCAAACCAGATAGGTTTCAGGTACTTTACATTCCCGAAAGGATGTCTGAATGTCAAGGGATATGAGGATTTCATTAGTAGAAGTTCTGATCCAAGCAACATAACCCTGGCTTTTACACTGTAAGAGCTCCATGCAAATCTCTCGAAGAACCAATCTGAATGTGAACAAAATTGTTTTGCTTCATCCATTGTTTTATGATGGCTCAAAAACTTGTCTTTCCTGATCAGATATGTCTTTATATCTTTTTGACTGATTTAAAAGAATGATATCGGCCTAATTCACAAACTGTACTCTTAAATAAGTTTACACCTTTGAGGAAGTTTACAGCTTTTCGGTATTCACAACCTGCACTTTTGCAGTCACTTACACTTTTGTAGTGAGTCCGGCACCACACATGGCCAACCGCTGGTACTGCAACAACCTCCCATAAAACAATCATGGAAATATGTTAAATTAAATTAACATTATTTTTCTGAAGTTTAAATTAAAAAATAAATGACCACCTAAAGTAAAAAAAATGCAATTAATAAATATTAAAAGTGACATACAATTGATGAAAATTACTTTAATCATGTTTAAAAAATGTATTGTTACATTCTTACTTAAATTCAAAATAGGTTATTAAAATATTTCACAATAAATAATAAATATGTACTATTTTTATATATTTTTGTGAAAAATATTATGCATTTATTTATATATTCAACAAATTAAAGTAATTTAATTTAACTTAACATTATTTTCCAAGTGGCTTTATTTTATGTCCCTACCTCCCTTATTTTCTACGGGACGGTGATGCAGTACCAGTGGAAGGTCACATGCAGTGCTGGACTTACTTCTGTGCTTTTTTTTTTTCTTTTTAGGTTTCGCCTGCACATCGCTTTGCTGTGCTTGTGAAATCTATTGTATTAAATATATCTTAGAAAGGACTTATGTCCCATTCCCTTGCTTACAATGTATTTCATTAGTTGTTGTGCTTGACACTTACTTTTCCTCCTTTTCTATTGGCTGTAGCATGCTGTTTCCTTTTGTTCCTGTGTTGTTATTCATGTGCTTCTCTTATCAGTTTACAGTCGCAGAAGTATTAATTCCATCTGCTTTTGTAGAATATAATATAATGCTTTCTGTTTAGGATTTCTTTTGAAAATACAGTTCTTCACACATGCATTTGCATGTATTATCCCTGTGCTCCTCATCTGACTCCCCCCGAACTCCTCATTGTTTACTTAAGTATGTCTGGTTGACTCAGAAATGACTGGCAGCCCATCTCACTCACAAAACCTTTGACATTCGTTTATAATACTGTTAATCATTTATTTCAAATGTATTTAAGTTGTTCCTTTTCTACTCCTTAGCACCTTTTTAATGCATGCATTGCGACTTGCAAATGCACGCCTTGCCATGAGCCATTGACATCACTGTTGACAGGCAACACTTTATTCCCATAAATACTGGCCATACCCAAAAATGAGGGCTGACAGTGAAGTGCTCCCGGTCCGAGCCGAACCATGAGGGTCCTGGCTGTATTGTTCTAGTAAGATGTGTTTTCTCAACACCCGTCTTGTCTGAATATTATCGTTGTGTTGTCAGCGGCAAAGTGTTTTGGACATTGACTCTTTCTCCACACTCCGTCCCAGAGTTCTGCAAGTTTTAAGAGCAACTCTCTGTAGTTGTGTTTAGATAGAAACCACGAACAGCATGTTAAGAATTTTGAGCCAATATTTTTGATTTAAAAGAACTGTGTTACAAACAGAACGTTACTACTTGTTTCTCTCTCCCAATGGTATCGGGATGCATGCTTCTCAGGTATGAAGCAAACTGATTAAACACAATGCATTCTATTCAATCATATCCGTCAATGAAAAATGTGTTCCTTTTTCCATTTTAGTAGTCTTGGCACACCTAACTAGAGGATGACTTTCCTGTTAAAGACCATAGCTTTGATCCCACAGAGGTCTATACTTTTTTTTGTTTGATTTTATTGGGGATAGCAAGAAAAAGAACAGGAAGACAGTAAATACAATAAGTCCTATTTAACAAAGTAATTGTAAGGGAAGAAGAATATGTAAAGATTAGACCTATCAAGCTGTATATAAACAAAAAAATATATGTCCTATATACACCAAAAGGAAGGGAATGGAATAAAGGGGTGGAGAGCAATATATAATTACTCTATGATATTAAAGTGAAAATATTAATAAGAGATTTAACACTGAAAGCTTAACAATCAGGAAAAAAAAACTAAAATAATTAATAGAAGTATGTACAAATATTTACTAATTATTTGGAAAAAAGAGAAAGGGTGAGGTGAAGGTGGTTTTCGTACATCATCTGATGTAGTAATAATTTTAATCGTAGAAGTGGCAGATAAAGATAAGTATGTGGTTACAGGAAGCCATAAGAGATCTCTTTTAATCGCTAGAGATATGGCAGAAACGTAATTAGTGTCTAATCTATGATGAAAACATACAGCGTTCCACCAGTATTTAAAGGTAACTTTATCAGCTTGTTTCCAATTTGAAGTTATTAAATGAAAATCCTAATGCAAAATGCAAAATGCTGATAGCTAGACGGGAGAACATGGCGGCCGGCGGCCGGCGGTTAGCGGGTCGCGGAGGCTCCTGAGGTCGGGACGGTTTTTTACATTTCGTAGTGGTGCGCAATACCGGTACTTTATGTGAAATATATATCTTGAAGCTGTGGACACAATCTGGATATAATTTAGGATGTAATTTAAATTTTTTGGGGAAAAGAAATCGAGAAATATTGTAAGTCACCTTACCGGCGGACCGTGGGCGGGTCTTCGAGTAGGTCTCGTCCGAGTCCCACTGTCGAGGGAGCGGAGGTGAAGCAGTGTGTTCTTCTGTGTTTTCTCCGCAGAATATTCCCCCGAGAGAGTGGCAGAGGTGGCGGGGCTTGTTGCAGCCACCCCGGACGTGGCATCCCTGTTGGAGGAGCGAGGGAGCGAGCGTCGGGAGGAGCGGGTTGCTTTCTGGTCCCGGGTGGCCCTGGAGCTGTGCCGGGGCGGAGGGCAGCAGCAAGGCTTCCCGTTCATGGTGGTAGAGGGAGAGGAGCAGCATGCGGCAAACTTGACAGTTCAAGAAACAATCTGAGGAGAAGCGAAGCACAAGTGACCCCCTTGGAGAATTTAGACTCTGATACACACCTACAACAACAAGTAAGTGTTCTATCTGCTGAACAGGGCGGGGGGCGGTCTAAGAGAGGCTCTTTAGGGAAAAAGAGGGGGTTAATTGGTAAACCACCACCACGATACACTCTAAGGAGCTCAGGACGCGACCTATTCTCTGGGTCACCAGAGGTCGCGGAAATAGGTGATTCCAGTGTTTTAACTTGTAAAGCCCTCCTTGCAAGTCTTTCCCCCAATGGTAAGACTCAAACACATTTTGAAAAATTAAATCTTAAACTTAAGGCAAAAAAGAAGTCAACTCAGGATCAGAGGAAAAATACAATAAACCCTACCTCCTCATTAAGAGATTATTTTAAGGTACTGCCAAGCACATTGATACTTAAACCGGTAGAGAGTATGTCTAAAGAAAGCAGTACTGGTAATTTGGTTGATTCTACTGAGCGAATTCAATACTCCGAGGGTATATTAACCCCCAATAAGTTTCAGTTATTGGCAGACCTCTCAGTAGAAAAGGAAGTAGGGGGGTCTGTGATACAAGACACAGCCAATAATTCATCAAGTCTGGAAAAAGATGGGACCTCTCTAATTAATTCCCAAGATGGGGGAAAGGAGAAGGATCGACATGAAACAACAAGGGAAAAAGTGGGGGGCTCAAGTACTCAGCGGTCAACCTTAGATCTCCTACAGGCCCTGACGGAGGAGATGAGGAACAGATTCCAAGTCTCAGAAAAAAATTAATCTGACATCAAACTTTTCTGCGGAAAAATGTAAGAGAAGCTGGATTCTCTAACAGTCAGAGCCGCAGCATTGGAGATGACGGTGGCCGAGTTAAAAACAAAAGTGGATGAAAATGTAAAAGTTCTTAATAAAATAAAAGAACAAGAAGCCAGCCTACAGGATGAGTTGGAATCTATTGAGAATGTCCAAAGAAGGAATAATCTTCGCTTACTCAAAGTGCCTGAGGGGGTCGAAGGTGATAATATAAAATCATTTGTAGTAAAATTGATTAAGCAAACAACTAACATTGAATGTTCAGAACAAGTCCTCTTAGCAGATATTCAAAGGGTGCATAGAGATCCTTTTAGATTGAGCCCGAACAAGACCAGACCTAGAAAAATTCTAATCCACTGTTTGACATACACTCTAAAAGATAAAGTATTAAACAAAGCTTTAAAATTGAATACATTAAGTGCAGAAGATTTCACTTTCCAAATCCGCTCTGATGTCTCCTCTATAACCGCATCTAAACAGTGGGAGTTGGGAAAGCTTCTAGAACCTCTTAGACAGTCAGGCGCAACGGCTCAACTCAAATTCCCAGCAACACTAAAAGTGATGTTTAAAAATAAAATGCATACATTTAGACGAGTGGAGGAGGCAGAAACCTTTTTACACCATATCACCATATCACAGCTCAAGAATAATGAACTGACGGTTTGAAGAGAGGAAACAAAAAAAAACTTATCAGCTTTTATTTAGATTTTTTTTTTTTAACGCAACTTTATCAGCAACCTTAGCAGTTCATTTTCAATTATCATTTGGTATAAGCTACTAGCTATTAAAGGATCTTAAGAAAGTAATAACCGTCCGGACCAAAGGAAGGAGAGCCTCAAAGGCCAGGGTAGGGCCATAAGAGAAATAGTGGGGGTTCTCCAGGGAAGCACTAGGGTGGGAGGAGGGGGGGAGATGGGTAGTGCACTAGGTGGGGAGCATAAGGGGAAAAAATGTGTGTCCAACTTGCCATGTAAAGTTTAATAAAATTGCACCATTTATCTTAATCAGTGATGACACAGGCCTCAGGTGATCATGCTACATATTTGAGGGTCTTGACATGGAACCTAAATGGGTTGAGGGTTAAACACAGGATGGAAAGGATATTTCAGTATTTAAAAGATGTCCCGGAACAAATCCTAATCCTCCAAGAAACACATTTAGTTGAAAAAGAGATGAGGAGTCCGTGTAAAACTAAAAATTGGATTAAAGAGGTTATCTGCACTACACAACAAATAACAACTAAGGGGGTAGCAATAGTTATAAAGAAACATCCTGCTATATCAGTGGAAGGTTTTAAAGTGGATAAGATGGGAAGATGGGCCGTAACAAACATAAGGTTTTACTCTCATAAATTCATGGTGGCAGGATACTATGGTCCTAATTTAGACGATCCAGCGCCGTTAAGGGGTCTATGTGCCAAGCTATTGCCATTTTGAGAACCTTTGATACTGGCAGGCGACTTTAATTTAGTTCTGGATCCTGTGATGGACAGATCTTTGAATAGTAAAACATTACAGAATTGCAAAATGAGATCCCTACTGAAAAATACGATGAAACCGTTAGGCTGGACGGACATATGGAGAGAAAGAGAGGGCGGTAGAAGAGGATATACGTTTCATAACAAGATGCAAGGCCACAGGTCTAGATTTGATTTTTTTCTAATCAGTGCGATGTTGAGGGGTTGGGTGACATAAACGAAACATCTTGCGGGCCATGTATCTGATCATATGGCTGTAACATTAACGTTGAAACTCCCTAGTAAACCAACAAATGAAAGATGGACGCTAGATCGAGCCATCTTGTCTGAGGAAGAAATAATAGAAAGACTAGTAGTAGAAACCAAGATCTATTTCTCAACTAACTTAGAAATAGTATGGGATGCCTATAAAGCCTGCTTAAGAGGTTGGATAACGTCGATCCAAATAGCTAGACAGAAGAAACATAAAGCAGAGATAAAGGAAATAGAGGATAAAATTCAGGAGTTAGAGCACAACCTCATTGTCCAAGGAGATAGAACACAAGCGAACATTACTGATAGACTACTATCTCTCAGAATGGAGTTGTCAGGGATATTGGATGCGAGGCTGCAAAAGAGATGGCAGTCTAGTAAGATGGCATACTTTGAATACGGGGAAGGTTCCGGCAAGCTTCTTGCCTGGAAAACTAAACCAGAACTAGCAAGAAGCAATATCAAGGAAGTGGTATGTAATACTACTGGTAAAGTGTGTCAGACTCCCGTAGATATCGAAGAAGCTTTCCGAAAATACTTCAAGAAAGTTTATAAAGAGGAACTTACACCACAGGAAAATATAATAGAATCTTGGCTCCAGTGTTTTCCCTCTAAAAAATTTAGTGATGAGGCCTTAAGTAATTTTAACAAATCTATATCTCAGTCTGAGATTAAGAATGCAATAGAATCAGGCAAGAAAGGCAAAGCGCCAGGGCCAGATAGGCTTCCGGCCGAACTATATAAAGCCCTGGCTGAGGTTCTGATTCCAGTATTGGATAAATTGTTTATTCACATTTTTGAAAAAGGCGGGAATATGCCCCCCTCATGGGATGAGGCCACGGTTGCCTTGATTCTAAAACCATCTAAGCCTGCAAATCAGTGTGACTCGTATAGACCAATTTCTCTGCTTAACCTTGATTATAACATCTTTGTCAAGGTTTTGGCAGAGAGGTTGAATGGTATCATGAGTGGTTTACTACATCAGGACCAAAAGAGTTTTGTCAGAATGAGAGGTATTCAAGAGCTAACTTATAATTTGATTGGCGCTATTGATCTTGCCACATCATATAAACTACCATTGGCCACTATTACGCTGGACGCTACGAAAGCTTTCGATCGGGTCAATTGGGTTTATTTAACTAAGGTATTGGAGAAATATAATCTGGGCGAAAAATTTTGTAGGGTCATCTACTCAATCTACCAAGCCCCGATAGTTAGAATTTTTATAAATGGTAATCTCTCCCCTTCTATACATGTGCAAAGAGGGACAAGACAGGGATGTCCACTCTCGCCAATGCTCTTTAATTTATATATAGAGTCTTTTGCAGAAAGCATCAGGAGACATGAGGATATACTCCCGTTCAGATTTGGCAATTGGGTAAAAAAAGTTTCATTATATGCAGATGACATCATGGTATATACCTCAGATCTTGAGAAAACCATTCCCATTATATACAGCCTAGCTCAACAATTTGGTAACATCTCTGGGTATGAGATTAATCAGTCAAAGACAGAGTGTATGGCCTGGAATTCCACAGTCAGTTCTTTTCAATTAAAAAGAGAAATTAGATATCTGGGAATAAAAATTACTCAGGATATCAATGATATACCCAAGACAAATCTACGCAAAATAGATAAAGAAATCTCCGATTCTTTAAAAAGCTGGGCATATTTACCTTTAACATTAATAGGAAGGGATAATCTAATAAAAATGATGCTTTTACCCAAATTGATCTTTGCATTCCAGAATATACCGCTAGCCTTCAAAAAAGAAAGTTTGAGGAAAATCCAGTCAAAAATTAATTCATTTATATGGGCTTCCAAGGGTATTAGAATATCCTGGAAGAAACTTCGGAGAAGGAAGAACACGGGAGGTCTAAGTGCGCCTGATATAATTATCTACACATGGGTTTTTCTAATGAAGGCAGGCAAAATGCTTATGAATGAGCCTAATTTCTCAGATATAGGTAGGATGTTTAGGGAAATGTTGCAAGATCCAAAAGGAGCTGAACATGCTTTTCTATACAAATTCGGAGACCCACGCTTTTTTAAGAAAGTTCGACTGAAATCTTTAAGGGACTTTACAAACACTTGGTGCAAAATCAGAAAGCTGTTAAAAATTAGCTACTATAGCGCTATGGCGCCTATTGGGATACACCAGGATCACCTGAGTGGACTAAAGATTCATTAATAACATCTTTAAAATCTGCCGGAGTAAATTGCTGGGCCCAACTTATTCCAGAGGGATGTCTGCTACCTTGGGAAGATCTCAAGATTATAACGGACAATCAATTATCTAAATTTGAATATATGCAAATAAAAAGTTGGTCCCAGGCGGTTGGTATTTCGGTGGGTTTTACAAATGAGCTAGAGACCATTTTGAGAATTGGACAACGGAACAAAAAAGAAGTGGCAAAACTTTACTGGCTCCTAATAGATCTGGCAGATGGTTACTTTATTCTTCCATCACAACTGTGGGGCGAGTGATTGCCGGGCGTCAGCATGGAAGCTATATGGCAAGTATCTTTTGACCTACTATATTCTACAGTCCAAGCTGCCAATTTAAGGAGAAACCACCTCTTTTCTATTCACAGGGTGTATTGGTCTCCTTTTAAGCTGTCGAAGTTTGCAAAGGGTACTATTCCATGCTGCCCAAAATGTCGGAAGGATAAAGCTAACAATGAGCATATGTAGATAAACTGCCCTAGATTACAGCAATTCTGGGGTCCTGTAATAAAAGGTATGGAAGACATATTCAGGTTCGATATTCAGGTGAGCACTTCTTTCATATTCTTTGGTATCTTACAGAATAACGAATTGTTACCCTTGGATAATAAGCTGTGTTTCAATCTTATCTTATTAGCTCGCAGAGAAATTTGTAAATGTTGGATCAAATATACCCCTCCGACATTTCAAGACTGGTTAAATTCTATTAAATATGTAATGAAACTGGATATCGCCACAAAAAAAGAAAAAAGCAAAAAGAGGGCCTTCTGGACACCATGCCTTGGCTGGTTAGACAGTCTTTAAATTCAGGGGTATGTTTGTCCTATGATTATGCCTCTACATGGAATTACTTTACCACTCAGGCTAGTTCTTGGGCCGTATAGATAGAAGAATGGAACGGACCAATCACGAAGTGTAAAGTGCAAACCATTAACATCAGAGTTCTCTTTCTGTTGTCAATATAAAGGCGACAGCAGAGCAAATCGAGTTAGCGCTGTAAAGACTTAATGGCGTATGAGGACATAAAAAAAAAAAATTCAATGAAAAGCAACAGCTGAAAATAGATCGAGGAGCTTAACATTTGATTGTGACTGCGGCCATTGGGGTGTCAAAGAGCCTAAGAATATATTGGTTAAAGAAAAGGAAATATTGACTTTAAAAATCTTCTTAATTTGTGTCTAAACCATATGCCAAAACTGATAAATAGGTGGACATTCAAAAAACATGTGCTTTAAATCAGCAATGGGGCAGAGACAAGACCAACAAGTAGAAGGGGTGTTTAATGAGAAAGACGCTAAAGTCATTGGAGAGAATAAGACTCGTTGATAAACAAAATAAAGGGTTTTTGTGGTGTAAGCAGCTCGAGAGATTTTAGGAAATTTCGACCATAACTTATCTCATGAGTTCTATACTTTTTGAGATGTTTCATTTTGTTCTTTTCAGTGCCAGTTATTTTGACCATTTATTAGGTAGGATGCACTGTGTTTTTTTCCAGCATTATTTAAGCTCTTTTGTTGTGTGCCAGAATCAATCATACTATCTTGCAGAAAGCAAATAGGAAGTGGGCATCGTTGAAGCGGATGAACCAATCTGGTTCTGACTTCGCAAGTAACTCTAGCACAGTATTTTAGGCTAATTAATAAAAATTATGATCAAGCAACTACAAAGGCAATGTGCAGCTTTACTATTTCACATTAACAGACAACTGATACCACGCTGCCAATTTATGGGTAAGAGGTAAGATTGCAGAAGAGCACTTTTGTTTTATTTTCTTAAGACCGTAGGACACTTTAGCTGGGGATGTTTTCTCGTTTGGTTTTATTTACTCTTAACCAGCCTTGAACATCTTAGCAGAGGGACAATGCACTATTTCTCTTTTGATAGACACAACATACACAATGTACACTAGCTACTTAGGTGAGCATATTTTTATTTTGGCGAGGTTATGCTATTTGCCAATCTTGTTCCCCAAAAGATGGCTGCCTCAGGTCCATATGATCCCAGTCCATATTTAATGCTCCTTATTGTAGTCCATTGTCCATCTCTAAGAATGCTGCATAATATTGCAGCTTCAACTCCAGTCTTGAGCTATAACATGACATGCTCGTGTAGTTTCAATGCATTTTCTCATGGGAGTTGTAGTTTACTAAGAGCTGGTTTGACTGTTTGGCTGGTTTTACCAGACTTCATAAGCTGGCATTCCTTGGGTGGCATTTATTGTTTAGAATCTCACCACATTTATGGTGGTTTAGCATTACAGAACGTTCAAGCATTGGGACGCATATGCTTTAATGTACACACAATCCGCGCGTATCAGAGGTAAACACCCGTCAGATTTGTTTTTTTATCTAGCACTCCTGTGTTTTTGTCCATAACTATACATTGTGGTGTTTCTTTTACTACAGAACACCGGTGCCCAAAATGACAAATCCGAGTATATAACTTTTCAGGCAATGGAGTAAACTCTTTTGCACAAGTGCAGAACGTGTGCACATTCGCTAGTGGGAAGTGTACTGAGCCGTGCAGTTCTATAATTTTAATGCAGCTGCTTTCTCTGATGGAGGCAGATGTTGATTTATTGGCCACACGTGATTCACTTGCGCACATCATGAACAAGGGCCTTTGTGCTGTATGTGATAATCTTAAACCAAGGGTAACTTCAGATTACCAACGTATGCACTTGCTGTCATCTCTAGGCCAAGGCCTTATGTGTGTCTCAAGTTAAAGGATTAGCACCAAAAGAAGTTTCATGTGCAGGGACACAAATAAAACCATCTAATGATCAAGTTCACTCACTGTGTGATGTTGTGCATGCTGCCAATAAAACAATCTAATAACCAAGTTCGCTCAATGTGTGATCTTGTGTATGCAGAGTCCAGTGGAGAGTTTGAGGCTTGCTTTGAAAATAGCACAATATATTGCATTTTTCAATAAACAATTAATAACACTTTAACAGAGTTTCAGTAACTTATTTGCACAACTACTCACAAAACTACAAATTACAACACAAGAAAGTATTATTAATCACATAGGCCAAACCTAATGCATTTACCAATGCTAGATTTAGTAGTAACTTACACTCAGAATTTGTGAGTACCGAAAAGTAGTAAAGTTGCTCAAAAGTTAACCTTGTGAATCAGGCCTTTTATCTTTTTAGATTTGCTGTACTATTTAGTAGTTGTTTTCCATGAACAGAGGACATTTAATTAAATCCAGGAGAGGAGAGGGAGCCCACACACTGTTGTGGTGAACCTGGTGGGTGTAGTCAGTCAAGTTCTCAGCAATTTGCAGGATTGGAGAGGTTTTGCTGGACCGGATTCAGCAGTTTCAGGGGGACTCAAAGAATGAGCCTGTTCTAAATTTAACAAAACATGTCGAGCAGGGAAAGACAAGACACAACAGATACCGCATCTGATGTTGTCTAGTGGCAATAGCTTTCTCATAATCATTATTTAAACAAGTCTAATGTAAAATCTATCAATAAATGTGGCAACCTAAATGTGCAGCCCTGAAAAAGCACATGGTCTGGGGAATTAAAATAATGCCCCCTGTGCCCATCCTTAATGATGGCCCAGGTGATCAGGTACCTGCCCGTTAGTGCCATAAAGGGCAGGTCTTGCTTAAACAGATCAGGTGAATAAACAGGCCTCATGTTGAAAAGGAATCATGAGTAGTATTTAAACCTGTTGACCCAAGATATCTTGAGATATGTGAATCAATGTTAGGTGTATGGGAGCAAAAAATTAGAACCTTAAGTGAAAGACACTAGCTTTTGGGCACAGACAGTAAAATTATGGTGGGTTAATACTAGATATTTTGGAAATGAATCCTATTACATCACTTTCCTGTGCTCCAGAGGTAAATACTTTGCTGTCCTTCTTTGCTGCCCAAATGTTCAATTGAGTAGAGTGGGGCCATGTTTTTTTTGTCTTCAACACTGACAGCCCCAACTCACTAATTAATTCTATAGATAGTTTATTTGCAGGTTGTAGCGATGATAAAACCTTCATTTGAATATGAAAATATGTATCTCACGCACTATGTTCTACAATTTGTCAAGGCATTAAAAATGAAAATATTAAATAAATTTAACCAAAGCACCAAGATTTGGCATTTCAATTACATTCATAAACACAATAGTTCTATCATACTCACAAATATACCCAGGCTACTCACAAATGAAGCAATGGATTTTCGCTTTGCATTATTAAGTGCCGAACAACTGAGTAAAATGCAGGAAGCGGTATCAGGAGCCTCCTTACATAGTGTACAATCATAGGTCTTGCAGCCATCCCTGACAGTTTCCACTTTATCGCAGCCAAAGTTGCAATAAACTTATTGCCCCAATCACAAGCTGGTGTAAACAGCCCACAGCACCAGTTTACCCATGATAGCAGCCGCAAAACAACAATGCCCAACAGGCCGACGTCACGAACACAGCAGACAACCAATATCACACCGCACACAAAACCGCTGGCTGTGCTGCACCTGTTGGCCCCTGGTACCCCCTAACCAACAGGAGTCACAGAGCCAGCCACATCCAAGTCCCTTACACCTGTCCTGGACATCACCATCAGCCTGGTACCCCAGTCCCCATACGTCTAACACAATACGCAGGATCCGCTCGAGACCAAGCAAGGACCATACGCCATAGCTGGATGCATGTACGTGTTGGGGGCAATCCACGGCACACATGTCATACCTGTGCCCCCTGGTGACACAGCACACAATCACTGCAACAGAAAGCACACGTTTCACATCAATGTGCAGGCAACAACCGAACACCGTGGAACCTCCACCAATGTTGCCTCCAAACCCAGCCAGTGTGCATGGACCCTTCATCCTCCGACAGTCCATCAGCAACCAAAGTTCCCAGGATGGCACCAGTGGAAATGCACAGCCCTTGGCAAGTTCCAAATGAACACCCCACTCACCTCAACTTCACAACCATCCAACTCACAACTCTGGCAATGCACACAACACAAAATCACAACCAACATGCAAAACAACATGCCCACATACCAGACTCGACAGAACAACTCACAATGGTAACTTGGGCAAGCCGCTAACATGAGCCATCAATAGCATGGCACCTCAGCCACACACTGGCCCAATGTGGGGAGAGGTGGCAACCAGGCATGTGTGAAGGATGCAGGAGAACCATGATTGGGAAAGTACACAATGCCAAGAGTGGCGGAGATGTGCTGGACAGACTGCAATATGCCGAACACACCCATATCCATGGTGACATACACTGCTGGTGCATGGAGTGTAGTGGACAGTGGATGCAACCATGTTACACCAGCCAGCGGGGGAGTTCATGGAAATGTTGCCTGTTACACCCCCCGTAAGAGTAAGCGGAGTGATATGGCATGGCCTACACCAGGCCAGCGTAGGGGTGTGAATAAAAAGCACGTAGCCCTGGGTGTGGTCCTCTTCTTGTAAGCCCAACGTCTCTGCCTGGGCGGCGCCTCTCATCACGCCATGAGCGGATATGCCTGCGATCCTGTGCGCCTGCCGTACTCCGGCCCGCTGGACCCCAAACCCATCAAGCCCGCCCCTGCGTAGCCAGGCCACACTGATCACCTTCCAACACCGGCGTGTGACAATGAGGGCCCACCACGTGCCTGTACAAGCTCCAAGCCTGAGGCCCGTGACCTTGGCAGCCTCTCAGACCATCACGGCCTCCACGACACAGGCCCGCTTTAGTCCTTTCTCGTTGACATACTCTACTGCCGCCTCCAGCCTACACTATGGTCAAGTAGGTCACACATTTGGAACTGAGTCTTGATTACACCATGGCAGTGAACATTAATTAAGGCAGAGTTCATGTCACTATACTCCCTTTGATGTGGTGCCACCAAGTCTGTGCATAACATCACAACCACACTTGTCTGTGGGCATATGCAGACTACTGCCCTCGGCCTACGCTGCGCACGAGTAGGTCACAGACTTGGAACTGAACATCGATCATTCAAAGGCAGAACACATTTCATCGCACGCAAGGAGAGGCGTAAGAGGATGACGTGTTGCAGTCCAGAGGGAATAGGATCACCTTTACGTCGGTGATTGAACACTACCGACAACTGCCCTGGTGTCACTAACACTGTGCATCGCGAGCCAACGATGGGTGGGTGTGGTCCCCTGCTGACTACTGCCTTCGGCCCAAACTACGGCCAAGTAGGTCACACATTTGAAACTGAGTCTTGATCATACATTGTCCGTGTATGCACAAAAAGGAGGATTCAACTTCACTGTACTCCCTTTGTTCAGGTGGCAGCAACCATGTGCATAGCATCCCAACGACACATGACTGTGGGCCCTTGCTGACCGCTGCCCCCGGCCTAGACTGCGGTCGAATAGGTCACACACACCTTTGAATTCAGCCTTGATTTATCTATGGCACACTTTATGTCATTGTACAGGCGTCATCACAGACTACATCCCCTTTCAGCCCCTGTGCCACTATGTCTATTCCCTGAGACCCATGGACACTCTCTGATTCGACTTTGGTGGCGACTGAGTCCATGGACTTGGGGTTGTCGTCGCCAACATGGCGATTATACTGACTTTTTGGTGAAAACGTGGCCGTGGCATTCCACCCCTCCATTTGCTGCTTCCGGACAGCTTCCACCCTCTGCATCATGCCCTGGAGGACACTTTCCACTGTCCCCCGCAACCCTCTGCAACACACACCTCGAACATTGATGAGGACCCGCTCAGGCCGCATGGCCCATCTGACTGCACCGCAAGTCACCATCCTGGCTGGGTGCCTGTGCCGGGCGCAGTGCATCTGGGGCCACTAACTCTGTGCTGCTCATGTCTGGGACCCCTTTTTCTGAGATATTGGATGGACTCTGAGGTGATGGCCTTGGGGTCATCAACGCCATGTGTCTGTGGCCCTGCGCTGTCCGCTGCCCCTGGCCTCAACTGCGGTCAACCAGGGCTCACACATCAAATCGAGTCCTGACCGGCCCGGACGTTGCATCACCGCAGGAGGCACACACCACCACCGCCAGGACCAACTCCAACCGCCATCTGCCAGAGTCGAAACGGTGGTCCTGACAGACTGACAGAGTTGCTCACACCTGTCGTGGATGTCATCATCAGACTGCCACCCTGCTCAGCACTCCAGGTGCCACTGACTCAGTGCACTGCAAGCCATTGTCCGTTACTGATTGAGTTTTGTGTTGTTGAGAGTTTGCGCATCAATGTCACCTCAAGCAGTGTGGGAGACCTGGGACGTTGATGAGGAAGATGATGCAGGTCTAACACACCCCACTGCATCTGCATCAAGAAACTGTCGAAGGGACACAATCCGAGACTTTTTCTTCACATGGGCGCGCTCAGCTGTAGTGCCCCAAACTCAGTGCACAGCAACTCATGGACACTTCTGTTTGCTCATTGTGTGCCCTCTGGACTTGCTCAGGCTACCTCCAAGATGCTCCGCAGTTGTCCCCATGATGCTGGTGTTGTGTGTTTACGTATTCATTGAGTTACCTGTTGTATTTGTTGCCAGCGTCCAACAACTCCCTGAGGGCTGGCCTGCACCCACCCCACACAAATCCAGCACAGGCGTCACTGTACATGTGGCCCTGCCAATAAAGGTGCCGGGCGCACGTGCCCGTAGCCAGTTCAACATAATATCTGCGTGTGTCCCTGTGGTCTTGTTGTATGCATGAGGGCCCAGGGTCCTACGACATTACATTGTGCTGTGTACAGCGGATGCAGGCATGTCACCGCAGGCATCGGGTTTGAGCTTGGACATGGGCTGTTGTAGGGCATCGGTGTCGAAGGTGTGGTGGTCCTCCCCGGCATCACAGATGTGTTGTTTTCTGTGCTCTATTGGAGGTGGTGTGTGCCCCTCTGCAATGTGAAAAGGAGATGCATGTTGACACTATGTTGACATGTATGTTGGCGCTTTTTTCTGGGCTACATGCAGACTGTATGACAATGTACAGTGTGACTGTTTGGGAGGTGCTGACTACTGCTGCGGGACAGTGTACATTTGGACTACATGACGGAAGTGAGGTCATACACGTACATTTCATTTCATGGTTTCCTGCTCTTTCAGATGTAGTAGGCATGTTTCTGTGCATGTGTGGAGCCAGTTGTGTCCTCTGTTCTGCAGTGTCGGCTTTGCGCATTGTACCATGTTGTCGTCAATGTGGGTGTGCTGTTCTTGCTATGTGTGTGTGCTGCAGTGTGCCAAGGGGATGAGGGACATGATCCAGGGTAATTGTGGGTGTGCAGTGTGCTACACCTCATTGTGCATGTGTGCCACTGTGGCCATCTCCCCCCGTCCTCCCAGTCCCTGGTCGTCACTCACCCTGTTGATGTTGTGTCAGGTCCTCTCGAGCTGTGTCCGTACTCCCTACTCCTTGCATTGTCTCCACACTGATGACTGTGGCTTCGGTTTCCTCCAGCTCCTCCTGTGGCGCAGGACAGCCACCTCCTGTCGCCGTTGCAGCCTTCCTGCTGGCAGCGGCTTTGTGCCTGGTTTAGGTTGTCACATCATGCCAGCGCCTCTTGGCCTCCTTGATTGGCCTCCTCGGCACTCCGACTGCATTCCAGGTGGTCTACTTGCGGGTCAGTTGCTGGTAGTGTTCTGTCACCTCCGTAACGCTGATCTGGTTTTGCTGCGGACTGCACCCCGTCTTCCTCTCCCCCTTCTCTTTGGCCGTCCCCGTCCCTGTTGTTCTTTGCTGGTGGTCAGTGGGGGTTGTGGGGTTCGCGTTGGCCTCTGCGCTGGGTCAGGGTGCATCCATGTTGCTACGTGCTTTGGCTTGTTTCTGGTGTGTTGTTTCTGTGGTTTTTATGGTGCATTTTCCCACCAGACGCGTGGGATTTGCAAGCCTGTGGCTGGTTTTCACTACTTTTTGTTCCGCGATTGGCCCCTTCGCATGATTTTCTGCGCTCACGTTTCATATTTTGTGGCGTTGCGTTGATTTTTGCGAGGCCATTTGATGCGATATCTGGTGACTATCGCATGCTACCGCCGCGTTGTGAATACTTGGTTGGTACGGCGTAATTTTCCTGCAATAGGCTGTGATGTTGAGAATTGCGTTTCGCTACTCTTGCGGTAGTTATCTCATGTTCTTGTAAATATACCGCCATGTCTCTAAGTGTTCAACTCAAAATTGAGTAAAAGCACACCTGGCAGCTGTATCCATAATCACCTCTCGATAGACAGCTGGAATATTTCCTACGTAAGCTTTGCAGCAGTGAATATAGTTTAATTTCCTCTACAGACCACTGCTGGTGGTGGTGTAGGCAACCTAGCATTTCACACTTATATCACTGAAAAACATGTCTTAAAGCAGGCTGCTAGTGTCACAGTTTTACTTTTCACAGGTCCCTCATCTGCTACAGATGGGTTTTATTTGGCGCAACCCTTATTTTAATTCATGGAAACCACACATCAGGATATTCAGTTTAAGTTGAAAAAAATCAAAGGAAGCAAAAGCAAAGTAATTCATTTACTGGAAACAAGCTTACAATCAACATGCTCTATGTGATTCCACGGGCAGGTCCTCAGTATGAGTGGCCCAGTAAATGGGCTGGAATTTCTCCACCCCTACAGTTATCAATATCCTGGTTACTCCAGAGTTAGAGAACATCTGGCCATTGTGAGTTGAACCCTGAGGGCCCAGTAAAACAAAAGAGGAATTACTGGGAATTGGTAGTTTTAGGTCTGATTTCCCTGGTGATTCCTAATTTTGGGCCAAACTTTTTTCCAGGGGTTATGGCTGTGCCTGGCATTTGAACTCCGTAAAATCAGATGCCCATATTTTACCAATATTTATTCTAAGGGACCGATCCCAAAGTTGTTCGGAAGGCCTCTGAATCGGATCTGGCTTTCCCGGATCCGATTTGTAGCCCTTGTCCCTGACCGAATCGTACACAGGTCCAAATGACCGAGACAAAGATCGCGTACAAGTGGACCGAATTGTTTCTAGGACCTGAACCTGTCCATACAACTTGATTGTAGCCGATCCGTGCCACGTAATGGAGCCAAATTCTGACTGAGTACGATGCACGATTCGTACAGCCACTTTGCCTCAGTCTCAGCAAAACTAAACGAAACGGCTATCGGAATAGTAATTCATGGGACGTAGCAGGCCCTCCTTCACCCAGGCCCTCCGAATCTGTCACTGGGGTGTGCCCATGGGTCCACCCGATCCAACATGTACAGTGGTGCCCACCACAGGGTGAACGCTTTTCCCGACCCACCCCTTTTTGCTATGTGAGCTTGTGTACACGTCTGTACACATGCTCCCATAGAGTTCAATGGGAGTCTGAGTGAACCGAGTCCGTAAGCGGCTGCGTCATACTCGCTCATTCTCGTATCTGACGTGAGAGTGTACGAGGGAGACATGAGAGTTCACTAGGTCCGAAGTGGAGGAGCGAGCGAGTGCGAAGTGGTGTGGCCTGGGATGAAAATAGCCCCGCAGCCACAGCTGCAGAGAGTGTTGGCCCCTTGCCCCATGCTGGGACAGGGCGGACATGGCGGAGTGGAGCAGTGGCACAGTAGTGCTGCAGGTCATGACGGTGACGGTGCAAGAGGAGCAAGCGGGGCAGCAGCAGGTGAAACACGGAGTGAGGACGGCAACTACCCGTGACCCCGTAACCCTAGAGGAAGAAGCAGCAGCAGTGAATGGTGAGTGGCGCGAAGTGCGCTGAGAAGCCTGTCTTTTTATGTCCTTAAGAGCCTCCAGCAGGACAATTAGCATCAGTCCCTGGGTTTTGGACGAGGACCCCGTTTCCCGTTCTCCTCTCCTTCCATCTCCTCTCATCTCACCTCCCAGGCAACGAGGGCTGTCAGGTGCAATAGCCACCAAAGAAATCAAGGGGGAGAAGGATTAAGCAGCAATCAGCAGCAACCAGCAGCAGCAACCAGTAGTCAGCTATCAGCGGCAGCGGCAAGAGCAGGGATAACGAAAGCGAGCGTGGTCACCGTTAGGGGTAACTGTGAAGTGCGTGTCCAGTGAGTCTGCAGCTCATCTGCAAGCCCTGCTCTATTCCTCCTGCCTCCCAACCTGCTCGTGCTGCCTACTTTGGCCTGCCAAGTTCAAAGGCCAAAAGCCCGTGCCTTAGGCTTCCAGTAACTTACCCGAATACAGTGAAGCATGCGATCAGGGAAGCAGAGAGGCACGGCCACACTAAGGAAAAAGAAGCAAAGAGCGGTTCACGGGACACTTACTGTAAACATCAACCAGATACTCGACCTGCCACAAAATGTACCAGTAAGCACTACAGTCAACACTCTCCACCCTCTTACACCTGAAGCTAGATCTGCAGCCTACAAGTCAATTGGCCTACAACCAAAAATAACGTCCAAATTTGCCTTTCTGAAAGACGCCGGGTCAGCTGTTTTCTCTAGTAATATTAGTATTAAGGGCTTACCTGCTCCTCTGAGCCCCATCGGGACCATCTGCAAGGGGATCCCCGACGCTAATATTCAGCTTGGTAATTCGGCAAATCAGACAGCCACAGCCACTATGCTCCATGGGGTAGTTACTACTACTATTTCTACAGGCAGACTTGGGGACCTATTAGCAGCCCCGGCTGGGTAAGGGTATAAGAAAACCGGGAACACACCAAACCCCCTACAGATAAGGACCACTCTCGCAGCCACTCTTGTAGCCATTCCTCCTGTCAACTCGGACCTTATATCTGAGCTCACTAATTCACCAATAAAGAATGGCACACAGGGCCAACTTAGCGCAATAACAGACAGAAGCGTGGAAATCTCCACCAACATACCCCATGTACTGAAAGAGAATCCACAACAACAAGGGGATGGTGCGAGTGAGTCCACACCGTGCACATTTCAGGGGCAGGGGCAGATTCTGTCAACTCCCGACGTTGAGGATGCTTGCAACCTGGAAAGAGATATCTCCTATATTCAATCAAAAGAGTGGGAGAACATGCTCTCATCGTAAGGAGAAGAAGCCCCCAATCCCGTCGTGCCCTCACCGGTCCCAAATGGGGGGAAGGAGGAGGAATTTAAACAGGAATCGGCATGGGCCACAGTTTTGGACATCCTACAAAGGTCAGCCGATGCTATGACATACCAAGCTAATAAAATGGATATACAAATCAGCCTATTAAATACATTGGCGGTGTACGTCGCTAACATAGATGATAACATCACAAACCTAAATAATTTGATTAGGCAAGCTCAATCGGCTGCAGACTATCCACGACAAGGTGGCGACTGCTCACCAATAGTAGACAAATTAAGCACGCTCCCAGAGATGATGGCAAAGCTTCTGGTGAACTTAAAAGAAATCACCAATGCAAAGTCTTTTCCTCAAGCTAAGGAGTCGGTGCCACAATCCCCACTAACAATGCCCAAGAGGTGGCAAAACCAGGGGCTAGGGGGGGCGAGGCAAGGGCTATGCCAATGCCCCCGGAAACAATGACCATAAGTGGCGTAAGAAATAACCACCAAGAGTCCCGAGCTGCTGAAAACACAGTGCCTACTTCAACTCTTCCATTAGACAAGGAAACGGAGGATTTCAACTGTAAGGGGAAAAGGGAAAAAAATCGAAAGGGACGTACAAAGATCCGTCGTATTGTACATGACTCGAGTCTTTATCCACTGTTCAACACTCACACACGAGTAGCCTCGACCGGACTTAAGGATTCAAATGGAACAAATGACGCAGCTAAGGAAGCGGAGAGATACATTACTCTATTTGGCAACATCAAAAAGCAACAGCCTGGTTCTCCACTTCTTAAAGAGGTGAAGGCTGCTGCCAGGGAAGACCTTGAGCCTATTAGAGCAAGCATTGCCATAGCCAATAGGTCTCGCCTTTGGGACCTTTGTAAGTTTTTGGACACAGCGATTGGCTTTTGCAATGTTTTAAAGCTATGTTTAAGAGCTCTACAGCACCACTCTACAGTTACTCTACAGCACCACTCTACAGCACTTCTCTACAGTACCCCTTTACAGCATCATTCTAAAGCACCACTCTGCAGCACCCCTTTACAGCACCATTCTAAAGCACCACTCTGCAGCACCATTCTGTAGTACCCCTTTACAACACCATTCTGCAGCACCATTCTGAAGTACCCCTTTACAGCACCACTCTGCAGCACCACTCTACAGTACCCATTTACAGCACCAATCTAAACCACCACTCTGCAGCACACCTCTGAAGCACCCTTCTGCAGCACCCCTCTGTAGCACCACTCTGCAGCACCACTCTGCAGTACCCGTTTACAGCACCAATCTAAACCACCACTCTGCAGCACCACTGTACAGCACCACTCTGCAGCACCACTCTGCAGCAACACTATAGCACCACTCTACAGTACCCCTTCACAGCACAAATCAGCAGCACCCATCTGCAGTCCCCTTTTACAGCACCAAATCTAAATCACCAATCTGCAGGACTACTGTACAGCACCACTCTGCAGCACCACTGTACAGCACCGCTCTGCAGCACCACTGTACAGCACCAATATGCAGCACCATTGTACATCACCACTCTGTGGCACCACTCTGCAGCACCACTCTGCAGTACCCCTTTACAGCACCAATCTAAACCATCACTCTGCAGCACCACTGTACAGCACCACTCTGCAGCACCACTCTGCAGCACCACTCTGCAGCACCGCTCTGCAGTACCCCATTACAGCACCAATCTAAACCACCACTCTGCAGCGCCAATCTGCAGCACCACTGTACAGCATCATTGTACAGCACCACTCTGTAGAACCACTCTGCAGCACCACTGTAGAGCACCACTCTGCAGCACCACTCTGCAGCACCACTCCGCAGCACCCCTTTACAGCACCAATATAATCCACCACTCTGCAGTACTACTGTACAGCACCACTCTGCAGCATCACTCTGCATCACCACTGTACAGCACCACTCTGCAGCACCACTCTGCAGCACCACTCTGCAGTACCCCTGTACAGCACCACTCTGCAGCACCACTCTGTAGTACCCCTTTACAGCACCAATCTAAACCACCACTCTACAGCACCACTCTGCAGCACCACTCTGCAGCACCACTGTACAGCACCACTCTGCAGCATCACTCTGCAGCACCACTCTGCAGCACCACTGTACAGCAGCACTCTGCAGCAGCACTCTGCAGTAACCCTTTACAGCACCAATCTATACCACCACTCTGCAGCACCACTCTGCAGCACCACTCTGCAGCACCACTGTACAGCACCACTCTGCAGCATCACTCTGCAGCACCACTCTGCAACACCACTCTGCAGCACCACTCTGCAGCACCACTGTACAGCACCACTGTACAGCACCACTCTGCACCACCACTCTGCAGTACCCCTTTACAGCAACAATCTAAACCACCACTCTGCAGCACCACTGTACAGCACCACTCTGCAGCACCACTCTGCAGCACCACTCTGCAGTACCCCTTTACAGAACCAATCTAAACCACCACTCCACAGCACCAATCTGCAGCACCACTGTACAACATCATTGTACAGCACCACTCTGCAGCCCCACTCTGCAGTACCCCTTTACAGAACCAATCTAAACCACCACTCTGTAGAACCACTCTGCAGCACCACTGTAGCGCACCACTCTGCAGCACCACTCTGCAGCACCACTCCGCAGCACCCCTTTACAGCACCAATATAAACCACCACTCTGCAGCACCAATCTAAATCACCACTCTGCAGCACTACTGTACAGCACCACTCTGCACCACCACTCTGCAGCACCACTGTACAGCATCACTCTGCAGCACCACTGTACAGCACTACTCTGCAGCATCACTCTGCAGCACCACTCTGCAGCACCACTCTGCAGCACTACTGTACAGCACCACTCTGCAGCCCCACTCTGCAGCCCCACTCTGCAGTACCCTTTACAGCACCAATCTTAACCACCACTCTGCAGCACCACTGTACAGCACCACTGTGCAGCACCACTCTGCAGCACCACTATAGCACCACTCTACAGTACCCCTTTACAGCACCAATCAGCAGCACCCATCTGTAGTCCCCTTTTACAGCACCAATCTAAACCACCACTCCGCAGGACTACTGTACATCACCACTCTGCAGCACCACTGTACAGCACCCCTTTACAGCACCACTGTACAGCATCATTGTACAGCACCACTCTGCAGCCCCACTGTAGAGTACCACTCTGCAGCACCACTCCGTAGCACCCCTTTACAGCACCAATATAAACCACCACTCTGCAGCACTACTGTACAGCACCACTCTGCAGCACTACTCTGCAGCACCACTGTACAGCACCACTCTGCAGCACCACTCTGCAGTACGACTCAGCACTACCCCTTTACAGCACCAATCTAAACCACCACTCTGCAGCACCACTCTGCAGCACCAATCTAAATCACCACTCTGCAGCACTACTGTACAGCACCACTCTGCACCACCACTCTGCAGCACCACTGTACAGCATCACTCTGCAGCACCACTGTACAGCACTACTCTGCAGCATCACTCTGCAGCACCACTCTGCAGCACCACTCTGCAGCACCCCTCTGCAGTACCACTTTACAGAACTAATCTAAACAACCACTCTGCAGCACTACTGTACAGCACCACTCTGCAGCCCCACTCTGCAGTACCCTTTACAGCACCAATCTTAACCACCACTCTGAAGCACCACTGTACAGCACCACTGTGCAGCACCACTCTGCACCACCACTATAGCACCACTCTACAGTACCCCTTTACAGCACCAATCAGCAGCACCCATCTGCAGTCCCCTTTTACAGCACCAATCTAAACCACCACTCCGCAGGACTACTGTACATCACCACTCTGCAGCACCACTGTACAGCACCCCTTTACAGCCCCACTGTACAGCATCATTGTATAGCACCACTCTGCAGCCCCACTCTGCAGTACCCCTGTACAACACCACTCTGCAGCACCATTCTGAAGTACCCCTTTACAGCACCACTCTGCAGCACCACTCTACAGTACCCATTTACAGCACCAATCTAAACCACCACTCTGCAGCACACCTCTAAAGCACCCTTCTGCAGCACCCCTCTGTAGCACCACTCTGCAGCACCACTCTGCAGTACCCGTTTACAGCACCAATCTAAACCACCACTCTGCAGCACCACTGTACAGCACCACTCTGCAGCACCACTCTGCAGCAACACTATAGCACCACTCTACAGTACCCCTTCACAGCACAAATCAGCAGCACCCATCTGCAGTCCCCTTTTACAGCACCAAATCTAAATCACCAATCTGCAGGACTACTGTACAGCACCACTCTGCAGCACCACTGTACAGCACCGCTCTGCAGCACCACTGTACAGCACCAATATGCAGCACCATTGTACATCACCACTCTGTGGCACCACTCTGCAGCACCACTCTGCAGTACCCCTTTACAGCACCAATCGAAGCCACCACTCTGCATCACAACTGTACAGCACCACTCTGCAGCACCACTCTGCAGCATCACTGTACAGCACCACTGTACAGCACCACTCTGCAGCACCACTCTGCAGCACCCCCTTACAGCACCAATCTAAACCACCACTCTGCAGCACCACTGTACAGCACCACTCTGCCGTACCACTCTGAAGCACCACTCTGCAGCACCACTCTGCAGCACCGCTTTACATCACCAATCTAAACCACCACTCTGCAGAACCACTGTATAGCACCACTGTACAGCACCACTCTGCAGCACCACTGTACAGCACCACTCTGCAGTACCCCTTTACAGCACCACTCTGCAGCACCACTCTGCAGCACCACTCTGCAGCACCACTCTGCAGCACCACTCTGCAGCACCACTCTGCAGCATCACTCTGCAGCACCACTCTGCAACACCACTCTGCAGCACCACTCTGCAGCACCACTGTACAGCACCACTCTGCAGCACCACTCTGCAGTACCACTCTGCAGCACCACTGTACAGCACCACTCTGCAGCACCACTCTGCAGTACCCCTTTACAGCACCAATCTAAACCATCACTCTGCAGCACCACTGTACAGCACCACTCTGCAGCACCACTCTGCAGCACCACTCTGCAGCACCGCTCTGCAGTACCCCATTACAGCACCATTCTGAAGTACCCCTTTACAGCACCACTCTGCAGCACCACTCTACAGTACCCATTTACAGCACCAATCTAAACCACCACTCTGCAGCACACCTCTGAAGCACCCTTCTGCAGCACCCCTCTGTAGCACCACTCTGCAGCACCACTCTGCAGTACCCGTTTACAGCACCAATCTAAACCACCACTCTGCAGCACCACTGTACAGCACCACTCTGCAGCACCACTCTGCAGCAACACTATAGCACCACTCTACAGTACCCCTTCACAGCACAAATCAGCAGCACCCATCTGCAGTCCCCTTTTACAGCACCAAATCTAAATCACCAATCTGCAGGACTACTGTACAGCACCACTCTGCAGCACCACTGTACAGCACCGCTCTGCAGCACCACTGTACAGCACCAATATGCAGCACCATTGTACATCACCACTCTGTGGCACCACTCTGCAGCACCACTCTGCAGTACCCCTTTACAGCACCAATCGAAACCACCACTCTGCATCACAACTGTACAGCACCACTCTGCAGCACCACTCTGCAGCATCACTGTACAGCACCACTGTACAGCACCACTCTGCAGCACCACTCTGCAGCACCACTCTGCAGCACCCCCTTACAGCACCAATCTAAACCACCACTCTGCAGCACCACTGTACAGCACCACTCTGCCGTACCACTCTGAAGCACCACTCTGCAGCACCACTCTGCAGCACCGCTTTACATCACCAATCTAAACCACCACTCTGCAGAACCACTGTATAGCACCACTGTACAGCACCACTCTGCAGCACCACTGTACAGCACCACTCTGCAGTACCCCTTTACAGCACCACTCTGCAGCACCACTCTGCAGCACCACTCTGCAGCACCACTCTGCAGCACCACTCTGCAGCATCACTCTGCAGCATCACTCTGCAGCACCACTCTGCAACACCACTCTGCAGCACCACTCTGCAGCACCACTCTGCAGCACCACTCTGCAGCACCACTCTGCAGTACCCCTTTACAGCACCAATCTAAACCATCACTCTGCAGCACCACTGTACAGCACCACTCTGCAGCACCACTCTGCAGCACCACTCTGCAGCACCGCTCTGCAGTACCCCATTACAGCACCAATCTAAACCACCACTCTGCAGCGCCAATCTGCAGCACCACTGTACAGCATCATTGTACAGCACCACTCTGTAGAACCACTCTGCAGCACCACTGTAGAGCACCACTCTGCAGCACCACTCTGCAGCACCACTCCGCAGCACCCCTTTACAGCACCAATATAATCCACCACTCTGCAGTACTACTGTACAGCACCACTCTGCAGCATCACTCTGCATCACCACTGTACAGCACCACTCTGCAGCACCACTCTGCAGCACGACTCTGCAGTACCCCTGTACAGCACCACTCTGCAGCACCACTCTGTAGTACCCCTTTACAGCACCAATCTAAACCACCACTCTACAGCACCACTCTGCAGCACCACTCTGCAGCACCACTGTACAGCACCACTCTGCAGCATCACTCTGCAGCACAACTCTGCAGCACCACTGTACAGCAGCACTCTGCAGCAGCACTCTGCAGTAACCCTTTACAGCACCAATCTAAACCACCACTCTGCAGCACCACTCTGCAGCACCACTCTGCAGCACCACTGTACAGCACCACTCTGCAGCATCACTCTGCAGCACCACTCTGCAACACCACTCTGCAGCACCACTCTGCAGCACCACTGTACAGCACCACTGTACAGCACCACTCTGCAGCACCACTCTGCAGTACCCCTTTACAGCAACAATCTAAACCACCACTCTGCAGCACCACTGTACAGCACCACTCTGCAGCACCACTCTGCAGCACCACTCTGCAGTACCCCTTTACAGAACCAATCTAAACCACCACTCCGCAGCACCAATCTGCAGGACCACTGTACAACATCATTGTACAGCACCACTCTGCAGCCCCACTCTGCAGTACCCCTTTACAGAACCAATCTAAACCACCACTATGTAGAACCACTCTGCAGCACCACTGTAGCGCACCACTCTGCAGCACCACTCTGCAGCACCACTCCGCAGCACCCCTTTACAGCACCAATATAAACCACCACTCTGCAGCACCAATCTAAATCACCACTCTGCAGCACTACTGTACAGCACCACTCTGCACCACCACTCTGCAGCACCACTGTACAGCATCACTCTGCAGCACCACTGTACAGCACTACTCTGCAGCATCACTCTGCAGCACCACTCTGCAGCACCACTCTGCAGCACTACTGTACAGCACCACTCTGCAGCCCCACTCTGCAGTACCCTTTACAGCACCAATCTTAACCACCACTCTGCAGCACCACTGTACAGCACCACTGTGCAGCACCACTCTGCAGCACCACTATAGCACCACTCTACAGTACCCCTTTACAGCACCAATCAGCAGCACCCATCTGTAGTCCCCTTTTACAGCACCAATCTAAACCACCACTCCGCAGGACTACTGTACATCACCACTCTGCAGCACCACTGTACAGCACCCCTTTACAGCACCACTGTACAGCATCATTGTACAGCACCACTCTGCAGCCCCACTGTAGAGTACCACTCTGCAGCACCACTCCGTAGCACCCCTTTACAGCACCAATATAAACCACCACTCTGCAGCTCTACTGTACAGCACCACTCTGCAGCACTACTCTGCAGCACCACTGTACAGCACCACTCTGCAGCACCACTCTGCAGTACGACTCAGCACTACCCCTTTACAGCACCAATCTAAACCACCACTCTGCAGCACCACTCTGCAGCACCAATCTAAATCACCACTCTGCAGCACTACTGTACAGCACCACTCTGCACCACCACTCTGCAGCACCACTGTACAGCATCACTCTGCAGCACCACTGTACAGCACTACTCTGCAGCATCACTCTGCAGCACCACTCTGCAGCACCACTCTGCAGCACCCCTCTGCAGTACCACTTTACAGAACTAATCTAAACAACCACTCTGCAGCACTACTGTACAGCACCACTCTGCAGCCCCACTCTGCAGTACCCTTTACAGCACCAATCTTAACCACCACTCTGAAGCACCACTGTACAGCACCACTGTGCAGCACCACTCTGCAGCACCACTATAGCACCACTCTACAGTACCCCTTTACAGCACCAATCAGCAGCACCCATCTGTAGTCCCCTTTTACAGCACCAATCTAAACCACCACTCCGCAGGACTACTGTACATCACCACTCTGCAGCACCACTGTACAGCACCCCTTTACAGCACCACTGTACAGCATCATTGTACAGCACCACTCTGCAGCCCCACTGTAGAGTACCACTCTGCAGCACCACTCCGTAGCACCCCTTTACAGCACCAATATAAACCACCACTCTGCAGCTCTACTGTACAGCACCACTCTGCAGCACTACTCTGCAGCACCACTGTACAGCACCACTCTGCAGCACCACTCTGCAGTACGACTCAGCACTACCCCTTTACAGCACCAATCTAAACCACCACTCTGCAGCACCACTCTGCAGCACCAATCTAAATCACCACTCTGCAGCACTACTGTACAGCACCACTCTGCACCACCACTCTGCAGCACCACTGTACAGCATCACTCTGCAGCACCACTGTACAGCACTACTCTGCAGCATCACTCTGCAGCACCACTCTGCAGCACCACTCTGCAGCACCCCTCTGCAGTACCACTTTACAGAACTAATCTAAACAACCACTCTGCAGCACTACTGTACAGCACCACTCTGCAGCCCCACTCTGCAGTACCCTTTACAGCACCAATCTTAACCACCACTCTGAAGCACCACTGTACAGCACCACTGTGCAGCACCACTCTGCACCACCACTATAGCACCACTCTACAGTACCCCTTTACAGCACCAATCAGCAGCACCCATCTGCAGTCCCCTTTTACAGCACCAATCTAAACCACCACTCCGCAGGACTACTGTACATCACCACTCTGCAGCACCACTGTACAGCACCCCTTTACAGCCCCACTGTACAGCATCATTGTATAGCACCACTCTGCAGCCCCACTCTGCAGTACCCCTGTACAGCACCACTCTGCAGCACCACTCTGCAGTACCCCTTTACAGCACCAATCTAAACCACCACTCTGCAGCACCACTCTGCAGCACCATTGTACAGCACCACTCTGCAGCATCACTCTGCAGCACCACTCTGCAGCACCACTGTACAGCAGCACTCTGCAGCAGCACTCTGCAGTACCCCTTTACAGCACCAATCTAAACCACCACTCTGCAGCACCACTCTGAAGCACCACTCTGCAGCACCACTGTACAGCACCACTGTACAGCACCACTCTGCAGCACCTCTCTGCAACACCACTCTGCAGCAACACTCTGCAGCACCACTGTACAGCACCACTCTGCAGCACCACTCTGCAGCACCACTCTGCAGTACCCCTTTACAGCACCAATCTAAACCACCAATCTGCAGCACCACTCTGCAGCACCACTGTGCAGCACCACTCTGCAGCAGCACTCTGCAGTACCCCTTTACAGCCTTAATCTAAACCACCACTCTGCAGCACCACTCTGCAGCACCACTCTGCAGCACCACTGTACAGCACCACTCTGCAGCATCACTCTGCAGCACCTCTCTGCAACACCACTCTGCAGCAACACTCTGCAGCACCACTGCACAGCACCACTCTGCAGCACCACTCTGCAGCACCACTCTGCAGCACCCCTTTACAGCACCAATCTAAACCACCACTCTGCAGCACCACTGTACAGCAACACTCTGCAGCACCACTCTGCAGCACCACTCTGCAGTACCCCTTTACAGAACCAATCTAAACCACCACTCCGCAGCACCAATCTGCAGCACCACTGTACAGCATCATTGTACAGAACCACTCTGCAGCCCCACTCTGCAGTACCCCTTTACAGAACCAATCTAAACCACCACTCTGTAGAACCACTCTGCAGCACCACTGTAGAGCACCACTGTAGAGCACCACTCTGCAGCACCACTCCGCAGCACCCCTTTACAGCACCAATATAAACCACCACTCTGCAGCACTACTGTACAGCACCACTCTGCACCACCACTCTGCAGCACCACTGTACAGCATCACTCTGCAGCACCACTGTACAGCACTACTCTGCAGCATCACTCTGCAGCACCACTCTGCAGCACCACTCTGCAGCACCCCTCTGCAGTACCACTTTACAGAACTAATCTAAACAACCACTCTGCAGCACTACTGTACAGCACCACTCTGCAGCCCCACTCTGCAGTACCCTTTACAGCACCAATCTTAACCACCACTCTGAAGCACCACTGTACAGCACCACTGTGCAGCACCACTCTGCACCACCACTATAGCACCACTCTACAGTACCCCTTTACAGCACCAATCAGCAGCACCCATCTGCAGTCCCCTTTTACAGCACCAATCTAAACCACCACTCCGCAGGACTACTGTACATCACCACTCTGCAGCACCACTGTACAGCACCCCTTTACAGCCCCACTGTACAGCATCATTGTATAGCACCACTCTGCAGCCCCACTCTGCAGTACCCCTGTACAGCACCACTCTGCAGCACCACTCTGCAGTACCCCTTTACAGCACCAATCTAAACCACCACTCTGCAGCACCACTCTGCAGCACCATTGTACAGCACCACTCTGCAGCATCACTCTGCAGCACCACTCTGCAGCACCACTGTACAGCAGCACTCTGCAGCAGCACTCTGCAGTACCCCTTTACAGCACCAATCTAAACCACCACTCTGCAGCACCACTCTGAAGCACCACTCTGCAGCACCACTGTACAGCACCACTGTACAGCACCACTCTGCAGCACCTCTCTGCAACACCACTCTGCAGCAACACTCTGCAGCACCACTGTACAGCACCACTCTGCAGCACCACTCTGCAGCACCACTCTGCAGTACCCATTTACAGCACCAATCTAAACCACCAATCTGCAGCACCACTCTGCAGCACCACTGTGCAGCACCACTCTGCAGCAGCACTCTGCAGTACCCCTTTACAGCCTTAATCTAAACCACCACTCTGCAGCACCACTCTGCAGCACCACTCTGCAGCACCACTGTACAGCACCACTCTGCAGCATCACTCTGCAGCACCTCTCTGCAACACCACTCTGCAGCAACACTCTGCAGCACCACTGCACAGCACCACTCTGCAGCACCACTCTGCAGCACCACTCTGCAGCACCCCTTTACAGCACCAATCTAAACCACCACTCTGCAGCACCACTGTACAGCAACACTCTGCAGCACCACTCTGCAGCACCACTCTGCAGTACCCCTTTACAGAACCAATCTAAACCACCACTCCGCAGCACCAATCTGCAGCACCACTGTACAGCATCATTGTACAGAACCACTCTGCAGCCCCACTCTGCAGTACCCCTTTACAGAACCAATCTAAACCACCACTCTGTAGAACCACTCTGCAGCACCACTGTAGAGCACCACTGTAGAGCACCACTCTGCAGCACCACTCCGCAGCACCCCTTTACAGCACCAATATAAACCACCACTCTGCAGCACTATTGTACAGCACCACTCTGCAGCACCACTCTGCAGCACCACTGTACAGCACCACTCTGCAGCACCACTCTGCAGTACGACTCTGCACTACACCTTTACAGCACCAATCTAAACCACCACTCAGCAGCACCACTCTGCAGCACCAATCTAAATCACCTCTCTGCAGCACTACTGTACAGCACCACTCTGCACCACCACTCTGCAGCACCACTGTACAGCATCACTCTGCAGCACCACTGTACAGCACTACTCTGCAGCATCACTCTGCAGCACCACTCTGCAGCACCACTCTGCAGCACCATTGTACAGCACCACTCTGCAGCATCACTCTGCAGCACCACTCTGCAGCACCACTGTACAGCAGCACTCTGCAGCAGCACTCTGCAGTACCCCTTTACAGCACCAATCTAAACCACCACTCTGCAGCACCACTCTGCAGCACCACTCTGCAGCACCACTGTACAGCACCACTCTGCAGCATCACTCTGCAGCACCTCTCTGCAACACCACTCTGCAGCAACACTCTGCAGCACCACTGTACAGCACCAATCTGCAGCACCACTCTGCAGCACCACTCTGCAGTACCCCTTTACAGAACCAATGTAAACCACCACTCCGCAGCACCAATCTGCAGCACCACTGTACAGCATCATTGTACAGAACCACTCTGCAGCCCCACTCTGCAGTACCCCTTTACAGAACCAATCTAAACCACCACTCTGTAGAACCACTCTGCAGCACCACTGTAGAGCACCACTCTGCAGCACCACTCTGCAGCACCACTCCGCAGCACCCCGTTACAGCACCAATCTAAACCACCACTCTGCAGCACCACTGTACAGCACCACTCTGCAGCACCACTCTGCAGCACCACTCCGCAGCACCCCTTTACAGCACCAATATAAACCACCAATCTGCAGCACCACTCTGCAGCACCACTCTGCAGCACCACTCTGCAGCAGCACTCTGCAGTACCCCTTTACAGCACTAATCTAAACCACCACTCTGCAGCACCACTCTGCAGCACCACTCTGCAGCACCACTGTACAGCACCACTGTACAGCACCACTCTGCAGCATCACTCTGCAGCACCTCTCTGCAACACCACTCTGCAGCAACACTCTGCAGCACCACTGTACAGCACCACTCTGCAGCACCACTCTGCAGCACCACTCTGCAGCACCCCTTTACAGCACCAATCTAAACCACCACTCTGCAGCACCACTGTACAGCACCACTCTGCAGCACCACTCTGCAGCACCACTCTGCAGTACCCCTTTACAGAACCAATGTAAACCACCACTCCGCAGCACCAATCTGCAGCACCACTGTACAGCATCATTGTACAGAACCACTCTGCAGCCCCACTCTGCAGTACCCCTTTACAGAACCAATCTAAACCACCACTCTGTAGAACCACTCTACAGCACCACTGTAGAGCACCACTCTGCAGCACCACTCTGCAGCACCACTCCGCAGCACCCCTTTACAGCACCAATCTAAACCACCACTCTGCAGCACCACTGTACAGCACCACTCTGCAGCACCACTCTGCAGCACCACTCCGCAGCACCCCTTTACAGCACCAATATAAAACACCACTCTGCAGCACTACTGTACAGCACCACTCTGCAGCACCACTCTGCAGCACCACTGTACAGCACCACTCTGCAGCACCACTCTGCAGTACGACTCTGCACTACACCTTTACAGCACCAATCTAAACCACCACTCAGCAGCACCACTCTGCAGCACCAATCTAAATCACCTCTCTGCAGCACTACTGTACAGCACCACTCTGCACCACCACTCTGCAGCACCACTGTACAGCATCACTCTGCAGCACCACTGTACAGCACTACTCTGCAGCATCACTCTGCAGCACCACTCTGCAGCACCACTCTGCAGCACCCCTCTGCAGTACCGCTTTACAGAACTAATCTAAACAACCACTCTGCAGCACTACTGTACAGCACCACTCTGCAGCTCCACTCTGCAGTACCCTTTACAGCACCAATCTTAACCACCACTCTGCAGCGCCACTGTACAGCACCACTGTGCAGCACCACTCAGCAGCACTACTATAACACCACTCTACAGTACCCCTTTACAGCACCAATCAGCAGCACCCATCTGCAGTCCCCTTTTACAGCACCAATCTTAACCACCACTCTGCAGCACCACTGTACATCACCACTCTGCAGCACCACTGCACAGCTCCCCTTTACAGCACCACTGTACAGCATCATTGTACAGCACCACTCTGCAGCCCCACTCTGCAGTACCCCTGTACAGCACCACTCTGCAGCACCACTCTGCAGTACCCCTTTACAGCACCAATCTAAACCACCACTCTGCAGCACCACTCTGCAGCACCACTCTGCAGCAGCACTGTACAGCACCAATCTGCAGCATCACTCTGCAGCACGACTCTGCAGCACCACTGTACAGCACCACTCTGCAGCAGCCCTCTGCAGTACCCCTTTACTGCACCAATCTAAACCATCACTCTGCAGCACCACTCTGCAGCACCACTCTGCAGCACCACTGTACAGCACCACTCTGCAGCATCACTCTGCAGCACCACTCTGCAACACCACTCTGCAGCACCACTCTTCAGCACCACTGTACTGCACCACTCTGCAGCACCACTCTGCAGCACCACTCTGCAGTACCCCTTTACAGCACCAATCTAAACCACCACTCTGCAGCACCACTGTACAGCACCACTCTGCAGCACCACTCTGCAGCACCACTCTGCAGTACCCCTTTAAAGAACCAACCTAAACCACCACTCCGCAGCACCAATCTGCAGCACCACTGTACAGCATCATTGTACAGCACCACTCTGTAGCCCCACTCTGCAGTACCCCTTTACAGAACCAATCTAAACCACCACTCTGTAGAACCACTCTGCAGCACCACTGTAGAGCACCACTCTGCAGCACCACTCTGCAGCACCACTCCGCAGCACCCCTTTACAGCACCAATATAAACCACCACTCTGCAGCACTACTGTACAGCACCCCTCTGCAGCAACACTCTGCAGCACCACTGTACAGCACCACTCTGCAGCACCACTCTGCAGTACGACTCTGCACTACCCCTTTACAGCACCAATCTAAACCACCACTCTGCAGCACCACTCTGCAGCACCAATCTAAATCACCTCTCTGCAGCACTACTGTACAGCACCACTCTGCACCACCACTCTGCACCAATCCAAAGCACCACTCTGCAGCACCACTCTGCCACACCACTGTAGAGCACCACTCTGCAGCACCACTCTGCAGCACCACTTCCCAGCACCACTTTACAGCACCAATATAAACCACCACTCTGCAGCACCACTCTGCAGCACCAATCTAAACCACCACTCTGCGTCACCACTCTGCAGCACCACTCTGCAGCACCACTGTACAGCACCACTCTGCAGCATCACTCTGCAGCACCTCTCTGCAACACCACTCTGCAGCAACACTCTGCAGCACCACTGTACAGCACCACTCTGCAGCACCACTCTGCAGCACCACTCTGCAGTACCCCTTTACAGCACCAATCTAAACCACCAATCTGCAGCACCACTCTGCAGCACCACTGTGCAGCACCACTCTGCAGCAGCACTCTGCAGTACCCCTTTACAGCACTAATCTAAACCACCACTCTGCAGCACCACTCTGCAGCACCACTCTGCAGCACCACTGTACAGCACCACTCTGCAGCATCACTCTGCAGCACCTCTCTGCAACACCACTCTGCAGCAACACTCTGCAGCACCACTCTGCAGCACCACTCTGCAGCACCACTCTGCAGCACCACTCTGCAGCACCCCTTTACAGCACCAATCTAAACCACCACTCTGCAGCACCACTGTACAGCACCACTCTGCAGCACCACTCTGCAGCACCCCTTTACAGCACCAATCTAAACCACCACTCTGCAGCACCACTGTACAGCACCACTCTGCACCACCACTCTGCAGCACCACTCTGCAGTACCCCTTTACAGAACCAATGTAAACCACCACTCCGCAGCACCAATCTGCAGCACCATTGTACAGCATCATTGTACAGAACCACTCTGCAGCCCCACTCTGCAGTACCCCTTTACAGAACCAATCTAAACCACCACTCTGTAGAACCACTCTGCAGCACCACTGTAGAGCACCACTCTGCAGCACCACTCTGCAGCACCACTCCGCAGCACCCCTTTACAGCACCAATATAAACCACCACTCTGCAGCACTACTGTACAGCACCACTCTGCAGCACCACTCTGCAGCACCACTGTACAGTACCACTCTGCAGCACCACTGTGCAGCACCACTCTGCAGCAGCACTCTGCAGTACCCCTTTACAGCACTAATCTAAACCACCACTCTGTAGAACCACTCTGCAGCACCACTGTAGAGCACCACTGTAGAGCACCACTCTGCAGCACCACTCCGCAGCACCCCTTTACAGCACCAATATAAACCACCACTCTGCAGCACTATTGTACAGCACCACTCTGCAGCACCACTCTGCAGCACCACTCTGCAGCACCACTGTACAGCACCACTCTGCAGCACCACTCTGCAGTACGACTCTGCACTACACCTTTACAGCACCAATCTAAACCACCACTCAGCAGCACCACTCTGCAGCACCAATCTAAATCACCTCTCTGCAGCACTACTGTACAGCACCACTCTGCACCACCACTCTGCAGCACCACTGTACAGCATCACTCTGCAGCACCACTGTACAGCACTACTCTGCAGCATCACTCTGCAGCACCACTCTGCAGCACCACTCTGCAGCACCATTGTACAGCACCACTCTGCAGCATCACTCTGCAGCACCACTCTGCAGCACCACTGTACAGCAGCACTCTGCAGCAGCACTCTGCAGTACCCCTTTACAGCACCAATCTAAACCACCACTCTGCAGCACCACTCTGCAGCACCACTCTGCAGCACCACTGTACAGCACCACTCTGCAGCATCACTCTGCAGCACCTCTCTGCAACACCACTCTGCAGCAACACTCTGCAGCACCACTGTACAGCACCACTCTGCAGCACCACTCTGCAGCAGCACTCTGCAGTACCCCTTTACAGCACCAATCTAAACCACCACTCTGCAGCACCACTCTGCAGCACCACTCTGCAGCACCACTGTACAGCACCACTCTGCAGCATCACTCTGCAGCACCTCTCTGCAACACCACTCTGCAGCAACACTCTGCAGCACCACTGTACAGCACCACTCTGCAGCACCACTCTGCAGCACCACTCTGCAGTACCCCTTTACAGAACCAATGTAAACCACCACTCCGCAGCACCAATCTGCAGCACCACTGTACAGCATCATTGTACAGAACCACTCTGCAGCCCCACTCTGCAGTACCCCTTTACAGAACCAATCTAAACCACCACTCTGTAGAACCACTCTGCAGCACCACTGTAGAGCACCACTCCGCAGCACCCCTTTACAGCACCAATCTAAACCACCACTCTGCAGCACCACTGTACAGCACCACTCTGCAGCACCACTCTGCAGCACCACTCCGCAGCACCCCTTTACAGCACCAATATAAACCACCACTCTGCAGCACTATTGTACAGCACCACTCTGCAGCACCACTCTGCAGCACCACTCTGCAGCACCACTGTACAGCACCACTCTGCAGCACCACTCTGCAGTACGACTCTGCACTACACCTTTACAGCACCAATCTAAACCACCACTCAGCAGCACCACTCTGCAGCACCAATCTAAATCACCTCTCTGCAGCACTACTGTACAGCACCACTCTGCACCACCACTCTGCAGCACCACTGTACAGCATCACTCTGCAGCACCACTGTACAGCACTACTCTGCAGCATCACTCTGCAGCACCACTCTGCAGCACCACTCTGCAGCACCATTGTACAGCACCACTCTGCAGCATCACTCTGCAGCACCACTCTGCAGCACCACTGTACAGCAGCACTCTGCAGCAGCACTCTGCAGTACCCCTTTACAGCACCAATCTAAACCACCACTCTGCAGCACCACTCTGCAGCACCACTCTGCAGCACCACTGTACAGCACCACTCTGCAGCATCACTCTGCAGCACCTCTCTGCAACACCACTCTGCAGCAACACTCTGCAGCACCACTGTACAGCACCACTCTGCAGCACCACTCTGCAGCACCACTCTGCAGTACCCCTTTACAGAACCAATGTAAACCACCACTCCGCAGCACCAATCTGCAGCACCACTGTACAGCATCATTGTACAGAACCACTCTGCAGCCCCACTCTGCAGTACCCCTTTACAGAACCAATCTAAACCACCACTCTGTAGAACCACTCTGCAGCACCACTGTAGAGCACCACTCTGCAGCACCACTCTGCAGCACCACTCCGCAGCACCCCTTTACAGCACCAATCTAAACCACCACTCTGCAGCACCACTGTACAGCACCACTCTGCAGCACCACTCTGCAGCACCACTCCGCAGCACCCCTTTACAGCACCAATCTAAACCACCACTCTGCAGCACCACTGTACAGCACCACTCTGCAGCACCACTCTGCAGCACCACTCCGCAGCACCCCTTTACAGCACCAATATAAACCACCAATCTGCAGCACCACTCTGCAGCACCACTGTGCAGCACCACTCTGCAGCAGCACTCTGCAGTACCCCTTTACAGCACTAATCTAAACCACCACTCTGCAGCACCACTCTGCAGCACCACTCTGCAGCACCTCTCTGCAACACCACTCTGCAGCAACACTCTGCAGCACCACTGTACAGCACCACTCTGCAGCACCACTCTGCAGCACCACTCTGCAGCACCCCTTTACAGCACCAATCTAAACCACCACTCTGCAGCACCACTGTACAGCACCACTCTGCAGCACCACTCTGCAGCACCACTCTGCAGTACCCCTTTACAGAACCAATGTAAACCACCACTCCACAGCACCAATCTGCAGCACCACTGTACAGCATCATTGTACAGAACCACTCTGCAGCCCCACTCTGCAGTACCCCTTTACAGAACCAATCTAAACCACCACTCTGTAGAACCACTCTGCAGCACCACTGTAGAGCACCACTCTGCAGCACCACTCTGCAGCACCACTCCGCAGCACCCCTTTACAGCACCAATCTAAACCACCACTCTGCAGCACCACTGTACAGCACCACTCTGCAGCACCACTCTGCAGCACCACTCCGCAGCACCCCTTTACAGCACCAATATAAAACACCACTCTGCAGCACTACTGTACAGCACCACTCTGCAGCACCACTCTGCAGCACCACTGTACAGCACCACTCTGCAGCACCACTCTGCAGTACGACTCTGCACTACACCTTTACAGCACCAATCTAAACCACCACTCAGCAGCACCACTCTGCAGCACCAATCTAAATCACCTCTCTGCAGCACTACTGTACAGCACCACTCTGCACCACCACTCTGCAGCACCACTGTACAGCATCACTCTGCAGCACCACTGTACAGCACTACTCTGCAGCATCACTCTGCAGCACCACTCTGCAGCACCACTCAGCAGCACCCCTCTGCAGTACCGCTTTACAGAACTAATCTAAACAACCACTCTGCAGCACTACTGTACAGCACCACTCTGCAGCTCCACTCTGCAGTACCCTTTACAGCACCAATCTTAACCACCACTCTGCAGCGCCACTGTACAGCACCACTGTGCAGCACCACTCTGCAGCACCACTATAACACCACTCTACAGGACCCCTTTACAGCACCAATCAGCAGCACCCATCTGCAGTCCCCTTTTACAGCACCAATCTAAACCACCACTCCGCAGGACTACTGTACATCACCACTCTGCAGTACCCTTTACAGCACCAATCTAAACCACCACTCTGCAGCACCACTCTGCAGCACCACTCTGCAGCAGCACTGTACAGCACCACTCTGCAGCATCACTCTGCAGCACGACTCTGCAGCACCACTGTACAGCACCACTCTGCAGCAGCCCTCTGCAGTACCCCTTTACTGCACCAATCTAAACCACCACTCTGCAGCACCACTCTGCAGCACCACTCTGCAGCACCACTGTACAGCACCACTCTGCAGCATCACTCTGCAGCACCACTCTGCAACACCACTCTGCAGCACCACTCTTCAGCACCACTGTACTGCACCACTCTGCAGCACCACTCTGCAGCACCACTCTGCAGTACCCCTTTACAGCACCAATCTAAACCACCACTCTGCAGCACCACTGTACAGCACCACTCTGCAGCACCACTCTGCAGCACCACTCTGCAGTACCCCTTTACAGAACCAACCTAAACCACCACTCCGCAGCACCAATCTGCAGCACCACTGTACAGCATCATTGTACAGCACCACTCTATAGCCCCACTCTGCAGTACCCCTTTACAGAACCAATCTAAACCACCACTCTGTAGAACCACTCTGCAGCACCACTGTAGAGCACCACTCTGCAGCACCACTCTGCAGCACCACTCCGCAGCACCCCTTTACAGCACCAATATAAACCACCACTCTGCAGCACTACTGTACAGCACCCCTCTGCAGCAACACTCTGCAGCACCACTGTACAGCAGCACTCTGCAGCACCACTCTGCAGTACGACTCTGCACTACCCCTTTACAGCACCAATCTAAACCACCACTCTGCAGCACCACTCTGCAGCACCAATCTAAATCACCTCTCTGCAGCACTACTGTACAGCACCACTCTGCACCACCACTCTGCACCAATCCAAAGCACCACTCTGCAGCACCACTCTGCCACACCACTGTAGAGCACCACTCTGCAGCACCACTCTGCAGTACGACTCTGCACTACACCTTTACAGCACCAATGTAAACCACCACTCCGCAGCACCACTCTGCAGCACCACTGTGCAGCACCACTCTGCAGCAGCACTCTGCAGTACCCCTTTACAGCACTAATCTAAACCACCACTCTGTAGAACCACTCTGCAGCACCACTGTAGAGCACCACTGTAGAGCACCACTCTGCAGCACCACTCCGCAGCACCCCTTTACAGCACCAATATAAACCACCACTCTGCAGCACTATTGTACAGCACCACTCTGCAGCACCACTCTGCAGCACCACTCTGCAGCACCACTGTACAGCACCACTCTGCAGCACCACTCTGCAGTACGACTCTGCACTACACCTTTACAGCACCAATCTAAACCACCACTCAGCAGCACCACTCTGCAGCACCAATCTAAATCACCTCTCTGCAGCACTACTGTACAGCACCACTCTGCACCACCACTCTGCAGCACCACTGTACAGCATCACTCTGCAGCACCACTGTACAGCACTACTCTGCAGCATCACTCTGCAGCACCACTCTGCAGCACCACTCTGCAGCACCATTGTACAGCACCACTCTGCAGCATCACTCTGCAGCACCACTCTGCAGCACCACTGTACAGCAGCACTCTGCAGCAGCACTCTGCAGTACCCCTTTACAGCACCAATCTAAACCACCACTCTGCAGCACCACTCTGCAGCACCACTCTGCAGCACCACTGTACAGCACCACTCTGCAGCATCACTCTGCAGCACCTCTCTGCAACACCACTCTGCAGCAACACTCTGCAGCACCACTGTACAGCACCACTCTGCAGCACCACTCTGCAGCACCACTCTGCAGTACCCCTTTACAGAACCAATGTAAACCACCACTCCGCAGCACCAATCTGCAGCACCACTGTACAGCATCATTGTACAGAACCACTCTGCAGCCCCACTCTGCAGTACCCCGTTACAGAACCAATCTAAACCACCACTCTGTAGAACCACTCTGCAGCACCACTGTAGAGCACCACTCCGCAGCACCCCTTTACAGCACCAATCTAAACCACCACTCTGCAGCACCACTGTACAGCACCACTCTGCAGCACCACTCTGCAGCACCACTCCGCAGCACCCCTTTACAGCACCAATATAAACCACCACTCTGCAGCACTATTGTACAGCACCACTCTGCAGCACCACTCTGCAGCACCACTCTGCAGCACCACTGTACAGCACCACTCTGCAGCACCACTCTGCAGTACGACTCTGCACTACACCTTTACAGCACCAATCTAAACCACCACTCAGCAGCACCACTCTGCAGCACCAATCTAAATCACCTCTCTGCAGCACTACTGTACAGCACCACTCTGCACCACCACTCTGCAGCACCACTGTACAGCATCACTCTGCAGCACCACTGTACAGCACTACTCTGCAGCATCACTCTGCAGCACCACTCTGCAGCACCACTCTGCAGCACCATTGTACAGCACCACTCTGCAGCATCACTCTGCAGCACCACTCTGCAGCACCACTGTACAGCAGCACTCTGCAGCAGCACTCTGCAGTACCCCTTTACAGCACCAATCTAAACCACCACTCTGCAGCACCACTCTGCAGCACCACTCTGCAGCACCACTGTACAGCACCACTCTGCAGCATCACTCTGCAGCACCTCTCTGCAACACCACTCTGCAGCAACACTCTGCAGCACCACTGTACAGCACCACTCTGCAGCACCACTCTGCAGCACCACTCTGCAGTACCCCTTTACAGAACCAATGTAAACCACCACTCCGCAGCACCAATCTGCAGCACCACTGTACAGCATCATTGTACAGAACCACTCTGCAGCCCCACTCTGCAGTACCCCTTTACAGAACCAATCTAAACCACCACTCTGTAGAACCACTCTGCAGCACCACTGTAGAGCACCACTCTGCAGCACCACTCTGCAGCACCACTCCGCAGCACCCCTTTACAGCACCAATCTAAACCACCACTCTGCAGCACCACTGTACAGCACCACTCTGCAGCACCACTCTGCAGCACCACTCCGCAGCACCCCTTTACAGCACCAATCTAAACCACCACTCTGCAGCACCACTGTACAGCACCACTCTGCAGCACCACTCTGCAGCACCACTCCGCAGCACCCCTTTACAGCACCAATATAAACCACCAATCTGCAGCACCACTCTGCAGCACCACTGTGCAGCACCACTCTGCAGCAGCACTCTGCAGTACCCCTTTACAGCACTAATCTAAACCACCACTCTGCAGCACCACTCTGCAGCACCACTCTGCAGCACCTCTCTGCAACACCACTCTGCAGCAACACTCTGCAGCACCACTGTACAGCACCACTCTGCAGCACCACTCTGCAGCACCACTCTGCAGCACCCCTTTACAGCACCAATCTAAACCACCACTCTGCAGCACCACTGTACAGCACCACTCTGCAGCACCACTCTGCAGCACCACTCTGCAGTACCCCTTTACAGAACCAATGTAAACCACCACTCCACAGCACCAATCTGCAGCACCACTGTACAGCATCATTGTACAGAACCACTCTGCAGCCCCACTCTGCAGTACCCCTTTACAGAACCAATCTAAACCACCACTCTGTAGAACCACTCTGCAGCACCACTGTAGAGCACCACTCTGCAGCACCACTCTGCAGCACCACTCCGCAGCACCCCTTTACAGCACCAATCTAAACCACCACTCTGCAGCACCACTGTACAGCACCACTCTGCAGCACCACTCTGCAGCACCACTCCGCAGCACCCCTTTACAGCACCAATATAAAACACCACTCTACAGCACTACTGTACAGCACCACTCTGCAGCACCACTCTGCAGCACCACTGTACAGCACCACTCTGCAGCACCACTCTGCAGTACGACTCTGCACTACACCTTTACAGCACCAATCTAAACCACCACTCAGCAGCACCACTCTGCAGCACCAATCTAAATCACCTCTCTGCAGCACTACTGTACAGCACCACTCTGCACCACCACTCTGCAGCACCACTGTACAGCATCACTCTGCAGCACCACTGTACAGCACTACTCTGCAGCATCACTCTGCAGCACCACTCTGCAGCACCACTCAGCAGCACCCCTCTGCAGTACCGCTTTACAGAACTAATCTAAACAACCACTCTGCAGCACTACTGTACAGCACCACTCTGCAGCTCCACTCTGCAGTACCCTTTACAGCACCAATCTTAACCACCACTCTGCAGCGCCACTGTACAGCACCACTGTGCAGCACCACTCTGCAGCACCACTATAACACCACTCTACAGTACCCCTTTACAGCACCAATCAGCAGCACCCATCTGCAGTCCCCTTTTACAGCACCAATCTAAACCACCACTCCGCAGGACTACTGTACATCACCACTCTGCAGTACCCTTTACAGCACCAATCTAAACCACCACTCTGCAGCACCACTCTGCAGCAGCACTGTACAGCACCACTCTGCAGCATCACTCTGCAGCACGACTCTGCAGCACCACTGTACAGCACCACTCTGCAGCAGCCCTCTGCAGTACCCCTTTACTGCACCAATCTAAACCACCACTCTGCAGCACCACTCTGCAGCACCACTCTGCAGCACCACTGTACAGCACCACTCTGCAGCATCACTCTGCAGCACCACTCTGCAACACCACTCTGCAGCACCACTCTTCAGCACCACTGTACTGCACCACTCTGCAGCACCACTCTGCAGCACCACTCTGCAGTACCCCTTTACAGCACCAATCTAAACCACCACTCTGCAGCACCACTGTACAGCACCACTCTGCAGCACCACTCTGCAGCACCACTCTGCAGTACCCCTTTACAGAACCAACCTAAACCACCACTCCGCAGCACCAATCTGCAGCACCACTGTACAGCATCATTGTACAGCACCACTCTATAGCCCCACTCTGCAGTACCCCTTTACAGAACCAATCTAAACCACCACTCTGTAGAACCACTCTGCAGCACCACTGTAGAGCACCACTCTGCAGCACCACTCTGCAGCACCACTCCGCAGCACCCCTTTACAGCACCAATATAAACCACCACTCTGCAGCACTACTGTACAGCACCCCTCTGCAGCAACACTCTGCAGCACCACTGTACAGCACCACTCTGCAGCACCACTCTGCAGTACGACTCTGCACTACCCCTTTACAGCACCAATCTAAACCACCACTCTGCAGCACCACTCTGCAGCACCAATCTAAATCACCTCTCTGCAGCACTACTGTACAGCACCACTCTGCACCACCACTCTGCACCAATCCAAAGCACCACTCTGCAGCACCACTCTGCCACACCACTGTAGAGCACCACTCTGCAGCACCACTCTGCAGCACCACTTCCCAGCACCACTTTACAGCACCAATATAAACCACCACTCTGCAGCACCACTCTGCAGCACCAATCTAAACCACCACTCTGCAGCACCACTCTGCAGCACCACTGTACAGCACCACTCTGCAGCATCACTCTGCAGCATCTCTCTGCAACACCACTCTGCAGCAACACTCTGCAGCACCACTGTACAGCACCACTCTGCAGCACCACTCTGCAGCACCACTCTGCAGTACCCCTTTACAGCACCAATCTAAACCACCAATCTGCAGCACCACTCTGCAGCACCACTGTGCAGCACCACTCTGCAGCATCACTCTGCAACACCACTCTGCAGCAACACTCTGCAGCACCACTCTGCAGCACCACTCTGCAGCACCACTCTGCAGCACCACTCTGCAGCACCACTCTGCAGCACCCCTTTACAGCACCAATCTAAACCACCACTCTGCAGCACCACTGTACAGCACCACTCTGCAGCACCACTCTGCAGCACCACTCTGCAGTACCCCTTTACAGAACCAATGTAAACCACCACTCCGCAGCACCAATCTGCAGCACCACTGTACAGCATCATTGTACAGAACCACTCTGCAGCCCCACTCTGCAGTACCCCTTTACAGAACCAATCTAAACCACCACTCTGTAGAACCACTCTGCAGCACCACTGTAGAGCACCACTCTGCAGCACCACTCTGCAGCACCACTCCGCAGCACCCCTTTACAGCACCAATATAAACCACCACTCTGCAGCACTACTGTACAGCACCACTCTGCAGCACCACTCTGCAGCACCACTGTACAGTACCACTCTGCAGCACCACTCTGCAGTACGACTCTGCACTACACCTTTACAGCACCAATCTAAACCACCACTCAGCAGCACCACTCTGCAGCACCAATCTAAATCACCTCTCTGCAGCACTACTGTACAGCACCACTCTGCACCACCACTCTGCAGCACCACTGTACAGCACTACTGTACAGCATCACTCTGCAGCACCACTGTACAGCACTACTCTGCAGCATCACTCTGCAGCACCACTCTGCAGCACCACTCTGCAGCACCCCTCTGCAGTACCGCTTTACAGAACTAATCTAAACAACCACTCTGCAGCACTACTGTACAGCACCACTCTGCAGTACCCCTTTACAGCACTAATCTAAACCACCACTCTGCAGCACCACTCTGCAGCACCACTGTACAGCACCACTCTGCCGTACCACTCTGAAGCACCACTCTGCAGCACTACTCTGCAGTACCCCTTTACAGCACCAATCTAAACCACCACTCTGCACCAATCCAAAGCACCACTCTGCAGCACCACTCTGCCACACCACTGTAGAGCACCACTCTGCAGCACCACTCTGCAGCACCACTTCCCAGCACCACTTTACAGCACCAATATAAACCACCACTCTGCAGCACCACTCTGCAGCACCAATCTAAACCACCACTCTGCAGCACCACTCTGCAGCACCACTGTACAGCACCACTCTGCAGCATCACTCTGCAGCACCTCTCTGCAACACCACTCTGCAGCAACACTCTGCAGCACCACTGTACAGCACCACTCTGCAGCACCACTCTGCAGCACCACTCTGCAGTACCCCTTTACAGCACCAATCTAAACCACCAATCTGCAGCACCACTCTGCAGCACCACTGTGCAGCACCACTCTGCAGCAGCACTCTGCAGTACCCCTTTACAGCACTAATCTAAACCACCACTCTGCAGCACCACTCTGCAGCACCACTCTGCAGCACCACTGTACAGCACCACTCTGCAGCATCACTCTGCAGCACCTCTCTGCAACACCACTCTGCAGCAACACTCTGCAGCACCACTCTGCAGCACCACTCTGCAGCACCACTCTGCAGCACCACTCTGCAGCACCCCTTTACAGCACCAATCTAAACCACCACTCTGCAGCACCACTGTACAGCACCACTCTGCAGCACCACTCTGCAGCACCACTCTGCAGTACCCCTTTACAGAACCAATGTAAACCACCACTCCGCAGCACCAATCTGCAGCACCACTGTACAGCATCATTGTACAGAACCACTCTGCAGCCCCACTCTGCAGTACCCCTTTACAGAACCAATCTAAACCACCACTCTGTAGAACCACTCTGCAGCACCACTGTAGAGCACCACTCTGCAGCACCACTCTGCAGCACCACTCCGCAGCACCCCTTTACAGCACCAATATAAACCACCACTCTGCAGCACTACTGTACAGCACCACTCTGCAGCACCACTCTGCAGCACCACTGTACAGTACCACTCTGCAGCACCACTCTGCAGTACGACTCTGCACTACACCTTTACAGCACCAATCTAAACCACCACTCAGCAGCACCACTCTGCAGCACCAATCTAAATCACCTCTCTGCAGCACTACTGTACAGCACCACTCTGCACCACCACTCTGCAGCACCACTGTACAGCATCACTCTGCAGCACCACTGTACAGCACTACTCTGCAGCATCACTCTGCAGCACCACTCTGCAGCACCACTCTGCAGCACCCCTCTGCAGTACCGCTTTACAGAACTAATCTAAACAACCACTCTGCAGCACTACTGTACAGCACCACTCTGCAGTACCCCTTTACAGCACTAATCTAAACCACCACTCTGCAGCACCACTCTGCAGCACCACTGTACAGCACCACTCTGCCGTACCACTCTGAAGCACCACTCTGCAGCACTACTCTGCAGTACCCCTTTACAGCACCAATCTAAACCACGACTCTGAAGCACCACTCTGCAGCACCCCTTTACAGCACCAATCTAAACCACCACTCTGCAGCACCACTCTGCAGCACCACTCTGCAGCATCACTCTGCAGCACCACTCTGCAGCACCACTCTGCAGCACCACTCTGCAGCACCACTCTGCAGTACCATTGTACACACCACTGTACAGCACCACTCTGCAGCACCACTCTGCAGTACCATTGTACACACCACTGTACAGCACCACTCTGCAGCACCACTCTGCAGTACCCCTTTACAGCACCAATCTAAACCACCACTCTGCAGCACCAATCTGCAGCACCACTGTACAGCATCACTGTACAGCACCACTCTGCAGCACCACTCTGCAGCACCACTCTACAGCACCCGTTTACAGCACCAATATAAACCACCTCTCTGCAGCACCATTCTGCAGCACCACTGTAGAGCACCACTCTGCAGCACCACTCTGCAGCACCACTCCGCAGCACCCTTTTACAGCACCAATATAAACCACCACTCTGCAGCACCACTCTGCAGCACCAATCTAAACCACCACTCTGCAGCACCACTGTACAGCACCACTGTGCAGCACCATTGTACAGCACCACTCTGCCGTACCACTCTGAAGCACCACTCTGCAGCACCACTCTGCAGCACCCCTTTACAGCACCAATCTAAACCACCACTCTGCAGCACCACTCTGCAGCACCACTCTGCAGCACCACTCTGCAGCATCACTCTGCAGCACCACTCTGCAGCACCACTCTGCAGCACCCCTCTGCAGTACCCCTTTAAAGCACCAATCAAAACCACCACTCTGCAGCACCACTCTGCAACACCACTCTGCAGCACCACTCTGCAGTACCATTGTACAGCACCACTGTACAGCACCACTCTGCAGTACCCCTTTACAGCACTAATCTAAACCACCACTCTGCAGCACCACTCTGCAGCACCACTGTACAGCACCACTCTGCAAAATCACTCTGCAGCACCACTCTGCAACACCACTCTGCAGCACCACTCTGCAGCACCACTCTGCAGCACCACTCTGCAGCACCCCTCTGCAGTACCCCTTTAAAGCACCAATCAAAACCACCACTCTGCAGCACCACTCTGCAGCACCACTGTACAGCACTACTCTGCAGCATCACTCTGCAGCACCACTCTGCAGCACCACTCTGCAGCACCCCTCTGCAGTACCCCTTTACAGCTCTAATCTAAACCACCACTCTGCAGCACCACTGTACAGCACCACTCTGCAGCACCACTATAGCACCACTCTACAGTTCCCCTTTACAGCACCAATCAGCAGCACCCATCTGCAGTCCCCTTTTACAGCACCAATCTAAACCACCACTCTGCAGGACTACTGTACAGTGCCACTGTGCAGCACCACTGTACAGCACCACTCTGCAGCACCATTGTACAGCGCCACTCTGCAGCCCCACTGTACAGCACCACTCTGCGGCACCACTCTGCCGTACCACTCTGAAGCACCACTCTGCAGTACTACTCTGCAGCACCCCTTTACAGCACCAATCTAAACCACCACTCTGCAGCACCACTCTACAGCACCACTCTGCAGCACCACTCTGCAGCACCACTCTGCATCACCACTCTGCAGCACCACTCTGCAGCACCACTCTGCAGCACCACTGTACAGAACCACTCTGCAGCATCACTCTGCAGCACCACTCTGCAGCACCACTGTAGAGCACCACTCCGCAGCACCCCTTTACAGCACCAATCTAAACCACCACTCTGCAGCACCACTGTACAGCACCACTCTGCAGCACCACTCTGCAGCACCACTCCGCAGCACCCCTTTACAGCACCAATATAAAACACCACTCTGCAGCACTACTGTACAGCACCACTCTGCAGCACCACTCTGCAGCACCACTGTACAGCACCACTCTGCAGCACCACTCTGCAGTACGACTCTGCACTACACCTTTACAGCACCAATCTAAACCACCACTCAGCAGCACCACTCTGCAGCACCAATCTAAATCACCTCTCTGCAGCACTACTGTACAGCACCACTCTGCACCACCACTCTGCAGCACCACTGTACAGCATCACTCTGCAGCACCACTGTACAGCACTACTCTGCAGCATCACTCTGCAGCACCACTCTGCAGCACCACTCTGCAGCACCATTGTACAGCACCACTCTGCAGCATCACTCTGCAGCACCACTCTGCAGCACCACTGTACAGCAGCACTCTGCAGCAGCACTCTGCAGTACCCCTTTACAGCACCAATCTAAAGCACCACTCTGCAGCACCACTCTGCAGCACCACTCTGCAGCACCATTGTACAGCACCACTGTGCCGTACCACTCTGAAGCACCACTCTGCAGCACCACTCTGCAGTACCCCTTTACAGCACCAATCTAAACCACGACTCTGAAGCACCACTCTGCAGCACCACTCTGCAGCATCACTCTGCAGCACCACTCTGCAGCACCACTCTGCAGCACCACTCTGCAGTACCATTGTACACACCACTGTACAGCACCACTCTGCAGCACCCCTTTACAGCACCACTCTGCACCACCACTCTGCAGCACCACTCTGCAGCACCACTCTGCAGCACCACTCTGCAGCACCACTCTGCAGCACCACTCTGCAGCACCACTCTGCAGCACCACTCTGCAGCACCACTCTGCAGTACCATTGTACACACCACTGTACAGCACCACTCTGCAGCACCACTCTGCAGTACCCCTTTACAGCACCAATCTAAACCACCACTCTGCAGCACCAATCTGCAGCACCACTGTACAGCATCACTGTACAGCACCACTCTGCAGCACCACTCTGCAGCACCACTCTGCAGTACCCGTTTACAGCACCAATATAAACCACCTCTCTGCAGCACCATTCTGCAGCACCACTGTAGAGCACCACTCTGCAGCACCACTCTGCAGCACCACTCCGCAGCACCCTTTTACAGCACCAATATAAACCACCACTCTGCAGCACCAATCTAAACCACCACTCTGCAGCACCACTGTACAGCACCACTGTGCAGCACCATTGTACTGCACCACTCTGCCGTACCACTCTGAAGCACCACTCTGCAGCACCACTCTGCAGCACCCCTTTACAGCACCAATCTAAACCACCACTCTGAAGCACCACTCTGCAGCACCACTCTGCAGCACCACTCTGCAGCATCACTCTGCAGCACCACTCTGCAGCTCCCCTCTGCAGTACCCCTTTAAAGCACCAATCAAAACCACCACTCTGCAGCACCACTCTGCAACACCACTCTGCAGCACCACTCTGCAGCACCATTGTACAGCACCACTGTACAGCACCACTCTGCAGTACCCCTTTACAGCACTAATCTAAACCACCACTCTGCAGCACCACTCTGCAGCACCACTGTACAGCACCACTCTGCAAAATCACTCTGCAGCACCACTCTGCAACACCACTCTGCAGCACCACTCTGCAGCACCACTCTGAAGCACCACTCTGCAGCACCACTCTGCAGCACCCCTCTGCAGTACCCCTTTAAAGCACCAATCAAAACCACCACTCTGCAGCACCACTCTGCAGCACCACTCTGCAGCACCACTCTGCAGCACCCCTCTGCAGTACCCCTTTAAAGCACCAATCAAAACCACCACTCTGCAGCACCACTCTGCAACACCACTCTGCAGCACCACTCTGCAGCACCATTGTACAGCACCACTGTACAGCACCACTCTGCAGTACCCCTTTACAGCACTAATCTAAACCACCACTCTGCAGCACCACTCTGCAGCACCACTGTACAGCACCACTATGCAAAATCACTCTGCAGCACCACTCTGCAGCACCACTCTGCAGCACCACTCTGCAGCACCACTCTGCAGCACCCCTCTGCAGTACCCCTTTAAAGCACCAATCAAAACCACCACTCTGCAGCACCACTCTGCAGCACCACTGTACAGCACTACTCTGCAGCATCACTCTGCAGCACCACTCTGCAGCACCACTCTGCAGCACCACTCTGCAGTACCCCTTTACAGCTCTAATCTAAACCACCACTCTGCAGCACCACTGTACAGCACCACTCTCTAGCACCACTATAGCACCACTCTACAGTTCCCCTTTACAGCACCAATCAGCAGCACCCATCTGCAGTCCCCTTTTACAGCACCAATCTAAACCACCACTCTGCAGGACTACTGTACAGTGCCACTGTGCAGCACCATTGTACAGCGCCACTCTGCAGCCCCACTGTACAGCACCACTCTGCGGCACCACTCTGCCGTACCACTCTGAAGCACCACTCTGCAGTACTACTCTGCAGCACCCCTTTACAGCACCAATCTAAACCACCACTCTGCAGCACCACTCTGCAGCACCACTCTGCAGCACCACTCTGCAGCACCACTCTGCATCACCACTCTGCAGCACCACTCTGCAGCACCACTCTGCAGCACCACTCTGCAGCACCACTGTACTGAACCACTCTGCAGCATCACTCTGCAGCACCACTCTGCAAAACCACTCTGCAGCACCACTCTGCAGTACCATTGTACAGCACCACTGTACAGCACCACTCTGCAGCACCACTCTGCAGTACCCCTTTACAGCACCAATCTGAACCACCACTCTGCAGCACCACTCTGCAGCACCACTCTGCAGCACCATTCTGCAGCACCCCTCTGCAGTACCCCTTTAAAGCACCAATCAAAACCACCACTCTGCAGCACCACTCTGCAGCACCACTGTACAGCACCACTATGCAGCACCACTCTGCAGTACCCCTTTACAGCACCAATCTGAACCACCACTCTGCAGCACCACTCTGCAGCACCACTCTGCAGCAACACTGTACAGAACCACTCGGCAGCACCACTCTGCAGCACCACTATGCAGCACCACTCTGCAGCACCACTCAGCAGCACCCCTTTACAGCACCAATATAAACCACCACTCTGCAGCATTACTGTACAGCACCACTCTGCAGCACCACTCTGCAGCACCACTGTACAGCACCACTCTGCAGCACCACTCTGCAGCACCACTCTGCAGTACCCCTGTACAGCACCAATATAAACCACCTCTCTGCAGCACCACTCTGCAGCACCACTGTACAGTACCACTGTACAGCACCACTGTACAGCACAACTCTGCAGCCCCACTCTGCAGTACCCCTTTACAGCACCACTCTAAACCACCACATGCAGCACCACTCTGCAGCACCACTCAGCAGCACCACTCAGCAGCACCCCTTTACAGCACCAATATAAACCACCACTCTGCAGCATTACTGTACAGCACCACTCTGCAGCACCACTCTGCAGCACCACTGTACAGAACCACTCTGCAGCACCACTCTGCAGCACCACTCAGCAGCACCCCTTTACAGCACCAATATAAACCACCACTCTGCAGCATTACTGTACAGCACCACTCTGCAGCACCACTCTGCAGCACCACTGTACAGAACCACTCTGCAGCACCACTCTGCAGCACCACTCTGCAGTACCCCTTTACAGCACCAATCTAAACCACCACTATGCAGCACCACTCTGCAGCACCACTCTGCAGTACCCCTTTACAGCACCAATCTAAACCACCACTATGCACCACCACTCTGCAGCACCACTCAGCAGCACCACTCAGCAGCACCCCTTTACAGCACCACTATAAACCACCACTCTGCAGCATTACTGTACAGCACCACTCTGCAGCACCACTCTGCAGTACCACTGTGCAGCACCACTGTACAGCACCACTCTGCAGCACCACTGTACAGCACCTCTCTGCAGCACCACTGTACAGAACCATCTGCAGCACCACTGTACAGCACCACTCTGCAGCACCACTCTGCAGTACCCCTTTACAGCACCCCTTTACAGCACCACTCTGCAGCACCACTCTACAGCACCACTCTGCACCACCACTCTGCGTCACCACTCTGCAGCACCACTCTGCAGTACCCCTTTACAGCACCAATCAAAACCACCACTCTGCAGCACCACTGTACAGCACCACTCTGCAGCACCACTCTGCAGCATCACTGTACAGCACCACTGTACAGCACCATTTTGCAGCACCTCTCTGCAGCACCACTGTACAGCACCATCTGCAGCACCACTGTACAGCACCACTCTGCAGCACCACTCTGCAGTGCCCCTTTACAGCACCCCTTTACAGCACCACTCAGCAGCACCACTCTAGAGCACCACTCTGCACCACCACTCTGCGTCACCACTCTGCAGCACCACTCTGCAGTACCCCTTTACAGCACCAATCAAAACCACCACTCTGCCGTACCACTCTGAAGCACCACTCTGCAGCACCACTCTGCAGCACCCCTTTACAGCACCAATCTAAACCACCACTCTGCAGAATCACTGTACAGCACCACTCTGCAGCACCCCTCTGCAGCACCACTGTACAGCACCACTCTACAGCACCACTGTACAGCACCACTCTGCAGCACCACTCTGCAGTACCCCTCTACAGCACCAATGTAAACCACCACTCTGCAGCACCACTCTGGAGCACCACTCTGCAGCACCACTCTGCAGCACCACTCTGCAGCATCACTCTGCAGCACCACTCTGCAGCACCCCTCTGCAGTACCCCTTTAACGCACCAATCAAAACCACCACTCTGCAGCACCACTCTGCAGCACCACTGTACAGCACCACTCTGCAGCATCACTCTGCATCACCACTCTGCAACACCACTCTGCAGCACCACTCTGCAGCACCATTGTACAGCACCACTGTACAGCACCACTCTGCAGCACCACTCTGCAGTACCCCTTTACAGCACCAATCTAAACCACCACTCTGCAGCACCACTGTACAGCACCACTCTGCAGCACCACTCTGCAGCACCACTCTGCAGCACCACTCTGCAGTACCCCTTTACAGCACCAATCTAAAGCCCCACTCTGCAGCACCAATCTGCAGCACCACTGTACAGCATCACTGTACAGCACCTCTCTGCAGCCCCACTCTGCAGTACCCCTTTAAAGCACCAATCAAAACCACCACTCTGCAGCACCACTCTGCAGCACCACTGTACAGCACCACTCTGCAGCATCACTCTGCATCACCACTCTGCAGCACCACTCTGCAGCACCACTCTGCAGCACCATTGTACAGCACCACTCTGCAGCACCACTCTGCAGTACCCCTTTACAGCAACAATCTAACCCACCACTCTGCAGCACCACTGTACAGCACCACTCTGCAGCACCACTCTGCAGCACCTCTCTGCAGCACCACTCTGCAGTACCCCTTTACAGCACCAATCTAAAGCACCACTCTGCAGCACCAATCTGCAGCACCACTGTACAGCATCACTGTACAGCACCTCTCTGCAGCCCAACTCTGCAGTACCCCTTTACAGCACCAATCTAAACCACCACTCTGCAGCACCACTCTGCAGCACCACTCTGCAGCACCACTCCGCAGCACCCCTTTACAGCACCAATATAAACCACCACTCTGCAGCACCACTCTGCAGCACCAATCTAAATCACCACTCTGCAGCACTACTGTACAGCACCACTCTGCAGCACCACGATACAGCACCACTGTACAGCACTACTCTGCAGCATCACTCTGCAGCACCACTCTGCAGCACCCCTCTGCAGCACCACTCTGCAGTACCCCTTTACAGCACCAATCTAAACCACCACTCTGCAGCACCACTGTACAGCACCACTCTGCAGCACCACTCTGCAGTACCCCTTTAGAGCACCAATATAAACCACCTTTCTGCAGCACCACTCTGCAGCACCACTGTACAGCACCACTGTACAGCACCACTCTGCAGCCCCACTCTGCAGTACCCCTTTACAGCACCAATCTAAACCACCACTCTGCAGCACCACTCTGCAGCACCACTGTAGAGCACCACTCTGCAGCACCACTCCGCAGCACCCCTTTACAGCACCAATATAAACCACCACTCTGGAGCATTACTGTGCAGCACCACTCTGCAGCACCACTGTACAGCACCACTCTGCAGCGCCACGCTGCAGCACCACTCTGCAGTACCCCTTTACATCACCAATCTAAACCACCACTCTGCAGCACCACTCTGCAGCACCAATCTAAATCACCACTCTGAAGCACTACTGTACAGTACCAGTCTGCACCACCACTCTGCAGCACCACTGTACAGCACCACTCTGCAGCACCACTCTGCAGCACCACTGTACAGCACCACTGTACAGCACCACTCTGCAACAGCACTCTGCAGTACCCCTCTACATCACCAATCTAAACCACCACTCTGCAGCACCACTCTGCAGCACCACTGTACAGCACCCCTTTGCAGCACCACTCTGCAGCACCACTCTACAGTACCCATTTACAGCACCAATCTAAACCACCACTCTACAGCACCACTGTACAGCACCACTCTGCAGCACCACTGTACAGCACCACTCTATAGCATCACTCTACAGTACCCCTTTACAGCATCAATATAAACCACCACTCTGCAGCACCAATCTAAACCACCACTCTGTAGCACCACTCTGCAGTACCCCTTTACAGCACCAATCTAAACCACCACTCTGCAGCACCACTGTACAGCACCACTCTGCAGCACCACTCTACAGTACCCCTTTACAGCAACAATCTAAACCACCACTCTGCAGCACCACTCTGCAGTACCACTCTACAGTACCCATTTACAGAACCAATCTAAACCACCACTCTACAGTACCCCTTTACAGCACCAATCTAAACCACCACTGTACAGCACCACTGTACAGCACCACTGTACAGCACCACTGTACAGCACCACTCTATAGCACAAGTTATGGTAACTTTTTAGTAACTGTGGACATTAGTAAACAGCACCTTCCTAGGTATGTCCACGTAGGTTACCAGTGAAGCTCAGTTTTTTTTGTATTCATGGTACCTCTACATTGCAAAAAAAAAGATAAGTGTGGGCAGCTTGTATAGCACGCCCCCCACATGTGTTTGAAATGCATTAACACCTTGCTTCTAAAAGACGGCCAACTGAAGCCGCCAACAAGTCTGGAGTGGTGTGAAGCGTTCCAATAGTTTGTAACTGGATTTGAATGGGAGTCTGGAGTGGCACAGTAAAGAGAAAAGCCACTTTCTTCTAAAGATCGTTGTCATAGAAAGGGATGTAAATGTGGCTTTGATCAACTTGCACATATGGGGGCTGTTTAAACTACAGGCTGGCAATTGTCTTAAACAGAAACAAATGTTGTACGAAAATTAACATTTCATTTGCGCTGTAACAGTTTTGTTTGTAAAAAGTGTCACGAAATCTCTCCCATAACTGCTTCCTTTTAAGACCCACTCTTTAAACCTATATGCTAAAATTAAAGCAGGCATAATGTAGCATTGTGGAGGTGGGGAGTAGGGCCTTTCTATTGAACGCACGTCATTGGCAGTGTTAATGTGAGCAGAGCGCGTCCTGGAACGATCCCACGGCCTTATCTGTTATACCCACTGTGCAGCCGAGGAACCAAATGTTGATGTGAAAACTTCCTGAGGAGGAGCACGTTAAACATTAATAATTTAAAGCGGGTCTAGAAATTAATTAAAGAAGTGCGCAAACATTTGGGAATGCCTAAACTTCTTGATAAATACATTGTTTTTCATGTTTAATAAATATTGCATTACCTCTTGCACATAAATAAAAAGACATGGAGAGAAAAAAACGTACGGAAAAGAAAACCGAAATAGCCGTTATAGAAAGTAGTGTATAGAAACAAAAAACATAGTAAGACAGAAAGAGGTGTAGATAGATACGGAAGCATAGACAGTGATACAGAGAAATAGAGCGAGAATAGGTTATCAAGAAAAACACACATGTTATATTTTAGTGATTTTGCCTGTATTTTTAAACAGCACAACTGTGACAGCACAGTGCGTGAGAGAAGCCAGTAGATGGTAGGGATGAGGGCAGAGTCAGTAACTTCAGCGCTCAAGCAGGGAGTGCCCTGGAGCTATCCCAAGGCCTTATCATTTGTTATACCAACTGTGCACCAGCGTAAGTAAGTAAGTAAAAGTTTATTGTTTCTGATTAATTAAAACCATTACAAAAGTTCATGATAAGTACACATTTCATCTGTTTCTAAATTTGAAAACAGTTTTAAAAAGAGAATAAAAGTTAAAAAGTAAAGGTTTAAGAATGTTCATGATCCCTTGATTTTCTGTGCACCGTCATCTGTTTTAGGTTGTTTGAGCTTAACTAGTTTCAGGAATTTTACCAACAGTCCTTTCAGATGTAAAAGTCTTGGGTCAAAGCATGCAATGACTGCTTGTCTCCGTGTACGTATGTTAAGGTAGTTTTCAGGAGAGCTACTCTTTCCTCTTTTAGCTTTTTGCAGGAGCATATCAGATGTTCCATATCTTATTTCCCTGAGCCACACAGCCTACATGTGGGCCCACAGTTCTTTCTCAGCCACGGTTTTATGTGAGGTATGGCTGGTAAGATTCCGAGCCTGTGTTTTGAAAATGCTTCTTTTGATTTCCTGCAATAACCCAGTCCGAAGTATGCCTGTAGCCCGGGCGATTTATAAGAGCTCAGTATCATCCATGCGTGGTGTCTATGAGCGAAAGTAGCTTTATCCTCTGCAAATGAGAGTCGCTTTATGTTCTTATTTACAACACGTTTAAAATGTGTGTTCGGGAGGGAGGGAAGTTCCCCATAGATCTTTTAGACCTGTCTTTACTAGTGACTCCTATAGGTAGTTTTTTGCAAGTGCAGTGGAGCTGCCACGCAGGTTTTCCCAAAGCTGGTGATTCAGTGTGTTTACAGGCGAGTTCTTTATTTTATACCGTAGAAAGGAAATGGTCCCAGAACAAAGATGCTTTAAAAGCCTGAACAGAATCAGCAGTAATGAATATTACAACAATGAAATAGCATCCAAGTGTTATTTAATCACACCTAGATGGGAACACATTTATGTAGAAAAGGATTCACAATATTCAATCAGTGCGGGGTGCCACGGGATAAGGGAAGGGAGTGATGGATTGGGTAAGGTAATGGGATAAGTGACATGAAAGTACTTATAATACTCGTACAAATCAATTGTTTGGCACGCAGTATTGTGCCAATTAATCAGTATGAAATTCATTCACAGAAGAAATAGATGATTTGACAAAAACCATATACGATCAAAAGAAACCAGTGCACATTGCACTATTGTGGGTATTGGCAAAGTCTTATGTCGACATTTCGACCCCTAAGCATTGGTAGGTTGCTGAAGTCCTTACTGGCGGGGTCTTCCTCAGGACAAACAGAATGGTGGAGCAGAGAGGGGAGGCACCTAAAGAGACATTGGGTAAGTATTAAAAACTGTGTCGAGTCCCAAGCGAATTTATTTAGGGAGACTGGGTGAGCGAAAGCATCGCCATAGTTACCATATTAGAAACAAGACATCTAGTCACTAGGAACTTTCGCGTCCGGGGGCGCAGGGCCTGGTGGGCTCCAAGGACTGTTAGGGCGGAGTACACCTGTAATAAATTTAAGGTGTCATTGTAACCATCCGTGAGCGGGCTGAATGGATTCAAATTGATTCAAAAATAGAAATAAATGTCACTTACTAATAATGATCAAATCAACGAGGAGGTGCTATTTACTCCAACATCACACGCCGTGAAAGACATCGGTGTGACAAGTGAAATTAATCACGGAGGAAGTCGGCCTCTATGAATAAAATGGAAAAGAATACTAGTTTAAAAACAGATGGAAATCCCAACCTAGAGGATATTCAGCTAAGGACCTAGTCCCCTAATCTGTCATCCATAACAACGATTTAATGAGGGAAAAGTCCGCACCGTGGAGTGTGGTGGGACATACACTGTATCGGTATAACTGTGCATCAATGATAAAGGTGAGGACAGGAGGTTAAAAAATGTCTTTCTAGAAAAATGCCCGAAAAAACAAGTGTGATTGAATCGCATCACATCCAGGATAAAAGGAAATACACTTAGACAAATCCGGTATACATTTTCGATACCGATGGTGATTAACCTTAAAGTGTTAAAAAAACTTAAAAAAACTACAGAGTGTGGAAAATAATGACACGCAATGCAATTATGCTCGCAGCGTGAGAGAAACAGTTTAACAAAACAGACGATCCCATACCTTAGGCGGCTGCCATGACCTGTCGTGCTCGCGGTTTCAGACAAAGCACTGGACCCGTTGGGAGAATTCACTAATAAGGAGACGCCGTGCGCCGCGTGACGTTCAACCAGGCGCAGCAGCTAGATGCTAGCGGCGCCGGTGTAGTAGAAGAAAGACACCGTGAGTAGTTCAATGGGGAAGAGGGCAATGGGCTCGTTAATCCATCTTGTTGACATAAAGGGGATGATGGACATTAATTCCGAGCGATAAATTAAAGGCTAAACGAATGGTTGCACAATAGTTAAGGGTGTATTTAACAAATATAGATGAATCTACAAGTCTCGATTGAGGCCTCTGGCGTGAATAAAGCAGACCGGTTCGTGAGCATGAAGGGACAGAAAGTGGGCATACCTAAGGGGGGTACATCGCAATAGATCATGGAAATACGTATTTACAGACAAAAATGAAAAACATATTTGAACAAACAGACGACATCTGGATGCGCATTGATTTTTAACACACATGTCGGCCTATGTGAATAATCATTGACCCGTTTTACTATTGACAGTAACAGAGTATTATCATGGATAGGCATAGCAGTTAGAACACAGGTGACATATAAATATAGATATAGCATACATGAATCGCATGTTTCAAAATTGTTAAACAGGCAGATGCTTTAAAGACTCCATTAGCAACAGAAGCGACACAAAAGCTGGATGGATCGAAAAACAGTGGCCAGCTTTTTTTTAGTTACCAAGAGTGGCTAATTGGGCATTACTAGGATCTTGTTCGTTCAGACCCATGTTAACAGTGTCAAAGCGAATCATCCATTTGGACTCCCTGATGGTGAGAATAGAGGATATATTGCCACCCCTAGGGCCCAGTTCAGTCTTCTCCACCACAATCCATTGCATTTGCTCGGGGCTGTGTCCTAGTTCATTGAAATGTTCAACTAGGGGTGCTCCGGTCACATTGCATCTTATTCTACTTTGGTGCTGTAGAATTCTCGCTTTAATTTTTTGCTGTGTTTGGCCAATATATAATTGGCCACAGGGGCAAAGGATCCCATAGATAACGTTAGTCGAATTACAGTTGGTGTGTGAATGTAAAGTGATAGTCTGATGTTTATAAACAAACTTTTTGGATTGAATTGTAGTTGGGCATGCTTTACACGATCCGCACTTAAAATGACCTGTGACGGGTAGTAGATTCCAAATTGACTGGATAGTTGGTTCAACCGGGTCCTCAAGGAAAGAATTTACCACATGGTCCTTGATGCTCATGGCTTTTCTGAAGGAATGCATAGGTAAGTTCAGTTGATTGATTTCAGTTGATACAATACCCCAATGCTTGTTAATTATCTTTTTCATGGCATTGCTTCTAGTTGAGAACATTGTCACACATATCATCTTGTTGCTCGTTGGTGATGTAGCAGGGTCTTTAGCTGTGAGCAAATCATCACGTGGGTTGTACCAAGCCCTCTTCTGGGCCCTCTTAACCAAACGCTTCGGATAGCCCCTAGCGATTAGTCTGGCACTCAGGTCCTCGGACTCTGTCATGTAGTCCACTCGCTTTGTGCAGTTCCTGCGGATCCGCAGGAACTGACCTACTGGGAGATTATCACGCAAGCCACGTGGGTGGTAACTGCTGTACCTTAACAGGGAATTCCGTTCAGTTGGCTTCCTGTATAGGGTAGTGAAAAGTTTGGCATCTTCGCTGAATATTTTTAAATCAAGAAATGGTATCTCCTGTGTGTTGAACTGAATGGTAAACTGGATGTCTTGGTCACATCGGTTAAGCCACTCATGGAACAAATTAAGTTGAGGTATATCGCAATTCCAGATTATTAATATATCATCGATATATCTCTTCCATAGATTAATGTGTCCAGAGAAGGGGTTGTTGTAGAGGACGAAACGCTTTTCAAAATTGTCCATATACAAGATCGCCAGGTCTGGGGCAAAGGCAGCCCCCATCGCAACTCCTTTCGTCTGTACGTAGTACTTTCCTTGGAAATAGAAGAAATTCTTCCTCATAGCAATAGTCAAAAGGGCTATAATGAAGTCAGTAGGTACCCTTATCGGTGCTGGTCTGGAGTTCAAGACTTCTCTCATAACTTCCAATGCTGGTTCCTGAGGGATACTGGTGTAAAGTGAAACAATATCACAAGTAACGAGTATTTGCTCGCTGGAGTCGAATGGTTGTTGATCCACCATGTTGATGACTTGCATGGTATCACGCAGGTACGTTTCTGTTTCCTCAGCCAACGGTTTTAGAAAAAAATCTATGTACTTACATAGAGGTTCCAATAATGAACCACAGCCCGATACAATTGGGCGCCCGGGTGGATGAAGAATATCTTTATGTATCTTCGGTAGGGTGTAGATGGTAGGTAGTCGTGGGCATTTCTGGTTCAGGTACTCGAATTCCAATTTGCTTAGAAATCCAAGATTCAAAGCTTCCAAAGTGATAAGATGGATTTCACCCATCAAGTCCTTGGTGGGGTCGGACTTGAGCAAGGAATAGCTGACACCATCTTGCAGTTGTCTCAAAATTTCAGATTTATAAGCGGTCGTGTCCTGTACCACTATGGCTCCCCCCTTATCAGCGGACTTGATCACAATGTCCTTGTTGTTTTTAAGGGTCACGAGTGCAGTTTTTTCAGACTTACTGGTGTTGGGTATAGTGTGTTTGTATGTCGACAGTAGGGTGTTGATATCCTTCAGAACCATGCTCTCATACGCCAAAATCCTACTACTCATGGCATTGGCAGGTGGGAAGAACTTGGATGGAGGCCTTAGCCCTGTATGGGATTTAGAGGGATTATCCTCAGCATTTCTGAAAAAATATCTGAGACGGATCTTATGAAAAAATCCATAAAGTTCTGTCTTGAGATTGAATGAATTTGGATGGGACGAACGATAGACCTTTTGAAAGAACAGCTTGTTCATCTGTGTTCAGATTGTATGAAGAAATGTTGACCACTGGATTATTATTGGGCTCTACCATCTGTACACTTTCCTCCTTGTTGAGATCTCTCCATGATTCTCCTGTTGGAAACGGACCTGTTTGGGGGTCGAGCCTCTGCCTCTGTCCCAATTCGTACTCGGTGGGTTCTGCTGGCCTCTCAATGGTCCTCTTGGCCAGTTGCCGCCTCGTCCTCGCGGAGGTCTCCATTGGCCTTCCCCTAAAAAAGGAAAATAACCTTGAGGAGGGTACCAGTTATCACGATAGTTGTCACGGTAGTTGTAATCGTAGCTCGGGCCCTGGACCTCCGGGTCACTGTCTGAGCTCACAGTGGAGTCAGAAAAATTAGTGTAGTTCCTCCTTCCTCTGAAGGCACCTCTGCCTCGTCCTGTAAAACGTCCCGAATTGTCTTGCTTGTAATAATCCTCGTTGAGGTAGGGGTACGTATTCTTTTTCTCATAAAACCTGATATCCTTGGAGAGTTTGTCTAGCTTCTTATTCTGCGTAGTAGTTTCAAAGTCTTTTAATGATTTGGTAAGATTCTCCAGGGCACTTTTAGCATTGATCAGGGTAGAATCTCCTGCGATCTCTTGTTTAAGGGCAGCGATTTCCCTCATCAAAACTTGGACCTGTTCTGCCGCTGTCTCCACTCCTAACACCATCCAATGTCGCGAAGCGTTGTTTGCAATGAAGCTGAAGCCTTCTTTAAATTTAGGTATGTCAATGAAGATGGCAGGTTCGTTTTTAATCTGTAGTCCAACCGGTATTATGCTAGCCTGTAAATATTTAGTAAGCAGATGACCATGAAGTTTAGTGCGGATTAATTTCTTTTCTAGACGTTCGAGTTGTGCTATTTTATCGTTGAGCGTAAAGTCAATATTTGGTGTATCAGAAGACAGAAAAAGATTCTGCGTGCCAAACAATTGATTTGTACGAGTATTATAAGTACTTTCATGTCACTTATCCCATTACCTTACCCAATCCATCACTCCCTTCCCTTATCCCGTGGCACCCCGCACTGATTGAATATTGTGAATCCTTTTCTACATAAATGTGTTCCCATCTAGGTGTGATTACATAACACTTGGATGCTATTTCATTGTTGTAATATTCATTACTGCTGATTCTGTTCAGGCTTTTAAAGCATCTTTGTTCTGGGACCATTTCCTTTCTACTGTTTAATACCCAGGTCCCAGCGACTTTTTGGGTTTACCCTTTGTTTAAACGCTTTATTTTATACCAGCATTTGATGTATGATCCTCGCCTGGCGAGTAGTTGCTTGGTTAAACCAAATTCTAGCCGGATTTGAGCCTGTGAAGTATATGATGGTAAGTTTAGGAGAACTCTGTAAGCTTTTGAGATAGTTATGTCCAGCAGTTTTGCATCTGTACCTCTTAAGGCTTCACTACCGTAAGTAATTGATGACTCGATTTTTACTTGAGCGACTCGCAGTAGTGGCAGAAGAGTTGGCCCAGACAGATTGGTTTTAAGTTGTCTGAGAGTTGTTGCAATCCTCTTGGTGGCCTCAAGATGTTTTGAAAATTGGCCGCCGCTGTCGACAATGACACCAAGATATTTGTATTCAGAGCAGTTCTCAATTGCCCTTGTACCAAAAGACCAGGAGAAGGATTTTCTTTTTTTGGATATTGTCAGTGTTTTGGTTTTTTCAATGTTGACTTCGAGCAGATTGTCCTCAGCATATCCGTGCAGTACATTGATAAGGTGTTGCAGACCTACCTTAGTGTGACTAATCAGAACCACGTCGTCTGCATAGGATATGCTGGGCAAGGTTCGACCCCCCAAACGAGGGGCGTGTGCGTTGCAGGACTCTAGAGCTGGTGGCAAATCAGATGTGTATAGGTTGAAGAGAATTGGTGCTAAAACGCACCCCTGCTTAAGGCCGCTTGTGGTTGTTATGCGCCTTGAAAGGTGGGTGCCGTTTCCGAGCTTCACTTGGACCCATGTGTTGGAGTGCAGTTCTATCAGAAGATTTAAGAGTGGTGCGGGGATCCCCCATAAAGCTAGTTTCCTCCACAGATTTGCTCGATTGACATTGTCGCAGGCTGCTTTAAAATCTACAAAACAGAAGTGGAGGCTTTGTTTAGTCTGTTTTGCTTTATCAATAAGTAGTGATAGAGCTAAGAGATTTGTGGTTGTTCCAGCGTCTCTGCAGAATCCTGTTCGGCTAGGTGGAATTAAGTTGTTCTTAGTAGCCCATTCACGCAGCTGAATCAATAATAGCCCTGCGAAATACTTTGCCTCAATGTCCACTAGAGCAATCAGGCGATCGTTTTTAGGAAGAGCTCTGTCGCCTGCTTTGTATATTGGTGAGATAACTGAGCCCTTCCATGACATTGGGAGGACCCCAGACAGGCTGGCCGAGGTGAAAAGTGGGGTCAGAATTTCTGACCAGTACTCCGGATCGTGTTTAAAGAGAGCTGGTGGTATTCCATTTGGCCCTGGTGCTCCATCTTTCCTCCCTTTGTGGATTAGTTCCCTGATTGTGACTGCACTGATTTCAGGTGCTGCCTCTTCATGTAATGTTGTTATTTGCTGTGGGTTGGTCGCTTGAACATCCTGGCGCCTAATTGCTCCGACAGCCTGTTGATTAAAGTGGGTAGTTAAGAAGAGTTCCCAGGAGTCATCTGTTACATGTGATGTTATCCCTCCATGTTTGGGGTTTAGGAATTTATTCATGGTGGACCAGAAGCGCGCACTGTTATTTGCTTTAATGTCACAGTGAAGTTTAGCCCAAAAGTCATCTTCTTTGCATCTTTTGATCTCCCATTTAAGTTTTTTAAGGTCAGCCTTACGTCTGCAAAGCTGTTTAAGTGTGCTTGTGCCCCCCTGATGTGTCCTCTGAAGCCTTAGTAGTCTGTTTATGGCATTTCTTTGTTGTTTCAGGGCCGATTTCTGAGCCCTGGATATCTTCCCTGTGGTCAATGAGCAGTGTGACGGGTGGTGCTGAACTGTGGTAGAGTAGAGGTTTGAAAATACATCTGTAAAGATCTCCCATAGGGCTATAGGATTACCCATGGGGTATTTCAGACTGTTTAATTGAGATTTTGCTGCTGAGCATACCTCCTTTGTGTTTGCCACTGAGGATTTAATTCTTTTAAGGTTTATTGTGTGGCAAGCTTGGGATCCTTTAGGGTTAGGAAGGGTTAACCCTATAGGATCCCAAGCTTGCCACACAATAAACCTTAAAAGAATTAAATCCTCAGTGGCAAACACAAAGGAGGTATGCTCAGCAGCAAAATCTCAATTAAACAGTCTGAAATACCCCATGGGTAATCCAGCGAGCAAAGGAGCATTCACAGCGATAGAAGACACAAATGAAACTGACGAAGAGGGAGGGGGAGAAGGGAGGGGGAGTGCGAGCAAAGGAGCATTCACAGCGATAGAAGACACAAATGAAACTGATGAAGAGGGAGGGGGGAAGGGAGGGGGAGTGCGAGCAAAGGAGCCTGATTACAGCAATAAAAACACAGATAGCAGCTGTGCACGTGCACGAGCTCGAGAACGCAAGCTGTAGGCTAGCAAAATCCTCTGGTGGCACTTTTAAAACCCACTTACAAAATGTCTCGAAGAGACAGCATGCGCTGTTTCAAGCGAGACCTAAAAAGGTGAAAAACAGGGCTTTATGACAACATCCAACTCCAATCCTCGGACCCCACATCCTTATCTTGGGCGGAGGGCTCAAAGCGCACCTGGCAAACAGAACATTTTGACAGCACCAAATCACCTAATCAGGCTCAAGCTAGCACCTGGCAAACTGAACACTTGGGCAGCAGAAAATCATCTAATCAGGTTCAAGCTAGCGGGGTGCAAATTGGCAATGGAGAAGCCCAAAAGAGCCAAAGAGTACCGAGCAGGTCTGTTCCTCCATCTGAACACAAAGCAATCAAGGATGTAGCCCCCAGAACCTTCACAGGAAACTTCTCAACGCACTCCATGCTTGGGGCAGGGCCTCTGGTGGGATACTCTGAGGCAGCCCCTGGGCAGGGAACTCTCTATAGGGAACCTAGTCAAAGAAACCATATTAATTGCGACACAGAGAATATCCACTCTGCAATTAAATCTGAAGGCCTTCAGACCACTAGGTCAGATCAAGCAATTCCAACATACACTCTATTTTATCCAGAGTATACAGCAGCTTTGACATCTTAAATTGTGGGAATATTATGAAACGGATAGAAGCCATAGGCCTGTGAAAACGAAGTTACATTACAGGATATTATCTCTATAGAATGCAGACATCGTACTATCTGGAGATTTCAACATGTGGCTGATGTCTGACCTACAATAGGTAATAAAGATGCAGGAAAGCGACTGGGCCATACTACCGCAGGATCGTCCTGGATGGAGCAAGGAGGACCCAAATGGCTGTGCACTCCATGGTAATTTGGAACATCTTGGCCTTAGAGCCCCTAACTGGCGTTTCCTATCTGACAAGCCACCTGGTCTCTCATTTTAATTTAAAACCAGCTTGTCTCTACTCTGAAGGCTGCTAAACAGGAACAACGAAGGGCTTACTGGAATTCCTTCTGGGCCAGACTATACCACGACATAAGGTCAAACAACTCTGCGAGGTTTTGGTGCACTTTAAATAGTTTAGGGGGCAGAGTCCCCAAAGTTGCCTCATCTAAGATATTGGAATATGAGTGGTACCTCTAACTGTAAAGTCTTTTCAATGACCTACAAGAACACAACTACAATCAGGTCACTGGTACAGAGGACAACAAAGCACCCAAAGCTCAACCTTCGATTGAGGGCAATTTACCTCTTGAGCACTTCCATACAGCGCCAATAATCCAAATGCAGACTGAAATTTACAATCAGGTTACTGGTACAGCGGGCAGCATAGCTCTGGAGGTCCAAACCTGGATTGAGGGCAACTTACCTCTTGAGCACTTCCATACAGCGCCAATAATCCAAAAGCAGATTGAAAAGGGATGAAAAGATGGTGAAGTATTTCGCAGGGATAATACTAAACTCCCTTATGGCATGGGCCGAAGCATGCTCTATAATTCCACCAGACCGAACCGGATTCACAAGCAATACTGGCACTACGGTCAATCTTATGGTACTTTCCCTTTTAATCGACCATGCAGGGGGTTTATTGATTATAAATCGGCTTTTGACAAGGTCAACGGGTCAAAGCTGTGACAGAAGCTTTCCTTATTGAACATTCCAAACAGCTTATTGAGAGCTGTGCAGCTTTTGCATCAAAACACGTGGGTCAGGATCAAGACTGGAGACGGCTCAAGACTGTCAGAACCAATTTCGACAATGCAAGGCCTCAAGCAAGGGTGCGTTCTGGCCTCCACACTTTTACATTTATTTTTATCTGATCTCCCAGAAGCCCTGAATCTAGCTAACTTGCATCCACCCAAAATAGGTAGTCTTCACCTATCAAACCTATTGTATGCCGATGACGTGGTTCTTTTAAACCACACAAATATAGGACTACAACGGCTCTTGGATGCAACCGCTGTATATTCAAACAAGAATGGGCTTCAGATCAATAACAAGAAAACTAAAATCCTGGCGGTTCGTTCAGGAAGGCCCAAGAAACTGGCATGGGTCTTAAACTCGGAAAGAATAGAAGAAACCAGCTGCCACAAGTACTTAGGAGTCTTCTTTAATAATAATGGCAGATACAAGAGTCAATTGGGTGAACACTAAAAGAAAGGAACTGCGTTAGCATTTGCACTCAGCCCAACATTCGCTCCAACCCTTCAGGCGGCCCAGGCAAAAGGTTTTCCAACTCTAACCTATAGAAGTGATGTGCTAAAAGGGCTAGACAGTGGCAAACTAGACAAATTAGTCGCAAAAGTTTTTAGAACAACGTTCCAGCTACCTTCCCACACTTCTCCGGCACAAATTAGGCTGAATTCGGTATCTCTAGACAGTCAATGGGCCGAATGGCGACTTTTCTAATGAGTTGTCTCAAGCTGAGGGCGTCAAAGGAGGGCAGTCTGGCTTACCACTTATGGGCCCAGCTGAGCACAAGATGATGGCCAGCGGAGCACTTCTATTGGTCCTACGGGCTTAGTATCCCTGGCCTGAGCGAGCTCTGGAACTAAAATGCAAACCAAAATGAATTCAAGAGGCTAGCAAAACTCAGTGCGAAAAGACTTTCCTCAGCAGAAGATAGGGCTAGCCTCTCTGCTAGAAGTCACGGTTGGATGACTCTTAGCACGTACGCACAGTTGAAACCTCAGAGTTATCTAACTCTCACTTTCAGTGCACGCACCAAGCTCTGCTTCTTAAATCTGAGAATGGGGTTGATTCCATTGACCTGCCATCTTCCCGAATGGAAAAGAGACTGTGCCCTGCTTTGCGGCAAACACAGGGAAGATCTATTGCATGTACTGTGTTTGTGTCCTAACCTCTTGAAGGAAAGAAGGTCTCTTCTACGAAGGGGTTGGATCGACAAGGAGGTTAGATCCTGTAGAGGCGCAGTGTTGGCATGCTTTGATCCTCGGAAAATCATCCTAAACTGCGCATTGGTTAGGTTTATGGATCGCTTTGCAAAAAAACTAGCAAAGGGGAGATGCTCAACGCTTCCTCGGCCTGAGACCTAGACCCCTTACCATATTAGTTGCTGAACAAACTCCTCGTGTGGAGCGGACAGGCTCATGGACAGTTTTTGGACAAAAAAATATTTAAAATTGTCATCAGAAGGGGTGTAGCCCACAGGTTAGCTAATCCGGGACTCAAATGTTATTTTAAACTAGGACTGTAGTCCCCTAATGGGAACACCACTATAGGAGTTATCGATAGTGCACTTACAGTAGAGTTTTATATGTCATGATGTCGGGTGCTTTTATCTACAGGAACCTGGGATTTATTATCAATTTTAAATTTTGGAACATTTTTATTTGTAGTGTTTGCAAGGGTTTTAACAAATCATGCAATAAAGTTTCTTCTTTCTTCTACTCGCTCGAACGGACTTCCGGAGCACGTTTTAGTCGGAAAGCCCCCCGGATCCAAGTCGTACAGAGGCCTTTCCGAGCGAGATCAGAATCAGCCCTTAATATTAATAAATCATATTTAAAGTACCAATCTGAATAAGAAAATAATTCAAAAGACACATTCATATTGATAATTAAAATATTTAACAATAAATAAATATAACAAACGCTTTTCAAAATAAACAAACACTTTCACCATAAAAAATCAACAATATATAGATAGCAAATAAACAAACAATATCGTAAAATGAACATTACCTATTCAAAAACATAAATTAACAATATTAAATAAAACATAGAATTTCGTAGCTTACATTTTGATAAGTGAATAGATGATCCAAAAAATACAACCACTAACAAAAATTGTGATAACTAAAAAGCCGCCACAAATAAGCGAAAATATATACGAGAATAATAGAACATCCAATACGACTCCAACAACCCAGGTAATCCTGCCCAAACCCATAAATATTGAAAAATTAAATAAAAGTTTCAGGCGTACAGTAAAAACAAGGAAGACAAACTATAACTTTGGTTACAAAATAACTAAATGTGTTTTCCTTGAAAATAAATAAAAAACATTTAAGTTAAAAATATCATCCAATGTTCGAAAATAAAAACTATAACTGGAAAACCCACCAAAAAGCACAACTCTCTTATACAACAATACATAGAAACAAAGAATTAAAATCGATGTTAAATAGATACAACAGACATATAATTACTAATAAACATTACATTTTACAATAAGGCCTTCCCCAATAGCACAAACTATTTACCACATGCTGCTACACTAAAAAAGAATTAATGGAAACAGCATTCAACTACAAAAATTGCTTAAGGGCCTGATTTATATATTTGCTACATCAAAATGGCGACAGAGTATCCCAAGATAATGGTCCGCCCACCAAATCTAGCTGCAGGCAGGTCTTAGGTTTAATTATGCCGGAGATTACTCCATCTCTGTGATGATTAAACTCCTCCTTAGGTGGGTAGAATTAGGGGACAGTTTTCCTTGCCCGTCACCACCACGAAAACCCTGGTGGTAATTGGCAGTAAGAACTGAGAGGAGAGGACTCTCATGGCTTGGAGGCATTTTTTTTCATAAAGCAAATCCCACTTTCCAATTTTCTTATTGGTAATTAAAAAGAAAACTGTTTGAAGCAGGGATCCATCATGTTGGCAGAGCCCTGTACCAAACTGTAAAGAGCATTGACAGTTAGTCCCTGACAATGCTTTGAAAATTACCTCAAGTTTATTAGTCATGGCAATGGAGCAAGGGGTTGCTGCCCACCTAAAACCTTCCCCCTACCAATCACTCATTAGCACATAAAACAGCAACTGGAAACTACGACTGGAAATGTCACAAAACTCACAAAACGATGAACAAAGGCTAAAAGATCAAAGGAACTGGAAAGAAAATTACAGAAAAACCTAAAAAGAATTCCATGCATAGAAACCAATTTAAAAATGTATTTTATGTATTAATGTTTCTAAAATAACATGACAAAAATGTTTTAGAAACGTGTGTTTAAAAAATGTACAAAAATATTTTATGTATAAATATAAAAGACTGATTCAAATATAAAACTATTTTTCAGTGCATTTTAAAATGTTGCTTGAATATGAATCTACCTTGAAAAAACAAAGACAAGAGGGATTTGGCAAAACAGGAACAGACAGGTCTGAGGACTGACTCAATGTAGAATCGTTGTAAGGATCTTTATATACATTTCTAGGGGCATCATAAAACTATTCATAGAGAGGAATGTGAGCCTAGTCATGGAACCATAAATTATTTCCACCTGATAAATGCAGTTGGCTCTCGTCATGCGTGGACACGATGCGGGCCAGTGGGTAAGTGTCCACATGTCCAGCATGGGAAGCGCTTGACCACTGAGTGCATTGTGTGTGCTATGTTGTGATTGGCTGAGTATTCTTAACTTCATGTGGCCTCTAACTTTATGGTGTTTTGGGAAAGTGTGCTCCTACAGCCATATGTGTTTCATTGGGGCGAATCTCCCTTAGACCATTGTGGTGTCACTGCTAATCTTTTTTGTGGACATTTTTGGAAAGAGACATTTACATGCTTGTATGCCTGCATAAAATACAGAAAACTTTGTCATAAAGTAAACTGTTGTGCATATAATCATTGGTATATGTTCTCTTACGATCAGTTACTAACATTCTCAACCATCTTTACATCATGACAAGTCAAGAGTTGCTTACAGTATGTCTCCGCTTGCTTTTACGAAGGGTATTTCAGTGAATCTTAGCGCATGTGATAATGATTATCAGCCAAGGAATAAGTCAATGTTGCAAAAATCAACAAAAAAAATCTATAAGACAACTGGGTTAATATGAAAGGTTGCACATGTAGTGTTCAGTTGTACCATCGCCAGTACTTATTAAACCGTGCATATGGGATTGGGGCATATGGGGTGTGTGTGTGGGTGGGTTAGACCGGTGGCTCTTTTCTAGGCTGATTATCAGGATCACTGATATAACATCGACTCTCATAACATCGAACTACAGAATTATTGATTTAAGGTAAAAAGGAAACAGTCCAGAGATCTTGAGTCTGGATATAAATCCCTAAAGTTCTGGAGGAGTTTTGCTCGAGGCTCGGGAACTTTTCAGCCTCAAAGGAACAAGTGAAGAGAGGGTTGTGAGCATATATTCCTCCTTTCCAAACACGTATATATACCCATCAGTAGGTTAATTCCTTTTTTGGATGTAACAGAATTCAAGTAGGTTGGAGTGAAAGTAGTTATTTTTATTTATCACTTAACTGACTCCATTTCACTCATTATAGGTTTTTCATAGAAACATTGTGAAAGAGAGAGAGCCCACATGTGTTTCACCCCGTGTGGCGAGTAAGGCCAGGGCTTTCTCAAGGCTGTTGAGGGAAGAGAGAGAAGTGTACATTTTGGGGCATATGACTCCCAAGCGAAGAAGAGGGACACCAGCCAAGGGTTGGAGTGAGGGAAAGCATTAAATAGTGTTTTTACGGTGTTGTCAATTTCTTACTGGATACAAAAGTGCCATAAGTGAGAGGTTTAAAGAGTGAAGAAGCAGTTACCTTTAACCAGAGCTGTAGAAAAGGGAGGAAAAAGTGCCAAGAGAATGGGGTCATTAAGTCCCTTGTCTATTCTGATAGTTCTAAACTAGAAGCCAATGTGTGAAAATAGATGGTTACAAACAGTAGGGAACAGCAATGCTGGCATGCGGCATATTGCAAATTGTTTCTGTGCAAGTAATACACAAGTGTGATGGGAGTAGCGAGAAGACAGACTAATCGCATTATGGTCTTAACCAGAGATCTTGGGCATGCAGTATTGAGGGGTACATGCAGGGTCAGAGCATGCTTGATGGTAGTGAACGCTAGGTCGACTAATGTAAAATACCTATTTAAATCTTTCCAGCAGGATAAGGTATCAACGTTAAATTCATAAATTTTCAACGATTGTTGCATAACATTGTAAAACATCCAAATCTGCAAAAACAAACATATTTTATAAACGATTCATAGTCATCATTAGAAAACATGAGAAAGAGATTCTCAATGATTATTTAATTATTATTCAGCTTTGTATACGAAGACGCCCAAAAAATATCGAGCACAGTCACTTTGGTTTAAGGGTACAATCCCTTTAGTTCAGAAGAGGTAATCTAATGTGCTTGGTTAGGGAGGGTCGTGTTATTAGGTAATTTTTAGGTAATTATTTTTAAAAACTACTGTTATTGAAAGGCTGACAATTTTCACAGATGTGCGTAAATGTAACATTATGGTGAGAATGGAAGGCGAGAAAGTATATCCTTTTTGGATTCTAGGAGAAAGTGTTTCCATTTTATACAGTACAAAGCATTTTTGTTAATCTGTTGGCAACATATTTGCATTCATTGAGAAGGACGCCACTTGTTAGCTGATTTCAACAAGGCATAACTTCAGTAACATATCTGTATTCAAAGTTATCTGTTTTCGATATTCTGCCACTTGTGCTTGGACAACTTTTAACTATTTTAAACCGAGGAGAGACAGGGATTCCGTATTTAATAACAGTATAAGATTAGATTCAATTTAGGGTGCTTGAAAGCATGATTTTAAGCTATGGCAGAGTGGTGAGGAACCGAAACAAAGTTATACGGAGTGAAAAAACATGTCACTAGTACCACGTTACGTAGCAGTCATCCTAGCGCTGTACTGGCATAAGCATGAGACAGCGCTGGTCAAAGGATATGGAGGGGGTAACTTACTTCAAGATCGATTCAGTGTAGTCTACAGTGAATCGATCCTGAAGTAAGTGACCCTCTCTTTATAGAATAATCGAGTCAACAATGTTGTAAACAAAAATATTGACATACAATCCACAAAATAGAAATAACACCAATATCGATAAAAAATATAGTTTTAATAAATCTTGATTACAAAAATATCGACAACAAAAATATCGAGGACAAAACTATTGAACACAAAAATAGCGATAACATTAAAATAAAATGAAAGACATAAAAATACGATACAAAAAATATCAACAACACAAACATCAATAAAATACATATCAACTATATTGAAAATAAAATTGAAACATAAAAAATACTATTTACATTACTAAAATAACATATACCAATTAATTTAGATAAACAATAAAATGAATTACGAATTAACCACGTTGATTTGAACAAATAAATTAAATATACAAAAACAAATTAATAGACAAACAATATAACATAAAAAATAAATCCAAAGTAAAGAAAATAAACAAACATAAATATATATAATGTATAAAAAAAGATTTTTATCTACATATAAAACAATAGACAAAATAAAAATAAACAATAAATAAACAGAATAAACATTAAATAAATCACAAAGTAACAGCTAAAAATTTCAAAAAAGCTATCTCAACCAATAAATTTAAAACACACAAACACAAACCAATAGAAAACTCTAATTAATTAAACAAAGACTATAAAAACAATCAAATATTTAACATAAAACCTACTGTATAACGGATGACCACGGAGGAAGAGCGAACCTTCAAGAGGGAGAAGAAAAAACGAAAAACAACTACACCAAAAACTATTCCAAACATAAAGGTAAGCACAAAACTTTATAACTAAATACATTAAAAAACGTGTAAGATTTTAAAACATAATTTCCTTCATATTTGACATATTCAACAACACTAAATTTGCTTCTAGAAAATTAACCACAAAGATTTACGTACACAACAACAATAAAATATATGACTACACCAACAACTAACAAAAATTAGTTAAAAGAACTAAGCTGAATAAAATAGCCAAACATAGCTAAAAAAAAATCTTTTATTTTTAACAGCTTTTAAAAAAATCGACATAACCAGAAGATCTATCAAGGACACTCCATCAACTAAAAATGAGTAAGTATATTTATTTAATTATGAATAAATAAAAATAAACACTTGGGGGTCAATTCCGATCCTGGATTTTTTTCCCCGTACGACTCGTATCCGTATTTTTTTACGTACGAATCATACAAGTCCCGTACAAACGGCGAAGTACGATTCGTACGTGAAAAATACATACGAATCGCCTCGGGAAAAGTATACGAGACGTCCCCGGACAGTTTTACTTACAACTCGTAAAACTGAAGTCCGAGCGCGCAAGTACGATCCGTACCGCCCGTCCGAAAACAAAAGCGCATGGAAAAGGCTCCGTACGGAGCGAACTTTGTATGACCCCTACCCCGAGTACACTTGTGCCCGGGGTACGGCCCCCCAGCCTCCCACCCCTCCCACGTACGTCCGCACCGTACACCCCACCCCCGTATGTACGGACCGTACCCTCCACCCCCTCGTATGTACGGACTGTACCCCCCACCCCCCGTATGTATGGACCATACCCCCCATCCCCCGTATGTACGGACCATACCCCTCACCCCGTATGTACAGACCGTACCCCAGGCATACCCCCAACCCGCGTATGTCCGCACCGTACCTCAGGCATAACCCCACCCGCATATGTACGGTCCGTACATACGCGAGGATTGGTTACGCCTGGGGTACGTTGCGGACATATGCGGGTGAGGGGTACGCCTGGGGTACGGTGCGGACATACGCGGGTGCGGGGTACGCCTGGGGTACGGTGCGGACATATGCGGGTGGGGGGTACGCCTGGGGTACGGTGCGGACATACGCGGTGAGGGTACACCTGGGGTACGGTCCGTACATACGGGGGGTGGGGGGTATGGTCCGTACATATGCAATGTTGTGGTACGCACCGTACATGATGACACGTACGATGTGGGTGATGGCGTGTACGTCGCGTAGCGGGCCCCCTATTCCTCGTGCATCGCAGAGTACTTAGCTTTTCCGGCACTTTTTGGCTCCTGTAAAAATATAGCCGTGCGGAGTGCTGTAGGTACGAATCGTACTTGCTGGTCCGTAAAACGCTGCCTGACTCCGTGCGGACGTCGCGTACGCGCTGGTCAGGATCAAAATTGTATGTATTTTTTAGCCGTACGGTGTTTTTTACGATTCGGACGGAAATGGTATTTCTGTACGAATCGTACTTGCTGGTTTGTACGGTGGAATTCCCGGGTACGAGTCGTACGGAGAAAACGCTCCGTACGACCATTCGTACGCGGGTTTTACAGGATCGAAATTGGCACCTTAATAATATAAATAATCAAATTACCTAAATTTACAACGTAATATTTTATTTTTCACAGATTATAATTCACAACAACTCCACCCAAAAAAAACCAAAACAAACATTACGTTTGAAAAAAATGCCAAACCAAAATAATATAAAGTTATAATACAAAGGGGCATATTATCAAGACAGGCCATAAAATTATCGCCGCTTAAGCGGCAGAAAACTGCCGCTAAAACGGCGATAATGGGCTTGATAATATGCTCTATGGAATTCCAATTGAAGCCCATGTTAGATTTGAAGGACATCTAACCTGAGCTTCAATTGCAATTCCATAGAGCATATTATCAAGCCCATTATTGCCATTTTAGCGGCAGTTTTCTGCCGCTAAAGCGGCGATAATTATATCGCCTATCTTGATAATGTGCCCCAAAGTATGTATATTACATAACCAACAATTAGACCTAAATATTAGAAAACGATAAATTTAATAAAAAATGAATTATTACTAACAAGTACTTTTTCTTAACTGACATCTTCTACAAAATTCAACAGAAAACAACATCAATGAAGGAAACTTCACCAACTGCATTCAGTAAGTATTTTTATTTGTTCAATAAAAAATAGACTTTAAAAGCAAAACAAATAAATAAACTAAAACTATAAACCTTTAACTTCGAAAACAGAAACAAAAGCAACATTACAGAAAAATATAAAAATTAAGTATATAAATTAATCAACAAATACAACAAACTAATTAACAAAATTAAAATACATTAAAAAGCAAATATAACTAACAAATATTTTTCTCTTGCCAGCATTTACAAAGTACAACCTACAACTAAATCATCGAAAAATACATCAACGAAAAATAGTATTTTTTTCCCAACTATGTAATAACAGAAGCTAAATAAATAAAATAACACAATAAAATGTAACACTTTAATAACAATACTATTTTGCTTTTATACCAACTGAAAAAATAAATAGATAAACATCAACAATAGAAAGAAGATCCATCAAGAAAATAAAAACAAAGTACATGTACGTTTCCTTCAAACATATTAATTATACAAAATGTTTATTGTTTAAAATATTATAATTAAGAAACATCACAGATTAACCAAAAAATGGCAGAGGGAGCAAAATGTATTACTTCACAAAAGGGGAAATGTCTTCTCTGCTACATGGGTCACACTTATAACCAAGAGAAAATGAGTGGAAACAAATCACGTTGGAAATGCAGTAAATTCTACTCTAACTCTTGTTATAGTAGAGCCACTACAACAGAAACCAATGTAGTAAATGTCAAAGAACATAACCATCCCCCCAATGTAACTGAAATTAAGGTCAGAGATTCTCTTGAGACAATAAGAGAAGCAAGTACCAGCTCGCAACAACCAAGTACCCAAATACTTAAAAATGTGTTTAATGTTACAAGACAACTACCGTTCATCTCCACTCTGAAGAGATTAATTTCCCGAACTAAAAGAGCTACAGCTCAAACACCACCCACCCCTCAAACCTTTGCTGAAATACAAATATTACCTGAATATACCATCACTCACAGAGATAAAAAGTTCTTTCTCCATGAGAACAAAAGTCATGAAAAACAAATTCTCATCTGTGCAGCAAATAATTACTTACAAAAACTAAAGATCTGCGAAACGTGGATGATGGATGGCACATTCAAATTTTGCCCCAAGCCTTTTTATCAATAATACACAATCCACAGCGAATATGAAGATACTAACATACCCCTCATATATGCACTACTCCCTAATAAACAGAACACCACATACATAGAGCTCCTAACAAGTAAAAACAATACACCAATATCTACTTTCCGCTAAAAAATCATCATTGATTTTCAACAATGATTCAATCAATTTTAAAATTATACCCACACACTGCTATACAGGGTCACTATTACCACTTTAATCAAAGTATCAGGAGGCACCTACAAAAATCTACTTTAAGTATAGATTACGCCACCAATAGCAACTTCGCCTACCAAATAAAAAAATGTATATCTCTGGCCTATGTACCAACAACTGAAGTAGCAACCCATTCCAATTTACTTCTTGAAAGCCCTTTCTATCAGGCAAATGAAACACAACTAACTCCCTTTCCTCCACTACTTTGAAGATACTTGGGTGGGAAGGTTACATAGGTCAGGGCACATTAGGCATCCCAAATTCCAAATACCTTGGTGCAACGTATATGACAGCACTCTAGCTCAAAAAGCAAACACAAACAATGCAGTGGAAGGATGGCACAATGCCTTCCAAGCCACAATTGGAAGAGGACAACCAACTCTACACATACTTATAGAAGCTATTAAAAAAAGAGCAAAGCTACAAGAGCTCAGATTCAAGCAATCCCTAACAAAAATCAGCTCCAGGCTAAGCAAACAAACTAAAATGATGTTTGAATATCTACAACATAAAACTAGACTATTTGCAAACACCGAGAGGCAGATTTATAAGAAAGTGACGTATCTGTATAGATGCGTCACTTTCCCTGCGTCACCCTTGGAAACCCTTGCGCCACCATAGATGCGCCGTATTTACAATACGGCGCACTATGGCGCAAGGATTGACAGATGCATCAACAATTCTGACGCATCTGTTGGCGGAAAAGTCACGCATTGCTGGAGTCGTGTCGCAAGCATGACGCAACTCCAGCAATGCGTGTTGAGGCCTATTTCCACTACACTGCATCACTACTTACGCCTGCTTCAAGCAGGCGTAAGGTTTTGACGCAGTGGCGTCCTAAAAGTGGATTGCAGATTTCACTGCGTCACATTTACGAGGTCTTCCTGAGTGGGAACGCAGGTATAATGTGACGCAGGACTTTACAACGTGACGCATCTCCCTAGATGCATCACGTTGTAAATAGGCTGCATTTTTTGTGCCGCTGTTGCGTCAAAAAAAGTGACGCAATGGTGGTGCAGGAAGACGCAAGGGGCATGTAAATCTGCTCCGAAAGGTCTAGAATACTTAGACATGATAGCTAAACAACAATATTAAACACCATAAACAGTTAAATCTGCAAAACATATAAACAACATAGTTCTACTCTTTTTGAAATCAATAATTATAACTATGGGGCTGATTACGATGGCGGTCGTAGGCCTCTCCGCCGTTTAGTTACTCCTGCGGCAGCCCTCGTAACCACCATATTACAATGGGAAAGATAGCCCATTTCCGGTCTGTCGCGGAGTTTCCGTATCCGCCAGATTTTTGGTTCCGCAACAGTGCCGGAGGGAGCCAACAGAGAAAGACCGCAGTGCGGAATGAGGTCATTGAAAAAAGTATACTTTATTACATCAATTGCACAAAAGACCTGCTTGTGATTGCAGTAATATTGAAACATTTTGAAAGCTGAAAATACATTACAAATCATTTATATAATGATGCACATTTAATAAAATTCATAATATTGGTAAAGCAAGTATTTTACAAGTGTATCGTTGATGCAGATACTACCACTTTAGTATCCAAGAAAAGAGTTGATTCAAGAGTTCAAATTCTTGGCAACCTATTTTCTATTTATATAATTTTCAACATGCATTATACACTTTCCACAAATGTATTGATGTTCTACAAAACCCAGTTATATGTTGGCGCATTTTGGTGTATCTTAATTTTCTCAACACCTTCTTCAAGACTGTTATCATATTCACAAATTTCTCATTATTTATCATAAAATCATGTATCTACAAAACAATAAAATACAATTAAAATGAATTTGTTCATGGTGTGAATTAAACAACTTCTAATCTTGGTTCAGGGTAGCCTAGATTCACCCATATTATCTCTAAGGTGACTGCTCATAAAGTTGGTTATTAAGTTCTTATTACAAGACATCATGCTAGTCTTCATATCTATACATGGAGGGGTTTAAATTACAGGTCATTTTTAATTGTGGAACACCCCACTCAAATGTAATTTAATGTGTAATCCGTCTGGATCTGTTATCACCCATTCAATACTTTTATTACACTCCCCTTATTTTGATAAAAAGGCAGAAATCTCACCCAGGTTATCTGCATATGATGTTTAGCAGATTTTTCTTCTGTTCACCTTGTCCGCAATTATTCCAAGGGAACCCTGCAAATCACAGGCTTGTTAAGCTAATGTATGTTTAGCTTTCACATTGTTTTAATATTACTGCAATCACAAGCAGGTCTTTTGTGCAATTGATGTAATAAAGTATACTTTTTTTCAATGACCTGGTGTAGATGTTTAATAATGTAGTGTTGAGCTTCATGGTTCAGTGCAAACTAGTGATAAGACGAAAATGTGGTCACAAAAGGGAAATTTTCTTATGCAAAATAACATTACACATACATGGACCTGGTGTCAGTAGAAAGAGCCAACACAGGCCAAAGCTGCATCCCTCAACATCAAATACACAACATATCCACATACTAAAACATTAGATAGCAAACTCAGTTGGACATCAGGGGGACTCACACCGGGCAAAGACAATGCAACATACACTGACAGCAGTGCATGCACAGTAATCAGTGTGTGAACACCACCAAAACCAGTATCACACATATCTGAGTGCTCCACCATGAACTTCAACATCACAAATCATCACCGACGCACAGATCACATCACACTCAGGATGGGTAGCATTACCTCAGCAAACAGACATACACTTTAGCTATCACCTACTGCTGCACAACTCTAGAAATACACAGATGCATGGAACATGACTAGAGGACTGTTCCGGAAAAACATCTGCACTGTACATGAGCAACCATGACTGCAATCAAGTAGAAGAAAATAGCACATAACAAATTGTGGAACAGTCCTTTAGGGGCACATTAGTCCTGGACACAGATCATCCTCCCACAGTATAGTGGAAGCAATGGGGAGGGTCACACACTGGCAAGGCATGGGGTGGAAGATATTAGACTGAAGTCGTGTGTCCATTAGTATTGGATAGGTGAGGAGTGCACAGAGCAAAAACAAATAGAGGAGTAACTCACAATGTGTAGGCATCAAAAGCCACTCTGTGATGTGTCTTGTACTGTGCTGACTAGTGGTGTGTTCTTGCTGTAATGGCATCACCTGACAAGTAAATGTCATCCTCTTGTGTCTTTCTAGGTTCCTTCGCCCCATCAATGCCTCATCACAATCAAAGCTTGTGGTACATTGGAATCCGAGTTGACATTGTACATACTGTGATAAACATGGAACTGACACAAAGGCATAGGTGTATCAATAGTGTTTATTTTCAATTCGATTGGATCAAAATTAAAGTGGATGTAAGGAAATGTGTGCATAGTGAGTGTATGAGTTGTCAGTGATGTCAAAAGAGACCAATAGAGTAGTCTCCACATTAATGGAATCACACAGTCCAACAAACTCTTGCCATCAACATGGCAATGTGGGATTGGATAATCAACAAGGTCAATGTTCAGGGCAACACATGTGCCATCGTGGATGGCTCAGCAACTTGGCTTTGGTTGGTGATTTGCCATGTGATCCTCCCGTGGTGTTTCTCGGACGGCCCCTCTTGCATTTGGCAGGGGGGGCCTCTGCTGCAGGCTCAAAGGTGTCTGAGGAGTCATTGTCACCCATCTCTGTGGCCGCAGCTGAGGTGGTGTGTGTTTCAGCAGGCTGGCCACTGGAGGAGGGTTGAGCCGTCATTTGAGCAGCATGTATCTCCCTCAGAACACCCACAAGCTGGTCCATGAGATCCACAAGTTGCCCCATGTGTCTATGGACCTCTGCAGCAGGCGGAGCTCAAGCAGTTCTTTGACAACCTGGCCCATCTGTCCCTGGTTCTGTTGGTATGCTTCAAGGACTCTTGCAACGATGGCCAGGGCTTCTGTCTCAGTGGCCTCATGTGATTGTCCCTAGTAGCCCTCCCACCTGCCCTGCTGATACAGACCTAAGGCATTGGCTGTCTACGCACCGGCAAACTCTCTCTGGCATCCTCTGCTTGTGTGGTGGTGTTGCTAACCACTGAGCCAGGGACAGTGTTGCAGGCAGCAGTGGTGATTGTGGAGGTGTCTGCAGCACAGGTCGTTGTAGCAGGGGTCAGCACTGTGGTTGTCGATGGTCTGTTGATTGTGGTGGTGGTGGGGACATTAAGGCCCTGAGATGGAGTGCGCCCTGGCAGTCCTGAGGGGCCAGGTTGTTTCTCCTCCTCCGAAAAACGTAGAGGATCAGCATCAGAGAGTTCACGTTCCGGGTGGGGAGACTGACTCTGCTGGTTGGTGGTGTTTTCAGCTGCTGTTGCTTGGGGATCTCCTGTTAAACAGAGGTGAGATTGTCAGTTAAGTGGACTACACAAGCTTGGTGTCAGACTTTTGAATGTTAAATATGATACGCCAAGCATTTTACATTGAAATCACTTGGTACTGCTGAAAGATTATGAGCATCATGACATGATTGGTCATCATCTACCAACTTGGTGCACATCAACTTTGGTTTATGCATGGATTTTGTTTACTTTTCAGATAATCTGTTTCAGCAAGGCAAAAACTTGACAATTGTATTATTTAAATGTGCTTTCATATCATGTGGTTTTGTTTGTTTGACAGATTGACCATGCATGTTTTGGGTTCATATGAGCCTTCATACTCTGAAACCATGGCACTTACACATTGCATTCTGTGCTGTGCATGATTGGGCCCTGAATTTACTTCACATATGACTTGGTGAGTCAAAGTGTAATTTCTGTGAAAGTTACATGCGCTTAGCTTTCTGCACACTGGATGTAACATTTGGATCTATACAGAGTTAGCTGCCATGTGAGGGATGTGGGGGTCATATGGCTCCATGCATTTTGAGAAGGATGACCGGGTGCATTCACTGACTACCTACCTGAAGGGTAACACAGTGGAGGGATATGGCTGCCACGTGGTTCTGAGAGTGGGGAGTATTCCATCCTACTCAGGGGTGAAACAAGAGAGCATGAGAAGGCTACCTACCTTTAAGGTTGAGGATAGCAAAGAAATGGCTGCCACATGGTTCTAGGTGGGGGGAGTGTTCCATCCTGCTCAGCTGTGGGACAAGGGTGCCTGGTGGGAGTTGTGGTGCTGGCTGCCTATCTGCAAACCCCCTCCCTGTTGAGAAGGCTACCTACCTGTACAATGAAATGGCTGCCACATGGTTTTGGGTGGGGGGAGTGTTGTGGTGCTGGCTGCCTATCCACAAATCCCCCTCCCTGTTAAGATGGCTACCTACCTTTAAGTTTCAGGAGAGCAATGAAATGGCTGCCACATGGTTCTGGGTGTGGGGAGTGTTCCATCCTGCTCAGGGGTGAGACAAGAGAGCATGAGAAGGCTACCTACCTATAAGGTTGAGGAGAGCAATGAAATGGCTGCCAAATGGTCTGGTTGGTGGGAGTGTTCCATCCTGGTCAGCTGTGGGACAAGCATACCTGGTGGGAGTTGTAGTGCTGGCTGCCTATCCACAAACCTCCCTCCCAGTTAAGAAGACTACCTCCCTGTGAAGTGGAACAGAGGAAGGGAATATGTTACACATGGCTCTTTGGTGTGGACAGTGTTCCATCCTGCTCAGGGGTAAGACAAGAGAGAATGAGAAGCCTCCCTACCTGTAGGTTTGAAGAGAACAATGAAATGGCTGCCCCATGATTCTGGGTGGGGGGAGTGTTCCATACTGCTCAGCTGTGGGACAAGGGTGCCTGGTGGGAGTTGTAGTGCTGGCTGCCTATACACATGCCCCCATGGAAATATTGCTAGCTACCCTTGAGTTGATTCAGAGGAAGGAAATGGTAGATATGTGAGACATGTGTTGGGAAGAGTATGTTGTACCTAAGTGCATTTATGTCTAGGAAGTGTAGCTTTCTAGTTGTGCAAGACAGTACATGGCAGTGCGATGGGATACATTTTTTGGTACTTACCAGCCTCCACTCCCCTGGCTATTTCAGTGACACTCTCTGGATGCAGTATGGCAAGCACCTTCTCCTCCCATTTTGTGAATGTTAGTAGTGGAATGGGAGTGCCACCACCAGTCATCTGAGCCAACTCATGGTTCCTGTTGGCACGGTATTTCACCCTGGTCTTGAGGTCATGCCACCTCTTCTTGATGTCACACACTGTGTGGGCAGGGTGGTCCCTGCTGCATTGACTTTATTGACTACTGGTGTCTGTTGGACCATGCTTCCAAACAAATGTGGTTCTACTCTGATTATCTCATCTACCATCACTGATAACTCATTGTCAGTGAATTTTGGCATTTTTTTCTGTGCCATGGTGTGTGATGTGCAAATGGGGGACAAGTGCAGGTGGGAAGGTGATTTTGGTGATGTGTGAGGTGTGTGTTGGTGTTGTTGGTGGTTGTGATGGTGTGATGTGTGATGATTTGCCTCTCCTTTGTGCTGTGGTGTTTGGCCCTTCACTTCTGGAGTTGTGCAAAGGATGCTAGCCAGGGAAGGGGTTGGGTTCATACTCAGCTATGTGGGTGTGTCCAAATTGGGTATTCCCGTTAGGTGTGTTCTCTGTGTTGACCTGGGATGTGTATTTTTGTATGCCATGGGGGTGTGTCAAATGTTTTTGAAGGCAGCCACACTTGGAGGTCTTGTGGTGTGGTTGCATTTGACCGCCATTCTTCTTTCCGTGCAACTGCAATGGTCTGAACGCAATGATCATTCCGCCAGCTCTGCCATTCATCTTTCCACGCGACCGCAGTGGTCGGAAAAGACTGACTACAGCAGTCGGAGGGCTTTTCCATCCGCCATCGTAATGATGTCGTAACTATGTCATGTAAAATATAAAAAAAACACACAAATATATATGACATATTATAATTATTGAATAAAAAAATACAAATAAATCAATGTAACTAAAAACATTTCCCACCCATAATAATTAAAAATAACTTACAGTTATGTAACAGTAGAGGAGCCTGGAAATCCAATAAATCCATAGAAAATAATTCGAAAAACAAATCCATTTGAACAGGGACCCCCAAACAAAGGCAAAAATACAACTGTAGAAAAAATTCTTGAACAACACATTCCTGTCAATAAGGAAATTCTCAAAACCCACAAATTTGTGTAAAAAAACCTCAAAAATTAAACTGTAGAAAAAAGGCTCCGACACAGCAATCCTCTCAATAATGAAACCCTCAAAAACCTGAAAAATAGCTCAAAAAAGAAACGCTCCAACGAACCTGAAAAATAAAACGAAATGTAAACCTTCTTTTTCTCAAAAAACAAAATACATTATCCTTTTTTGTAAAAAAAAATAAAAAAGTGTCGAGACCACCATCCGTTCACGATCAGGAAAATCTGTAAATAAAACAAAACAAAACAAAACCCACCCACAATAAAACGTACAAACCCACAAACATTAACATTAACAATAACCACAAAATAACAAAGTTAAAATATACATAACTAACACTACATAACACTCTACTCTAATCCAACTCTACGGCAAACACATAAAACACTAAACTACCAAAATAACACCTAACTACACCAAAAATGAACAAACATGGTTCTCACAAACTTAACTAAATTACTACTACCTCGCCCTACCCTAAACCTACCTTCAAAGTTAACTAAAACAAACTTACCTTAAACGACGAAACGCAGCTCCGAACCGCGAGGTTCCGTCTTCCAAAATGACCTAAAAATTAAACACATAGAAAGCGAGGAAATTAGAAAAAAAAATGGCCAAGTAATAAAAATGAAGAAATTACTTACTCCCCATAGAAAACGATGGCGAAATATTATGAAAATACAAAAAAAATCTATATTTTTTATATATCGTAATTTTTTTTACAAATGTTCCGCAAAGATGCAAAAAATTGTAGACTATATATTAAATATTATATTATCAAAAAACAATAGATATAATATTTAATATATATTAAAATGTATGTTTATTTAATGTACTGTAAATTTACCCAAAATATTAAAATGCATAATGAAAACCAATATGTGAAAATATATATTTGTAAACTATGTAATATAATAAATATTATTTGAATACAAATAATATTCAATATACTAAATAATAAAAAATATAACAAATCTGTAAAATACATGTTACATAATTGTATTAAAAAATAAAATTATATTAAATATATTAAAAAATTGTGTAAAAAAATAAATACAAATGTTTACATTTTGACATAAAATATAATAACCAATAAAAGGCAAAGGGGTCTATTATAATAGCGGGCGTATCGCCACCGCCCGTATGGCAGTGGTGATCCACCCGCCATTATTCTCAGCCCGCCTCCCATTTCCCCCCGCCATATTAGGATGGCAGGGGGGACCCCAGCGGACGGAAAGACCGTCCGCTGGTTTTCCGCCAGTCTCACAGGAGACCAGGCGGAAAAGGGGTCTAATATGGTGACGGTGTCTGCAAGGCACCGCCGTACATATTAGCATGCAGGCGGAAAGGTATGCAGTTTTTGCCTATGGGGGCAAGTAGCGGGCCCCCAGGTAGTTGGGGGGTGGGGTGTGCACATGGGGGGTACCTATGGTACCTCCCTGCATTGGTACGGACAAAGTGGCTGGCACCGCACGGTGCCTGTCACCTTGTGCATGCCAATGCACGACGTGCATTCCCAGCATTGTGGCGGGTGGTCCTGTGAGCACCGCCCGCCACAATGCTGGGAATAGGGGATGCCACCACCATGGTGGCATCCTAATTGCGGGTACGGGACTGCTGCACCACTGGCGGCCAGTCCCAGCACTGCTAGGGTGTGCCCGCCATCGTAATAGGCACCAAATTGTTTACAATAAATAAACTATTGATATATTCAATTTACTATTACATGACTATACTTCAAAAAATGCAAACATTTTCAATCATGTTTTAAAAATATATGTATATTAAATATATTGTTAATTTTGCAATTCTACAATAAAAATGTATGTTAAAAACATTGTAATTTTACAAATCTACATGAAAAATGTATATTAAAAAATATAAATTTTCCTTAATCTACATAAAAATGTACATTACAAAATATTAATTTTCCAAAATCAAAATACCTGGATAAAGTTTTTAATATTGTGAAAAAATGTATAACAAATGCAAATGAGAACAAATGAACTGTAAAACAAAAAAAACCATGTGTGACCAATAAAGATGTTTACAAGAATAACTAACTTACATCACCTTTCTTATTTAAATGTACATAGAAAATAAAAAATTAAAATAACTAATAAACAATAAAAATGTATTATGCCTAACTCCAAAATCAACAAAACTCATGAAAAATGCTGGAAAATAAAGTAAATTAAATTACTATTACAACTCCAAAACCAACAAAACTCAGGGAAAGTGCTGGATAATAAAACAAATGAAATTACTATTCCATCTCCAACATCTCCAAAACATAATAAGCTCAGGGAAAGTGCTGGATAATAAAACATAATAAATTACTATTCCAACTCCAAAACCAACAAAACTCAGGGAAAGTGCTGGATAATAAAACAAATTAAATTACTATTTCACAACTTCCTAGCCACCCCGAAACACACCAAATGACCCTTCTCCTGCCGGAGCTGCATCTTCACCACCCTCCGAACCACCAAACTGACCACCGCGACAGAACGCAGCCACCTCAGATGCATACTACTGAACACCCACTCCACACGCAAATAGGTCATCGAACTCTGGGACCAGCTCGACACATCATCCCCGGACGTCGCCATCCTGACAGACACCTGGATGAACGCCTCCTCGGCACCCGATATCGCCATAGCCATCCTGGATGGCTACAAGATCACCCGCAGGGACCGCACCAACGGAGTAGGAGTTGGAATCGCCATAGTCCACAAGAACACCCTCAGGGTCTCAACCAGCACCGATGACACCCTCAACACCGCCGAACACCTGCACTTCCAGATCCACATCGACCCCAACACCACCCTCAGAGGAACTCTCATCTACAGACCCCCCTGACCCCTGCCTCAGTTCTGCGACTCCATCGCCGACTTCGTCAGCACACATGCCCTCGTCTCCACAGACTACATCCTCCCCAGAGACCTGAACTTCCACCTCGAGAATAGCAACGACACCAACTCTACCACCCTGATTGACAACCTCGCCAACCTCGGACTCACACAGCTCGTCACAACGCCAACCCACTCTGCCGGCCACACGCTTGACCCCATCTTCTCCGCCAGCTCCCATGTCACCTTCAACCACACCACCGAACTCCACTGGACTGACCATCGCTGCATACACTTCACCATCTGGAAACCTACCACGCACCACCGCACTCAACAGATCCCCCGCCGCAGCTGGAGCAAAGTCACCGAAGACCTGCTAAACACCACCCTTGCCCAAAGCCCACCTGCCGACCCACCGACTCCGACACCGCCGCCCGCAACCTCAGGTGATAGATCGACGACTGCGCCAACACTCTCCCCCCGCTCAAGAAACCCTCCAACAGACACACTAACAAGAAAGCCAGCTGGTTCACCACAGACCTCCAGGCCTCCAAGCAAACCTGCTGAAAACTAGAGAAGAAATGGAACGGCGAACAGACACCGGACAACTACGCAGCCCACAAGAACGCCATCTGCAGACACCATCACCTCATCAGATCTGCCAAAAGGGCCTCCTTCAAGGACCACCTCAACAACAACGCGCACAACAGCAAAGAGCTCTTCAGCATCGTGAAGGAACTCTCCAACCCTAGCTCCAACACAACGACATCCCACCATCGCAAGACCTGTGCGACTCCCTTGCCACCTTCTTCCATCGCAAGATCGCAGACATCCACGATAGCTTCAACAACCAGGGCGCGCAGGCAGCCACCGACACCTCAGACAACATTGCCACTACCCGCATCAATCTCCTGCTCGTCTGGACCAAATTAAACGACGACAACACCATCAAAATCATGAACACCATCCACTCCGGCTCTCCGTCAGACCCATGCCCTCACCACATCTTCAACAAAGCCAGCGCCAACATCACACCTCATCTCCGCAAGGCCATCAACATCTCCTTCGAGACCACAACCTTCCCGGAGAGCTGGAAGTACGCCCAGATCAACGCCTTACTCAAGAAACCCAAGGCAGATCCGAAGGACCTCAAGAACTTCTGGCCCATCTCCCTGCTCCCGTTCCCGGCAAAGGTCATCGAGAAGACCATCAACGGACAACTGACCCGCTACCTTGAGGAGAACAACATCCTGGACCCACCCAGTCCAGGTTACGCAGCAACCACAGCACCGAAACTGCCCTCATCGCCGCCACCGATGACATCAGGGCCCTGCTGGACAACAGCAAAACTGCTGCCTGAAGCTGAACTCGGACAAGACGGAGGTCCTCATCCACGGCGCCACCCCCTCAGCCTGCGACTACTCCTGGTGGCCGACCGCACTGGGAGCAGCACCGACACCCACCGACCACGCATGCAACCTGGGGTTCATCCTCGACTCAACACTCTCCATGACAAAGCAAGTGAACGCTGTCTCATCCTCCTGCTTCAACACCCTCTGCATGCTCCGCAAGATCTACAGGTGGATTCCCACCAGAACTAGAAGAACGGTCACCCAGGCCCTCGTCAGCAGCAGACTGGATTACGGAAACACCCTCTACGCAGGAGCGTCGGCCAAACTCCTGAAACAACTTCAACACATACAGAACGCCACGGCACACCTGATTCTCAACATCCCCAGCAACAGCCACATCACACCCCACCTGAGAGACCTGCACTGGCTTCTCGTCACAACACCGGACCGGCATACCTCAACAGACGACTCACCTTCTACACCCCGAACCACCAGCTCTGCTCAGCCAACCTTGCCCTTGCCATCGTCCCCCGCATCCGAAGAGCAACCACCGGCGGCAGATCGTTCTCCCACCTCGCTACCAAGACCTGGAACACCCCATCCTCCTATGGCAGACCCAGGACCTACTAACCTCCAAGAGGCTACTCAAGACCTGGATATTCGAGCAGTAGCAGCACCCCCCCCCCCCCAGGCCTTGAGAAATGCGCTTTACAAATGTTCTGATTGATTGAAAACAAACTAAACTCCGGTAAAGTGCTGGATAATAAAACATAATGAATTACTATTTCCAACTCCAAAACCAACAAAACTCAGGAAAGTGCTGGATAATAAAACTAATTAAACCACTATTCCAACTCCAAAACAAAATAAAAATCAGGGAAAGTGTTGTATAATAAACCAAATTAAATTATCATTACAACTCAAAACAAACAAATAAACCCAGAGAAAGTGCTGGACAATAAAACATAATATATTACTATTCCAACTCCAAAACTAAAAAAACTCAAAGAAAGTGCTGGAGAATAAAAAATTATAAATAAATATTACAACTCTAAATTTATAATCAATAAAATCATTATTTGTATCAAATGTATCTTTATCATACATTTTGAAATTAAAAGATTAATAATTCTTGTCTATAGAATATTTTTTTTAAATGAATTACAAATATAGACAAATTTACTCAAACATCAATATAACCTCAATATTTCTTTTTCAAATTTAATTTTACAAATTAAAAAAAATATAACATTTTGCAATTTCTACTCTGAATAAAAAAAGTATTTTAAACAACATTAAAAAACGACCCCTACCCATATCCCCTCCAAAATCAATACCACACTACTAAATTCTCTCAAACAATTCTAAACATTTTTAAAAATTGACATTAATATTTTTAAATTACTCGCTACCCTAATTCACTATAAACAAAATAACCCGCTGCAAAAACTTTACAAATATTATAAAACATTTCTATTTTAATTAGTTTTTTTAAATACTCCACATACATATCCCCTAAAAAAAATCTCAGAAATAAATATTTGAAATATTAGAAAAATACTTTTACATTATTTTGCATTTATTTTTAAATAACTCTCCACCTTTATACACTATAAGCCCAACATCCCACTCTTAAAACTTTACAAATGTATTTTATATATATAAATTGCATACCACATTTTTTAAATTACTCCTCACCCTTATCCCCCATGAACCCAACATCCTAGTCCTAAAATGCAACCAAAATATAAAAAATATTTAAAGTTTAATCCTAAATTTTTAAATTACTCCCCTATAAACCCAACATCCCGCTCCTAAAATCTAATTAAAAATAAAATAAAACACATTTTTTAACATATATTTTTTCAATCTATAAAACATATAATAATGAATACTAAATTAATAATAATAAAATACTAACATTAAAGAAAAAAAATCAACATAATTTACAATATTTTTGACATCGAAATTTACAAAATCGATATTTTTGCACTACATAAAATTTGATATTTTTAACTACGAAAAAAACGTACCTCGATATTTTACACCATCGAGTCGATAATAATTCAGTTCGATAGTTCTACGTCAATATTCTGTCTCTGCAACGGTTATCCTCTATATGGTATGTATTATCTATTGACCTGTCTCGCGGTCACCACAGCCCTTTTCAATGTTGATGATCCCTCCCTTCTCCCGGTGACTATTCCTCTGCACCAGCTTCCCCTCCCTCAGATGATACAGTACTGGCCTCTGGGTCCCCACCTATATAACAATATGGATCCTCCCAGCTCACCAGAACCTCAGACCATTTGTCGGCTATAGGGAGCTTCCTCACTTCCCTGGTCTCTTCCTGGATCAAAGCCCTCTCCTCAGCCCTAGCCCATTGCGTCACATCGGTTCCCCATGCGTCTACCACCGGGCCAAATGCTGATTTCCAGGTCATACCTATACGTCATTTGGCTAACACCAGTGCCAGAACTAAAAACCTTGGGGCTTATTTACAAGGCACTTGGGCCACTTTTGTGTCAGTTTTCCCATGTTCAAAATGATGTAAAAGTGGTGCAAGGGCCTTGAAAATAACCCTAGAATACAGGTTTCTAAAGAACCAGGTGGAGAGTGCCCAATGTCGCGTTCAGTGCCTCAATCACCGTGTCCCAAAACGGGCACAACTGAGAGCAGCCCCAAACCATCTTTCATCGCACCACCAGGCAGGAAATCTGTAGAGAAAGAACCAGCACTCCTGACATATTTGATTAATCCTCCTTCTGATAATCATGGAACTTGGACACTTAAATAGGCTTCAAATAAGACAATGGCTGGTATGTTGAACAGTAGAAAGCATTTTTGTATGTGTTATTGTTGGACCTGGCCCTTTTTGCCAGGTTATCCACATACTTTTTGCTTCCTTCCTCCTATTTTTTCTGACCTGTTTATGTTGACTTTAGAACTCTGGGCACTTTATCACGTAGAGACCTCTATTAACAGTTACACTTGATCAGATGCCATTGAGTAGTTTATAATTTATCTGTGCAAAGGAAAACAGAGAAACAGCTATGTGTTGCAGCAGAAAGTAATCAGTACATTATAAAGAGAAGATACGCTTCAGGGCTGAAATCGTTCATCTGGTATGGAATCAGTCATAACCAAATTGGTAGCACATATATGTGGACTACCACGGCAGTCTACCATGCACCCCTGCTACTCTGAACATTCACTCCGGCCACAAATAGAACTCATATCATTAAATACAGATTTATTTGTGGCATAGAGTCACTAATGCTTCAAAGCAGTGCTCCTGAGACTGAAATTCTGAAACACACTTCCCAACTGATTTATTGCAAAAATCTACAAACCAGATAGGGATTAGGGACCTAACATTCCAGAAAAATATTGTCTGAATGCCAAGGAATATGAGGATTTCATTAGTAGAATATCTGATCACAGCAACATAACCCTGCTGTTGCACTGTAAGAGCTCCATGCAAATCTTTCCAAGAAAATTGCCTGCCAGAACCAAGCTTAATGTGAAGAAAATAGTTTTCCCTTTTCCATTGTTTTATGATAGTTTAAAAACTTGTCTTTTCTGATCAGATGTGTCTTTGTACCTTTTGTATGATTAAAAAGAAATACATTGGCCTGATTCGCAAATTGCACTCTTGAGTAAGTTTACATTTTTGTGAAAATGTACTGCTTTTCGGTATTCACAGACTGCACTTTTGCAGTAAATCCAGTACCACACATGTCCAGCCACAGTTACTGGAACACCCTCCCATAAAAAATAATGGAATTATGTTAAATTTAATTAACATTGTATTTCTGAAGTTTAAATTAAAAAATAAAATCCCACCAGAGAAAAAGAAATACAGTCATAATTATTAAAGGTAATGCATACAATTAATAAAAATTACTCTAGTAATGTTTTTAAAAAAAAGGTTTATTTAGTAGTAAATTACACTTGAAATTTGTGAATACCAAAATGTAGTAAACTTACTCAAAATTTACCCTTGTGAATCAGGTCCTTTACCTTTTTAGACTTGTTGTACCATTTAGTTCTTGTATCACATGAACTGAGGAAATGCACTTAAATCCAGGAGAGGGAGCCTACAAGCTGGCATACTGGGTGAATGGGGTCAGTCAACTTTATCTATTTATTTATTTATTTGAGTTTTATATACCGCGGGCTAGACCCGGAGGTATCAGAGCGCTTTACATAAGGACCCACAAATTACGAAATTACATCAGTTACAAGTTACATCAGTTACAAGAAAACATTTCAAGAGCGTCGGAAGATGAGATAAATGGAGCTTAGAAGGGTAAGGGGGTGGGGTAAAGGTGTAGGAGGGAGAAAGGATGGAGATAGGATGGATGGAGAGACGGAGGAGAGTCTGCCCAAAGTCCGGCTGGGTTGGTGATGGGCGAGGGGTAAGTCCACAGCCCATCTCCTCTATAGCTATCAGGTAGCTCCACAGGGCATCGGTCAAGCAGCTAGGTCTCAATGAGAAAACAGTTAGAGAGCAAAGAGGAGGAATAAATGGAGCGTAAAGGAGAAAGTGGGTGGAGTAAAGGGGTAGGAGGGAGAGTACGACAAAGAGACTAAGTAAGGTCTGCCCAAAGACCGGCTGGGTAAGTTCTAAGTGATTAGCAGGGTTGGAGAGATTTTGCTGGTCATGTTCAGCAGTTTCAGGGGGACTCAGTCGAGCAGGGAAAGAGAAGACATAACAGATACAGCATCTGATGCTATTGCTATCTAGTGGCATTAGCTTTCTCATAATTATTAATCAGAACAAATCTAATGTAAAATCTATCAATAAATGTGTCAATCTAAATTTTCAGCCCTCAGGAATCACAGGGTCGGGGAAATCAGAATAATGCCCCCTGTGCGCCTCCTTAATGATGGCCCAGGTGATCAGGTTCCTGCCCTTTAGTGCCATAAATGGGCAGGTGGTGCTTACAAGCATAAGGTGAAAAAATAGGCCTAATATTGAAAAGGAAACATGAGGTGTATTTAAAACCTGTTGTACTAAGATATCCTGAGATACGTGAATCGATGTTCGGTGTATGGAAGCAAAAAATAAGAAACTTAAGTGAAATAGACTGGCTTTTGGGCACAGACAGTAAAATTTTGGTGGCTTGATATTAGATATTTTAGAAATTAATCCTATTACATCACTTTGCTGTGCTCCCGTAGTAAACACTTTGCTGCCTTTCTTTGCTGTGTGCTATGTTATGATTGGCTGAGTGTTCCTAACTTCATATGGCATCTAACTGTATGATGTTTTGGGAGAGCGCGCCCCTTCAGCCATGTGTGTTTCATTGGGGCCAATCTCCCTGGACCATTGTGGTGTTGCTGCCTATCTTTTTTTGGGGCATTTTTGGTAAGAGACATTTACAAGCTTTTATGCTTACATAAATTACAGCAGACCTTGTCATACAGTATACTGTTGCACATTTATATGTTATCTTACAATCAGTTAATAACATTCTCAATCGTCTTTACTTTATGGCAATTCAAGAGTTGCTTACAGTATGTCTCCCCTTGCATTTGCGAAGGGTATTTGGGTGAATCTTAGCGCATGTGATAATGTTTTCAGCCAAGGAATAAGCCAATGTTGCAAAAATCAAAAACAGTCTATAAGATAACTAGGTTATAAAGACAGATTGCACATGTAGTGTTCAGTTGGACCATCGCCAGTACCCTCTTAAACCGTGTATGTGGGATTGGCGCATATGGGGTGTATGAGTGGGGTGTTAGGCCAGTGGCTCTTCTCTAGGCTGGTTCTACTCTATATGGTATTTTTTTTCTATTTCTGTCAGGGTTACAGCTCCTGTCTTGTACGATGAGGTGGAGGGAACTGCTACCGCCTGACAATAGCACTAGGGGTGGTTGGCCTGGGTCATGGTCACCAAAGCCCTTCTCAGTGTTGATGATCCCTCCCTTCTCCCGGTGGCTCTTCCCCTGCACCCGCTTCCCCTCCCTCAGATGATGCAGTACTGGCCTCTGGGTCCCCACTTATATAACAACTGAATGCTCCTAGTTCACCAGAATCTCAGTACATATGTCAGCTATAGGGCCCCTCCTCACTTTCCTAGTCTCTGTCTGATCAATGCCCTCCCCTCAGCCCTAGCCCATTGCAAAAATCATCTGAAACTTAATGCAGACAAGACCGAGGTCTTGTTTTTCAGTCAAGCATCTACTTTCCTGTCGTGCCTCTGGTGGCCGAGAGAGTTGGGCCTCCCACCCGTACCTAAGCACTCAGTTAGAAATCTTGAAGTTAGGTGGGAGAAGGGCCTCTTCTTCACAGTGCAAGTCCAGCAAATCTCTGCTGCCAGTTTTGGAAAAATTAGATCCATCAGGAAAGTTTTGTGTTTCCTTCCAGAAAAGAGCAGTAGGATTATGGTCCATGCATTAGTAACCTCTCAGCTGGATTATGCCAATTGCCTCTACCTGGGGTTGCCTGGCTACCTGATCCCCAGGCTGCAGATGGTTCAGAATGTGGCTGCGAGGCTAATCTGCCGGGTCCCATTTCACAAGCATATTCCCCCACACTTGAGACAGCTTCATTGGCTTCTAGTGGCCAGGAGGATTGAGTTTAAGGCACTCAGCCTCACTTTTCGAGCCATTCATGGCAAAGGCCCAGGCTACCCCAGGCTGAGGCTTAGTCTATTTTGACAGGAGCGTATCTTGAGATCAAATCAGTAGTGTCTCCTCTGTGTCCTATGCTTCGCAAAGATGCAACAAGGGTGCAGGTCCTTCACAGTAAGAGCAGCCAAACTATGGAACGCCTTGCCTAGCCACCTGCGCTTGTTAGAAACTAAACATGAGTATAGAAAGGCCCTAAAAACCTGGGGGCAGATTTATAATAACTGGCGCATCCCTGCATATCAGCAGGGATGCGCCAGTTATTGTGCGCCACAGCTCCGCCACCATGGATGCGCCGCATTTACAATGCGGCGCACCATGGGGCAAAAACGGCACAGATGCGTGACGCATCTGTGCCGTAAAAGTGGCACATTGCTGGAGTTGCGTCACAAGCGCGACGCAGCTCCAGCAATGCTTTGGGGGGACCTATCTTCACAATGCTGCATCAATCCTTACGCCTGCTTCAAGCAGGCGCAGGGTTTTGACGCAGCATGGGCTCAAAAGTGACTGAGTGAAATCTTGTAGATTTCACTCAGCCACTTATAGGAGGCGTTCCTGCGACGGAACGCCCCCTCCCTGCACAGGTACGCCTACTGCTGGCGCAGGGCTTTACAACATGACGCATCTCCCAGATGCGTCACGTTGTAAATACCCCGCAGCATGGTGCAGGATTTGCGCCGCCGCTGCGTCACAAAAGTGACGCAACGGCGGCGTAAATGAGGCGCAAGGGCCTCATAAATCTGCCCCCTGGCTCTTTAGGCAGGGGGAGTACTATCATGAGCTGCTCAGTCTCTCTAGTCTGTTTTGCTACCACCGGGCACCGCGGTTGAGGTAGCCGTGTGCTTTATAAATGGATATTGATTGATTGATTGATTGCCTCACATCTAATCTCCATGCTTCTACTACCGGGCCAACAGCCGATATCCAGGCCAGCTATGCGTCATTTGGCTAACAACACCAGGGCCAGATCTGCAAACCTTGTACCCAATGTATGTGTCTTCGGTCTGGGGAATAAACCTAGAATACAGGTTTCTAATGAACTGGGTAGAGAGTTCCCGGGTGTAGTGTTCAGTGCCTCAATCACAGCGTCCCAAAATGGGCACATCTGAAAGCAGCCCCAAACCATATGTATGAAGTCAGCGTCCAAGTGTCCACATCATTGACACGCGTGGGGCCTACTGCTGTATACCACCTGGAACTTATGCAGTGTAATATATTTCATGGGCACATAATTAAATTGAGTGCTCCATTCGTAAGAATGTGCCCTGTTGATAACTGTCCCCAGCCATCACCAGCCCAGCTTTAGCACAGGCCGACAGTTGTCTGGCTGTAAAAATAGATATGGGTTCACCGTGGGGGTCCCACCAAAAGAAGCGCTGGGGCATACAGTGGCATTCCTGCTGTCTTCAGCACACATCTGCACCAGCACCTCAAGACCGCTGACAGTAGCACCCCTGGATAAACGATCATCACCGCCGGGCACAGTAACTTCCCAGTAGGGTTCCCAAAAGGGTTAATTGGCCCATCGTCCCCAGCTCCCCCGATTCACCACATCAAGCCACATTGTAATCCACTAGAGCTGGGAAGCCAGGAAGTGCAGCTCAAAATCTGGGGCGCCTAGTCGAACCTTCGCAGGGGGCCATCAGAAGACAGCCAGTGATACCAGGTGATGACCGCCATCCCATATCAGGTCTCGCAACAAGGTGTCCAATTGTTTAAACCAGGAGATTGGCACCCCCATGGGTAGGTTGACAAAAGTAGAGAAGCTGCAGGAGCATAACGATCTCAGACACCAAGATCCGGGCCATGATGGGCATAATAAGAGGGTACCAGAAAGGTATGCAAGACTTCAAGGACCAAAGGGATTTCCCTAAATTACCTTCTCGAAGCTCCTCCAGAGAATGGAAAATCTGGATTCCTAAACAGAGGAAGGAAGTGGGGGCCCATGTTAGTCCAGAGGGAGGTCCGGTAGTCACTTTGCACCAGGGGGTAGCAGGAAAACATATGTTTTAGGTGCATGAACTCTGAGTCCTGACACGGTCTCAAAGTCCTTCAAAATGTCTAGCGCTTGTGTATTGCCCATGTTACCATCTCTTAAATAGAGGAGTATATCATCCGCATAAAGTGAAAAAATGTGTTTGGTTTCATCGATCTCTATACCAGAACCTCAGGCTTCCTGTCTAAAGAGCTCTGTGAAAGGGCTCAATGGCCAGAGAAAATAACAAGGGGGGCGACTGACACCCTTGTCTAGTGCCTCAATGCACCTCATATTGAGGCGAGTATGTGTTACGGGATACAGTCGGAACACAGCGGCCTCAGCCACGCATGATCTGATATCGCAAGCGAAACTACGCTTGCCTTAACCACTCATATACCTTAACCATGCACATGCGTGGTTGAAGCATATGGGTGGTCTAGTCATTGGCTGGCTGGCGGAAGCAGGAAGAAGAAGGATCGGGAGAAGACGTGATGCGTTGAGGTAAGTGGGGTTTTGGAGAGTGGGGGTGGTTGGGGGGTGTAGTTTTCAGGGCTGGGGGGTCAGGTCGTTTTCAGTGCTGGGGGTCGGGTCGGTTTCAGGGCTGGGGCTGGAGGTGGGGAGTTTTAGGGCTCAGGGCATGGGACAGGAAAAGGCAGTTTCCAGACCTGTGAAGGGATATGGCTCCATTGGGACCACCTTACTGAATTGACCTCTAAGAAAATACTTAAGAAATTAAACTGGACAGTGAGCTGTAAACAGGCTTTTGACACTCTGAAGGAAGCGATGTGCTGAACATCCATTCTAAAAGCTCAAGATTATTTTAAACAGTTAGGGCAAACACATGCCTCTGAACATGGGATAGGGGCGGTCCTATTCCAAACCAATGACGATGGCCATGACCAACCTGTTAATTTAATTAGCAGGAGGAAACCGCGTTGGAGCAGCGTTGGAGAGCCATTGAGAGGGAAACCTCTGCTGTGGCTTGATCCCTTAAGAAGTTGAGACCATACTTGTTTGGCTCTCACTTTCTTGCTAAAAGTGACCACAGGCCATGAAAATGAAAGGTGAAAACCCCAAGCTGTTGAGGTGGTCCATTTCCCTACCGGGAATGGACTTTACAGTGGAAAACAGACCTTACTGACCATGCCAATGCAGATGGCCGCTCCTGGTTTTTCCACTTAGAAGATGAAGCCTCTGTTTGGAAAGGTTACTCTTATTCTTTTTCATTTTGGAAGAGGGTTATGTAGCAAAGCGCCCTTTTTGCCTGCTATTTGATGTGATTTCGACTGATAGAGCACTGGTTTCCTGCTAAACAAATTGGTACAATTGTTTCCGCAATTAGCAATACCTTTGGTACTCCCAGTAAGACCTAGTAAGTGGTACCCCTGGTACTTAGGGCAAGGATGCTAAAAAGGGGACTTAAGGGCTACAGCACACATTGTGCCACTCTAAAGGACCCCTCACAAAACACATACAGACTGCCACTGCAGGCTGCATGTCTTGGTGCAAATAAAAGTGAAAAAACAACATGGCTCACATCCCCATGTGGTATGCCCACAGACACTGTATGCAGTGTAGGTAAGTCATCCCTACAGCAGATGTTAAGACCATGAGGCAGAGTGCAATATACTACATTGGAGGGCCTATCTGCTCGAGCAGATACCTATTGATGGTTAGCTCTATTTCTGTCAGTACAAGTGAACAAGGAAGCCATTTTTGAGTACTTCTGTTGGACACTGGTGAAAACGAATTCCGCAGCTTCATGATGGCTTCTCTGAAATTAGGGATGTTTGGTATCAAACATCTCATATTAATAAACCCCACTGACGCCAGTGTTGAATTTATTGATGCATGCACACAGAGGGCAACTTAGAGGTGCCGCCTGAAAACCTACCAGCTACTCGTGTTCTGATGACTAGTTTATGCCAGCCTGCCGCCAGAGACAGTTTGTGACCCCCAAGGGTGCGGGATTACTTTCGCAGGAGGCCAGAAACAAAGACTGCTCAGGTAGAGTGGGTTAAACCCCCAATCACAGGATGATCTGCAGATTATCATTCCAGATCTTATATTGTCTAGGACAGCTAAGAGGGTCACCTCCATACTGTTGGTGGCTCTTACACCTGTTTGAGATGGGTCTAGCAATTTATTGGTTTTGAGTTGGTTAATTGTTTATTAACCAGCTTCTCCATAACTTTAGATAGGTAAAGGAGTTGGGAGATTGGCTTATAGTTGGCTGGATTGTGGACGTCCGTGCCTGCTGTTTTCAGCAGAGGGGTCACAACGGATTTCTTCCAGATTTCTGGGAATACAGCAGTGTCCAGAAATTGGTTGAGTAGTTGGGTTACATGTGGGCATAGTGTGTGTATGATCTGAAAGAAAATGAAGTGTGGGCAAGGTTTAAGTGGAGACCCTGATTTAACTTCCCCATTGCCTTTGCAACCTGTTTCTCTGTAAAGGGAAAAAACTTCCAAAGCGGGATCGTGCATCAGGGTGAAGATCCAAGGATTCCCAATTGGCCTTGTCTATGGGGGGTGTATTGCTGAAGGTAGAATATATCTCGCTGATTTTATCAGAGAAGAATTTGCTTATCTTCTCGAAATATTCTTCTGAAGGAGGCAAGGTTTGGGACATACTTGCTGGTTTGCATAGTTCTTTTGCTATTTTATACAGCTCTTTAGGCGAGTTGCTGTTCTTGTTTATTCTCTTTGGGAAATAGGTTTTCTTAGCATTCTTAATAGCAATGTTGTAGATTTTCATCCCTACCTTATATACCAGCCGTGTCCTTATCCTGTTTAGACAATCTCCATTTGTGTTCCAGCATTTTGCACTTTCTTTTTAGTGTCCTGGGTTCAGGCAAATACCATTTCTCTGATGGTGTTCTCCTTTTGGGTTTGAGTTTTAATCTAGGTGCATATTGATCTAGTGTATTTGAGATCTCAGATTGAAAGCTTACTGCTCCCATGTTGAAGGGGAGTGCACCTAGGGCATTTGGATCATTAAGAGAGGAGTGGAGTTGAAATGAGCCAGGAGTAACCCGCCTCCATGCTCTGTTTGCCACTGATGGTGGCAAAGGAGGGTGTGCTGGGGTTGCCAGCAGGCTGAACGAAAAAGAAATTAACGAGTGGTCTGTCCAGGAGAGAAGCCTGACCTCTTGGATATGGGTGGATTCTATATTACAAAACACTAGGTCAAGGGAATGCCCTGAAGTGTGCATGGGTCCTTTAACAAATTGTTTTAGTTGCAGATTCTGCGTGTCATTTTCCAGATGTTTTGCCACAGGATTGTTTATTTTTTCAAAATGAACATTGATGTCCCCTATTACTACAAAATGCTTGTGTTTCAAGCATGAGGGGAATAGTTGGGTGAGCAATAGTACACTGAAAACTGATTGATATCCAGGTGAATTATAGATTAACACTCCACCTAGTGTTATATGGCCACCTCCGGATACCTGAAACGATAGGATCTCATGTTCTCCTAGCTGTGCCACTGTACTAGGGAGGCAGGTAAAGCAGTCCTTAAACAAAATTGCAGGTCCTCCTCCCTTCCATCCCTGCCTATCTTGTTTTAATAGTTTACATTCGATAGGCAAAGCATTGGCGATATCAGGGGAAATATTGTCATCAAGCCAGGTTTCTATGATGAAAACTAAGTCGAGATTCATCTCATTTAAAGTGTCTCAGATCTCAAGGGAGTGCTTGGGTACAGACCTAGCATTGACATAAATGCAGTTCAATTTGAACTGGTAGTCAGTTTCTCTATGTGACCAATCTGACTGTGCTTGGCAACACCGTTTGCAGCTGAGATATGAAAAGGGTCCTCCATATTCCCTGGGTAAACTTTCATACAGGGTGCTTTGTTACATGGTATGTGCCTAGATAATGCAAGGAGTGTCTCTAGAGTAGTGATAGTATCTACTGTGGTCTGGTTTGAGAGGAGCAGGGGTTCTGGTCCCTGGTCCCGTTTGGGAGCAGACGGGCGCAGGCGGACTTGCCTTAAGCGCACCTTTGGCTGCGCTCGTTGACTGCGCGTCCGCTTTCACCTCGGTCTAATATAGGGGAGAGTGCGGCAAAACTAATCCACCCGCCTCGTCACCCGGAAATGGACTGGGTTTGGCCCTCCACACAAATGGCAATCTGCAGCGGGAGACCAGGGTGGGGAGGCAGGTAAGAACAGCGTGATTTTTATCTGTGCTGAAGTTTCCTAAAAGAAGTTAAAATATGTACAAATCTAAAATGCTTACATATGTTAAAAATTCACCAGTAATAGATCAATTAGCCAAGAGGCAGCAGCCTTACCACGATCTGCAGCGTTTCCACTTGCACATCGTCTAATATAGGGGAGAGAGCGGCAAAACAAATCCGCCCCCCTCGTCAACCGGAAATGGACTGGGATTGGCCCAGGGACTATCTGCCATGCCCTCCTCACAATCGGCAATCAGCTGCCGTAGACCAGGCCATCGAGGCAGGTAAGAACAGCATGATTTTTCTCTGTGCTGAAGTTTCCCAAAAGAAGTTAAAATATGTACAATTCTAAAATGCTTACATATGTTCAAAATTCGCCGGTAATAGATCAATTAGCCAAGAGGCAGCAGCTTTACCACGATCAATAATACACATGATGAAATGTTAAATAATGTATTAACTAAATAGAAAAGGAAGCTTGATCCTAGGATAAATCTTGAGATTCCGAATGAGGCATCCCAGTGCTACAGTGAAGTAGTGAGTAGACAAATTAAAATAAAAATGCAGCTATTTTCTCAATCGCTTCTTTCTCACACTCTAGAATTTTTTGACAAGTCCATATTCTTTTTTTTAAAATATATTTTTATTTGCATTTCCAACACAGAACATAATAAGTATGCCACATTGAAACGTCCATCTCCTAGTACTCTGCCTCCACCCACCGCCCCCTCCCCCAGCCTAGCCCCAGACACCTCGATACATTGATATAGAAGCACCCACCATCCATGGAGGCCTCTCGGTGCATCCAAGTCGTTCCCCTATGCAACCAGGCTGTCAGCACCGCCCTCTCCTCCCCCTCAGAGCCCCCCATCTAGGCCATGATATCGTCGCCACTTCCCCCATACTCTGGCGAATTTCTTCGGGCAGCCCTGTGCTTTGTATGTTACTCTTTCGGCCGCCATATACATGTCCATCCCCCTCCTCCAGTCTTCGAGCGTCGGGGGATTCGGGGCACCCCATTCCCGTGCCACGTCTCTCTTGGCCACTACTAACGCTAGCGTCAGGAAAATGAGCTGGGGTCGAGTCAGGTCTATATCATTCGTTAGCCCTAGTAGAACTAATTTGGGCTCCAGGGGTAGGGTCATCTCAAGTACGTTCCCGAGTTCTCCCACTATCCTGGCCCAATAACTTTGGAGGACCCCACACTCCCAGATGATGTGGTAGAAGTTGCCTTCAGCATGTCCGCATCGCAAACAGCTAGGGTCAGTGGCCCTCCCCATTCGGTGTAGGCGGAGTCGATCATAGTAGACTCTGTGTAAGATCTTATGTTGGATGAGTCGGAGCCGAGATTTTATTGCCACTACCCTCGGGTGCATCAGGGCAGTTTCCCAGTCAAGCGTGTCCATTTCTCCTACATTCGATTCCCACATATTCCTCAATTTCACCAACCCGTCCGGCATGTTGTTAAGTAGGTTTTTATAAGTCAAGGAAACTATCTTGGTCTGCACCTGTTCCTGTAATAGGCGGCCCTCCAGCGGCGAATAGTCCGGCAAGGGGACTGACAACGCCTCTTCTGCCTGCCATGCGTGGCGTAGTTGTGCATACTTTAAGAACTGGGAGCAGTGCAGGCCGTACTCTGCCCTTAATTCCTGGAAGGACTTTATGGTGCCCTGGCGCTGGAGGTCACCCAGCACGGAGATGCCAACATCATCCCACCGTCGGAATCCTTTCCGCTTATGTAACTCTCGCAACCAGGCACACCTCCAGATGGGGGTTTGTCTAGACGGTTTGTGCCGCCATCCAATTCGTCTTGTCGCCCTATCTCAGAGCTTTACCGTCACCCTCGTTGCCGATAATAGTGCAGCCTTCCCCCTCCCTCCATAAAGATTGTGCAGACATGTGCGGCGATCTAATTTTGCCCTTCCCAGTCTATATGTGGGGTGGTCCGCCGAGGCATGTAACCAGTCGTTTATTGGCGTGAGATGCTCCGCCCAGTAGTATGCCTCTACGTTTGGGAGCGAGATTCCTCCATTGTACTGGTTTCTCTGTAGCGTCTCCAGCGCTATCCTGGGCTGTTTCCCCAACCAGAGCAGCTCTCTCAGACCCTTGTTTATTTCTTGAAACACCCGACACGGGAGGGGGAAATATTCGTTTTGTAGTGCATAGAGGAATCGCGGTAAGGTGATCATTTTATACATTGCCGCCCACCCTAACATTGTGAGTGGGAGGGTCTTCCATCTGGACGCATCCTCCTTAAAGTTCAGTAGAACCCGTTGGATGTTCTTCGCATATGAGACAGAGCTACTAGTAGTTATGTAAATACCTAAATATACAAACCCGTCGGTCGTCACCCGTAGTGTCTCGGGTATCGCCCTCCCCAAGTCTCTCTCCCCGGGATTGTACAGGACCGATTTATGCCAATTTTTAGTATAGCTCAAGTTCGACCCATAGCGCTCGAACAGAGAGAATAGTCTCGGGATCGAGACCTCCGGGGATGTAACATACAGCAGGATGTCATCCGCGTACAGCGAGATCTTCTCTTCATATCCCTCACCTTGATAGATTTTAAAACCAGCTATCTGGCTATCCTGCCGTATTTCACATGCCAGCACTTCTATGGTGAGGGCGAATAGTAGCGGGGACAGAGGATATCCCTGACGGGTCCCTCTTCGTATGGGGAAGTCTTTTGACTTTAACCCTTGCTTGAGGGTCCGTGTAGAGAAGCTTGATCCACTGTCTAAATTTTGGACCCAATCCAAACTTTATCAGCACGCTATCTAGGAAGGGCCAATGCACCTCGTCAAACGCTTTTTCAGCATCTAGGGAGAGAAAAACATGCGCGCAACAAGTCCATATTCAGACCAATTTTGGATATTCATATTTACTTATTTCAACAATGTGCTTGGACATTAAAATGGCTTTTTATTGCTATTACGATAGCTTGGGCTATCATAGTTAACATTTGGGAAGCTAAAGATTTTCCTCAGTATGACATGTGAATTATTAAAATGTTAAACCTGTTGAATTTGTACCTTTGCACTTGTGCTCTGTAATCTCGCTCCTAGCGTGCCCTCACTTCCTGCTTGAGCACTTCCGGTGACAGTTACGGTCCAGTGCTCAGAAATAGCCAGCTGCTGAACAGCAGGGCTGAGCAAGCCCGTCTGCGCCCAAACAAGACCAGGAACTCCAGCTCCTAAATCACGGTACAATGCTACTTAAAAAAAACATAGCGGCCGCACTCAAGTCGGAAGGGTTGTTATGGTTACAAACGGGAACTGGACACCAAAATTACACAACCCTCTACCCGAGGCCGCATCGGCCTGCTAGGACTTAGATTTGCCACCCTCAATACCCGTTCTTTGCAGAAACATAATCTTGAGGTCTTCTCGCTACTTTAAGATGACACTCTGGATATTTTAGGAATCACAGAGACTTGGCTTGAGGAATCCTCAACCCCGGACCTGGTAGCCGCTATGCCTCCGAACTATGCGGCCCTCTACCACAATAGACCTAGCAGCTCTAGAGGGGGTGGGGTCGCAATCCTTTACAACCATCTTCTTAAGGCTGAGACTCTTTGCGCAGAATGCATAGAGGGGGCTGATGTGTTAGGGGCGAAGTTCTTCTGTCAGACTGCCTGTCTTGTCATTCTAATAGTGTATCACCCCCCGTGAACACCGTCCAGGTTCGCTGAACTCTTTACGGAACTTGTATATGATATCCGCTCACCGTACCAATGTATTGTGGTGATGGGGGACTTCAACTTCCACTGGGATCAGACTCCCAAAGAGAGCCAGGCTAAACAATTGGAAGAGACTTTGATCTCACTAGGACTCCGCCAACTAGTGAATGGCCCCACCCATGAGAAGGGCCATACACTTGATCTGGTTTGGACATCCCATCTGTTCACCAGTCTCTTGCTTATCAGTCCCTGCTCTTGGTCGGACCACTATGTAATTAGCGGCCGGTTCCCACTCTTTAAGCAAGTAACCCATCCACCTCCGGAATGGAAAGTGTTGCGGAGCTGGAATAAAATCAGAGCTGATGACCTGGTTACTATCCTATGTAAATCTGCCTCTTTAAGTACAACTCAGGGAGACCTTGACGCACAAAGTGCTTCCCTGTCGCCAAGGCTGAAGAATGCTTTTGATACGGTAGCCCCAGCACGCCGGGAAAGAACAAGGGATAAAGGTAAAGGGGCCCCCTGGTTCAATGATGCTTTACGAAATATGAAACAAACTCTTCGCCAATGCGGGAGAGCCTGGCGGAAAGCTTATGACCCAGGCGCTCGGTTAGAATACCACTCGATGTTTGCAGTCTATAAAAAGGCAATTCTGACAAGGAAAGCAGAAGTCTATGAAGCAAAGATTGCGGCTGCTAACAACACACAAAAAGAGATTTTCCATATCCTGAAAGAGTTAGGACAAAATAAGGAACAGAAGCCTTCTGTAACGCCCTGAACGTCTCAGGATCGTTTAACAGACACGACAATGAGGACGCAACCACTAGTGAAGGGTTAGTTGTTTTAATGAAGGCAAATATAATACAAAGAATAAACAAGTTATAGTCACTGGAATCCTCCAGGCTAAGTACGTTACCAGCCCACAGCACGGATGGTCCTAACCGTCCTCTGCATATATGCCGGTCCCGGCGTATGCCAACAGAGGGCAGAAATGAAATGGCCGACAATGCCAATCGGTAGGCTGTGAGGGGCACGTAGAGTGTTGGGGAGAATCGAGGAGTCAGGGAAACACCCAGCCGGGGTCTCTACCTGAAGGGAGCAGCCGCTCAACCTCTTCCTCAGACTGCACCGGGACGCGGAGTCACCTCCTGGTGATGCGTCACCGATACCCCAATCACAAGCAAGAAGACTGAACCGAGAGCAGCCGCTCGATCGATCCTGTGGACTTCCGAGTCTGTAACGCGGCAAACACCTCCTGGTGTGCGTTACAGCTGGCAGTCCCTGTGTCTCTGGTCGGGCTGGGAGTTACGACTCCAACCAGCAAAAGCGCCACTGCGCTTGGACTCAGCCGTGTCAAAAAGCGAAGCTCAATGGTTGACCGGTAGAGCTTCCGGGTCCTTCACAGGTGACGATGGGGCAAGACACGGCCCAGGGAGTAACGACTCGACCTACCTCCGTTCTTGCCTTACTGGAGCACCACTCCGGAACACTGCTCTTCACGAAGCAGGTACGTCGGTGTGAACACAATATCCGACAGCGTTGTACCTCCCGGTTCCTCCCTTTATAGGGCGTGTTTTCCTTGAGTTATGTAACCGCTCTCCTGTTTACATAAGGGCGTGTTTCCTTGAGTTATGTAACAGCTCTCCTGTTTACATAAGGGCGTGTTTCCCTTGAGTTATGTAACAGCTCTCCTGTTTACATAAGGGCGTGTTTCCCTTGAGTTATGTAACAGCTCTCCTGTTTACATAAGGGCGTGTTTTCCTTGAGTTATGTAACAGCTCTCCTGTTTACATAAGGGCGTGTTTCCCTGTATGACAGGAATTCTTGACAGTACATCCTCCCTCTCAGCGGCTCCCCACGGGTCCAGCGCTGGCAGGAAAACGCCGATGGAACAAGGAGACCAAGCGCGGAGCATGAACCCCTTCAGCCGGTTCCCATGAATGCTCCCCCGGGCCATAGCCTTTCCACGCAACCAGGTACCACAGCTTCCCCCTGCGCCATTTGGACGCCCGTATGCCCGACACTTCATACTCCACCTCCGACTCCACGCATACCGGCCGAGGTGTCCCAGACGGCTTGGAGGGTGCTGGTTTGAGCAATGATACATGAAAGACAGGGTGTATCCGCAATGACTGGGGCAAGCACACCTTCACGTTCACGGGACCCATACACTTGGTAATTCGATAGGGGCCCATGTACTTGGGATGGAACACACTGTTCTTTCGAAACCTCATGTTTCTTGTGGATATCCAGACGTAGTCTCCAGTGCGGTACAGTGGCCCGGGCCTTCTCTTCCTATCTGCCGCAGCCTTGTATCTTCTCTTGGCCTCTATTAGGACAGCCCTTGAGCGCATCAATGTGTCTTTTATGTGTGCCACCCTGTCCGCTGTGGCGGGAATCCTGTCCTCTCTGAACGGATGTAGAAATGGCAAGAACCTGGGATGTTGGCCATAGTTGCTATAGAACGGAGATGACTGTGTGGAGCTGTGAGTGGCGTTGTTATAGGCTATCTCTGCAACCCATAGCAAGTCGACCCATTCTTCCCTGCCCTGGTCCACAAAACATCGCAGATACTGTTTGAGCGTTTGGTTCAGGCGCTCGGTTTGGCCGTCCGTTTGAGGGTGGTAGCTGGTGGACAGGGCGGTCTTAACATGCAGCGCAGTGCACCAAGTCTTCCAGAATTGCGCAGTAAACTGCGACCCCCGGTCCGACACGATCACCCCAGGTAATCCATGCAGTCGTACCACATTCTTTAGGAGTAGTGACGCCAATTCCCCGGCCGTAGGGACTCTCTTGCAGGGGATGAAGTGCCCCATTTTCGTCAAGTAATCCACCACCACCAGTATTGCCGTCATCCCCTGGTCTACCGGTAGGCCCACCACGAAGTCCAGTGATATGCTATCCCATGGTCTATCCGGGGTTGGAAGTGGATGTAAGAGCCCTTGGGTTCGGCCATGGTCGGCCTTCATGGTAGCACACGTAGGACACTCCTGTCCCCACCTCCTGACATCCACTCTCATGGTTGGCCACCAGAAATGCCGTCCCATGCTAGCCACCGTTTTTTCAAAGCCCAAATGACCTGCGCATGGAGAGTCATGGCACCAGATGAATGCTTGTTTCCTTAGCCTAGGCGTGGGTATCAATAGGCACCTGCCCTTCAGGGGTATCCCGTCCTTCAGCTGCCATTCTCTGTGACTGAGGAGCCACCTCCGCCATGCGAATGACCTGATCCCTCTCTTTATTCCCCTCAGGAAAGTATCCGGTTGGATAACCCCCAATACCATCCTCGGGGAAATGATGGAACGCTCGGTCGCAGGCAATGGTTCCTTAACTGCAGATTGACGGGACAGGGCGTCCGCCTTTCGGTTTTCCGTCCCCGGCCGATATGTGATGCGGAAGTTGAACCCCGCAAAGAAGATCATCCACCGCAGCTGCCTGGGAGAAAGGTGTCTAGTGGCCGTCATGAACTGTAGGTTCCGATGGTCCGTGTACACCGATACCACATGTCTTGCCCCCATCAACCAATGCCTCCATTCGGTGAAGGCGTCCTTGATTGCGAGAAGCTCCTTCTCCGCAATATGGTAGTTGCGTTCGGCGTCGTTGAGTTTGCGGGACATGTACGCAACGGGATGAAGCACCCCTGTGTCGTGGTTGCGTTGGGACAAGATAGCCCCCAGCGCCACATCCGACGCGTCCGCTTCCACCACGTAGGGGAGATCCGGATCGGGGTGAGCCAACACCGGCGCCTTACCAAAGGCGCTTTTCAGGGCCTCAAAGGCTTTGTTCGCTTCAGGGGACCAGACAAACTCCTTGGACTTCCTCAGTAGCTGTGTGATTGGGGCCACCACTCCTGAAAATCCATCTATGAACCGCCTGTAAAAGTTGGCGAAGCCAATGAAACTTTGGACGTCCTTCACGCTTTGGGGCACCGGCCATTCTTTCACCGCCTTGATCTTTCGTTCTGCCATCTCCTGTCCCTCTGGACTCAGCATCACTCCGAGGAATTCCACGGATGTGACGTGGAAGTCACACTTGCTGAGTTTACAAAACAGCATGTTTTCCCTCAGCTTTTGGAGCACAGCTTTGACGTGGTGTACGTGCTCCTCCACACTGGACGAATAGATGAGGATGTCGTCGATATATACGACCACGTAGATATCCAACTCCTCTCTGAATACCTCATTCAAAAAGTACTGAAAGGCTGCCGGGGCGTTGCACAGACCGAACGGCATGACGAGGTACTCAAAAAGGCCGAACCTGGTCTTAAAGGCGGTCTTCCACTCGTCTCCGTCCCTCATGCGCACCAGATGGTATGCCCCTTTCAAATCCAACTTGGTGTAGATACGAGCTTTCTTGACCTGTTCCAGAAGTACACTGATGAGAGGCAAGGGGTACCGATTTTTTATGGTTATCGCATTCAATGCCCTAAAGTCCACACAGGCTCTCAGCTCCCCATTAGCCTTCGGGATGAAGAAGAGTGGCGAGGCGGCCGGAGACTTGGACGGGCGGATGAATCCTAGCTTGAGGAGTTTATCCAGGTACCCCCGGAGATGCACGTTTTCAGGCTCCGTCAGGGCATACAGCCTGCCGCTGGGAACGCTGGCCCCTGGCACCAGGTCGATCTGGCAGTCAAACTGTCTATGTGGTGGTAGCACTTCCGCCTTCACCTCATCAAATACATCCTCAAAACTGTGATAAGCCTGGGGGAGAGCCACATCTTTTTCTGCCGCTGTAGCCACCGTCTGACTCCCGCTCTCATCTGCGTCAAGGGATTCCGTTCTTATTCCACAATGCAGGATGCAATACGGTGACGTCATTTCGATGCGATGTGTTGGCCAATCCACAAAGGGGTTGTGTTTCTGTAGCCACGGCAATCCCAATATGACGCCATATTGGGGCGCTCGGATGATGTTAAAATCGATTTGTTCCAAATGGTTCCACCCATATCTCATCGGAAGGACCCCCGTGTGCTGCCCGATGGGCCCCGTCACCAATCGCCTTCCGTCTACCGCATAGACGTCTTCGGGTACTGCTTTGGGAAGAAGCACTAGCCCTAGCCTGCATGCCTCGTTGTGGTCCATAAACATGCCAGTGGCCCCTGAATCCACCATGGCCACAACGGGTATCCACTGGTCATGCACTCCCACGTGCACCGTGATAAACAGGTGTCGTTGTCCCTTAGTGACCGAGTTGGAAAGTGAAGGGATGGATGAGTGACTCCGAGATGCCCCTTCTCTGGTCTTGGAGTCCTCTAGTTTTCCGCCGGTATGTCCACCACGGCTGTTACCGACCGGTTGGCCCGATAACGTGACGTCTTCGGTTTGGCAGGGCATTCACGTACGTAGTGGCCTTTTTTGCCACAATATAGGCACAATCCTTGTTTACGGCGTGACTCTTTCTCCGTGGCTGTGAGGCTCGCTCTTATTGCGCCGATGTCCATGGGTTCTCCCTTGGATGCGGTGGAAGTTTCAGGACTTCCCACCGTCACAAAGGATGGAAGGGATTTTCCTTTTCTCCCATGATCCCCCTTTCTTTCACTTAGCCTATGTTCCAGCCGTAATACCAGGTTGATAAGGCCCTCACACGTCTTGGGTTGAGGGTCAATATGAGCCACGGCGTCCTTGAGCTCATCGCACAGCCCTTGATGGAAGAGCGCCGTCTGTTTAGCAACAGGCCACTTGGTTTCCGCAACCAGCCTTCGGAACGCGTTGAGATACTGCACCAGGTCGTTGGATCCCTGTCTCAACTCAAGCATTTCACGGTCCGCCGTGTACGAGTCAGCCCTTCTGTCGAATACCTTCAGGAATTCCTCGCGAAAAGCACCCCAATCACATAAGAGGGGGTCGTCCCTGCTCACCAGAGGTACGGCCCATTGTGCCGCGTTTCCAGCCAAATAGGATATAAGGAAAGCCACACGAGCCTGACTCGTGGGGAACGCCTTTGGTTTGCACGATAAATGTAGCGCCACTTGTGTGAGGAATACCTGCACTGTGTTAGGATCCCCACTGTACCTCTCTGGTGTCGCCAAGGGGATGGCTACCGGCATTTCCACTACTACCGCAGGGGTCTGATTCGTGAGGGAGGTGCTGGGCGTGAGCGGGTCCAATTGGATAGCATCCAGTCTGGCTTTTACATCGGCTGTTTCTTGCCTAGAGGCAGCCACTTCAACTTGCATGGCCGCTAAAGCAGCCAGCACATCATCAAGTGTTGCCATGTCTGTTATCGACCGGGAGACAGTTAGTGTTATTAAGGTCGGATATTTTGTAACGCCCTGAACGTCTCAGGATCGTTTAACAGACACGACAATGAGGACGCAACCACTAGTGAAGGGTTAGTTGTTTTAATGAAGGCAAATATAATACAAAGAATAAACAAGTTATAGTCACTGGAATCCTCCAGGCTAAGTACGTTACCAGCCCACAGCACGGATGGTCCTAACCGTCCTCTGCATATATGCCGGTCCCGGCGTATGCCAACAGAGGGCAGAAATGAAATGGCCGACAATGCCAATCGGTAGGCTGTGAGGGGCACGTAGAGTGTTGGGGAGAATCGAGGAGTCAGGGAAACACCCAGCCGGGGTCTCTACCTGAAGGGAGCAGCCGCTCAACCTCTTCCTCAGACTGCACCGGGACGCGGAGTCACCTCCTGGTGATGCGTCACCGATACCCCAATCACAAGCAAGAAGACTGAACCGAGAGCAGCCGCTCGATCGATCCTGTGGACTTCCGAGTCTGTAACGCGGCAAACACCTCCTGGTGTGCGTTACAGCTGGCAGTCCCTGTGTCTCTGGTCGGGCTGGGAGTTACGACTCCAACCAGCAAAAGCGCCACTGCGCTTGGACTCAGCCGTGTCAAAAAGCGAAGCTCAATGGTTGACCGGTAGAGCTTCCGGGTCCTTCACAGGTGACGATGGGGCAAGACACGGCCCAGGGAGTAACGACTCGACCTACCTCCGTTCTTGCCTTACTGGAGCACCACTCCGGAACACTGCTCTTCACGAAGCAGGTACGTCGGTGTGAACACAATATCCGACAGCGTTGTACCTCCCGGTTCCTCCCTTTATAGGGCGTGTTTTCCTTGAGTTATGTAACCGCTCTCCTGTTTACATAAGGGCGTGTTTCCTTGAGTTATGTAACAGCTCTCCTGTTTACATAAGGGCGTGTTTCCCTTGAGTTATGTAACAGCTCTCCTGTTTACATAAGGGCGTGTTTCCCTTGAGTTATGTAACAGCTCTCCTGTTTACATAAGGGCGTGTTTTCCTTGAGTTATGTAACAGCTCTCCTGTTTACATAAGGGCGTGTTTCCCTGTATGACAGGAATTCTTGACACCTTCCTTCTGTATGGAAGATTGCAATAAGTTCCAGGCCTTCTTTACATCAAATGTGAATGAACTTCTGACGGAAATCCATCTCTCTCCTATGCCCCCCTGCCCTTTAGCACCAGTACTCCCGCCCCCCATCTTTGATAAACCCCTTGCCACCTTTCCCATGCTCACGCATGATTCTCTGTCTCTACTAATAGGGCGAGTGAAATCAGGGTCGCCTGCTGACCCCTGCCCACTAAGGATTTTCAAGGTGGCATTTCCCGGGATAAAAAGCGAGGTTCTATCACTCCTTAATCAATCCCTGGAAGCAGGTCATGTCCCCAACAACTTCAAGGAAGCCCGCGTCAGCGCGCTCCTAAAAAAATCTGGGGCGGATACAAAGAATTTGAAAAATTTCCGGCCAATTTCCCAACTGTCCTTCCTTGCAAAAGTACTGGAACAGCACGTGTTACATTCATTTTCACATCATCTAGAGGATAACCATTTCTTAAAATTTAACCAGGCTGGGTTTAGAACCCACCACAGTACGGAACTGGCTATGCTGTCCGTACTAGATGAATTAAGACTGGGGGCAGATACGAAAAAACCATGTGCTCTGGTCTTGCTGGACCTATCCGCGGCATTCAACACGGTCAATCATGACCAACTATTGTCGAGGATCTCAGAGTTGGGCATCCAGGACACGGCCCTTGCGTGGCTTACATCCTTTCTTAGGGGCCGCTCCCAGAGAGTAAAGCTGACTGACCATGTGTCCGACCCAGGCATACTCTCATGTGGGGTACCACAGGGCTCGGCGCTTTTGCCCCTCCTTTTAAACGCCTACCTCCAGCCCCAGTTAGCTGCGCTGAACCAGATGGAGTGCCGGATCTACAACTATGCTGACAACACTCAAATTATCATCCAGATAGACAACTCCTCGACTGCCCACTCAAGAGTTCAAAATATTCTGAAATTCACGGTCAACTGGACGACGGCCAATTCCCTCAAAATTAACCCAGATAAGACTGAGGTATTGGCCGTCAATACTGACGCCAATCCCTGGAACGATCTCTTTCGGCCACAAGAGCTAGGCACCTATCCGGAGCCAGCCTTGGCCGTAAAAATTAAAATTGGGAATTAAAATCGATGCCAAGCTTTCCATGATCCAGCAGGTGTCAGCAGTAGTGGGCACATGTGTCAGCTTGTTGAGACAGCTATGTAAACTTGCCCCCCTTCTCACCTTCGCCACACTCAGACTGGCGGTATCAGCCATGATACTGTCGAGATTGGATTACGGCAATTCCCTATATATCGGCCTCCCGGAAAAACTACTGGCCAGATTACAGGTTATCATGAATGATGCCGCCAGACTAATCTTCAGAGTACCTAGACGAGCTCACGCCACCCCACTTCTACGTCAGTTGCACTGGTTTTCCGGTCAGGCAGAGAACAAAGTTTAAAGACCTCTGCATTGCTCATAAAGCCATCCATGGCCAAGCCCCGAGGTATATCAAAGACCGCCTAGTCAAATACACCCGAGTAGGATACAACGGTCTGCGGAGGCCAGCCTGCTGGCCTGCCCCCACTTCTGCTTGTCCTCCAAAGGAGGAAGAGCTTTTACAACCTCCATCCCCCTAATTGGAATAAATTGCCAGAGAGTGTACGCAAGAATCATGCTCTCCTTCCATTTAGGAAGAAGCTAAAGACAGTACTCTTTTCGGAAGCCTGGGGCACAATTTAATCTATACGGTCTCCACACGTGCTAGGGCAGGGCTCTCTCATAGCGCTTACAGACCTGAAGGTGATAACACACTTTATAAATGACAATTACAATTACAAAACATATGTGAGAAGGCAAGAATGTATTTCAAAAGAATGAGTTTTCTGCAAAAATTTAAAAAATATATAACGTGTGGACAGTTTGTATCCTCTGAATTTAGTATTGTAAATATAGATGATAGAAATAATGAAATGTAAACGTGTATCTACAAGTATAGTAATGGTATCTTTACATTTATTAGAAGTCAATTCAAAAGACAAAAAAAACAAATGATCACTTCAGTCTAGCATAAAGTGATCACCCTACAAAGGCCTCGCCCACACTAAGAACTGGGCATCTCTCATCTTCCCAAACAAACGAGAAACCCACTGCGTTTTCCATTTCTCTTTGAGGCCTGGGGATCAGCCTAAATGCAGCAGCTGTGTTTAATACATCATATTGAATTCACACCGGATTCTCTGAGAGGCCCCTGGCAGGAATGGGGGGAAGGGCCCCCTAGCACCGCAGGTGAAGCAGTGGTGCCCGGTGCGCCTCACGTAGGAACACCTATGTAGAAGTTGTAAGCACATTTCCTACTTCTTCCAGGTTACCAGATAACTTCCTATAACTCAATATAAAAATCTAAATATTCAAGTGAGTTAGTTTAGTTGCTTTGGTATAAATTAACTGAATTCCTGAGCAAGCTATTGGAGAAGCACATAAACCCACATCTCTCCAATTATGTCGAACGGACGCGTAGCCTTGACTCTTCCCAGTCGGGTTTTCGGCCTAACTACAGCACAGGATCAGCCCTTCTAGCGGTCACCAACAACATCAGGATGACACTAGATAGGAGCCATTCCAAAATTTGGGTGCTGTTGGATCTATCCGCCGCGTTCGACACAGTTTCCCATCAGATACTGCTCAGGAGGCTGGAGGAGATTAGACTTAGAGACTTGGCTCTTCAGTGGATGACGAGTTTTCTATCCTCCCGTTCGTAGGCTGTCAACCTCGGCCCATATCGCTCAGCCCCAACAGAATTGACCACGGGTGTACCTCAGGGCTCTTGTTTGAGCCCGACTCTGTTTAATATCTACGTGGCTCCCTTGGCCAACCTGTTAAGGAGTTGCGGGTTTATTCCCATCTCCTATGCTGACGATACTCAGCTGCTTTTTCCGTTTCCTGCACTCCATCAGTGCAGGAAACCTTCTCTTCGGGAATGAGAACTATTTCTCAGTGGATGAGGAGTAATCTCCTTCAGTGCAACGTGGGAAAGACGGAGATCATGCTTTTTGGGGAGGCCCAATTATTGTGGACCCCTAGTTGGTGGCCAACTGATCTGGGTACCCCCCCCCCCATTCCGAAAACCTGAGTCAAATATCTTGGCGTTCGCATTGAACAGACCCTCACTATGAAGGAACATGCTGCTCAGACAGCTGGCTCCTGTTTTCAAGTGTTGGGTCTGTTGCCCCGTATCCTCCCTCTGCTCCCTGATTCGACCCGGAAGACACTGACCCAGGCACTTATTTCAAGCTGTCTGGATTATTGCAACGGTCTGCTGGCCTCCGCTAACGAGGCCGCCTTTGACAGACTGTAGGTTGTCCAGATTATGGCGGCACGCCTGATCGTCAATGACCCCCCCAGGACTGCCTTCCGTTGCTTGCTTTACAAGCTTCACTGGCTCCCTATACGGGAGCGAGTAAAGTTCAAGGTCTGTTGTATTATACATAAGGCCTTGGCCAACTCTGGCCCTACTTATCTTGTGGACAAATTCATCCTTTACATGCCTCGGAGGTCTCTTCGCTCAGAATCTAAATTCCTACTTGAGGTACCTGGAATTAAAAAGGCCCGATTGGGTGGCAAGTCCCTATCTTATCTGGGCCCCCGCTATTGGAATAAACTTCCTTTTCAATTGAGACAGTGCACGGACAATCTCCATTATAGGAAGCAGCTCAAGAATTCGCTCTTATGTTTTTAATTATTAACAGACTGTTCGCCATATGCCGCCCGTCCAAGCGCAGAGATACCCCTTCGGGGGTCGATTCTCGTGCTCTATAAATAAATAAATAAATAATACGGCAAATTCCCTTGCGTAATAAAGGAAATACCAGGACTACACAATGCTGACTCTGATGGCACAAGCACTACTGAGGAATGTAATACAAATTAACATACAAGGAAATTTGTAATGTCCTTTTTCATGTTCTTCTGCTCCATCTTTCCCACTTCTCTAAAAACAAAACAGGCAAACATTGTTTTATTCCCCCTCTATCCCCCTCTAAGTGCAAACAACTTTGTGGCATATTACCAAGGGCCTCATCGCCGCTTTAGCGGCACTTTTTGCCGCTAAAGCGGTGATTTTTTTATCGCCCCATCAGCAAGCTGTCGCTAACAGCAGTTAGTGACAGCTTTCTGACGAAAGTGACCGGTTTGGGTGCAGCTTTGCATGTCAGCGATATTTATCGCTAATGACATGCAAAGTGGGCGTTCCCAACATCAAAGCGACTGAAAACAGTCGGTAACTCACATTCCCCTATTACCAAGTCCCGCAGAGCGAAACAATAAATCGCGCTAACGGCGAATATCGCCTGAAAGTTACACCTGCTAAAATCCCTACTTAGGCATGCATATAATGGGAGGTGGATTATGGGGTTACGGCCAGGATGTTCGCTGGTTTTTCAGCGATGTCTGGCTGTTTTTCACGCTATCGCTGGAATATTTAACGCCATAGCGCTATTCTTTGCTAATACAGCGTTAGCGTGGCTAAATATTCCAGCGATAGCCGTGATAAAACTATTCGCGCTAAGCGCGCTCTGCGATGTTTATCGCAGTTTGTTGGTAATATGGCCCTTAGATACATTCTTTTGAAATGTGAACAGTTTTGGTGCATCAGTTCATCAACATCCAGAGACCTCAATATCTGTTAATTACTCCAATATATCAACTCCATTCTGTCAGTAGACAATAAAAACATAATAAAAAATCTCATTTGGGGAGTATCGCATGACAATAAAATCATATCGCAATCGAGTTGCAGTTACTGTGCTACACTTTGGCATAAAACAATTAGCGAATATTTAACAGTGAGGAGGGAATGTCCACGATTATAAAATATCAAACAGTGAATAGGGAATGTTCATAATGTAATCTTTTCTAAATATTACTTTACAATGGAATCATATCGAAATCAGGCTGCGAGAGCTATACCCCTATTGACATACTAAATTCTCATCTAAAAGTTGTTGCTTCACTATAAAATCGTATCAACAACAGACTATGCTTGTCATGCCCCACTTTAACATAGTCCAAATATAAAATAATAGGAAGTCAAAAACAAATGTTCATTTTTAAAAACACTATCACTCCTTTAATCACAATGCATATTTCATTCTCAATTTCAGGGCTTGGGTAATAAAATTCAAGACTGAGCTGCATATCAAAGCAAACCCTTCTGACGATTAGTGAAAGACCTTCCTCTAAGAATGGGTGTAAAAAGCATATTCTAATAAAAGTATACAGGGTACAGAAGAGGATAAAGTGCTTGGTTCACTGGTGTGACTTCCCATCACATGGGCAACACGGTAATGAGGGAAACCAAGTGCCTGTAACAGGAATGGCTACTTGAAAATTTCTTTTATTCCCTCTAAGACGTGTGAGATAAAATCAAAGTTCCAGCTCACTTTTCTTCTCCTGCCCAGTGGTGTGTGAGAGGGACTGATCGTGACTCTGTGGAGAATCTAAGGGACACAGACTACGCTGTACTTCTTGCCCCAGGTGAAACCCACAAACATTGGGAAACATGTCTGGGGCTCGCTGATTCTGATTATTATTCCAAAAATGTATTTTCTTCTTCAGGTTAAATTTAACCCTGGGCGTAGTTTGCGAAGTAGCACTACGCCAAGCTATGCAAAGTGCACTACGCGAGCTACGCGCAGCACTTCGCGAACTGCGTAGTATCCTGTTCGTACTGTGCAAGATGCCGTTTTCAATGATTGCACAGTGCGGACAAGCATCCGGCACTGTGCAATCATTGAAAACGGCATCTTGCACAGTGCGAGCTGTAGTTTTCTGCCGCTTGAGTAGATTTTGACTCGAGCGGCAGCTTTCTCAACGCGGACTGGTAGTTTCTCATCGCGAGCGGTCACGAGCATACGCGACCACTCGCAATGAGAAACCTGACCTCCCCGCGTTGAGAATCTCGCCGGGAAGTTTATTTTCCACGCTCGGGATCGGCAACTTGATGTTGCTGATCGCGAACAAGGAAAAAGTCTCTCTGGGATGTCATTTTGCTTGCTCGCGGTCGCCAACTTGATGTTGAGGACCGCGAGCAAGCAAAAAATGATCGCTGCACTACGTCACGCTACGCTACGCATGTTTGCACTGTGCTACGTGCAATTCGCGTAGTGCGAAGTAGCGCAACCTTCGCAAACTACGCGAGTGTAGCATAGTGCTTTGCCCAGGCTTAGTTAAATTCCACAAAAATCCCCATGAAGTTACACCTCTGACTGCGTGGGTGACAAACTCCAAATCTTGAACTACGCTGTTTAAAATCTATACCCCTGAATTTGCCTCCTGGTCATGAGCATATGTTCTATGAAAAAGCTTGAAATTTGCTTGCCGAGAAGAAAGGAGCAGCATTGTGAACTATGTTGTGTATGATACATTGAAAATCACCTGCTGAGCAAGGGAGAGGCTATGGGGTCTTCCGATGGTAAATTGTAGGGAAATTAAAAAAAAGTTTGAAAAAGAATAGTAATTCTTTTTTGTTAAATATAAATGTAAATTAACTGTATATATTTATTTTAAATGCAATACTAAAGAATAAATACTACACCACTAATTACTTAATATAGTAATATATATTTAATTATTAAAATATACAGAAGTGAAAAACAATAATTTTTCTGAAAGAATAGACTCTTCTCTGGCAGCTAGGAATACATTCATACTACATAGTGCCAGCTCACCATCGATGTCTCCCAGGACATGGAACAGTATTGAGGTCCCACGCAAAACAGCCTGCAGTGTAATTGACTACATTGGGAGACTATAAGGACAATTTGTGCATTTTCCCATGCACCAAGTCCCATGGTTGCTCGGACGTTTGTTACTGCTCAAGGAAATGTTTCAAACCATTGGTTAAACTTGCTGTCCTGTTGTCGGTTTTGGAAGCATCAGTAGGTTGCTTACTTTCAACTATCTATGTATGACTCTTCTCTTTATGCTGATCTTTTCTTTCCTTCTTAGCTCCTTAATCTTCTCTCTTGCACTAGTCCTTCTCAGTCGAACATGGGCGGTTGGGTACAACTTCCGTGGTTGATCTTCACAGCATAGAGCGGGTGTGGGGAGAAATTCATGGATGAACGCAGAATGTGTCTATAGTGTCTGAGGAACTTGTACACAGCCTATTCCTTGTTCACATTTTCCATCTTGGCTATTGGTAAGGACCTTGGTCAGAGTTCTCATTAACCATTCAATTTTGCTGTTGGCTAGGGTCCCAAACGTGTAATCTTTCAGTGTTTGTAATTTACAGAGTTTAAGTAGTTGGTCAATTGTTATCCTTGAAACAGTGGTACATTGTCTGTACAAATTTCTTGTGGATTACAACACATGTTTCTAGTTGAGGATTCCTTCTTTGACTCAGGTTTAGGTTTAGGGATTTGTAAAGTGCATGGCTACCCTTGGGCATCTCAGCGCTGATGTGAAACAGGACAGGCAGATGTTAGCGCATGAATTTAGGGGAACAGCCATGTTTTAAGTCTCTTTTTGAAGGACAATTCGTTTTCAATCAGTCGGAGCTCTGGATTCATACTGTTCCAGGCCAAGATCAAATTTAAGACCCTCTACCTGGCTCATTCAGCCATGTTTGGGAGAGGCCCCATTCTGGTACAAAAGCTGGTCTCCCACAATACACCCGTCGACATCTCAGGTCAGGATCTAACTTTCTAATGAATACTACCAGAATCAAGAGATCTAGATGGGGTAGAAGGTCATTCACACATCTGGTACCTAATCCTGACCTGAGATGCCGACGGGTGTATTGTGGGAGACCAGCTTTTGTACCAGAATGGGGCCTCTCCCAAACATGGCTGAATGAGCCAGGTAGAGGGTCTTAAATTTGATCTTGGCCTGGACCAGGAGCCAGTGAAGCTCCTTCAGGGAGGATCTGACTGATTGGTGTCTGGGTATGTTCAGAAGCAGTCATGCAGCTGCATTCTGTACCACTTGCAGTCTGTCCGTGACGTATTTGGGGGAACCCAGATAAAGAGAGTTGCCGTAGTCAAGCCTCAATACAACCAAGGCCTGCACTACCATCTTCCTGGTCTTTTCTAGGAGTAGGGACATTATTTTTCTAATTGCACGAAGTATACCAAAACAGGTACTTGACAGTTTTTTGGCCTGGACCTCCATTGTCAGATTCTGGTCCAGCCACATTCCTAAGTTTTTTATAGATGTTTTAGGAGGGGGGCGGCACATATTTAGCTGGCCAGGGTATCTCTGAGCAGGGGCTAAAGTTGCTGCCCAGAATCATTAGCTCGTTTTGTCCCCATTCAGCTTGAGGCTACAGTCAGCCATCCAAGAACGGATTTTTTCCAGGCAAGGGGTTAGTTGCCTATGGCCAGAGTTAAGGGAATCTGAGATTGAGACCACTAATTGTGTGTCATCGGCATATGACACAATGGAGAGGCCAAACTCCTGTATTAGGTGGGGCAGGGGGCTAAGGTATATGTAAAAGAGTTTCGGGCTTCGGGAAGATCCCTGAGGGACTCCCCAAGGTGCTGAGAAGGAGTCTGACATGATTCCGGCCTCCATGCATTGAAAGGATCTCCAAATTAGGAATGAGGCCACCCATTGGTTAGCTGTGCCTCTAATTCAAATTTCCTCAAGCCTTTGGATCAATACTGTGTGATCTACCTTATCGAAAACCGCACTTAAATCCAATAATACTAGCGCTGCGGCTATTCCTTGGTCTAGGATGTTTTTTAGTTTTTCAGTGACCACAAGCAGTGCTGACTCCATGCTGTGTTTTGGTCGGAATCCCATCTAGGTCTGGTGTATGATGCTGTTGTCTTCCAGGAAGTGTGAGATCGTGCTGTTCACGTGTTTCTCTGCAATCTTGCCTAGGATGGGCAGCAGTGAGATTGGGCGATAGTTAGCCAGAGCGGCAGGCTCCAGTTGTTGTTTTTTTGTAGGGGTTTGATGATGGCGTGCTTCCACTCTTTGGGGACCCTGCCATTTTTGAAGGAGAGAGTGATGAGATGAGACAGTTGGTTTAAGACAGCTCTCCCGCCTTGGGCAACAATATGGGGTGGAGCCGGGTCTAGAGGAGAACCGGATTTGATATTCTGTAACAAGGAGCCCACCTGTTCCTCACTCAGTTTGGGAAAGGATAAAAGGGCAGGGGGGTGAAGAGTCCTGCTTGTTCTACCTTACTTGGGGATTTCGGGGTACTGTTGGAGTCCTCCGGGCTTGCTAATATCTTAGTGGTGTTAGGGTGGAGGGAATTATAAATATTTTCCACCTTGCTCTTGAAGAATGAGGCTAGCCCATTGCATCTCTCTTTTAAGTGTTGGGAGCTGTTCGTTCCTGAGTCAATTGTAGTGAGGGACTTGATTATTTTAGCAAAAACCAAAGGAAATGATGTACGGAGTGTTGAACATTGCAAGCACTCACCCCCAGTCAACTGATCTGGGTTTAATCCATCACCGTTATATAGCCCACTCTGCCACCCCAGTTCAGACATGGCCATATGCAAATCAGTCTGACCCTGTGCCTCATGGGAACAGAGCAGCCCGAACTGCCAAGCCATGTCTTCCCTGGACCGGAAACAAGCTTCCTAGGACCAGTTTCTGGCATTTCAGCCGTCTTCAGCCAGGCTTGCTTGAATCCAGTGGCAAAGTGAGCAAGGGACTCACGTCTGAGCATACCCTGCCAACTTATGGCGAACACAGCAAAAACCAAAGGAAATGATGGACGGAGTGTTGAACATTGCAAGCACTCACCCCCAGTCAACTGATCTGGGTTTAATCCATCACCGTTATTTAGCCCACTCTGCCACCCCAGTTCAGACATGGCCATATGCAAATCAGTCTGACCCTGTGCCTCATGGGAACAGTGCAGCCCGAACTGCCAAGCCATGTCTTCCCTGGACCGGAAACAAGCTTCCTAGGACCAGTTTCTGGCATTTCAGCCGTCTTCAGCCAGGCTTGCTTGAATCCAGTGGCAAAGTGAGCAAGGGACTCCCGTCTGAGCATACCCTGCCAACTTATGGCGCACACAGCAAAAACCAAAGGAAATGATGGACGGAGTGTTGAACATTGCAAGCACTCACCCCCAGTCAACTGATCTGGGTTTAATCCATCACCGTTATTTAGCCCACTCTGCCACCCCAGTTCAGACATGGCCATATGCAAATCAGTCTGACCCTGTGCCTCATGGGAACAGTGCAGCCCGAACTGCCAAGCCATGTCTTCCCTGGACCGGAAACAAGCTTCCTAGGACCAGTTTCTGGCATTTCAGCCGTCTTCAGCCAGGCTTGCTTGAATCCAGTGGCAAAGTGAGCAAGGGACTCACGTCTGAGCATACCCTGCCAACTTATGGCGAACACAGCAAAAACCAAAGGAAATGATGGACGGAGTGTTGAACATTGCAAGCACACACCCCCAGTCAACTGATCTGGGTTTAATCCATCACCGTTATTTAGCCCACTCTGCCACCCCAGTTCAGACATGGCCATATGCAAATCAGTCTGACCCTGTGCCTCATGGGAACAGTGCAGCCCGAACTGCCAAGCCATGTCTTCCCTGGACCTGAAGCAAGCCTGGCTGAAGACGGCTGAAATGCCAGAAACTGGTCCTAGGAAGCTTGTTTCCGGTCCAGGGAAGACATGGCTTGGCAGTTCGGGCTGCACTGTTCCCATGAGGCACAGGGTCAGACTGATTTGCATATGGCCATGTCTGAACTGGGGTGGCAGAGTGGGCTAAATAACGGTGATGGATTAAACCCAGATCAGTTGACTGGGGGTGAGTGCTTGCAATGTTCAACACTCCGTCCATCATTTCCTTTGGTTTTTACTTGATTATTTTAAACAGCTCCTTTGAGGAATTGGCATACTTTGCTATTTTTTCATCAAAGAAGGCCGCTTGCGCTTTCCTGATGTTCTTGTGGTAGTGCTGTATAGCTAGTTTCTAGGCTATTCTGAGCTCTGGATTGTCAGTGTTCCTCCAGTTTAGTTCTAGCTTTTTATAGCTATTCTTTTGAGCGACCAGCGTTGGGCAGAACCAGGATGATCTGTTAGAGTTTTTTATAATCAGTGGACCCGACTTCTTGAAGTTCCGGTCTATGGATCCATTTATCACACAATTTTGAGCTCAGGATACTTGCTGCAGTCATTAATGACAATAAAATGAAGGTGCAACCACATGATTGATGGAATGTCATCTCCTATTATTGGTACTGGCAGTTCCCTTTATGTGGTATGAAAGGAGGTTTGTGATGGTACATTCTACTTGAGTGTTGAGATAAGGAACCCATACTTTCTGTCTCAGCCTCATCTTAGTCTTAATGATAGCTTAATGTGTCTAATTTGAAGGTTGTTCTAGTTGGGGATAAGCACGTGGAGGATGGCAACCAAAATCTGCCCTTAAGAGGGGACCTCTTTTGCAGGAGTATCCAACATTTTCTGTAGTGAGAGCTACTTATGTTCAATGAAAACCACCCCAAGCTACTAATTATTAGCTTTGGAATAGTGACCATATAAAACAGAATTACATTAGTAGCCACTCCATGCAAGGTTGTCAGCAGTGATCACCTCAGTGAATCAAGCAGGGTTGCTAACTGTAATGTAAAAAGGCTTTATCCATTTGGAATGCCTCTACATGAATAATAAGAAAGAGCCAATCTGCAATTTCCCTTGCCTCCCTTACTCTGTTTGACCTGTCCATCACTGCACGGTCATCTCCAAACGTTCTCCCTTTGCTCTCCTGCTTTCTGAACTGCTGGTGACTTCTGGCCACTCTAGCACAAGCAAAGGAACATGTGTGGTGCTGTGAGAAAGGTCATCTTTTGACATGGTTATCCCCCACTTCTTGCCTGGACATTGATGTGGTTTCAATTGTACTGCACAGGGTCCCTGCCAATCAGGTTCCCTGTACTAGTGCTTCTGTCTCAAAAACTATTCCCCAATTGACCCTTCAAAACCCCTGTAAGTCCCTCATAAAAGGTACCTGGGTGCCAAGGGCATTGGAACTGAAGAGGATCCTCGAGGGACCTCTCACCAAGGCCATGCAGACTACCACTCCAGCATGCATGGCCTGGTGCAGACAACCTGACTAAGTTGACATGGCAAACTACCTGTGTGCCATGCCAGCTAGCACTGCCTAAGATATAGGTATGTCACCCATCTAGCAAGCCTTACCATCCCCAAGGTAGGGTGCACTACATCCCAGGTGTGGGCATATCTGCATGAGCAGGTACACCCCTACAATACTGGGGTATATTCCTTAATGTTGTAAATGCCAGGGAAGCCATAGATAGTACATGAGTTTTAATCTCGACAACTCAAGTTCCACAACAAAATTCATTGAACACAGTTCGTAACAAACTACTCCTCACACTGAACCCACACTGATGTCAGTGTGAGATTTATTGTAGCATGTACTCAGAGGGTACCTCAGAGGTGCCCCCTGAAAACCCATCAACCCTGGTGTGGGCACTGACTGGCTTTAAGAAGCCTGCCACACACAGACATGTTTCTGGATCCCTGGGTGGAGAGCCTCGGCTCTCTGTGACCAGAAACAATGCACATCCTGGGCAGAGGTGTCACACCTCCTACCCCAGGGTGGGCCAGTGCAAGAAGGGGAAGCTTCAAAGGCCAGCCCCCTCTGTAATGCGACACCCAGCCTCTACTGCTAGCAGCAGATAGCAGCCCCTGGTTTATACCCCCACTTTAGGCAGGAAAACCGGAGGGAAAACTTAGAAATACTAGGAGGTTTGCCCACCTTTGCCAACTCCACTCCTCAGGTGGAGGAGGCGAAGTTAAGCACACTTTTCAGTCTCCTCCATCTTGAAGATGAGGGGGACTCCTCCAATCAGGGCTAGGTCTATGCCTCCTCCCATAGGAGAGTAGCTTAATAGTGGGTGCAGTCACCCCAGGCAAGGTGTCCATTGGCCCAACCTACTACTTCCCTAAAAAGCCCAGTAAATGTAGTTTTTAGAGGGCTCCCGCAAACCTAGAAACTTGTTACCTATGAAGAAGGACGAAGAAGACGCCTTGCAGAGAAACCTGAAGACGACGACTGACTTGGCCTCAGCCCTACCGGCCTGTCTGCAGCTTTCAAGACCCTGCAAGAAGACAACACGTGTCCTGTAGCCCCCGACTTCCAGAAACCCCAGGTAGACTGTCTGCACTTTCAAAAAGACCAGGAATCCTGAGGATAGCGGTTCTGTCCCCAAGAATCCAACACAAAGGCCCTTGGTGCCCTGTGGATCCACGAGTCCTGCCCAATCTGCACCCAACATCTAATGCCTATATCCAGATGGCCTATTGGCCCAGACAAGGTTCCCCAGTGATCCGGATCTCAAGTCCAGCATTGGTTGACCCCACCTGGACTACATGGCGACACCTGCAGCCTGAATCCAGATTCTCCCTCTGACCACAACCAGCTTCGGTCGGAAGACTCTGACGTCTAAAAGCACCCTTGTACCTGAAGCCCCTGTGCTTTGAGGAGCTGAATCGACTGTGCACCTATGACCCTCTACATCTCTACTTACCTCTGCTGTCATTAGTCTTCCTCCTGATCCCTCCGGTGTGACGCCTGCATTCTATTTGTTGAAAGCAAAATCCTCATTGAGAAGCATTGGTCGCCTGATGCTGAAATAGCACCCTGCACCTGGCGGCTTCTGTGCCGCTGGTGGAGTATGTTTGATGCTGCATTGTGCCCCCCAGTGCTTAGCCTAACCCCCAAAAGTTGGCCCCTGCAACCAAACTATTTGCCTGCAAGCAGTGTGGCTTCAAGCAACCCTAGCCTCCATTGAAACGCATTGGGCCGAAATCCGATTTTGACCTCAGCACCCGGCTGCCACTGGTGGTACAGTTTTGGTACTCACCTGCCCCTTGTCCCTTGTTGACCTTTGGTCCCAAAAGACTAGAATTGTAAGTGTTGTACTTACCTGTTAAACCACATTATTGTTTTCCCCATAGGATACCTTTGCAGTCGACTTTTTAAAGTGAAGAGTATTTTTAATTAAAAACATACTTATCTTATTGCAAAGATGTTGGTCTTAGAAAAAGTACAAAGCTTATTTTTATAAAATTGGTGTGGATCTCTCCTTTTGAGTCGTGTGTCCATTATTGGTCAGGTTTGTGCTATAAATGTCTTGCAGTCCTCTGTGCTAGGCCTGATGCTGTTTGCCCACCCTACCACTAATAGAGCACTTTGGGTTTTACATTGAGCTCTGTACAGTTTTGGGGAACCCCTGGACTCTGCACGGTATAACCACCTAGTGGAATACTATACACAGAGCCAGTTTCCTATAGGCGCTTTGTGCTTTTGGGTGCTGTACTTACCTAACACGTTGATCATTCTGGTCACATTTTACTTATTAAATTTACGTTATTTTTCTAAATTGATGTGGACTTTTTTCTTGTGTTTTCCTTTTACTTTGTTACAGGATCTCTACTGCATAAATTATTTACACATTTCCTTTTAGTTAAGCCTGACTACTGTTGCGCCAAGCTACCTTAGGGTTAAGCATAGCTTAATTTGGGGACTTTGGTGGTTCATCCAAAGAGGAAGTACGTTTTTTGCATGAGAGAGGTATTCACCCCTTACATCAAAAACCCAATGTACAACAAATGCCTTAAACATATTTTGCATATTCAACCATTTTTCTCCGAACATCAGTTTCTGAACAAATTTCTCAAAATACATACATTTTCATCTCTAATACAAGCTTTTCAATTTTGTTATATATATGATAATTCAGCCAAGGAAATGTTTCTGATTTATTATGCTGAGCTGCATACAGCAGAGCTCCTTACAGGTAGCTAGAGACCTACTAGTAGCCCACTAGCTAATCCTTCGAGAAGCCTGCTCTTTTGCAATGGATAGTTTATCCATTACAATGCTTGAACCCACACTTTGGATTCTGGCACGCAGTACAGTTCTTTCAAGACGAGACAAACAGTTATTATTAACAATGGTATCCTTGACATGGCGGAAACATTACCGTCACTTTGGCGATATTAGTTATGCTAGGGGTCGTGAGTAGAGACCCTCAACAATGAGTCTGACATACTCCGCTATATATCTTGCTTGGTCGCCTTCAGCAGAAGAGGCTAATCAGTGATGGGGTGATAGGTGATCGGTACGATTATTGACAGCTCTGTATAAAAGTTTGAATGAGTATTCTGGCAATTAGAAAATCCACTTTTCAACATGTTGAGGCAATTTGGACTTGCACCAATAAAACAGAGGGGTGAGGGGTTTGTGGCCAGAATGCGTAAGTGGTTACCAGGAAGCAGATGTGGAAGTGTCAGCAGCCCTTTTGTACAGCATTAACTTCCCTCTCAAACTGTGAGCACTGCATTTTGGTGTCAGTGACAGAATTGTGTTGCTTGATGGTAGTGGCATATACCAGAATCTGGCAGTTATGAAAAATGGATTAGTTGGCTACTTTAGTAACAAACCTGCCAGCTAGTCTTAGTGAGGAAGAGCTCCTGTATGAATAGACTCTGGTTATAGTTGTCACCAGTGCTGTGTTCAGGTTTAATTTCTGGTTGTCAGTTTGAGGCATGGATCACGATGTTGCGCTAATATCTACCAGGCTATTTTATGTCTGAGCATCATAATGCCACACCTAGGCTATCATCTTGATTTCCTTTCTGCTATGTCATCAAAAGATGATATCAGATACCTATTTTCTTGTTCAGATGAGGTAATTTCATATGACTCATTGTGTGGACACGGGTTCATGCCGGTTTGCAGATGTTTTACTGACCTCTTTAGTTTTGTCATTGGTTTGTCCGGTCAGGGTTGTGTGCATTGTGAAATGATTTTCCCTTGTGCTCAGCATGAGCAGCCTCAGTGTTTAAGTGAGTTTTCACAATACCTGGCATGGCTTGCTTTTTGGTTGTTAATTGTCTGACTACAGTGGCTGACATTTTAATTCCTATTTCTGCTAATTATGTTTTTATGGGGTGACCTGCCAACCATAACTCAATGTGAGCAGTGTGGGCCCCACTAGTTTTGTGAATTATCTAGAATTAGCATGTCAGGTAACAACAATTTAGCCTGATGCAGGATTTCCTGCCATAGTTTAGAAGAATGTCAGCCTTGGATTATCTGCATTCTTACCACTTCATCTGCATTAGTGAATCCATGTGCTCGCAAGGCGTGAATACAAGCGTAGAACATGTGGAGGGGTTAACATGTCCCATGTTTTGCCTGATGCAGTGCGGGAGAGTGGATTACTTGTTGAACGGAGTGAGCTACCACTTCAAATAATAGTCACAATTCTTGTCAGGGTGAACCACAAATGTCAAAAGAACCTGTGCTTATCCCTGTGGTAGCTGGATACAAAACAGTCAGGCTTAACAGAGAAGCAATGAGTAAAGCATTTACACAGCACTCAAACAGTAATAAAGGTACAACACAACACAAGGAAAAACCAAACCTATTGAGAAAAATAGAGTGAACTTCAATAAATAAAATAACCACAAAACTGCAAGAATTCAAAAAACAGAACAGGAGTTATGAGTTTTTGAAATTGTAGGTAAAAATTGTGACAAAGGCACAAACCACTGATAGAGCACTGGATCTTACAATGTAATCTCTTAGTCAAGTCATCAAAGATTTTTCTCCATTGGCATAATGGACCTTTGTTAGCTGCTGTGAAGCACTGGAAGGGAGGAAACATCAACAATACATTCCTAACTTGTAAAGCAAATATGACGCAACAATAAGGACGGGAAATCACTAAATATAGTTAAAGACTTTTATTTTGGATCAGAAATCAATCCAGTATACACGCAGACCAAAAATAAATTCATTCAGTACTGCAGCACAATAAGTAAGCTAAAGTATCACAGTAGGTTAAGGAGCAATACTATGACATATTGAAATGCGATAATCACAATTGAATAACTACAGATTAAACCAAACAGGTGTTCCATGAAGAAACTTCCCTTCTCTCTTCTAAACATAGATCGGATATAGGATCATCTATCAAGGGTCTCTAAATAGGGAGCATATGAAAAAGTGGCAGCATGATCAGACTTCAGTAGAAACCTAAGGAAAAGAGAAATTTGTGTTACCTCTCTAAGTCTAAAGGGAATTTCTCCCAACAAACTAAGGGGCATATTATCAAGGGTCGGCGATAAATATCGCAAAGCGCGCTTAGTGCTTGCATATTTATCGCCGGCTATCTCTGGAACTTATCGCCCGGTTAGCGCGTTATCAACAACGCGTATCGCCGAGGCGATACATTTTCCAGAGATAGTGTGGATATCGTCATTTTCCATGGTGGAAAACTGTGATATCCTAGATGATAGGGCCTGTGGTCTTAGCCACAGAATCCACCCCCCATGTTAAGTATGGCTTAGTCAGGAATTTAACAGACGTTAAATTCCTGCGTTAAGGCATACTTAACGCGATTTTAAAAATCGCTACCCTTCCTTGTTAATATCGCAAAGCTGCCTTTGTGATATTTTCCCTGGCTGGTTTCACAGCCATGCCTACTTTGCATCTCATTAGCGATGCAAGGTTAGGCGTGCTGGAAAAGGGCGCTAAGTCAGCAAAACCCGCGATAGCGTGTCTTTGCTGATAAGGCGATAAAATTATCGCTGCTTTTCGGCCGAAAAGGGCCGCAAAAGCGGCGATAATTTTGTAGCGCCACCTTGTTAATATGCCCCTAAGTGTGAGAGCCCCAATTTAAAAGTAACAGGAGATTTGAAACATTTGTATCTCTTTCACACTACGAAGGACCAATCAGGTCACTACTTGAGTACATATGCAACATCTATTACTCAGGCTCACATCGCATTATGATCATAAACCTGCAAGTAAAGGAGAGAACATGCTGGCAAAGCAAAATCATTTCAACTGAGGCTTGTAGTTAGGCTAATTTAAGTAAGTATTAGTATGCACTTTTAATACATGGTTATACATGGTGTGTAGCTTTAGGAATACATGTAAAAAAAAGAGTACATACTTACATATGCACCTATAACTTGAAATGCAAGTATAAAATCTGATTAAGAAATACATGCTTTCATTGTTTAAACTAAACATTAGTGCACACATATATAAATCTCTAGTCTGTACAGAGAATACATTTAAGTAATGCTTTAAAAATGCTTCACACATGTTAATAAAATTAAGGCACATGGGGGCACATGCATCAACAATGCCATTTGCGATTCCTTATTAGCGAAAAATAAGGAATCGCTAATAAGGAATAGCAAAAGGCTATGCATGTAGGAATCGCTACTCAAATAGCGATTCCTTAACTTTCCTTAATTGCTACTAGCAAATTGCGAGTAGCAATTAAGGAATGCCATCCCAATCATTCCTATGGGCCTCCAGGCCCATAGGAATGAATTGGAGATTGCATGAGCAAATAGCGAGTACCAGTAGGTTCTCGCAAATTGCTCATGCAATTTCAAGGGTGCAAGGGTGTCAAAATGACACCCTATTGCACCCCTGAAATTGATATGTGCACATATGTTGCACACACACATGCTCTAAGGGCATGTGTGTGCGCAACATGAAACTTTGAAAAATGCACAAAAGTGCATTTTTCAAACTTTTAGCAAATTACCATGCAGTTCATCTTCATGGTAATTTGCTCCCCCTATTAGCGAATTCGCTAATTCTTTTAACTTTCATGCATTGCATTTAAGGAATCCCAAATTGAGATTCCTTAAATTAAGGAATCTCAATTTGGGATTCCTTAAATGCTATCGCTATTTAAGGAATCGCTATTTAAGGATTCCTTAAATAGCGATTTTTGCTTTTGGGTTGATGCATTGGGATTGGGTATTTTTAACTCAATACCGGGAGCTATTAGCGAATCGGTATTTTACCGACTGGATTTTGGCTTGATGCATGAGGCTGATGGTGAATATAATTGAAGTGCATGTATATAATTTGCATTTTGTGATGTGAGAAGATAAAGTCTAAATTGCACAACTCCACTGCCAAAAGCAGGTATCTGGTCGCGTCGATGGGGACAAAGTCGCAAGTTCAGGCCAACCATGATGGAGTGCAGGCCTGATACAGGACTAGGTTCATCCCACTGGAAGTTTTGGCTTCTGGGTTTGACTCTAGACTGGCCTGTACGAAAAATGCCAGGCAGGCCCAATTGTGAGCTGCATCTGCCAGTGACAGGTTAAGATTCTTCTAAAGTGAGGAACGGATGGGTACAGCCCCTAGGCTACTCTTTGAAGTGCAATCATGGCAGGGGCACAGCCCTTCCTCAACCATTCTGTCAGGAAGACTCACTACCCTCTAATAGACAATTTACTGTGGGGGAGCAATCAACAGTCAGTAGGCCCTAGACACATTCGGCTTAGGCAGAAACATACCGACTTTCTAAAAGTGTCAATTCCAAAATAGTAATTTAACATCTGACTTTACCATTAAAGAGGATTGTATATTACAATTATAATTATAATTAGTGGAAGAAGTATTTTCCTACCTGTTTCCAAACTGAATTTAGTGCCTATTAGGTGTAATAAGCAAACTATCAAGCACTCCTGCCCTATGATATAGTTATAAGTATCAAATAGGAAGGTTTAAGCCTATCAAAATGTTTCTTTTTCCAGGTAGAAATGGCAATTTAGATCTGTACTAAAGGCTGCAGAGGCAGGCCTTAGATATGTTATACAGTGCTATTTTAGAAGTGACACAATGCATGCTGCATCCCACATGTAGCATTTAATTTACAGGCCCTGGGTACAGGTAGCAACATATAATAGGGACTTGTAAGTACATTAAATGTACCAATCAGGTGTATACCAATTTAACCATGTTTAAAAAAGGAGACAACTTTGCCACTGATTAGTAGGAGCAAAGTGGCCAGAGATCTAAAGCCAACAAAAATTGGTTCTCCAAAAAAAGGGTAGTGCAGACAAAAATCTGGGGGAATACCACGCAAACAATGGTCATTTTCAACACCCAGTATGAAACGTTTGCAGTCAGGATTTGTTTGGGTGATGAACTGTTTTGTGAGGGCAGTCAGTGCTGCATTATAGTAGTCAGGCCTAGTGTTAGGCAGCGCCTGAACATCTTTTCGACTTCTTGCCCTTCCAGGTGAAGGAGGCTCAACCTTTCTATTGCTGCGTTAGTCTCTTGTAGTGATATATGGTAGTTTGCAAAGGGGTTATCCATGTATTGCACCTAGTTGCGACAGATGGATGTGACAACGGTGTATCAAAAGGCTGGTTGGCCTTACCTGCGCTGTGGAGCATGGCAACAATGTTACATATAGTACAATGTCCAAAAGATGGAGTTGATGGTGACCCCTGCACTTTACAAGCAATGTCATATGATCTTGGAACAAGTTTCTCATTGTGACAGGTGCATTAATGGACATGGGTTAAAGGCAAAGGCATGGGACAATCAGGTACACAGAGAGAAACAGCAATTCCTGTAGCAAAATGTCTTTAAGGCACTGTGCGGTCAGTGCCGGGGCCATAAAGCACGTGTGGGGTGTTATCACAGCTTTGCATGCAGGTTATTGCATGGTAGGGTAAGCCATGAAGCACCTCCAGGTGCTGTTTCCCACCACTGTAGTCAGTATGTGGGCCACTGTTCAAGAGAGCCTGGATGGTGGGACCATGTGCAGCAAGCATGTGCCTTACAGAAGAGGTGATATGTGGTGGAGAGCTCTGCTGACTGTGGACCCCAGAAGTTGGAGGTTGAGGGTCGGTGCAGACACTCCAGTACCCTCATTTGTGAAGGTGAGCAGCTTCTCAGATGAAGTGAGGCTAGGTAGTCTAGGGCTGGTGAGAAGGTAAAAAGGCAAAATTGTGGGCATATTGCAGAGACTATGAGGGGGTAGGTTCAGCCTTGTTGCCATAATGTTGTGTCTCTCTTTTTTTATTTACATATTTATGTAGCACGAACTCGACCCGAAGGTATTGGAGCGCTTTGCACGAGCACCGAATTTACATTACACATTCAGGCACGGGAAGATTAAGTAATTTGCCCAGAATCACAGGATGTGGACGCGACCCCGAGGCTCGAACCCTGGTTTCCAGCACCAACTGAGTTCTAGACGTGCACAGCCAGAATAGGCAGGGGATCTTTATATTAGAACTTGTTTCATGTTTAGGACTGAAGCATTTAAAGAAATAGTGGGTCATAGCATACAAGAGCCATAGGATTGCAAACACCATAATAAACCTGGTGGGTGTTTTTATCCAATTAACTAACCTCAGGGCCCAGGTTCTGGCTGCAACCACACGCACCATGCTTTTATGGAGAACCCCCTTAAGCAGGAGACTGCTGGAACTGTTTTTCAGTGGTAGGAAGATCAGAAGCCCCTGACTCAGTGAACATCAGACATCAGCCGGAGGGCAGAGAATATATAAAGAGTTTCTTTGAAAAAGTTTTGTTTCCTCCCAATATGCCCTTGATAAACTCAACGACTCAAGCTATGTAGCTGGGATATTGATCAGCCCTTTGGACCAGGGCTTGAAATAGAAAAGTGTCAGAGCACAGCGGGGCACAAAGCTTTCCAAAACATGACTGGTCTTCACTCACACCCGTCCGGAGCTCAACTTATGTCCACCTGCAATGAAGCCGGAAGGCCGTGCCACAAGCCCAGCCCTCTCATTGGCTTGCTGCGGCTGATTGGCTTCTACCACTGCTTACACAGGCAGCCACTATTGCAACATATTGTTATAAACTTGACCTTGGGCACCTTTCTAATAACAGGTCAGGTTCTCTGGTGCATTCCTCTGCGAGCACTGGCAATGTGATCTAGCGCCTGAAGCTGAAATGTTGGCGCTTTGCTACAAACAACAAATGTAATATCTGAAGTGAAATTCAACCAAGAACTTGCCTTTTAAACAATCTGATTTTACCGGCGCAGTGTCATTTTATTGCATTTCAGAGTTGTTTTTCATACAAAATACATTTGTTAATTGTTTACCACACAAATCCCGTAATCATGTCCAACAGGTCAAGGACCTCAACATGGAATTCACATAATGTCAGGGTGTTATGTAAAGATACTGCAAGAGCTGCTAGGTTTATCTAAATTTAAGACTGGTACAAAATTGCCTACACTTGCCTACTGCATTACTGGATCAACCAGAAACAGATTTTAAAAAAAGTGCAATCAAATTAATTTATATTTACATATTGAACAATACGTAGATTTAAATAAGAGAAACTGTAAGATTATGTAAATGAAGTTCACATGTCTTTGGAAATTATGCACATCAGTATAAGATTCCTGCGAAGGTGCAAGCAGATACAATCTAAACAAATCAGTGCTTAGCCCTTTCTTGATGTTCTCACTGTCAAGGGGGTTAGGCGTCACCACTTGATTTATCTGAGGACAATATTAACTAAATAACATTTTTTGTTATCTCTGTGAGTGGTGCAATCATAAAAGTGAAGTGAAAATGTCATTTTCCTGCATCCTTGAGTGCCTGCTTCAAGCAGCGCAGTCTGGACATGACCACGTCCCAGTCCAGGTAGCATCCCTCGAGGTGCCGCTGGGTCTGGCTGGCCGGCTGGTAGCTGCGTCGCCCATGGAGGATTCGCCAGTTGTCAAATGTCACTATTTGTCCTACAACAAAAATAAGATGCGCATACGTCATCCAAAAACTCTTGGGGGATTATACTAAAGGACACAAAGGGTCATGTCATTAAAATGAGCAGTTGCAAGCAGCAGATCAATGCTTACACAAGGTTTAGAAAAGAACCCCTTTTGATTCGACGTATTTAAGGGGGTTTACAAGGATTCGGAGTTCATGACCGAGAATGCAAGAGGAATGATGTCTCTTCATTTGAGGGTTTTTATGATAATGCATTTAAAAATGGACACGATAATATTACTTTTTCACTCCTTTCTGGGGGGGGGGGGTAAATACAGATGTAAAGTTAAAAACAAATTACCATGGGAGGTCTAACCTTGATTATAAACCATATGGCATGGTGCTGCCCACAATGGTTCTCAGAGAGTTTATCAGTAATGTATGTGTTTGTCTTGCCTTCGTCTTGTCCTGGGAGGGTGGGGAGTTTTATTTTGGGGGCGGGCAGGCTAAAATGTTAGAGCTACATCTCGAAATATCCATCTTCCTGCGCATGCCTTTATAAACAAGAGTAGGAGAGCCGCGGGTGGGACTAGGAGGCCCTGAACTCGCACTAATGAAGATCACTGGGATGCTGGGATTTGTGGCTCGTGTTTGAGCGTTTTTATAAACGTAAAATAATGCAATTAGCGTATAGAAATACCGTGTAGGCCTTAAAACGAGAAGCTACATTTGTATAATGGCAAATGAGAGCACATGGGGGCATATTATCAACAAACAGCGTTAAAATGATCGCCGCTTTAGCGGCAGAAAACTGCCGCTAAAGCGGCGATAATGGGCTTGATAATATGCCCTTGAGAATTCCCATAGAAGCCCATGTTCTGGTGTCAACATGGGGTTCTATGGGAATTCTCAATTGAATTATCAAGCCTCACGCAAAGCAGCACAGCGACAAGAAAGTAGCGATAACCTCTGTTATCGTTACTTTCCTTATGCCTGCTTTGAAACTGACCTAGCCATGATATCCTATGTAAGGTGCATGTCATGGCTAAGTATGTGAGGCCCTATCAGCAAGCTATCGCCAAACTTTGTGGGATTATCGCTGGGTTTCCAGCGATAATCTCACGTTTGGCAGCTAGCGCTAGGATTTTTATCGCTTTTGAGATAAGCGTTGCTAATAGCACGCTATCCCAGCGATAAAAATCCACACTAGCCAGGGATAATTATCCTAGCGCTAAGTGCGCTTAGCGATAATTATCGCCGGATGTTGCTGATATGCCCCCCTGTTAGAGACAAAACAAGCAGCGCTAGCAGATAAGCGCTTGCAGATAAGGCGATAAAATTATCGCCGCTTTTTGTCCGAAAACGGACGCAAAAGCGGCGATAATTTTCTAACTCCTGCTTGCTGATATGCCCCAGGGTTAGCGTGAAGCTCGATAATAGGAGAAATGTCGCTTAGCGACATTTCTCCTATTATCTTGCTCTGAAACGCCCACTTTGCATCTCGTTAGAGATGCAAAGGGAAGCGTAGTGAAAAAGGGTGCTAACATGCGATTTTGCATGTTAGCACCCTGTTGTTAATAGGGCGATGTTTTTATCTATGCTTCTTTGGTTTTTAAAGATAAAGCCCTTGTTAATATGCCCCTAAGTGATGCGAAATAAAAATCTTAGCAAAACATTTTAATAAAACCCTTTGAAAATTCCAGCAATCTTATCATTGACTCTTACAAACTGATTATTATACTATGATATATAAATCAATATTTATTTGAAGCTCTCATCTTTGCTTGCCTTGTCTAAGGCCCAGCGACCAAAGAGCCAGTAGAGCGCAGGGACTTTTTTTTATAGAAGATGACACAGAAATTCTAATATTGTAAAGCAATACTTATTCTAGTCTCTGCGCCAGCACTTGTGTACAAAAATTGCATCTAATTTGCTCCTTACTGTACTTCTTGCAATGTATTATAATATACTATTGCTTGTTAGTGTGATTATAAATAAAAAGCAAAGCCTAACTGTGTGAAATTAGTAAAGCACACTGCAATGAGGGTAAACGGGATCTGCTAAAATTGAGTGAATGTTTATTGGAATATCAAAATGCGCAGCTGGAAGAAGAGTACATAGACAAGCTGCCAGATCATTACCACGTGAAGTACATATTTTACGCCAGAGGCCACGTTACATAGATAAAACTAGTATTACCGAATCCCAAACAAAGCAAGGGTGCTGACACCTAAGTTACATTTCTTACCATTCGGTCAGTCCAGAGAGCATTTAAAATGTTGATGTGAAACTATACCACAATCGATTCACCCAAGACAATTTTAGGGCTCTTACCTTCCCTTTGCCATCCTGAAAATAAACTTGCTCCCTATTTTGAGTGGAACAATCCACTGACAATTTTCTGATGGGAAAATAAATGTAAAGGTTTTGGGAATACAAACAAACCTGAAGATCTGTGGGGTGCACGTTTTACAGTTGTACTGCCCTGGAATCCACCAATCCACTCATATGAACACATTTACACTTGAACTTTATCGTACTTGCAGAATCAGATGTTTTAAGTGTGAATACATTTATTTATGGGGGCTAACTCTGTTTCTCCTATTAAATGCTGCTATATGTGCAAATATAGTACAATTAGAAGCACATATGAAATTATGAATTGCACCTAAAATGTTGTTTTAAGTTTACTCTACAGTTTTTGGGAGTGCCATTCCCATAGTTCTTTATCTGATAAATTTAACATGCTGACTAAAACATTGCCTTTTTAGCTAAAGCAGTTGTTTCCTACTGTACCACAAGTATCAGGCTCATATAGAGACAAGTTTTTAGGTTTCACCTGCACAGCACTAGGACTGTGTTTGTGAAACCTTTTGGTTTTAATACAAACTTACATTTGGGCCTATATCCCGCCCCTTCTCTATCCTGGCTTATCATTGGTTCCTGTGCTTGTCACTTACTTTTACTTCATTTCTGTGGGCCGTAGCATATTTCCCTGCATTTGTCAATGCTTGTTCCTAGTCTGCTTCTCATCAGTTTCCCATAGCCGAAATACTGTCAACTTCCACTTTTGTGAAACTATTTTTCCATCAAGTTCTGCCTCTTTCTGATTTTTCGTCATGCAGCAGATTTATATAGCACAACTCAGAGGGATTAAGTGATTTGCCTAGAATCACAGGATGTTGCGCTGCCAGGAATCGAACCGGGATCCTTAGCTCTCGAGTCAGCAGCTCTGGCGGCTGCACCACATCCTGTCCACTCCCGTAATGTTTGATGGGGAGACTTTTTCTTCGTCCCCTGCTACCAATGCTTTTCATGGGACAGACGCTCACTGTACAGATCGAATAGGGGGTGAACACTAAATTGGCATATTTTTTGTGCCTCTTTTATAAACCTCCAAACAACAACTTAGGTTTATGGGCAGAGCGATCATTAACAGAAGGTCAGTATGAGTGAAGTGGAGGTTCTGGGAATAGCCAAATCCTTTTGTTAGACTTGATACTCTTTAGGAAGTGTTTCCCTATGCCTTTTGATTTTCCTCATGGGTTTTGCTGATTTTCTTCTTGTTGTGTTAGGAGTCTGGGCACTTTCCCACTGTAATGCAGTGTGAAAGTGCATGACCCTTCCTATACATGTAGGAAGTGGTGCTTACCTGATCTTTTAAAATATGTCTTAAGCCTGCAATTGCAGGCCTATGGGTGCACATTTGCACTAGACTACTAGAGCACCCCTAGGGTAAGCCCTGAGAGGTGAAACCAGTGGTAGTTGAAAGGCAGAGCAGGTACACGTGTTCCCTGCCCAGGTAGTCAAGAATACCTACGTGTGTGTTCCCTACCTATGAGGTTCACTCTCCCATAGGTTACCTGGGGTAATGGTTAAAATTACTTCAACCTGCAAAAGAGGCTTACAGTGGAGCAGCCTCATCATGCTTCCAATCATTGAATTCACAACAACAAACCCTCTCTTGTGGTAAAGGTGGATTTGTCATTAATAACTTAGAAATGCCACTTCTAGAAAGTGGGCCTTTCTGTTCTAAAACCCTTTGAGTGCCTTTTAGTTTGTCTCTAGTCCACACCTGAGGCTGGGGGAGAACTTCTGTGCTTTCCCCAGCGACACCCATAGACATTGGGTATGCAAATGGAATGACTGACTTCTGCCATTTGAGGAACTGGCTGGATAGACTGGAGGTGGAGGTTTTGACACTTGGATCATGGCCCCACAAAAGATTAAGATCTGCATTCCAAGGCCTCATGGCAGATAGGACTCACATTTAGGGGAGACATATGTGGTTCAAAAGGGAACCCTTTGAACCATCCCCACTTCAAAGGCACACTACAGTATAACTACTGGTGCCATACCTCAGCAGGGCAGAGATACACTTGTGGGGATGTGGGACCAGACATCCTGGACTACGTGTTGCACGCTGCCAGAGGAATCTGTTGTGCACAAGAAGGATTAATGCCATTGGAAAGGACCGTGCACCCGTCCTGAATAGTTGCTGACTATCTGCTGCTGTGTGGCACCCTGAAGTGTGCTCTCCAAGGGCTTGTTGGCTTTCCTCCTGTTCTTTGTGGAGGTCTCATGGACATGAAATACCTCCAGTGAAAGACCGACATCATCTATGTGTTCCACCTGTAGAGCGGTGCCCTCTCAAGTGCCTACTTGTCTGCGGGATACAGACTGCAGCGGGGTGTGAGCGTGGAACTAAGTATTGTGCCTGGAGGCTAGATTACCCTGAGCAGAGCTCCAAAAGTCTTGCCCGCATCGAAGGAGTGTGGTCCCTGCAATGCAGGGCCTCAGCACGCACACGGGTCTCGTTGGTGATGAGCAGATTCACTAGTTACTGGACCCAGCCAGGCCCACTTTGCCGTCCGTGATGCCTCTTTCTCGTGCGACATGCTGACTGCATGCTCATTGTGTGCGGTGTCCAATTTATAGGTTGTGACCCTCGAAGGGATGGTGAATCAGGAGTGATGCTTCATTCTACCTCTTGGCGTACTACTAAACTTACGATTGTCTGTATGGGACCGGAATGTCTGTTGTGGCTCATCTCATTACGCACCAAACGTTGTGCCTCATTTCAGGGAGGTATGGCAAACCCGACTGTGGGTTGATTGTAACTGGATTCTCTGGTGTGACTCGTATCCTCACGCACCAGACGCTGTGCCTCATTTTCAGGGAGGTACGAAGAACTCAACTTTTGGTTCATTGTGAGCAGATGGTTTAGTGTGACTCACATCATCACACACCAGATATTGTGCCTCCTTTCCAGGGAGGTACGAAGAACCCGACTCGTGGCTCATGGTGACCGGACTGTCTGGTGCGACTCCGATCAAGGCGCACGAGACGTTGTGTATCACTTCCCATGGGGTACGGGGAAAGCTGCACCCAATTCGCCAAGAATTCAGTTTTTCCCTCAGAGCGGCAAATCATCTTCCCTCTCCTCACCCAGCCCAGCGACTTCGTGTTGCCAGGTAGTATCGCCCAACAGGCCTGGATGGTTAGAGTAAGTGACTAGGCTGAGGAACACTTGTGAGAGAAATTTCCAGTTGTATTTATAGTGATGCAGTGGATCCGCCACCCCTTCCGATCTTGTGCTGGGATCTGATTGCCTGCCAACAATTGACACCAGGAAGTTGTGACAGTCATCTTGTTACTCAGTTGAACTGAGTCACCGAAAAAAAGATTAAAAAACAGAAAAGAGGGCATGGTAGAAATTCCCCAACCCTCTAGGCCTCTTAGGTGGGTCACACAGAGTCCGTAGGGGCAAAAGAGCATCACTAAAAAATGTGTGTGTCTAAAAGGTTTATGGATGTTAAATATATATACACACCAAGGTGTATTGATGAATCAGTGGGTGTATGAGTGCCGGTATGGATGATTTAGTGGGTGAGTGACTGACTGTATAAGTGAGTGATTATACATGCCTCAGTGAATGTATGGGTGAGTGACTAGGTTGTGTGAATGTCCGTACCAGTCTGTCATCTGGTGTGTAAGTAACTGTATGGGTTGTTGAGTAGGTACATGAGAGGCTGTATAGGTTATTGGTTGCTTGTCTGAGTATCTTTATGGGTGTATGAGTGTCTGTGTTGGTGGGTGAGGGTGTGTGTGACTGCCTACATGAATGTGTGAGTGGGTGAGTCAGTGCCTGTATGGATTCATGAATGTATCTGTAAGGGGCTGTATGGGTGAGTGAGTGAATGTATGGCTGATTCGGTGTGTGAATGGATGTGTCAGTGGTACATAGGTGAGTAACTGCATATGTGAAAGGCAGTATAGGTGGGTGCTGGAGTATATAAGTGACTGTATGTGCGAGTGAGTGATTGAGAGAGTGGCTGAATGGGTGAGTGTGTGCTTGTGTCAGCAACTGTATAGGTGAGTGAGTATGTGTTAGTATCTGTATGAATAAGTGAGTTGGTATGTGTATAACTGTAAAGGTGAGTAAGTGGCTGTATGATTGACTATGGGTGAGTGAGTAGGTATGTGAGTAGCTCCATGGGTGACTGACAGTGTGGGAGTGGCTGTATGGGTGGATATATCAGGGGCTGTATTAGTGAGTGAGCTGGTGTATGAATGGCTGTATGGGTGACTGAGTAGATATGAATCAGTGAGCGGGTGTGTACGTACTGGTATGGGTGTGTCAATGGTTTTGAGAATGGTAGTGTGGATGTTGGAGTGGGTATATGAAAGTTTATATGAGAGTGTGAGTGGGTGCTTCAGAGATTATTTGGATGATGTCATCAGTGACGTCACTGACCATGTCATGATTGATGTAATATGTGAGGTCATAAGCAGTGCATTGGGGTCGTGAGTTATAGTTAGCTCAGCTATAACTGCTGAAATTCTCTGGTTTTGTACAAGTGAAATTTCCGCCTAACTATAACGCCCCTATAACCTTTGGTTTTTTTTCAGTGATTTCTAAGGTTTTTTAATTCCATTTCCTAACTATAACACCCCTGTAACCTTTGTTTTTTTCAGTGAATTTCGAAGGTTTTTTAAAATCCGAATTCCTAACTTTAACGCCCCTGTAACCTTTGTTTTATTCAGTGAATTTCTATGGTTTTTAAAGTAGTAGTCATGTTTGCAGAGTAGTGAAGAAAGGGGGCGGGCCCTTCGACCAGCTCACAGGAATTCCACTGCGTAGGACTTACAGGAGGAACCATGAGGGCTTCTTGGCCCCCAAGGTCCCTCTGGAGCCAAGGGGACTTCATTCCTCAATTAGTAGTGTACCAGGAGGCATGTTTGCAGTGTGGTGGAGAAAGGGGGCGTGCCTTTGACAACGTCTCTGCAATCCTTCTGTGTGGAACATACTGGAGGTAACAGGAGGTGTAGTTGGCCCCTAAGGACGTCCATGGGGGCCAACTACCCCTCCTATTACCTCTAGTAAGTCTCATACACCAGGATAGCTGAGCTCTGAAAGCAGGCCATGCCCCTTTCTCCATCACTCTGCAAATGTGCCTCCTGATGCACTACTAGTAAGGGGATAAAGTCCCCTTGGCTACTGAGAGTCCTTGGGGGCTACCTACCCCTCCTATTACCTTCAGTAAGTCCCATACAGCAGGTTTGTTGAGATCGATAGCAGGCCACGCCCCTTTCTCCACCACTCTGCAAACGTACATCCTGGTGCACTATTATTTGGGGGATTAAGTCCTTTTGGCTCTTGAGAACAGCTTTGCATGCACCGATTAAATCTCCGGAGCCTGCCCCAGTGGGCGGAGCCATTCGCATGGCATTATGGTTCCGATAGTGCACACAGTTAATTAAACTCCAGTTAGACCGAGAGGTAGGCATCTGATGACGGCTGAAAAATACAGCAGGCAGCCAACGAGACCTTGCATCAACCCACTGGGGTATTTTAACAATAATACTATTTGGCTGGCAAAATGGAATCACTGGAGTTTAATTAACTGTGTGCACTACCAGAACCATAATTCCATGCAAATGGCTCCACCCACTGGGGCAGGCTCAGGAGATTTAATCGGTGCACGCAAAGCTGTTCTGTTTCAGCAGTAACGAGCCAATGATTAAGGGAAAGAGCTCCCGAAACGCGTCTGGGGGCAAGATAAGATGACTGTTCCCTGCGATTACCTGTATGCAGCTGCCTCACAATAAAGAGATGTATTCATACCTACCAGCGGACTCTACCATTGGGGCGACTCTTTGGTTTGGATATTAAGTGGCTGAGCCCAGCCGCGGGAGAGTCCCAGCACGAGAGCGTGTGGGCTTGTGATGGCACCAATCCGGTGTCACCAGTATGACGAGAGGTAGGCATCTGATGACGGCTGAAAAATACAGCAGGCAGCCAACGGGACTTTGCATCAACCCACTGGGGTATTTTAACAATAATACTAGTTGGCTGGCAAAACGGAATCACTGGAGTTTAATTAACTGTGTGCACTACCGGAACCATAATGGCATGCGAATGGCTCCGCCCACTGGGACAGGCTCAGGAGATTTAATCGATGCACGCAAAGCTGTTCTGTTTCAGCAGTAATGAGCCAATGATTAAGGGAAAGGGTTCGCAAAACGCGTCTGGTGGCAGGATTAGATGACTGTTCCAACAGTTACCTGTATGCAGCTGCCTCACAATAAAGAGATGTATTGATACCTATATATATGTATCCACAATTCTCGTCGTAATCCTTTTGCCGAAAGAACAAGTGCAGACCGCATATGGGTGCAAGTATTTTCCAATTTTATTGAGCTACATCTGCCATAACGCATTTCTGCCATTACCGGCCTTGATCACAAGATCATATGATATATTATATATATATATATATATATATATATATATATATATATATATATATATTATCTACTGGCGGTCGCCAGTAGATAGTTATAGTTAGGACGTGGTTTCCATAGGAAATCTCAAAATTCTATTTTGAATAACTTTGGCGCCGGTTGACGAATCCTCGCGAAATTTTCAAAACAAATGGGGCGCTCCGTTCAGCTCCTACCCTGAAAGTCTCGGGGTGATTCGTCAAGCAAGGGCTGAGAAAAAAGGGGGGTCCCAAAACGCGTTTTCCCCCTGCATTTTTCCATAGGACCTTTAGACACAGCTGCAGCCCAAACGGCTGAACACAATTACTTGAAATTTGGCAGAGAGGTAGCCATAAGGTCAAGGAAGTGCCTTTCGCAGGTCTGGTGTAAATCTGTTCAGTATTTCCTGAGAAATTAGCATTGAAAAGCATATCAATATCTATACGCGCGCACCGTGCGAGCTGGGTGCGCGCACCCTGCCGTGCGCGAGCGCAATTCTGATTGGTTGTTAGTTGTCGGTAAACATTAGAATCGGTCGAAACCAGGAAGTGTCAGCCGCCATTTTGTCTCTTGCAGTCTGAGGGGGTGAAAATCAAAGGTGGAGAATGTGAAAATGGGGCAGAGTGGACAGTTCCTGACCCCCTAGCCTTGGTCAGGGGGTCACAGAAGGACCCCCAAGGGAAAAAAATATATCTTTTTTTAAAATCGCGAGGGGCGCGCACCCAGCGCGCACTGCCAATCGTGGGTGCTCGGTGCGCGAAGCGCAACGAGTGCCCACGGAGCGCACACGGTGCGCGAAGCACACCGTGCGCGCACGGTTCGCAGTGCGCGCTGGGGGCGCGCAACTCGCGATTTAAAAAAAAAAAAATATTTTTTTTCCCCCTTGGGGGACGGTGTAAAACCTGAAAAAAAAAACCACAACTTAGCCATTAAAAAACCGTACAAATTCACTTAAACAGCCATAGGTTTCACACACGTTATAGTTAGGAATGAGCATTTAAAAAACCTTGCAAATTCACTTAAAAAACCATAGGTTTCACACAGGTTATAGGTGGACATTTCACTCGTAAAAAACCAATGAAATTCCCCCGTTAGAGTTAGTTCAGCTAACTATAACTCGCGCGACCGCAATCCACTGCTGATGACGTCGCATATTACATCACTGTATTCACTAAGATACTGTTAATAAGTCAGTTATACAATTAATTTTACAAAAAAAACATCCCTTTAGACACTTATTTACCCATTTATTTTTCCATTAAACTTTAGATATACATATATAAAAATATTTTTTTTTTCAGAAAGACACATATTCACTGGATGATGTCATTAGTGATGTCATCAGTGATGTCATTTGAGATGTCATCATCATTCTCCTATTCTGTTAATGTTCATTTAGTCATTTAATCACCAAGATGAACCGATAATTCCTCGCCCACATTCATGCCAGCGGGATTTTTATGAACTTGTAGGCAGTAGAAGGACATTGACCTATCAGGTTAATGGTCTAAAGAATCCTCGACCCATTAAGAAGTTCATAACATGTAACACAAACTATGTAGTTTATTGCCTGGAATGTCCGTGCGGCCTACGATATGTGGGCAGCACGATCCATTGTGTTAAGATTCGCATCCTGGAGCATATGCGAGCGATAGCTAAGAATGATATCACCTACTCTGTTGCGAGACATTACTCTGAAAAACATAATAGCAATAGGGAGCTATTACGCTATTATGGTTTGGACCAAGTCCCCATAAGTGTCAGGGGGGGAGATAGAATCAAACAACTGCGCAGGCTTGAGTCACGTTACATTATAGATCTGGGAACAAAAAATCCCGCTGGCATGAATGTGGGCGAGGAATTATCGGTTCATCTTGGTGATTAAATGACTAAATGAACATTAACAGAATAGGAGAATGTGGTCTAACTATAGGGATCAGGAAGATGAGATTTTGTAAGATGTTACATTTATTTAAGTGGTACTGTTTCTGTGTGATGACTGTTAACGTATCTTTCTGGTATTTATATAATGATTGGGACAGAGGCTTTTGTTTATGGGTCATATATTTGCTTGAATGGTAGGGATTACAATGAGGCTCAGGTCGATACACGGCGTTATGTTAGTAAACTCTCTTTTTTATATACATGGCAATTGATTTACAGTTGCATGCTGTTCCTCTGCAATGGAGGAATATATCCTCTTCATGTTTCACTGCCGATCTTGCAATGATGGTAGCCGATATACGGCTCAATTATGGTCAAGTTTGTGGGACTTCACGAGCTGATACACGGCATAATAACTGTGTAGTAAATGCACATATTTATGATAGCAATTGTTTTTTTGAAAATGAAGACTAACATTGGGAACCTATTTATGGTGAAATGTTTAGCAATTCGAAATTTGTATTTATACATTTTAACAATTGTTTCTCCCAATGTGGCGGCTGATTTCTGAAGGCGATTGTCCCATTTTGTTGTCCCATTTTGCTGTCCATGCGGAAGAATACCATGTGACTCTTGCTTTGCCTCTTTAAATATGCCGTTTTCTGGCGCGAATTTTGTAAAACATTTGATTAAGGCATCGCCGAAACGTGTCATGTTTTCTCATGCTCGCAATGCAATAAATGATTAAATAACTGCAGGAGTGTCCCGCTGAGTGCTTTTCCAAGTTCCTGAAAGTGACTGGGAGTGAGCGCGCATATATATATATAGCTATATAAGAAAAGAGTTGCCTCCAAATGAGATCACCACGCACGGTAAGTTAGAGTCCTTTTAATCAGGGGAGCACAACAGCATCACAACCAGCGTCTCAAAGCACCAATGTCATAGCCAGATGTGTTTCGAGCGTTCCTTCGCCCTTGGTCACTGGCAGGAGAAAACAGCAGTTAAGGCAAATCACGCGCAAATTAAATCTCCCGCCAGAGTGGGCGTGTGCGCAGGTGTATCCTGGTACTTGTGGTTTGCCAAAGTCAATGTAAACCCCAGTGGGCTCCGCTCTTCCTCCCAAATTAAAATTCAAACCCCAATGGGCATGCTTGGAGCAGTCTGTGTTGCAAGCCGTGTCAATAATACTCCTCTGATCGGCTTACCGTTCTTGCAGTGTCCTTTATTATTGACGTTGCAGACCCGCTCTCTCCAGCAGTGGGACTTTCTCACGTCGTGCTCCTCTGATCAAAAGGACTATGTAGATATATATACATATATATATGTGCCTAGGGGTATAGGTGGTAAGGGTATCTTTCGAGTTTAGGGCAAGAGCAAGGTAAGAGTATTGGGTGGTAAAGGTATGTTTAGGGATGGATAAGAGTACTGGGTTTTACGTTTTTTTTAGGGTTTAGGGGTAGGTAAGGGTATTGGGTTGTTAGGGTATTTTTAGTGATTAGAGTGGGTAAGGGTATTGAGTTGTAAGGGTATTTGTTGGGCATTTTGCAGGGTATTAAGAGTGGCTGACGGTATTGGCTTGTAAGGTTGTTTGAGGTTTAGAGGTGGGTAGGTGTATAAGGTGGGAAAGGTATTTTTAGAGTTAAAGGGTGAGTAGGGGTATTGGTTACAAAGGGTATTTTTAAGGTTTAAGGGTGGGTATGTGTTGGACTTGGCCCTTTTTGCAGGGTCATCCCAGAACCTTTTGCCTTCCTCCTGTATTTTTCTGACCTGTTGTTGGGGTTTTTATGACTCTGAGCACTTTATCACTGCTGTTCAGTGCTAAAGTGCATGTGCTCTCTATGGTAACTTGGTAAGACTGGTCAACACATGTTTGGCATATTTAATTTACCTGTCAGTCCCTTGTACAGTGGTGTCCCATATACCCAGGGCCAGTAAATTAAATGCTAGTATGGGTTTGCAGCACTGCTTGCGCCACACAGAAAAGTAGCCTTTCAAACCTGTCTCAGGCCTCTGCCACTGCAGGGCCTGTGTGCACAGTTTACTGCCGCTGTGATGTGGCAAATAAATTGGTTGCCAGGTCTGCAACTCCCCTTTTTCTACATGTCAGTCACCCCTAAGGTAGGCCCTAGCTAGCCCCATGAAGGAAGGACACATGCCTTAACTGTGTGGCATGTCCTGGTAGTGACAAACAGCCTATTTTGTTTCTCACTGCTGTGAGACTGCCCTCTCATAGGAATGCATTGGGGATTCCCTGATATGTGCTCCAGTGGTAATTCCTGATTCGAGAGGGGTAGCATGATCAAGTTTGGTATGTTTAGAATTGTAGTGATAAATCCTGCTTATTGGTCATAGCGGATTTATTATTACTATTTTAGTAATGCCACTTTTAGAAGTGGGCATTTCTGTGTGCTATGTGTCTTTGTGCCTGCCTGTTTTGTATTGACCAACTGGTTCGGACTGACAGGGGGAGAGGGGATGTGCATTCACTCCAGTTAGTCCCTGGGTGGGTTGAGGTGTGGCCTGTCCTGCCTGGGTGACTCAGCGCTAGGCTGAATAGACCTTGGCTGAATTTAGAGTAGTGTGAGGAGTTTCCCCTGGCATCTGAATAGGCGTGGTCTGCATTTGGAGTGGTGGGAGAAGCAGCAACTGCACCTGCATAGGGCTGTGTCTGTTTTCCACAATGATGGCTCCATCCCCCTGTGGTGTGTCTGTGGCCGAGGCTTACACTAACAATGAAGGTTGTTGTTTACTTAAAAATATATTTTAAAGTGCCCCCCAGAACTGGTTTGAATTGGGCTCAGAGCCCTGTGCCAGAGGGAAGAACAACGACATTGCTACTATAAGGACTGGGGCTGAGACCCCATGTCTGCTGAGCTTGTTGAACTGGGACTGCAACAGGCGCTGCTGGCTACAGACTGGCAGGAGGATCCGCCATGGGACTTGATGAAGCAAAGTGCTGACCTACTGACTGCTTGGTAGAAAGAAGAACTGCCACTGTAGTTATCTAGACTTGTTTGTGCTGGTCTGCCTGTGCCCTGTTGTTGGTATCCCCAGTGATCTCCCAAGGATGAGTGGCTTGTCCTGGGTGATTTGGAGCAGTGTGTGGGGATCGCTGTGCTTTTTGCCCTGTGGTCTGAAAACAACGCATGTGAAGCACCGGTCAGGGCCTGGTACAGCACTGTGTTTCCCCACCCAATTGTTGCAGAGCACGAGGAGGGCACTGTCTGCCTGTCCCAACGGTGGTTCAGGGAGGTGCATGCAGTGCTGCTTTGTCCCCGTGTAGCACATGGTGAGCACTCCAGTTTTCAAGTGGTAGTAGCCACAGCCGAGGCTCTCAACAGGACTCCGCAGGTTGCCGTGGCAACAGGAAGCCCAACGGAGGCAGCGACGAGTGGAGAAGAGGCGCAAGGACTTCATAAACAGGGGCGGGCCATACCCCAGAGACCCTTCCATCTTGTCTCAGCAGGGACTACTGAAGTTTGAAGGCTAACTGTTTGTCTCCTGTGGAGAGCCAACTGACAACATGAGGATTGCACAGCCGCCGCATCAGAAGACTTCAGGCCTAGGTCATGAAAGACCGGAGAGATGCTGAGTGACCAGCTATGGCAGAGTTGTGGCGGTGGTGCATGTGGAACCGCTCAAGTTAAGGGGCACCCATAGAGTGGTTTCCCCGCCATCCAGGTAAGTCAGGCAGCTCTGGAGTACTAGCAGCGGCTCTGCACGTGGCACACGGCTGCACTGATTTCCCTCATTACCCTTAACTACGGGAGACCCAGGGAGGTCTTCCCCTGACCAGTTGCCCAGTAAGTGCTTTCCTTCGCTACGTATCTGCACCTTCCTGGGGGGCATTGTGGTGTTTGTGGCAGCTCAGGGTAAAATTGCGACAGAGGCCCCCGCTCCTCCCGTTGAGCAGAGGAGGCGCATCGGAGGTCCTGACTGGGATCGGGGAGTACCACATTTCTAGTTGTAGGCTGGCAGGTGGTCCAGAAGCCTACCGCAAAGGGGTCAGGATAGCAAGCATTAACTCAGAAGTGGCATTCTATGTGTTGTTCCCTGTTATAAGTTTATTACCATAATGTGTGAACTCTACTAGTACTTACTATAGTGCACTGCTGCTGCTGATGGTTATGCCTAATGCTTTGTGCTAAGTGCAATCTTACCAGTAGTTACTGGCTGCCCTAACTAACTGTGATGTTTATGACAGTGGCCCGATTGGGCGAGAGGTTTATGTAAGTCCCAGTAAAGTCATGACACGTGCCTAGTAGCACAGTAAAATATGTGATTATGTTCTTCTGTGTTTTTATGGATAATACAAAGGCTATTTTGAAATAACCTTGTGTGGAGTTTCTTTTGTGGTGTGCCTAGTGTGTGGCTGCTTTGTGAGTGTGTTGCGCAAATGCTTCACACATTGCCTCTGGGATAAGCCTGACTGCTCTGCCAAGCTACCAAGGGGGTCAGCAGGGGTTATCTTCGGTGTGTAAGTCACTTGCCCTGACTAGAATGGTTGGTTCTGCCTGGCTTAGGTGTATACCCTAGCCAATCAGAAACCCAATTTCTAACAGTATGGGTATTGGGTTGTAAGTGTATTTTTAGGGTTTATGGCAAGGCAACGGTATTGGGTTGTATTGGTATTTTTAGGGTATTAGGGCAATGTAAGGGTTTTGGGTGGTAAGGGTATTTTTTGGGTTTAGGACAAGGTAAGTGTATTGATTGGTAAGGTTATTTTTGGGGTTTATGGGTGGATAAGGGCATCGAGATTGAAGGGTATTTATAGGGTTTAGGGGTGGGTACGGGTATTGGGTTGTAAAGGTATTTTTAGTGTTTGGGTGGGCAAGGGTATTGAGTTGTATGGTTATTTGCAGGGCATTTGTCAGGGTATTAAGACTGGGTGAGGGAATTGGCTTGTAAGGTTGTTTTGGGGGTTTAGAGGTGGGTAGGAGTAGAAGGTGGGAAAGGTATTTTAGGGTTTAGGGGTGGGTAGAAGTATTCGGTGGGAAAGGTATTTTCAGGGTTATGGATTGGTTAGAGGTATAGGGTGGTAAAGGTATTTTTGGGGTTAAAGGAGAGTAGGAACATAAACTATATATATAAATATCTATATATAGATATATATGTGTGTGCATATTACCTACTGGCGGTCGCCAGTAGGTAGTTATAGTTAGGACCCTGTTTCCATAGGAAAACCGCAACATTCTATTTTGAATAACTTTGGCGCCGGTCGACGAATCCTCGCGAAATTTTCAAAATAGGTGGGGCGCTACGCTCCGCTCCTACCCTGAAAGTCTCGGGGGGATTCGTCAAGCAGGGGCTGAGATAAAAGGGGGGTCCCAAAACACGTTTTTCCCATGCATTTTTCCATAGGACCTTTAGACACAGCTACAGCCCGAACGGCTGAACAGAGTTCCTTGAAATTTGGCAGAGAGGTAGTCTACAGGTCAAGGAAGTGCCTTTTGTAGGTTTGGTGTAAATGTGTTCAGTAGATTCTGAGAAAATAGCCTTTAAATCAATATATATATCTGAGCCAGCTTACGGTGCGCTTACGGTGCGCTTACCGTACACTTACGGTGACGTGCGCGAGCGCGATTCTGATTGGCTGTTAGATCTTAGTAAACATTCGAATCGGTCGAAACCAGGAAGCGGCGGCCACCATTTTCTCTCTCGCACTCTGAGTGGGGATTAAAAAACAAAGGACAAAAACATGTAAAGGGGCTGTTTAGACAGCTCCTAAGCACCTAGCCATGTTGGGGGGAGTCCCCAAAGATCCCCCAAGGCCAAAAACGGAATTTTAATTTTTTCGTTAATTTCGCCGATTACGCTTACCGTACGCGTACGGTAAAAAGTTTAAAAAAAAAAAAATTATCCATACTCTCCCCACCCCATGTGCAAATGGTGCCCGAAGGGCACCATATGTGCATGGCATATCACAGATGTGAAAAATTAAAATATTACCTTTCACAACGAAGCGCATCATATGTCCTCCATGTGCGCACGGTGCGCGAAGCGCATCGTGCGTACATGGCGCATCTAGTGTAACGTGGGCACGCGGTGCGCGAAGCGCACCGCGTGCCCACCGTGTGTGCACGGCACTAACTGCGTAAAGTGGGCGCGCACGGAACGAACTGCGTTAAGTGGGCGCGCACGCCACGAATGGCGTAAAGTAACTTAGCATTTAAAAAACCGTACAAATTCACTGAAAAAACCATAGGTTTCACACACGTTATAGTTAGGAATTAGCATTTAATAAACCTTGCAAATTCACTGAAAAAACCATAGGTTTCACACATGTTATAGTTAGCGGAAATTTTACTGATAAAAAACCAATGAAATTCCCCTGTTATAGTTAGTGCAGGCAACTATAACTCACGCGACCACAATCTTCTGCTGATGACATATGTGTCTTTATGAAAAAAAAATATTTGCAGAGGATTGCGGTCGCGTGAGTTATAGTTGCCTGCACTAACTATAACGGGGGAATTTCATTGGTTTTTTATCAGTAAAAAAGCGACTCAATCCCCCAACTTACAAAGTACCAGAGGGCTCATTTGCACAGTGGTGCAGTGAGGGGGCGGGGCCTGATGTGACAAGTGTGCAAACGCACCCTGTGATGCATTTTAAGTGGGGGGATTAAGTCCCCTTGAATCCTGAGGGTCCCTGGGGGCCAAAAAGCCCACCAGGAACCTCCAGTAAGCACCACAGGGCTGCACTGCAGAGACGTGGTCTGAGGCCACGCCCCTTTTTACATCTCTTTGCAACACTACTCTTTGGTGCTTACTGGAGGTACCTGGTGGGCTAGTTGGCCCCCAGGGACCCTCAGGATTCAAGGGGACTTAATACCCCAACTGAAAACACGCCACAGAATGTTTACACACGTCACATTAGGCCCCGCCCCCTCCCTTCACCACTGTGCAAACAAGCCGCATGGCGCGTTTTAAGTTGGGGGATTAAGTCCCCTTGAATCCTGCGAGTCCCTGGGGTCCAACTAGCCCACCAGGTACCTCCAGTAAATGCTACACAGCTGCATTGCAGAGAGGTGTAAAAAGGGGCGTGGCCTTGGACCACCTCTTTGCAACGCAGCGCTGTTGCGCGTACAGGAGGTACCTGGTTTCAAGGATTCAAGGGGAACTAATTCCCCACCTTAAAACGCACCACGGTGCGCATTTGCACAGTGGTGCAGGGAGGGGGCGGGGCCTCCGCCGATTTGCCGGTTCCTTTTTTTTGCTTCTTTTTTTTAAAAAATTGGCTGGGGGGCTGCATGGTCCCCCTTCCCTGGGCCACTTTTGGCCCCGGGGACCTCATCCCCCGGGGCCTGGCACCCTTGTTTTTTTTTACTATCTGGAGGGGTACCACGTGGCCCCCATCCTAAGGCCAATTATGGCCCCGGGGACCCCATCCCCCGCGGCCTAACCTCTCCATTGGGGAGCGTGGGGGGAGCCCCAATTCCCCCACGGTCCCGCCGGCTCCCTGCCTCCTGCGGGAGCAGGCATTGCTTACCCAGAAGGGGAACTGCTAACATGCAGCTCCCCTTGTGGAAAAGCAACCTGCTTTGGATTTTGGAAGTGAGAGCAGGAAACCTGCTCTTGCATCTAAAATCCAAAGCAGTGTTTGCTATGACAGGGCAGGAGCCGCACGGCTCCTGCCCTGCAATAGCAAACACATCGGGGACACTGCACAAGCCGGCCCTGGGGGGCGGCGGACCCCAGGGTCATTGAGTGCTCCAGGAGGGGGGCTGCGCAGCCCCCTCCCTACCATTACAAAGCCCCAGGGAGGTGGTGGTCCCCGGGGCTCGGGCGTCCGTAACGGACCCCCGCATACGCATATTTAGGGCCCCGGGGAGGTGGTGGTCCCCGGGGCATGTGGAGGGCTCGAGCCCCCCACAAAGGTTATTTAAAAGGTAAATAGAGCTCTGGGGAGGTAGCAGTCCCTGGGGCTGCGGGGGGGACTGTGTGCCCTCCGTGGTTGTTTGTAAAAGCCCCGGGGAGGTGGTGGTCCCCAGGGCAGCGTGGGGGGTTGGGACCCCCAAGCATTTTTTTAACAGCTCTGGTGACGTGGCAGTCCACGGGTCTGTGGGCCCCCGCTAATGAATTTGCAGTGCCCCCAGGACCTGGCCCACCCGGGGGCTTTTTTTAAACAAAGCATGGTTGCCCGCACTTCTTGGTTTTTTATAATGTTGGCGGGATCCACAACCCAACGCGATTTCCGCCGAAATTAATAGGTCAGGGTGTGTCTACCACGCCCTCTTTTCTTGTTTTTTCACCTCTTTTTTCTGTTTTAGCACAGAGTCACAAGTTGGCTGCCAACACTTCCTGGTTTGGAGTGTTGGCAGCCAATGAGAATGAAGCTCATGCTTGGGAGGGTTTGCGAACCCACCGCTGCCCTAAATATCGAAACTTTTTCTACTGAACAGATTTACACCATTTAACAAAAGGCCTATTTCAAAACCAAAACCTACCTTTTTGCCAAATTTGGTGTAATTCAGTTCAGCAGTTCAGGCTGTAGCTTTGGCTAAAATTTGCTATGGTAAATAACATGGTGAAAACACGTTTTGGGACCCCGCTTTTTTCTCAGGCCCCCGCTTGACGACTCACCCTGAAACTTTCAAAACAGGAGCTGACCAGAGCAGGTCACGAGTTTTCGAAAATTAGCAAAGATTCATCAAATGGCGCCAAAGTTATTGGGAAAACAAAAAACGCTTTTCCTATGGAAACTAGGTCCTAACTATAACTACCTACTGGCGACTACTACTATATATATATATATATATACACACACACACATATATATATGTATACTTTTTTTCACTTATCTTATTTATACGTACCTGTATGGTAAAGGTAAATGCATTGTACAAAATGTGTGGTAAAGGCATGTACAGTAAAAGCATGTGTTGTAACGTAACGTACAGGGAAGAGGTGTGGCGCCGCGGCCAGGGCGACTGACTCCGGAATCGGGGGATCCCATGTTCAATCCCCGGCGCCGGCACAGATTAGCCCAGCACCATGTGACTGTGGGCAATAGCTTGCTTAATCTTCCCGACGGCCCCCAGCGCCTAGAGATCCTTGCGGGTGATTGTTTGCACTTTACAAATGTGAATTATTATTATTATTATTATTATAATTATCCCCATTCAATTATTCATGAACAGCTTTGAAGGAAATCATTGCAATACATTTTGGCACTGCATCCTTACAACATTGGAGTTGTTTGAATTTATTGGAGGTGTTCATGAGGTCCGTGCCTGGAGTTCCTGTCGAAGGAGTGGCAGGCCAGGAGCTGGAGTGATTTAGTTACGATATCCAGGGCAGGCTGATTCCGGATTCACAGACCCTCCCATTTTCAAAGTGGCACAGCTGTGGAGTCAGCCATCTACGTTGCGGCGTATTGGACCTAACTCGGAAGGAGTAAACATCAGCTGTGACCCCCATCCACGTATCAGCACACAAGCACTGGTTTCCCATTTTTGACAGCGAGGAGCTGCGGATTCTATGCGGTCGGAGGACTCGTGGAAATGCATGTTCAACACCGGTAACAGAAATCACTGCAGCGCGTGATTATTACGATTGGTACTGGTGTTGGATTAATCTCCATAAAACAGAGGATTTCCAGTGCGCATATTTTGTCACCTCCATTATGTCAACCAGTGATGCGCTATGCAACAGAGAAGCAAAGGCTGAATCACTGTTTCAAAATTTGCCAAGTATCAACTCTGAATAGAGAGCTCCCACTAACAGTACAGTAAATAATGATGTAAAGTCCTTGTGAAGGACTCTGGCGAAACTACTCAAAAATGTGATAATTAAGAGTTACTAAGTGGTGGGAAAAGAAATCCCTAGAAAAATATCAGGAAGTCAATCGTGTACCCAGGGGTCTTCGAATCCTCATTCATACTAAAGAAATGGGCGGAGAACAATCTACAGGCCTCGATGAATATGGTACACATATTGATTAAATAGGCTGAGATAGACAGGGAAGCAATTTTAATTGAGATTAATCGTGTCAATGGACTTTTAGATGCCACAGGGCAACATGAAGTTATTACAAAAGGGCGTGCTGACATAAACGTTCAAATTAAAAAACATGAAGATATTATCAAGGCACGCAAAGTGTTTAAATTTGGACGTGACCAGAACGACTATGCTACGGGAAGAATTTTCACCTTCTCCAGGATGTTTGATAACTATAACCGACAGGCCCTTACGAGCAAAATATCGGAGCCAGCACGGGGTGCACCCAAAGGTAACTCTGTTGCCGATGTGGATTCTGACACTAATTCTCTCACCTCGAATAATGATTCGGATGATAGCCGTTTAGTTGCGTCTGGGGCATCTACTATCTGTGTAAGCAATTTGACCCCAGCAGAGGAGCTGAATTTTCTCCGAGAGGACCGGAGGCAGACCGTGTGTCCCCGCAACCCTCAGCAGCAGCAAGGAGAACCACCAATCAATGCAGGAGGGAGAGGCAGAACAAGCACTGCAAACAATACCAGCAGAGGGAATACAGCAAGGAAATGGAGACGATGAAGCACACTATCCACAATACAGTCATCAACCTCACTGAGACAGTGTTAACAACAGCAGAAACCCAGCTTTTATCCTTGGGACTCACGTACTGTCCTGTCAACCAGTTTTCATAAAATCAAACCAGAATTGATGTCTTTAAGTTTATTAGGAAAGTGAAGCTCATCAAGTATTTCCAACTCAACAAACCTCCTACAGCTCCGTCCAATTTGACATCAAGTATGGCCACCCCTGATGTAAACCTACAGGTGAGGTATATTTCCACACTACAGGCAGAACAATCCTTGTCTAATGACAATAGTACCACAAGTTAGACGACACAACAAGTCAAGATTGCAATGGGCATTAACATCAATAAAGCAGCTACCAGTCCTTTACGCCCTGCATCAACATTTTTACCACTCATACCAAAGGATGTGGTGGATATTTTTAACGATAGAGTTGTGGAAGTACTCAAATGTCTCAATAAAACCATGATGACAAATCAACGTTGCAGGAATTTCAAAAATGCCCAATACCAAACCTTGATCAACAAGTTGAAAAACAATCACGATATCATCATAAATAAATCCGACAAAGGTGACAACGTTGTACTGTAGTCTAAAAAACAATATCTGGCTGAAGCTAACCGTCATTTGTCAGAGGTCCTGTGTTATAGAAAATTTTATAAACAGGAAATTCGGCTGGTTCAAGAGAAAGTGGGTAAATGCCTCTCACAATGGAAGAGGCAGGGCCTCTTAACGAAAGACTAATTGAATTTCTTAGTAGAGGATCATCCTGTGATCCCCATCCTCTACTTCCTCCCTAAGGTTCATAAAAAGACAGTCCAGATTCCAGGAAGGCCCATTATTTCAGCCCAGAAGAGTATGTTGGAAAGAATTTCAAAATATGTGGACTATTTTCTACAGCCTCATGTCATCACTTTACCATCCTATGTGAAGGACACCTCTGATTTTCTGAGAAAGATCAATGATGTGATATGGCAACCAAATTATTTGCTTGTAGTTATGAACATGAAATCATTGTATACAAGCATTAATCACTCTGATGGATTGGCTGCAATCAAAAACTATTTGTACTCTAGAGATATTAGTATGAAAGAACACAACTGCATGCAACTGCATGCAAATCACTATGATAGAGCTTCGCCTTTTTAACAACTATTTTTTATTCAATCAAAATGCATATCAAAAGCTCAGAGGTGTGGCTATGGGGGCATGTTTCTCCCCCAGCTATTCATGTCTCCATGTGGGCTGGTGGGAGGAGCATGTCCTCAGGGCCAAGCATGGGGTGGACTGGCAAACACATGTCAAATTTACTGGCGGTATATTGATGACATATGTCTAATCTGGGATGTAAGTAGAGAGGCAGCAACTGAGTTTGTAACATCTATTAACTCGAATGAGCAAAATCTTAGGTTTACTGCTACCATTGATGATTTTAGTGTTGAATTTTTAGATGTTCTCCTCTATATAAGCGAGGGTAGGATTCATACGAAATTGCACCACAAACTAACTGTGGGCAACTCGATTTTGCACGCTGCATCCCCACCACCTAATCAGGAGCATACCATACGGTGAGTTTGTGAGAATTCGCCGTATTTGTACTTTAGATACTGATTCACAAGAATGTCAGCAAGAGGCATTGCGTCGCTTTTTAGATCGAGGCTATAAGAAGTCCTTGTTGGTTCACGCCTTGAATAAACCGAATGATCTTTTAGAGATGACCTGCTAATATCTAAAAGAGACCGTGTTTCAGCTTCAGTTTCCCCCGCTGTTGACATTGATAATGACATACAAAATATTAGACTCATCACTACTTATAGTCAACCGGAGTGCAGAATCCGTAAAATAATCTATGCTCAATGGCCGTAGTACTAACTGATATAACGCTAAGACCCATATTACCTATTCTGCCTGTGATTACATTCAGGAGAGCACCCTCCATGAGGGATGCCCTAGTTAAATCGAGTCCTGAGTTAACACCTAAGAGCACTTGGCTTATTAAAATGTTTTTTTTTCAAATACAACTTGTTTCGTGCATGCACCTTTGCGACTATTACAGCATATTATGTAACTGCATTTTGTGACAAAAAGATTCAAATTAAGGAACATTTGACTTGCCACACCGAGTTTGCAATTTATAAGTTATGTTGTACTTGTGGCCTTGAGTATATAGGGAGCACTAAGCTCCCTGTACATAAACGGTTTCTACAACATGTGCGGTATATTGTCAATTTCGATCCAAATTATACTGTTGCCAGACACTTTAAATTGGTACACCAGAATAAACTCAAAGATTTGGAGTATTCTGTGCAAGGGGCTGTTCCCATTTCCGGAAGGGTTGGGAACCGAGGAAAAAGCCTGCGTCAACTAGAAACCGATTTTATACTGGCTCTGGATACTAAAATGCCCTATGGTCTCAATACCAGCAAGGACATGCTCAACTTCCTCTAGTTATATGTGCACCTGAATCAGTAAGGTTGTGTAAGGTATTAGTATAATTATGGCTCCCAGTTCATCAAGAACATATGACTTTACCTGTATGATGTTTATTTGTAAATAGTACTTTTTGTATCTCTCTGTGCTCTGTTATTTAGTGGCACTTGCACTTTAGTATTATTCAGGCTTGGATGATTGGTACATGCTGGTATGAAAATTGCAAGTTGCACAGCACTTCTTGCATGGGTTATTTGCTTTTTTTGCACACAGCACTTTATAATTACAGACTGCTCTAATTAGAGTATCACGTCTCAAGATTCGATTTTCATAATGATGTAATAAATTAATTTAATTTTTTATATATTTGCTTAGGTGCATAGTTTTGCACACAATGTGCAATGGTGTAGTTACATTTCAGCACTGAAAGATAATGTCCCTTGGCATGCCAAATATTTGGACCGTCAGATCAAATAGGTTTTGTCATTTTGCATTTGCACTTTATATCTTTATTATGTACAACGTGGATCTACAATTAGAGAAATAAGCACTTGCACTTTATCTACAGTTTGTATCTGTCATTATTTATAAAATTGCAGCCAACAGTGGTCTATGATACCTCATTATCCCAATGTATTGTTACATATAATGTCAATTTTGGAATTTTTTATGGGGGTCTGTTATACAGCACTAGCACTTTAAATCTAATCCTGAGCAATATAATTATTTGAGATTCTGCTGTTTAAATATGTATCCTTTCCGTGTTGCATAGGTGCGAGTAGGATATCTGACGATTTTAGCAACTATATGCTAATTTTAAACAGCCTAACATATTTGCAAATCGTGTCTGATTCCTCTTATTTATTGTAATATGTACATAGTTTTTTTATATCTTGGATTTACATCATGTTTCAAACTTTCATTGATGACCTGTGAATTGTGCAGTCTTTCTTTTAATTTCACAAACGTGGCATACAGTTCTCTAAAGCCATAAGTGCGTACTTTGTATTTATTTGTTCGCTGTCATGTGGTGCGTCATGTGATCAAGCTCGCGTGAGGCGAGCAAAACGCGTCATGGCAGGCACTATGCCTGAACAGCTTTGGAGGAAATCATTGCAATAAATGTTTGCACTGCATCCTTACAACATTGGAGTTGTTTGAATTTATTGGAGGTGTTCATGAGGTCCGTGCCTGGAGGTCCTGTCGAAGGAGTGGCAGACCAGGAGCTGTAGTGATTTATATAAATTTATATATATATATATATATATATATATATATATATATATATATATATATATATATATATATATATATATATATATATATATATATATATATATATATATATATACATTATCTACTGGCGGTCGCCAGTAGATAGTTATAGTTAGGACCGTGTTTCCATAGGAAATCCGCAACATTCTATTTGGAATAACTTTGGCGAACTTTGACGAATCCTCGCGAACTTTTCAAAATAGGTGGTGCGCTCCGCTCCGCTCCTACCCTGAAAGTCTCGGGGGGATTTGTCAAGTGGGGGCTGAGAAAAAAGGGGGGTCCCAAAACGCGTTTTCCCCATGCAATTTTCATAGGGACCTTTAGTCCAAAGTACAGCCCGAACGGCTGAACAGAATTACTTGAAATTTGGCAGAGAGGTAGTCCTCAGGTCAGGGAAGTGCCTTTTGCAGGTCTGGTGTCAATCTGTTCAGTAGTTCCTGAGAAAATCAAAAGTAAAATCATATATATATGTGGGCGGTGCCTAAGCACACATCTCATCCTGAGATCTGATTGGCTGTCAGCACTTCATCCAAGAAGTGTTGGCAGCCATCTTGGGACCAATATACATGATAGCACCTCATTAAAAAGCATTGCAGTTAATAGAAGGTTTTAAGACTTTAGTTACATTATAAATCATTTGTTGATGGTACCATACTCATTTTAGGAATTGTGGTATGTTCTAAGGTGATTTCACCATGTGAAAAAGCCTTCTGCTGGGATATCATGATTGAGAGAAAAATATTTTCTCATGCTTTTCCCACAGAGGTTTGGAAGGTGATCTATAAGCTAAACTGAGAGCTTATTTTCTGTAAATTCACATTATCTTTCTCAGTCATGTGAGAATGAAGTCTGACATTCTCAGTAAAACATGTACATCCAACAAGGGCAGAGAATGTCAGTTGATTCCCTTGTGTTCTACTGCAGCTTCCCAGAGTGTTCCAAAGAACAACAAGAGCGCTAACAGACCTACTTATGATAAACGTATGGCACATCTGAAGCCATCTTGCTTGAATTAAAGTGTTAACTCTTAAAACATTTAATTTAAAAAGGAACAAAATGAGGGGGTTAATTTTTCCATAAAAAGTATGATTAGTGCTGCAGAAAGAAAAATTAGGGCACCTTTTGAGTGACTTCTCAAATCCTCTTCTATTTCATTAAAAAATTCTGACATGCAGACTGAAACATGCACTTTCAATACCAGCAGCAGTTTTCCCTGGTGAGCAGTAGCTTTACTACAGTGATCTAATGAGCAAAAAGAGTGCTAACATTCTGAATTTATGGCAAATGTGTGACACATCTGAATGCCTTCTTGATGGAATCAAAGTAAAAAACTGAAAGTATTTCCTACTGAGGAGACTGCAGTAAATGAGGAAATTAGGAAACTTCATAACAAATAAGTCTCCCAAGATGGCCACCAGAGACAAAAGAGCCCAAATGTAGCCCAAATATCACCAAGATGTAGCCCAAGTATAGCCCAATGACAGAAGTGTGCAAAACACTTATTATTTTGTGTTTTTGCAGTGTTATATAGTGCAGACTTGTCAGGTATTGGAGTGCTTTACATGAGCATTGGTTACATCACACAAGAACAAATTCATTTTGGTTGTAGACATGGGGAGACTAAGTGATTTGACCAGAATCACAGAATGTCGAGCTGAAGCAGAAACTCCAACCTGGTTCCCCAGTTGCAAAGTCTGCAGTTCTGGAAGTAACACCACATCCTCTCCCCTAAGTGCAACATTTAATCAAGTGGTCAACTGGATAAAAAAACATAAAGATAACAAATAATTTAAAAGTGCTTTGTCGCTATTTGAAAACTCAGAAAATATGTCCTTATTTTAGTCTTTTAGAGCACTAACCATAATTTTGATGCCAATAAGACGCTCTCATATATGTAATTTCTAAAGGAAATGCTCTAGGTATTACAGTTTTGATTACATCAAGATGACGTCAGGCGTTCCACACTTTTGTAATAAATATAGAATGTTAGCAATCTAGTTCTTCATTAGGATACTGTTGAGAGGCAGAGTCCAGGGGCACGGACTCTGAAAATTGAAGGCAGGTAGGAGGGTGCAAAGGCAACAATTTAACCACACTGAGCAGGCAGGAAGGGCCGTGGCAGCACAACAGACTATGGAGGGCAGTGGAAAGGGGGGCAGGGGCAACACACCAACAATACAGGACTTGCAAGAGAGGCTGTGGCAATGTAATAGACCATTGTGGGCAGAAGGAAGAGGCAATGGTAGTACAACCATACATGCCAACAGACCCTGCAGGGCAGGCTTCAGGGTTTGCAGCAGCACAATACACCACACAGGGCATGCGGGACGGGAGTGAAGCACAACAATCCATAGAAAGCAAGAGGGAGGGGACAGGACCATGCACATGGACAACAGAGAACAGAGGGGCAAGAGGCAATGGTAGCTAGCTGACCATAATGGACAGACAGGAGAGAAAGCTGCAGCATAACAGACCATAAAGGGCAGGAGGGACGGATCAGGGGCATTACAATGGAACAGACAAGCCAGGAGGGAGGGAGTAGGAGTCTGCACATGTAAACAGAGGGCTGGGGGCAAGGGGGCAGGGCAGGAGCAGCAAGATAGCCATGGAGGTCAGGCAGGATGGGCACTAGAAGCAAGACACACCATGAAGAGCAACAGTGAGACTGTGATGGCATACACACAGACCATGAAGGGAAGGTGGGAGGGGGTCAGGGGCAGCTAACTGACCACACAGGGAAAGTGGGAGGGGCCATGGCAGCACAGAAGACCATGCATGGCAAGTGGGGGGGTTAGTGGCAGCACAATGGCTATGATGGGCAAGAAGGAGGGTGCAGGGGCATGCACAAAGGACGACGGAGGATAGGAGGGAGGGTCAGGACCTGTGCACAGACAAGAAAGTTCAGGGGAAGGTGCCTCACAACAGACCGCACGGGGCAGGCAGGAGGAGCAGTTGCAGCACAACAGACCAGGGAGGGCAGAAGGGTGTGGCAGTACAATGGACCATGTAGGACAGGAGGAAGAGGATAGGGGCATGGCATGTGGACAGGCAGGGTGGAGGTGGCAGGGACAGGTTACAGTCATCTGACAATGCTAGGCAGGTGGGAGGGGAGTGGCAACTCAACAGAACACTAAGAGTAGATAGGAGTGGCAGGTCCATGGAACATGGTGGGCAAAAAGGATGGAGCAGGGGCATGCACAAAGACATCGGAGGGCAGGGGGAAGGAGAATAGGGGCAGCAAGCTAAGCACAGAGTTTAAGCAGGAGGTCAATGATGGGGCATATAATTGGGCAATGGAGGGCAGGAGGAGTGGACTGGTACATCATACTAAATTGAGGGCAGTGGCAGCACATCAGACCATGCATGGCAGGAGGGAGGAGGCTAGTCCATGGATTCACACAACAGAGGATAGGGAGGAGAGGGATGGGGCAGCAAGCTAACTGTTCAGAGAAGGTGAGTATTAGGAACTTTAATGTTTTTAAAACTTGTGTCTGTGCGAACTACTTAAAATATGAACAAGTATGCAGCATAATCTCACTTTTATTCAGGAAGAAGAGGACGTTTGTGACTGTGACTCCGGGTTCACTTGGCAGAAACACCCCCTGACCCTCCACTCCCTATCACAAAATGTAATGCCCGTGAAAAGGGTAGGTGAACACAGTGTTATATAGAACATAGTCCTGAGAGCACGATTGAAAATGAAAACTAGATATAGTGTATGGTATAAACTATGCACCAAAAAGTGTGATATAAGATGAACCGGGCGTGAAATATAATATGCAATACATTGTGCGCAATGACAGATTCATTAGAGAGCGCGAGATAGCACAGGCACTAGCGCGTGCTATGCGATATGTACCTTGGAGTGTAATATGCACAGGGCAGTGTTGTGTAACCTAACTAGTCTCTAAAGTTGTAATATAAAATATGTGCTGGGGAGTGTAACGTTGCATATGCACTGTGACAAAGATATGGATCCCAGATTGTAATATGTATGGCATAGCACTGTGCGTTATAACATAGGCATCGAGGAAGGCACGTTAGATGGGGCAATATAACCCGTGCGAAGACAAGTGTGGCATGACATATTCACGGGGTGGTGTTACAGTGCACATGGGCTAGAGAGTGTCATAGCATATGCACTAGCTAGTGGAATACAACACAGAGGTGTGTGGCACTCAGCAGGCAATGGTGGGTGTAACACAGCATTGGGCTCTGCCAGGAGCGCGCTGTGACTCTCAAGTGATGTTCGTCCCCTTTCCTGAGAGTAAAATAAAAAGTATTACACATCCGGCAGTGGATGTGTGTTTTATTAACCGTGATGTGGGTTTCTTGCATAGTTTTTGTCGAATTTTTGTCGAATCCCCTTTGAATGGCTTGGTGTGCATGTTTATTAAATGTGCCCGTCAATAGCTACCCATGTTTGTATAAATAAACAACAAGGGTGTCTAACGGTATTAGGCACGGTAGGGCATCAGACATGTCAGAGCTTCACTACTGGTGTAAATACATTCCACGTGGATTCATTGTATGCATAGTCGCCTTTTATTGAATATCACGCAAATCGTCATGGTGATAGGTACGTACGGTTTGTCCAGCATGTCCTAGGTGTGTCTATAAATATATATTTTTTAAAAATAATAAAAAACAGTGGCCGGCCCTGGGGATTGGGGTCAAAAAAATATAATTAGGAGACAGGCCCTGGGGGATGGGGTCATCAGGGCCAATAAATTAGAATAAGAAGGGGAACCACACAGCCCCCCTTTTAAAAAAATTAAAATAAATAAAAGACTGGCATCGTGCCGGAGGCCACGCCCCCTCCTTGCAGCACTCTGCAAATGCGCCCCCTGGCGAATTGTAAGTTGGGGAATTAATTCCTCTTCAATACTGAGGGTCCCTGAGGGCCAACTAGCCCAACAGGCATCTCCAGTATGCGCCAGGGAGCTGCGCTGCAGACAGGTGTTCTGAGACCAAGCCCCTTTTTACACCTCTCTGCAACGCAGCTCTGTGGCGCTTACTGGAGGTACCTAGTGGTCTAGTTTGACCCTAGGGACCCTTAGGATTCAAGGGGACTTAATCTCTCAACTTAGAACAGCCACAGGGCGCGTTTACACAGTGGTGAAGGGAGGGGACGGGGCCTGAGGTGACGTGTGCAAACACGCACTATGGCACGTTTTAAATTGGGGATATAATTTCCCTTCAATACTGAGGGCTCCTGGGGGCTAACTAGCCCACCAAGTGCTTCCAGTAAGCGCCACTGAGCTGCATTGCAGAGAGGTGGTCCAGGCCGTGCCACTTTTTACACCTCTCTGCAACGCAGCTCTGTGGCACTTACTGAAGGTACCTAGTGGGCTAGTTGGACCTTAGGGACCCTCAGGATTCAAATTAACTTAATCTCCCAACTAAAAACGGACACAGGGCGTTTTTACACAGTGGTGAAGGGAGGGGACGGGGCCTGAGTTAACGTGTGCAAAAACGCCCTGTGGCCTGTTTTAAGAGGTAGTTTTAATTAGGGGTGGGTGGAATTTGCGAAATTAACTTTCGCAAATTATCGCGAAAATGTTTAAAATTATCGCAAACAAGCGGAAATATCGCGAAGATGCGGAAGTTTTTTTCCGGCATGTTCGCGAGATTTTCTGCATGGTTGCGGGTCGCCAACTTACCCATGTGGTTGCTTGCGGGCGTGGCCATTTTGTTTTGAGTTTTCTCGCGGTGCATGACCGCGAGAAGAAAGACGTGATCGCGCGACGCATGACGTCACTGCGGGCGCGAACTGTCGCGAGACAGCGCAAATGGCTAAAAACATTACAACATGTCATGGAGAACGCGACCGGATCAAGAAAACTTGTCGGCGAACGCAGGGATTCAGGTAAGGCGATCGCGCGCGCGCGAGAATGTATTATTTTATAGCACGAGCAAGAAACAAATTATCGCCAAGCTGCGGAAACCGGAATTTTTGACATTTTCGCGCTCTCCGCGGAACGCGAAAATGTCAAATTATCGCAATTTCCGCGAACGGAACGAAATTTTCGCCCAGGCCTAGTTTTAATCCCCCTGCCCTATTATATATTAGGGGCTTACAGAGGAGGTCATGCTAATCACAGGGGGACCCCAATGCATAATGTTCCCTAGTGTATGTAGGTGTTTTCACTGTATTCTAAGTGTCTTTTAACATAGCACTGGCTCTAGTACTGGTTAGTCAGACTCAGTTACCACCAGTATCTGTCTGAAAAAGTTGAGGGTACAGGATGATTTTGCAACAAGGCTTCTTTCTGCTCTTCTTTTTGTTCTTTCTGCACGTTATCCTTCTTCCTGCACTTTTCTTCGTATTTGAGGACTTCTGTTGCTTCTTTCTGCACTTCTATTTTTTCTTTCTGTGCATTTTTTCTTCTTTCTTCACATGTCCTATCTCTGTAGGCATAGTTAGAAATTAGCATTTAAAAAACCTTTGAAATTCACAGAAAAAACCATAGGTTTCGGGCACGTTATAGTTAGGAATTAGCATTTAAAAAACCTCAGAAATTCACTGAAAAAACCATAGGTTTCAGGGGTTTTATAGTTAGCTGGACTTTTCACTTGTACAAAACCATTGAAATTCCCCCGTTATAGTTAGTTCAGCTAACTACAACTCGCGCGCCCGCAATGCACTGCTGATGACGTCACATATTACATCACTCATGACATGGTCAGTGACATCACTCATGACATCACTGATGTCATCTCAAATGACATCACTGATGACATCACTGATGACATCATCCTTGTGATAGAGTAGGCAGACCTCCTCTCACCCTAATATAACCTTTGATACACACATTCAAAAATAGAGACTAAAATTTTCAAAACAATCGACATACCAATACCAGTTACAACAACCTCTTCAGTAATTCTAAGATCCACATACACATCCACTCATTCACCAACAGTCCTATACAGTCACTCATACATGTACTCACTCATCATATGTACTCATACACCTATACATCCTGTTACACAATGCCACTCATCCATAGAGTTACTCACACACATAGTCACTCATGCTAATAAAGAATCAAACATACATTTACTTGCATATACAGTTATACACACACCACCACACTTACTTCTACGGAAACTTACACATACTTAGTCTTTTAAACAATCACTTATAGAAACACATACTTATTCATACAGGAACTCTTTCAATCTCTCACTCTCACATATACTCACTTATATACAACAATAGTCACATATACTAGTTTAAAACATATGTAGTTACTCATAAAGACACTATTGAGACAGTCATTCACTCACTAACACACCCATACACACACTCATCCACCCATACAGTCCTGCACACATGCTGTCTTCAACACATACAAACAGTGAGTCACTCATTCATGCACCTATGCACTACATAATACCCCCCACCGAACCATGCAGACACTCAGACTGATACTCAAAAAAACAACTAATAACCTATATAGACACCCATTTAGCTACTCACCAACCCATGCAGCCACTTATACACAAAGTGAGAGACTGATACAGATATTTACATATTTAAACATTACTCACTAAGCCATGTATTCACTATGATACACTTAGTCAGTTACACAATCAATTTTTCAAAAACAAATCATCCATTTAGACACTTATATACCCATTTATTCTTCCATCGACCTTGAGATATACATATATAAAACATATTTAGTTTTCAGAAAAACACACATTCACTGGATGATGTCATCAGTGATGTCATCAGTGTTGTCATTTGAGATGTCATCAGTGATGTCATGAGTGATGTCACTGACCATGTCATGAGTGATGTAATATGTGACGTCATCAGCAGTGCATTGTGGGTGCGCGAGTTATAGTTAGCTGAACTAACTATAACGGGGGAATTTCAATGGTTTTGTACAAGTGAAAAGTCCAGCTAACTATAACACCCCTGAAACCTATGGTTTTTTCAGTGAATATATATATATATATATATTATATATATAAATATATATATATATATATATATATAAATATTTATTTATTTATATATATATATGCGTTTCACCAAACTCCCACATCTGCTGATCAACAAGCGGACACGGACACCAGTTAAGTGCGAATTTTTTCTTTATTTGCTGACGCTCAGCATAGCAGATGACGCATTTCGCCCATTAACTGGGCTTGATATGTATATATATGTATGCCACTAAGTTCACATGGACTGCCAGCATTGAAAATTGCCTTAATCTCATGGATTGCTAGCACTGAAAATAAAGCCCTCAACTGATTCCGGAGTGTGTCGTGCTTTTCCTTTGGGGAACTGGCGTGGTTTTGGTGTAGAGTCAGCAAGCTGGTTGCTGACAAAACGACACACCCCCTCGTTCTGGAGCACCTTGGGAAACCAGCACTGTGGATTCTTGCTTTGGTGGCAAAACAAGGCGCCCCCCCAGCAGGTGTATCGCCATTTGGTTGTATGGACTGCATTGGGGAGAGAGGAGGCATCACGGTGTGCCTGATTAAGAAATCAAGGAGGACTTTGCTTTTTCACCCCCGCGGGCACTTGAGCTGGTGTGTGGCCCGTGCTCATCAAATTGGGAGCATCACTGGATGTTTTGGAGCGTTCCTGAAACCTTTCAGCCACCCGACCGGACTGCAGGTACCAGCATGCAACTGCCTGTGGGTGTGTCAGCGCGATGCAAGGGCACATGATTTGGAGGAGGGGCACAAAGATCATTTAAACAGGAAAGGTTTTAAGAGCAGCTGTACTGTTTGCTGACCCCTGATGGACCCTGTGTAACTGGCACTGACGAAGGCGATTCACCGCTGAAACGCGTATGCCACTAAGTTCACATGGACTGCCAGCATTGAAAATTGCCTTAATCTCATGGATTGCTAGCACTGAAAATAAAGCCCTCAATGGATTCCGGAGTGTGTCGTGCTTTTCCTTCGGGGAACTGGCGTGGTTTTGATATATATATATATATATATATATATATATATATATATATATATATATATATAATCTACTGGCAGTCGCCAGTAGATAGTTATAGTTAGGACCGTGTTTCCATAGAAAATCTGAAAATTCTATTTTGAATAACTTTGGCGCCGGTTGACGAATCTTCGCGAAATTTTCAAAACGAATGGGGCGCTCCGCTCAGCTCCTACCCTGAAAGTCTCGGGGGTATTCGTCAAGCGGGGGCCGAGAAAAAAGGGGGGGGTCCCAAAACGCGTTTTCCCCATGCATTTTCCCATAGGACCTTTAGTCGAAAGTACAGCCCGAACGGCTGAACAGAATTACTTGAAATTTGGCAGAGAGGTAGTCCTCAGGTCAGGGATGTGCCTTTTGCATATATGGAGTCAATCTGTTCAGTAGTTCCTGAGAAAATTGCAGTTAAAAGCACATACATATCTATAGCCGCGCACCGTGCGAGCACCCTAACGTGCGCGAGCGTAATTCTGATTGGTGGTTAGATGTTAGTCAACGTTCGAATCGGTCGAAATCAGGAAGTGTCGGCCGCCATTTTGTTTGCTTTCAGTGCGAGAGTGAAAAAGGAAGGTGGCGAACGTGAAAAGGGGGCAGGGTAGAGAGTTTCTGACCCCCTAGCCTTTGTCAGGGGGTCCCTAAAGGACCCCGAAGGCCGAATTTTTTTTTTTTTGTTAAATCGGGGGGTGCGCGCACCGTGCGCGCACGGTGAATAACCAAAAAAAAAAAAGCAAAATGTTTTTAATACGTAGTTTATTGTAAAATAAATATATAAAAAACAATAATAATACATACATAACTTAGCATTTAAAAAACTGTACAAATTCACTGGAAAAACCATAGGTTTCCCACACGTTATAGTTAGGAATTAGCATTTAAAAAACCTTGCAAATTCACTTAAAAAACCATAGGTTTCACACATGTTATAGTTAGGTGGATATTTCACTCGTAAAAAACCAATGAAATTCCCCCGTTATAGTTAGTTCAGATAACAATAACTCGCGCGACCGCCACTCTATCACAAGGATGATGTCATCAGTGATGTCATGAGTGATGCCACTGACCATGTCATGAGTGATGTAATATGTGACGTCATGAGCAGGATTGCAGGCGCGCGAGTTATAGTTATCTGAACTAACTATAACGGGGGAATTTCATTGGTTTTTTACGAGTGAAATATCCACCTAACTATAACATGTGTGAAACCTATGGTTTTTTAAGTGAATTTGCAAGGTTTTTTAAATGCTAATTCCTAACTGTAACGTGTGTGAAACCTATGGTTTTTTCAGTGAATATATATATATACTTTTATTTCACTTATCTCATTTATACGTACCTGTATGGTAAAGGCACATGCATTGTAAAAAATGTGTGGTAAAGGCATGTACAGTAAAAGCATCTGTTGGAACGTACAGCCCCATTCAAGTAATCATATGTTGGAGAAATAAATGTAGTTAGTATATCCAACTCAACATACTTGGGACTGCAACAACTCCAGCCAGACTAGATTACTTACACATATGATTGCAGCATTAGTTCTCTAGTACTCTGTCTAGTCAAACATCACTACTAATCGTACTCAAACAATTATTAAAGATGTAATGGACACACCTTCATCTCATTTTCTGCCAATATTGTATAGCTAATGTACAGAAAATCTCTTCCAACAAAATCTGAGCCTAGAATAGAGACTCACTAAAACTCTGCAAGCCCTCTTTTACGGTTTACATGGCTTTTAAATGGCAGGTGTATCTGACTTCTATCAACTTTATGTGAAGGACCTTAGGGCTCTTCCCCTTTTAGTGCACATTAGATTTACCAGTTTGTCGAGAACTCATGAATGATAGTATATGTCTTCACTAACTCACCAAGTTACTAACTCATTGAGTTAGTTTCACCACTGATAAAGACATAACCTTTCATATTTGTATTGACTTTTCCTTTCACTTTGAGTTATCGACTGTCCGTTATGAGAAGAACCGTGATACTACCATCTCCATTCCTTGACTTGCTTTGGTTCTTCCTTCACCCTTCCCTCTTTCTAACTCTATTTTGTAGCTGAAGTTCCAAGTTGAATTCTTTTTTCTATAGGTTTAGCTTCTTTTTTTGGCAGTTTCATTTTCCCTGACAGTGAGTGAATAGCAATTGAGTACCCCATGAGTTTATCCCATGATATATTGCACTGGGGATAAGACAGTATAATCTTGAACTCATTGTGTACTTTTTCTTTTTTATCTATTAAATATTGAATGAATTGATTCACGTAGGTTTGTATTAATGCTATCCAGAGTGTGTTTTTCTCATACCAATGTAGTACTTAAAGAATGTTATGCTTTGCAAAAGTTTCCTTTGAGAGCGTGTGACAAACAGCAACATATGTAAGAAGATCAAATGGGTTTTGTATGCATTTTAGCAAACAAGGGACCCTAATAATTACCAGGTTTCATCTTGTAACAGAATGTATTTTCTGGTATATTCATGAGATTAACAAACTCCTTCAAAGCTGAATAAAATGATTGAACTTCTTCAATTGGTATGTCGAAGACGGAATCTCTTGTTGCATTATTAAAATTGATGCGAAAAACCTGCTTGTTGTCATCCAACCTATAAGAGAAAAACAGAACACAGTAAGCAGTTTCACTTGCAACATAAACAGTATGTTGTACATGCTTCTGATTTATGTCTGACGTTTGAGCGATTTATGCTCCATCACCAGGTCATGTTTGTTTATTTCTTTAATGACTTGCTGCTCTGAGGGGCATTAGAGGTATTTACATGAAACATTAGTATTACACACAAGTATGAAGCAGTGCTCCTACGCAATGGCGGATGAGCGTGGCCCACTGGTTGAGAGCCAGCAGCTAAAAAAATAAAACAATATTTTACCATTGTTTTATTTTTCAGCTGCTGGCTGAGCCTGCATGTGCATGGAGTGGCGGGGCCGGGGCATGGGAAGGGGAGGAGAGTGGTAGGTGCACTTCTAAGTGCGCATGTCTGTTTGACCTGCCGTCTCAGGCATGCCAAACTGACATGTGCACTTAGGGTTCTCCAACAGGTGGGTTGGAGAAACAGCACAGATTTCCTGTGACTGAGTAAATGTTAATCCAGCCTGCTCAGGCCAATACCTGCACTGCTCTCATGCTTGAGAACAGCGCGGGTATTGGATGGAGAGTCTGTGATGCTATCACAGGGACTTCTGAGACTAGGAACAGAGGAGCGCAAGACAGCTGGCAGCACCAAGACTGTCTTTTATTTTTTTAATTTATTTGTAAATCCCCCATGTGCGCAACACTCTCCCTTCCACTACTAATCTGTCTCGGCCGCCAGTGCAAGTATGGAGAAGAGAGCAATGCAGTGTAGTTACAGATTTTAGAAACTGTGAGACGTAGTAAAGTTATGAAAATTATAAAGGTACAATAGAGGAACTGTGACAGAAAAGAAAAGTGCCAGTTACAATGCAACGGCATTTGTGTGCATCCAGTGCCTAATTTGTGGAAAAAAGAGTGCCTGTGCCCAAAGCTCTGCTCAGCAGCCTGCAGCCAGTGCAATTAAAAATTGGCACACTAAATACTAAGGCTGTGGTAGCCTAAATCCACCTCGGGCCTCTTTACTTCATTACCAGGCACTCCCTGCCCCTTTATCTCACTCCTGCATGTTTCTGCTTTCTCCCTTTCTTACTTTTTCATCTTTCTCTTCTTCCATCTTTCTCTTTTGTTTAGTTTTCCCTCTCTTGCTCTAGGAAAATAACTGATGTGGAAAATTAAGCGCCCAGTCCCCAATAATAAGTGCCGGTGCCCAGTACCGCCAACAAATTAAGCACTGTGTGTGTCTCTAAAGTAACTTCAGTTATAGTCGAAAAACTGCTTTTCCAGCAATTTCCTGGCAGACAGGAGGTTCAATCAGTGGTCAAAAGCAAAGAGATCACGATGCTGGGAATGACACTAGTTAAGAAACTGATTTAATACAACACATTTTAAAAATATTTTCAAGCTGAAATGTTGGAAGTGTGTAATGTCCTAGCCTTCTAGCCAGGAAGAACGTGGAGTTGGTGTTCTGGAGTCTGGCTGTCAGATGGTGGGAGTCTCCCTCCCGGTCGGAAGCAATAAATGTTTGCACCTTTAAACTTTCCAACGACTTAGGGCGGCAACTCTGCTGCTGGGTTGAGTTACCGCCCTAAGTCGTTGGAACGCGATGCAAACATATAGCAACGAAAGTGCTTTTAAAAGGGATGAACACTGTACTTGATACATATTCCCTTGACTTGGTGGGAGCTGGTATGTGGGCCCATAGCTCCTGCTAGTCCTTCTTTTGATGTTGTCTGTCCAGGGAGGTGATTGCTGACCTCGCTTGCCCTGATGAATTTGCCACAAATGATATGGCAATGAAACATGTTGGCCGTCACTAAAGTGGTCTACAACATGCTGTGTTTTTAAATTTGGTACAGACTCACAGTTCGGAATAAAGGAGAATAGTGTCTGTGAGTTTAGTCCATTTTAAATTGAGACTTCTTGTGTCTCATCTCTTTCACGGGGGACAAACGTTTCTTTCTTTTTCACTTTCTTCTCCACTGGACACATCATTTTTTTTGTGAGAAAGTTATCAATGATGATACAAACGTGGGCAAGCTGGTGAGAACCTGCCAGTAGCTCCTCTGGAGGTGCGCACGTGAGATACTTTCTTACACAATTATTTTGCACATATACATTTGAAATTGGTGGTATGTGTCAATTAATTTTTTTAAAGCACTGACTGACCCCTTTGTCATTTCCTTTCTGTTTTCCTCATTGTAATAGAATCATGAGGCACGCAGGATTGGGCTACACTAAGCCATTAAATAGGTGATTGAGGTTTTTGATAAAATTATCTTTCCTCTTCCCATTCCTGTATATATAAATTGAGATAAGTGCCTATGTGCGCCAGATCTTTGTTTTCAATATTGAAGGAGCCAAATGCGGCAGAAAATCTTGAAAATGTATAAATAACTGAAGCTGGCATTGCTTATGTGCCCGATTATCCAAAGGAGAACATGTTTTGTTTGTGTTTGTTTTGGTCACCATTCAGATCACAAGTCATTGTGAAAGGAGCAATTCAGTATGATTGTACTGACAGTTCTAATCAATAATCATGCATTGGTTATAAATCACCTCAGGATTTACGAACAAGGAATCATTCATTTTGACACCATTGATTTCTTGCATGACTAATAAAGCTAAAAACCTGGCTACAATGATACAAACACAAAGGAAGGTTTAGTGCCATTAGCTGATAGTTATACACAAGTCGGTTGTATCCATCAGCACAAACAAGGAAGGTTTAGCAGCTCCCACATATTTCTTAAAAACTTCTGGAGAACCCATACTGCCATGGAAAAAGACTGGACAGAAGGTTTTGAAGCATTTGAGCAAACTATAGGTGGTGATTCATTCACAGCTGCTAGGAAATTGGCTATGTGGAAGCACTGTTTGGGTGCTGAAGGAAGACGGATTTTGAAGCACTTACCAGCTCTAGAAGAAGCGGGGGGATGAAGGGAGTGAAGAAGAGGATGTGTATGTAGTAGCAGTTGAAAAATTGAAAATGAATTTTGGAAAAATAAAGAATGAAGTTGTGGAGATGTTCAAGTTTCTGAAGAGAAGTCAACTGGGCAGAGAATGAGTGGAGAGTTATGTTGCCAGTCTGGAGTCACTTGCAGGAATGTCTAACTATAATGAGTTACAAGTTTAATTGTTAAGGGATTAACTGGTGTTAAAATTGAACAACAAGAAGGTTCAAGAAAAGCTGTTGATCACAGAAGGATTGACGCTTCAAATGGCAATTAACTTAATGAAAAGAGCTGGCTTAACAGATGAAGGGCAAAAGGTCAGAAGAAAATGTGGAGGCGGCAGAAAAGGAACCATGCTTACCTAGAAGAGAGGAGGACAGTGGTTCTAGGAGATTCAGAGACAAGAAAAATGTATTGTGTTATAGGTGTGGGTATAAAACTCATGTAGCTGCTAAGGAGTCGTGACCAGCTATAGGACAATTATGCCAGAGGTGCAGAAATAAAGGGCATTTTGCAAGAATATGCAAGGAAAGAATGGGAGGTGTGAGCAAGAGGAGACCCACTGTGAGTGTGATGGGTAAGTAGAGGATGACAGTGAAGGACAGAATGTGATTTTAGAAATTCAATCAATTGGAAAGACTAGTAAAGACAGTCCATTTTGCAACATCCGCATAAATGTGATTGAAGTAAGGCAGACTGAGGTGCAAGGTATACGCTAGTTGGGGACGAATATTTGAAGGAGTTCCTGAAGCCTGAGCTCAAGAGTCTGGATGATTAGTGGCTTATGGAAATAAGTCCATTGAGTTGATGGGTTTCATTGAAGCTAGACTTGATTTGCAGCAGAAAATCACAACGTCTGAGGTGTATTTTTACCAAGGAGGGTTCTTGTTTGTTAGGTTGGCCTCAACAAAAGGATTTGGGTATTCGCCTGGTTCCTAATCATCCAGACCAGTTGTTGGGCACCTGTGAGGAAGTGATTCTGGTGGATGCGGGGGTACTATATGTCAGTGAGTTAACATGGGTGTTTAAGGGTCAGGTTGGGACCCTAAAAATATTCATGCACATAATTGTGCTTAAAGAGGGGGCAATGCCTGTGGCTCACAAACCCTGTAGTGTGCCATTATTTATGAGGGGAGCCTACCTCAAAAATTAGGTTGTGTAAAGAGGGGATAATTGAGGAAATTAAGTCGTCTGGGTGGTTGGCTTCAGTGGTGTTGGCCAAGAAGGGTAATAGTGATATAATTATGTGTGTGGACTTAAGGGATTTGAATGAGGCAGTCTAGGTGGATAGGCATCCTCTTCCCAATATAGGAGAAATGTTGACAACCATAAAAAGAGCTAAGGTGTTTTTCACTTTATATCTCTCTTCAGCCTATCACCATAGTGTGCTTCACCCTGAGTGCAGACCCTTAACATCGTTTGTTACTCTCGAAAGAGCTTTCAGATATAAACGGATGCCATTTGGCTTAGCTTCGGCGGTGGCCATTTATCAGAGGGCTATGCACCACTTGCTGAAAGACACCCCTAATGTGACAATATTCCAGGATGATATTTTGGTGTTTAGAAGTGATGAAACAGAACATTACACAGCACTGAAGAGCATGTTGAAGATATTACAGGAGTGTGAGTTGACTATAAAGAGGGACAAATGTACATTTAAGGTGGAAAGAGTGGAGTATTTGGGACATTGGATCAGTGGGGAAGGAATAGCTCCCAAGATGAAATTGGTGTCCCTTATCGAAGATGCCCCTTCACCAACTTGCAAAGATGAGTTACGATCTTTTTTGGGTTTAGTCGAATATTATTCTCGTTTTGTACCCATGTTTGCCAAAAAGACAAAAAACATGCGCAGTCTTATGGTCAAAAATGTGAAATTTGCTTGGTGTGAGAATTGTGAGAAGGAGTTTAAAAACTTGAAAGTGAGCATTCCCATAACACCTGCACTTAAACCGTTTGACACTAATGATCCAACTAAAATAAGCACTGATGCGAGTCAGGTGGATCTGGGGGCAGTGCTATTACAAAGGAAGAATGGGGTGGAGGTTACTATTGCATATGCTTTAAGACCTTTGAGCACCGCCGAAAAAAAGTATTCCACAATCGAGAGAGAAGCGTTGGCCTGTTCCACCTGACTATGTCTATGCTTACAAGCGAGTTATTCCTCTAATGGACCCCTCCTTTTCTCCTTTATTAACAGATCCTAATATTGATTTAGTCTTTGCTGTGGGAGAATCATTACCGCGTCAGGAACCACTGCTGTTGAGTGAGTTCCCACTCTTTTACCCTAAATATCGTACAGAGAGTGAGATGTCCCAACACCACTCTGCTACATTGACACTGTGTATCTCTTTAGATTTCAGGAGCTACTCAATAGCCCGCAAGGGAACGCACGTTGACCGTCCTTCCAAGTAGGTGACAGTCACTTCACCTTGACTAGCATTCACCCCTTATACACACACCGCCACTACACTGACTCCACTTATTTCGATTAATCCTAGGTGCTCTTCCCAGCCCTGCCCTGACAAGGACCCCAACGTGAGAAATAAATCACCCTCTATATCCAAGGGGTCGAAACGTAGAGAATCTACCACCTGTTCGCAAGCTCAAAGAATTAAACAACTTAAGCAATATGTACCTTTGAGCTATGTTCATATATGGGAACAACTGACCTATGTTAGGCTGGAAAGGTCCAGTTCTATGTAACAACAAATGTACACATGTCACCATACCTTTACCCTGTCCCTCACCCACTGACTCACTACCATTGACCCTACCCTTCCTTTTCTTCACAACGAGATCACTGTAAATATTGAATGCACTACTACCATTAATGCTTTGACTTCATATTGCATTTAATGCCTGCATAATTCATGGAATTAAATTCCTGTTCTTTGAATCATATTGAGGCTCCAAGCGGTGAATGTTTTTTCCATTGAATTTGTTTTTACAGAAAAGTACTACCACAACCATTTCTAGAGCATACTGCATTACTGACCCAGGTCGGATAGGTTTTCATGGGTTTACCCCGTTAAAACTCAACACACAACATGGCATTGAGCACATTTGTTCATATCTGTATTATCCTCAAAGTAACAGTCTTGTAGAAAGGTGGAATAGAACATTGAAGGGAGGGTTGCACTTGGCTTTTATCAAGGGTAGAGTATTGGAGAGTGGCAGTGAGGAAGTTGTTTTGGTCATAATGCACCATGCCTCGATATGTAACAGGTACATCGCCTTTTGAAGAAATGAAAGGTCGGAAGGCTAGAGCTTTAGTGTCCAGAGGAGTGGAACGTATGAAGTATTTGGGGAAGGATGGCTCGGCAAGGTTGATGATTTAGAGACGGGTAATTGGATTCAGATACAGATGGGCAAATGGTAGGAAAGGGTCAATCCAAGTATTGATGGAAATGCCCGGAATCGAAAAAGAATTGTGAGAGCTCCGGGGAGAAATGAGGAGAATAGATTTGAAGTTGAGTCTGGGTCGGGGGTCAGTGGCGATAATATGACCAGAGTTCCTAGGGATCACAAGGGTAATACAATTCCAGGAAGGTTCAATGAGTTTCTAATGTAAGCCATGACACTTTGTGTCAGTGTGTTTATGAGGGGTCAGTGGGTACTTTTGCTCTATTGCATTAGTTTTGTATTTATTCTGTGGTGGTCATAAATTAGTTCATTGTTGTTTTCCGATTTATATTCTTTTACTTTTATGTTGAGTGTACTATGTCATTTTTGTAGGTGCATTTGTTAAAGGAGGTAGATGTTAATGTCCTAGCCTTACAGCTGGAATGAACGTGGAGTTGGTGTTCTGGAGCCTGGCTACATCCAGGTTCCAGGGTACTTGCTCTGGTCAGTTGTTTGGAGTCTCCCTCCCAGTCTGAAGCAATAAACTTTTGTACCTTTAAACTTGATATGGCCTCAAGGACCCGAGTTATTTCAAAGTGTTTGCTTCTCAAACCTTTCTCTCCATCGAGGCTGGTCAGAAGTGTGATGGGAAAAGGAGACTTAAGTAAAGATTTTTTTGTAATGCAAGATATTATAAATGTAACTACTGACTCAACCAGCAAGATTTTTTTTAATGTATTATGTTATGTATACAGCATAACTATGACAGTGGTTTACATTCAAATGTTTTCAAGAGCTAATATTGATTGCTTCAAGATTGGGCACGGATTGGAACAGCTTACTAATAAACAATTCAGCGAATGATGATGAATGTAGAATTTGATGACTGAGTTTTATTTATTACTCTAGGACACTGGAGTATGTATTGTCTGGAAAGATGAGTCTTAAGAGGTTTCCAGAAGATAATGAGTAGTGTCTAGAGTTCTGAGGTCACAGAACAGAGAGCTGCAATTTGAGGAGGCAGAACCAGAAAAGGACTGTGTTTGAGGTTCTGTACTTCGGTGTTTCGAGATTATGAGAACATCAGCATAATATAGTCTGATACGCCGATAGATGGCATAGTGGATAAAGCAGCAAATTTTGAATTTGAATAGGACTGATTTGGGCAACTAATGTAGCTCGTGAAGTAATGGGTAAAGGTGCTGAGTTCACTACAGAGCGTGGTACTATTTTAAACAGTGCTAAAGATGATCGAATAACTCCTGTCAATAGTGTATTGACAAAATGACTAGCAAATGGAAAGCATTTGCTTAGTGTAAAGTATGAAGTGATACATTTAGTATTTTATGAAGAACAAAGTTAGCAGTTTTTGCCAATTTGTTGGTATGAGTGACAAACACCAGAGCTTATTCAATTGTAAAACCAAGGGAAATGGATGATAGGTTCAGGCTATATAAACATCCTTCCCACATTAGGCTTTGTAAGAAGTTGGGATAAAGTGGGCTTTCAGATGAAGGAAAGTTTTCTGGGGGTTAAGAAGGATGAAGTTGTGTTGCATCCAAGACTGTCACTGGTATAGACAGTTTCCAAGGATAGTGATGTCAGCTATTGTTGAGATTTCTGGGCACAAATGGGTGGTGTCTGCAAATTGGGGAAGGGCAGGAGAGTATGTAGGGTCAGGCTTAAAGGCTTCATGTAGAGGTTCAATAACGTGGGCATAAGAGTGGAATCGTATAGAACACATGTTAACAGTAGAGGAAATGCAGTCTCAAATCTTAACCAAATTTGATCTTTCAAATAGGAATAATTTCAATCTGTTTAGTACCTTGCCTCAGCTCCCATGAGGTACCCAACAATTAGAAGTCTTCAGAAATCAACTGTATCAAAGGCGGCTGAGAGATCTAACAGAATGATTATGCATGGTGTACATCATCTAGTATCTTTCTCTTTACCATTTTAATGCTAAAGCCATGTGTGAAAAAAGTTCTTTTAACACCAACGGGAGGATGTCAATATTTACAATGGAAGAGATTTTCAGTGGAAGGGATATCCTATGGCAGATGCTGTGAGGCATTACTTGGAAATGCTTCTGGGCTCAAAGTCCCTATCACAAACATTGCATCCATGAGTATGTGTACCTTCACACAATGGATGCATCACAGAAATACTGTTGGAAGGCATGATTATTCATAAAATTGGCACAGTGAGTGTGCCACATCGTGTTTTCACACATGGCTTGCACCATGTCATGCAGCCTACGATGGCAGTCTGCATACAGTTTGTATGGGTGTCCCCGGTTGGCTTACAAAGACAATTAAACGCTTTTCAGAATACTGTGAAAGGAATGATTCACTTATTGATGTCTCAAAAATAATGATATTTTCACATAATGCAAATCGGAAATGTAAAATGCATTGATGGCTTAGGGGTAAACAGTTACAGACTGTGTCCGACTTTACGTATTTAGTCCTAAAAATTTCAAATATAACTTAAATTGTACCTCACACATCCATTAACAAATACAGAGAGCAAAAGTAGCAGCAGGAACATGATGGGATATCGACTCAGCACTAGGTCAGAGGACAACTGAAGTTCTCAGGGAATCTCATAATGCAAAAATATCTAATGTATTGTTTTATGGATGTAAATGAGAAAAAACAAGGACAATGGATAGTTCAATTCCTAGGACAGTAATGTGAGTGTATACTCAGCAGGAAGGGTTGCAGGGTGCGTGGCGGTGTTTGCATGTTGAAGTTTAGCAAGGGGCGTGTCTGTTGAAGAGCAATGTTCAGAGTTAGTGCTTGGAGATGGGGAGCAACGTTGCCTGTGAGAGGTGTAGCGGAAGGTTGCCACAGGCTATGTCTGCAAGGTAGGAAAAGGAGCAGACTCACGATCTGGTCTTTCTGGGGCGGGGGAACACGGCATAGGCTAGCTGGTATGATCATCGGGTCCTTTGATGTGCCATGGAAAGAGAGTTGGACGTTAGGTATGTTGGCCCAGTGTTGTGGATGGCTGTGTGAGCCTGGGTGAACATCTTGAAGGTGACTCTAGCTTTGATGTGGAGACAGTGGAGTGTGCGCAGGTGGTGGGAGGTGTGACAGGGTCCTGGCAGTGTGAGGATCAGTCCTGTGGTTGCATTTGAGATGTCCTGCAAGTTGCAGATGTGGTTCATGTAAATTTCGTCATGGACTGTGGTGCCATTGTAGGGTGAGCTGTCTCACAGGGCATGAGTGAGTGTCTATGTGTGTTTGAGTAGGTGTCATTTGACTGTCTGACATAGGAGGCAGAGTATGTGGAAGCAGGATGATGAGACCAGATAGATCTTGCAATTATCTTGGACATCGGAGTCTATGATGGATTCCATGTCGTGTGCCTTGTCCATGTTGGGGTGTGGGCTCCCCATGCTGTGTGAGGAGTGAGGACCCTATGTAATTCCATGCGTGGAGGTTTTGGAGCATGATGGGTACTTATCTTTTGTTGTTGGTCACTTGTATGCAGCTGTTTGACATTCATTTAGCAAGCTCTGCCATGGCTTCTCAATACTTGTGTTTGCCGGTGTTGTGTTAGTTGGATGTGTTGAGGAGGAGTAGTCAGTTGTATGCCTATGATACAATGTTGAGTCCATAGCTAATCCCGATTGTGGCGTGCGGAGCCATGTAGATATCGAAGATTGTAGGGCTGAGTGAGTATCTCTGGTGGACTCCACGGGTGGTTGTTGTAGGCTCCAAGACAAAAGGGGGGTGTCTGACCCACAGCGTATGTCCGTTGAGGAAGGAGCAGATCCAGTTGAGGGCCTTGTCTTGAATCCCTTTGTTGTGCAAGGGTGCCTGTCTTGGCACAGACTTGAAGTACTGCACACAGTTCATGGGCGACACACATGGCTGCACATGTGCATTGTACTTTCGCATTGAATCGTCACTTCGCACATCAGTAAGCACCCAAGCTTTTTCTCGTTTTTCTCAGTCTTATTTTCACGGGTGTCTTCCATTCCATACGTTTTTAACAACGGTTACTCCTGGGTACTTTTGTATACACTCTTCAATCACAATTAAGAGTAATTTACTCCTTTCTTCACTTCTGCAACATTCTATTTTTTCCATTGAATTGCTAATGTTTTGATTCAGGCCAGTTTAGAATTCTTTGTGCCTTGATACGCTGCATCATGTATATGTTTGATTACAAAAAATTTCATGTATGTACATAGCTATGGTTTTCAATGTTGTTTTTGCTTTCATTTTTTCTAGCTGCCCCTGAAGAAGGGATGAGAATCATCCCGAAATGCATTGGGCTTGTTCTTGATTTTCTCCAGAATTGACGATACAATTCACTGCTCTAGGGCAGTTTACTATTGACTGTATTATTATTTTTTTAATCGTTTTACTGTTTGCAGACTGAACAGTTACTGTGTTTTTCGTTTTCAATACAATGAGTTAGCAACAAATTAAGTGTTGTTTGTTTAATTGATTGTTTATTAGATTGCTGGTTATTCCATCACAGTTTAAACACACTCAGACTCCACGGCAACTTAGTTTAGTTGTTCAAAACTACTCTAACTGTTTCTTTCCATCGCAGTGCACTCAGTACACTGGTGACTGTTCACCAGCAATATTGCAACACAGAGATGTGTGCCATGTCAACTTTGTTTTGCCTTGTACCCAGACACTCTGCCTGCAAGGGCAGTATGGTTGTGTTAGGGTACAGGGCCTCTAAGGATGTCACAATAAGTGCTGCAGCCCTTAGAGGCCTTCCCTGGTCACAAGGCCCTGGGTACCTAGGGGATCCATTTACCAAGGGCTGACATGTGGCCAGGGTTTGCCAATTTGGAATTTTAGTTTCTAGGGAAGGAACATAGGCCCTGGGCACCTGATTGGCAGGAGTCCAGGGCACACTCAGTCAAAGTACATTCAGCAATTCAGCAAAAAGTGGGGGAATACCATGCAAGAAATATGGCACTTTCTCACACATATGTCCTACATGGACGTGGGTCAGAGTTGGTATATTGCTAGATTATGCTATCTGATCAATGTGGGCAGTGCAATTTGGCCCGTGTAATCTCCTATGACCCCCTGTGCCCCTTCTTCACTGTCTGCCTCCGGTTGTCTCATCTGTGCCTTCATCGCAAGTGTAATTTAGTTTGTCCCACTGCGCCCCCATCGGCCGGGTTTAGTTGTATTGCTCATTTACATTTCTTACCCTGTATTCGGACACGTGTTTTTCAAACCTCCTCCGCTCTCCCTTCCCACCACAGTATCCCCTGCTGACCCACACAGCAACACGCCCATTCGTACCGCCCACACGCCAGGCTGATCTTCCCTGGGGTACGTCCACGCCAGAACCGTGCAAAGTGCAGGAACATCCTGGGACCGCAAACGCAACTACACACGTTGCCACTACGATGCTAGCACCCTCAACATAGGACGATCGCACACCTGCTTCCTGCCCGGACCAAAACGCACACAGTGACACCTCTCCTGCCGGAACAGCATCGTCACCAGCATCCGATCAGCAGATCCACCCACTGGGTAGAAAGTCAACTACCTCAGATGCATTGTCCTCAACACCCGCCACGGATGCCAACCCACAAGTGAACTCTGGGACCTACTCGACTCAACCTCCCCAGACATGGCCTTCATGACAGTAACCTAATTGTACCCCTCCTCGGAACACTACCTTGCCATAGCCATCCTGTGCAGCTACAAGATCAACCACAGGGACCGCACCAATGGAGTAGGAGTAGGAATTGCCATCGTCAACAGGAACACTCTCAGAGTCTCAACCAACGACGACATCCTCAGCAACGCCGAACACCTGCACTTCCAGATCCACACCAATCCCAACACCACCCTCAGAGTAACCCTTGCCTACAGAGCCTCCAGACCCCAAACACAGTTCTACAACTCGATCGCCAACTTTGTTAGTACACACGCCCTCACATCCACAGACTATATCCTTCACGTTGACCTGAACATCCACCTCGTGTACATTAACGGCACCATATCCACCACCCCGATCGACAACCTGGCCAACCTCGGACTCATACAACTCGTCACAACACACACCCAAACCCACCACATCAGCCACACGCTTGACCACATATTCTCCGCAAGTTCCCACGTCTACTCCATCCCACAACCAACCTTCCCTGGAACAACCATCGATGCATCAACTTCGCCTTCCATGAAGACACCACGCACCACCACACCCAACAGATTCACCGGCACTGCTAGAGCAAAGTCACAGAAGGCCAGCTAACCACCAGCCTTGCCTGGAGCACACCCACCAACACTGACTCCACCGCCCAGAACCTCAGACAAAGGATCGGCGACTGCGCCAACACCCTCGCCCATATTAAGACACAGTGCAACAGACACAGCAGCAAGTAAGCCAGCTGGTTCAATGCAGAACACCAGGCCTCAATGCAAACCTGCCATGAGCTAGTGAAGAAATTGCACCGTGAACAGACACTGGACAGCTACGCAACCCACAAAGACGCCACACGCAGACACCATCACCTCATCAGATCCGTAATCGGGCCTACTTCAAAGACCGCACGGCCAACAACACACACACCAGCTAAGTGCTCTTCAACCTAGAGAAAGAACTCTCCAACACCAGCTCCAACACCAACAACATCCCACCTTTGCAAGACCTGTGCAACTCCCTTGTCACTTTCGTCCATCACAAGAGTGCAGACATCCACGACAGCTACAACGTCACGACTGCCAAGAATAGCACTGAGACCTCCATCCCCATGGACACCATCCGCACCCTGCTCTCCTGGACCAACATAAACGACACAAACACAATCAAAATCCGGTACAACATCCACTCCGGATCAACGTCAGACACATGCCCACACCACATCTGCTCCAAATCCAGCACCGCCATTGCACCCCATTTCCAGATAAGCATCAACATCTCCTTTGAAAATTCAACATTCACTTAGAGCTGGAAGCACGCCGAGATCAACCCCTTACTCCACAAACACAAAACTGACCCCAAGGACCTATTAAACTTATGTCCCATCTCCCTGCTACCATTCCTGTGAGAAGTCATTGCGAAGGCCATCAACTGACCCACTAACTCTATGAGAACAGCATCCTGGATGTTATGTTATGTTATTCGTGATTTGTAAAGCGCACGGGCACCCAGAGGTTTCATGGCGCTAGAGAAGAGAGAAGATGGTAAGCAATATCTTAACCGTGTGCTTGTTTGAACAACCAGGTCTTCAGTGCACCCCTGAAATTCATTAGATTCGTGCAACTCCGGAGTGATAAGGGAAGCGAGTTCCAGATCTTTGGGGCCCAATAGGCAAATCGGCATCCGCCGAGGCGTTTCTTTTTAAAGAGGGGCAAGGTGAGGAGGGACAGGTGGGCAGAGCGGAGATTACGAGTCGGTTCGTGTTTCTTTATGAGATGGTTTAAAAACTTAGGGCTTTTTCCATGAAGAGCCTTAAAGGCTAGGCAGCCCACTTTGAAGGTTACCCGTTGGGCTACAGGTAGCCAATGAAGAGTGGCTAGCAGTGGTTTCGCCGAACTCCTACCATTGCATTTAAATATTAGGCTGGCCGCTTGATTTTGCACACTCTACAAGCGATTATAGAGAGCCGAGGGGATGCCTAGATAAATGGAGTTAGAGAAATCTAAGCGGGAGAGGACCAAGGCAATTACCACCTGGATGAGGGCGGAGTGCGTGAGCAGATGAGCAATCTTCTTAATCTTCCGTAGCTGGAAGAAACATGAAGAGATCACATTTCCCACCTGACCTTTTAAAGAGAGATTGATGTTAAGGGGGATCCCAAGACTTTTTACCGATGTGGAGGGAGGCGGGGGAGATCCCATTGAGGGCAGCCAAAAATGAGGGCCCCAGCTGGTTGCACTTTTACCCGGGAGTACCAGCTCGGTCTTTCCAGGGTTGAGTTTTAGATGGTTCATCTCCATCCACCCTTGAATGTGCAACATAGTGGCCTGGAATTCCTCAACTGAGTCTTTGGAGTTTAGTGGGAATATGAGCTGCAGGTCGTCCGCATAGTTGTATATTGTAACCTTCCTGTTTTTCAAAGAGTACAACAACGGTTTGAGGTACAGATTGAACAGGGGGGGGACAATGACGAGCCCTGCGGAACGCCGCAGGTGGTGGAGAGTTTGGGTGCCGTGAAGTTCTCAAGCTTGACAGCCTGAATCGGTCATTCAGAAAGGACTTGACCCATCCGAGAGCCGTGCCTCGCAGGCTGGCCTGTTCGACACGGTGTAATAAGATAGTAAGATCCACCGTGTCGAACGCTGCCGACAAGTCCAGAAGCACCAAGGCCTGATGTATGCCCTTATCGGCATTAGACCTCATTATGTCCAGGACAGCTAGGATCACCGTCTCGGTAGAGAGGGCCTGGCGAAAGCCGGCTTGATTGGGCTCTAGAAAGTCAGACGTCTCTATAAAACTAGAGATACAGCTGGCCACATGGGCTTCTAGAATCTTTGCACCGAAAGGGAGGAGTGATATGGGTCGGTAGTTCGATAGATTGGAAGGGTCAGCACCAGGTTTTTTAATTAGTGGGACCAGCGTGGCATTTTTGAAAGAGTTGGGGACTATTCCCTGTAACAGGGACTCATTCAGGAGGGGAAGTATTCCTTGGGATAGTGTAGAATAAACTTCCTTCAGTATGTGCGGGGGACAGGGGTCGTTGGGAGACCCGGACGTTACTCGGTTCATCAATTCTGCTAACCTCGATTGATCTATAGGAGGGATAACCTCGAGTTCGTGGGGATTTCTGCAAATGTCCACTCTTTCCGCAGTAGTCAAGCTGGACTGAATACTGTCTTTTATAATGGCAATATTATCCTTAAAGAAGTCATTGAGCTGATTGCACATCATTTGAGTGGGAACTTGTGAGGGGGAAGTTCTGACATCATTACATAGGTCATTTACGATCCTGAAAATTTCTCTGGAATTGTTTTGGGCGTTAGAGATTTTTTCAGAGAAGAAAGCTGCCTTAGCAGATAAGATAGTGTTTTTATACTTCCTGCGGGCAGCTGTATATAATGATCTATCTTTATCAGAGTACCCGTGTCTCCATTTTCTCTCCAGTTGGCGCACCTCTAATTTTTAATTTTTTTGGGCATCCATGCGGCGAGCACGTGAGAACTTGGTAAGAGGAACGTGCTCGTTGCTGGCTGCCAGGAGCCATTCAGTGAGGTCTTTGTCCATGAGGTTAATGTCTAGGGGAGATGCTGGGAGGGAGTTGGCCAGAGTAGACAGGAAAACTTGTTTATTTAGTGAGCTCCATTTCCTTGTTAGCCCCCCCGGCAAAAGCGGGAGCCTTTAAATGGCCGTAAAAGGTGATGGAGAATTGCAGTTGGTGATGATCCGACCATATGCAGGGCATTACCGTTGGAGTGGATAGTGGGACATTACAAGACCAAATCTGGTCCAGAATGTGTCCCCTTTCATGGGTAGGGGTCAGAACTGATTAAGAGAAGTTCATGTGGGAGAGAAGCTCAAAAAGTTCTGTGGCCTGGGGTCCTGCTTCCGGGTCATTGTACCAATAATTTAAATCCCCAATCAACATGACTTTATCATAATTGACGATTAGGCTGGCCATTTGCTCAGACAGCAAGACTGGGAATGTAGGCATAGTTTTGGGTGGACGATAAATCAATACCAGCACCATAGTTCCTTTGTCTGATTCGAATTTAATTACAAGGTTTTCCGTGTCTGGTAGGTCCAAGGGGGGTAGAGTGGTAAACGTATGGTTTTTATGAATGATTGCGGCAATGCCATCCCCAGGTTTTCCTGGTTCTCTGTTTGCCAATAGAATGTAATAGTCTGCCGGTAAAGCTGTGAGAATATCTGGTAAGGAGTCCGCCGTGAGCCAGGTTTCAGATATAAGTAGTATATCTGGTCTATCAGATTTAAGTAATAAGAAGATGTCTAATTGGTGTTTTACCAGAGATCTGGTGTGAAGGTATAGACAGTGGAGGGTCGAGGCATTTGGACTTGGGGTGAAGCTAGTGGAGATAGAACTTTGAGGTGTGGTATAAGAGTTCTCCTCTATTAGATGGAGAGGATAAATGTTATTAGCCTTTAGGCAGGTGAGTGTGGCGGGATCGGGGTCGGGGGTGCCAGAGTGTTGCAAAGAGAGGAGTTCGAGAGAAGTGTAGCTGTTAATTTCTCCATTCTGCCTATTCCCTGGGCCCGGCCAGGAGCGGACGGGCGCAGACGGGCTTGCCTTAGGCGCGCCCGCTGCGCTCGTCCGCTGCGCGTCCTTGCGAGGCACATGATTATGAGGAAAGATGGGGGTGTGGCCTAGCGGTAGTGGGCGTGGCTTGTGCGTGTCCCGGGGAGATGGCGGCAAGAGGAAGAGAGCCCCGCGTCAGCGCTAAAATCCGCTGCACGGGTGATCCTAGGAGGTGCCCTATCACCAGATCGAGTGCTAGGAGGGAAAGGTGAGTAAAAACACAGTATTAAACAATCACAAGTTTTAAAATACTGACAGCGATTCTCCTGGCTTTCCGCCTCAGGAGTTAGGACTTCTCTGGGCGCGCTCGCAATCAGCGCGACTTATAGGCGTCACAATAAGGGGTGTGGCCTAGCGGTAGTGGGCGTGGCTAGTGCATGTCCCGTGGAGATGGCGGCAAGAGGAAGAGAGCCCCGCGTCAGCGCTAATATCCGCTGCACGGGTGATCCTAGGAGGTGCCCTATCACCAGATCGAGTGCAAGGAGGGAAAGGTGAGTAAAAACACAGTAATAAACAATCACAAGTTTTTAAAATACTGACAGCGATTCTCCAGGCTTTCCGCCTCAGGAGTTAGGACTTCTCACCGTCCCATCCCATTCACGCTTCAGCTGCAACTCCTGCAGCAAAACTGCCCTCATCTCCACCACCAATGACATAATGCCACAGATGGACAACAGTGAAACAGCAGCACTCATTGCCCAGGACCTGTAATTCTCCTTCAACACTGTCTTGCACCGCACACTATGCACACGCATACATGACACGGAGATCAGACACAAGGCACGTGACTGGACAACCTCCTTCCTCTCCAGCAACACCCAGGCCACCTGCCTTCACCCTTCATACTCAGAATCCACATTAATCTTCAGCGGCTTACCCCAGGGCTCATCCCTCACACAACATTGTTCAACATGTACATGTCACCGCTCGCACACGTTACCCGACTGCACAACCTCAACATCATCTCCCTCACCATGGCCACCCTCACTTACACAACCAAACACCATGTAGGACTGTAAGCTGTTTCCGAGTGGAGGAAGAACTGCCAACTGGACATAAACTCGGACAAGAAATGCTCATCCTCAGATCCACCCCCTCCGCCTGGGACAACTCCTGGTGTGTGGCCGCCCTGGGAACAGATCCACCACCACCCAACTACGCATGCAACATGGGGTTCAACATCAACTCTACTCTCATGCCAAAGCAGGTAAACGCCGTCTTGTCCTCCTGCTTCATCACCCTCTAGATGCTTGTAAAGTTCTACAGGTGGCTTCCCACCGAAACATGGAGAACAGTCACACAGGCACTCATCAGCAGCAAGTTGGAATACGGAAACACCCTCTATGCAGGAGCTTTGACCAAACTCCGGAAACAACTTAAACGCATTCAAAACGCCTCTGCACGCCTTGTCCTCAACATCCCTCGCCGACAGCACATCACACCCCACCTTGTCGTACTTTAATCTTCGGAACCGCGTAGGGGACAAGGCCCTACCCCTGTCTATCTTGGTATTAGCGAACCGCAAATGGTAAATGCGGCATGTACGAGTGCTTTACTCGTCGTTCTAGCCCTGAATGCACTGCGTACACGTGATCTTGCTGCACTACGCGGGTTCCATTTTGGAAGCAGTGGCCATCTTGTCATTGCCCTCACATAGGCTATAATGGAGCAAATACGGGCCTCTCAGTACATGTGCTCTCTCGTGACTTCTCGGTGACCTGGGCAGCTGGCTCTGCTGCCCCGGGTCAAACTGGTCTCACGAGCTCCCCTTCCTCCATCCACCTGTGATTAGCATCAGGGCTCGACCCATCATAAAACCCTTCTCATCCTACACAAACCCCCGGCTAATCTCTTCCACACCTGCTTGTTCCTGCTTTATGACTTGTTTCCCAAAACAGGAGATGCTCATGTTTATTGGGGGGTCTGCTTACATCTAACGTGGGATCGCAACCTTATTGTGTAAATCATTGTGAGTTGGCCGAACTGGAATGTGGGATGGTCATCATGACTCTGCCTTTTCTTTGTAATGTACACTGTTATATTGCCGTTTCATAAAACTCAGGAATGTATGCTTGAGGCCGAAAAAGGCCTATTTAAGATGTAGTCCGTTCCTATGATTTGCAGCAGTCTCCTGAGAACATACACGCTGTTGTACTTCTAGGATACCTGTCATTGGTCTGCAGCCAATAAACGATCCTTTGACTTCACCCAGAAGACTCTGTGTTTCTGTAGGTCCGGAACAGGGTGAAACCCCGAAGTCATAGGGTGTGTGCCCCTGCACCGCTGGGTCTAAAATACCCAGTACTTCAGTTTGGCGCCCAACTCGGGCCGATTTCAGCGGTACCAGTCCAAGCCAGAGGTTCGTGAGGAGCTTCGTGTGGAAATTCCGGAGGAAGGCCGCCACTTCATCGACCCCTGCATGTCGACGTGGTCCGAAAGTCTTTTCTGCGAGGTTCTCCGCGTCCCGACGGCTACGAAGGACTGCTGCCCTGATTAATCGACCTGTTTTGGACCCTTGACGAGTTTGAGAGAGCGAAGCAATCGAGAGAGTCTTCTGGTGACGTCATCGATCAGTAATATTCAGTTAAGTATAAGTGGAGCGTCTCCCATTTGTTTTGGTATCCCTCGGGATCGTTTGGTTTGATTTGGTAATTGGTGATTTGGTGTTTGCAAACCCCAAAGCCAGAGGACTCGTGTATTCACGAGACTATCGTAATCGATAATCCTTTGACGTTTGGATCTAGACTAGTGAGCGAAGATGCCTGGTTCTAGACTATTTGGTAGATTATTCTGTTTGGGTTGTGGAAAAGATTTCCAGCTGGAAGAATCATGTCCGGTTCCTCCGGTTGGAACTCCAACTTATGAGCTCTATGTAAAACATGGCGTAGGCCCTATTGCATATAACGAAGTGTGGATCCACTACACTAGGAAAGACGGTGTTTTAAAATGGCCCCAAAATGGTAGTTTCGATACCGATATTCTAGATAATTTGGAAATTAAATTGTTTAAGAAGAAAGCCCGGCCGGCGATGTTTGACTCTTTCCGCTTATGGCGGAAGGAAGCCAAACAGAAAGAAATTAAGCTAGCGAAAAAGAATAAAAGAGAGAAAGGTATGTCAGTAATGCAAGCAGCTGTACAATTTAGAGACAATGAGGAGGAGCAGATGAGAGAGCAATTGCACAGGCAGCGTAAGTTAGGGATTGACAAATGTTACCCGGCTTTACCACACTCTAAGCAAAATGGGTCCGAAGACAAGGAGAAAGATCCCCTAATGTCACACTTGTTGAGTTCGCCACCCCCATATGCGCAAAATGCTATGGCGCCCCCTCAGCTTGTGAATATGCCACCTCCAGTTAATGTATTGCAGGCTTTGCCGCAACCACCAGTTGCCGCACAACCGGCTCTTATTAATGTAACGCAGCCCTCTCAAGGGCCGCCAGTTGTGCTTCCAACTGCCCCCGCGCTTCCTGTAACCTTGCCTAATTCACCAGCGGCCTCTCCCAACACTTTTCCTTGCACCACTTCGGTACCTGTTTCTACGTCCTCTTTTCTTCCCTCTGTTTTCCCCCCTGTTTCTGCCTCAGCTTCTCCTTCAGCGCGACAGCGTTTAGCTAATGTGGTTACTTCATTAATGTCGCCTCTCTTTGAGTTGTCTGGTGCGACTCCTGGTTTGCAGCGTAAGCAATTGCGTAGTCAGTTGCCTACCCCTGATGAGAAGAACGTAATAGACAGCATGGCGCGCAGATGGGTCGTTTTCCCTTCATTGTATGATGTGGAATCAATTGTTAATGTCTTTCATCAGTGGGATGCCCCGAAGCAGAGATATGTGTTTGAGAAGATGTGCGAAATTCTCTGTGAGGAATTGGAGGATAGTGGTAGAAATCCGAGGCCACGAGAATTGTGTAGAGTAAGGTCCGATTTTGGAGCTGGTATGATTGTGGACCGCGATATAGATAAAGCAGTTGCGGTTGTACTGTCCTTCAGGAATGATGGATGTCAACAGTCATTGTTCGAACAGGATGTCCCGGTGGGGGGAAAGGAAAAAGTGCGACAATACCCCATGAGAGAAGTGCCCCCGGTATGGAAGGAAGCGGTTGCAGCTGTCGGTGCTAACCCCGCTGTGGCAGCACATTTCCAGCGTGTTTGGGTGCATGTTCCATGGAAGCGTTCTGAGGTGTTAGCGCTTAAACAGTCCTTACCTGATCCCCGTAAAAATCCGGCAGGTTATTATAAAGAATTGTCACAAACGGCAGGATCATGTATTATGAATCTGGCTGACATAGACATGTTGTTTGGTAATGTTGTTCCACAGCCCCTATGGGGGTCAATCCGTAATGCGGATCATGACCAAGAACTAGGGGATACATGGGCTAACATTATTGCTGCCGATGCAAGACAAACTGGTGGCGCGAAACCTGAGCCTTTAGTGGCTGAACTCCCTGGTAGAATCATCACGTATATGAAGACACTAATGCCAGCAATGCGCGTAAATTGGGACAAGTTATCTGCATGCAAGCAGAAAAAGGATGAGACAGTGTCAGACTTCTTTACTAGGTTTGAGGAAACGTTCATTGATCACAGTGGGCAGGATATGAGTACTGAGGGTGGCCAACGGTTGTTTGTGGATAAGTTTGTGCAGAATTTACTCCCTGACCTGTGTAAAAAGCTGAAAGATTCAGAGAGTTCTTGGGCTGTTTCCTCTTCAGCGCAAATACTGGCTACCGCACAGTATTATGAAAACAGAGATAAAGACGAGAAAGATAGAACAGAGAAGAAAACGAAGGAATTAAAGACAAAGGTCCTTTTGCAGCAGGCCTATCCGCCACGTGGAGGTCAGAATAATTATAGGCAACCCCAAGGTGTCTATCACCAACCCCAACAATTTCAGAACAATCAGCAAATGAATGGGTATTATCAACCGCGTGCCCCGGTAGGTCCCAACCAATGTTCATACTGCAAAGAGGAAGGTCATTTTAAATATAGTTGCCCTAAATTAATGCAGCGGAATGGTAATATGTATGGCGCAAGAGGTAGAGGTGGTCAGCAAGCTCCTAGAGGTAGAGGGCGTGGAAGTGTTCCCCAAAATGCGCGTCCTCTGCCGCCTCAGAATACCATTAATAGCTTTGATCAGCAAGCTAACGCGACTGGTAATACGGCCCAGTATTACACTAATGATTATTATGCAGAGGACGGTGATGCAGAACATGCTGATTACTAGGACAGCCATAGACAGAGAGAGGGAGTTGTTTCAGTGCCAGTGGATCAGAGTGGACCGTATGTTGAGGTGACTACAGCGAATGTAACGGAGCCTTTTCTGCTAGACACTGGTGCTGCAAAGAGTTCAATTATGCATTCCAAACTCCCTGGCGCACCTTTGTCTGGCGACATAAATGTTTCCGTAGGTTTTTCTGGCGCCCCTGTTAGGAACCCGATTTCTAGTCCCATATCACTTTCTGTTGGACCTTGCGAGCTGAAAGCACCTCTGATTCTGACGACAGGCTGTGGTGAGAATTTGCTGGGACTGGATTTGTTGAAAAGGTTGCATGCTACATTGTATTGTTCTCCTTCGGGAGTACAACTTACATTAGGCAAGAAAGTAATTTCCCCAATGTACTTGTCCAAAAATACAATGCCGCCTGAATTGTCATCCCTTCCGGATGCCCTTTGGGCTACTGGTCCCAATGATGTGGGTCTCTTGGAGATACCGCCATATGTGGTGACTTTAAAGGCTAATGTCAGACTGCCACGTATTCCCCAGTACAAGATCTCTAATGAAGGCCAGAAAACACTGTTAGACATTGTCCACGACTTCATTGATAAGGGTGTGATTGAAGAAACAAGAGGCAACGTTTGCAATAGCCCGATTTTACCTGTCTTAAAACGAACGGACCCTTCACAGCCTCCTGTTTACAGATTCGTGATTGATCTTAGAGAGGTTAATAAGATTGTTGTGCCACAGTTTCCAGTTGTCCCTGATATAACTGCCTTGTTAACGATGATTCCAGCCTCTGCTGAATGGTTTTCAGTGATCGATTTAAAGAATGCTTTCTTTAGCATCCCAATTGCAGAAGAGAGCAGAGACATTTTCGGGTTTAGTCTGGGAGGCCGAAGCTTCCGCTTCAAACGCGCTCCCCAGGGCTACTGTGAGAGTCCATCTATATACAGTCAAGCTTTGAAAGCACAGCTTGATGCACTTGTTTTACCTAGTGGCGCTATCCTGATTCAGTATGTGGACGATTTACTAATCGCCGCGGATACTGAGGAGATCTGTAAAGAAGCCACATTATCATTGTTGCACCATTTATCCGTTTTTCATCACAAGGTGTCCTTATCTAAGCTGCAATATTGTCGACAAGAAGTGACCTACTTAGGTCATCTCTTATCGAAGGAGGGAAGGAGACTGACCCCAGAGAGAATTCAAGCCATTGCACAGTTGAGTGTGCCAAAGACACAGAGAGAAGTACGTGCTTTCTTGGGCATTACCTCATACTGTAGGCATTGGATCCCTAGTTTCTCCTTGCTGGCAAAACCTTTGTTAGCCTTAACATGCAAAGACACACCGAATCCTATCCCATGGTCTGAAGAGTGCCAGAAAAGTTTTGTGGAATTGCGTAATGCATTGTGTTCGGCTCCTGTGTTGGGTACTCCTGACTACAGCAAACCTTTTACATTGTATGTTCACGAGAAAGATGGTTGTGCGTTGTCAGTGTTAACACAGCCCTTTGGCGACAGACCGCGCCCATGCGCATATTTTTCATCTACCTTGGACCCTGTAGCGAGGGCATTGCCAAGCTGTCTGAGAGCGACAGCTGCTGCAGCGATGTCTATCCGACAATCTGCTGGTCTGGTAATGGACAACACATTGATCGTTATGGTTCCACATGCTGTAGACACATTATTGAATAGAACCAAGACACAACACTTGACTAGTGCACGCCTATCGGGTTACGAACTTACACTGTTAGCGAATCACATACACATAAAACGATGCAATACACTGAATCCAGCTACATTGTTGCCAATTCCGGCAGACTCAGATGAGATTGAGCAACATGACTGTCTGTTCAGAACGGAAGAAGAAACGAAAGGAAGAGTGGATCTGAAAGATACTCCCCTGACTGAGTGTGATGGTACTTTGTGGGTAGATGGTTCATGCTTTAAGCTCCCTAATGGTGACACGACTGCTGCATATGCTATCACGACTTTACATACGGTTGTGGAAACTGCACGAGTGCCACATAATTCGGCCCAAGCAGCAGAATTAATCGCCCTCACGAGAGCATGTGTGTTGTCTGAAGGAATGAGAGTGAATATATACACAGATAGCCAGTACGCCTTTGGCGTGGCTCATAATTTTGGGCGTTTGTGGAAAGAGCGTGGGTTCCTGACGTCACATGGAGCTAAAATTCAGAATGGCAAGTTGGTGAATGATCTCCTTGAGTCACTGACCCTACCGTTGCAAGTCGCGATCATGAAATGCAGTGCGCACAGGAAAGTCACAGATGATGTTGGTCGTGGGAATGCGTTTGCTGATGAAACCGCAAGAGAAACCGCACAGAATGTGAAGACTAGAATGTATGTTGCAGGCCCCGCAAGATGGGTTAATGATGTAGGAATGTGTGAGAACACCATAGAGAGTGTGAAGTCGCTTCAAGCTGAAGCCACAGAGGAAGAGTTAAGCAAGTGGAGAGAGAGTATGGGTAAGTTGGATGAGAATGGTTGCTGGACTGATCTGACAGAACATAGGCGATGGTTGTTGCCTGACGCGTATGTGCTTCCAGTAGTTACTATGGCGCATGGAATGGCACACATCAGTACGAAAGGTATATGCAAGTTGTTGGCTCCAGTATGGCAGAATGCTGGGATTCCCAAGTGTGCAGAGAATGTGGTCAAGAATTGTATGGTATGTTTGAAGTACAACCCTGGTAGGGGAACCCCAACTCCGGCCGGTCACTTTGCGCCCCCATCATGTCCATTCGAAGTTTTGCAGCTGGACTTTATTCACATGGAAAGGTGCAACAACCTGAAATATGTACTAGTGGTTGTTTGTGCTTTCTCAAAATGGTTAGAGGCTTATCCTCTAAAAGATAACACTGCCCTGTCCACAGCCAAAGTCCTTGTGAAAGAGTTCTTCCCCAGGTTTGGAATGCCGAGAGTGGTATGGTGTGATAATGGGAGTGAGTTCGTGGGTAAAGTGATGAAGAATGTGTGTGAAGGTTTAGGCATCCAGCAGAAGTTCCACGCTGCAAATCACCCCCAATCAGCTGGATTGGTAGAGCGCTACAATGGAGCCTTAAAGCTCAAATTGGCTAAAATTCAGGCGAGCACTGGTCTTAAATGGCCTGATGCCCTGCCTCTAGCACTCCTGTCCACCAGAATGACAATACACTCACGAGTGGGACTTAGTCCCTACGAGGTGGTCTTTGGCCGCCCGGCTAATGTATGGGGTGTGCCAAGGCCCACGAAGTTCAGTGAGATAGAGCATCCAGTGCTGCTCGATTACCTGTATGATTTGACTGTTAAACTACGTGTTTTGCACCAACAGGTACATGATACTCTTCCTCAAGCTTCTGAAACTCCTGGACACCCTATCAACCCTGGTACGTGGGTGCTAGTCCGGAACTTCCAGCGCAAGAGCAACGACGAGCCCCGCTGGCTTGGCCCTCATCTTGTTCTTCTTTCAACAAGATCAGCAGTGTGAGTGAAAGGGAAGAAGCACTGGGTTCATGGTACTCACTGCAAGGTAGTCCCCTTGCCTCTGCCATATGACCAGTGGGTCAAAGAGGGTATCGCCGACTCTGAGACAGACACTGTACTCCGTTTCACACCATTCAGTGATGCACGCCTAAGAGACACAGTTTCAGACCAGGAGAGTGACAATATTCTACAGGAAGCTGTGCCACCATCGAATCGACTGGACACCACTGAGCCTGAACTTTTGTTTCGAGACCAAACGGCACCTGGCCGTCTACGTTATAATTTGAGACCTAGGCCCATGGACAAATAAAGATCTCCTCACTATTTCCTTTTTGACATTTTTTACTCTCCCATCTGAAAGACTTTCTTGATTTTTTGTTTTTCGAACCACCATCCGGGTTCTGCCGCAGGGTCGCGGTGTCAAGACTTTGGGGTACAGGCCGAAGACGTTAGGTCGACGGTTCTGGTTGGTCTAGGGCGTTTCCCTGGACTGACAGGCGTACTCCTCAGCAGAAGAAACTCACCCGCCGCGAGCGGCCCGAGTAGAGGATGGAGTTTTTTAAGATGGAGAGACCGATCGAGGAAATGAGCTTTAAAGCCAGGATGTGTGGAATTGTAAAAAGTAAATGTTTTGTCCTTTTGTGCCTTTTTATACTGTGTAGTATTATGATGTTTATTGTAGGACTTGTGTTCTTCTCCGCTCAAAAGCCTATTGCACCTACCGAACAGCCTACCCCTCTTTCTACTGCCTCCTCTCACTCTTTTTACCCCCTGCCTGAGCACGAACAGACCAGACGATCGGAGTTCGTAAATAACTCGTTTATCCAGCTCTTGCACCAGCACCAGCTAGTAGTGAATACGACTAATTGCTGGGTCTGTGGGTTAATGCCACATACCATTAACAAGGGTATTCCCTACCTGGTGCTACCGTATAGCTCAAATGGATCGTCATGGGCATTCCAGACCATGTTTCTCTATGCCCTAGATACATACTCCCCTCGCCAACCGCGTTCCATCAGACCCATCACCAATAATAAGGCTTTGATGAAAAGAGTTGCCGATATGAGTAGAGATATTGATGCATACTCATCCATTCCTAAAGAAGAGCTGAGACCTTATGTAGGATGGAACGCGACGGGGTATAGTATTAGTCTGGGTGAAAGACAGCGACAAATCTCATCTCCAATCTGGGTTGTACCCCACATGGGTCGGTTCTGCTTACAGGGTAATGGTCAGAACCCTAGGGCTCAACTGGGTAGAAGTGACTGTACTGAAACGTACACTTTCCCGTCACAGTTTTCCCCTGCCTTTCTAGCTGCCAAGGGTACCTATTTCATCTGTAATGACCGAGCATATACATGGTTGCCCCCTGATTTCTCGGGCACATGTTATATTGCGAATCTGCTACCGCCTACATTCACTGCCGCCTCTGATTATCACAAGACGAGAGTCGTGAGAGGCGTGATTAGTAAGGATGACACTGCCGGTCAGGAAGCAGGAGACTTCTTCTTGGGTTTCCTGCCGTTTTGGGGACCTATGGTCAATAGTAGAAACCTAAGACAACTGACACGTGTGGTTGAATCCACTATAAATGTAACGGCTGGTGCCCTTAGTAATCTGACAGCTGAGCTCCAAGCGGACCGCCTTATGACTTTACAGAACCGCATGGTCCTAGATGTTATTCTTGCAGACCGCGGTGGGGTATGCAAGGTCATCCAATCCAGTTGCTGCATTTTCATACCAGACAATGCTCCAACAGTGTATCAAGCCATCTCCAAACTCCACAAAATATCTGAATCCATACACGTGGATAAGGGAGATTGGTCATTGATGGGATGGTTCTGGGAACTGATATCTGCCTGGGGTTGGAAAGTTCTGATGGTCATTGGAATGATCTTAGCCATTCTTTTCCTGTTCTGTCTGTGCATACAGTGTGCTCCTGCGATGTGTGGCCTCTGTGCTACCTTATGTGTAAGGAAACCTGTATCGAGAGACGAGCTAAGTAATAGGATGATGCTACAGCAACATCTCCATGACTTTGCAGACATTGACCTAGACTCGGATTAAGATGAGTATAGTAATTGCCTATGTAAGGGCAAAAGGAGGGTCTGTCGTACTTTAATCTTCGGAACCGCGTAGGGGACAAGGCCCTACCCCTGTCTATCTTGGTATTAGCGAACCGCAAATGGTAAATGCGGCATGTACGAGTGCTTTACTCGTCGTTCTAGCCCTGAATGCACTGCGTACACGTGATCTTGCTGCACTACGCGGGTTCCATTTTGGAAGCAGTGGCCATCTTGTCATTGCCCTCACATAGGCTATAATGGAGCAAATACGGGCCTCTCAGTACATGTGCTCTCTCGTGACTTCTCGGTGACCTGGGCAGCTGGCTCTGCTGCCCCGGGTCAAACTGGTCTCACGAGCTCCCCTTCCTCCATCCACCTGTGATTAGCATCAGGGCTCGACCCATCATAAAACCCTTCTCATCCTACACAAACCCCCGGCTAATCTCTTCCACACCTGCTTGTTCCTGCTTTATGACTTGTTTCCCAAAACAGGAGATGCTCATGTTTATTGGGGGGTCTGCTTACATCTAACGTGGGATCGCAACCTTATTGTGTAAATCATTGTGAGTTGGCCGAACTGGAATGTGGGATGGTCATCATGACTCTGCCTTTTCTTTGTAATGTACACTGTTATATTGCCGTTTCATAAAACTCAGGAATGTATGCTTGAGGCCGAAAAAGGCCTATTTAAGATGTAGTCCGTTCCTATGATTTGCAGCAGTCTCCTGAGAACATACACGCTGTTGTACTTCTAGGATACCTGTCATTGGTCTGCAGCCAATAAACGATCCTTTGACTTCACCCAGAAGACTCTGTGTTTCTGTAGGTCCGGAACAGGGTGAAACCCCGAAGTCATAGGGTGTGTGCCCCTGCACCGCTGGGTCTAAAATACCCAGTACTTCAACCTGGGAGACCTGCACTGGCTCACCGCCAACAAGTGGATCACCTTCACGCTCCTGAACCACCCACACAAGCCCCTCCACAACACCGGACCTGCATACCTCAACAGACGACTCAGCTTCTGCACCCCAAACCAGCAGGTCCGCTCCGCTGACATCGCACTCGCCACAGTCCCCCGCATCTGAAAAGCAACCTACTGCGGCAGATCATTATGCCACCTTGCCGCTAAGAACTGGAACACTCTCCCCACCCTCCTACGGCAGGCACAGGACATGCTAACCTTAAGAGACTCCTCAAGAATGGGATTTTCAAGCAGTGGCAGACTCCCACTCCCGCTCCGTGAGACACTCACGGGTTAGTGGTGCACTTTAAAGATGTTGTGATAGGAAAATGTGATTGATTGCTTTTGCACATACATGGTCATCTTACTGCCTATCCGTGTCAGGTGACACATGTACATTGACTGTATTTCCCTTGCTGGACGTTCTTGTGAATTCACAGCCCCTTACTTATTGCCTTAGTTAATTGGTCAAGGAAACACGCAACTGTGTGATTTTAGGGAATTTATTTACAAGACAAGGTTTTGACTGGACCAGAAGTGGACCATACGACAGGATTGGCTGGATGCCCGTTGGAGTGGCAGGCAGAGTCCATTGTGAGTGACAGAGCCAGGGGAAGAGGAGGAGTTTGCAGTGCCATTGTCAAGGAAAAAAGAGATTTGCTGCAGGTCTATGTGTGGGTCCAAGCTGTATGTTGGTGGACGTCAGAAGACAGTGGAAGGGGAAGGTCAGTGGAATGATGGTATGTACAATCCAATGGTGAGACAGGCCTTTGTACGTCACTGGTAGGTGTACTTGCGCATTACCAGGGTGGCAGTTTCATCCTCAGATTCGTCCTCTGATGTGTCATGTGTCTCACATGTGGGTGATGGTATGGTGGGAGCAGCACTGTGAGGCACAGACACATCAGGGTGCGGAGCTGAGGATGTGGATGCGCCAGCAGAAGCAGATGTTGGTGCAAGACCGTGGGGAGGTGCAGATGTGATATGATGTAGCAGGGCCTGCCATGTCCCTTCAAGATTGCGCTGGTGTTCAGCCGTGGCAGCCATCTGTTGGAGTTCCCTCCGCTCCCTGACCTCCATTATCCATGACAGTCTGGATAATGCGGCACAGACACTACTACTGGAGCTATCCTGCCGGGACAGTGTGTCAGCTCTCCGGATCAGGACCCCAGCAATGTCATCCAGGGTGCGTTGGATATTATTGAGGGGTATGTGGATGTCTGACATCCTCTGCATGTGGTTGTCGAGGCGAGTCACCCTTGTTGGCCACGCACATCCTTGCACACAAGTCAGTCACATGTGCTATTTGGCAGGTGTGATGGTCTTGCTGTTGGCATGCTTACTCGTGCACGTGTTCAGTCACATTCACACTGCATACTCATTTTGGCACATGGGAGTTGCGGCCTTGTGAAGATGATTTGGATATGGGTTGTGATGGTGCAAGGGGTGCATTTTGGCAGCATGATGCGTCTCTATGTGATGTGGCATTTTGCTATGTGATGTGGCACTTATTTTGTGGTCTGCTGATGTACCTGGACTGTGTTTTTCTAATGTTTCAGCGCACATTTTAATGTCAGTGTGTCCGTCAAAGTGTGTCTTGCAATGTTTATGTTGGATCAGTTGATGTGTGTCCATGCCACCATGCAAAAGGCTGTCTGGGACCTGAACCACAGTAATTGTGGGTATGCAGTGCTATTTATTGTACATGTGTGCCATTGTAGCCATCCACCCCCGTCCACCCACTTCATAGTTTGTACTCACCCTGTGGTTGTGTCTGGTCACATTCAACAGTGTCCCGACCCGGCACTCCAACCACCGTCTCCTCGGTGATGACTTGCACCACCATTTCCTCCTGCTCATCCAGCTCCAGCAGGGGCCCAGGGCTACCACCTCCAGTCGCCATAACTGCCCTCCGGTTGGCTGCCATCTTCTCTTTTGTGTTCTTTTTGCTGTCGTTCCAGCGCTTCTTTACCTCCTCCACGATCCTCCTCTTCCTCTCTCCCACAGCATTGACCTTTGCTGTGATCTCCACCCAGATCTGTTTTTTCCTGGACAACGGCACTGTCCTCCTGATGAATAGCTCCTGCTGATGTTCAGCCACCAGGCCATACAGGACCTGATTCTCCTGGTGGCTGAACCTGAGGTTCCTCCTCCTCTTGGCCTTCCCATGGCTCTCTCTCTCTGCTCCTCCTGGCTGGCTGTGGGGTATGCTGTAGGCTCTGCACTTGTCCCAGCCTCCTCCATTTCTCTGCTCTCTTCTGTGGTCTCCATTTTCTTTTTCTTTTTTTTTTTTTTGCCGTGCTCGGGGGCCTTTTATAGTGCATTTTCCCGCTTGCTGCATGCAAAATGCAGGCCTGTTGGCAATTTTCGGGCTGATTTTGGCGATAATTGGCCCAGCGCAACTTTTCACGGCTTAGCGTGTGTTTTTTTATCGCCGGCGCTAAGATTTTATCGCCATCCATTGGCGCCGGAACTGCTAGCTATCGCTGGCTAGCGGTGCCTTGCTAATACGTCGCTACTATGGCGAGAAAAACAGGACTTCGCCGGCGATAACATTTTTCGCGCTAGCAGAAATTTGTTGATGATAAGCCCCTTGATGTCTGTTAAATTCCTGACTAAGGCATAATTTTAATGGGAGATGGATTATGCTGATAGGACCACAGGAAAACCAGCGATGTTCCATTGAAAACACCGCTATCGCTGATATATTATTGCCATAGCGCTATGCGTTGTAAATATAGCGTTATCATGGCGATAATATTCAGCGATAGCCGTCGATAATATTTCTATCGCTATGTACGGCCAGCAATAATTATCGCTGGCTGTTGATAATATGCCCCTTTATTAGAAATCACTTCGGTTTCATTATGGAATCTCGTTATTGCTGCGCCTTGTCTTAAACTGATAGATGATAAATTAATTAGTATAGATAGGACAAGTAGATATTTTAGTAGTCCGAATTAGTTTAAGCATGCACTGGGTTATTTTAATCGTCTTTTGTCATTCATAGATGATTAACTAAAAATGTGGTGATCTGTTATCAAAACATTTTTTAGTTTGTGTTTTGTACCTTTTTTTTAAATGCACAGCATAGCTGGTTTCTTTTTTCATCTTCTAATATTTTAATTGAGTGTAACGATAGTAATGTTTCTCTTGCCTGGTCGACATAATATCAAACAAAATAAACTTCACTTGATATGACTTGACCACAAGGTGGCAGCCACAGACCGTTCTAAAAATAAACGCTTCTCACAGACACATCTTGTACTATTACAAGAAAAGACAAATAATACGGGTACACTGTCCCATACAAAAAGTGTATACTGTATAAACAGATGCCAACATTTCAACAGAGGTTCAGGCCCTTTTATAAATTAAAATGTCTTATAATGCTACTTACTCAATAATGTTTTGTTTAGATTGCAGAGAAAAATCACAGTAATCCACTCCAATGTCATTAAAATCAACCAAGGTGGAAGAGAGAATACGAAATGCTTCAGGGTCTTGTTCTCTAAGCTGGCTGCACACGTGGAATCCGTCGATCACCTCGCTTTCACCTCCAGTCTCAGCTTGCCTCAAACAGTGAAGAAACTGAACCTGCAGCGCATTTAAAACACATGATAAAGACATCTCCATCAGAATAACTGCAGGTCTTCAAATTCATACACGCACTGTCAAAGGCAGCGGGTAGGCTTTTCTATCGGACAAGCACACGATGCACAATACGCATATATGCATAAATACACAGAGAATCCACACACGGACATAGACAAATATATCTACAGACACCAATTTTCACAAAATCCCCAAAACATATTCCAGCAACAAACAAATAGACTTTAGTAAAGACAACCGACTGTTAACTATTGGATAATTCAATGTACAATTGGACACAAGGTGATGTGCCTCAGGAGAGAATAGACTGACATGCAACATCGGGGTGAAGGTGAGGAGCGGACGGAAGCACAGGGCGGGATGCACCCGCGGTGTTCCAAATATTGGTGCCCCTCAAGGGAGCACTGGTGATTCACTTCACTGGGCGCTGCATCTTAGGGGAGCACTTGGTGAAGTGGCTCACAAGCGGAGAAGGAGATGCTTTTGAAGTTCTAAGGGGCATATCAACAAGGGCTTTATCTCTGCTTTTTTGGCTTTAAGATAAAACTAGCGCCCCATCAGCAACAGGTTGCTAACACGCAAATTCACATGTTAGCACCTCTTTTACTCTACGCTTCCCCTTGCATCTCTAATGAGATGCAAAGGGGGCGTTCCAGAGTAAAATATTAGGAGACATTTCTCCTATTATCAAGGATATCGTGAACCCTGTTAGCGATAAAAAAAGCAGCGCTAACCGCGGTTAACGCTGCTTTTTTACGTCTGGTATTTTTCTGACTTAGCCATGATATCCTATGTAAGGTGGATATCATGGCTAAGTATGTCTATCCCTATCAGCAAGCTACCGCCAAACCTTGTGGGATTATCGCTGTATTTCCAGCGATAATCTCACAATTGGCAGCTTGCGCTCTGAATTTTTTCGCTTTGGAGATAAGCGTTGCTGATAGCACGCTATCTCCGCGATAAAATTCAGAGTTGGCCGGCGATAATTATCCTCACGCTAAGAGCGCTAAGTGATAATTATCGCCGGCCCTTGCTGATATGCCCCTTAGTTTGGGGAACCGCCCCAAGAGGAGAGTTTACTTTCCAAGATAGGCCTCTACCACATTGCGTGGGATGTGAAGTCACCGGTGACACAGGGCTCCCGAACATGAAGTCAAACCGCACAGTCTTTTGGTGAGAACATAATGAAGTAAACGGCGGAGTGAGACATTTCACGAGAAGCTAGTGATTGTATTTCTGCTTTTCTACGATGTGATCTTTACAATGTTATGCACAGTATGAGAAAAAATAATTAGCGCATCTCCCAGAGGGCTAGATATCGAACAATCTATGATGATAGATATTCATTTTAAAAATATTCTTTAAACCTGATATGGTAAGTACGAGCAATAGATTTGAATTACTGATAGCACAAACCACCAGGTTTTCCGTAACGTCTAGGCATGTAAGATGGGAATACTTTACAGAGTGGCACAGTTGCAAGATGCATCATTCACTAGAGTGCAATGAGAATACAACCTTGCTAAAGGCCAATTATAGAATGAGCTCCTCTAAAAACATAACTTATGGGTGTAGTAAGTGATTGCACTCACATGTAGTAGGAAGGCTATAGGGGGATGGTCACTCCGACTTATGTGTCGCCTGCCAAGTGGTGCCCTCATTCTGCACACTAACTGCACTCCAACTCCGTCGTGGTGCATATGCAATGTGCCTCCTGACAGTCTGCCTCTGTGCATATGTCTATAATACAGCTTGGGCATATGGGCAATTGAATTTCATCATTTGCAATGCGCCATGCCATGCCATGCCACATGCAAATGAGAGAACACCTCCTTCATAATATATATGGACAAAGTGTGTATAGCTCCTGCTTTAATACTAAAGTGTCCTGGAGATGCAAAAAACTGGTACTTATACCTGTTTGCCTCAGCAGCAGTTCCATAACATGGTCCATAATTTCATTCCTAGGAATAGTTGGCAGTGGAACACTTTACCTGCTGGGGCACCCCTGCATCCTGAACATTATAGTGTTTTGTAGCTGGCTGGTCCTGAAGAGAATTTAGGGGCATATTATCAAGACAGGCGATAAAATGATCATCGCTTTAGCGGCAGTTCGGCGATAATGGGCTTGATAAAATGCTCTATGGAATTCCAAATGAAGCTCAGGTTAGATGTGAAGGACATTTAACATGGGCTTCAATTGGAATTCCAAAGAGCATATTATCAAGCCCATTATCGTCGTTTTAGCTGCAGTTTTCTGCCGCTAAAGCGGCGATAATTTTATCGCCTGTCTTGATAATATGCCCCTTAGTTCCTTTTGTCCTGAATGTTCCAAGAGACCTTTTATCCTGATCCTCGTTAGGTTGGAATATAATTTTGGGCCAGTAGCACCTTTTCATTGGGATCGCTAGAAACTATGCAGAAGAGGAGTGGGGCTGTTAGAACAGTCAATGATCATTTATATAGCATCACTGTGACCATAGAAGCACAATTGAGTGGTAATCTTCAGACTTCAGAAAGTATTAGGGGGCATATTAACAAGGAACAGGGAAAATTAACGCTAAGGGCGCTTAGCATAAATTTTTTTAACGCCCGCTGTCGCTGGATAATATCGCCTGTTCATCGATTTATTAACAACGCTAACCGCCTAGACGATAAAAAATTCAGCAATAGCAGCATTTTGGGAGGTTATTGCTGGTAATGCAGCGATAAAACTACAAGGCTAGGGATATCCTTGTTGATAGCCCATGGTGGGTTTAGCCATGTAATCCACCTCCCATTGGATTACATGGCTAAGTCTGAAAATTAGCAGAAGTAAAAAAGCAGCGTTAACCATGGTTAGCGCTGCTTTTTTTGTCTCTGACAGGGTTAGCGTGAAGCTTGATAATATGAGAAATGTCGCTTAGCGACATTTCTCCTATTATTTTGCTCTGGAACGCCCACTTTGCATCTCATTGGAGATGCAAAGGGAAGCGTAGTGCGATATTTTTATCTCCGCTTCTTTGGCTTTTAAAGCCAAAAAAACGGAGATAAAGCCCTTGTTAATATGCCCCTAGCTTTTTCTAGAGAACTGTTAGAGGACCGAAGCGATCCAGTGGCACTTAACTCGGAAAGAGGACATCTGCTCAGATTTGATTGCATTGTCACTCATGGTGAAAATTGCAAGCCTGCAAACATGGTTCCACATGAGCTTGCACTGTTCATACACAGCTTCTGAAATCGTCCCCTTTACCTGCTTGAGATCCAGAAACTCAGCAAATTCGGCAAATTCAGGATCTATTGATATAAAGTCCTAATAGCATCTAGCATCCTTGCCCTCTTCACTGGCTTCATTGAGCTACTTGTCGTTTCCAGAAATGGGTTACCCTCTGGAGGATGCTGCTCCCTGAAAATCAAAATGAGGACCTAAGACAACTGATAAAATCCCTGACAGCCCACGTCCTGCGATATAACAACTTCATGCACTCACAAGTTGACCACTTACTACTCATATCTATTTATAATGAAAGCTGTTGCTTTTAGTGCCTATAGGAAATATTAAACTTAGTCTTTCTTCGATTTTTGTAGTTCTTTTGCTTTTAGTTAAAACATATGCATTTGCCTTCGATTTTAAAGTTCTTTAACTCCTACACGTATTGCTGTCTGAAGTGTTGTTACCGCTCATAACCCTATCATACTAAGGATTAATTAGAATTTGTCATGCCATTCAACACATGCCAGGATAATGGAGGTTCCACAACCACCTGACTGGCATTACACTGCCCAACATATTGTCATATCTTTCCTGGGGCTCTTTTCAGTGAAGCGGCTATATCATGCCTGCTGGGCAGTATTTATTCTGAGCGTGCTAAATTTCTGCAAGACAAAAAATCAATGATTTTGTTGTTCTGTGAAATTCCCCTCAGCATTTGCTTGTGCCACTGCTTTTTAGGTCTGGTGTCAGCCAAGACCTTTTAATTTTACTAAAAATATATCTATCATATCTATAATATATTTACTTAAAGGGGCTTTTAGCCATCTCTCTCCACCCATTGGTCCATTGTTGTGTCATTCACCTATTGCTTCTGCCTAATACTAAAACATACAGCATCAGACAATGGGTCAGACTACTTCAGCCACTGACTAACTTCACTATAAGTGACTGCATTTAGCACTTTCCCAAGAAGCACCTCCGCACACAAGTTAGTTGCTTTTAGTGCCACTGTTTTTGGTTTTACTTTCTTATTAATTTAGTGTTGCCTCTGTAGAACCTGGTATAGGGCACATTCCGGCGTTATCAGTTCCTGTCTCCTGCCAATGCTGTTATAAATTCTTTTTGAAGTGACCTTTGATTATCTGGCTGTTGCTTTTCACACCACACCAGCAACTCACATGCACTCTGAATATAAGATCATGAGGGTGCTCTTTCCCTGTGACTGTCTGTCTTTCCTTTATTCTTTCTTTCTTGAATGAAAAAGAATTTCTAAAGCGCATGGCTGCCCCTGAGCGTCCCAGCGCTACGTGTACACACAGACAGACCTCCTCTGAGCCGCATCCAGAGATGTTAGTCATTCTGGGGGACAAGGAACGTTTTAAGGGATTTTCGGAATCTGGTCAAGCTAGGTTCTTTCCTCATTGATGTTGGGAGGGAGTTCCATAGCTGACCCGCGTTTATTGAAAAGCGGCGTCCTCCGGTCCTTGTTCTTTTTGCTCTCGGGATAGCTACCAGGTTTTCCTCGCCAGAGCGGAGCGTTCGTGCTGATTTGTAAGGGCGGATCAGATCTCTGAGGATCGGAGGGCCTGTGCCTTGGAGGACTCTGAACACTGTACAGAGCGCTTTGAATTTCACTCTCGCTCTTATGGGCAGCCAATGGAGCGCTTTCAAGGCCGGTTTTGCTGACGTTCTTCTGGGTGTGTTCGTCAGCAGTCTTGCAGCTGCATTCTGTGCCCTCTGGAGCACGTTCAAGGTGTATTCCGGTGCAGCCAGGAAAAGGGCGTTGTTATAATCCAGTCTTGACAGAATAAGGCCCTGTACCAGCAATTTCCTAGAGTCTAATGGGAGTAAGGGCATAACTTTCCGTATTGAGCGGAGCAGCCCATAGCAACACCCTGCAGTTTTTTTCGCCTGAGTGTGCATCGACAGCTCCGGTTCAAGCCAGACGCCGAGACTTTTTATGGATCCCTTCGGGGTCGGAGAATCTCCTAAACAAGTCGGCCACATACATTTGGGGAGGGAGGTGCAGAGATTTCCCAGCAACATCACCTCGGTTTTGGAGGCATTAAGCTTGAGTCTTGAGTCGGCCATCCATGCCATGATGTTGGTAAGGCAGGCGGCAAACTTCTCACCATGGCTTTCTGCGAGAGCGAAACAATCAATTGGGTGTCATCCGCGTACGTTGCGAGTTTCACTCCAAAGGGTGCGACCTCCCCTCCAGTGGGGCCATGTAGACGTTAAAAAGCGTAGGGCTCAGTGAAGAGCCCTGCGGGACACCACACTGAAGGGGGGTGGGCACTGATCTATTGTTGCCCTCGCACACTTGATATGTTCGATCACTCAAGAATGACGTTAGCCAGGTGAGCGCCAGGCCTCTTACTCCCAGCTCCTCCAACCGGTGGATCAAGATCTTGTGATCCACCGTGTCAAATGCCGCGCTCAGATCCAGGAGGACCAGGGCTGCTGATCCTCCTGAATCTAAGATGCACCTGCCCTCTTCTACCATGGTGATCAGCGCCGAGTCAGTGCCTTGACCGGGCCGAAAGCCAGTCTGGGTGTGCCGTAATAACTCGTTAGATTCCAAAAAGGACGAGAGTTGCCGGTTAACCCATTTCTCAGCAATCTTTCCCATCCCTGGCAGTAAGGAGATTGGCCGAAAGTTGGACAAATCGGTGGGGTCAAGCCCCGCTTTTTTTAGCAGGGCTTTTACTATAGCCTGCTTCCAACTGGGGGGGACCTTGGCGGCGGCAAAGGAAGCATTGAGTAGATCTACTGCCGGTCCCGCTATGACATCCATAAACTGCTTTAGGATGTACATAGGCATGGGATCCGTCGAAGAGCCACTTTTTTGCGCGGCCAGCTCTTTACAGAAAGCTTCCCTGGTGATCAGGGCAAACTTGTCCAGCACGGCTCTATCAGTGGCCAGACGGCTCTCCCCCAAGGGCGGGCTCTGACGGGGCAAGGGGAGGCCGGCTATGATGTTTTGAATTTTCTGGTCAAAGTACTGGGCCAGAAGGTTACAGCGGTCCGTACTCCCCTCTGAGGGTTCTGGAGATACTGGAACTTTGAGCAGCTCTTTGAGAATTTTATAGGTTTCCCTTGAAGAATTGGTTGATGATTTTATCCTATTTTCAAGGTAGGCCGCTTTGGTGGCATTGCGTGCCACTTTATAAGTTCTCATGGCTGCCCTATACTCTTCTTTGGAGTTTCCTGCCCAGTTTTTCCGCCAGTCACGTTCTTTCTTTTTACAAATTTTTCTCAGAAGACCCAGCTCTGGGGTGAACCATAAGGATTTGGGGCCCCCGTCTTCCTGTTGGCTATTTTCAGGGGAAGTACCGCATCTAAAGCTGTGCTGAGCCATTCGCAGAAAGCCTCATCTGCCTCTATAGGAACCCTATTAAGCACCGGGATGGTATGTGTCAGCTTGCGTGTAAGATCGCCGACCGGGAGTTTCGACCATGCCCTTACTGGTACTTGTGCTGTGGCTGCCGGGGAAAATGGGGGAGCTGTAACAAAACCCAGTTGAAAGGGGATCAGGAAGTGATCCGTGCAAGGGAGAGGCAAGGACGGTGACATGGAAAGAAGGGGAAGATTAGAAAACACCGTATCCAATAAATGGCCCTTGACGTGGGTGGGCTCCTGATTATGGAGGGTGATGTTCCCCAACCCAAGTTCAGATCTAAGGTCGTTTGCAGCTTTATCCTCCGCTGAGTCGAAATGTAGGTTTAAATCTCCAAGCAGGAGAAAATTGGGTGCCGACGCTATTAGCAATGGGGCCTCTTCAAGCAGAGAGTTCGCAAACTGCTTGATGTTGCCCGGAGGCCGGTAAATCAGCAACCCCGACAGTGAGTCGTTGGGGGACAATTGAATCTTAAAGCTACAACTTTCCGCATCCAGGATAGACCCTTCAGCGGCCCTACATGTCAAAATATCTCTATATATAATGGCCAGCCCGCCCCCTCTGCCTCGCGATCTGTGCAAGCAGAAGATACAAAATCCGGGGGGAAGAGCGTTCGCCATGTCAAAATCCGAACTGTCAGATGTCCACGTTTCCGACAAAAATAGCACATCAAGCTTGTGATCCAAAATCAGATGGTGGATGTGTAAGGAGTGCCTAGGTAAAGATCTACAGTTCAGGAGGGCTAGTCGAAGTGGTTCCCTAGGGGGGGGAGCATTCTGGGCCTCTTTACTTTCCGTAGTACATAGAGTTTCTTTCCTTCCTTCTGTTTTCTTTCTTTCTTGCATTTCTCTTTCATTAACTTTTCATTCTATCATTCCAACATTCCCTTTTCTTTCTTGCTTTCTTCTTTCTCTCTTTCTTGTTTCCCTTTTTCTTTTTCCCTGCCTTCCTCTCTTTTTCTAGTTTCTTTCTTTCTAGTTTCTTTCTTCTGTCTTTCTACTTTTTGCCTTCCCTCTTTTTTGTGCCTTTTTTATTTTTACATGCCTTACTCTTTCTTTCTTTTTTATTGCTTTCACATTCTTTTTAGTCTTGCCTTCCTCTTTTGTCCTTTCTTTTTTCTTTCTTGCTTTCTTTTTGGCTTTCTTCTTTCTTTGCTTCTCTATTTCTCTCTTTCAAGTTTCTACTTTTATTACTGATTTCCCATTGTTTTCTTTTCATGCTTTCCTCTTTCTTGCTTTCCTATTTGTTCTTTCTTTCATTTCTTTCTGGCCTTCTTATTTTTTCCAATACTTAATTATTTTCTTTCTTTTTTCTTTCTTCATTTCTTTCCTGCCTTCCTTTCTTTTTTGCCTGCCTTTCATTCTTTTTTCTGCCTTTCATTCTTTCTTTTTCTAAGAACTGTCTTTCTTTCTTTCTTTCTTTCTTTTTTCTTTTCCTTCTTTGTTTCTCTATTCCTCTCTTTCGAGTTTCTTTCTTTATTACTGATTTCCCCTTGTTTTCTTTTTATGCCTTCCTCTTTCTTTTTTCTTGCCTTCCAATTTTTACTTTCTTTTATTTCTTTCTGGCCTTCCTCTTTCCTTTGTCCAATACTTAATTTTGTTCTTTCTTTTTTCTTTCTTCATTTCTTTCCTGCCTTCCTTTCTTGCCTGCCTTTCATTCTTTTTTCTTCCTTTCATTCTTTCTTTTTCTATGGATTGTCTTTCTTTCTTTCTTTCCTTTCTTTCTATCCTTCTTGCCTGCCTTTCTGTCTTTCTTGCCTGTCTTTCTTGCCTTCCTTTCTTCACATTGCTGAAACCCCAGTGCCTCTACACCTTCTGCACTTATGATAACTATGTCTCTGCTTTATGCAGCAGTCGTCAATGCCTTAAATTGATGTCTTGCTAATTGCGTGGTGTGCACCTAAGCCTGGCATACCTGGCAGAAGGAGGGGTGCTTAGACTCCAGATTACTAAAGAATGACTTCAACCACAGATGAAAATGTTTGACGATGCGAAAACAGCACTTCACTGATTACATTTGCTACAGTTGAGGAAAGTGCCTTTTTCTAATTGACTACTGTGTAAACCTGTGGCCCTAAAGGACAGGAGGTGTTTAAACATCTTCCGGATTAGTATGATGGTGATGCCTTTGGTCTAAATGAATCAGAAATATGTATTAAAAAACTGGATTTCCATTATCTGCCTAAGATAAGCACAGTACTAGAACGCTATCCTTTTGGACAGCTCACGCAGAAGCCAGGTGAATCTGTGGAGGAGTATATAACATCGTTGAGAAATTTAGCATGTACTTGTAAGTTTGGTCCTTTGTGTGAGGAACATCTAAGAGACCAATTCATGTTGGGGGTTGACCATTGATAAATCAAGGGAATCCTTATTGAAAAGGGACCACCCTTTGTGGAGTGAAGTGTTGACCATCTCTTAGACCTTAGAGCACTCTGTCGGATGTGCTGACACCCTGAGAAAGGATTCTACGTCACAAGAGAAGGGTGATGGTGACAAAGTTAGGGGTGTGAAAGCCAAAGGGATAAAAAAGGATGATTCTAAGGTATTTGGAAAAAAGACAACATTAAGGAGTATAGGCAGCAGCTTCATTGTTTTCGTTGCAACAGTTCATTCCCTTTTCAGCTGGATATATCAAAGCTGAGAGTTGGTTGTGTTTTGACCCAAAGGAGTCGCCTGAAATTAGGTTGAGGTAGATGATTGGAGAAGTTAAAACACGTGTTTCTCCAATAAATGGAAGACGTATGAAAAATTCCACTGCTTTGAAAGTGAAACCTTTTGTTGTGTTGTCGGATGCAGTGAAAACCAAATATGAGGAATTATTCCTTAATGTTTTTAGAAAGGAATTGGGATGTTTGAAGAATTACATCCAGTTTATTAAAATAAAACCAAGGTCTATTCCCAAGGCATGTAAGATTAGGAGTGCTCCTTTACGGGTGAGAGATGAGATGCCCTGTGAGTTCGAAAGATTGGAATCTGAGGGCATTATTGACAAGGTTGAAGGATCAGAGTGGTTGTCTCTGGTAGTTATGGCTAAGAAGGCGAGTGAGGATTTGAGGCTGTTTGTGGACTTCAGGAAATTGAATCATTTTGTCATTGTGAATCAGTATCCGTTACCCAATATAATTGAAATGTTGTCATCAGATCAGATTACATCCGTTATCTCAGGAACTAACATCATTTATCACTCCATTTGGCACATTAAAATATGTTAGGATGCCCTTTGGCCTGATTTTGGTGTCTTCAGCATTTCAGAGGATGATGGAAGATGTCTTAAAAGGTGTCCCTGGAGTTAAGATATACCAGGATGCCGTGCTAGTGTTTGGGAGCATGGTTGAGGAGCATGATAAATGGTTGTGAATGGTCCTTAGGGAATTACATTTGTGGGGTCTCACGCTTAAGTTGAACAAATGTAAGTTTAATGTAGACTGTATAGAGCATCTAGGTTATCAGATTTACGGGGGAGGTATTCGCCCCAGGAATGAGTTGGTAACTACAATTACTGAATGCCATCACCTACCAACAAGGATGAGCAGGTGAAGTTCCTGGGTATGTCTCAATACAATGGAAAATGTATTACCGACTTTGCTGAGAAGAGTAAATGCATGAGAATTCTGTTAAAAAAAGGGGTGGAATTATCATGGTTGAGTGAGTGTGAAAAGGAGATTAAGGCACTGAAGGTAGACTTCTCGAAAGCCCCCAGGCTTTCAAGTTTTGAGCCGGATCGAGAGACAGTTTTGATGATAGATGCCAGTTTAAAGGGTTTTGGAGTGGTCTTAATGCAGGTGATTGATGGGCGTGCAAGAACCATTCTTTTTATCTCCAGACGTTTTAGAGGTGCAAAAATTAAATACTCAGTCATTGAAAAAGAGGCACTGGTTATTTTTGGGTGGTGAGAAAACTGCGGAAAGTTTTGTGGGGATCTGATTTCATAATCAAAACAGACCATAACCTGTATATTGTAGCGAGTGGTTGTTGCGCAATATTCACGGCTAGTCCGTTATTGGGAAGCTATTAGTGCGACAGGGGGGAGGGGGTTGTTGGGAGGGGTTTTCATGTGGTTTTATTTCATTTGGATTGCTCTTTATTTCTCCTTGATCTCATTTTTGAAAAGTCAAAGTCACAATGTTTTATGCTTATTGTGCTAATGTCTCTGGGTTACAGAGCCCTGCTCTATATGTGTCATTTGATGAATAAATTTTGTTTGTCAAAAATTGATGCAACTTCCAACAGAATATGCAAGTGGGTCATCGCATTGCAGGAGTTTGAATACAAGGTAATCCATGCTCCTGGGTTGGAGAATATTTTAGCTGATTGCATCTCTCGCTTGTGTAAAAAGACTGACAGTTAAGGGGATAAGGGGATATTTTTGGTGAGTTAATATATGAAAAGGTAATTAAGGGGTGTGAGGTAAGAATTGGAGAAAGACCAAGAGTTGCAGCAGGTAATTGAATTAGTGATGTTCTCTGGCTGGGAAAGGATAGGGCCGTGACCGGGCAATGAAGAGCTACTGCGAAGTGAATGATGATTTATTGGTCAGAGATGGTCTTCTTCTAAGAGAGTATAAATTGATACCCCGAGCCTCCAGGCATTTTGATGGATCGTGTATTTGCGTTAGCACATGAAAGTCATCTAAAAATTTCTAAGACGAAAATCAGAATTCGGGCAGAGATTTCTGGTGGCTAGGTGTGGATATGATGGTGGAAAGGAAGGTAAGGGATTGTACAGAGTGCCTGGAAAGTGACAAGATTTTAAAATGTAATCCAATACTTCTTTTGACCCTGCAATAGCACATGGACTCTGCCATCTGTGAGTCCTGCCCTGCCAAGTGGTGCCAATCCAGTCCTTAGCCCTTAAAAGTGAGCTTTTGCTGTGTAGAACCATAACAATCAATGCAGTGATGACTTTGCACTGATTGGAACCAATGCATTGCCCTTCAACACCGATGCAGGAGCCTATTTATGTTATCAGTTAGATGGGCTGCGCAACTCGATGACGGACAGCAAAGCTTGAACCGAAGCACTCAATCTTTGATTTTGACGCTTCCTTCATTAAAGGTACTTTTTCAGTGGGACCTGCGTGAGTCCTGTAGCCAGTCTGCCCTCTATCATGGTCGGCAGGATTTCATTGCGATGTTCACGCAAATTCTGGTGATAAGGAACCATGTAGGGCCCATTAGTGCTTGTGGGACCTTGGGTGCATGTAGGGGGGCACACGATGTGCCCCCCTGTGTGCATGAACCCTCTTTCCCTCTTAACAGTCCATGCCTTGCAGGGAAGGGCTTTGTCCTTCCCACTGCGGTGCCTTTTTTAAAGGCATCGCTGTAGGAACGGCAAATGACCACCCACCAGACCAGGAGAATACTCCTAATTTGGTGGGTGGCCAGCGGTTGAGTTTGGCGATGCAGGAGCAGGGTGCGGCATGCCACCCTGCTCCGGCACCTGCAAATTCTTAATCAGGACCTTAGAGTGTATTTAGCTTACCCTGACCAGAGTAGTGGTGACTGCTTGTACAGGGTGCATACTCTGACAACCAGAAACCCCAATTCTAACATTGATGGCAGCGGTGGGATAAGACTTGTGTTTCTGCAATACCATATAGTAACTCATTGTTCACTACAACTTTATACTAAAGCGAATTCAAACCTTTTTTTAATTCATTCTATATTGGCTTATTTGCTTTTTCCAAAAGTCTTTTTTCCCAATACTAATTTTTCCTGCAATGTTGCTGACCTTATCTGGCAATATCGAATTTGAGCTGGCCAATCTGGAGACCTACACAGTGGCCCAGCTCAAGGGATTGTGCCAAGAAAGGAGGGCATTTACTAAAGGAAGTGCCAAGACTGTAGATCTTTAAAAAGACTTAAGAGCAGCAGCCAACCACACCAATACAGAGGATGAGGAGAAATGATCAGAGTCTGAGAAAGAATTGGAGTAAGACTTGTCTGGAGGTCTTGTCATGCAGCCTACTGATGTAGGGGGGTTAACATCCTCGAAGGACTTCAAGGAACCTGTTCCCAGAGGAGCTGGAGAACAGGAGGGACGAGAGAAATTTGAAACTGGAGAAGGAGCATGCCCTTGCCAAGCTAAAAAAGGAGCTGCCCTTGCTAAAATGGAGAATGAGCAGGCTCTAGAGGAAAAAAAGCTGGCCATGGAAGAGAGAAAAATGGCCCATGAGCTCAGCATGAGAGAGCTGGACACAACAGCCCTACAAGTGGGGTCAAGCAACAGCAATTTTGGCAGCATACATGCAGCGTCCACTGCAGGAGTCCAGAGTCCAGATCCACAAGGATTGGTGCCCAGTTATGAGGTGAGGGATGACATAGACAAATGGTTTGCAGCCTATGAAGTGGCTCTAAGACTGCACAAGGTCCCAGAGGAGTTCTGGGGTTGTAGTATATGGAGCTATATGACCACAGTGGGGAGGGACATGTTCCTTACACTAAAGGTATAGGACCAGACATTCTACACTGCTATGAAGGCCATTCTAGTCAGTAAGTTTGACTGACCCCTTAGAGGTATAGGCTCAGATTCAAAGGCAGCCACAAGATTTCATAACAAACATGGGTGGATTTCTCAGATTATACCAGAAAGGCACTGAAAGTTTGGGTGAGGGGCAGCAAGTCTGATGATTAATCAGGGCTGCAGAACTTCATTTTAAAGGTGCACATGCTTGATATTTTGTTCCTAGAGCTGTACCAACACCTGGTTGATAGCATGTTAACTGACCCCAGGAAACTTGCAGAGGAGGCGGATATGTGGGTCAGCGCCGGAGTATCCAAGAAGGCACCTGAGGGGGACTCCCAAAAGGGTGGGCAGGGTTTCCACCAGAAGAAGGAGAGGGGAGATTAAAAGACAGAGATGTCTAAAAGCCAGCAATACAACTCAGAGGGGAAAGGCCCTGATTCTCATTCTCAATCTGGCCACCAGAAGAAAAATTACCCTCAGAATAGTCAGCAGCCCAAGACTTTCAAGTGCTATGAGTGCTTTGAGAATGGACACCTCAAAGGGGATCCCAAGTGTTCAAATGAACACCACCTCCCACTGGAGGAAAACCTCTAGGGGGTGGCTAATGTATTGCTGGGGGAGGAGTTTGTCCCAGTTATTCGAAGCGAGTTAAGTGGGGTTACCCTAGTGTCCCTTTGGGACAGTGAGATGTTCCTAAGATCCATGTGCCCTCAAATACTACAAAGTATAGGCAAGGGGTCACCATCAATAGGCAAGGTGTTGAGGCTCTGAGCTATACAGGTGCCAGCATGACTGTGGTAAGAAGTCAGCTGGTGTCCCCAGAGCTGGTCATACCCCATGCATTCCACCAGGTTGTGGTGGCTGACAACAGAGAAGATCACTGTCCTATGCCCCTTGTTCCATTTGAGTGAGGGTTGCTTCAGGACTTCTGAAGGTTGCTATGAGCTCTGCCATGCATGTGGACTGTTTGCTTGGTATTGACCTTGAGCACACTACCTGAAAGAAATGTGGAGATGTTGGGGTTATCTGACTGGTTCTGTGCTACCACACGATCGATGGCTGCCTAGGATGGGAGTGAAACAGAGCTGGAGCATGAAATAATGGCCCAGCCAGCTGCTAACAAGGGGAAGGGCTTAGTGTGTGGGAAACCAGTCCCTGAATGTAGTCCCAGTGAGATGGATGGGCCACCTGAGGTGGCCGTCCCAGGGTCCACTTAGGAGGGCATTGCTTGATGGCACTTGCTGAACGTCTTGTAGAAGAAGGACTCACCAAGGAGGAGTTCTGTAGGGCACAAAGGGAATGTCCAACCCATGAGGGCATGAGGCAACAGGCTGGAGCCCAAGCAGCAGGTGATGCCTCTGTGAGTTATCAGATTTAATGGTAGGATAACCTACTTTACAGTGAGCCTAAGGCTCCTGTGCATGTGACAAGAAGTTCCCTGGTGGTCTCCCAATGCTACAGGGCCTTCCTACTGGATCTGGCTCATGAAATACCCCTGGCAGGACACCTAGGCCAAGACAAGATGTTTGCACGGCATGTCCCCCACTAACTGTCCTAGGATCAAGAATTCCTCAGATGCATTCTTTAGGATTTGTCTGACCTGCCTGGCCAATGGGAAGACAAAGCAGAGGCTGAAAGCCACCACCTAATCTCTTGCCTGTCTTTGGCACTCCCTTTGAGAGGGTGGGGATCCACATTGTTGGGCCTATGAATTCTCAGACTGCATTAAGCAACAGGTTTATCATGGTTCTGGTGGATCATGCCACTAGGCACCCAGAGGCAATCTGCCTGAGGGCCATGATTGAACCTGCAGTGGCAATGGCCCAATGGGGATTTTTACCAAAGTGGGTTTCTGCAGGGACGTTGTGTCTGACAGAGGCACAAACTTCATGTTTACATATATTTAATCAATGTAGAAGGAGCGTGGGGTAACTTACAAGTTCTCAACTCCTTATCATCCACAAACAAATGGACCTATTGAGAGATTAAACAAGATTCTGAAGGGCATGATTAGAGGTCTACCTGAGGTCCTGAGGAATAAGTAGAACATTATCTTTCCATGCCTGTTGTTTGTACAGGGAGTTACCACAAAAGCGAGTAGACTTCAGGGCCTTTAAGCTTCTGTATGGTCACCATGTCAGAGGACCTCTGAGTTTGGTCAAGGAAGCGCCCAGGAAGATTACCCAGGATGTAGTGGGCAACATGCTGGTCTTCATGAGCCAAATGACTAAGTTGTGGTCGCAAGCTTCAGACAACTTAGAAACCAGCTAGACTGTGATGAAAGACTGGCATGACCAAAATTCTACCACTGTGGAATTGCAGCCTCGGCAGAAAGTGTGGGTTATGGAACCCGTGGAACTCAGAGACCACCAGGACAGTTGGTCTGGGCCCTATGAGATGATTAAGATGAAAGGTAAGGCCACCTACCTGGACAATCTCAAGACCCCCTGGCATCCCCACAGGTTGTGCCATATCAATCATCTCAAATGCCACTTTGAGAGGTCTGAGCTCACCATGTTGTTGGTGACAGATGGAGAAGAGGAGGAGAGTGAACCTCTCCCTGACCTCTTAGACTACAAAAAGAAAGATGGGTCTGTGGAAGGAGTAATCCTTTTCTCCAGTCTAGCTTCTGGCAGCACAGAGACTGCCCCCAATATGCCAGAGTGATGGTGGGCGGGAAGCTTTCTAGCACAGTCTTCCTACTGGAAGCTTTCATAGAGAAACATAGGAGCAAACACAACCTGGTCATAGCAGGTGATTTTAACTGTACATTCGAACCTCTTGACCATGACGATGGTTGCCTAAGTAGCAAAGAGAATTCTCTTTGGGGCATTCCATCTCTATCTCTGACCCCGATAAAAAAAAAAACAGAGGCAGCACTTCAATTAAAGAGTCTGTGCATAGAAAGGGGTGTTAGGGCTGTAAATGGGAGGACAACATCGGATTGTAGGGCCTGCACACTTTTAACAATGGCATTAGAAGCAGTAGAATTGATTACATCCTAATTAATCTGGAGCTGTGGTCTGGCCTTGTAGACATGAAGATACAAGAAAGAAGCGAGAGCGACCACAACCCACTATTGTTAACCCTGCAGATGCAGGGGTTAAACTAACAGACACAGCTAACTGAGTTGGTGACTGGAGATGTAATTCCATCAAATGACTTGCGTAGGGTGAAGTGGGCATTGTTAATTGACAAAGAGAACATTCTAGAGCAGATGAGGCAGAGGTGGAGAATATCTTAACAGCTATCACCAATATAGTTGCCCAGGAAAATGAAAATGGTGCTATTATACAGGCTCATGAAGAACTGTTTAACAAGCTCAAATGCTTCTTTATTAAGACCAATAAAACTGGTAGCAGAGACAATCTAAAGTCAGCGAACTGGTATAATAAGGACTGTAGAATAGGCTTCAAGAAACTGTCCCAAGCTATAAGAACTAAATCAATGGAGGAAATTAAACTGGCTCGGAAATTGTACAAAGAAATTCAAAACACAGCCAAAAAGGAGTCAGATGAAACACGATGGAATGATCTTCTACTTGCGAGCAACGAAAAAAGCATGCAGAAATTTTGGAAGACAGTAAAATGGGGCAGTGGGGAACCCAGTCAAGCGCTCGACAATTAGGTAGCATCAGATCATTGCGTTTTGTTTTTTGAAACACAGTCCCGGGCACACGTTCAGATTATAAATATACAGTATAAAATTCTTCCTGAAGTGAAGTAAGTTAAGGTCGACACCAGTAAGTTCGTTGTGTTGAGTTTTATATATATTATTCTTAGAATAGATAGAAAAACAACCAGCCGACACGTGTTTCGTCACCTGGGAAAGTTATCCCATGACTCTTCGGGGCTGAAAGGTAAGTATGTTGAGCATGCAATATCGTGGGGCGGGTGATAATTCCAACCCGGTCTTAAACGGGTATGAAGACAACAAAGTAGGTGGATGACAGTTAAAGGATGAAAAGTAAGGGGGGATGGGTATGTCGGTCTTCAGGATTCCGAGGCAGTAAGCGGATGGGTATGTCCGTCTTACTAGTGGTCCTGTGAGTGTAGTAGCTGGAGAGTATCATGGGGATCCGTCTCGCTTTCCGCATACGGAAAAGTTTTGTTTTTTGAGGCCCAATTCGCTGCTACACCTAATAGCTTAAACCATCAACCCATAATAGAATCTGATACCTTTATCACCTTTGGAATTGGAGAGGTAGAAATCGCCTTGGATGCGATTCCAAAGGGTAGAGCTCCTGGCCCTGATTGCATCCCGGCAGATCTATTTAGGCATCATAGAGCTGATTGGCTTAAGTATATCCACACACTAGTAAATGTAATAGCCAGAGGGGCACCCATCCCAGATTCCAGGCGTGGTGCTGAAATAATATGTAAATGTAAATGTATGTGTCTTGTAAAGCGCACTGCTGCCCTGAGGCGTCGTGGCGCTGTAGACCGCTGGGGAACCCGTCCTGGCTATCCCTGTGAGATGGTCCCTCCTGGGTATCTCCAAGGTGAAACCAGGCATCCCCGGCGAATGTGGGGGGCCGTTGTGGAGATGAGGCAAGCTAATGCCCAGAGTTGCCGAGTGTGTTCCTGGTTAGAGTAGGTACCGAGGCGAGAATTATCGAGTCCGTTTTGACCCTGGTCCACGACCCTGCCGCGTCGGGAATTGAACCCTGGTCCCTGGCCGATTCTCTGCTTGCGGATCTGCCGCCTCTAACCAGTGAGCCACACCTCTCCAATTTACAAAAAGGGGGATCGTACATGCCCAAGCAACTGCAGGCCTATAAGCCTTATAGATTCGATCCAAAAAATCATATCCAGGCTAATACTGAGTCGAACTCAAACATGGATATGCGAACACGATATTTTATCAACACTTCAGGCTGGATTTTGATCGCACGTCAGCACTATCGACCAGGTACCCTGTGTAAGACCTGGGGTCTCTAGGCCCTATGGGGCGGTAACGTGACACCAAAGGTCTGTGTGTAAAGCAACCATACAACACGCACCTCACATGGGACAAGGAACACACACAATAAGTGACGCCACACGGTAGGAGTTAAGTAAATATTCAAGTTTATCCAAGCAGATCACGTTAGATGCAGTTCATGAGGTAGCAGTACATTTCATAAGCTGGTAATACCACAAATGACATTCATAACAAATCAGTACTGCCTGAGGTACAACTACCTTTCACCTACAGGTACACGCGCACTTCACTTTCCTGTAGCGCCTTAGGGGGGTGATGATGGCGCTAGGCGCGCTAACTGGTGAGGACCTCAGAACGGGGCATCTAGCACAGAGAGATACTCATAATAGATGTCATTTAGCATTTCATTATGGAACATGAATAACAGTGCGCTACTCGTAATCAATAGCACGTGGTACTTCAACATGGAACATGAATAACAGAGCGCTACTCGTAATCACCAACACGTAGCACTTCAATATGGCACATGAATAACAGAGCGCTACTCGTAATCACCAACACGTAGCACTTCAATATGGCACATGAATAACAGAGCGCTACTCGTAATCACCAACACGTAGCACTTCAATATGGCACATGAATGACAGAGCGCTACTCGTAATCACCAACACGTAGCACTTCAATATGGCACATGAATGACAGAGCGCTACTCGTAATCACCAACACGTAGCACTTCGATATGGCACCTGAATAACAGAGCGCTACTCATAATCACTAGCATGTAGCTCTTCGATATGGCACCTGAATAACAGAGCGCTACTTGTAATTATGGACATTGAGCACTTCAATCCGGCACAAGGATATCAGAGCGCTACTTGTAATTGTGGGCGCTGAGTAATTCAATGTGGGGTAGGACAGTCAATGCGCCTCACCGAGCTTTTAGCGGGAAGCGTCCGGGACGGGAGGAGCAAGTCTCTCGGCTCCGGTGCAGTTCGCAGGGCACCTCGCTCCAGAGCAGTCACGGGGGCACAAGGAGAGGATCCCTCGGCGGGGTCTCTCCGTCGCGTTGGCAGGGGGAAACTCCCACGGAGAGGGGACCCGGGCTCAGGGTGCGGTGCGGATCCCGACCAGTAGGGGGCGCACCAGGGGCGATCCCAGCCTCCGGGCTTACCTCGTTCTCGGCGTCAGACGGCATCCGCTCCAGCGACGATGGGGAAACTCGGCCCCAGGCCTCGCGCACCTTCTCACTCAGCTGCGACGGCAGCGGCGGGGCCCCGGACTTCTCACGGGCCTCGCGACTCTGCAGGGCACTTCTTCCGGCCTCCGGGCCTCGGCGGTGAGCGCGCTGGCTTCCACTTCACAGGGGGGCTCAAGTTAAGGATGGGGGTTCCGCGCTCAGCGGAGCACGCTGCCGGGGGTCCTAGGCCAGGTCAGGGAGCGCAGGGGTCACAGCGCTAATACCTGGTCGATCCCCGGTGGCTCTTCAATCTGCTTTGCATACGGCTTCAGGGGTCAGTCTGGACACGCAGTCTCAGTGCTTGGCATATAAGTTTGAGAGTTCAATCTGGACACGCAGTCTCAGTGCTTGGCATATAAGTTTGAGAATTCAATCTGGACACGCAGTCTCAGTGCTTGGCATATAAGTTGGAGAATTCAATCTGGACACGCAGTCTCAGTGCTTGGCATATAAGTCTCTGTTCTTAGATGTTAGATAAAGTCTTGTTGGCGCAGATGTATCTGGCGCCCTTAAAGGGGTTCTGTTACAGGGGGGTAGGGATGGAGAGGGCGACTAGATCCTTCCTAGTCAGGCTGGGCAGAGAGTCTCTGGGTCCTCCAACTGCTGGGCAAGATCAGTGGGTTTCACAGGGTCCCTCACTCACTTAAGAGGCAGCACCTAAATCCTGTCACTCTCAGAGGCATAAGTCCCTGGCTAGGCCCTACCGCCTACACTCCTGGTGGATTCTTCCAGCTCTGCTTCACCCCAATGGCCAACTCACCACAAAAGTTTCCCTCCCACTCTTAAGTAGCCCTAGGTCAGGTGACCTCTAGCCAAGACGGCAAAAGAAAAACCACACCTCCCTTCTAGAAGGTTCCAGCACTTTCCAGGAGCTTCCCCACTCTACCTATGGGACAAAAAGGCAGGCTGGAGTCGCAACATTGTTGTGGGGTTCCAGCCAGCTCCTGGCAGCTAGGGTGCTACTATGAAAGACCACTCTGCAGTAGCAGGGGCCTGTGGCAGCCATCTTAGGAGAAGGGAGCACCTGCACCTTAACACTGATTGGCAATGAAAAGGCGCCCGGAGACCTAGTCCAACATAAAAATGAGGGTGGGAAAAATGAGGCACGATACAAAAATGGAAGGGGAGACCACCCTAGGGCTGACAGGTCCAACACCCTGTATGAAGCATTTATAGATCTCAAATCTGCGTTTGACTTGGTCCCCCGTAATAAGTTATGGGATGCCCTGAAGGAATCAGGGATGCCATCTGATCTCCTTGCTTTAATTGTCAAACTGCACAAGTCTAATTATGCACAGGTCCGCTGGGGTTCTCAGGGAATGATCACGGATAGGTTCCCGGTAACAAAAGGGGTCCGTCAAGGGTGCGTCCTGGCCCCTACCCTTTTTACATTGTTTATCAACAGGGTAGTTAATTACTTCTCCAAATATCCCACGGATGCACGCTCACTTGCTGGCACGAAGGTACCCCTTTTAATGTTTGCAGATGAGACCCTTATTCTATATAAAACAGAGAAAGGCTTGCAACAAGCTCTAGACAGATTTAAGGTCTTCTGCAATGATCATGAGTTCGTAGTGAATGTAGATAAAACAAAGTTTATGGTTTTACATAAACGCAAAGTGGTGAAAGGGAGTGTATACATGGACAATGCCCAGCTGGAACAAAATGATATGTTTACGTACTTGGGGGTAACATTGGAAAAGAAGTTTAACTGGAAACCCCAGATTGACATATTGACCCTAAGGCATGCCCAACACGCAGGTGTCTTACTTAAAGAGCACCGGCTTTCGCAAACAAAGCCGGTAGGCCCCGCACTAACGATATATAATGCTAAAGTTCGCTGCGCAGCACTGTCAATTTGTTCCAGTTCAGGAAGAGCCTGAAGACCTGGCTTTTTAATCTTTAGGCTGTTCTTATTGCTTCAGTTTCAGTTATTTTTCTCATTCTTTTGCTGTGTTGTGTTATTTTTATTCTGAGATGCAGGTGGAAAGCGCCGGGACACTCTTTTCGAGTAGCCGTGCGCTATAAAAGAACGCTGTAACATAACATAACATAACATAAAGTTAGGGCCTCGATCTTATACAGTGCTGAGCTTTGGGGCTTCGAAAATATAACATCTTTAACAACAGCCCAGAACAAGTTCCTTAGAGTTTTAACTGGACTCCCACAATCAACTCCCTTAAAACCCCTATATTTAGACATGGGTTGCTGTGAAATAGAGGAGATAGCTTGGTTCAGGCCCATAGCATATTGGAGAATGCTCTGGACTACTCCGGAGCTGCTTCCCCAATGCAAATGCACTTAATCATGTAAGGGAATCTGATACATCCTGCAAAATAACATGGCTACACAAAATTAAGGGCACACTGGTGGATATGGTGTTTAGCCACTTGTGGGAGGATCCAACAGGTAGCACTTTTCCACCTAAAAAAGCCTTCAAGGAAGCTTACAGGAATATGGCTAAAGTAAAGTGTCTGTCACCTGTCCAGAATACTTCCCTTTTGGGTAAATTCTTGGAGCACAAGTACGATACTAAGTTTGAGGCATACTGTTCCAGTTCTACAAATTTAAGTTAATGGGAGTATGGAAAGGTGTTTTATCCAGGTCACCATAATAAATTACTGAGAAAAACTCTGTGACATAAAACCATAATCTAAAAACATTCAATTTATTCTGGTTTTTTAACATTTTACCATTTTATGATTTTTTTTTAAAAATGATCTCTTTTAGCATTTTGAATTTATATAACATGAATATGTGAAGGTTTGCACTGTATTTTCTTGGCTGTGTCTTTAATGATTGAAAAAATAGAAATAAAGACTGATTTGATTTGATTTGACTGCGCCCAAGTGTTGGGAGAGTACGCCTTTCTGTTCTCACTTATTCCTGGGACCACCCACCTGTGTACCTATGATGTGGATACACGGGACAACCTCTCTGTTAAGAATAAATCTTACAGGTTGTTGGATAAGGTAAGGGCCAGCCTTAAGAGTGAACTCCCTAAAATGCTGGAATTGGGGGTGAAAGAACCCTCCAGTAGCCCCTGGTCCAGTCCTGTGGTTCTGGGACCAATAGCTTCCCCACCGGGCACCACACCTGAACTGGGGTTCTCTGTGGATTATAGAGGGCTAAACTCAGTGATAAAGACAGATGCTCATACCATTGTTCGGGCTGATGAGCCTTTTGACAGGTTAGGGGCTGCCCAGTACTAGGCTAACAAGGCCAGTACTCACCAGATAGGGCAGGGGTCTGATTTTGAAAAACAAAAATCAATTGCCTCCTAAAACCTGGGAGTTTTCACCCATGGTGCAGGGGTCAATATTGTTTTTTCTTGACTGTGACGGACAGGTAAAAAAAGTCCACCCTAAAAACAGCCTTCAATGTAAAGTTATTTCTACAATGGAACAAACTCCCTCAACAGAATACTTCCAGCCCACTCAATTCCCATGAGGCTGGTGGCCTGAGGGTTTGGTGTTAAGGGTCCTCCGCTAAGTTTGTGATGGAGTACCCTGTACGCACCCTCTATATAAAGCTCTTAGTCATTTCAGTATGTCAGTCGAGGGTCCATCAAACCACATAAACATCGCCCTTCTGCTGAGGCCATTTGTTTGGCAGAAAAAGCTCAGAGAGGACAAAGCTATATTTTGCAGCAACCTAGGTTTTTAACAGTGGGGATAGGTTTACTGCCTCGTCCTGGTCTTACCTTTTGTTTTTGTGCCCCTGGAGAAGGAAGGGAGAAGGCCAACCGCTTGACCCTTTACGAGGAGTTCTGGTCCCTGGGTGCCAGAAGGAGTCAGGAGTCTTTGGGTTTTCTTTCTTCCAGCAGGGCTGTAATGCATTGGGTCAGCACCTGGAAATTTAGTTTTCTCTCTTTCTTTCCTAACCCCCATTATCCATAATTTGCTTCTTCCATTAGTAGTTCGGTCTCCTGTGGGGTTAGAGACTTGGGGAGGGTGAGGATACAGGTTGCCCAGCCATATTTCACTACCATGAACCCTTATGAGAATCCAATGGAAATCATAGTGCAGGACATTAACAAAAATTCAAGAGGATTTAGACACTGCCCGACAAAAATGGGCCTATCTCTTGATTTGCATAAATCAGATACTTCCTGTTAGACCTGTCAGCCCTTTGGCAGTTCCCTCCTTACTTTATTATTTTTGTCCCTTTCCCCCTTCTCATTTTTTCTGTCTACCTAACCTTTTTGGTGCTGATGTAGAGGTTCTGGGTGTCTTTTCCACTTCACATGTGGGAAAGGCGCAAGGTGCTTCCCTGAGGTAGATAGCTGAGAAAGGTAGGATTCACAAAATGGTGGCTCCAACTGTCACCTCAGCACCTGGACCATGACTGCTATGGGAGGTTCCAGAACCTTCTGGATCTCTCTGGCAAGTCAGGTCCAAGGTGATAAATAGAGGTGACAGGAGGGCGGCCATTTTAGAGGAGAAGAGGCTGCAGGCTAGTCAGGAGTAAGGCACGTGAGTGGGGAGGTGGCTGCGCTGGACAAGGAGTGGACAGATCTCAGGATTTGCCAGGGTATCTTTATCAGTGACATCACCCTCAACCACCTGACCGATCCCTGAGCGCAGCCGTGCTTTTGGAGAACCCCGTCCCAGAGAAGGTCTGAAGGTAGTGGAACCCCTGATTCACCGGACCTGGGAGTGAGCTAACGCCAGGGGCCGCCTACTCCCCAAATCCATTGTTACCTGGGATTGCAGGACTGGCTGGGTGTTGCCACCCCCCTTTGACAGATAGAAGAAGTGCTCGTGCCAAGCCCTAAGAGTCTACCTGACCTCTGTCACCGTTCCAGTGTGGGATCCGGCACCCGCTAAGCCGCCCCCCCTTTCAGGACCCGTCTTGAAACCCTGGCCGCCACCTTCTTCTCCCCCAAGGTTGTGAAGTTTACCTGGTGCCCGACGGCAGGAGCCGCTGTCGCTGTGGAGCCTGAGGGAGGGATTGGCCCCAGAGGTGTGTCAGGCGAGGGAGCGTCGCGTCCATGCCCGTGAGGAGATCAACTCTCCGGAAGTGCGGGAAGTGAGGCGGGGAGGCTGCCCTCATCACGTGTGAAGGGCCTAGCGCCGCCCCACTGTTGCCGGACGTGATCGGAGGCCACACCCTGTGAGTCGCACTGAACCCGGGGACTGGTGGACGGGCCTTCCAGCAGTAGTGACGAGGAGGGGCGTGCCATCTGCGAGTGGAGAGTGCATTATAGTAATCCCTGGTGGGAGGTGTCCGGAGGGTGTGCGAAGACCCCCCCCCCTCCCCTGTAGGAAGGATTCCTGCATCCGGATCAGGCAGCAAGCCCCGTTCCCCGAAAGGAGGGAACGCTCGTACTGGCAGCGGTGCATCATCCTCAAGGAGGACTACAAGAGTACACAGTAAGCTGGGAAGTATGTTTGAAGGCTAAAGGGGGACCCAGTTGAACCGAGTGTTGTTCCGGGGGGAAACCGAGTGCTGGCTGTAAATACCGGCACCTCAGCCCAACCGAGGGTGCGACTGAGGTGATTGGATAACAGGTCGAGATCAGGTGCCAGCGAGAGCCTAGAGGTACTGCCAACTAGGCAGAGAATAGCACAACGTTAACGTAGCCTACAAGCGGACTACTTGAAGGAAACAAACTGGTTGCCAGCAGTTAATGAACCTCGCTGTCCAGAGAGACCCGTTGAGATCAGGGGATAGGCTGAATTGTGTAATGGGAGAGTGCTCTTCAGAGCGCCGTCTGTGAGGAGGTTAACAATTCCTTCAGAGCCAAGGCGCCGGGTGGGACCACCTAGAGGGGCTACTGATCTGTTGTAGTGGAGTTACTCCGAGGGGACTGTTACCGTAAATTAGAATGAAATGTTTACCCTGACATGTGTACAAAGGGGTTGTCTTGAAACGTACTGTAAATGTTTATTTTGAAAGTTAAAGAAAAGATTATCTAGGACAGGAACGTCCAGGTTTGGACTTAGACTATAGAGAGAAGTTCCTATGCAAATGAAATGAATTGGTTCCCATTGTATTGTTGAATTGAGAACTGAATCCTCATCAGAAAAGAAATGTTATAAAGCTTCAGTAACTCTTTACAAAGAAAATCGGTGTAGTGTTCTTTTTGAGTGATGTGGCGCAGGATTGCGAGCTGAGTGAGATGCAGGCCTGAAAAAGCCAAATGGAGTGTTGAGCCAAGTGACCTGAGCCAAGCTACCCCCTTAGACGTAGGTCTAACACTTCCTATTTCTATAACCGGTGTTGCTTCATCCACAATGGTAAGGGAGGCCATAAACATCACAACAAGCCATACTTTTGCAGTGTTTCTGTGGGTCAGATGGTGATTCAGGCACAAAGTAAGCCAATGACTTTAGGCCAACAAAAGAAGTATGCAGGGGACTCCCTTTGCAATATTTCCTTGCTCAGTGCCACTTACATTACATTACCCACCCTCAATAATTTCCTAATGATACAGCTAAGGTGGCATTCTTGTCATCATATTGTACCAAGCACACTACGATGCGGGCAAACCCTTGATAATAAATCAGAATACAATACTATTCCATTTGTGAACGATTTGTAGCCTAATTTAAAGCATATTCTGAAAACAACAGACCACTCAAGCCACACATTCAGGCTTGCTTATGTTGAGACAAGGAAATAGGAGGGTACTAACTTTTATTAGTCAATTTATGCAATATTGTGCTGCTGATGATGGAAAGATGCAGCTGCCGCTGAAGCATTTTCTCAAGGACACCAAGAATACCTGGTTGATGCTTCACCATTGGTAATGAATCACCCTAATATCACTCCAGAATTTATTTTTTCTCACATAAATGATTGATAAACAGGAAAGAAGCAGAAAGCAAGACAGGTGATATTCTGTCGAATTCTGTCTCATGTCCCAAGAGAACTTTCAGATCTGCTCTCCCTTCAGTTTACCCTACACAAATAGGCAATATATGGAAACCTCTTGCCTTTGAGGAAAAGGAATGAAGGTGATGACCGTTCCTCAGTGTCTATTGTCAAAATGTTTGCCATTCTAGTAAACAATGACTGCAGCTGGCAGGAGGTGTACGGACTGAACCCTAGATAATGGACCTGGTTTGCACAAACTCACAGCTGAACAGTGTGCCTCCCATCTGAAGGCTTATTTTCAATTAAGCATCCTTATGTCATGAACTCAAGGGCTTACAATCTGGGCTTAAATTGATTTGGGGGCATCTGGGGTTATCATGGACCAAACGTTGTAGAACACCCATCAAATTCCTGTGCAAGAAAAAGAAATACCCGAAGCCATCAGGAGTGGTCTCCTATGAAACTTTGCCTCTTATAATGGTTACACAAATTTCTTGAATGTTATACAAACTCAAAATGATCACACTAGATCTCATTGAAGCTCCTGTTGTTCCTCTTGTATTAGGTACCAACTGGCTCCGTAATTCTAGTATTGACAATGAAGAGTTAAAGACCACCTTCTCATCTGATTATTACATGTACCAGAGCCCCAGCTCTGTGAATTTTGAATGGTTTTGCTGTGCATCCCACAGCAAAGACAAGTAAGGAAGAAAGTCTAGGAGATTGATTAGAGGTTGTGTGTTCTCCAGCCTTTAAAAATTTCCCGATGTATTTAGTAAAAAGGGAGTCAGCACCCTAACTCTTCATCGAGAATACAACTGTATTAGAGGCTTTTTGCCAGCACAAAGATTCCTCATGGCCAGATTTAGCCACTTACAGTACAAAAAGATGAGATGCTGAAACAATCATGGCTATTCACAAAGGTAACTTACACCTCTATTTTTGCACTTTAGAGGAGGACTGGTGGTGTATTAAACCACAGTGCTCTTGGCTCACATTTCTTGGAGCCACCATCATGGGTGTAGGGGAAAGTACACATTCTAATGTTAACCCCTTATGAGGCATTAAACCGCAGGTGCTGCGCATCTGCGCAGAAGGCACACCCCTTGCATTCATGTCGCCAGAACCTCAGTCCATTTTACGAGCAGTAAGAACAGTCAGTTCATGTACACACATGAAAGTCTGCTAGTGATAGAGAATAACAATGCGGTGGCTAGCTGTTGTAAAGGTATGCCAGTAGAGGTATACCGATCTTTTCATGTAAAATCTGTAGATGAGTTTGTATGCCCCAGTGTGAACTAGAAATAATGGTAGAAGAGAGACACAAAAGTTCATGCTCAAGCAGCCACAGATAGAAGGGGGCTTTTGAGGAAAACCGATAGGTAAAGAGAGCAAAAGAAATGGGTCAATGATAAAATGCCTATATTTTAATTCAAGATCAATTCCCAAAGACTGCATGAAGGCCAAGGATACTATTAACAGCAATAAAGCCTGATTTGGTATTCATCACCGAAACATGGTTAAACAACCACATTATGCCAATCTGTCTGAAGCTATACCTGATGGGTATACAATACGGAAATGTAACAGAGTCAGGAGAAAATGGGATGATTTTGTATTGTGTACAAAGAAAATGTGTGGGTCCAACTCACAAGGCAGGATGCATGTTAGACTTACTCTTTTCCAGTTTAAATTCCATGGCAGTCCAATCAGTAGAGCCCACAACATAGTCAGACCGATTCTCAGTGCAATTCTACTTTTGTTTAGCAGATGACAGGAGGGATAATCTGAACACGATTCCTATTACCTGGAGACTATGGAGAAAGTCAATCCTGACCTTTTCACCAATAATTTCAATCCCCTAATAATGAGAGAGGAATGTTCCACGGATTGAGCAGTTGTGGAGCTGGAAAATGTAATGGCTGCATCCATGGATGTTTGCGCCCAGAGAAGGAAAATCAATTCTGCAAATAGACATCAATCTTGGAAGTAGTATCCAGTAGAGCTAATGGCAATAAAAAGAATTGTAAAACACTTGAGCGCAATTGGAGGCGTACCAAAAGACTAGAGAATAGAGGGATTTATAAAAATGCACTCAAAGTCTACTTCAAAGAACTGAGACAAGCTAAGGGGCAATATTTTGTAAATAATTGAAGGAAAAAAGAAATTATCTAAAGAACTCTTTAAAATAATTAAGGAATTGGCACATCCAAAAGTGTTGATCTAAACAGCAAAGCTTCTGCATCCTTTAGTAAGGAAATAGTCACATTCTTTAATAATACAAACATGACCAATTACTTAAAATGTGGAGTTCAACCACCCATGGAGGAGGAGCTGTTTAAGGATGCTAAATTACACCCAGAAGTCACCTCTAAATGGGGTAAGTTCATAGAATTGACAGTAGAAATGGTTGAGGGGATGATGGGAAATGTGAGGTCTGAGTCCGCATTAGATCCTTGTCCCCACTTTATATATTCTCTTCTAACTCCCACACTTGCACCATATGTAACATTGTTCCTGGATAAATACTTGACGGAGGCAGAGTTTCAAGCAGCCTGGCAGCGGCATTTGGTGGTGGCACTGGCAAAGAAGGGAGGGCTGGATGCTTCCACACCATCTAATTATCGTCCCCTTTCAATGACACCCTACTTGGCCAAAGTACTGGAAAGATTGGTCACTATTGGAGAGCAATAACTGGGCACTTCTCAAAACAGGATTTAGAGCAAAAAACAGTACAGAAACTACTTTACTAACAATGATGGACAATGTTAGGTCATTAGTAGACCAAGGTAAATCAGCTGATGATAGTCAGTTGATTATCTCTATGGATGACAAGTATAATGAAATGAAGGGGAATTCAGTTGACTGCCTTTTCAGAGGTAGTAGAATGGCTGCAAATTCACTGTTTAAAACATAATGTGGACAAAACACAGATTTTGCTGTTTGGGGGTGCTAAAAAAATCTAGAATGATGCGTGGAGGCTAACACTAATAGGCCTTGCATCAAAACCAAAAAAGTGGTTACAAATTTGGACTTTTTAATTGATGATGCCCTTACCTTGCAGGAACAAGTAACTAGGGTATGTGGGATTTGTTTTAGTCTGTTAGGTACGCTTTGGAAACTATTTTAATAGATCCCAGTGGTATGGAGAAGGGAATTTGTACAAGCCTTAATTATGAGCTGGTTGGATTATGGGAATACACTGTACGTAGGCATCTCAGAGTACTTGTTCACATAACTCCTGACTATTCAGAATTCAGTGCTAAGACTTATTTGTAACAAGAGCAAGAGGAGTTTAGCCTCGGTCTGTCTTAACGAACTTTGCTGGTTCCCAGTTCACAAAAGATTTCATTTCAAGCTAATGTGCCATACGCACACAGCACTTTATGAGCAGGGCCCGACAATGCTACAGAGCAGAGTTACCTCTCACAAACCCATGCAGAACCTTCGATCAGTAAATCAGGATTTATTATCCTGGAAAAGAATTAGAAATCTAGAAAGGATGTTCGCTTTTGTAATTTTTGGCAGCAACCAACTAGAATAAGCTTCCTCAGAATTGATGTGCTGTGTCAGATTTGTTGGTCTTTCGAAAGAAACTGAACACCTGGTTGTATCCACTTTAGAGTCTCGATTGGCACTGGGAAATGATGAGGTATAGTGCCAGATATCCCTTTGGGAATGGAAATTCCCTCTAAAAGTACAAAATACAAATACAAAAAGTCCCTGCCTTTATTATTTTCTATGGGAGAGTGTTGCCATACCAGTGGCTGACCCTGTGCGGTGCTGGACTTACTACAAGTCTAAGTGCACTTTGTGAAAAGCAATGAGATAACCTTTTTGTGGGTGGGTGGGTGTCTGCCCCTCACTAAAGCCTTCCAAAGCACCCCTTAAACCCATCCTTACTCTTCCCTAAACCACCCCCATTTAAAGTTGAGCATGCCCCATGCTAGCCACTCCCACATTTACAATTAAGTAGTAACCTTATATGTATTAGAATCTCTGCATAGAAAAGATAAGAGAGGTGGGGGTGGAGATTTACACTTGTAAGTTTGTGAATTGTATTTTCTAGTAAGTAATAAGTGATACTACCTCAGCATTACTTTATATACTACAAAATGCAGTTTGTCAAATGGGCCCAATATCTTCAAGAAAACATGGAGAAAGGATTTATTAGGCACTTTACCCCTCCAGCTGAAAAACTAACTTTTTAAATCCTGAAACCAAAAGGAGAGCTCTGTCCCTGTATCAATTTCAAAGAACTGAACACCATCACCATCTGAAATTGATATCCTCTTTCTGCCCCTATAGCAGTGTTGCTGGATCAGGTAAAAAATGCCTCCATTGTTTCCAAATCGAATTAAACAGCAGAGTATATCCTCATACAAATCAGAGACAGGGATGTGTGGAAGACTGCTTTAAACACTTACCAAGTTACCCACTTAACTACAGCACTTATACTCCGCTCTCCAGGCTGCAATCTTCCTTTTATTGTTGATACTGATGATCTCATTCTTTTTTATGGGAGCCATACTGTCTCTAAGAGATCGAGACACTGCATGTTGTAGTATATTTTTCAAGATTTTGGTAGCCAACTAAATGTAACTATACTATTTTACTATAATATACTACCTTTATACAATACTACAGGTTGCTATTAAAGAAGCATCCAGCACCAGAACCACTACTTTAAAAAAGCTCACATAAAAGAACGCATGGACAGACCACAAGAATCTTCATAAAGTCTGCAAAAAAAGATCTGTTATATTGAAAAGAATCACTATATCTTCCTACAGCAGAGCTACAGACACAGACGTGACAATCGTAGCAAGACCACTGACCTCCTGGTTTGGGAAACTGCTCTCCCCTTGCTCTGCTCCGATGTTGAGGCACTGCCACCAGTGCCTTTCTGGTTCCAGCTAGGTGTTTGAGGCCCTCCTCCACCTGTAGGCTCTTGCCTGCGCCTCATCTCTGGTGGTCCAGTGGAAGAGGCTGCTATTCTGCTGGTCCGCTCCATGTTTTCCAGCCTTATTCTGTAACTTTTTTTCAGATGCCTGTCTTTTCTGTGTTTTTCTATCTTTCTCTATTTTTTTGCCTTTTTTCTGCCTTTTGTTCCCTTTTTTCCCTGTTTACCTCTGTTCTTACTGTTTCCTGTCGCTGCTGCCCCCACAGCCCCTCCTCCCTGAGTGTTTACGCGCTCGCCTCCCAGCTGCACTTCCTCCTCTGACCCCTACTTAATGACGACCGCTATGCTGCCGAGCCGCAGGCGTGCCAAAGGCAAGCCTATCTGCGCCTGTCTGTGACTCGACTGCGACCAGCGCCAGCGACGCTGGGCCCTGAGCCCCCACTGCTATGACTCCAGCACTCTCCACGCACTCAACCCTGGACGCAACAACAACTGCCTGGTCTCGATGCCGAGCAACTCCCAAGGCCTGTTCTCCTGCTGCAAATGCTGCCGCACCTTCACCCACCTCAAGCTAGCTATCGCCAACCTCAGAACAACACTCTGCGGAACACTCGCCTACAGACCACCCGGTCCCCGCTCCCTTTTCACCAACACCATCGAAGACTACATCGCACCCAACGCCCTCGCCTCCACGGACTAAGGACTGCTCAGAGACCTGAATTTTCACCTTCACACCCTCAATGACCCCAACTCCACCGCCCTCCTAGAGAACCTCACCAACATTGGACTGAAGAAACTCATCTCCACCCCCACCCACATGACAGGCCACACTCTTGACACATCTTTATCGGAGAAAACAACATTCACTTCAGTCACACCACGGAACCTCTCTGGATGAACCACCATTGTGTCCACTAATCCTTCTCCTTCTCGAAACCCACCGCACAAAAGCCTACGCCACGCCTCCCACACAGAAACTGGAGCAAGATCACCGAAGAGCACCTCACCTCTGCCCTCAGCCGCACTCCTCCCCCTACCATGACATACGCAAACACTGCAGCCAAAGACTTCCACCAATGGATTGCCGACTGCGCCAGCACGCTCGCCCCCTCCAGAACTCTGACAGATGACTCACGACAAAAGCCACCTGGTTCACCATGGACCTCCGAGATTACAAACGCTCGTGCCGACGACTTGGAGAAAGCATGGAGAAACAGAAAAAACCCCAAAGCATGCACCGCCTACAGGGCCGCAACCACGGCACTCCACCAACTCATCAGATCTATGAAGAGAAACTTAATTCAGGACAGAATCATCTCCATATCCCACAACTCCAAGGAACTCTTCACCATCATACAAGAATTCACCAGACACCACAGCAAAACCACCATCGCCCCTCCCTCCCAGGACCACTTCAACAAACTCAGCTCTTTCTTCCACCACAGATCAGGACACTATACGACAACTTCGATGACCAAGACCGAGTCATCTACCCATCACCACCCACCAGCTATGCCACCCAGTTGACCCTCCTCACCTGGTTCCCTATCATCACGGAAGACACCGCAAAGACTATGAAGAGCATCCACTCCTGAGCACCCACTGACCCCTGCCCGCATAACATCATCCACTGTGCCGCCTCCGCCATCGCACCAGAACTACAACAGACAATCCACTGTGCCCTAGAAACAGGCACGTTTCACAACGCCTGGAAATGTGCCAAAGTCAAATCCCTTCTCAAGAAGCCCTCCTCAGACCCGACGAACCTCAAGAACTAGAGGTCCATCTCTCTCCTCCCCTTCGACACCAAAATCATCGAGAAAATCGTCAACACTGAGCTAGACTGGATTCACTCTTTCCTCTCCAGTAGAACACAAAGAATAAGACTCCTGCCCTTCCTCTCCGAACCCACAGAGATCATATGCATAGTACCTTCAGAAAAGTCCTTAAGACCTGGCTCTTCAGGTGATCTCAGAGCTGCCCAAACCCCCCTCCTTCAGTACCTTGAGACTCTCAAGGGTGAGTAGGTTGTAGAATTAAAATACATTTAATGGAAAGCGTGTTTGTGGGCCTTAAATTTACAGCCGACATTTCATACTAACACAAAAGTTGTTTTTCTGCATGATTTTCTCCTCTGCTGGTGCAGATCAAAGGCGTTCATTAGTTAGTGAAAAGCACATTTTATTTTAGAGATAGTGAGGCAAGGAAGAACTGGCAGAGACAAATGATTTTAGTGAAAAACAAAAGGCGTATTAACAGTTGGTACTATCAAACGGAGGGAGGAATCCAAGGAAGATTTGCAAGTGAAGACTAGATTCTGGGAATAGTGTTCAAGGCCCTAAGTTCTTTCTTCGGAACTGGAATAGTACTGTGATGTGTATAAGGTAATATTTCTCGAATCTTAATTGGGCATTCTTCATAGTGAACCCATCTTTTGTTAGTCTGATTCTCTTTTAGACTGGGAGAGGTACAGTAGTAGGTGTTGTGAGTCTTTTCCATGTATGGGGAGAACGATTTAAACCATTTGTCTAGTCATTAATTCCTTTTCCTTACGTTTTTTTGGAACGCTGGAACTGAAAGTCTTATATGTTCTCTGCTGTTGAGGAACAAAATTGAAAGACGTTTTGCTCTACCTTTGGTTATTATACTTTTATGCTATGTTTTTGAGATTGATATATCAGTCTGCCTTTGAGTTTGTAATACACCTTTTAACTTAAGTTAGCCCTGCTGGCGCCCTGCACCTTTCAGTCTTGCTCTACGCTATGCTCTGATTGAATTGTTTTTACAGTTTTTACCGCTCTGTTTGTTTTGCTAGTAATTATTCTGCTGCTAGCTTTTAAACAAATGTAGTTGTTGCTCACCGCTTTTGCATGATCAGTTTGCTCCTTTGAACCTCAGGGCCAACCCCGTTCTGCCACCGCTGACGTGCCGATTGAGCGGAGGACGGACCCTTCTTTGCTGCTCATTCCACACACACTTCCGGTCAGGACGTGGTCTAGTCATCCACCGGAAATCAGTATTTAAACCCCAGATAGTGCGGACACGCAGCGGACTCAAGTTAGCCCTGCTGGCGCCCTGCACCTTTCAGTCTTGCTCTACGCTATGCTCTGATTAAATAGTTTTTACCGTTTTTACCACTCTGTATGTTTTGCTAGTTAATATTCGGATGCTAGCTTTTTAACAAATGTTGTTGTTGCTCACCGCTTTTGCATGATCAGTTTGCTCCTTTGTTCCTCAGGGTCGACCCCGTTCCGCGATGGCTGACGTGCCGATTGTGCGGAGAGCGGACCCTTCTTTGCTGCTCATTCCACACACACTTCCGGTCAGGACGTGGTCTAGTTGTCCACCGGAAATCAGTATTTAAATCCCAGATGGTGCGGACGCGCAGCGGACTCAAGTTAGCCCTGCTGGTGCCCTGCACCTTTCAGTCTTGCTCTACGCTATGCTCTGATTAAATTGCTTTTACCGTTTTTACCGCTCTGTATGTTTTGCTAGTTCTTATTCTGCTGCTAGCTTTTAAACAAATGTTGTTGTTGCTCACCGCTTTTGCATGATCAGTTTGCTCCTTTGTTCCTCAGGGCCGACCCCGTTCCGCGATGGCTGACGTGCCGATTGTGTGGAGAGCGGACCCTTCTTTGCTGCTCATCCACACACACTTCCGGTCAGGACGTGATCTAGTCAGCCACCGGAAATCAGTATTTAAACACCAGATGATACGGACGCGCAGCGGACGCGCGCCGCGAGCGCGCCTAAGGAAAGCCCGTCTGCGCCTGTCCACGCCTGGACCGCGCCCAGGACCAGACCCCTGGTCCAACGACCTTCCATATGCTGAGAAACTCTGTTAGGGAGTTAGCTCTTCTAAATAATACGAAGGATAGTTGCTGTTTGCTAGGTCCTGGTGAAGGCAATGCAAGCTGTTCATGCGGATTTACAATTCCGCAAGCGCAAAGGATCAATGCCCTCCAGTCTCCCCAAAATTTTCTGAGCCATAATCCCTCTAAACTCTCTAACACAGCTGAGATTTACGCTGGCCTTGTCAACGTTAGATGATTGGCAAAGCACAAATATGAAGTTGCAGTTATAATAGAAAATTTGGGATTAGATATACTTTTTATAATGGAAACTTGGGCAGATGCTGCCTCCGACCCAGATTTTATTTCCGCAACCCCCACTGGATTTCGAGCAATCATGGTAGATAGGCCTTTAAAAAGAGGCGGTGGAATAGCTCTCATTTTTAGATGAACACTTTCCAGTGACTTACTACCCTACCTCATCGTCTTCTTATGAGGCTCTCCATTTCGCAATTGAACTCAGTCCTAAGTTGACCTTCAAAGGCATTTTATTTTATCGACTGCCAGGCACTAGAAGCACTTTTACAATGAATCTTGATAGCCTCCTTGAACCTACTCTTTTAAATAAGGATTTTACTATCCTTGGAGATTTTAATTTCTATCTGGAAGACAAGGACAATAGAGAGACAGGGGCGCTTTTAGACACTTTGGTAGCAGTAGGCTTGACCCAGTTAGCACAAACCCCCACCCATGAGGCAGGGCACACACTAGACGGCATTTTCACTTCGGCCCATGGGCTCATAGTAAAGGAAACTCTTCCTCTGATGTGGTCAGACCATTCATTTATCAAGTTCAGTCTTCCAGGTACTACTGTTGGACATGTTGGTACCACTAAGCCTCCTGCCTCCTCTCATATAGTATGGAGTATAGTAGACAAAACAATCCTCCGTACCCATCTGGAGGGTTCACCACCACAATTCCAGGGCCACACTGACCTAGCAGTTACCAACTATACCAACTGGCTTATTGATGCAGTCAAGGCCTCAGTACCCACAAAAATATCTTCAGGAAATAGGAACATTCCATCTGCCCCCTGGTTTTCTGATACACTTCGGAAAGAAAAACAAAACTATCGCCAAATGGAATGTCGTTGGCGAGCAAATTATCACTCGCCGGAAAGGAAAGCTTATAGAATTGCCTTAACGCAATATAAAAATCTACTAATATCAGAAAAGAGGGGCTATTTCACCAAACAAATCGAGACAGCAAAAAATTCCCCCAAGGAATTATTCATTGTAGTTAACAAACTTACTTTACCCAATGAGACAGGAAGGAAGGGCAACCAAAAGTTCTGCAACGATATCGCTGCAGCGTTTAAGCAAAAGTCCTGGATATTTTTAAGGTCTTCAAGGATGGATCAGGGCCTCCCCCTATTGTTCAAACGATCTGCCCCGACCCTGATAAAAGCACCCTGCTCAATTTTAACTCTGGTATCTTTCCCATTAGTTGGAAAGAGACGTCCATCCTTCCGCTGTTAAACAAAACCCACCCTGGATGTGACCGATCCAAATAACTATCGACCTATAGCCAGACTGCCTGTACCGGCAAAAATAATAGATAAAATCATGAACATTCAATTATCTCAATTCATCTGCGAAAACAACTTGCTTGATCATTCCCAGTTCGGATTTCGCAAAGGACACAGCACAGAAACGGCACTTATTAAGGCCACCGAGGAAATCAGAGCGGTGATGGACGGAGGAGGCACAGCCGCCCTTGTGCTCCTCGATCTGTCTGCCATTTTTGACACGGTTGATCATGTCCTTTTGCAACAGCGGTTGGAGAAACTGGGGGTAGGGGGCACAACTTTGGCCCTACTATCCTCCTTTCTTAAGGATCGGAGATTAACGGTGTCACTAGATGGATTTAACTCGGTGATTTACAGCCTGCCATGTGGAGTGCCACAGGGCTCTTCCCTAAGCCCTTCCTTGCTCAATGTTTATGTTTCCTAACTGGCCCCTCTGATCCAGGACTTTGGGTTTAGTCTGACATCATACGTCGACGATACCCAGATTGTGGTGGCTGTATATAAACATCAAACCCCTCCTTTCCAACAGTTTCAAAATTGTATGTGTACAATAAACAGATGGATGAGTACACATTGCCTCAAACTTACCTCCGAAAAAAACTGAGGTCTTGATTTTTGGAAACATGCAGCCAACTTGGGACAATCTGTGGTGGCCGGCAGAGATGGGAGTACCACCCAAACCAGCAGCCAAAGTTAAGAACTTGGGTGTATGGATTGATAATAAATTAACACTCTCTCAGCAGACCAATACTATTGTCTCTGCTTCACACTTTCTTATAAAGAAAATAAGTTTGATCCTTCTGTACATCCCTGCGGAGACCAGAAAAATGGTGGTAACATCTCTCATCCAGTCTAAATTGGATTACTGCAACGGGCTATATCTGAATATTCAAAAGCAGTGTATAAAGAAGCTTTAGATGGTCCAAAATACAGCAGCACGGCTATTGCTCAACATCCCCAGGCATAAATAGGTATCAAATGAGATTTGTAAGTTGCACTGGCTCCCTGTACCTCAGCGTATTGAATTCAAGACATTGTGTCTGGCCTACAAGGCACTGATTCGCACAGGTCCCTCCTTTCTCCAGAACCCCTTTGTATTGTATAAACCTACAAGACACCTCCGGTCTGCAGAGGCCAGACTCTTAACAGTTCCAGGATTTGTGCCTCGCACTGGGGTGGCCGCAGTCTCCATTATGGCACCTCCAAGCTTTAGAATACTCTTCCAATTGAACTCAGAAGTGCAAGCTCCCTATCCAGCTTCAGGAGAAGTTTAAAGACCTGGCTGTTTCAGGACTAGACGCTGCGTAGGCTTTCTGTGTCCCTAGCGCCAAGACACCTCCAGGTATTTGTGCGCTTTTAGAAATCCCATTAACATTAACATTAACTTCAAGCTATTGACTTATTGCGTGGTATTCATGATCATTCTGTAATTTAAGATCTAAATTGTTGTTAACCCCTTTTCCTCATAGGCTACTAAAAAGGTCTACTGACCAGAATCGAATTAGAAGCTTCTCACTAGTATAGAAAAAGAAAAAGCTCTTTTCCTTCCCATGTGCCACAGCAATGGTTTTAAAACGCAGCCCAGCCCAGCCTGAGCATAAAAGAGCCCCACATTCTTTTATTTTTTGCGCAGATGATTGATTGCAGGGCATGAAATACACAGTGCAGAACATATATGGAATTTAAATTCCATGCCATCGGTACATTTTCTACACCATTTACCTGGCCCTACAGGAAAGTTAAGCCACTTTGGTAAATTGAATGCAAAGTACGTTTTAAGGGGGAACCATTGGCGCTATACTAAGGTTTAGAAGGGGTATGGCACAGAGTTCCATGTCCAGCAAAACCAGACAGGACAGGAAAAATGGGGGCAACGACAAATATGAATGAAGTCCTTTCTTACAAGAACCAACTCCATTTTGGGCACCACTAGAAACACAGCTTTCAGTTTGCTTAATGCCAGAATGGCGTTTGGTGCTGCACATGAATAATAATGTATCAAAACAAACATGATGGCATGTGTTGTTGCTTTATGAGTATTTTCTCGAAACATACTGTAAATGAAACTTAACTGCCAAAAGCTAAAAGTTATTAAAAACGAGAGATGAAACTCTTTATAGTAATCCAAATATACTTCTGTAAAACCATCACGATTCCAGCATTACAGAGAATGTGACGGTCTTCTCGAATAGAATCCAGAAAAGACTTTCATGTTTCTCCTTAGCTGCATCTATTTTAGTATTTTCCAAACCATGAGGCTTTTATCAAGAAATAGTAATATGTGACAAACAGTAACACTTTTTTGCTGCTTCCTCCTGATGCGGTCGAGGCCAAGTGTAGTCGAAAGTTCTGTTTCGCAGAAATGAACTCAGGTTTCAAAACTGACTCTCAGTCCAGCGTCAGAGGGAATACAACTCAATGGGAACTGCTTCCTCCAGTATCAAAGTTAACCTCACTAATGACATACACAGTGTTTACTTCCCAAAAAGGAATTCTCGTGGAAAATGTATCAATTGTGGCTTGAAACAGACGTGTTTCTGGAAAAGCAGGACTTGGTGGTCTCACAAGAATGGATTTTCCACGTAAGCCCTAACCAGAGCAGACCTTTCAAGCAAAAAAAAGGTTGGCCTGTGAACTCGGAAATGAATGTACATTATGTCTCTCTGGATGTACCGCAGAACAACATCCAAACAGGGGCATTATGCTAACGCCAACATAATTGCTAGTAAAGTCTGAAATAAAAACTCTCTGAGCAGGAATGTGCCAAGATGTAAAAAATAATTCGTGGGTGTAAGGAAGAAATATCAAATAAATGCAACAGAAAATAAATAACTGAGAAGGTTCACCACATCTCAGGCGAGGTCCTGATTTGAAACAGTTGTTATGATGTTTTATTGTTGGGTCGAATTCTTTTTACTTGTTGGCACAGTATTTATACCTTTGTTGGTTATGCGTCAGTATATACAAGACTTGCTGTATTTCTATTTCCCATACCTTTTTTTTCCCTCTTTTGTTTTGCTGCGGGACAGCCTGAGCTAGTGCGGGGTTGCCTAAGTTGGTAATGCTAAAGCACTGTTCCCTCAGCAGAGTGAAGATATGAATCAATCAATCAATCACACAGGATTTGTAAAGCGCAGCACAGTCACCCCTAGAGTGATCTGGGCGCTGTGGCTCTGTCGGAAAGCCAGGTCTAGAGTTTCTTTCTGAAGTCTGCCAGCTAGCCGGCTGTACGGAGCTGGAAGGGTAGGTCGTTCCAGGTCTTGGCAGTGATGTAGGAGAAGGAGCGGCAACCAAATATAGCTGGCACGGATGAAGGGGATTGTGCGAGAAAGAGTGAAGAGGAGCGCAGGCATCTGGAGGATTGGTGGAACTTCAGTTGATGATTGATGTAGGCAGGTCCTAGGTCATAGAGGGCTTTGTCGGCGTGCATGAGGATCTTATACTGGCATTTCTTCTGAATGGGGAGCCAGTGGAGATCTCTCAGTTGGGGGGCGATGTAGGTGCGTTTGGGGAGGTCGAGGATGAGTCTGGCTGCAGTGTTCTGTATGGTCTGGAGCCTTCTGAGGAGCTGGGTGGAGATGCCAGTATAGAGGGTGTTACCATCAGTTGAGGCGGAGAGTGACTAGGGCCCGAGTGACGGTCTTGCTGGTGTTGGTTGGGATCCATCTGAAGATTCTGCTGAGCATGCAGAGTGTGTGGAAGCAGGAGGAGGCAACTGCGTAAACTTGTCATTTCATGGTCAGTTGGCTGTTGAGGATGATGCCGAGGTTGCGTGCATGGTCGGTCGGTTTGGCTGTAGGTTCTGCAGGCCAATAGCTGTGGTCCCAAGCTGAGGTGTTCTTCCCGAAAATCAGTACTTCAATTCTGTTGGGGTTGAGTTGGAGGCAGTTGTCTCTCATCCATTTGACTGTGTTGGTCATGGCATCGCAAAAGTTGGTTTTGGCACTGGAGGAGTCCTTGGTGAGTGAAAGGCTCTGTTGAGGTTTGTCTGCATAGGAGATTATGTTGAGTCTGTGGGATCTGACGACATCTGCGAGGGGGGCCATTTAGAAGTTGAACAGGGTGGGGTTAAGGAATGAGCCTTGTGGTACACTGCATATGATGTCTTGGGGTTCAGAGGTTAACGGAGGCAGTCAGATGCTCTGTGGGCATCCTGTAAGAAAGGAGGTGATCCACTTGTGGACATCTTGCTGTATGCCCATGGAGTTGTGGGAGACGGTGTTGAACACAGTGGAGAGGTCGAGAAGGATCAGAGCCACAGTTTCTCCATGGTCAAGGAGTGTTCTGATGTTGTCTGTGGCGACGATCAGCGTGGTCTCAGTGCTGTAGTAGGCACGGAATCCTGATTGTGAGGCATCCAATAGGTGGTTTTATTCCAGAAATTCGGTGAGCTGCTGGTTGATGGCTTTCTCCAGTACTTTGGCCGAGTAGGGGAACAGGGAGATCGGACAGTCATATTTGAGATTGCTTGGGTTGGTGGAGGCTTTTTTTAGGAGAGGTCTGATGTCTGCGTGTTGTCATCTGTCAGGGACGGTTGCTGTGGAGATGGAGGTGTTGAGGATGCTGGTGAGATGCATGCTGATTGGGTTCGTTGTGAGGTTGTAAAGATGTTGGGAGGAGGGGTCAGTGGGCGCCATGGCGTGGATGGAAGACGTGATAGCTGAGGTGGTCAGAGCTGTGAGTGGAGACCAGGTGGTAATGATTTGTCAACCTCAGCGAGCATCCTATTGGCCAATGCTAGTGCAGGGAGGTGGCTGGCATTGTCTTGGAGTCTGCTATATGACCTGTGCCTATTCACAGGAGGCTAATTCAAGTGATACACAGATACCCACATTAGTTCACCCACCAGTGCTTAATTTCTAAAAGAATGAAGGCCAGTACCCAGAGTTGTTCTCAAAAGCTTGCAGCCAGTGTTAATAAATGGCAGTGCACCCATTACCAAAGCTTCGTAGTCTTGAATTCACCTCATGCCTCTTTAACCTATGACCAACACTACCTGCCACTTTACCTCATACTTGCAGATTCCAGCCTTCTCCATTTGTGCCATTTTTTCTGTGTTTCCACTTTGTGCGTTTATCCTCTCTAGCTCTCGGTTAATGTCTGATATGAAAAATAAGTGCTGGTCCCCAAAATGATTGCAGTGTGTCCCACCAGCAAATTCCTGCTCGAATTAGTCACTGCCACCAACGTCTAACCAACCTGACACCAGGCTCTACAGGTTCTTATCAGATAGGCACTGGTTTTAAAAATATTTTTCATCACATGTGCTTGGGGTAGTGGCCACTGAAGGTAGGAATTGCTCACAGGTGACTAAGGTCTTTTGCTGTATGCATTTTTGAGCCCCTGAATGACAACCACTAGGTCTGAGTTCTCATGGAGCAGGTTCAACATTCCTCCAACAGACTGCAATGCAAGAGACATCCAATTAGTAATGCTTCCAGTGCTATTCTCAGGAACTACCTGCCTTCTGACTCCTGAAATATATTTCCTCCTCCGTCTAGAGGCCTCTTAATGGAAGAGTGAATACTTGGTGAGAGGATCTCTCAAGAGCACCTGAGAACTACAGCAGATGCATCAGCATAGGTGGAACAAGATGGCATCCACAGTTACAAAAGCTAAGATACAGTTTGTCCAGGTGGTGAAGGACCAATCCAATTCTGACATGTACATTATTGTCAGGTCTGCTTGAGTACTGAGCACTATATGTAAATCAGGATATTTTATAAACCTGTTGAAGGACACTTAGGGCCTGATTTATATGTTGGCAGGAAAGGATCTCTGTTGTAGCGGCACCAGAGTTCCCTCCTTGCTAACTTAGTGGTCCACCCGCTTAATCTTTATGCAGGTGGACCTTACGTATTTTCCACGGTGGAGACTACTACATCTCCCCAGTAGTCAAACTTCTCCTACAGCCCTGCTGAGGGAGACGACTTTACATCGCGGTCATCACACCGCGATGCCATTACAACGCGGTCGCTACAATTACTGCGTTGTTAATACGCAAAGCCATTACTACGCAAGTCATTACATCGACTTGCAGTAGATGGCGCACTAACATTAGGAATAGTATAGTTTACTATTCCAACACCTTCCCTACTGTTACGTAGGCTGGAGTTACAATGGTAAATTATTAATTTCTAATGTCAGCGCTAGGCCTGGGCTAAATTTCCGTTCCGCTCGCGGAAATTGCGATAATTTGACATTTTCGCGTTCCGCGGAGAGCGCGAAAATGTCAACATTTCCGCATTCTGCAGCTTAGCAATAATTTGTTTCTTGCTCGCGCTGTAACATAATACATTCTCGCGTGTGCACGATCGCCTTACCTGAATCCCCGCGTTCGCCGACAAGTTTTCCCGATCCGGTCACGTTCTCCACGAGATCTTGGATTGTTGGTGGCCATTTGCGCTGTCTCGCGACAGTTCGCGCCCGCAGTAATGTCATTGGTCGCGCGATCACGTCTTTCTTCTCGCGACCATGCACCGTGAGAAGAGTGAAAACAAGATGGCCGCGCCTGCGAGCAACCGCATGGGTAAGTTGGCGAGCCGCACCCCACGCAGAAAATACCGCGTCCGCATCTTCGCGATATTTCCGCTTGTTTGCAGAGATTTTTAACATTTTTGCGATAATTTGCAAAAGTCACTTTAGCAAATTCCGCCCACCCCTAGTCAGCGCGCCATCTACTGCAAGTCGATGTAATGACCTGCGTAGTAATGGCATTGCATAGTAACAATGCGCTTGTTGTAACGACCGTGTTGTAATGCCAGGCGATGTAATGACTCGCGTTGTAACGAGTCATATTCCCCTGCAGAATAAGGGCCGTCGGTGAAGTGGCTATATGTCAGCACGCCCAATTGGGATGGGCAGTCATATAGCCATTTTTTCTGTCTTTCACTGCCACGTAAACTCTGGCAGTGAGGGACAGTAAAATGCAAATAATGCAACCCTCCCCATGGGAGATGACTTCCATGGTGAGAAAAGTACTACTTTTTTATTTTTACAAAGAAAATCCCATATTCCATTTTGGGATTTTATTTTTGTGAATAAAAAAACAGTATACCCTTTGCTACAGGGCTGCGTCATGTTGACATTGTACTGTGTGAATTAATGACACATACCCTTGATTATAAATATTTGTGATAGACCTGCTTTATATATGTTAATATCCTGACCATTCATAAAGCCAATAGGCCCACTTATTATAATTTGGTGTATTGACCCTTTGACAAAGTCAGTAGGTCTGCCTTACATAAAATTAAGCACTTTATATTGTGAGATCACATAGCCAGCCATGGACCTCTGGGGGGCTTGGGCACCAGACCCTACACTCAAACCCCGCGGTGCACAGCTTGTGTACAGCAGAGAGGGTAGGCAGCAGCAGAGAGTTGAGTTAGATGCAGGTCCTGCCAGCAGGGCATGCGCAGGGCGGAGTTGGTGTTACCTATGGTAATAAAATTTTATTTTACATTAAAAAAATTCTAGAAATTCACTGAAAAAGTCAGAGGTTAAGGAGACTTTAATATTAGGTATGGTAATAATACCTTCCTTCCCATTAGATAAAAGTTTTTTGGAGACCTTTTTTTCAGCTCCTGGTTGACAGATAGCCCTCAAACTTTCCAGTAAGGAGCTAATGCAGATGAACTATTTTCTTCGAAAGATTCATGAAGATTCTTTGAATAGCCACAAAGTTATTAGAAAAACCAAAAACACTCTTTCTATGGAAACTCTGATGTAACTATCACTAGACAGGGAGAAGTGTAGGTCCCTGCAAAGTAAGTATAGCCTGAGGGCAAACAGTCCTGGCTAGTTCCCTCTTCTGACAACCTTGTGAATCACTTTCAGATGACATGGATGGAGTCTGGAAAGGCTGTATCCCATTGTGCCTAATTTGTCATCCGTTGAATAAATAAAAAAATTAAAAAAGCAATGGGATACAAAGTTTCTCTCTCCTCTGCCTTTTTCTCTCATCTGCAGCAACCTGTACAAACTAGACACTGCTCTTGGCCACTTGGCTTTGAGTGCATTACTTGCTCTCCTAGCACTGCTGACCCTATGACCTACTACCATCAGACATGACATGTTATAGCTACACATTTCCTCTGCTGACGCATTAGATATACACATTGGTGGCCTATTTATAGTCTGTTGATTAGTTTGCATTTGAAGTCCTCTTACATTGCACTTTTCTGGGGGCACATAGTGGTTAAGTGATCGGAGCAGCACATGCATATTTGTGTATCCATACCACTGTGACTTCGTATCGCTGAGAGGCGTACAAGTGCTCAGGTGATGTGAGTTATCTGATATCAGCATCTTCCATTTGGCAGCCACTTTCACACAGTCTACAAGACCATGAAGGAATGTTCTATGTGCAGGATCCTATGACAAGTGTAAAATCTGTAGCATTGTCCCTTCTAAGAACATGGGCTTTTTTGTGCGATACAGTGCACCTGCACACATTACCTCACTTTGCACTCTGACATTTGTAAGGTGCCAGTTATGACTTTAACTAATACTTCTTTGATATCTGGCATCTGGCATTATGTCACAACTCTGTAGGGTATATATATGCATGCTACTGTCACTACAGAAGAGAGAGGCCTTGTTCCTTATTTTGGAGACCAAACCCAGGACATGACTATTCTTGAAACTGTATCTGTGGCTCCATAAGGAAAGTGACACTAATTAATTATTAACTTCTCTGGAGATGATCTGCTTGATACGTATGAATGTATAAATATATGGTATTAATATAGTGTGAACATAGTCGAAATTCAGTGGTCTGTATATAAACCTTCAAGTTACAAGTGTCCTCATCCTAATCCTGCTTCCATACAAACATTTACAAAGTATTTCCATTTATATCTTGAATCACTTAGTTTGGGTCTCTAAGGCAGGCTGCTTGTGGTCTTTGTGTATATTGTTGTGTTAGGAAGAGTGCTACATGTAGGTCAAAGTAGGGTGACTTCTTTTTGATTGTCAAATATTTACCAATACCGGATTGTTTCAGAACACTTTGTGTTTATGGCAGAAGTTAAGTAATAACCACTGGAATTGGCTCTTATTTATTGGTTCAATGCAAGAAGATTGTACAAAGCGATCCTGTCCTTTCATACTCATTTACTTGTGCTTATCCTCTGTCACAATGGGCATGTTGGAGGCGGAAAACATCTACTTTATTCACAAATGCACTTATTGTAAGTGAACATAGTATATCTTTGGAGTCTGTGACATTATATAACATCCCAAGTCTTCACAAAGCTACGTGTTTTGTTCATTTTTGATTCTTTCATTCACTCCCTCTGGAGACTTTGTTTTCCATCCGTCCATCTTCTAGTTCACTTCCACATTGTATTCAGCAAAGACCTTTACAAGTGAGTTAGTTCCATTAGTGTATTCCGTTTCTTTTAATACTTCCATCAGGACATTGAAGATGACAACTGTAGGAAAGTAGTATCTGCTTCTTATGGTTACCCCCAATTTTTGCTGATGTCACACTGTTTTTAGACTAGTCTGACTGGGATCCTGCTATTCAGGACCCCAGTCTATCTGATTTCTCCCTTAAATTGCTATGTATGTACTTTAGGTACACTCCAGATTGGATACTAGGGTACCCTTATCAGTCCCTAGTATATGGTACACCATGTACCCAGGGGATAGGTACCCGAGAGGCCTCCCATGGGCTGAAGCATATATTATGCCACCCATGAGAGGCTATTCAAATTGACACGGCAAGTCTGCTAAAGCAGACTGTGTAAGCTGGTGCTTGCACCACTTACTTAAGATATAGGTTCACTATATCTGTCTAAATCACTACACTTAAAAACCTATCAGTCACCCCTATGGCAGGCCTTATGAAGGCAGGGTGCTGGGTTTACGTGAGAGGGTGCCCCTGCATGAGCAGAGCCCCTCTGCAGCCTTCGGAGACCATTCTCCAGGGTTGTCTGTGATACAGCCAGACATATATGTTTAAGTGCATTACAACCTTGCGGTAAATGCTAACTTTAAAACGGCTGCTTAGAAACATGTTGTGTTTGGTGTCAAACACCTTGGAATCATACCTCCACACCAGTAACTGGTGTGGAGGTATGATTCCACACTTCTAAAGGGACATATGTGGGTCACCGGTCTACCCGGTACCAACTTTCTCGACCTGGGCAGCACAGAATGGACGCTGCCAGCCACAGACACGATTCTGCTCTCCTGCTGCTGAGCCAAGCTTGAGCAGAGGAAGGCTTGACAATAGGCATCCTGTCTCAGGGAGGTGTGACTGCCTCCTAGACAGGGTTTAGTGTATTGGGGCTGGGTGGGTGCACTCTGAGAATGCCAGAAAGTTGGCACTGGAGGACCATTTGGTGTCCCTGTGAATAGTCCAGCTCAAACCAGTTCTGGGAGCCATTGGCTCCTGCTCTGGTGTGCAACTGGACAAAGGACATGGGTGTAGCCACACCTCTGTCCTGCCCCTCCCCTAGGAGAGTCCACAGAATCTTTCCCACCCCTTCCCATGGGTATAAAGTGAGTTACCTGACTACAGGACTTTAGATTTTACCTGGACAAGATTCTGCTAAGAAGAAACCAAGTACTTTGACTGCCTGCATGACGCTGGACGACTGAAGAATCTCCCTCAGAGTAAAGGAGATAGTCCCCTGGAAAAGCAGGCACCTAAACGCATCTGACTGGTTGGCTTCTCCCGAGCTCCTGAAGGCTCCAAAGATTTCAGCAATGCAGGAGGTGGGTTCCCGAAGGTCCCTGGGGTAGATCTGACCTCTCAGCGATTCTGAGACCAGTATCCCTCGTGGGAACCGTGCAACCTGAACCCCTGTGCCCCGCATACATATGCTTGTTGACAATTACCGATCTGGTGCATTGGACTCTGTGTAGTCCTGATCCGACCTGTCCTGTGGGCTGGTACTTTGCAAACTAGCTTGAGGTCTCCTCGCGATCCTTGGTCCGTTGGCTTGAGGGTCACCTTGTTTGTTCTTGGGCCTCCTTGGTTGCTCCAGACGTGCTTTGACTCTCCATTGCTTGGAGAGTCCCCTGGACCATGCTGATCCACACGGTAACCTGTTTACTCTGACCACGTGGGTTGGCATTTGCCAAGGCTTGTTGGTGCTCCAGCCGGACATCGACCCCTCAGCACTCGACATCCTTCGTGGGACAGCTCACCTCCGGATCCTGGACATCCTCGACCTCTCCTGGTCCCCGCGACTGCAGAATCAAGCAACCTTTCTTCGCACCAGAAGCACTCGACATCGGTGGGCATTCGACAACTGAGACCCTGTCTCCTCTGCTTTCAGGTTCTTCTCACCTCAAATCCAGGCTTGGATTCCACTGGACATTCTTCGCCCTCCTGGCAGCAGTACTTCTTTGTGACTCTTCACTGAAAACGACAAAGGTTTCCGACACCACTTGATCCCTATGCACCCGGCTCCTCTGCGATAGCTAACAAGGGTACCTCGGTACTCACTGGTGGGTTGGCCTTAGAACCTCCTATGTTCCAAAGAGTTTGCTCAAAGTCCTCATAGAAGTGTCCTTAACTTGTAAATTTACAACCGCAACTTTCCCATAGAGATGTATGGAGCACATGGTCGTGTTTCCTCACTGCACCCGTCCTCTGTGGGCTCCCTGTATCACTCCTCAGGGTGGTTCCTTGGGGTCCCAGCGATTCTACTTGCTCTAGCCACTGTGTCTAGTCAAGTCGTTATTGTTATACCATTTGTTTAGTATATGGTTCCGTCTCCCCCTGGAGCTCGGTGTGTAATTTGCTATTAACGAATGCTCTATTGATTCATTATTTTGTACTTTGTGCCCTGGTTTTGTGTAGAGGCTAGTAGAGAGTGTTATATTAATAAATACATATTTTTATACAACACTGTGTGGTTCTCCTTTCCTTGAGTCATTTAGGAGGTGATATTCTGGTAAAACAAACTGCTTTACATTCCTTCAAGATTAAGCCTGAAGGCTGCTCTCCACAGCTCCCACTAGGATAGATTTCTAAAGGGTATCTTTGACCTCATACATCATAAGGGTTGTGTGGACTGGTACAGGGTGCCCACTTTAATTAGTGAACAGCATATACCAGGCCACCTTCTCACAACCACCATGTCTGATGAATTGTGAGATGAGAACATGCACCCTATTCTGTGCACAGTCTAGTTTTATATTCCATTGAGAAAGAGGAACATAGGAACCAAGGATTAGATGTATGAATAACTGGCTGAAAAATACTGATTGGCTAGTAAACATTTTTAAGAACCAATCTAATCAGGTTCTTAAAAATCTGAATAGTGGTGGGTCACATTCCGACCTACCTCATGAATATTACTAAGGTAGGTTGCAAATTTTGCGACTTACTACAATTGGAGGCCATCATAGGGACTTAGTACCTTTTTATTTCTCATAACCATCAATCAATCAATCAAATGGGATTTATAGAGTGCTACTTATCACATATGAGAATCTCCAGGTGCTGGAGGAGTGCGGGGGCGTTCTGCTGCTGTTTTTAAAAACCTGATTTTCAGTCTCTTTCTGAACTCCAGTAGTGTTGGTACGGATCAAAAAGGTATGGGGAGGTCATTCCAGAGTTTGGGGGCAAAGTGGGAGAAGTATTCGCCACCGCTTCTGTTCTGATCATTCAATTGTGGTGGGAGAGTTGAATGGAGGAGAAGCCAAGCTGTCTTGTCGGCAGGTGGAAGTTCACTCTCTGGTTGAGGTAGGCTGGGCCCTCGTTGTAGAAGGCTTTGTAACTTATAGTGAGGAGTTCAGTTCAGTTCAGTTCAAATTAGGAGTTTGAAATGGCAGCATTTGCTGACAGGGAGCTGGTGCAGTGCTCTGAGGGGAGTGGTCATGTGGGTCCATCTTGGGAGGTCAATGATGAGCCTTGCGGCCGCATTCTATACTGTCGAGGAGACTATTTTGGAGTTGGGTGTTGATCCCTATATATAGGAAGTTGACATAGTCCTGGCAGCTTGTGATGAGTGCCTGGGTGATGGTGCTTCTGGTGTCTGTGGGGAGCCATTCGAAGATTTTCTTCAGCAAATAGAGAATATGGAAAAATGCTCAGGAGACAACATTCACCTGTTTTTTCATGTATAGATTGCTGTTGAGAATAACGCCTTGATTATTTGCATGTTCTGGGGGCTTAGGGTGGGGGGCCTAGTTCAGTGGGCCACCAGGTGTGGTCCCAGGTGGAGACAGTGCTCCCAAAGATGAGTACCTCGGTTTTAGCGGTGTTAAATTTGAGACATTTGCAACTGGGAAACTGGTCATGCTCTTGAGGAAATTGGCCATTGTTGTTGGTAGGATCAGAGGAAAGGGACAGGATGAGTTGGTTGTCATCCACGTAGAATATGATGTTTATGATATGAGATTTGACCGGGGTGGCTAGGGAGGCCATATAGGATTTGAAGAGGGTGAGGCTAAGAGAGGAGCCTTGGGGGGACTCCGCAGATGATGTCCTTTTGAGCTGAGGAGTAGGGTGGAAGGTGGATGCTTTGGGTTCTACCTGTGAGAAAGGAGGTGATCAATTTGAGGGCATTCCCTTGGATGCCCTTCTGGTGGAGGCCGTGGAGGAGGGTGTAGTGCGAGACGGTGTCCATCCCTCCTGGATGTACGATCATTCAGCGGGGCATTCCTGGAAGCTGTAGCCAGGCATCAGTCCACTAGGGTGGATACATTCACTCCAAGTTCCTACTGAATCCCATTTTAGAGCAGCAAAAAGCTCTGAACATGATTTCAACATGGCAAAAAGCTCTGAGCTTGACAAACCTGGTTTCTTTCTCGCTTAGGGTGTAACCTCTCTAGGCACACCTCAGCACCTTGACCCGGTAACCCGGAGATCGGAAAATGTATTAATCCCACTTTTCTCCAACTGCTGGGAAAAATCCCTCTGGTCACTCAGGGCAGGCTATGACTCCACAGGACCCTTATTGGTGTCAAAGGTCCCTCTGCTTTTTGTGTCCATGGAGTAAGATAGCAGGAGGTCAGCAAATTGATGCTTGTAGAGTAATTCCACTGGGTGCCAAGTAGACCTCTGGAGGCTTCTTTCTTACTGCAGGGACGCCTTTTGCAACTGTAATGCTTCCATGCCCAGGGCTGTTCTGAGGAGGTGGTGGAAAGTCACCAGTCTTATGGCATGCACTAGCTAGTGATTGGAGATTTTTCCATACCAAATCTAGTCTACCTTCTCTCCTTATATCCACCATCCTTTTATATCCACCATCCTTTTGCAGCACTTCCTCTTTGCCTTACAGAAAAAAATCACAAAAGTCTTCAGTATAAGACGGAGTAACCGATCATCCACTAGGAGAGTCTGACTCACTGCAACCAACTCCCATATTGTGATTAGGTCTTCTCTGCACTGGGACTAAACTGGTTCTCTTTCCTCGTTGTCTCTCTTGCTGGATTTTTGACAAGAGGTCTAGGAGGACTCTAGAAATAAATAGAAGCAGTTCCATCGGGCATCTTCAAGTCAAGTAGGGCCAAGGATGACTTTTGTTCCACCACCTGCTCCTGCCACCTCCCTGATGTCTTAGCCATGGTATGTGATCAGTTATTGCCGGCTCCCCTGCCTACATGAGCCAGAGGCTATTTTCCTCTGACAAAAGAGCCATAAATCCTAGTCAAAGAATGTGTATTGGCTTCTGGAGGTATGATAAAACTGGTTTAAGCCAGGTATGGTTCAGGCAGCACAAAGTATGTTGTAAAGCTACTTCTCTATTAAAGTTATCAAAAATCTGATTGCAACATTAAAATAGATTTTGAAAGCTAAGTTGAAAATAATGTTGAATGATATCTCCACATTAAAAAGTGATGAAAACTGTTTTTGCAGGAACATTTTGGTAGTTCCTATTTCAACCCCTCATTATATTTGACTTCAAGAACTAGAACTGACCAATCTGAGTGATCCTATTTGCACAAGGCCTGTAATGTTGTGGTTGTCTGTTTGGCAGAGGCATTGTCACTCACAAAAGATATAAACGTCAAATCCTTGTCATGTTATAAAGGATTACTAATACCAAGGTTAGCTTATGTTAAAAAAGCACAGGGGGAAATTGGTATTTGTCATGCCTTTTCAGACCCCACCTCATGTTTAGATCTGGACAAGAAATGCGTTCGCTGTTTACTGTTGGCAAAGCTAAAGAAGGCCAGGATTAAGGCTGAATCTTTAAAACCAATGGTTGCAACCTACTTGAGTTTAGGTGCTGAGGCCAGGACAATGACAAATTAAATATTGGATCCCATGAGTAACTGGGAGCGGTCTTTATTATTTTGCTTTAAGGCTGACACTCTTAAATACTTGTTATCCTTCCCAGTTGGGTTTAAACACAACCTCAATGTAAGGACATGCCAGTGTAAGGGTACCTCAAAACAAACAATGATGCATTTTTTATTTTTCTGCAACTTTTACAAGTTTTTTACCAAAATGTTATTAGTCACTTTGCTGAAGGCAAAACATTTTAGACATTGTAGCTGAGATTATAATTTTCTTAAACAACTTGAGGGTGAAATCCAGTTTTTGAGTGGGACTCTCCCTTCGTGCAGCCATCTGCTCAAGGGAATGCTTTTTTTTTTTATAAACGTGATTGTCTTATGTTTACGCTTTGAATTGGAGATTTTATCATGTTGTATGTGGTTTTATCAAGTCCACTGCTTTTTTTGCACTAGAATTTTAAATCTGATGGATAAATGTATTTTATTGTACTGTTTTGATCTATGTGCTTTTATGGCTGCGGACAGATGAACAAAGAATAATAGAGGTAAAAAGAAAAGAGGTAGACAGACTCAAGATCACAATGACAGATACATCCAAAAACGTCAAAGAAGGACTTGTTAGTGCGCACATTTTGCTCTTTTATTTGTAGGGGTGCATTATAATCATGGGTAGCCTGCATCTACATATGATCCTTTATTGTATTAACTTAGTTAATTAGAAAGTGCACTGTAATAACGTAAAAGCTGATGTGCTAGGGATATTTTCAATGTAAATGTGAAGAAATTAACGTTACAACTGTGTATGATTAGTCAAAAACATTAGAGTGCAGAATGTGTACATGTCACTGACAAGTACTCACAAAATTGATGTGCTTATGAAACGTGTTAATTTAGATGTGATCAGTAATTATGCTCAGTTTATAGTTGTAATTTCATGAGGCTTTCTGTTAACATTTCTTATGTTGACCGATTTTGGTAGGCCTGATTTGAATTTTTCTCCTGGAAGCTCTCGCATTGGACTTACTAGTTCATTTCATGTGCATGTTGGATTTGTTCTTTCTTACGTTTCTGTTGCAGGTGGAAAATTCATCCTTGTTAGCAAGAATAAAGCCTTCGTTTTAGAAGTTAGGGTTAGTGAGGAGAGGATACATTGAAGGACTGATAATAAAGACCTGTGGTACTTTCTCATCGGAGTGAGCCTGGGAATCAGGTCATCTTGCCAAGGCCTGGGACCATCGCTGCAGTATGGAAAACTACCCACGAGGAGGTGGCTTGACGGGATGGTGTGATGCCACAAAGCATCTTGGGATACTACACCTGGGAAAATGAAGTATCAAAGTTAGGGACAGTGTCAGGGACTTCTGACTTCCCCTGAGAGAGAGTGCATCTTAGACCAAGCTCTGTTGCTTTATGGCACTTGAGCTATCTAACGTGAAGAGACTTCTTAGGAAGACTTTACGCACTGACACCTTTATGGCTACTGCCCTGGGAAATTCTAAGTAGGGATGCACCGTTAGTGGTAGTGTAGGGACAGACTAATAATTTACCCACAAACCTCCAATGAAGGGGAATCTCAACATTTGTGCTGTTATCTTCTGCATTCTGATTCTCGAACTGAATATTCTGTGTATTCTGCACCGCCTTAACTTAAACCATAGGTTCAGCTTTGTATTAGTTCCAGTGTAAGTCTACACCCTCATCGTGAGGTGCTAGTATGTCCAACTGTTCTTGGCTTAGTAATAAACTAACAAACTCTAACTGTGAGACTGTGATTCTTCAGATTCTTAGTCCACTGGAACTGTATGATTGATTGGCTAACAACTTTTTGCACCTCCATGCTTGCATGCCGACAAAAAGAGTCATTGGCCCGGGTTTCCAGAGTAGATCTAAAACGTGGGACCCGGCTCCTTCAGACTAGAGTGGCGCATGCAACCAGCGATGCAGAAGAAGAACCAAAATAGCAGATGTAATCTTTCTAAGAGCCACGCCGTCCAATGAAAATAAAGCAGCCTCCATTGATAGAAAAAAAAAACCTAATGGTATTTAGAACTACTGAAATGCAGATTTTATTGACCAAAGCCTTCAATGAAGAACCACCAGCCCAACCTTTATATGCGTAGAGCGTGTCCTAATAAAGATTTGTTCAGTACTCAAATTACAAACCTACATTTATGTACAGTAGACGGCTAATAATACTGTTGACTTTAAGTCTGGTTTACAGTCTGGCTTAAATCTGCGCATAACCATGCACACCCCAAAACCTGGAGCTGCACACATGAACATTTGCCTACTGGCTTGCCCTTACCCCAGGCGGATATTGAAGGGCTGGATAGTCAGTGTGAAGGCTTAATTTCCCCGATGTATATGCTACGTTATTAGCATCGATTTTATCTTGCACTTGCCATGTGTACCTTTAAAGAAAAGAGAAAAAAAATGCAAATAACAACAGTGTTTATTGGCAGTTGCGATGAGTTAACTGCATTGCTTTGTATTAACAAAGAGGGTTACGCTATTCCTACTGGGGAGCTTGCGTACATAGAGCAGAAGGGCAAAATGTAAAGAGTAAAAGTAGAGTGGCTTCCTTCTGTACCAACGTCCTGAGAAACATCTAGGGGTTGTGAATGCACACCATAAAAAGCCGTAAAAAGGAGAACAAAGAATTCCCAGTGTGTGCACAGACCTCAATTTACATTGGTCACCAACAACTCGTGACTAAGTTTTAACCAGCATCCGTGAACGTAGGTGAAATAAACGAATTGATAAACTATTATGGGCATAAGAACAGACTTAGCATACAACAATTTGAAACTGAAAGCTCACATTACTCAGCGTTTAATTTCGTGGAAAGGGTCACACGAGTGCAGGCTACATCATTGACTACACGCACCATCGGGTCATGTATGACACTGTGGGGGAGATTTACATAAAAGTCGCAAAACGCAGCCCCCTGCGAGGCTGTAATGCGTTGCGCAACAAGGAGGGAGCAGGAGAGCGCCATATTTTTAAAGGTATGGCTTCTTCACTTTCCCTGGCGCCGGCTCTGATTTCAGCTGCCTTGCGCCATGCACACACCTTAGCGATGTAGCGCTTGGGTGTGCATGAGTGTAGCATGGGGTCTGTACAGGAAGGGTACCCTTCCAGTATAAAATACCATGCTAGACACGAGGGAAAGCTTTTCCCACTTTGTATGCATGCTGCACAGTGCAGCATGCATGCAAAGTCATAAAAAGGAAGGAGAAATTACAGCATTTATCCTTCCTTGCGCGAAGTTGAAAAGGGTGCAGTTTTCTCGCGCTAAACTCAATCTACTGGATTTAATAAATTGGGTTTAGCGTGAGAAAGCTTGGGTGGTTGCATGGGAACGCCCATGCACCACCCTTGGCACGTTCCCACGGTGCAAAGTAATGCGAAGCAGCATAATGGGCTGCTTCGCATTACTTTTATGTTATTTCCAGTGCTAAACAAGTTTAGCGTTGAAAAGTTAATTAGGAAAAAAAGATTTTATGCCGCTTTGCGTCACTTTGTGATACAAACACGGCACAAAATCTTAATAAATCTCCCCCTGTGTGTGCTGGCCTAATGGCTGTGCTTTCTGGGCTGCTTGTCTGTTGATATCCCGATATCCACCAGCACATATATGTTGGTGATTCTGGGGGATATTTCTGAGAAGTTTGTGATAAATTGCAAAAAGACACACACCTGCCTGTTGAACACCACTGCAGCCTGACTTCTCCCACATAATGTTGTAGTGATGCTGGCACCAGAACTAGTAAATTGTCAAGACCAGGTCAGGCATAAGTGGGGTATTTGTGCATTTGTCCTCCCCGACTTCCTAAATCCATTAAAAATTCAAAGTAACAAAGTAAGAAGAGGTGCTTACTGTGATGGAAGATACATTTGCCATGAATATGTGATATAAATTGCAACTATGTGTAACGTAGGAAAGGAATATGGGCAATGTAGCAAAAATGTATCTACGGCAAACAGGGGAAGGATATGGACTATAATGAAAAGAACATTCTAATGGGGTAACAGTGCAGTGCATTCATGGGTGAGTCACATGAATTATGAAAACAAACTATAGCTAGGACAGATGTTGCAGTTCATACATGGGGGAGTGATGGTGACTGAAGACCAAAATATGGCAAGAGCTGGTTTGAATAAATGACATCAGCAGCAATTGTTAACTCATCTCCTCCATCTGGGAGAAAAGTCACTCCGTAAGCGAGTCTAAGGGTTTGATCCTCTCATATTAGCCACTTCAGCAGCGGCTGTAGTGGAATCATTATAAAGACTAGTGGTTGGGGAAGGGTGAAGAGCCTGGCAATCTACATTCACTCCTACTTGTTAAGTATTTCCATACCACTATTGTCCTTCATTCACAATTGGCAATCGCTCATTAAACAGAAGAGGTTACTCACGGTCACCCACTCAGTGCTACAACAGGCTGGGTGCTGGTGTGAAGGCCCTCTACAAGGTGCCTGCACTTTTCTAGCAGTTATTGTTGATATCACTGGATTCACAATACACTTTAATTTTGTTTAGCTGAGGGAATACTGATGTTCATTGTCAAGAGGTTGCAGACATTGGTGGTTAGTCAAGGACAGTTACTGCATTGGTACCTGTAGCTAGATCTCAAAATAATGAATTGTGTCTCAACTTCAAGTGGGACAGAGACAGTGGTGATAAAGTACTGTGCATAAAGTGGAACCAGAAGATCATGTGGGATGCAATGCTGGTAGTTACAGTAGTGGGGGGTTAGAGGAATGGCTCAGCTACTCCTGATACAGTATAACCACCCACTTCCTCCTTGACACTTGCAATCCTGAGGACACAGTAAATGGACCTCCCCTTCTTTATATATAGTGATAAACAACTAGGCCTTCTCATCTGTTCTGAAACGAGTGTCTAAGGGCATAATCATATGTGTGTACCGCTGCACTGAATATTTAGTCTGGAAGCCATGATTCTCTGGGTTCCAAAGAATAAGATTGCTTGAAGGTTTTCCATTTAGTAGCACACACCACTCTTTCTACAGTCCATCTGGGTGTACTACCACAATAAAGAGGTTTTAATATCATCCTACAAGAATACTGACTGCAGAATATTGTGTACCACTACATCACAAGTATATATAGTTAACTATAGATTTTGCATTCATAACCCCATATCTACTATATTATCGAGGAAAATATGTTCAGGTAGGTGTAGATTTGGTACTAGTAACTCAACATCTGCTTACCTTGATAATTTATATCTGCAGTCAATATTCATGTAGGTAGATATGCTTGACCTTATTTGTTGAAACAAAACCTTAGTCGGAGACAACCACGCACCTAGGACTATTGATGAGGATGTGAAAATTGGCCCTGGTACAGACACTGGAATTCTTGAAACCGTATAAATGAAGGCATTTTAACTGGTGGAACATTAATCGGTGTAAGGAGGTGAACGTGCGAAACTCTTATTCTGGGGAGTCTGACTGTGCATTTAAAGGTTGATTTTAAGTTTGGACACAGTGAAGGCAACTGTATCCTGCTGAATGGCAAGGGCCTGGGTACTTACTCCCTAGAAAACACATAAAGAAGAGATCATAAGAGGTTTTTAATGAGGTGTGGGTGGAATTTCAATTACGCCAGGATTGTCAGGGTAATTTTGGCAATTCTGCGTTACTCTTCAGTGTAGAATTTATGATAATAATGTGATTATGCCTGCTTGTGTAATCAGGAGTAATTTGGAGGAAACAATCTTCTAACAAGGGCACATTTACAGAGCAGTTGCTCGTGCTGCTGCCTATGTTACATTGAAATTTAGAGCTATTTTCTTTGCGCAAAATGCACTTGGGTGCATTTCTTATTAAGAAACTAGCACTTACATGCCAGGAGTAAATTAATGAAAAATTCTACCCTTAGCGCATATTTAACGAGCAGATGTTTGCATGCATTATTCATGTTCTGTTGCATTTAGCTCTATTTCTTAGTGAAAAATGCATCCTCGCATCCATTTTGGATGAGAGTGAGCATTTTTGCTCTAAGAAAATGCAGTTAAATGCAGAATGACTGTTCTTGTGTAATTCTTTTTTTTTTTTTTACGGAGCTTTCTATAGCGAAAACTTGACCCGAAGGTATCGGGTATCAGAGCGCTTTACATGAGCACTAGTTGCGCTACATGAGGACACATTCGTTTTTGTTAGGCACAGGCAGATTAAGGGGCAAATCAGCAAGGGCCTGCGATAATTATCGCTCAGCGCTTTTAGCGCGAGGATAATAATCGCAGGCTAATGCTGGATTCTATCACGGAGATAGCATGCTATCAGCTACGCTTATCTCCCAAGCGATAGGAATCCATGCCTTAGCTGGAAAACAGTGTGATTATGGCTGGAAATCCAGCGATAATCACACTGCGACCAGAGATACCTTGCTGATAGGGAAGGGTGGCCTTAGCCATGTAATCCACCTCCCATTGGATTACATGGCTAAGTCAGTTCACATGCAGGCGTAAGGAAAGTAGCGATAACTGTGGTTAGCGCTACTTTTCTTATCGCTCTGCTTGTTTGCGTGCAGCTTGATAATTGGAGAAATGTCGGTTAGCCACATTTCTCCAGTTATGCTGGCACGGAACTCCCACTTTGCATCTCATTAGAGATGCAAAGCTGGGCATTGTAAGGGGCGATAAATCAGCCAAACATGCAATACCGTGTCTTTGCGGACAAGGCGATAAAATTATCGCCACTTTTCGACCGAAAACGGCTGCAAAAGTGGCGATAATTTTTTATTGCCGCCTTGTTAATAAGTCCCTAAGTGATTTGCCCAGAATTACAGGATGTTGCACCTCCTTGCTGAGACTCGAACCCGGTTACGTGGAATCTCACAGAAGTTTTGGTGAATTCTGTGTGATTATGATACATGGACTTACGCGAGTTATGCCCACCCCCACTTTCAAAATACCATAATTTAGGGAAAAGTTATAGCTCACCATTGAGAATACATTGCAGCAGGGTTAGGGGCTCCTTTAGTACATTTAAATAGTAAAATAAATACGCATAGGCATGTTGATAGTTTAGAATGTGACGCTATATTATTGAGCCTGAAAACTCAGTTCAAATAGAAGAGTGTGAGCTGAGACAATTGACAACAAACTGAATCCCAATATAATAATAAATGTAGAAGAAGAAAATATGAAGGGGCTGAGGCGTTTCATAACATTATAGAAAGATTTAACAAGATTAACATACATTTAGGGGGCAAGCTCTGTTTTCCACATGACAATGAAATCCCTCATAACCGATCGTCTGAACTATTCTGCAGGGCAGAAATGTGTGTGGCTTCTTTTAAGTTAAACAAAATGTCAAGAAAACGTTAGAATTTTAAGACGTGGCAGATTTGTTTTTTCTTGAATCAATTTTGAGCTTAGCAGTTGAGGAAATGTGGTTAGGATTCTCATACTTTAGAATATGAAGTCATATGTTAAAAAAAGTATGTATACCATAAGTTAAACAGAACCCAGCGGTCTTTCCTTGGATTGGATGAGGCTTAGCTAAGTAAGTTATTTTGAGTCCAGGAAGTGAACAGAAGAAATTCAGAACTACAAGGAACCTTCACGGCGAGACGTTTTCAGGTCGTAGCCTGCAAGAAAGCTCAGCTGTCTGGTTGTGAATGTCTGCAAAAGCCGATAGTTTTATTGGAAAGCAACTCTGTCTATTGCTTTTCCTTGGCTTTTTGGTTTCTCACTCTTATTTTCTTGTTTTCTAATCAATGGTTTTCTTTGTTTTCGCCTGTTCATCTTGTCCTCGCTCCTTCTGTGGAACAAAGGTTGTTTACCTTCTCGCTGGATTGCTCCTTATACCCTTCCACAAGTGTCTGCTGCCGGGAGCTTTTTTTCTAGGACTACTCCATGAAAGTATCAATGTTTGTAATTTTTTCTGTGTTTTCCACTTCTCCTGGCACATATCTTTTCATTACATTATAAAAATGCATTTTTCATAACTTTGTCCTTCGAGGCACTCATTCACTTTTACAAAGCTTTGCCCTTCGAGCATCTCTCCCAGGTGCTTTAACTCCATGTTGCACTCTATCTTGTGTGTGCCTCCACCACCCTACATGTTGTTCTGTCTCGGTTTGCTTCCCTCCTGCGTCCTACGTGTTGCTTCCCCCGACCCGCACCATACGTATTGCTTTCTCCTGCCCACATGTGTTGCATCCACCCGCTCTTCATGTTGATTCTCCTGCCACCTTGTTGCCATAGCTGCCAAGGTTTCAGATTGCTATGTACGACATTATGATAATTTCAGTGTAATTATGAGTGACATTTCAATGACTATGAGTGACACTTACTTGTGAGCAGAAAATCAAGCAATAAAGACTAGGGAAACATATAAATATCAGAAGTTATACCCATTTGAGCTACGAGAAACTAAGAAGATCATGCAACCGCTGCAAATGCATGAGGTGGCTGGCTCATAATTGAAACAAAATTATCAAAATATCACACATAGCAATCTGAAACCTTAGCAAGTATGAAAGAGGGCGGGCATCTCTTTCAATGAAATAGCATTGAAGACCGTACCCATACTCCTGTTCTTGACACTGAGCCTTCTTTACTCACATATTTCAGAAAAGTGATAGTAAGACCTTGTTTGATTCTATTGAATTCCTTCTCTTGTACAATGCTGATCATATAATACACTTGTAAATTTTGGATTGCATATTGTATTGAATAATAAGAATAAAAAGGCAGAAGCATTGCCAAATAGGAAAAAATAAAAGATAAGCAGCATGGTAAAATAAAGAGAATAAAACAAATCACTTTTACCAGGTGGTGTTCGTTGTACAAGACGAGGTCATGCAAAAAATGAATGTGATGGGAAAAGGTGTATCACTTGCAGTGGGGTGAACGGAGTTGGTAAAGCTGCCACTGCAGGGGCCACCTTATTCATAAGCAAATGCTGTAAGCAAAGTAAAAGAGTTGTGAAGTTGTGAAGCTTTTTCGACTGGATCTCAAGACGGCCGCCCTCCCTCTTCTCTTCTGGGCTATAGAGATTCATGCAGACCGACTGACTCGTCCCCACTGCCTGACTTCTTGATGGCCGACCCAATAAGACCCTCTGCGATGCTCTTTCCTCCCCGGGTCTATAATCATTGATCATCATTGGGACCTCGACCAGCCTTCACCCGACCCTGTTCGCGCCCACCCACCAAGAACTTTACTCTACGAATTTCCCTCGACAGCAGAGATCAAACCATTTTGACTGATGCCCGGTGGAGCTACCTCGCAAGCTAAAGGGGAGATGGTCTTTGGATTCCTTCCTTGACCATCACCTACCCAGCCTTACTTTGGGCAAACTCTCCCGCATCTCTACTGACCTTTTCTCCACCCCCACATTCCCCTACCCCCCACCCCCCCTCCGCTCTACTCTTTCCAGCTACTGACCTTCGCCCTCACCTGTCCTTGCCCCTTGTCCCCCACCCTGTCTTTCTGTGAACGTTTTCCCTCACCACTTGAGACCTAGCTATTTTGTCTGATGCCAGATGAAGTTACCTCATTTAGCTATAGGGGAGATGGACCATGGATTCCCTTCTTGGACGTCACCTACCCAGTCGGTCTTTAGACAGACTTCCTTTTGTCTCTCCTGTCATCTCTTCCCTCATCCTCCCTCTCCTCACCTCTCCCTCCCCCCTCCACTATTCTTTCCTCTCTACTTTCTCCCCTCTCCTAATGTATTGCTTATTTATCGAGTGAGGAGACGCTGTGGAGAGCTTGTGCTGGCTGCTGTTCTCTTGCCGTTTTTTTGACTTCTACAGCCTGCCTGCCATATCACTGATCCTCGAGGTACCCGCTGCGCGGGTCCCGCATCGCCTACCTTGTTGGGACTGAGGCTACATCAGACTAGAGCAGCAGGGCTGTGAGCGCCAGGGCTGGGACTCCATTTCCCAGGAGTCCCTGCGTTTGGTATCACCTGCACCTGGACGCTCTCCCTGTTTGCCCCGCCTCTGACCACCGACTGAAGAGTGCAGGCTTGCACTAGTAACACTGGGAGACAACCATCTATCGAGTGAGGAGACGCTGTGGAGAGCTCATGCTGGCTGCCGTTCTCTTGCCGTTTTTTTGACTTCTACAGCCTGCCTGCCATATCACTGATCCTCGCGGTCCCCGCTGCGCGGGTCCCGCATCGCCTACCTTGTTGGGACTGAGGCTACATCAGACTAGAGCAGCAGGGCTGTGAGCGCCAGGGCTGGGACTCCATTTCCCAGGAGTCCCTGCGTTTGGTATCACCTGCACCTGGACGCTCTCCCTGTTTGCCCCGCCTCCAACCACCTATTTCCTTTATCTGGAACTGCTGCTGACGCTGCGCGGGAGCGCGCCGGAAGAAGCCCGGGACAAGGGCGGGACAGTCTGCGACAGTCCGCGACTGGCAGAGACTGGACTGGGCTATTTACGCTGCCCATTTATTTTGGTAAAACGTTATTATCGTTGGTTGCCCCTCACAGGCTATACGTATTGTGATTGGCTACGTGACTGTATATATTGTTTTGGCGTTGCTATTGTTAAGGCTTGGTTTTTTTGTTTTTTTGTTTTCTCTTTCTCTTTCTTAGCAGATCACTTTGTATTTCTAAGGGTAATCGTGTCCATAGCGTATTGTGGTGCACTATGTCTAATCCAAAGCTTCCTACGGCCATAAATACTATGGATAACTAATGGAGGTAGTAGCTAAAATCAACACCGAGAGGAGAGCCTCTCTGGGGTTGGATGTATCCCCGGAACTTGCATTGATGGATTTCCCCTCAGCTGATTTACCTGATTTAGCTAGTAGCAGTAATAATGTGATATCTGAATCTGCTGAAAACATCAACTTGACCCAGCCTAGCTGTGCTGCTGTGGCAAGTAATAGTGAGGAGGAGACTGAATTGTATACAATAGGGGGAAAAAGCCCCAGTGGTTGTTCCACGTATGACAAGAAGAGTAGGAAAGTGTCAGCCTACTCGTGGAGGCCTACGGTCAAGTCAGAAAAAGCCGGCTTCCCCACCTAATAAAGCAGCTGGGGTTGAAGAAGAGGGGTCGACTGATGATATTTGTATGGCCCTATCCAACGCTCAGTTTAAGAAGCTGTTGGGTATGATTGACTCGAAAATTGGTGGCATCGTTAAACCCCTGGTTGGCAGGATAGAACAGTTAACTGCAGAAGTGAACAGGCTGGGGGATCTCTTGGACAAAACTTTAGTTAAAGTAGAGAGTCTACCTGACGAAGTCGTAACTAGAGTGGAGACTAAAAAGGGTACAGTTAGTCCGGATGATGGAGGAGTAGTGACTGCTTTGCCTAGCCAGCCGGTGGTTCCACTGCTAGCCACAGGGGTGCTGTTTCAGGGGATGCTGTCCCTCAAGGTGAATTTATGGCTGTGAACACAGCAAAGGGTTCGGCTGAGCTCATTGTTGAGGCTTCCTCTCTGGTACTTGTGTTAGCCAACGTCCCCATATTGCCTCCAGGTCAGGAAAAGTCTACTCCTTCTCTGTTGTCTAAGGCTCTATACTGGCTGTCTAACAACATGGTGATAACTCCCTGGGGCAAGCAACAGCTGGCAGCAGAATTAGTTATGGCAAGGAGGGTGGAGTGGATTGGAAGCAGCCCTAAAAGATTTCAGGGTGATTGTGTTGTTTAAAATTTTTCAAACCCTGAAGTATTAACCGATATTCTTCCGAATCTGTTACCGCCACAGCGAAGAACTGCTGATATTATCCCTCTGACCCTAGACTTTTTCTATCACCGGAGAGGGAGGGGCCCCAACCCTTCTATGCTGCGGACGAAATGGAGCATGGTGTCAAAACTGGGGAGAAGGGGGTCACAATCTGCCGAATGCGGCTTTAACACAGGAAGAAGGGTTGTACATTCTGAAGAGTGGGGAATACATTTAGAAAATAGGTTCTCGGCTCTTTCAAACTTAGACGAATGCGACTGACTTCTTGGGGCCGAAAGTATTGTTCTATCTGAGTCAAATGATCAGGGTAGAAGCAGTCCATCTACATTTCAGGGTGTCGATTGTGGAAATAAGTTATCTCCTTGTAAGGCTATCTGTAATAGTGGCCAGCCTAGTGCTGTGGATTTAGTTATGGGTAACCTTGGCACTCCTGATCTTACCCTTAATACGCTAGTGGGTACTATGACGGGGGCACCAAACTTAATCTCTTGGAACTTGGCAGGTTTTCACTCTAAAATTGAGTGTGGGGATTGGCTTGGTTTTGTTACCTCATTTGATGTATGTTTATTTCAAGAAACCTGGGCATGTGAACCTGTTTTTGTCTTGGGGTACTTAAATTTTTCTGTACCAGTTATAAAAGGACCAAGAGGGAGACCAATGGGGGGTCTTACCATCTGGGCTCGACAGTCCCTCAAATTTTCTATTAAATGTATGGTGACTAATTCTAACGATATCCAGTTAATTAGGATAACTAATGATACTTCAGGTTCTCTTGATGTTTACAAGGTGTATGCTAGAACCACCAAGGGTGGACAATCAGGAGGGTTAAATGCCCTGGGCGACCTCCTTGACATTAATTCACAAGGCAAGAATATTATTATAGCAGGTGATCTTAATCGGACCTTTGAGCCCTTAGCGACTGGCGAGGCTTTTCTTGGAGCTGAAGAGGATTCACTTTGGGGTATCCCTGCTTTAGAACTGAAGCCAGTCACACGTTGGACTGAGGACATAATAGGCCTGAATGCTATGTGTCTCGAAAAGGGACTAAGAGCCTTAAATGGTAGAACAAGATCAGATATAAAAGGCTCTATGACTTTTGATAATGGGAGACACAAAAGTAGAATAGATTACGTAATTTGTAGCATGAATCTATGGTCGTCTGTATGTGACATGGAGGTTGTTGAGAGACCTGCGAGTGTTCATCACCCTCTGTGTGTGGTGCATAAATGGTGGACAGCTTTGAACGATTTGAATTGCTCTAACATCCTTGCTCCTCCTCTTGTCATTCCTGGCAATGATTTGCACAGGTTAAGATGGGCTACTGTGGAGTCCAACCAACAGGTGATTGACATTATTAACCTAGAAACTGATAAATCTATTATGGCCATGGAATTGATTAGTGCTCCTCTTGGCTTGGCTGAGGTGGTTAAGATCCACGATTCTCTCTTTGGTCAAATAAAAAAACATTTCCTGAAACCGGTTGCACGTAAAGGGGCAAGAGTATGCAAAAATGCAAAATGGTATAACGCCAATTGCAGAGCCGCCCGGTTCGCTTTGGGCCGTGTAATCAAAAAGAGGGATCCAGTGGCTATCTCCCTAGCCAGGAGGGACTATAAAGTCTGTATAGTAAATGCCAAAAAAGCTTGGGACGAGCAGCATTGGGTAAAACTGAAAAGAGCTAGTGACAATAGGAATCCAGATTGTTCTGGAATATTGTTATGTGGGGTTGCGAGAAAACAGCGGACCCCCCAAGTAACAATGTCCCTCAAGAAGACTGGGTGAAATTTTTCAGCTCTCAATACGCCAGTAATAATCAGATAGCTTGTGAGGATAGTATTGCCTGGTCTTTTTCTCAAGAGAATCTCTTCACCTATAAGGAGACAATGACTGCCCTCAACACAGTAAAAAGAGGGCGTGCCCCTGGTTTAGATGGTGTCCCTGCTGACATCTTTGTAAACGATAAGGTGCGATGGTGTAAATATATTCATTTATTGATTAATTCCATCGCAAAAGGTGCTGAGGTTCCGGCATCCTGGCGGGGTGCTGTGATCATCCCAGTGTTTAAAAAGGGCGATAGAGCTCAGCCAGGTAATTACAGGCCAATAAGCCTCATTGACAACGTGCAAAAAATAGTTGGCCGCGTTGTTGTAAACAGGCTCCTTGACTGGGCAGAGGAGAATAATATATTGTCTCCCTTCCAAGCAGGGTTCCGAAGAGCGACGAGTACTGTAGACCAGGTCTTTCGCTTTCAATTACTGCAATGGAGGACTGTGGTGCTGGGAGAAGGCAGCCTATATGCGGCTTTTGGCGATTTACGGGCTGCCTTCGACCTGGTGCCACGGGCCAAACTGTGGCAAGTTTTACATAGCATAGGGGTTCCACCGGCGCTATTATCGCTGATAATGCGGCTCCACGAGCAAACTTTTGCGAAAATTCAGTGGGGTGGATACGGGATGGTCACAGCGGACTTTTCCGTTGAGCGTGGAGTGCGTCAAGGATGTTCAATGGCTCCGACCTTGTTCACTCTATTTATTAATGGTGTAGTCTCCCGCATGTTATCAGTGTCAGTGGATGCTCCTTCACTTGCAGATTTAAAAATTCCCATTTTAATGTTTGCGGACGACACGCTTATTTTATCAAAAACACCTAGTGGTTTACAGCGTGCTCTGACTATTTTTGATACATTTTGTGGCGAACATGGCCTAGAGGTGAATGTCACTAAAACCAAATTAATGTTTTTTAAGCCGCATCGTAATTTTAAACCAAAAATTGTCATGAATGGCCGGTCCCTAGAGGTGGTGAAATCATTTATGTATCTGGGCATACAAGTTGCAGATAATAATAGGTGGTGCGAGCACATAGACATCGCTACATTGCGACACAAGCAATTATCTGGTGCCATTAGTTTGGAACATAGGAAGTCTTTGACTAAACCTATTAAGCCAGTACTGAAGGTTTACGAAGCGAAGGCAATTGGTTCCGCTCTTTATGGTGCGGAGATGTGGGGGGTCGAAAAATTTAGTTCCCTACAAATCTCCGAGAACAAGTTTCTACGTTCCATTACAGGTACCCTGAAAAGCAGCCCATTGCTGCCTTTAAGGTATGACCTTGGTAGGAAACAAATCACGGACCTAGCTAGACTCCGCCCAATATTGTACTGGCGAAGGCTCTGGACAACTCCAGAGCTTTCTCATTATGCGGAAGGGTTTATTGATGTTATTAAGGCTGACCGTTTCCATAAGATCGGATGGCTTAAATCATTAAAAGCATCATTGATTGAGCTTGGGCTAACCTCATTATGGGCAGACCCAGCTGGTGTAACCTTTCCTGCTAAATCTGTCATAAAAAATATATTTTGGGAATATGTTGTGCACAGGAGTCTGAGTAAAGCTAGTACTGGTTCCGTGACTGCTGGCTTTCTGGAAGTCAAATTATATCCCTCTTTGGAACCCTATTGGGACATTATTACAAAGCCGGGAGACAGAAAGCTCCTTTTTCAGTTGAGAGTGGGAGCTCTTCCCATAAGGTCCTTCACATCAAAATGGGTAGAAGGGGGGTGTGACTCTTGTCCGGTATGCGGGCAGGGGAAAGAAACTCTTGGCCATTTTCTGTTCGTCTGTCAGGCTTATTGTGAGCCAAGACGTGTTTGGTTATCACCTATGTGCAGGAATCTTGGGACTACCTGCAGCTCTGTTGCTCTGCGTATTATATGCACAAGCCCAGTTACTTGGATATTAATTGCCACCGCTAAATATATGGGATGGGCATGGACGATCAGGCAGAGACTGCTAGTTATTTAACTATTCTCTGTTTGAAAATGCTTCCCATGGATATTATCATTAATTAATTTTAGATAACTAGTTTTATATGTTGGCTAAATTTTTAAGATGTATCTGTATTTTATCATATTTTTTGTTAAACAGGTATTATGGGAAATTGTCTGCAAATGAATGTACCTTAGTTGATTTAATATTGTATTATTTGATTTTAATCGATTGTATTTCAATTGCATTTTAACTATGAGTGTTTGTCCTGCTTTTATGAGTAATTACTCGAATAAAGCATTATTTGACTTGACTTGCTTATTTTTTGACGTAATGTGTAATTGTGATCATTTTCTGTTACCTTGTGGAACCTAATGTAAAGCGCTCTGATACTTTCGGGTCTAGCCAGCGCTATATAAAACTCTTTAAATAAAATAAATAAATAAATAAATAAAGTAACTACTAATATCAGCCCCAGAATTAACACCAAACAAGCAAGGACTTGCATTTAGACTGCATAACCACAGGACTCTATAACAGGATGCCTATATGCCATAAATTAATTAGTCAGCTGACTCCCGACTCCAGCAGCCGCCGTCAGCAGTGTCATGACAGCATGATTGCTGGGCAAGCCTCAGGAGAGGCTGTGAGACACACACAGCGGTCACAGTCAGGCAGGCTTAATTATTTCAAAATGTAACACCAGTAAAGTGAGCGACCCCGGGAACCTGCACATCACCCCTACACAGATAACTTACTTGCATGAGTCAATAAACTAAGAGAACTGCATGCACTCTGTAGCAAAGAGGAACCATTTATGAAATCTCTTAAAAACAGACTTACTGTATATATGTTTTGCTGTTGGTTTTAGAACAAGCTTTTTCGCATGGTTCACCCTGCAGCAGGGCTTCTTTTCCAACTGCAAAGTAGATCTTCTTGCCCAAGCTGTCAAGACAGCGCCCCTCCATACGTGCTCTCTGATCACTCCAGAAAGTACGCTGTCTGAACAGATATTAACTTTTCCAGTTTGATACTCTTAGAGTTATGAAGTTTCCCTGTTCATGTGAGAGAATCTCTTCCAAAGAGGTTTCTTTCTTGCATTCTGTTATTACGGCGCAACCCGCAAACCAGCCAGCGTGGAGCCGCGCCTTTCTCTAAACTTCCCGCTTCCCGGCAGCACAATGTGACGTCTCCTGTGGTGCAATTGTAGCAACAACCTGACTGCTCATTGGACACTACCTCAGATCATGATGTCAGGCTGCCGCGATGCGCCCCTATGATCACATATGATATTGAATCCATCATAAGTCAGGCACTGCAATTCAGTTGTCACTGTGAGCCTGCCAGCACTGCTTTAGCTCCCAGTACGGGAGCCTAAGCATGCTGATGGAGCACAGTGAGCAAAGTGCACGCTACGAGCAGCGCGCTGCTGCTGCCTGCCCTTGGAGCTTTCAATTAAGGTTGAGATACAATACAGATATGCGTGACAATGCATTTCAGTGCGTTAATGCGGATTACCACACTGAAATGCGTTAGTCTAACGCCTGATGTGTGATACTTGGCAGGACTGTGTTACTTCCTCACCCTCCGTGATTTCTGCCCTGCTTGTTGTTTCCCTATCTGCATTCTTTTCCACCTGCGTTCTTTACTTCTCCCGCTTGTGTTACTTTTTTTGCTTTTTACCGTTCCAACTTGTATCAGTAAACACAAAAAAAAAAACCTTGAGTTATTTTGTAGATGCGTGCATGCTTGGTGCACGCTTACAAAATGCTGCAGCTTGCAGCATAGGTTTTTTCCCCCTGTTGATTAACCATGCTGCATTGCATTGGAGATGATACCAGAAAGGAAAAAAAACATTGGCTAAGGCTAAATCTATTGGCTTTGCCCATGCTCGTTATCTGCAGCTTTTACTAATTATTGACGTCTTGTTTGCATTGGGTATTCAGAAAACAGGTAGTGCTTGTGTACACAGACTTAAAGCAAGCCTGAGAGTTATAAAGTATGGGGTTTTTGTTGGCTTTCGAAGAATGTCCCTCAAAAAAATGAAAAGCAGAGGTACACTGAAGCAGGCCCTGGGATTTTATGACCCTTTCCCAAAAGGAATTATGTGAGACAGGCTCATACGAAAGTCTCTCTGCTAGCACTAAACTTTGATTTTGTTATGCTAAGAGATTGTCTTAATTGAAAACGTTGAATCCATCTGTAATTTTGCACAATTACTTGTTATTTATCCACAGTTTTTTCCATTAAAAATGTTTTTTACAACGAGTATTTTTCACATGTATTTGGTAGGTTGTTCTTTGGTCTGGGTAACCCCATTCTTGCCGGAAGAGACAAGAAGGTATTAGTGCCAAGTGTACTATGCCAGCTTGGAACGTGTCGCATGTGACTGGGGTACCTGCAATAGACAGTAAGATCATAGGGCAAAAGGATGAGTTTGTAATTAAAACTCATAAAATTCATGCCCTCTTACTCCCCAAGTTCATTTATATGGCCATTCACCAGAGGTGACAGGTTAATCATATAAAAGAAAGGTTCTGGAGGTTGAACACGTACTTTGAGCTCTCCCCACATATATCAGACTCCCCATCGTCGTGGACTCCTTGTTTCCTCTCCCGCTCCCATATCAAGTTTCTTAAGTTTATTAAACACACTTTTACCACCCTAGCATCAACAACAAACTCACATATATAAAATGTTAATATGAACAGCATAGGTCATATATTATGAAATAATAATAAAAATATATATGAAAACTACTCAAATACGTAATATAAATCGCTTCAATATAAGTAGCGGTAAAGGTATCTCGTGCTTGCTTGATTAGGAGAGCTATGTAGTGGACAGTCATCACAGGGTTGGACACACAGGTAAGCATATTTGAGGTTCACTACGTCTCATTCAGAAATAAGCTCCGCTGCTGGACATTTTGCAAGAGTCCTGCAGCCCTCTTAGGGGCAGATTTACAAACCCCTTGCGTCACTTTTGCACCATTGTTGTGTCACTTTTGTGACGCAGCGGCAGCGTAAAAGTTGCGGCCCATTTACAACGTGACAAATGTCACTTTGTGACGCCTTGCACCACATTAAACCTGCGTCAGGTTTAATGTATGCAGGGTGGGCGTTCCGTCGCAGGAAGCCCTGTAAAAGTGATGCAGTGAAATCTACAAGATTTCACTGAGTCACTTTAACGTCCATGCTGCGTCAAAACCCTGCGCCTGCTTGAAGCAGGTGTAAGGAGTGACGCAGCATGTTAGGCATAGGGCGCCCCTGAGCATTGCTGGAGTTGCGTCGTGCTTGCGACACGACACCAGCAATGCGTGACTTTTCCGTCAACAGATGCGTCCGAATTTCTGACGCATCTGTCAATCCTGGTTTTGAATGTTGGCGCAGGGAAAGTGACGCATCTCTACAGATGCGTCACTTTCTTGTAAATCTGCCCCTTACTTAAGAGATTAAAAAACGTTGGTCCTAGATTTTGTTGCTGTTGCCTAAGAGGAACAGGGAGCAAAGTGCCAGAAAATAAAAAATGAAGAACTATTATATTTAAGGCCTGAAGGCTTTGCTGGAGCTAGAGTGTACTCCTCCCAGTGCAACTAAAGGCAGTGGTATGCGACTCAATGCAGGACCTCATATCGCAGCACTTTGCAGCTCCTGACCAGCTGCTCCACCTGAACAAGCGGAGCAGCTCAACCCAGCACAGGACTTGCATCTCAATGCTAAGGACACACAGGTATATCTCCCAGCGGGTCCAACTTAGTCTGTACACAGCCCAAGCTCAATCACGTTTAGCCTTGACTTGTGATTTTGTCCCAGTCCAGCATTTATTATTAAATCATGTATTATGATTATTCAATTTAGTCTAAATTGGTTTGGGAAACCCCTGACCTATACCGGGTGATCCCTTGTGTCTGGACAAAGCTGTACCTCTCTGATGAGCCCTAACTAGAGTGAAATACGTGTCAGGGGTTGCTTTTATTCATTTCAGCCTGGCTTGGTTGGTATTTTACCAATCCAAAACTGTAATATTGTGCCTGGAGAAGTAAAAGGCTTTTGCCATTTTCAGCTTGGTCTGGATGGCACTGTGATAATCCTATGCTTAAACACTTTGCTGTAGAAATGGCAAAATACTTTTTTCCTTTCTATCTTGGAGCGGATGGCACTGTGCTAATCCTATGGTTAAAGATTTTGACAATTGAGGTGAGCAAATTTAGAGTGTCGCTGGTGTTGTAGGGTGCTCTATACAGGAGCTGCTCTTCACCTAAACTTGTGCCCTCTCATGGAGCCATAGATGGCCCCAGGGCTGGCTTCAGCAATGTCCCGGATTCCCACCCCCGGCAGTTTGCTATGAATTGGCAGGAGCACCGCTTTGCCAAGCCATAGCAAACACTGCTCCATTTCTAGTAATCGAGAGCAGAAAATTCTCTTGCTTACTAGAAGCGCAGCAGAATTGCTTTACGCACAGGGAGCTGCATGTAAGAAGCTCACTATGTGTAAAACTAATGCCGGCTCCCGCAGGAGTTGGGGAGCTGGCAGATATTGCTGGGTACTTCAGTGTTACCTCGCGGTCCCTAACATTAAAAAAGTGGGGACTCTTGGCAGGACCAGGGCACCAACACTATAGGCTGGGTCCCGGGGATGTGGTCTACAGGGCCAAAATTGACCCAAGAGGGGGGCCGTGTGGCCCCCTCCCTGTTTAAAAAAAATATATAAGTGAATAAAAGCAAGCGCTGGAGGATGGGGTCCCTGGGGCTGAATTGGGCCCGGGGGAGAGAGGGCTGCGCGCCCCACCCCCTCACCCATTGAAAAAAGTTGTGCCCCGGGAGACTGCATCCCAGGGGCTGAAAAAGGCCAAGAAAAGGGACGGACCACGAAGCCCCCTCATTTAAACTTGTTTTAAAAAAACCTCCGGCAAGAAGCCAAAGGCCATGCCCCCTGCACCACCAATTTGCAAACACACTCTGCTGGCACAGTGTTGGTTGGGGGATGAAGTCCCCTTAGATGCTGAGGGTCCTTGGGGTCCAGGAACCCCTACCTCTAGTAAGTCCCAGACAGCAGGATTGCTAGGAGGACTTGGAGCCCACGTCCCCCTTTCTCCACCACTCTGCAAACGTGCCTCCTGAAAAAACCTTAGAAATTCACTTTAAGAAAACAAAGGTTACAGGGATGTTATAGTTAGGAAATAGCTTTAAAAAACATACAAATTCACTGAAAAAAACCCAAAGGTTACCGGGGTTGTGTGATGGAAAAACACATGCCTCAACAACACATGCCTGAACCACACGGTCTTAACCATGACCGCGTCTTTACCACGCAATTTTATGGTAAAGACTTGATTGTCAATGGGACGTGTGTGATAAAGATGACACTCATGCTCCTCTGCCCTGAGCCCTAAAATTCGACCCTCCTGCAGTCTATTCTACCCACCCCAACCCTATAAACTTCCCTGACCCCCTATCTTGAACCTTAATACTCCACGCCCCAGCCCCTAAAAGCTACTGTGACCACAGCCCCCCTCCCTGAGCACTCAAACAAGCCCCCATCCCCTAAAACTTCCCCCCACCCACCCCCTGCCACCTCGACCTGAAAACTGCCCCTTTCCTTTCCCCGAGCCTTAAAATCCATTCCCCTAAAAACTACTCTGACCCCAGCCCCCTCCCTGAGCCCTCAAACCAGCCCCCACCCCCTAAAACCTCCCCCACCTACCCTCTGCCCCAGCCCAATTGCCCCCTTAGCCTGTAAACTGCCCCTTTCCTGTTCCCTGCCCCTATCCCTAAAACTCCCAACCCTGAAAACTACCCCGGCCCCTCCAGCCCCCAAACAAACAAACTGCCCTCCACCCCCTTCCCCTGCCTGAACCCTAAAACTCACAACCCCCTCCAAGCCCTGAAAACTACCTCTCAACCCCTACAGACTATTCCCCACCCCCACTTACCTCACGGCCTTGATATTTACTCTTCCTGCTTACTGCTCTTCCGCCAAGCTACAGCCAGCAACTAGACCGCGATATTCCTTAACCACGCATATGTGTGTTTAAGGCTTATGCGTGGTTAAGGCATATGCGTGATTATGCTTGCGGTCTTGCTGAGGCCACGGTGTTCCAATTGTTTCCCATTACAAGGACATTATAGTTAAGAAATAGAATTTTAAAAAACCTTAGAAATTCACTGAAAAAACAAAGGTTAAAGGGATGTTTTATAGAATTTCAGCATTTATAGTTACCTCAGCTGACTATAACATGCAAACTCACACATTACATCAATCATGACATGGTCAGTGACATCACTGATGATATCTCAAATGACCTTTGCATATTACTATGGTGGGCAGGGCCAAACTGTGAAGTTTCCACGTGATTTGTACAGTTCAATACTTGTAGCAATTTAAAGGGAAAAAAATGTCTCTGCTCTCACCAGTTAAGGACAAGAAAAAACGCACTTGTCACGGTCACTACAGATGGCCTCCAATAGCTCAACGATGCATTCACCTCCACTAAGCATTTCAGATCGTCTTTCAATTTGGAATTGCAGAGAAAATACACCTGCTTTGCCTTCCACAACCCAGAAGTCAGAATATATTTTTTTTTTTTTTACAGAAGTGGAGCTTTAGCTGGAGCACCTGGTATGTTTATATTTGTAGGTTCGTTCTGTAGAGGTTTAATTTCTTTGAAATGAGCATCAGGTTCAGAAAGGCCCCGGGGACCCCATCCTCTAGGACCAGGCCACGACTTAATGGGAGTTCTTAAAAAAAAAATATGGGGGCAGGGTAGTGATAGCCTGACCCCCTAACCCCATGGAGGGAGACCCAGAGGAACCCCACCGAGGGCCAAAAAGGAAAAAATAAGACATCAAACGTTCCATTCCCGGTGCATTTTCATGGGATCTAATCAAGATAAAAATAAATGGTGGCCAGGTAGTATTTAATCATGATAAGCTCCAGGTAGCCTACTTTTGGGGCTGTTTTTGTACCCCAAGGAGGCCACCCCAGGGGCCAAAAACTATTTGTATGGGGCGGGGTGCTGCACGACAAACACAAAGTCCTCTCCCAGTTGACAAGAGCTTCAATATGCTCATGCCTGCAGGGAGTGGACTTTAAATCTATGAAACATTTAAACATTCTTCCTGCCTGCAGGGAGCAGCATTATTAGCTGCTCCCTGTGGGCCGGAGCAATGCCCCACTGCACCCAATGAGGAGATGGTGGGTGCCCTGGTTTGGGCATCACGGTATACACCTTCTATTTTACAGGGCCTCGGAGGAGGTGGTACCTGGGGCCGAAATTGGCCCGAAAAAGGGGTTCCAGTGTCTTCCTCTCCGTAATATTAATGCCTAGCCCTGGTGGAAGATGTTAATATGGATGGTCAAAACCCATCTTTCTGAGCTACCGGGTCATGTGAGGTCCACATCATTGAACAGGTTTATTTCTTCAGCCTCTGAGTGCGTTCTACCATCTATAGGGAATTTGGGAGGCAGTTTGAATTTCTAGAGCACCAGCAGTTGCTCCTGTACATGCACCACCAGTGGTCAGCTCGTGGGTGATCTGTTGGTCTATATACGCAGATATGTCTCTAGGTATGTTGCTTTGTCTGCATATATGCAGGAATGTGTTCAACGTATGCAAGGATGTCCCTGCATGCATGCGTTCATGCATTATACAAAAAGTTAGGTCTTGCTTTTTGCAGCACTTGGAATAACAGCTTTTTATCAGACCAGAAAAAGAGCATTAAAACACTATGATGTTGGGAGTTCATGAGAAGATATGCGTTGAAAGTTTAGGTTAATGTTTTCTTCCATAAAAAGGTTTATCAGATAGGATGGAATCTTGCACGCTTGTAAACCTTATAGCAAACCCATTTAATAGATCAAAGGAAGCCTTGAAACACAAGGATGTTTGCAACATGTACCTTTAAATTATGAGATAAAATCGAAGCAATTAACAATAAAATGAAAAACAGATGTCAAGGTTTTTGGCTAATCCAAGGAATTGGTATGAACCTGAACCATGCAGTCATTTAATTGTTTTGTTATGTATTTTGAAAAGTACAAGGAAAATTACATTAACAAAACTGAGAAAACAAGCACTAAATGAAACAATATGTAGTGATTTTATATTTAATCCGTGCTGTACTATGAGCACCCTACTGATGGCAAAAGCTTTACGGCAGTAAACATGAATATTTAAGTGCGAGGTACAGCATTAGACATTAAAAAATTATCTCTTTAAAGATGGTTCTGGTGCTTCTTAATAGGTCATTAACATCGAATGTAAAATATGTCAAATACTGGCAACAATCCCAAAATACAGAAACATCTTTAGAAATCTGCTTCATACAAACGATGCACATTTCGACTAATAAAAGTGTGACCATCCGTCTTGTCGCCGCTCAGTCATTTCTGAAAATGCTTCAAATTTAGGGGCACAGCTGCATGGTGTATGCAAGTGAGGTTTTACTGGATGAACAGCTGGCTCATCTGCAACCTACCCCAGATTTCCGTTGTTCCGGAGGTGACCTCAAAGTCCTTATTATCAACACCAGTATGTGGAGGTGTTAGGGGTGGTTCTTGTCGTGTTGTGTATGTTCTTGGAGGGGGTTTATGAATGCAGATTGGTAATTACAGTGTACTATATCAGTATATTAGGTTTTAAATATAATTGTACAAAAATACCATAGCCAGAATATCGACTATCAATATATCGTCAAAGTAAAGTATATATAGGTAATTATAGATGTATTATTCTTAACTCTAAACATATGTACTCTCTCTCTCTCTCGCGATAGATAGATAGATAGATAGATAGATAGATAGATAGATAGATAGATAGATAGATAGATAGATAGATAGATAGATAGATAGATGGAATGCAGAGTGTTTAGTGTTCATTCAAAGTTGGGATACTTCTATAGTGCAGTAATACCATTATAGCATTTTGGTTGTGCTCTGAAATTCTACAAGTGTGATATAATGCTATAAAATGTTTGTAGTTGTTCCAACACCACTCCTGCAGAATTACTTGATTTACCCCCGTTTTTTAATCTGATTACCACAAGACTTTTACTGGCGACTTTTAATGATGTAATGCAGAAATATCCTCTTACCCTGAATCAGTGGATAAGATAATGTACAGGTACCCTATTTCCGTCTTTTTAATCCATTTCTTCACTTTCATTAACCACGGGTATTAGTTCAGAAGCATTCTCCCTACAATGACTCCCCTCAATTAATCAAACTGGTGCAGTCAGTGGCCACGCCTAACTGCACTACTATAAAAATATTTACGCTGTGCCCTCTGTCAAAATCAATGGTGGTACACACAGAGCCCAGAACTATTCGGACCACCCCATTCTATAACTGTGCCACTATGAAAAACTGATCCAGGCTATGACATCTCTATGGGGCATATGCATCAACCAAACTAATACCGATTCCTTAATAGCGAAAAATAAGGAATCGCCATTAAGGAATCGGTAATTGGCATGCATCAACAGATTCGGTGAAATTTAGCGATTTCTTAAAAATCGCTAAATTTACCGATTCCTTAATAGCGGGGCACGCAAACGGCCCCACTAGCAAATAGCGAGTTTGGTAATACCGATTTGGCTAATAGCGAGTTCGGTAATACCGAATTAGCAATTACCGAATCGGTAATAGCGAAATCGCAAATTGCCGCGTCGCTCCGGGAACAGGCTGATGACATCACCAACCAGGAAATACTGCTGCCCCACCCACATAGCCTCGACAGAGGAGCAGACAGGAGCTGGAAAGAAGGACAGGCTGTGCAGAGTGAGGCCACACAGATTCTGCCATTCACATCACACATCCATCATGTCGCAGGAAGTGCCATCCAGCGCAGAATCTGCACGGAAGCGCAAGAAGAAGTTTTCGGACAGGGGCCTCTTTGGCAAGCTGTCCCTCAAGGTGCCTGAGACCGAGAAGCGGCGCATCTGGCAGCGCATCCGTGAGAGGGTCAATGCGGTTGGCGTCACTAGCCGCAGCATCGACGACCTTAAAAAACGGTGGTATGATCTGCGGAAGCGCGCAAAAGAGAGGATTGCTGAGAGGCTCCGGGAGGCAAGAAGGACTGGAGGCGGAACAAGCACTGCACCATCCAACACAGCCCTGGAGGACCTTGTGGAAGGGACGATAGAGCGGGAAGCCGTCGTGGGGGTGATCCAGATGGACACGTCCGGCGCAGCCACAAGTGCCCAAGGTAAGATGCATGCCTGTGCCACACCCAGCATAGCGTAAATCCATACCCATGCCCCCAGCCCAATCTCACTGTGTCTGCAGCTCTGGCACAGTCAGTTCCACACATGACACTACTGCATCTTGGGAGTTGTAGTCTAGTCAGCCCAGAGTGCAGGTACAGGCGTAAATCCTCTGAGCACACAACACATATTTTGTACATGGCTGTAGACTGTTCATTTGTTGGACCACAGAGGGACATTGATGGGTACAACACTATGTAGGTGTAATCATCCCACTAATCATGCACTGTTTCACACACAGATGCATCACCTGGGGACTCTGACGACAGCGACCAGCTGATCATATCTGAGACACCCGTGGAGTCAGACCAGGAGACTGCGCAGGATGCGCACGCACCGCCAACACCTGCCACCCCACCAGCACCACCTCCACCAGCGCCACAATCAACGGCACCAGCACCAGTGCCACAAGCCAAGGCACCTGCGCCACAAGCCAAGGCACCACCACCTGCGCCACAAGCAACGGCACCAGCAAGCCAGCCTGCAGCTAGTACAGCCACAATACCGCAGAGGCACAGGCACCAAGTTGCGCCCTTGCAGGAGATGGCAACCCCCCCCCCGCAATTGGCACCCACGCAGCGCACATCCACACCACCTGCTGCACCACATGGAGGCTCAAGACACGCACGGCGTCACAGGGCCCGTCGCAGTTCCGTCTCCTCAGCTGACCAGGATGTCCCAACAACCTCTGCAATTGAGGAGAGGATGCTGCGTACACAGAACCTGCAGGGAAGACATGTGGCTAGCATCAGCTGCAACATCGTGCGCCTAGCGAGGGAGATGCGCGCCATGACTGCAGCAGTCACCGACATGGGCTCCGCGGTCAGGGACATGGGCACGGCGGTCAGGGACCAGACCACTGCGGTTGCTGATGGCAATGCTCAGCTCAGGGAGGAGGTACGTGAGCTCACCCGTGCCATCAGGGAGGGCCATGAGTCCCAGAGGAGGAGTAACCGGCAGCTAATGTTGCGTTCTGTCGCCGCTACCAAGGCCATACAACGGCACAGCAACTGCACCGCTGTGTTGGCACGCCGCACAGTCTCCCTGCAGGTGGACCTTGGGCACTTCTGCGGTGATGTGGCCAAGTCACTGGGACACATCACCACTGCTGTGGAACAACTTCAGAGCAGCACATGCAGTGCTGCAGCATTGGGAGGGGATGACACCAGTGAGGCTGCCTCCAGTGTCAGCAGCGTGTCACTGGCAGAGGCCAGCACCAGGCGCCGAAGTTCGCGTGCCTCCACGGGGACAGGCCGTGGTGAGGGTTTGGATGCACCTGAGCGGAGGCTTGGTGTACGTGGCAAGCGCCACTAGAAATTTGGACATGCTGCAGGTCCATGGTGGAGCAACCATGGCCATCCAATTATTGTGTTTGCACAGGCCTGACTTTAAGGAACCTTTTATTTACATTTATGCAATCGGAGCATGATTCACAATGCTAGTTCTGTTGCACAATCCTCAGTGCTACTGTGCATTAAACAGTTGCACCCAACACCAACTTGTAATGTCTCATTTTACCCAGGGTCAAAAATGATTTTGCATTATGTCTGTCCGCCTCCTATGGCCCTCTGCTGTGTTTGGGATGTGTGCCGGTCGTCGTTGGGCGGGTGGTTGGTCAGCCTGGGGGTCGTCATCCCTGTCCACCTCCATGGGTATCCCCCTTCTGGTGGCAATGTTGTGCAGCATTGCACATACAGCAATTATTCGACAGCATGTGTCTGGTTGGTATAGCATGGCGCCGCCAGTCTTGTGGAGGATACGGAAGCGGCTCTTGAGAATCCCAAAAGTCCGCTCTATCACATTCCTCGTGCTGATGTGTGCAGCGTTGTAGCGATGTTCCTGCGGGGTTGCTGGATTTAGGTATGGGGTTAGTATGTATTCCCGCAGGGCGTAAGCACTGTCACCTAGAAGATAGAAGGATAGACTTAGCATTGGTGATGTACATACATGTGTGGTGTTGGTGTGGGGAAGCGTAGTTCTACTTACCTAACAGGAGTCCCTCTCCAAATTCTCCATTGAGTATTCGCCTGTGCATTCCACTGTTGCGGAAGATGTATGAGTCGTGTGTGCTCCCTGGGAATTGTGCCACTAGGTCCGTTATGATGTTGTTCGCATCGCACACAACCTGCACGTTGATCGAGTGGTATGACTTGCGGTTCCTGAAAAGGTACTCATTTGCTGACGGAGGGCATATGGCGATATGCGTGCAGTCGATGCATCCAATCACATGTGGGAATTGTGCCACCTGGTAGAAAGCCTGTTTGGTGCGGTCCAACTGCTGTGGGGTTGTGGGGAAGCTGATGTGTGTGTGTAGCATTGTCAGCATGGCATCTAGGAATTTTTTGAAGAAGCGTGACAGTGCGCTTTGCGACACACCTCCGGCAACCGCAATTACCCCCTGGAAACTCCCTGAGGCCAGTAGGTGCAGGCTGCATAGGACCTGAACGTGCGCAGGGATTGCATTGGTCCGGTGTGTCTGGTGCTGCAGTAATGGTTCCAGGTCTGCAATCAGGCGCATGATCATAGCGCGATTGAGGCGATATTTCTGGTACACCTCGTCCTCATTCTGGCCGAGCAGGGTTATGCGCAGTCTGAACACTCGCTCCTGGACCCTTCTCCTGCGCTGTCCTGCTGCATTGATCCGCATCCTCCTTGCAAGCACGTAGAGGGCAGCCATTTTGTGGGAGCCAACAGGGTCTCCTGGGCCAAATTGAAGGGTTTAGTGATTGCCTCAATCATTTGCACATGTAGGAATTTTTTTTTTTTTATTTATTTTTTTTTTTTTTGTGACTTTACCTCCAGGTTTTGATTCCCCTTATTTAGCTCTGGCAAAATAGCGATTTTTGGAATTTTCGTTATTAGCGAGTTTTGTTGCATTGGGGTGCGATTCGTTATTTGCTATTGGCAATTTCCAGGAGCTAATAGTGATTCCGGTAATTGCGATTCGGTATTTAGCGAATCGGTAAATTAGCCTTTTGGGTATTAGCGATTCGGTATGTTCGAGGTTATTTATTTAGCGATTCGTTATTTGCTCGGGTTTTGGGTTGATGCATTGGGATTGGGTATTTTTCACACAATACCGGGAGCTATTACCGAATCGGTATTTTACCGACTGGATTTTGGCTTGATGCATAAGGGTGTATATTGATTACAAATCAGGGAGTGATCCTACTTTTAAATACTCCATTTCTCTGAAGGGGTTTAATGAAAGAAAGGACTGTGGTTCTCCTATCCAAGGTCTGCCTGGTACAGTAGCCACTTAGAACCAGTATAACCTACTATCTGTGACATCAGTGAAGTTCAGGTGAGTATCCATCCACACTCAAGGTTGTACCCTCTGAAGTTTTATATATATATTTTTTAATACTTTAGGTCAACTGCACTTCTTGAGGTTCATGGCAAGTCTTGTTACTTTCTGACACCTATGCAGAGCCTTTGATACCCAACACTCAAGTAGTTTGAATCGTTTAATCAGCCATAGAGAGCTTTTTCAAAAACCTACACATAAATTAATATGATGAACTAGAACACCTGCATGCATTTTAGGTTTTCTAACAGCTAAAATATTACACACTAGGCAATAAAAGGTGTCTTGTTGCTACCTAACTCTAGTACAATATTCAAAATTGGTCTGGATGCTTAATGAAAATCTCTCAAGAGGACATTACCCCCAGGTCCCTACGTCCTCGACACCTTCATTACAAGTGAGATTTACTATCTCACCGACAGAAAAAAAGGACGAAGGAATGCTGGACCTACCCTCCCCCTCCCACTGGGAGTACATAAGGCGTACCGGTCCCAGCATTCCTCCTGTTCTTTTTTTCTGTCATACTGACAGTGGTATGGACGTGGCAGGAGTGGGGGCGCTCCTGCCTATTGCTGGTTACTTACACGGAGGCTGCTGGTCGGTCCTTCGTCAGAGGCCTCTCCCTCCATGCCGGGCTTGGGGGGAGTGGCGCGGGCTTCTCCTTGGTTGTTTCTGCCACGCAGCGGTGGTGATACCGCGTTGGCTTTCCTCTGGCCCGATGGCCGCCCCTCCTGGCCTGCCGGCCTTGCTAGGGAGCGCGGCTGGTTTGCTGCTCCCGGATTGGCTGCAGCTTCCTTCCCCTTCCGGTTTTCGGTCTGCCTGAGTTCCGGTTTTTTGTCAAAATTGTTTTTATTAGCCTCAATAAAAAAAGCATAACAAACGGAACAGACCATGACATGTGCCTCATAGCGGAGTGGACCAGCAAGCGATGATAAATACAACAACAACGTACCGACCCTTAACGTAACCCCGAAGAGGCGAGCTTCCCCAATCGTAACATACGCTATTGGAGGGGTACAGAAGAGCTAAAATAAGGAGGGGAAGCAGGCCCTGGAATTATGCCTCGGAGACATCCAGTGGGCGACAATCGGGTACTAACAGTCCGGCGCCGGTCCGGCACTCTAAAGGCTCAGTCTAAGCATCCAGCTGACACTGTGTCGTGAAGCTACAAATCCAATTTATAAACACCCCCAACTCCCCACACTCCCTCCCTCCCCACCCACACCACCCCCCAAATCAAATGAGAAAAAAAGGGAAAGAGAAGGAAAAGTAGGAGAGAAAGAGACAGGGGAGGGACTCCGGTAGAGGGCCCGAAGGCCCGGTGCTGGGACAAGGGAGGGGAGAGGCCCGTCCAGAGCGGGGACAAGTCAAGGGTTCACCCAGGGACCCCGCAACAGTGAACTATACAATCAGGGGATGTCACCCATATCCGCTGCGGCCTACTACAATTGGAATAGCCGCAGGCCCCTAAGCTGGGGCGGGCAAACCGTCGCCGGCAAGCCTCCAGAAAGGAAAGTCACCAGTGGGCCCCTCTTGAGCTCAAATGCGGCATAGTCATCCCTGAAGATATCCGCCATTCTCTCTAGACTCAGGAGTCTCCAGAGGCGGGCATGCCACATCGAGGCCGTGGGAGCCGCCCGCTTCTTCCAATTGGCGGCGATAGCCACCTTCGCCGCCCCCAAACACAGCCACATCACGGCCTTGTCCGCTCTGGTTTGGTAGCGCAGGGAGGGATCTCGTAGGCCCAACAATGCTGTCGCCATGGAGGTGGGGACCGGGTAGCCCAACACAGATTTAATTTGCGCCAAGATCTCTTCCCAGAAGGGCCGGATCGTAGGACAGGACCACCAAATGTGCTGAAAATCCCCCAGCAACCCACACCCCCTCCAGCAGCGGCCAGAGGTGACTGGGAAAATACGCCGCAGTTTAGCTGGATAGAGGTACCAATCCACTATTACCTTCATGTGCGCCTCTCGCAATTCTATTGAGTGGTTGTGCTTAGAGATTTCCGACCACAACGCCTCCCACTCCCGTTCCTCAATCGGTCTAAGCAGCACCTCCTCCCATTTAGCCTTAAAGCGCGGGGACGGGGAGACTACAGTGGCCAATAGGTGACCATAAAGAAATGAGATTGCCCCCCTCATGGCTGTGGTAGTACGCGCAAATTTTTCAAATGGTGTCTGGGGCCTGTGGATCGCTGCCTGAACCTCCTGTGATTGAAGCCAGTGCCTGAGCTGGAGGTATCGATAGTGTTCAGTTTGCGGAAGGCTAAAGTCAGTCCTGCATTCGGAGAAAGTCATCAAACGTGACCCCCTAAAGAGATGTCCGATCATTAAACAACCCCCCTCCTCCCACGCTGCAAATGGCCCTCTAGTGAGTGCCGGCGGGAAGGCCGCCAGCCCATGAATAGGGGTGTGGGGGGAAGGGAAAGTGGTCCACCGTTCGTCCGAAGCCAGGGTATCCCAAACCCGCAACGTTATTCTGGTCTGATTTCCGGTTTTGACGGCGGGACGGTAGTCAGGCGCCTCGATGTTCCCGGCTGTGGGCTGCTTGTTATAAACGGGCCGGTGGGGTGAGTACCGCATAGCAGTTTTGTGCTGTGGGGTTTCTTTGTTTTTGGCTGTGCTTCTTGTATTCTGCTGCCATGGGGAACCGTTCGAGGAAGAGGCATCATGTCTTCCTCTTCTTCTTCTTTGTCTGCTGCTTCCAGGTTTTCTTCCCCTGCCAGTTCTCGACGCTGTGATGGTGGTGGAGTTGCGCGTATTAAGCGCTTAATATGTGAGACTTTGACTGAGATGGGTGATGTTGGGACCCGTCGCAGGGGCCCTGCTCTGGTTTCTTCCGACTCTTCTGGCGATGAGTCTGCTTGGTTGGGGGACGGTGATTTAAAGGGCAAATATGTGGACAAGGGCGCTTTGCCGGGTATTCTGAAGCATGTTAAGGAGAACATGGGGTTCCCTGATGAGGACGCTGCGAGTACCTCTAGGGGGCCTTTGTTACGTCAGTTTCAGAGTGCTGCCACCCTGGCTGAGGACGCCGTGCTGAAGGATCCTGTGGATAAGGAGGCGGATGTTGCGCTCGGGAAGGTTTATTCTGGTTCCCACCTGACATAGCGGGCTGACGTCTATGGGACATATGTTTCTCAGTCTCTGCTGTCTGACCTGAAGACGCTCTATCAATCTATGGACAACGCCACAGACTGTTCCGGTTTCCTTGAGCAGATCGAGCGCCAGGTGGTGCTCCTGTCCGATGTCTCCTTTGACGTAGTACGTGCTTCTGCACTGTCCGGCGGGGCTTGTGTGGCGGCTCGTCGCAGTCTTGTCCTTTACAACTGGAAGACTGACTCTGCACAGAAGGCGTGCGCTTTGCGTTTGCCTTTCCAGGATACTATGTTGTTTGGGGGGGAATTGGAGGCCAAGTTGCATAAACTGTTTAAGGAGAAGAAGCATTCTTCTTCGTTTAAGGTCTCCTCTTCTGCTCCTGTCCCTTCTAAATCCAAGTCTTTCTTTCGTCCTGCCTCTCGTAGACAGTTTGTGAGAGGCGGGGGAGGGTTTACTTCTGGCCGGGGTCGGGATCGTAAGGCTAAGTCCCCTCCACTTGCCAAGCCGCGTTCCTGACTCTTTGGCGGTGGTTCCCGGGTTGTTGGTTGGAGGGCGGCTGCGCTTCTTCCTGATGGCCTGGGTTCAGTCTTGTTCCGACGCCTGGGTGTTGGAGTTCATTCGCCTGGGTTGTACTCTGGAGTTTTCGGTTCCTCCTCCAGATTCCGGGGTTCGGCCGACTCCCTGGCCTTCATGCCGTTTGAAGCGGGCTCATCTCTCTCAGGGGATTGTGGATCTTCTTCGGAAGGGTGCCGTTCAGGAGGTTCCTACTTTGGAGATGGGGGAGGGCTTTTATTCCCTGATCTTTCTGGTTCCCAAAAATACAGGGGGTTTCCGCTTGGTTTTGGACCTGAGGGTGATGAACAAGTGGGTGACCAGGGTTCCTTTTTGCATGGAGACTTTGCAAAGGGTGCTTCCTTTGGTGCTTCCGGGTCACTTCATGTGTACCCTGGATCTTCAGGATGCTTATTACCATGTTCCGATCCATCCGCGGTCCCGCCGGTTTCTGCGGTTTTGTGTTCTGGGGCGTCATTATCAGTTCATGGTGTTGCCCTTCGGTCTTCGGTCGGCGCCGAGAGTCTTTACGAAGGTGGTGGCTCCTTTGGTCGCGTGGCTTCATCTCCGAGGGGTGATGGTGTACCCGTACATGGACGGCTGGTTGGTCCATGCTCCCTCTCGGGTCCTGTTGTTGGAGGCCCGGGAGGTGGTGTGTTCGGCGTTGCGGGCCCATGGCTTCCTGATCAACTTCCCCAAGTGTCAGCTGACGCCGTCTCAGGACATGGTTTTCATTGGGGCCTGCTTCCATTCGGATCTGAACCGGGTGTTCCTCCCCGAACCTTGGGTTGTGACACTGGTGTCCCTTGCTCGGCGTTTCAGGGTGGGGGGTGCCTTTCCGGTGCACCTTTGGTTGCGTCTTATGGGTCTTATGGCGGCGACTGTTTTTACGGTGGCGTGGGCGCATTTCATCTGCGTCCTCTTTGGGTGTACCTCCTGTCTCTCTGGAATCCCCTGTCCCGCGATTTGGAAGTTCTTCTTCCAGTGTCTCCTGTGGTCCTCCCGGTTCTTCTGTGGTGGTCGGTGAGGGGCCATCTGTCGCTGAGTCTGCCTCTGCAGTCTTCCTCTTCTCTAGTCTTGACGACGGATGCCAGCTACTAGGGGTGGGCTGTGACCTTGGGGTCTCGATCCCTTCAGGGTCGTTGGTCCCTCCTGGAGAGCCGCCGGTCGTCCAACTGGCGAGAGCTGACGGCTGTGTCCCGGGCTGTGATGGGTTTTCGGGGTCTGTTGCTCGGTCGGAACGTGTTGGTTCGGTCTGACAATATGGTGACGGTGGCTTATCTCAATCATCGAGGGGGGGTTCGTTCGGACTCTTTGAATGCGGTGGTTGTTCCCCTGTTTTGTTGGGCGGAGGGCCATCTGCTGTCTCTGACAGCGGTTCATATTCGGGGAGTGGACAACTGTGTGGCGGATGTCCTGAGTCTTTGCTTTCCGGATTCTCTGGAGATGTCTCTCACCCCGGTTGCGTTTCGGCTTGTGTGCGGGAGGTTTGGGCTTCCCTTTCTGGACCTCTTTGCCTCCAGGTACAATGCACAGCTTCCTCACTTCTGCTCCCGGTTTCTTCAGGTGGGTTGCTGGGGGGTGGACGCCCTGTCGATTCCTTGGCCATCCCGTCTCCTCTATGCCTTTCCTCCTCTGGCTCTGGTTCCCCGATTTCTGGCCCGTTTGTGTCAGGAGGATCGGGAGGTGGTGGTGGTCCTGCCGTTTTGGCCTCGGAGGTCCTGGTTTCCGACGGTACGTCTTTTGGTGGTGAGGGGTCCCTGGTTTCTTCCCCTGTCCCCGTCTCCTCTGAGGTCTTCCCCATCCCTGTCTTTTCTCCGGTTGCGGCTGTCGGTGTGGAGGTTGAGAGGCAGGGTTGGAGGTGGCATGGTTTCCCGGAACATTTAGCGGTGGCCCTTCAGGGTTCCCGGCGGCCTTCTACCCTCAAATCTTATGATCGGCATTGGGGTAATTTCGGTCATTGGTGTTCGGCGTTGTCCCTGTCCCCATTGTACTGTTCCTTGCAGGTTGTGCTTCAGTTTTTGTGGGAGGGTTTCGAGAAGGGTTTGGCTGAGTCCACTCTACGTGCCCAGTGGGCCACGGTTAGGGCGTTTCGTTCCCCGTGGGGGAATCTTTCGGATGTTGAGGACTTGGTTTCTCGTATGCAACGCAGTTTTTCTATTTCTCGTCCTATGCCTCGCCCTTCCTTTCCCCTGTGGGAGTTGCCCTTAGTTCTTCAGGTTTTGATCGGTCCGCCTTTTGAGCCTTTAGCTGAGGTGGCTTTGAAGTTTCTTACTCTCAAAGTGGTTTTTCTGGTGGCCGTCACCTCTGCTCGTCGTCTTGGGGAGTTGGGGGCCTTGATGGCGCGTGAACCTTTCTTGTCCTTCACGGAGAGTGGGGTGGTGCTTCGCCTTGATTCTTCTTTTGTGTCGTAGGTTTCTTCACAATTTCACAGGTGCCAGGCATTGGTCTTGCCTGCCTTGGGCTTTGTTTTGGATTCTCCTGGTGGTCCCCGGTGGTCCTTGTTGGATGTGTACCGGGCTTTGCGCGTTTATCCTGATCGCACGGCGGTGTTTCGCAAGTCGGACTCCCTTTTTGTCTCCTTTGGGGCTGCTTCACGTGGGGGTAAGGCTTCTTCTGTGTCGATCGGGTGTTGGCTGAAGCGAGTCATTTCCTTGGCCTACTCTCTGTCTGGATCACTTCCTCCTTTGAAGGGTTCAGGGTCGTTCTACAAGGGGGGTGGCTGCCTCTTTGGCGGAGGTTTGGGTGTTCCTCTCTCTGAGATTTGTAGTGCTGATACCTGGGCCTCTTCCGATACTTTCATCAGGCATTATCGCTCCTCAACTGTTGGGGGATGATGGAAGTTTTGCGTTGGGGGTGTTGAGCTCTGTTCGCTCCTGATGTTTTTTTTTTCTTTTTTGTCTCCAATAAATCTCTGGGTTTGTTTTGCTGTCCTGGCGGTTTGTTATGTTTTCTGGAATGAATGCCGGTGTCTGCTTTGGTATTTCTCACTTGTAATGAAGATGTCGAGGACGTAGGGACCTCGGGGTAATGTCCTATTATTTACCGGTAATCTTCAATACTCCGGGTGCCGTAGTCTTCGACACCTTCATGACTTCCCTCCCTCCCTGTCTGCTGCCCTTCATTGTGGCTTGGTATTTCAGGAGGAATGCTGGGACCGGTACGCCTTATGTACTCCCAGTGGGAGGGGGAGGGTAAGTCCAGCATTCCTTCGTCCTTTTTTTCTGTCTGTGAGATAGTAAATCTCACTTGTAATGAAGGTGTCGAGGACTACGGGACCCGGAGTAATGAAGATCACCGGTAAGTAATAGGACATTACAGGTGCAACTATCTTTCATTAACGTTTAAAGGAAAAACAGCATCAAACAATTCATTCAAATGCTCCAGGATATGATAGGACACTTAGAAATATCAAACCATTCCTTCCACAATCGGACTTCAAGCAGGTGGTCCAAGTGCTTGTCTTGCCGATAGTAGACTATGGCAGCGCTACACTCTGTGGCCTTCCAAATACACCCTGGCCCCACTAAGGGAATCACTGAACGCTGCAGCTAGACTGGTTACAGGCACCAAACGAAATGAGCACATATCCCCAGTCCTAAAATCTCTTAAATGGTTGCCCTACAAAGCTTGAATTCAATTAAAGATTGCCCTTCTGACACACAAAGCCCTGCATTTCCAAACTCCCAGGTACCTAGCGCAAAAGCTTGAAATATCCTGTAGTGGTAGAGCTTCAAGAAGTGCTAACACTTTCTACTTGAAACCACTCATCCTTAGCAAAAAGAGAAATTGTCACCGAGCCTTCTCCGGCGCTGCCCCAAAGATATGGAACTCTCTTCCACCGGAAGTACGCAGAATCTCCTCAACTACTGCATTCAAACTGGAAACTAAAAGATTCCTAAAGACTAAATTCTTACCTTAATTAAACTAGGCCCTGCTGATAGAAGACATTGATCCTACAACCATTATTCCATCATTTTGATGCTGCTCTTCTTAACCACATAGTGTGCCCCCCTCTGTAACCCACGATCTACCTGTTATTGCATTACTCTCCCTGACTCCTATGTTCTCGAATTATGAGTTTCTTCCTGTTTTGTATTCTTACATGGTGTCGATATTGCATTTATGTCCTTCCTTTCATCCTTTTGTAAAGCACTCTGATATCCTTCGGGATCTTGTTCGCGCTATATAAAACTTTATAAATAAAAAAATAAATACAACACACAGAAGCATCCTTTCTCTGCAGTTCCAACGCATGCATCTCTCTTTAAGGGAAATGTGAGCTTCTCTCTTAGGGCTATTTAATAGATCAAATGGGTTGAAAATGTCCTGGATCAGATAGCACTGAAAAAGCTCATTTTCCTTAAGCCCACCAAGGTGTCCTCTTCAGCCAGTCCAGTCGGAAGAACAGTCTTTATTCTACCATTACTGCATTATTCCACTTTAATAAGTGACTGCACTTCCCTATACTCACGAGCTTTGAGGATTTTACCAGAGTTTCTTACTGCCAATTAAATTATGAAGTATGAACTCTTGCTAGCAATCATTATGAACACTTTCAACTTAATTTATAAAACATGACATGTTGCTTTACTTCAATGTATTCAATAGAATTCTAGGGATCCTGTAAACATTTGAAAGAAATATTATCTATAAATCACGTCAGAAACTTTTGATTTAAGAAACAATCTTTCCAGGTAACTTCAATCATAGCGCATATGATTAGAGAAAACTGTAGTATATAATTGTGAATGAAGTGCACAATTGGTCATGGAATTCAACACCTGGTCTTTTTGGGTGAGCGGGGTATGGTGCTGCTTTATTTTTTCATGAAAAGTGCATTAGCCAAATTTAAAGATTTTTTTACGTGGGACTTTATCAAGAACTCGAGAAAGAGACAATCTCATTGAAAGGCCAGTACACAGCAGGTATATAATAAGAATAATTGGTCTCAAGGTATATATAAATGAGCATTTTATTTACCTGTTATTAAGAAAACAACAAATGACATTGGAAATTTGCTTTCATGAACTTGTCTCTGTTCCTCAATTGACTCATGAAACATTTGTATTTAGTTCTAAAAAGAATCATATACCTTAAGTAGGTATAACACAGTCCTGTATAAGTTACCATTAGTTTAATATTTCACGAGAATGCGCGCGCTGATTCAACATTTTGTACCAAAGGTTTCAAAGACAGTTCAGGAGTTTTCCAGAAGAGGCACAACCCACGTTTTCACGAGTATCAGGGAGGTTTTATTTTGTAGCAATGTCTTGTATATTTCTAATGAATACAGACAGGCTGTGTGTGTTTCATTCCTGCTACCAGGAAATGTTCTTTCAGCCAACACAGTAAACCATTGCACTTTCCAGGAAAAACATATTTACAGGCGCACCAGCAAGGTAAGCTGACGCACTGAGAAACCAAAGTTCCCTTTCTGGGACACAGGCCAAGGTGTATCATCGCCTCCTCAGACTAGCACACAGTGTGCCTAGGGCAACATGATGCATGAGGTCGGACTGGATTGACTCACGGCTCATCTGTTTGTATGACGTTCTCCAACAGAGAATTTTTGGATAATGTGGTAGCTGCTAGATTCAAGAAAGGCTGCATGAGCTGGTACCGCAGCAATTGGGGAGACACTGAAGAATCCCTCAATAATGATGTTTAGTCAACAGTCATTGGCATGGGGGTGAGGCATAAGGTGAATAGGGTGCAATACGCGGAGTCACCAACCAGCCTCATTGAGGCTGCCTTAAAACCCCAAACTTGTGAGCGATAAGGTTGTCAGAGTGTCACCCGACTCTCGGGTAAAGGGCTACTAGATGCCAGTAGCGTGCTTCTGGGTGTGAGCACCTTCTTCTCACCAAGTTTATGATAACTCATATAGGTAAGTAGGTAAGGGCGACCTTCACTAAGTTGAACCCTTTTCTATTGCCAGTTGGTGCAAAATAATAACTAAGGGTGTCATTTATGTGTGAGTGGTAGGACCGCCAATCTGCCAGGGTGGCCAAGAAGGCACCTCTGCAACCCTTGGAAAAGTGGGCATCATTCAGCTTGCTGTACTTCCTGTCGGTCCTTTCTCCGTGATAAAGCTCCATCCAGGAAGGTGAGAAATGCCGGAGACAAAAATAACTGTGATGGTTATTCTGATAGAACTATGTGGCACTATAGAATGAATTATAACCGTAAATGAGGACACTGGAAACAGACATCTAAATTTAGGGTACATAATCGTTAGAATGCAGGTGTGAGAGGCCAGGCGTCGGCCATGTTTTTTTGACAGGCGACAGAGTCTGCTGTATTACTGCTTGAAATGCCACGTCCCAATATAAAATCTAGACCAATAAACAGCGACTTGGCAGGCTAGAGCTCTAAAAAGGTCACACGTACAACATATGACATCGTAGCTAATGGGCGTTGTTGGAAATGGCCGTTTTTGCAGGGTTATCCCCAAATGTTTTGCTTCTTCCTCCTATTTTTTCCTGACCTGCTGTTGTTGGTGTTAGGACTCTGGGCACTTTACCACTGCTGATCAGTGCTAAAGTGCATATGCTCTCTGTTTAAATTGTGTTATGGATTGGTGTTTCCATGATTGGCATATTTGATTTACTTGTCAGTCCATAGTAAAGTGCACTGAGTGGGCCAGGGCCTGTAAATCAAATGCTACTAGTGGACCTGCAGCACTGATTGTGCCACCCACATGAGTAGCCCTGAAAGGTAACTCAGACCTGCCACTGCAGAGTCTGCACACAGTTTGTAACTGCCATATCGACTTGGCACTTGCCAGGCCCTAACCTTCCCTTGTCTTACTCGGGAATCACCCGTAAGGTAAGCGCAAGGTGCCCCTGTGGGCAGGGTGCAGAGTATGTGAAAGGTAGGACATGCCCTGGTGTGTGTGGCATGTCCTGATAGTGAATTACTGCCAATTTCGTTTTTCACTATTGCAAGGCTACCGGTTCCCATAGGAAAGAATGGAGAGTTTGTCTATAACATCTTATAAACATAACTGGTCCTGGGAACAAGGTGGAGAAATAAAGTTTAGTATGCCTGAACCCAGAATGTTAAAATGCATCTTTTGGTGCAGATGATTTTTACATTATGTGTTTGAAAATACCACTGTTAGAAAGTAGGTATTTTCTTGCTTAGCCATCTTGTGTGCCTCTGCTGGGGTTCTGGATTAACTGTCTGGCTTTGGGATGATAGGGGCTGGAGAGGGGCAGTGGCTCCAGAGAGCCTGATGGGTCAGTGCTGGGCTGAATAGACCTGGGCTGCATTCAGAGTTGCCGGAGGAGTTGTCACTAGCACCTGAATATGCCCGGTCTGCTTTTAGAGTGGTGGGAGGAGATTTTCCTTGCACCTGAATAGGCCCTGTCTGCCTTGGACAATGCTGTATCTGCCTCCTGCTGGAAAGCTGGGCCAGAGAGGACCAAACTGGTTTGGACTAAGCACATACACTCTCTGCCTGAGAGGGCAAAGGATTTTGGGAATTAAAAAAGTGGAGCCTACACCCCTAAACTTTAGAACTCTTTTGGACGAAGAAGACTGCCAAGAAGAAGAGCTGGAGAAGCTGTGAGGAGGTTCTACCACTTTGCTGAGGGTTTTGCTGTGTTGGCCCGCAATAGCTGCTTCTGTCTTGGGCAGTGAAATGACTGGACTGAACTTTCTACAACCTCTTTCTTTCACTATCTCCAAGGGCTTGAGGTAGAGCAGTGGTGGGCCTTAGTTACCGTTTCAGGGCTACTCATGTGGGTGGCACAATCAGTGCTGCAGGCCCACGAGTAGCATTTGATTTACAGGCACTCAGTGCACTTTACTAGGGACTGACAAGTAAATCAATATGCCAATCATGGAAACACCAATCCATAACACAATTTACACACAGAGCATATGCACTTTAGCACTTATCAGCAGTGGTACAGTGCCCAGAGTCCTAAAATCAACAACAGCAAATCAGGAAAAAAATAGGAGGAAGAAGCAAAAGGTTTGGGGATAGCCCTGCAAAAAGGGCCATTTCCAACAGGCGTATGCAAAATGTCTATCATATGGACTAGCGACAGTTATTTAACATAGCAACTTCTCAAACTTCTCCACTCCATTTGCCCATTAGTTAAGTTGTCTGATGGCGTGTTATGCAACGTCCAGCGTGTATTGAAGGCAGTCTACGACTCGGCAGAGCTCTTGCACTGAAATGCATTGTCACGCATATCTGTATTGTATCTCAACCTTAATTGAAAGCTCCAAGGGCCCGCAGCAGCAGCGCGCCGTACGTAGCGTGCACTTTGCGCACTGTGCTCCCGCAGCAGGCTTTGGCTCTCATACTGAGAGCTAAGGCAGTGCCGGCAGGCTCACAGTGACAAATGTACTGCAGTGTCAGACGTATGATGGATTCAACAACATATGTGATCAGATGGGCGCAGCACGGCAGCCTGACGTCATGATCCGCGGTAGTGTCCAATGACCAGTCAGGTTGTTGCTACAATTGCGCCGCATGGGACATTGTGCTGCTGGGGAGCGGGAAGTTTAGAGGAAGGCACGGCTTCGTGCTGGCTGGTTTGTGGGTGGCACCGTAATAACAGAATGCAAGTACGAAACATCTTTGGAAAAGATTCTCTCGCATGAACCAGGGAAACGTCATAACTCTAAGGGTATCGATCTGGAAAAGTTGATATCTGTTCAGACAGTGGACTTTCCGAAGAGATCAGAGAGCACGTATGAAGGGGGGCTGTCTTGACAGCGTGAGCAAGAAGATCTACTTTGCAGCAGGCAAAGAGGCTCTGCTGCAGGGTGAACCGTGCAAAAAAGCTTGTTCTAAAACCAACGGCAAAACATATTTGCAGTAAGTCTGTTTTTAAAATGACATAAATGGTTCCTATTTGCTACAGAGTGCATGCAGTTCTCTTAGTCTATTGACTCATGGAAGTAAGTTATCTGTGTTGGGGGTGGTGCGCAGATTCCCAGCATCGCTCACTTTACTGGTGTGACATTTTGAAATAATACAGCCTGTCTGGCTGTGACCTCTGTGAGTGTCTCACAGCCTCTCCTGAGGCTTGCCCAGCAATCATGCTGTCATGACTCTGCTGACAGCGCGGCCGGAGTCCGGGAGTCAGCCGACTCTAATTAATTTATGGCATATAAGCTTGAGGCAGCTATGCTTCATGTTAGGGCCTCCCACATCCTGTTATTGAGTCCTGTGGTACTGCAGTCTAAATGCAAGTCCTCTCTCTTTTTGGTGTTAATTCTTAGCTCAGCCATGTGACCTGCTCGCTAGATGTCTGCTTTTTATTGTTTTCTAGTGGTGACATCTGAGGCTGATATTAGTAGTTACTTAAAATTCTTAATTTCCCACTCACAGCATTTGCTTTTAAATAAGATGGCCCATGCAGTGGTAACTTGACCAACTCAGTTCAACCCACTGCAAGTGATAAACCTTTTCCCATCACATTCATTTGTTGCATGTACTTCTCTTGAACAACAAACACCACCTGGTAAAAGTGATTTATTTCACCATGCTGCTTATCTTTTATTTTTGCCTATTTGGCAATGCTTCTGCCTTTTTATTCTTATTAGTCAATACAATATACCATCCAAAATTCACAAGTTTATTATATGATCAGCATTGTACAAGAGAAGCAATAAAATAGCAATAGAATAAAAGTCAGTCTTCCTACCACTTTTATGAAATATGTAAGTAAAGTAGGCTCTGTGTCAATGTTATGTCATGTGAAGAGATGCCCGCCCTCTTTCATAGTTGCCAAAGTTTCAGATTACTATGTGGGATATTTTGATAATTTCGTTGTAATTAAGAGCCAGCCACCTCAGGCATTTTCAGCAGTTGCAAGATCTTCTTAGTTTCTCGGGTCTAACTTCTGCTAGTTATACATTTCCCTCGTCTTCATTGTTTGCAAGGAAGTGTCACTCATAGTCGTTGAAATGTCACTCATAATTACACTAAAATTATGATAATGTCATACATAGCAATCTGAAAACTTGGCAGCTATGCTCATGGGAATACCCTCTTTGAAATGCTGGAAGGACAGGGGCGACGGAAACATGCCCGGCCGTCTGAATTCACCAAATTATGTGCACAGTCCTAGTCCTAGTCCTGTTGTGTTTGGAAAGGGAGCTGTTTTTGCGGAAAATAAATCCTTTCATGCTAGATATGCAGTTTTAGAGCAGTCAGTGTATCTCAGTCAGACATGTAGGTAAGTGGCAGTACTGCTGGGTGTGAAAAGGAACTGTGCATGTGAAAAGGAGTCACAAATGTACTACTTGCTAAATCGGCAACCAGAGTCTGGAATGTACACATTTGCTTAAAATGTGAACATGCTGGGAGATTTCAAGACAAATCAGATGTATATGTTGCCTTAGAGGAGACATTAGTGCAGTGCAGTACATCTCAGAGACTGTGGTGTAATCTGGAAGGAATGCAGCCTTTCTGCCAAGGTTTTTTTTTTAGTCACTTGAACTCTTTTCAGACAAAGGTAGAGACTAGCGCTGTTGCCCACAGTGGTAACTTTTCAACTGACTCGGCATATATCAGCATCCGCACTGGAATTGTTATTTACTGAACCAGGAAAGCTCCATTCTGGTCGCCATGGATTTTGTGGAAAAAACAAAGCGAAAAATGTGATTTATAAGAGGAGACAAGGAATACGATTTAGCCAAGACTACAGATGGAAACAATTTAACTTGGAAATTGTATTTTTAGTTGGTGAACACACCATAATTCAGTGCACGGCTGGCTTCCTACTCACACACACGTTAAAGGACTTACTTCACTGAGGGACGGCATCGAACACGTTCACTCGCACAGCCCGAAGAGGGCTGCATAAGATCAGTGCTTGTTTATATTGACAGAAACCCATTACAGGGCTGATTTCCCTGTTTCCAGTACGTAGTAAATGCACTGATAACATCCAACGAGATAATGAGCTCATGTTACGGTTGTAATCAGTTGCCAAATGGAGTGTAATGAGAGACTTGGATTTAAGAAATAGTGGACATATTTTCAAAGTTCTTTTATCAATCAATTAATCAGGATTTATATAGCGTGGCTAACCCCCTAGTAAGGTATCTGGGTCCTGGAGGCTTATTTGAACAGCCAGGTCTTGTGGGCCATTCGGAATTCTGGAAGTGAGGTGATGGTCCGGAGGTGCGTGGGGAGGCAGTTCCAGGTCTTTACTGCAATGAAGGAGCGTCCTCCACTTCAACTTCGGCAGATGCGGGGAGTATGGGCAAATGAAAGGGAGGCGGAGCGTAGTGTTCTCGATGGTTGGTGGAAGTTCAGGCAATGGTTAATGTAGGTGGGTCCTTGGTTGTGTAGAGTCTTGTGTGCATGGGCCAGCAGCTTGAATTAGCATCTCTTCTATACGGGGAGCCAGTGGAGTTGCTGGAGGTGGGTTGTGATGTGGGTTCGTTGGGGAAGGCTGAGGGTGAGTCTGGCTATGATGTACTTTATGGTCTGAAGTTTCTGTAGGAGGTGTGCGGAGATTCCTACGTAGAGGGCGTTGCCGTAGTCCAGTCTGCGGGTGATGAGGGTCTGTGTTACGGTCCGTCTCGTGTGTAATGGTTGCCACTTAAAGATCTTACGTAGCATGCGCAGATTGAGGAAGCAGGCGGATAAGACAGCGTTGATCTGTGATTTCATGGTGAGATTATTGTCAATGATGATTCCGAGGTTTCCTGCGTGGTTGGAGGGAGTGGGTGCTGGTCCTAGGTCTGATGGCCACCAGGAGTCATTTCATGTGGTGCTGCTATTGCCAAAGATCAGTACTTCCATCATTTCTCTGTACAGCTGCAGTTAGTTGTTCTTCGTCTACTTCACTTCCACAATGTAAACCATTGATTGGGTGGTCATTTGATGGCACCCAGTAGCAGATCAATTGGCTTCAACAACTACTGTGAGAAATTGGGCTATTGGTGGAGGGGTGTAAACCCTTCTCAAGCAACAACCAAAATTCTTGCCAGAGTGAACTACAAAATTCATCAGTGCTTAAACCTCTGGTAGCTTGGTTCAGGCTTAACTTTGAGGCAGTGTGTTAAGTGTTTAAGCAGCACACAAACAGAAATAAAGTGAAAACACACACCAATTATGAAACATTGAATATGTTTTATGAGCTTTCAACAACAAAACCCGATAAGTAGAACTGAAAATATTTAATTTTAAAGGTTTAGCTAAGAGTAGTGCCAAGGGGTGCCAAACACCAACTGAGGGTATCTGGTTACACTGGACCAGGTCAAAGTCACAAACTGCTATGGAGTGCAGGCCGGGCAGAAGATGAAGTTTGGCCTACTGAGAGTTGTACCATATGTCCTTGGAGTGAGGTCTGTGTGGCGTTGCTTAGTGAGGGTTTGTGTAGTCCGTTGTCAGTTCTGATGGGACTGTGTGGCAATGCTTTGCGGGGCTTTGCATCACTTGGCATCAGTTACGATGACGTTTTCAGATGTGCCACAAGACATTGAGGGGCTTTGCGTCACTTTGAGCTGGTTCCAATGAAACTGTTGGCAGCACTGAGGTGAGGCTTTGTGTGGCTATGCAACGCTTTGAGCCTGATGTGATGCAACCTTCTGTTTCAGTTAGGACAGGAGGTGTTCTCTCTGATGCCAGCCAAAGATCCAGGACCTGGGAAGGCACTTTTTGGATATGAGCAACCCACTCCAGCAGAGGCCAACAGGACTCAGGCACGTCCAGTTGTATGTTCAGGCAGGTTCACTGCAGCAGGTCAACTGAGCAGTTGCAGGGAGGCATCTGGAGCTTGTTATGTCCCTGTAGCTCAGAACAGCAGGTCAGTCAACTGACCTTTTAAGTCACTCTGGTTGTCCTGTGTTCAAGGAGAGGGTCCTCTCTCCTTCAAGCAGCAGGGCAGGCCTCAACCAGCAGGGCAGTCCTCTGAAGAACGAGGTAGGCCTCAATCAGCTGGAAAGACCTCTGGTAGCAGCAGGACAGTCCTTTGAAAATCAAGGTAGGCCCAGTGCTTTAAATGGGCCGGTACTCACCGGTATTGAGTACCGGCACTTCTTATTTTTATCACCCTGAGTACCGGCACTTCTCTACGGCCGTGGAGAGTACCGGTACTCATGGAGGGTAGGTGCATTGGCCTCTAGTGTTGGTAGCCTGTCTCTTTGTTCAGCCAAATCACTTTTAAAGCCCTGAGCTGAGCCCCCGCTGAACTCTTCAGCGTGGGCTCATTTGCATGCTATCCCAGTGTTCGCTGTCATGCTGTGTTGCAAGGAATTGAGGCAGCCCAGTGACAGCACAAAGAGAAAAGCCATGGGAGGTTAAAAGGGCTTTAGTCCCACCTGATTCTTTTGTGTGAGTGTCTGCTTATGTGGGTCCGTTTGCCTGCTTGTGTCTGCGTGTTTTTGTGAGAAATATTACAAAATCACTGTTTGACTTTCATTTTGTGTAAGGAATTAACCTGATTTTTTTATAAAAAGACATTTCTCGTGTGTATTGCAACCAGTATATAAGCCGATAAACTTTGCATCTCTGGCATTAAGCCCCGCCCCTAGCCCCGCCCACTCGCCACATTTAAATGAGTACCTACACTATTTTTTTCCCATTTAAAGCACTGGGTAGGCCTCAAGCAGCAGGGCAGTCCTCTGAACTACAAGGAAGTCCTGATAAAGTCTTCCACAAGTCCAGGAGTGTACTAAAGAGGTGGTCTGAAGGTCTAACATTTATACCTGGTGTCTGCCTTTAAAATGAGAAAAATGTCTAGGCCCCCCAAAAATAGTTCTGGAAATTCCTTCCCCCTGCCCAGGCACAAAGAGGTCTGGAGTGACAGTGGGCTGGTGTCAAGTTATTTGCGAGTGTGCTAAGACAGCCCCTCTGAAAGACAAGTGAGGCATGGAACAGCTGCACCCCTCACATCTTAGCAGGATGGCCCATTGTGCCAACACCTAGTCCTCCTGTGTCTCTCTGTCTGGGAGGATTACACAAAGGCCAATTCGCAACTACACCCAGTCATGTAAACAAGGACACAGGATATAGACTTGAAATGGTTAGGACAAGAAAATGCCAACTTTCTAAAAGTGCCATTTTCAGAACAGACACTTAAAAATCAGACTTTATCATTAAGAAGATTTTAAAATAACAATTCTTTTGAGACCAATCATGACATTCTTACCTGTTCCATATCAAACATTAGCTCCTAAACATCATGTAAATTACTTACAAACTCGAACCTTTTTTGCAGAAATATGAGTAGCCCCATTTGAGAAGGGATTTTTCTTAACAGTCAGAAGAATAAGAGTGTGCTTTTGAAGGCCCGTACAGTGACTACATCATTTCTTAAAGGCCTTCTCCTTGGTTACAGGCACTCACCTGCAACTCTGATGTAAAAGAGGGCGTTTAATGACCCGTATTGCCCTAAGCGTGGGCACTATTGCTTTAGTATTGCCCAGAGAGCATTGCTTATCTACATTTAAACCGTGTGATTCTGGAATAGCAATTAGCAGAGGTAAACTGTTATTTCTGTTCTAAATTGGAAGCTGTTTGATCTACAATTTACAATTCATAGAAGCGTGCGGCTAGGTCGGTTTTTAAGATTATATGCACTTTTGATCGAAATAGCTACTAAAATATAACGAAAAAGCATTGCACATTTGTTTAGGGAAATGATATTGATCAGCATTAAATTAATTACATCAGGGGTTGGGAAGATAACATAATTCAAGAAAGGAAAATATAACATTACAATACTTCCGGGTTAGAAATTATAATGACAAAGATTTTAGAAAAAAGTAGGTTCTGCCTCCCCGATGGGTTTGCCCTCTGCCCCCTCACTAAAGAAGAAAGGTAGGTCTTCAAAAAAGGCAACTTCCCTCCCCAGGAAGCTGATTGATGAAGGCTGGGCTGGTACGATCACAGACACTCGCTTTTTCGCAAATAACCCACTTATTCCACTACAGCCTGGTTTCCGCTGCACTGCGGGCCACGGTACAGATGGTCTTCGGCGTCACATCAGAGAGATTTTGATTAGAGATGCGTCATTCTGTGTGTATTATACGTGCTGCTGCCAATAAAGTTCCTCTAACCGTGGGAGTAGGGAAGCTGCGAGCAAAAATGGACCGGCAGAATTCAAAGTGGAAAATGGAAGAAGAGGCGCCTCAAATGTAAATATCAAATGTGTCACACACTTTTAAACTTTGTTTATTGATAGTGTAAAAACAGTTGTTTTTTCATGTTTCAAACATGCATATTTTAAAGACGAAAGTGGTGTTATTGGGTAATGAGCAAATTGAATATTTTTCGTGGGAACTCATTGTGAACAATGTAGTGGTTTGGCATTGCTCGTGGTTTAGCCTTCGTGGTTAAGGAATTCGTTGTTTAGGCAGTAGTTGTTTAATCATACATCCGTTTTAAAGGGTTACTTCAGTGGGTGGCAAAATAAGTGCTGCAGGCCCACTAGTAGCATTTAATTTACAGGCCCTGGGTACATGTAGTACTACTTTGATAGGGACGTATAATAAAATTAAATGTGCCAACTGGGTGTACGCTAGGCCTGGGCGAAAATTTCGTTCCGTTCGCAGAAATTGCGATAATGTAACATTTTCGCGTTCCGCGGAGAGCGCGAAAATGTCAAAAATTCCGGTTTCCGCAGCTTGGCGATAATTTGTTTCTTGCTCGCGCTATAAAATAATACATTCTCGCGCGCGCTCGATCGCCTTACCTGAATCCCTGCGTTCGCCGACAAGTTTTCTTGATCCGGTCGCGTTCTCCATGAGATGTTGTATTGTTTTTAGCCATTTGCGCTGTCTCGCGACAGTTCGCGCCCGCAGTGACGTCATGCGTCGCGCGATCACGTCTTTCTTCTCGCGATCATGCACCGCGAGAAAACTCAAAACAAGATGGCCGCGCCCGCAAGCAACCACATGGGTAAGTTGGCGACCCGCAACCATGCAGAAAATCTCGCGAACATGCCGGAAAAAAACTTCCGCATCTTCGCGATATTTCCGCTTGTTTGCGATAATTTTAAACATTTTCGCGATAATTTGCGAAAGTTAATTTCGCAAATTCCGCCCACCCCTAGTGTACGCCAATTTAATCATGTTTAAAGGAGTGAGCACAAGCACTTTAGCACTGGCGAAGAACACATGCCAACAATAAATTTCAGCAAAGAGGAAGTGATGAGGCAAAAAATTTGGACAAAAACCACCCTAAAGGCTGCCAGGCCTCACAACTACCAATGGTAGAACCAACAAATCCCATGAACCTGACAACTCAATGCTCTGAGTAACAGATGGACTGTGTGTTGAAACCCATGGAAAAGCTGGGCTATGGACAGCTTTCATCACTTTCTCACTCCTCCATGGGCCAATGCAAAGCTCAAAATTGAGAAAAGAACGCTTTAGTAGCCGGAATGGTCATCTCACGGAATTTACTCTTGGCCAAATTTTGACTGATGGCACACTGAAATTGCCTGCAGCACTCAGGGAAGAATGCAATATCATTGTAGGACAGGCATGGAGATAATTGCAGTAATGTCAGATTAGTAAATATCAGGACAGGTCCACTTCACTTACACCCCAAGAAATGGTGCGAATTTAAATGGGTGGTCTCCAATCTGTACGGACATTCTAAACAACTAAGACACAATCTCCAAAATGTCTGGCAAGCCAAGCTCATCTTAAACTACACAGATCAAGAGTGGTCAGAACTAATTGAAACAAATGACAATCGTCCATAGGATTATTATTCAGAGTTTTGTTTCTTTAAACCACTGCCCAACTGCATCCACAAGGACAATATGAGCTCTGAACTTGAACTGCTGAAGATGAGCCAGCAGAGAGGCAGGTAAAGTCAATTAATCTGGTCCTGCCCTAATCTATGCATGTTCTGACAAAAGGTAATGACAACAATGAGGTTCACAGTGGCTCAATCCTTCTCTATTTCTGCTGATACTACATTATACATCCCACATCCTAAGAATTATGATTCACTAGGTGAAATCGACTGGAACAGGGCTAGCAATCAGTTTAATGAGCTTCATGCAACTAGGGAAGCTCCAGTTATCTCTCAAGCATGAGGACTGGTTTAGAGACTTAGCAATGGGAGTGACACATAAACAATTGATTTACAGTTTGTCAGACCAATAATATCTTTTTTGTTCAGACCTGGGATTCTTTCATCAAAAACGTGAAAACACCATTAATAAGACCCATACACAGTATGTTACTTATTGTTACTACTATAGTTCATTCCTTCATTCCTAATTCACCGTTTTGTTCCTTAATAGATTATACTACTCAATATACTCCACTTCAATGTTCTTTCCAGCGAGTATTCCAGAGGATGAGTATTCCTCATAGGAAACTAATGAATAGCCCTTTTCCCACCTTTTCATATTCTTTTCCAGTTTCTACAATTACAGGATCAATGAACTGTGGCAGCAGACTTTCCAACACCCTGCTCATGAAGAAATCATGAAAAGACGCTGGGGCTTGGTAGTCACACTCTCAGCAAGCCTGCATCAAACACCACTAGGAAAGCCCTGAGCTGGAACCCTCAAGGGAAAAGGAAAAGAGGAAGGGTATGTAACACCTGGTGCCTAGGCCTCGAGGCTGACTGCACGGAGATGGTTTACAACTGGAGTCAAATTGAAAGAAAAGCCCAGGACAGAGATTGTTAGAGAGTCCTGGTTGATGGTGTATACCCCAGGAGGGGTAGTAGGCATAAGTAAGTAAGTACTCTTACAGGAGCTAACCGAGTGACTTCCACATGTTTATGGGCTCTGGAAATATATATGTAATACAGTCTCCCTAGTCAGTACAGCAATCTGGTGGCCATAATCATGGGGCTCACAAACTTAATTTCTTGTTGGCGGCACCTTGATATTGACAACCTTATATGTTATTCTGTTTCAGTACCAATTAAGCTCCAATTACATAATATTGAGGTAAAAAACATCGCAATACAAGAATATTGCAGCAAAAATATCCAGGACAAAAATACTGACTTTACATACTAAAGTACAAATATATAGTGGGCAGAAATATTGGTGTTATAAAGGTAAGTATATGTATTTGAAAGTATTTACCATCATAATACCTATCAAATAAGAAACAAACAAATTAACTTGAAAAAATATGACATCTAAAAATATATGTAATCTAAAGATAAATTTATTAGTAATAAAAAATATCAAATCAGTAAAACTAAACTAATAACATTGTAAGCTTTATAACAGCTATATATATATATATATATATATATATATATATATATTCTTATTCACTGAAAAAACCATAGGTTTCAGGGGCGTTATAGTAATCTGGACATTTTACTTGAACAAAACCATTTAAATTCCCCCGTTATAGTTAGTTCAGCTAACTATAACTCGCGCGCCCGCAATGCACTGCTGATGACGTCACATATTGCATCACTCATGACATGGTCAGTGACATCACTCATGACATCACTCATGACATCATCCAGTGAATGTGTGTTTTTCTGAAAATTACATATGTTTTATATATGTATATCTCAAGGTCGATGGAAGAATAAATGGGTATATAAGTGTCTAAATGGATTTGTTTTTGAAAAATGTATTGTATAACTGACTGATTAAGTGTATCTTAGTGAATACATGGCTTAGTGAGTAATGTCTAAAAATTTGTAAATATCTGTATCAGTCTCTCACTTTGTGTATAAGTGGCTGCATGGGTTGGTGAGTAGTTACATGAGTGTCTATATAGGTTATTAGTTGGTTTTTTGAGTATCAGTATGAGTGTCTGAGTGTCTGTATGGTTCGGTGGGGGGTATTACGTAGTGCATAGGTGCATGAATGAGTGACTCACTGTTTGTATGTGTTGAAGACAGCATGTGTGCAGGACTGTATGGGTGGATGAGTGTGTGCATGGGTGTGTTAGTGAGTGATAGTCTCAATAGTGTCTTTATGAGTAACTACATATGTTTTAAACTAGTATATGTGACTATTGGTGTATATAAGTGAGTATATGTGAGAGTGAGAGATTGAAAGAGTTCCTGTATGAATAAGTATGTGTTTCTATAAGTGATTGTTTAAAAGACTAAGTATGAGTAAGTTTCTGTAGAAGTAAGTGTGGTGGTGTGTATATAACTGTATATGCAAGTAAATGGATGTTTGATTCTTTATTAGCATGAGTTACTATGTGTGTGAGTAACTCTATGGATGAGTGGCGTTGTGTAACAGGATGTATAGGTGTGTGAGTACATATGATGAGTGAGTACATGTATGAGTGACTGTATAGGACTGTTGGTGAATGAGTGGATGTGTATGAGGATCTTAGAATTACTGAATAGGTTGTTGTAACTGGTATTGGTATGTCCATTGTTTCGAACATTGTAGTTTCTATTTTTGAATGTGTGTATCAAAGGTTATATTAAGGGAAGAGGAGGTCTGCCACTCTATCACAAGGATGATGTCATCAGTGATGTCATAGTGATGTCATTTGAGATGTCATCAGTGATGTCATGAGTGATGTCACTGACCATGTCATGAGTGATGTAATATGTGACGTCATCAGCAGTGCATTGCAGGCGCGCGAGTTATAGTTAGCTGAACTAACTATAACGGGGGAATTTCAATGGTTTTGTACGAGTGAAAAGTCCAGCTAACTATAACGCCCCTGAAACCTATGGTTTTTTCAGTGAATTTCTAAGGTTTTTTAAATGCTAATTCCTAACTATAACGTGCCTGAAACTTATGGTTTTTTCAGTGAATTTCAAAGGTTTTTTAAATGCTAATTTCTAACTATGCCCACAGAGATAGGACATGTGAAGAAAGAAGAAAAAACGCACAGAAAGAAAAAAAAGAAATGCAGAAAGAAGCAACAGAAGTCCTCAAAGACGAAGAAAAGTGCAGGAAGAAGGATAACGTGCAGAAAGAACAAACAGAAGAGCAGAAAGAAGCCTTGTTGCAAAATCATCCTGTACCCTCAACTTTTTCAGACGGATACTGGTGGTAACTGAGTCTGACTAACCAGTCCTAGAGCCAGTGCTATGTTAAAAGACACTCAGAATACAGTGAAAACACCTACATACACTAGGGAACACTATGCGTTGGGGTCCCCCTGTGATCAGCATGACCTCCTCTGTAAGTCCCTAGTATATAATAGGGCAGGGGATTAAAACTAGCTCTTAAAACGCGCCACAGGGCTTGTTTGCACACGTCACCACAGGCCCCGTCCCCTCACTTCCCCACTGTGTAAACACGCCCTGTGGCCGTTTTAAGTTGGGAGATTAAGTCCCCTTGAATCCTGAGGGTCCCTAGGGTCCAACTAGACCACTAGGTACCTCCAGTAAGCGCCACAGAGCTGCATTGCAGAGAGATGTAAAAAGGGACACGGCCTAGACCACCTCTCTGCAACACAGCGGAGTGGTGCTTACTGGAAGAACCAGGTGGGCTAGTTGGCCCCCAGGGTCCCTCAGGATTGAAGGGGAATTATTTCCCCAACTTAAAACGCGCCACAGGGCTTGTTTGCACATGTTAACTCAGGCCCCGTCCCCTCCCTTCACCACTGTTTAAACACGCCCTGTGGCCGTTTTTAGTTGGGAGATTAAGTTCATTTGAATCCTGAGGGTCCCTAGGGTCCAACTAGCCCACTAGGTACCTCCAGTATGCGCCACAGAGCTGCGTTGCAGAGAGGTGTAAAAAGTGGCACGGCCTGGACCACCTCTCTGCAACGCAGCTCAGTGGTGCTTACTGGAAGCACCTGGTGGGCTAGTTAGCCCCCAGGGGCCCTCAGGATTGAAGGGGAATTATTTTGCGCCATGGGGCGTGTTTGCACACGTCACCTCAGGCCCCATCCCCTTTTTCACCACTGTGTAAACGCGCCCTGTGGCCTTTCTAAGTTGCGAGATTAAGTCCCCTTGAATCTTAAGGGTCCCTAAGGTCAAACTAGCCCACTAGGTTCCTCCAGTAAGCGCCACAGAGCTGCGTTGCATAGAGGTGTAAAAAGGGGCGTGGCCTCAGAACACCTGTCTGCAACGCAGCTCCCTGGCACACACTGGAGATACCTGTTGGGCTAGTTGGCCCTCAGGGACCCTCAGTATTGAAGGGGAATTAATTCCCCAACTTACAACTGGCCAGGGGGCGCGTTTGCAGAGTGCTGCAAGGAGGGGGCGTGGCCTCCAGCGCGATGCCGGTCTTTTATTTATTTTATTTTTTTAAGAAGGAGGGCTGTTTGGCCTCCCTTCTTTTTCTAATTTACTGGCCCTGGGGACCCCATCCCCCAGGTCATGGCCTTTTTTAAATTTAAATTCTTTAGGAGGGGGCTGCGTTGCCCCCCTCCTCAGGCCACTTATGGCTCCGGGGACCCCGTCCCCTGGGGCCGGCCTTTGTTTTTTCTTATTTTAAAAATATATATATTTATAAAAACACCTAGGACATGCTGGACAAACCGTATGTACCTATCACCATGACGATTTGCTTGATATTCATTAAAAGGCGACTATGCATAGAATGAATCCACATGGAATGTATTTACACCGCTAGTGAAGCTCTGACTTGTCTGACGCCCTACCGTGCCTAATCCCGGTGCCCCCGCCGGTGGGTACTCTCCAAGTAGACACCCTTGTCGTTTATTTATACAAACATGGGTAGCTATTGATGGGCACATTTAATATACACGCACACCAAGCCATTCAAAGGGGATTCGACAAAAATTCGACCAAACTATGCAAGAAACCCCCCTCACGGTTAATAAAAAACACATCCACCGCCGGATGTGTAATACTTTTTATTTTACTCTCTGGAAAGGAGACGAACCTCACTTGAGAGTCACAGCGTGCTCCTGGCTGAGCCCAATGCTGTGTTACACCCACCAGTGCCCACCGATTGCCTCACACCTCTGTGTTGTATTCCACCAGCTAGTGCGTATGCTATGACACTCCCTAGCCCATGTGCACTGTAACACCACCCCGTGAATATGTCATGCCACACTTGCCTTCGCACGGGTTATATTGCCCCATCTAACGTGCCTTCCTCGATGTGTATGTTATAACGCACAGCGCTATGCCATACATATTACAATCTGGGATCCATATCTTTGTCAGAGTGCATATGCAACGTTACACTCCCCAGCACATATTTTATATTACAACTTTAGAGAGTAGTTATGTTACACAACACTGCCCTGTGCATATTACACTCCAAGGCGCATATCGCATAGTACGCGCTAGTGCCTGTGCTATCGCGCGCTCTCCAATGAATCTGTCATTGCGCACAATGTACAGCATATTATATTTCACGCCCGGTTCATCTTATATCACACTTTTTGGTGCATAGTTTATACCATATACTACATCTAGCTTTCATTTTCAATCGTGCTCTCAGGACTATGTTCTATATAACACTGCGTCCACCTACCCTTTTCACGGGCATTACATTTTGCGATGGAGGTGGAGGGTCAGGGGGTGTTTCTGCCAAGTGAGCCCAGAGTCACAGTCACAAACCTCTTCTTCCTGAATAAAAGTGAGATTATGCTGCATAATTGTTCAAATTTTAAGTAGTTCGCACAGACACACATTTTAAAAACAATAAAGTTCCTAATACCCACCTTCTCTGAACAGTTAGCTTGCTGCCCCATCCACCTCCTCCCTATCCTCTGTTGTCTGAATCCATGGACTAGCCTCCTCCCTCCTGCCATGCATGGTCTGATGTGCTGCCACTGCCCTCCATTTAGCATGATGTACCAGTCCACTCCTCCTGCCCTCCATTGCCCAATTCTATGGCCCATCATTGACCTCCTGCTTAGCCTCTGTGCTTAGCTTGCTGCCCCTATTCTCCTTCCCCCTGCCCTCCGATGTCTTTGTTTATGCCCCTGCTCCATCCTTTTTGCCCACTATGTTCCATGGACCTGCCACTCCTATCTACTCTGAGTGTTCTGTTGAGCTGCCACTCCCCTCCCACCTGCCTAGCATTGTCAGATGACTGTAACCTGTCCCTGCCACCTCCACCCTGCCTGTCCACATGCCATGCCCCTATCCCCTTCCTCCTGTCCTCCATGGTCCATTTTACTGCCGCACCCTTCTGCCCTCCCTGATCTGTTGTGCTGCAACTGCTCCTCCTGCCTGCCCCGCGCGGTCTGTTGTGAGGCCCCTTCCCCTGAACTCTCTTGTCTGTGCCCAGGTCCTGACCATCCCTTCTATCCTCCATGGTCCTTTGTGCATGCCCCTGCACCCTCCTTCTTGCCCATCATAGCCATTGTGTTGCCACTAACCCTCCCGCTTGCCATGCATGGTCTTCTGTGCTGCCATGGCCCCTCCCACCTTCCCTGTGTGTTCAGCTAGCTGCCCCTGACCCCCTCCCACCTTCCCTCCATGGTCTGTGTGTATGCCAGCAAAGTCTCATTGTTGCTCTCCATGGTGTGTCTTGTTTCTAGTGCCCATCCTGCCTGACCTCCATGGTCATCTTGCTGCTCCTGCCCTGCCACCTTGCCCCCAGCCCTCTGTTTCCATGTGCAGACCCTCTATTCCCCCCCCTCCTGGCTTGTCTGTTCCATTGTAATGCCCCTGATCCGTCCCTCCTGCCCTTTATGGTCTGTTATGCTGCAGCTTTCTCTCCTGTCTGTCCATTATGGTCAGCTAGCTACCATTGCCTCTTTCCCATCTGTTCTCTGTTGTCCATGTGCATGGTCCTGTCCCCTCTCTATTGCTTTCTATGGATTGTTGTGCTGCACTCCCGTCCCGCATGCGCTGTCTGGTGTATTGTGCTGCTGCAAACCCTGATGCCTGCCCTGTAGGGTCAGTTTGATGCACCTCTCCATGTCCCTCCTGTCCTCTGTTATCCGAGTCCATGTCCCTACCCCAATTCCTCCTGCCTACCATGATTCAATGTACCATACTTGTGAACATTTTGAACTTGGTAAGAGGGAGATTTTGAAAAAAAACTGGGGTATTGATTTTCCCCTTTGAGTTACATTGAAAAAGAGGAGATTGTAGACAGGAGACAGATCAAATAAAACCCATTTGAGCTTAAAAACATTGGACGTTTCCTGGCTGAAACGGGTCTGTTGGCATGTATGGTTGTACTACCACTGCCTCTTCCTTCTGCCCACAATGGTCTATTATATTGCCACAGCCTCTCTTGCCAGTCCTGTATTGTTGGTTTGTTGCCCCTGTCCCCCTTTCCACTGCCCTCCATAGTCTGTTGTGCTGCCACTGCCCTTCCTGCCTGCCCAGTGTGGTCAAATTGTTGCCTCTGCACTCTCCTACCTGCCTTCAATTTTCAGAGTCCGTGCCCCTGGCCTCTGCCTCTCAACAGTATCCCAATGAACAACTAGATTGCTAATATTCTATATTTATTACAAAAGTGTGGAACGCCTGACGTCATCTTTATGTAATCAAAACGGTAATACCTAGAGTATTTCCTTTAGAAATTACATATATAAGAGGGTCTTATTTGCATCAAAATTATGGTTAGTGCTCTAAAAAACTAAAATGAGGACATATTTTCGGAGTTTTCAAATAGCGACAAAGAACTTTTAAATTATTTGTAATCTTTATGTTTTTTTATCCAGTTGACCACTTGATTAAATGTTGCACCTTGGCGAGAGGATGTGGTGTTACTTCCAGAGCTGCAGACTTTGCAACTGGGGAACCAGGTTGGAGTTTCTGCTTCAGCTCAACATTCTGTGATTGTGGTCAAATCACTTAATCTCCCCATGTCTACAACCAAAATGAATTTGATCTTGTGTGATGTAACCAATGCTCATGTACAGCATTCCAATACCTGATAAGTCTGCACTATATAAAATTGCAAATACACATTAAGCTGCCGATTACGATCCTGTAAAAACCGGGTACGAACCGTTGGACGGAGCATATTCTCCGTCCGACGCGTACCCGGTCGCAACAATATACAAACATGGAAGTACGATTCGCACGGAAATACTATTTCCGTACGAATCGTACAAAACCCCGACCGACGAAAATAAACATACAAATGTGATCCGGGAAAGCACCGACGTGACGTCGGGATGCACGCAGCCTGCCATTCACGAACCAGGAAGTACGATTCGCACCGACGTCATCCCGCACAGAGAATATTTTCCGGCAGCCAAAAACTGCCGGGAAATCAGGACGACGCGAACAAGGAGTACCTGCACGCGACAGTCAGACATGGACCCGAACCTACGTGTCATCCCGGCCCTCATAGCAGTCGACCTCCTCTGCAGGTTACGCCGCAGACGCCGCAGAAGGTCAGAAAAACAAAGGGAGGGGGAAAGGGAGGGGGGCAGGAGCAGGGGCAGGCCACAAAACCCCCACCCAAGTCACACAGCTCACATGCCCTAGACATACCTGACCTCCAGGCCCTGGTCACTACGAGGGGGTGGGGGCGTGTCCAGCAAAGCCAGCGTCCGCCACAACGGAAGTGGTTGACGACGCGAACCGGCAACACAAAAATACAGGTACGTCCCGTACCCACGCCTTAGGAGCGTGGGTACGAGTCGTACCACGCCCACACCTACGTCACCCCAACAATGGCGGGACGGCTGTACCCACGTGGCAAAGGCCTGGGTACGGCCCGCACAAGCATTCCACAGCGTGGGTATGGATATGTACGGACCGTACCCCCACCCCGTATGTATGGAGCGTACCCCCACCCCAACCGTGTATGTACGACCCGTACCCTCACCCGTGTACGTATGGAGTGTACCCCCCATGCCAACAGTGTACGTACGGACCGTACCCCCACCCCGTATGCATGGAGCGTACCCCCCACCCCAACAGTGTATGTATGATCCGTACCCTCACCCATGTATGTATGGAGCGTACCCCCACCCCAACCATGTATGTACGACCCGTACCCTCACCCGCGTACGTATGGAGCATACCCCCCATGCCAACAGTGTACGTACGGACTGTACCCCCACCCCGTATGCATGGAGCGTACCCCCCACCCCAACAGTGTAAGTACGACCCGTACCCTCACCCGCGTATGTATGGAGTGTACCCCCACCCCAACCGTGTATGTACGACCCGTACCCTCACCTGCGTACGTATGGAGCGTACCACCCATGCCAACAGTGTACGTACGGACCGTACCCCCACCCCGTATGCATGGAGCGTACCCCCACCCCAACAGTGTAAGTACGACCCTCACCCGCGTATGTATGGAGCGTACCCCCACCCCACCCGTGTATGTACGACCCGTACCCTCACCCGCGTACGTATGGAGCGTACCCCCATGCCAACAGTGTACGTACGGACTGTACCCCCACCCCGAATGCATGGAGCGTACCCCCCACCCCAACAGTGTAAGTACGACCCGTACCCTCACCCGCGTATGTATGGAGCGTACCCCCACCCCAACCGTGTATGTACGACCCGTACCCTCACCCACGTACGTATGGAGCGTACCCCCATGCCAACAGTGTATGTAAGACCCGTACCCTCACCCGCATACGTATGGATCGTACCCCCCATGCCAACAGTGTATGTACGACCCATACCCTCACCCGCATACGTATGGAGCGTACCCCCACCCCAACAGTGTATGTACGGACCGTACCCCCACCCCAAAATTGTATGTATGACCCGTACCCTCACCCGCGTACGTATGGAGCGTACCCCCCACCCCAACAGTGTATGTACGACCCGGACCCTCACCCGCGTATGCATGGAGCGAACCCACACCTGTGTATGTCCTAAGCGTACATATCCTGAAATAGGAGGGTTGGGTGCAGAGTCCTCCCAGCAGTGCCCAGACACAGGAGGGGTGTGTGCAGAGTCCTCCCAGCAGTGCCCAGACACAGGAGGGGTGGGTGCAGAGTCCTCCCAGCAGTGCCCAGACATAGGAGGGGTGGGTGCAGAGACCTCCCAGCAGTGCCCAGACACAGGAGGGGTGGGTGCCTAACACTCCCAGCAGTGCCCAGACACAGGAGGGGTGGGTGCGGAGTCCTCCCAGCAGTGCCCAGACACAGGAGGGGTGGGTGCAGAGTCCTCCCAGCAGTGCCCAGACACAGGAGGGGGGTGCAGAGTCCTCCCAGCAGTGCCCAGACACAGGAGGGGTGGGTGCAGAGACCTCCCAGCAGTGCCCAGACACAGGAGGGGTGGGTGCCTAACACTCCCAGCAGTGCCCAGACACAGGAGGGGTGGGTGCCTAACACTCACAGCAGTGCCCAGACACAGGAGGGGTGGGTGCAGAGTCCTCCTAGCAGTGCCCAGACGCAGGAGGGGTGTGTGCAGAGTCCTCCCAGCAGTGCCCAGACACAGGAGGGGTGGGTGCAGAGTCCTCCCAGCAGTGCCCAGACACAGGAGGGGTGTGTGCAGAGTCCTCCCAGCAGTGCCCAGACACAGGAGGGGTGGGTGCCTAACACTCCCAGCAGTGCCCAGACACAGGAGGGGTGTGTGCAGAGTCCTCCCAGCAGTGCCCAGACACAGGAGGGGTGGGTGCAGAGTCCTCCCAGCAGTGCCCAGACACAGGAGGGGTGGGTGCAGAGTCCTCCCAGCAGTGCCCAGACACAGGAGGGGTGGGTGCCTAACACTCACAGCAGTGCCCAGACACAGGAGGGGTGGGTGCCTAACACTCCCAGCAGTGCCCAGACACAGGAGGGGTGGGTGCCTAACACTCACAGCAGTGCCCACACACAGGAGGGGTGGGTGCAGAGTCCTCCCAGCAGTGCCCAGACACAGGAGGGGTGGGTGCAGAGTCCTCCCAGCAGTGCCCAGACACAGGAGGGGTGTGTGCAGAGTCCTCCCAGCAGTGCCCAGACACAGGAGGGGTGGGTGCCCAACACTCCCAGCAGTGCCCAGACACAGGAGGGGTGTGTGAAGAGTCCTCCCAGCAGTGCCCAGACACAGGAGGGGTGGGTGCAGAGTCCTCCCAGCAGTGCCCAGACACAGGAGGGGTGGGTGCAGTGTCCTCCCAGCAGTGCCCAGACACAGGAGGGGTGGGTGCCTAACACTCCCAGCAGTGCCCAGACACAGGAGGGGTGGGTGCCTAACACTCACAGCAGTGCCCAGACACAGGAGGGGTGTGTGCAGAGTCCTCCCAGCAGTGCCCAGACACAGGAGGGGTGGGTGCCTAACACTCCCAGCAGTGCCCAGACACAGGAGGGGTGTGTGCAGAGTCCTCCCAGCAGTGCCCAGACACAGGAGGGGTGGGTGCAGAGTCCTCCCAGCAGTGCCCAGACACAGGAGGGGTGGGTGCCTAACACTCACAGCAGTGCCCCTGCAATGAAAAGGGTGGAGTACCCACAGATCCAATGCCCACAAATGTCAGTCAGGTGCACAAAGATCCTGCAGTACATGTACCACATGTGTGCGAGGCTGGGAGTATACACATGCATAGCGCCGAAAAGAAAACATGTCCACATGAAGTCATGACAACATTCTACATACACAAGTACAGTGACCACCAAGGACGCCACGAATGATGCAGGTGGAGACATCGCTCAGCATGCATGGCCCAAGTCTAACGAGTCCGTCACACACCCAGCCAATGTAGACACAGCTCAGCACCACATATTGGAAAGACCCTGCAGGGAAGATGTCAGGTTACACAGAGGAAGGAACACACCTTGGGACGATGTCACCATGCAGTAACTGCTTACATGAACAAAGTTATGTAGCCAACATCTTGTGATGGCACACAGATACCAGGATCCACCCTATGACCAGCACAAGATTACAATTCCCACACACCCAACAAATTATCACCACCCAAAATAATGGGGCAGGTCCACCAACAGCAATACCAGACAGACAGTAGTGTACTAGGGAAAAATAAATTGCTTTAATCAGCATCTGTTTGTCCCTTGAAAGTTCAAAATGTACAATGCCCATAGGGCAATCCAAAGTTCAGGTGGGGGACACAGTGGGACGCGTGTCCCCTAGCTTGCCTGCACAGTCAGACTCCGTCATCTTCCAGAGGAGGGAGGGCATCATGTGGGGGGGAAGGACCAGGCACCGCAGGGACATGAGGGCGAAGGGTAGGCGTCGTGGGTGCAGGGATGGAGGACTCCCCCACAGGGGGTGGGGCAGCGCCAAAGGCGGAGGCCAGGATGGCGCTGCACAGCTTAGCAAGGTCCTCCAGCGACTCCCCTGCACCCGAAGGAACCACAGGCCCCAAGGAGGGGGGGGTCAGAGAAATGGGTTGCAGCGCAACTGGGGGAGGGTGTGGACGGGGGGGGACTCAACCACCCTGACCGGGGACTCCCTTGACCGCTTGCGGGGTGGTGTCACTGTGGGGCTCAGGGACAGAGCGGCCATGAAGGAGTCTTTGCCGGATATGTGGCCAGGAGAGCTGAGGGGAGGGGATTTGGAGGGAGTGGATTTGGTGGAATGCGGACTCCCACTCTGGCTGCGTGGCTTACGTTTGCCCCCCGACCCAGTGGGTGTGCCTACTTCACCCTGTGTGTGCGTGCCAGGAGGTGTGCGTTTGACCTTCCCTGCTGGTGTGGTGCCTGTGTCTGTTGTGGTGGGTGCATGCTGACGTCTGGGTGTACGTGGGACAGGCATGGGAGTGGGAAGTGTGGATGGGTCAAGGGGTAGGGGGTTGGATGAAGCGCTGCAGGAGACCCACTGCTGCAGTCAGTGTCGAGTCAATGGACCTCAGCAAGTTGCATTGGTCAGCCTGCGATGGGAAAATGCCCTCCAAGTATGCCTCCATGTTGTTCAGCACTTGGCTGTGGCCATGGAGGACATTAAGCATCGCAGCCTGACCAACCTGCAACTGCCGCTGGATGTCCACAGACTCGGCATTGGCAGCAGCAGTGGAGACAGGGGCAGGGGGTGCGGTGCCTGGCAGGAAGGAGACATGCGGTGACGGGGCACGCTGGGAAGGGACACAAGCAAGTGGGAGGCGGCTGATGGCAATGGAGGGGGCGGGGAGAGATGTTGTGCCGCTGTCAGCTGCTGGTGCAGCCTCCGCCCACTCGGAGAGATCATCCTCGGACCCGTCAGCTTCATATTCTGTGGTGGCAGTGGACAGGTCCTCGGCCTCAATCTCCTCCGCCTCAGTTCCACTCAAAGTGCCAGGCACGATGTCACCGCTGGCACTGGTGCTCAGTCCCTCCGCTCCGTCTGTGCTGATGTCTCCCTCCGTGTCCCCCGACGATGCTGTGGGCAAGGTGAAGAGACAGCAATTAATCATACACCTGTATACATATGTCACATGAGTCCAATCTACATAGGTTACAGTGCATAGCCTGAAAAGAAAGATGAGTAACATCTACAAAACAAGGTACATATGTAGGGCATGCAACACACAGTTGGTTGACCCACCATGCCACTGAAAAACTTAGGAGAGCATGACACAATAGCAAATGACATGAAATGGATTTTGACAGAGGAGCCAGGCCCTGGGGACAATCCAGCACTGCATCTGCACCACACAGCGTTGCCGAAAATAGGGATGAGCAGGGACCATATCCATGAACTTGAGGCACATGCTGCATAGATAATACTGAAAACATGCCCACCATGACTGGCTCACTGCACCTTGAGTGTATGTCCAGACAAACAGCACACACTGGCCAGACCGAGCAAGGAGATTTCAGGTTTTGACATGTAGGCTTTGCCCGCACCAACCACCCCCTACATGAGACAATTAGTTGAGACACAGGAAGCACTTACATCTCTTAGTCTGGGTGAAATACACATGGGCTGCATAAATGCAAGATTGGACACCAAATACCCAAGGTGCACCTGTCCAAATAATGATGCACAAATGGTCATCATCAGATGATTGTAACAAGACACACAGGCACTGGCCACCGTGAGTATGAACAAGGAAAATCAGGTCAGGCTGTACAGTGGACACTTGTACTACATTTTACGTCAATATACATGGTGCCAGGGGACAATGGCACAGAGCACAACCTATGCTGTGGACACTGAGAGTGTCCACATTTTGTGATGACACACGATACCTAGGAAAATATGCCCCAGGGGACAGTAGTGGCCACACAACTCCATGGTCCTGAATGGGAATGACTGCAACACACGCCACCATCCCTGCACCATGCGTATTGCACACTCATGCACATCATGTCACAGGCCACAACATAGGACATGTGTGCTGTAAGGCATGACACTTGAGAGACTAACTCCCATGTCTGGACTCTGCATCAGTGCCAACTGACATGGAACCCACAAGTACTGAACTGGACAGGGCACAGGCAAGGTCCCAAAACCTGTTACACACCACCCCCACACATGATGCTACAGGCATTGTTCACGTGGATAAAGTGCCAGCCTAGATACCCTTGTGAAGGAGTGACTACACACAGACCAGGGAACACATTGCAAGGAGGGGAAGGGAGGCAGGAGAGCACCGCTATACTGTGGGTAACAGGATCTGCACAGCACCTTTAAACCCTGGCAGTGTATCCATGCAACTGTGCACTTACAAATGCTGGTGACACACAACAAACACACATGTACCTACCCCTTTCCTGCTGCTGCTTCTCCTGTAAGCGCCTGTCCAAGTCTGGAAAGACCACCGCCAGCACACGCTTGTGGATGTGGGTCAGACGGCGGCGCCCGCGGTTCTTATGGGTCTCAGGTGAGTCCCCCAGCAGGACCCGTGCGATCCTCCGCGTCCAGCACCGGATATCCTGCCAGCGTTTTCTCACCTGGGCCAGGCGCCACTTGCGACACTCCGTCCTCCTCACGGCACTGACGGCGTTCATCCAGATCTGCTTCTTGGCAGAGGCGCCTACCTGTGAGGATGAACAAGTGACACTACATCAATACACCTGGCACATGTCACAGAGACACATATTAGAACAAATTTGCTGTTTACAACAAGGCATAGTATGCATCCAACGCATTGCACCTTTGTCATAGGGACATGATCCTCTGGGGAAGGGCAAAAGCAGTACGTGCCATTGAAAGTACACAGGTGGAATGAGGGCAACGACACAATCAATGATCCAGGCTCACACTGTGCATCAGAAGGTACACCAGGATTATGTGCAGCACCTCTAAGCAGTCACATGCCACAGGCCACTGACGCTACCTCAGCAGAGTACACAGAGACACACAGGCACAGGACATTTACCTGCCATTGCCAAATGCAGCGACAAATCTCACTCTGCACATGTGCCACTAGACGGGGGGGGGGGCTCACAGGTGTGGGGCTGGCTCTGCACGTCAGACACACAGCACTGCTCCCTGCTCACATCAGATGGGCAGGGTATATCCATCCCTCATGCAGCCCGGGTGCTACACTCCACATATGCACCCACCCACATGACAGGGGACTTACACACACACCGATGTCCAGGGTACGAACACATCTTGTGAAACCTCTCAGCACAGGTACACAGAACTAACACACATCTGTGGGTACAGTCACCTGTCACACTGGGCTGACCACATAATCAAATGAGGACTGTAGAGGCTACATTCCCAGGAGGACAAGACAGGCAGAATGTGGCATGCACCATGCAGTGATTGTCACAGTAAACACAATGCAAGTGAGGACGGCAGACATGCACCACAGCATGCTCTGGCTGGGAGACATCAGGCATTCCCCCCCTGGGACCCCTCCTACAGTACATAGCATGTGTGTCACACCTGGACACAATGCCAGAAGTCACAGTCACAAAAAAGGGACACAGTCTGTGCTATTAGACTCTGCACTCACCTGATACCCTGGTCGCCATACAGCAGGGGGTACTGTGGGAGGATCACATCCAGCAATGCCAGGTTCTCCTCCAGGGTGAAAGGCTGTGCCCTCTCCACAGACCTTGACATGGTTCCAGGGAATCAGGAGCAGCAGCTGGGTCGTAGAATCCAAAGATGTGCAGGCAAGTGCTCCCTCATGGGACCTGGCTGCCTTATATCTGCCTTGCTGGCCTGTTTCATGCACAGGAGTACAGAGTGATTGGTCACTCACATTTGCATCCTAGGTTTCCTCCAATCCCTTCAAACCTAGCACAGTCAGTGGGTTTTTATTGTTTTTTTTCTTGAGCATGATGTCAACTCCAGAACCACATTGCAACAAAGTAGATTCATTCAAAATGACTTCTGCTGTGCACCTTCCGGAAAAAATTCAAACTTTAAACTTGGTCTCCATGACAACCAGCATGCATGTAGGCCTTTATACTTGTCCCTCATGTATCCCCTATGTAATTTGGAGTTTCACACACAGGTACGGTGCGTACCGGGGCCCTAGGGCACCCCAAATGCATAGCAACGGTCCGTACAGGTATGTGTACGGTCCGTATCACTATGGGTATGCATACGCGAGAACACCCATAGTGATAGTGAGCGTACGCACGCGTGTACGGTCCGTATCACTATGGGTACGCATACGCGAGAACACCCATAGTGATAGTGAGCGTACGCACGCGTGTATGGTCCGTAACACTATGGGTGTTCTCGCGTATGCGTACCCATAGTGATACGGACCGTACACACGCCTGTACGCTCACTATCACTATGGGTGTTCTCGCGTGTGCGTACCCATAGTGATACGGACCGTACACACGCCTGTACGCTCACTATCACTATGGGTGTGCTCGCGTATGCGTACCTATAGTGATAGTGAGCGTACAGGCGTGTGTACGGTCCGTATCACTATGGGTACGCATACGCGAGAACACCCATAGTGATACGGACCGTACACGCGTGCGTACGCTCACTATCACTATGGGTGTTCTCGCGTATGCATACCCATAGTGATACGGACCGTACACATGCCTGTACGCTCACTATCACTATGGGTACGCATACGGCAGCACTCCCATAGTGATAGGGAACGTACACAGGCCCTCTGAGCGAATGTACGGTGCCTTTCACACATCACAGTGGTGACAGGCAGCACACAGGAAGGAATAGAGCTGACATACTTGTCCATGGATGGACATCAAGGCATTGTCTGGGCAGTACTACATGTGTGGGGCACAGGTGTGAAAGGCTGTGATGTGGCACATTACTCCTGAGTCGAGAAGGCAACAGATGTATGATAAGATGTGTACAGATGTTATGTGTGACGGTGCAATGTGTGCCAGGCATGCCCTTCACTCTTTTGACATGTGTGCATGTCGTACTGCACACTTGGGATGAGCGTCACTGGCATGGCACAGTCAACAACACACGCAAGTGTCCCCTGATGCCCGCTACAGGGGTTACCACACCAGACATGTGACTACCCACGGTGCACGATGTGTCTATGTCATGCATGTGTGGTGTGTTCCAATTAGCTTGATGTTGGTGCACCCTCAAAAGCATCAGCTGTTGCAGCAACCAACATGTGTCTGTGTGTAGATGGACATGGCACATTGTTACGCACACCAGGCCACATGTGGTATCGGATGTGAGGTGCGTATGTATGCATGGGACACGGAGTAGCGTAACAAGGACCTGTCTGCATCCTCTCAATGAATGTGTAGTGAGTCATTACATGTACACCTTATTGGCAAGGTGTGTGGGCTGTCCTAGTGTAATGTCATGTGACCTGTGGCTCTAGTGTTCCGCTACCTGTCTCTGAAATCAACATCCTACTTCTGCTGATGTGTTGATGTATGTCACTCCTGTGTTGCGTCTGGCTGTTCACTTACACTGGGACACAGCTAATCCCATGCCATGGCATGTGGAGGTTCACAATCTCCGTGTGTAGCTGGGTCTTGGTAGGAGTGTCACCTGGCAGCCATTCGTGTCCAGGGCATGTGGCACATACCTGACTCCGTATGTAGCATATGTGTATTGACAGATTAACATGTGCTCAGTACAAATAAATTGTTGTTGTAGTGCACTCACTCTTCCTTGTCACTTCCAAATTAATGCAGAGCGCCGCCTCTTCCCCGACCAATTCCGGACTTGGCTGACATGCGGGAGAATGACTGTATACGGTGCTACTGCTTCCCCCAACCGTTGATTGAGGAGTTGACGGCAAGGCTGGCACCACACCTGCGACCGCTGCACAGGTATCCTACGGCACTGACACCCAAGCTGAAGGTAATGGCAGCCCTACATTTTCTTGCCACGGGTACCTTTCAATATACCATAGCTCATGTTGGTGGCATGTCCCAGAGCATGTTCAGCCGTGTGCTGCATGATTTCTTAGAGGCCATGTTGCTTCACCTGGATGAGTTCATCCATTTCCCAACTCCTGAACTGTTGACTGGGGTCAAGCGTGGATTCTATGCCCTGGGAGGGATGCCCCATGTCATTGGGTCCATAGATGGGACACATGTGGCTTTGGTACCACCACAGGCACAGGAGGTAGCGTACAGGAATCGCAAGCACTACCACTCCATCAATGCCCTTGTGGTGTGTCTATCCAACATGGTGATTTCACATGTCTGTGCTCGTTTTCCAGGATCAGCACACGATGCCTACATCATGAGGCGTAGCAGGGTGCCTGAAATGATGATGCAGCTGCGCAACGAACGAGCATGTGTTGTTGGTGGGTACACTCTGTCTGTCCTGTATTTTGCGTAGACTTCCAGCACGACCGCTTCTCCTGTCCTACTTATGTCCATGTGGTTTCCATGTAGGGGACGCTGGCTATCCCAACATGCCATGGCTGATCACACCTCTCCGCAACCCCAGCACGCCGGCCCAGCTCCGCTACAACACCACCCATGGCCGGACAAGGCGAGTGATAGAGAGGACATTTGGCCTCCTGAAGAGCCGATTCAGATGCCTCCACAAGACCAGCGGCGCCCTCCCATATCCCCCGGCGAAGGTCTGCAAAATCTTCATGGTCTGCTGCATGCTGCACAACATGGCAGATGAGAAAGCTGTGCCACTGATCCTGGATCAAGATGATCAGGACCATCCACCCGTGGAGGATGAAGGGCTTGGCAATGGGGCTAGTGATGTGGAGGATGTGGTTCCGCAAGAGGACATCCGGAGTCGGCTCATACGCGACTTCTTTGCTTAGTGGTGAGTACCAGTGTCTGTGTGTGCACGCATTGGTCCCCGTGTGGCATGTATTGCGATGTGTGTGTCCATCTGCATGTATGCCACGTGAGTCAGAGGTGTGTGTGGATGTGTCACTCCAGTGATGGTGCCAGTGATGAGTGTATTTCCCCAGTCATAATTGTGACCTAGCATGTTGTCATCCTTACATGTGTCGAGTACATGCAAGTGGATGAGCTTTTTGTGGCTGACTTCTTGTGTGTCTCTCATCCCCAGGTACTTGCGCATGCCGTCTGCTGGTTGCATTGTTGTGGCACTGCTATTCCTCATGGACACGTCATCGTGTGCTGACTCAGCCTTACACGCACGGACAAGTTTGGAAGTCTCCTTAGGGTAAGGGATGCATCAGGGGTGTATTGGGTGTGGCAGTTGTTTACGATGTGTGCACACTGCCCCTGTCGATGTTTGGTTCCTCTGCAGACATGTCGCATCACCATGGGACACATGACATGTAGCTGGGTACACCTGAAAAGATGGTCAGACTTGTTGACAGTCATCTGTGATGGGATAGTGGATTGTGATGATGGCATCAATGTGTGTAACACTGCCCTCGGACACATACGGTTTGCATTGGCTTGACATGGTGTGGGACTTCCACATCAGAGGATCAATGGTGTATGGCAGCCTCTCTGTGAGCAGCAGGGGGTGTTTAGCTGTTATCCGACACTTGTGTGCCAGTTCCATGGCTATCACGCATTTGTGCTGCAGAAGGGGGGTTCCAGTGTTGGACCCACATGTTACTCCACATGACCTGTTTATGTGTACTCCGAGTTGCCTCTGCATTCAGGAATACATGAATAATAGAGGTGTCCCTATGCCTCCAAGGTGCCTATTCTCAGTCAATGCTGGTGTGTTGCCACGGTGCATACGGCATGTCTGGCATGGTTTTCCCTGATAGTGGCTATGTGTCTATGTGTCGAGTAGCAAGATGCAAGCTGTTTGTGTGGAATTAGACTGTGTTTTGTGCATGATGTCCATGACTGTGTGGGTATTGTGACATGTGCCATCCCCATGCATCCAACGTTGGCCAGGCCACCATTCTCTGCATTCACCTGACTCAAGCTTGCAGGACATGGTTCTGCCACCTGTCCACACATACCTGGGTGCCCCCCAGGACACTCCACATGATCCCTGACCTCTGCGAATGGCTGTCGCTGTACACAATATGTCTGTCGGCACGGTTGTGCGGCCACCCCCTCAGCTGGATGGGCCCATCACGGGTGGGTATGGTGCTCCATGTCTGTCTTGCCTAATACATTGTGACCCATGTGTGTCCTGTGCCAGACTCAGGCCCCAGGGTGTGGATGGTTGAAGTCAAATGAGAACTCAGGCATGGTTAGACTTTACAAGACACATGTAAGGTAATAATGCAAAATGTAGGCCTCATCTCTTTATCGTGTCACTTTTTATTTTTGTTGGGGTACGTGGGGTGGGGGTATGACATGAGGGGCTTTCCGGGTGTGTGGAATCCAAAGTTCACTAGGGGAGTTGGTGTCCTTGCCATTGGAAATCCTCAGAGTCCATGCCACAGTCTTTGTCAACATTGGTCAGACAGTGACCAGCAAGTCCATGTGGCAGAGAATGTCTTTTGCTGCTGTGCTGCTGTTGGTCCAGTGGGCCAGGTGCCAGGCCAGGTGTCCTGGGAGATGGTGCTGTTGCGCTGACCCTCACGGTCTTTTCCGTGGACGACCCGCCCTCCTGCGGGGACCCTCAGAAGCAGGCCGTGACGATGTTTGGGATGCTCCGTCGGATGTCTCCTCCTCCTCCTGATCCCTCCCTGTGGGTGGTGATGTTCTACGCCTGGTGGCACAGGGAGGGTTGCCCATGTTGTCGGCTATCCGACGGAGTGAACGGTGAATTCCCGTGAGCACCGTCACGAGCTCAGCCTGTCTGTCCTCCATCCGCCCTTGGTGTCGCAGTAGACAGGCATGTTGCTCCGCATGTTGCTGGGCCTGCTGGGTCTTGATCTCCTCGAGGATGGACACAACCTGGGCCATGCCCGTGGTGTCCTGCCGGTATGTCTCCAGGATGTTTCTGACATGGGAATATACCGGTTCCGTAGCCAACTGGTCAGGCTCGTGCCTCCGCCGTCCTCCACTCCCACCACCCCTGCCCACTTGCACCTGGCCTAACATTGTGGGCACATCAGGTCTCCGGGACCCCTGAGGGGTGGCATTGGCGTTGTCGCCTGCCTCCTCCTGGGTGCCCGGTACACCGTGTCCCTCCTGGCCAGCCTGGCTGCATTGTGGTGGTGGGGCAGGGATCCTGGGTGTCTCCTGGGATGTGGCAGGAGTGGGGGTGGTGGTTGGCCCAGTTGTACCTGACCCAGGTGCTGCAGGTGGTTGGACACCAGAGGGGCCAGGTTGGTCGGGGTCGGGTTCGTCCACAGAGTGGTGAGAGTCGTCGCTGCCGGTGGGTCCGTCATCCCGCCGAGCCGGGTCCTGTGAGTCTTCCCCCCCAGTGTTGGGGGGTGATCCACGACGTTGACCTGTGTGTGAGAGAGACAATGTTATTTTTGTTCCATGCAACAACCATGTTTCATTCGTTTCTAAGTTGGCACATTTCCTCTGGGACTTTGGATATGTCTTGCATTCCACTCTCAGTGCACTTGTGCATGGGTATGTCCCTTGGCCACAGCTTTTGCGACTTTACCTATGTGTGGCACAGTCTTACTTGCTGCGTCAATTGTGACTGCAGTCAGCAGTGGAGTGAGCAGGTGTGGCGAGCCATGCATTGGCGCCTTCCGTGTTGCACTGTACGTGGGCACATGGAGTTGTTCCACACACTTATGTAATGCAGGTAGCTGGCGTTGTGCTCGTGCACAGGTTGAGACATGGCCCAGTGTTTTGCCATGGAGAAGAGAGGGGGATTCAGGCACTGGCCACCCTTGTCTACATGCACGCAGTCCACCTGCTGACGTGCAGACATTCCCACACCCCCCAAGGCTGAATTGGTCTCCCTGTGTGTCCCTTTCTCACTCCCACTCTGTCCCCCTCTCCCTCCCTCTGTGTGTCACCCTCTGTCACCTCAGCCCAGCTTCCTAGACACACACTTTTTCCAGTCCTTTGAATGGCCCTTGGCTTGTTGATGTGAGTTTGTTTCTGATCACCAGGCACCCATTGGGTGTAGTGTCTGTGTCTGCGCTGCTGCTGTGGTGGTGTGTGCTGCCACTCTTTCACAGTGTTGGCTGTTCATTAGCTGCTGTCATGTGCAAAAACGTGCCGTCACCCCCATGTCTTAATGCAAGGCGTACGCCATTTGCTGGCAAGTCTTTCCTGTGTGGGGACACACTGTTTGTCTGGCTGTGACCTAGGCCATATGGGCAGAGGGCATTGTTGTCTGCTTATGAGTTGCACTATGTGATTTTTGGGGCCCAGCACTCCCGCCATCCGGCTTACCGTGTCTTGTGTTGGTGTTTTCTGTGGCCTGTGACTTTGCATTGTCCAGCTGGGTGCATGGGGCATGGTGGCGCCAGTGGCGCCAGTGGCATGTGCGTGTTCATGGAGTGTGGTTGAGTCGTGCGATAGCTTGGGGTGGTTGCGTGCTTGATTGTGAGTTTGGTTGTGGATGACGTTCCCCCCATGTGAGGTGAGTTGTTTGTGTACTCACCCGGGTCTCGGAGTCCTTCTAATCCGTCCACTGACACCACCGGCAGTATGGCCATCACCCTCTCCTCCCAGGGATGGTAGTGTACGGGTCTGCGGGGCGGCCCTCCTCCAGTGACGTTGGCCTGGTTGTGGTCGTCAGTCATTTTGGCTCGGACCCTCCTCCTCCACCTGGCTTGGCATTCATGCCTGGTCCTTCTGGTGGCCGCAACAGCATTCACAGCATCGACAATCCTCTGCCACATGGCTGTTTTTTCGGACATGCAGGTCTGTCTGACCAATGTTCCAAAGAGGTGTGGCTCGACTCTGAGGATTTCGTCGACAAGGACCTCCAACTCTCGGCTTGTGAACTTTGGATTCTTGTTAGTGGGCATGGTGAGGGGTGTGGGTGTGGATTCTTGTGGGGGGTGTGGGTGTGGATGGTTGTGGGTGTGTGGGTGTGGTTGTGCAGGTGTGTGTGTGAATGTGATGAGGGGGTGTTTGTGAAGGTGTGTGTGTGAAGGTGTGCAAGTGTAAGGTGTAGTAAAGGTTCAAGTATGGTGCTGTAGGTTGTCTGTGGGGTCTGGCAGCAGTGAGTCTGTTGCAAAGGCTCATGGTTTGTGTCTGTGGGCCCTTTTTATTGGTCCATTGGTGGGTGTGGCTGTGTTTGAACTTTGGGTGGGTGTGTTATAAGGAGTGGTTGTGTTTTGGGCCTCTGTTTGAGATTTTGGCAGTTGCAGGTCAGTGAATGTGTTGTTTTTGTGCTTGTTGGACATGTTTTGTGGCTTTGTGCCATTCGAATGGTGTATTCTTGTGTTGTTTTGCTTTGTCCTGGTTGTGTACGTGCGTTTTTAGCGTGTGTACGGTGTGTACTTCGGGAATTTTGTTGTACAGTGCTGTCCTTGTGTCTGGCTTGGTACGACTCGTACATGCGCGATGTTGGGTGAAGGTGCTGGTGTTGGGGCCTGGGGTGCGCTCCGTACTTAGAATGTTGGGGTGGGGGTACGCTCCATACATAGGTGGGTGAGGGTATGGGTCGTACATACACGGTAGGGGTGGGGGTACGCTCCATACGTACGCGGGTGAGGGTATGGGTCGTACATACACTGTTGGGGTGGGGGTACGCTCCATACGTACGCGGGTGAGGGTACGGGTCGTACATACACTTTTGGGGTGGGGGTACGCTCCATACGTACGCGGGTGAGGGTACGGGTCGTACATACACTGTTGGGGTGGGGGTACGCTCCATACGTACGCGGGTGAGGGTACGGGTCATACATACACTGTTGGGGTGGGGGTACGCTCCATACATACGCGGGTGAGGGTACGGGTCGTACATACACGGTTGGGGTGGGGGTACGGTCTGTACATACACGGTTGGGCTGGGGGTACGCTCCATATGTACGCGGGTGAGGGTACGGGTCGTACATACACTGTTGGGGTGGGGGTACGCTCCATACATACGCGGGTGAGGGTACGGGTCATACATACATGGTTGGGGTGGGGGTACGGTCCGTACATATACGGTTGGGGTGGGGGTACGCTCCATACGTACGCAGGTGAGGGTACGGGTCGTACATACACTGTTGGGGTGGGGGTACGCTCCATACATACGCGGGTGAGGGTACGGGTCGTACATACACTGTTGGGGTGGGGGTACGCTCCATACGTACGCAGGTGAGGGTACGGGTCGTACATACACTGTTGGGGTGGGGGTACGCTCCATACATACGCGGGTGAGGGTACGTGTTGTACATACACTGTTGGGGTGGGGGTACGCTCCATGCATACGCGGGTGAGGGTATGGGTCGTACATACACTGTTGGGGTGGGGGTACGCTCCATACATACGCGGGTGAGGGTACGGGTCATACATACACTGTTGGGGTGGGGGTACGCTCCATACATACGCGGGTGAGGGTACGGGTTGTAGATACACAGTTGGGGTGGGGGTACGGTCCGTACATACACTGTTGAGGTGGGGGTACGCTCCATACGTACGCGGGTGAGGGTACGGTCCGTACATACACGGTTGGGGTGGGGGTACGCTCCATACATACGCGGGTGAGGGTACGGTCCGTACATACACGGTTGGGGTGGGGGTACGCTCCATACATTCTCGGGTGGGGGTACGTCTCGTACATACACAGGTGTACATACACGGGTGGCGATTCGACTCGTACATAGGAGGGCTGCGGGGAGTGTTGGGCGCGTATGCGGGCACATGTCTCCATGGTTGCTATGGGAGTTCGGTGCGGACGGTGTTTTGTCCATACGGTTGTAACATTGGACGCACGGGATGGATCGTACTTGCGCGGTCGGAATTCACTTTTCACATTTGTACGGTAAATCGTCCGGGGACGTGTCGGACACATTTTCCGACCCGAGGACGTGTGGGGAATAATTCCCAATGCGATTCGTATGGACTTTTTCCCATGCGAATCGTAGTTGGCAGTTTGTACGGCACTTGTACGATTCGTAAGGTAAAAAGACCGGATACGAGTCGTACGGGGAAATTTTTTACAGGATCGTAATCGGCACCAAAATAAGTGTTTTGCACACTTCTGTCATTGGGCTACATGTGGGCTACATCTGGGTGCTATTTGTGCTTCATTTAGGCTCTTTTGTGTCTGGTGGCCATCTTGGGAGATTTATTTGTTATGAAGTTTCCTAATTTCCTCATTTACTGCAGTCTCCTCAGTAGGAAATGCTTTCAGTTGTTTACTTTGATTCCATCAAGAAGGTATTCAGATATGTCACACATTTGCCATAAATTCTGAATGTTAGCACTCTAGTTGCTCATTAGATCACTGTAGTAAAGCTACTGCTCACCACGGAAGTCTGCTGCTGGTATTAAAAGTGCATGTTTCAGTCTGCATATCAGAATTTTTTAATGAAATAGAAGAGGATTTGAGAAGTCACTCAAAATGTGCCCTAATTTTTCTTTCTTCAGCACTAATCATCATTTCTATGGCAAAATGAACCCAAACATTGTGTTCCTTTTTAAATTAAATGTTTTAAGTGTTACCAGTTTATTCCAAACAAGATGGCTTCAGGTGTGCCATACTTTTGTCATAAGTAAGACAGTAAGCGCTCTAGTTGTTCTTAAGAACACTCTGGGACATTCTGTCATTAGGCTATACTTGGGCTACATCTGGGTGATATTTGGGCTACATTTGGGCTCTTTTGTCTCTGGTGGCCATCTTGGGAGATTTATTTGTTATGAAGTTTCCTGATTTCCTCATTTACTGCAGTCTCCTCAGTGGGAATACTTTCAGTTTTTTATTTTGGTTCCCTCAAGAAGACATTCAGATGTCTCACACATTTGCCATAAATTCTGAATGTTAGCACTCTAGTTGCTCATTAGATCACTGTAGTAAAACTACTGCTCACCAGGGAAGTCTGCTGCTGGTATTCAAAGTGCATGTTTCAGTCTGCATGTCAGAATTTGTTTATGAAATAGAAGAGGATTTGAGAAGTCAAAATGTGCTCTAATTTTTCTTTCTGCAGTACTAATCATAATTTCTATGGCAAAATGTGTTCCTTTGTAAATTAAATGTTTTAAGTGTTACCACTTTATTCCATTCAAGATGGCTTCAGGTGTGCCATACTTTTGTCATAAGTAAGACTGTTAGCGCTCTAGTTGTTGAAGTACCGGGTATTTTAGACCCAGCGGTGCAGGGGCACACACCCTATGACTTCTGGGTTCACCCTGTTCCAGACCTACAGAAACACAGAGTCTTCTGGCTAAGTCAAACATCGTTTATTGGCTGCAGACCAATTACAGGTATCCTAGAAGTACAACAGCGTGTATGTTCTCAGGAGACTGCTGAAAATCATAGAAACGGACTTCATCTTAAATACACTTTTCCCTGCCTCAAGCATACATTCCTAGGTTTTATGATACGGTAATAAACAAGTGTATATTACAAAGAAAAGGCAGAGTCATGATGACCATCCCACATTCCAGTTTGGCCAGCCCACAATGATTTACACAGTAAGGTTCAGATCCCACATTTGATATCAATAGGCCCCAATAAAACACGGGCAGCTCCTGTTTTGGGAAACAAGTCATAAAGCAGGAACAGTCAGGTGTGAAAGAGATTAGCCGGAGGCTCGTGTAGAATTAAAGGGTTTTATGATGGGTCAAACCCTGATGCTAATCACAGGTGGACGGAGGAAGGGGAGCTCGTGAGACCAGTTTGACCTGGGGCAGCAGAGCCAGCTGCCCAGGTCACAGAGAAGTCACGGGAAAGCACATGTACTGTGAGGCCCGTATTTGCTCCATTATAGCCTATGTGAGGGCAATGACAAGATGGCCACCGCTCTCAAAATGGAACCCGCGTAGTGAAGCAGAATTACATGTACACAGTGCATTCATAGCTAGAACGATATATAAAGCACTTGTACATGCCGCATTAATCATTTGCGGTTTGCTAATACCAGATAAACAGGGGTAGGGCTCTGTCCCCTACGCGGTGACAGAGATTAAAGTACGACAGACCCTCCTTTTGCCCTTACATAGGCAATCACTATACTCATCTTAATCCGAGTCCAGGTCGATGTTCACGAAGTCATGGAGATGTTGCTGTAGCATCATCCTATTACTTAGCTCGTCCCTCGATACAGGTTTCCTTACACATAAGGTAGCACAGAGGCCACATATCGCAGGAGCACACTGTATGCACAGACAGAACAGGAAAAGAATGGCTAAGATCATTCCAATGACCATCAGAACTTTCCAACCCCAGGCAGATATCAATTCCCAGAACCACCCCATCAGTGACCAATCTCCTTTATCCACGTGTATGGATTCAGATATTTTATGGAGTTTGGAGATGGCTTGATAGACTGTTGGAGCGTTATCTGGTATGAAAATGCAGCAACTAGATTGGATAACCTTACATACCCCACCGCAGTCTGCAAGAATAACGTCTAGAACCATGCGGTTCTGCAAAGTCATAAGGCGATCCGCTTGGAGCTCAGCTGTCAGATTACCAAGGGCACCAGCCGTTACATTTACAGTGGATTCAACCACACGTGTCAGTTGTCTCAGGTTCCTACTATTCACCATAGGTCCCCAAAACGGCAGGAAACCCAAAAAGAATTCTCCCGCTTCTTGACCGGCAGTATCCTCCTTACTAATCACACCTCTCACAACTCTGGTCTTGTGATAATCAGAGGCAGCAGTAAATGTAGGCGGTAGCAAATTCGCAATATAACATGTGCCCGAGAAATCAGGGGGCAACCATGTATATGCTCAGTCATTGCAGATGAAATATGTGCCCTTGGCAGCCAAAAACGCAGGGGAAAACTGTGACGGGAAGGTGTACGTTTCAGTACAGTCACTTCTTCCCAGTTGAGCTCTAGGATTCTGACCATTACCCTGTAAGCAGAACCGACCTATGTGGGGTACGACCCAGATTGGGGATGAGATTTTTCGCTGTCTTTCACCCAAACTAATACTATACCCCGTCGCGTTCCATCCTACATAAGGTCTCAATTCTTCTTTGGGAATGGATGAGTATGCATCAATATCTCTACTCATCTCGGCAACTCCTTTCATCAAAGCCTTATTATTGGTGATAGGTCTGATGGAACGCGGTTGGCGAGGGGAGTACGTATCTAGAGCATAGAGAAACATGGTCTGGAATGCCCATGACGATCCATTGTAACTGTACGGCAACACTAGATAGGGAATACCCTTATTGATGGTATGTGGCATTAACCCACACACCCAGCAATTGGTTGTGTTCATTACTAGTTGGTGCTGGTGCAAAAGCTGGATAAACGAGTTATTTACAAATTTGGATCGTCTGGTCTGTTCGTGCTCAGGCAGAGGGTGAAAAGAGTGAGAGGAGGCAGTAGAAAGAGGTATAGGCTGTACAGTGGGCGCAATGGTCTTTTGAGAAGAGAAAAACACAAATCCTACGATGAACATCATTATACCACACAGCGTAAATAGGCACAGAAATACAAAACATTTACTTTTTACAATTCTACACATCCTTGCTTTAGAGTTTATGTCCTCAACGGGTCTCTCCATCTTAAAAAACTCCATCCTCTAAACGGGCCGCTCGCGGCGGATGAGTGTCTTCTGCTAAGGAGTACGCCTGTCAGTCAAGGGAAACGCCCTAGACCAACCAGAACCGTTGACCTAACGTCTTCGGCCTGTACCCCAAAGTCTTGACACCGCGACCCTGCGGCTGAACCCGGATGGTGGTTCGAAAAACAAAAATCAAGAAAGTCCTTCAGATGGGAGAGCCAAAAATGTCAAAAAGGGAATAGTAAAGAAATCTTTATTTGTCCATGGGCCTTGGTCTCAAATTATAGCGGAGACGGCCAGGTGCTGTTTGGTCTTGGAACAAAAGTTCAGGCTCAGTGGTGTCCAGTCGATTTGATGGTGGCACAGCTTCTTGCAGAATATTGTCACTCTCTTGGTCTGAAACTGTGCCTTTTATGCGTGCATCACTGAATGGTACAAAACGAGGTACAATGTCTGCCTCAGAGTCGGCGATACCCTCCTGGACCCACCGGTCATATGGTAAAGGCAAGGGGACTACTTTGCAGTGCGTGCCATGGATCCAGTGCTTCTTCCCTTTTACTCGCACCGCTGATCTCGTTGATAAAAGCACAAGGTGAGGGCCGATCCAGCGATGCTCGTCGTTGCTCTTGCGCTGGAAGTTTCGGACCAGGACCCACGAGCCAGGGTTGATAGGGTGTCCAGGAGGTTCAGAAGCTTGGGGAAGAGTATCATGTACCTGTTGGTGCAAAACACGCAGTTTAACAGTCAAATCATACAGGTAATCGAGTAGTACTGGATGCTCAATCTCACTAAATTTCGTAGGCCTCGGTACACCCCATACGTTGGCCGGGCGGCCAAAAACCACTTCGTAAGGACTAAGTCCCACTCGTGAGTGTATGGTCATTCTGGTGGACAGGAGTGCTAAAGGCAGAGCATCAGGCCATTTAAGACCGGTGCTCGCCTGAATTTTGGCCAGCTTGAGCTTTAAGGCTCCATTGTAGCGCTCTACTAGTCCAGCTGATTGGGGGTGATTTGCAGCGTGGAACTTTTGCTTTATACCTAGCCCTTCACATACATTCTTCATCACTTTACCCACGAACTCACTTCCATTATCACACCACACCATTCTTGGCATTCCAAACCTAGGGAAAAATTATTTCACAAGGGCTTTGGCTGTGGATAGGGCAGTGTTATCTTTCAGAGGATAAGCCTCTATCCATTTTGAGAAAGCACAAACAACCACCAGTACATATTTCAGGTTGTTGCATCTTTCCATGTGAATAAAGTCCAGCTGCAAAACTTCGAATGGATATGATGGGGGTGCAAAGTGACCAGCTGGAGTTGGGGTTCCCCTACCAGGGTTGTATTTCAAGCATACCATGCAATTCTTGACCACATTCTCTGCACATTTGGGAATTCCAGCATTCTGCCATACTGGAGCCAACAACTTACAAATTCCTTTCGTACTGATATGTGCCATTCCATGTGCCATAGTAACCACTGGGAGCACATATGCGTCAGGTAACAACCATCGCCTATGTTCTGTCAGATCAATCCAACAACCATTCTCATCCAACTTACCCATACTTTCTCTCCACTTGCTTAGCTCTTTCTCTGTGGCCTCAGCTTGAAGCGACTTCACACTCTCTATTGTGTTCTCACACATTCCAACATCATCAACCCATCTTGCGGGGCCTGCAACATACATTCTAGTCTTCACATTCTGGGCTGTTTCTTTCGCGGTCTCATCAGCAAACGCATTCCCACGTCCAACATCATCTGTGATTTTCCTGTGCGCACTGCATTTCATGATCGCAACTTGCAACGGAAGGGTCAGTGACTCAAGGAGATCATTCACCAACTTGCCATTCTGAATTTTAGCTCCATGCGACGTCAGAAACCCACGCTCTTTCCACAGTCGCCCAAAATTATGAGCCACGCCAAAGGCGTACTGGCTATCTGTGTAAATATTCACTCTCATTCCTTCAGACAACACGCACGCTCTCGTGAGGGCGATTAATTCTGCTGCTTGGGCCGAATATGTGGCACTCGTGCAGTTTCCACGACCATGTGTAAAGTCGTGATAGCATATGCAGCAGTCGTGTCACCATTAGGGAGCTTGAAACACGAACCATCCACCCATAAAGTACCATCACACTCAGTCAGGGGAGTATCTTTTAGATCTACTCTCCCTTTCGTCTCTTCTTCTGTTCTGAACAGACAGTCATGTTGCTCAATCTCATCTGAGTCTGCTGGAATTGGCAATAACGTAGCTGGATTTAGCGTACTGCATCTCTTTATGTGTATGTGATTTGCTAACAGTGTAAGCTCATAGCCTGATAATCGCGCACTAGTCAAGTGTTGTGTCTTGGTCCTATTTAATAATGTGTCTACAGCATGTGGAACCATAACAATCAATGTGTTGTCCATTACCAACCCAGCAGATTGTCGGATAGACATCGCTGCAGCAGCTGTCGCTCTCAGACAGCTTGGCAATGCCCTCGCTACAGGGTCCAAGGTTGATGAAAAATATGCGCATGGGCGTGGTCTGTCGCCAAAGGGCTGTGTTAACACTGACAACGCACATCCATCTTTCTCGTGAACATACAGCGTAAAAGGTTTGCTGTAGTCAGGAGTACCCAACACAGGAGCTGAGCACAATGCATTGCGCAATTCCACAAAACTTTTCTGGCACTCTTCAGACCATGGGATAGGATTCGGTGTGTCTTTACATGTTAAGGCTAACAAAGGTTTTGCCAACAAGGAAAAATTAGGAATCCAATGCCTACAGTATGAGGTAATGCCCAAGAAAGCACGTACTTCTCTCTGTGTTCTTGGCACACTCAACTGTGCAATGGCTTGAATTCTTTCTGGGGTCAGTTTCCTTCCCTCCTTCGACAAGAGATGACCTAAGTAGGTCACTTCTTGTCGACAATATTGCAGCTTAGAGAGAGAAACTTTGTGATGGAAAGCAGATAAATGGCGCAACAATGACAATGTGGCTTCTTTACAGATGTTTTCAGTATCCGCGGCGATTAGTAAATCGTCCACGTATTGAATCAGAATAGCGCCACTAGGTAAAACAAGTGCATCAAGCTGCGCTTTCAAAGCTTGACTGTATATGGATGGACTCTCACAGTAGCCCTGGGGAGCGCGTTTGAAGCGGAAGCTTCGGCCTCCCAGACTAAAACCAAAAATATCTCTGCTCTCCTTTGCAATTGGGATGCTAAAGAAAGCATTCTTTAAATCGATCACTGAAAACCATGCAGCAGAGGCTGGAATCATCGTTAACAAGGCAGTTATATCGGGGACAACCGGAAACTGTGGCACAACAATCTTATTAACCTCTCTAAGATCAATCACAAATCTGTAAACAGGTGGCTGTGAAGGGTCCGTTCGTTTTAAGACAGGTAAAATCGGACTATTGCAAACGTTGCCTCTTGTTTCTTCAATCACACCCTTATTAATCAAGTCGCTGACAATGTCTAACAATGCTTTCTGGCCTTCATTAGAGATCTTGTACTGGGGAATACGTGGCAGTCTGACATTGGCCTTTAAGGTCACCACGTATGGCGGTATCTCCAAGAGGCCCACATCATTGGGACCAGTAGCCCAAAGGGCATCCGGAAGGGATGACAATTCAGGTGGCATTGCATTTTTAGACAAGTACATTGGGGAAATCACTTTCTTGCCTAATGTAAGTTGTACTCCTGAGGGAGAACAATACAGTGTAGCGTGCAATCTCTTCAACAAATCTAATCCTAGCAAATTCTCACCACAACCTTTCGTCAGAATCAGGGGTGCTTTCAGCTCGCAAGGCCCAATAGAAAGTGACATGGGACTAGAAATCGGGTTCCTAACAGGGGCGCCAGAAAAACCTACTGAAACATTTATATCGCCAGACAAAGGTGCGCCAGGGAGTTTTGAATGCATGATTGAACTCTTTGCAGCACCAGTGTCTAGCAGAAAGGGCTCCGTTACATTTGCTGTAGTTACCTTAACATACGGTCCACTCTGATCCACTGGCACTGAAACAACTCCCTCTCTCTGTCTACGACTATCCTAGTAGTCATTACTTTCTGCATCACCGTCCTCTGCATAATAATCATTATTATAATACTGAGCTGTATTACTAGTCGCGTTAGCTTGCTGGTCAAAACTATTGATGGTATTTTGAGGCGGCAGAGGACGCGCGTTCTGGGGAGCATTTCCACGCCCTCTGCCTCTAGGAGCTTGCTGACCACCCCTACCTCTTGCGCCATACGCATTACCGTTCCGCTGCATTAATTTAGGGCAACTATATTTAAAATGACCTTCCTCTTTACAGTATGAACATTGGTTGGGACCTACAGGGACACGTGGTTGATAATACCCATTCATTTGCTGACTGTTCTGAAATTGTTGGGGTTGGTGATAGACACCTTGGGGTTGCCTATAATTATTCTGACCTCCACGTGGCGGATAGGCCTGCTGCAAAAGGACCTTCGTCTTTAGTTCCTTCGTTTTCTTTTCTGTTCTATCCTTTTCATCTTTATCTCTGTTCTCGTAATACTGTGCAGTAGCCAGTATTTGCGCTGAAGAGGAAACAGCCCAAGAACTTTCTGAATCTTTTAACTTTTTACACAGGTCAGGAAGTAGATTCTGCACAAACTTATCCACAAATAACCGTTGGCCACCCTCAGTACTCATATCTTGCCCACTGTGGTCAACAAACGTTTCTTCAAACCTAGTAAAGAAGTCTGACACTGTCTCATCTTTCTTCTGCTTGCATGCAGATAACTTGTCCCAATTTACGCGCATCGCGGGCATTATTGTCTTCATATATGTGATGATTCTACCAGGCAGTTCTGCCACTAAAGGCTCAGGTTTCGCACCACCCGTTTGTCTAGCATCAGCGGCGATGATGTTAGCCCATGTGTCTCCTAGTTCTGCAGCATGATCCGTATTACGTATGGATCCCCACAAGGGCTGTGGAACCACATTCCCAAACAGCATATCTACATCAGCCAGATTCATTACACAAGATTCTGCAGTCTGTGACAACTCCTTATAATAACCAGTAGGGTTTTTACGGGGATCAGGCAATGACTGCTTAAGTGCTAACACCTCAGATCTTTTCCATGGAACATGTACCCAAATACGCTGGAAATGTGCTACAACAGGTGGATTAGCATTTGCATCAGCGGGTCTCCAAACTGGGGGAACCTCACGCATCGGATATTGGCGTGCTTTTACCCTCTTTCCCACAGAAACATCAGGTTCAAACAACGACTGTTGACAATCATCATTCCTGAAGGACAATACAACCGCAACTGCTTTATCTACCTCGCGATCCACAATTATACCAGTTCCAAAGTCAAACCTCACTCTACACAACTCCTGCGGGCTCGGGTCTTTACCACTATCCTCCAATTCTTCACAGAGAATTTCGCACATTTTCTCAAACACATATCTCTGTTTTGGGGCATCCCACTGATGGAAAACGTTGACAACTGATTCCACATCATACAGTGAAGGGAAAACAATCCATCTACGCGCCATGCTATCTATTACCTTTTTCTCATCAGGGTTAGGCAATTGACTACGCAGTTGCTTACGCTGTAAACCAGGAGTCGCACCAGATGACTCAAAAAGAGGCGACATTAACGTAGTAACCACATTAGCTAAGCGCTGTCGCGCTGAAGGAGAAGCTGAAGCGAAAACAGGGGGGAAAACAGAGGGAAGAAAAGGGGATGCAGAAACAGGTACTGGAATGGTGGAAGGAAGAGTGTCAGGGGAGGCAGCTGCTGAATTAGGCAAAGTCGCAGGAAGCGCGGGGGCAGTCGGGAACACAACTGGCAGCCCTTGAGAGGGCTGCGCTATATGGACAAGAGCCGGCTGCGCAGCAGCTGGCGGTAGCGGCAAGGCTTGCAGTATATTAACTGGAGGTGGCATATTCACAAGCTGGGGAGGTGCCGTGACATTTTGAGCATACGGGGGTGGTGAACTCAACAAATGCGACATCAGGGGATCTTTCTCCTTTTCTTCTAACTCATTCTGCTTAGAGTGTGGTAAGGCTGGGTAACATTTGTCGATCCCTAACTTACGCTGCCTGTGCAATTGCTCATTCATCTGCTCCTCCTCATTATCTTTAAATTGTACAGCTGCTTGCATTACTGTCATACCTCTCTCCCTTTTATTCTTTTTCGCTAGCTTAATTTCCTTCTGTTTGGCTTCTTTTCGCCATAAGCGGAAAGAGTCAAACATCGCCGGCCGGGCTTTCTTTTTAAACAATTTAATTTCTAAATTATCTAAAATATCGGTATCGAAACTACCATTTTGGGGCCATTTTAAAACACCGTCTTTCCTGGTGTAGTGGATCCACACTTCGTTATATGCAATAGGGCCTACGCCATGTTTTACATAGAGCTCATAAGTTGGAGTTCCAACCGGAGGGACCGGGCATGATTCCTCCAGCTAGAAATCTTTTCCACAACCCAAACAAAATATTCTACCAAATATTCTAGAACCAGGCATCTTTGCTCACTAGTCTAGATCCAAACGTCAAAGGATTATCAATTACGATAGTCTCGTGAATACACGAGTCCTCTGGCTTTGGCGTTTGCAAACTCCAAATTACCAAATCAAACGATCCCGAGGGATACCAAAACAAATGGGAGACGCTCCACTTATACCTAACTGAATATTGCTGATCGATGGCGTCACCAGAAGACTCTCTCGATTGATTCGCTCTCTCAAAACTCGTCAAGGGTCCAAAACAGGTCGATTAATCAGGGCAGCAGTCCTTCGTAGCCGTCGGGACGCGGAGAACCTCGCAGAAAAGACTTTCGGACCACGTCGACATGCAGGGGTCGATGAAGTGGCGGCCTTCCTACGGAATTTCCACACGAAGCTCCTCACGAACCTCTGGCTTGGACTGGTACCGCTGAAATCGCCCCACGTTGGGCGCCAAACTGAAGTACCGGGTATTTTAGACCCAGCGGTGCAGGGGCACACACCCTATGACTTCTGGGTTCACCCTGTTCCAGACCTACAGAAACACAGAGTCTTCTGGCTGAAGTCAAAGATCGTTTATTGGCTGCAGACCAATTACAGGTATCCTAGAAGTACAACAGCGTGTATGTTCTCAGGAGACTGCTGAAAATCATAGAAACGGACTTCATCTTAAATACACTTTTCCCTGCCTCAAGCATACATTCCTAGGTTTTATGATACGGTAATAAACAAGTGTATATTACAAAGAAAAGGCAGAGTCATGATGACCATCCCACATTCCAGTTTGGCCAGCCCACAATGATTTACACAGTAAGGTTCAGATCCCACATTTGATATCAATAGGCCCCAATAAAACACGGGCAGCTCATGTTTTGGGAAACAAGTCATAAAGCAGGAACAGTCAGGTGTGAAAGAGATTAGCCGGAGGCTCGTGTAGAATGAAAGGGTTTTATGATGGGTCAAACCCTGATGCTAATCACAGGTGGACGGAGGAAGGGGAGCTCGTGAGACCAGTTTGACCTGGGGCAGCAGAGCCAGCTGCCCAGGTCACAGAGAAGTCACGGGAAAGCACATGTACTGTGAGGCCCGTATTTGCTCCATTATAGCCTATGTGAGGGCAATTTATTTTTTATTTATTTTATTGAACTTGTATTGCGCGCAGCTACCCGCAGTGGGTTTCCCGGCGCCAGGGATAGATTGGAGAAGAAATCAGAAGACAAGCGATTGCAAGAGGGAGACATTGACAAGATGGCCACCGCTCTCAAAATGGAACCCGCGTAGTGAAGCAGAATTACATGTAAACAGTGCATTCATAGCTAGAACGATATATAAAGCACTCGTACATGCCGCATTAATCATTTGCGGTTTGCTAATACCAGATAAACAGGGGTAGGGCCCTGTCCCCTACGCGGTGACAGAGATTAAAGTATGACATTGTTCGTTAGAACACTCTGGGACATTCTGTCATTGGGCTATACTTGGGCTACATCTGGGTGATATTTGGGCTACATTTGGGCTCTTTTGTCTCTGGTGGCCATTTTGGGAGACTTATTTGTTATGATGTTTCCTAATTTCCTCATTTACTACAGTCTCCTCAGTAGGAAATACTTTCAGTTTTTTACTTTGATTCCATCAAGAAGGCATTCAGATGTGTCACAAATTTGCCATAAATTCAGAATGTTAGAACTCTAGTTGCTTATTAGATCACTGTAGTAAAGCTACTGCTCAACAGGGAAGTCTGCTGCTGGTATTGAAAGTGCATGTTTCAGTCTGCATGTCAGAATTTTTTAATGAAATAGAAGAGGATTTGAGAAGTCACTCAAAATGTGCCCTAATTTTTCTTTCTGCAGCACTAATCATACTTTCTATGGCAAAATGAACCCCCTCATTTTGTTGCTTTTTAAATTAAATGTTTTAAGAATTACCACTTTATTTCAACCAAGATGGCTTCAGGTGTGCCATACGTTTGTCATAAGTAGGACTGTTAGCGCTCTAGTTGTTCTTTAGAACACTCTGGGAAGCTGCAGTAGAACACAAAGGAATCAACTGACAGTCTCTGCCCTTGTTGGATGTACATGTTTTACTGAGAATGTCAGACTTCATTCTCACATGACTGAGAAAGATAATGTGAATTTACTGAAAATATGCTCTCAGTTAGCTTATAGATCACCTTCCAAACCTCTGTGGGAAAAGCATGAGAAAATAGTTTTCTCTCAAACATGATTCATGATATCACAGCAGAAGGCTTTTTCACATGGTTAAATCACCTTAGAACACACCACAATTCCTAAAATGAGTATGGTACCATCAACACATGATTTATAATGTATCTAAAGTCTTAAAACCTTATATTAACTGCAATGCTTTTTTAATGAGGTGCTATCATGTATATTGGTCCCAAGATGGCTGCCAACACTTCTTGGATGAAGTGCTGACAGCCAATCAGATCTCACGATGAGATGTGTGGTTAGGCTCCGCCCAGATATATATGTGATTTTACTTTTGATTTTCTCAGGAACTACTGAACGGATTTACACCATTTAAGCAAAAGGCACATGCCTGACCTGAGGACTACCTCTTTGCCAAATTTCAAGTAATTCTGTTCGGGCTGTATCTTCGACTAAAGGTCCTATGGGAAAATGCATGGGGAAGACGTGTTTTGGGACCCCCCTTTTTTCTCAGCCCCCGCTTGATGAATCACCCCGAGACTTTCAGGGTAGGAGCTAAGTGGAGCGCCCCATTAGTTTTGAAAATTTCACGAAGATAAGTCAACCGGTGCCAAAGTTATTCAAAATAAAATTTTCAGATTTCCTATGGGAACTCGGTCCTAACTATAACTATCTACTGGCGACCGCCAGTAGATAATATATATATTTTTATATATAAATAATTTATTGAAATAACCATTAAAATTAAAACTAAAGCAAACATAACTGAAAGTAAAATTTGTCAAACAATAAATATACAACAAATTAAATAAGTCAAATAAAAATAGTGTTAGAATAAATAAATTACAATTAATTAAATTACAAATTACAATTTACAAACATCGCTGCAATAATTTGTCTAACAAATACCAAACAATCTATAAAAACTAATGACAAATATTATAAATACTACTGTAAATAAAATCCTACAAACTTTAAAAAAAATATATACAACTCGACTAAAAATGGAGATATATTTGTAATTTTAATTCCAGTGTAATAAAGATTAAATAACTACTATTAAAAACAAACCATTATAACTTCATTAAAAAATAAAATAAAAAACACATACATGAAAGAAAGTCAAATTTACTATCTCCTCTCCAACCTGGGCATCTGAGTACCTCCTTCAAAAAGTCCCACAACACGGTAAAATGCATTTTCCACATATAATGCTAGATTGACAATAGGTACTTTTTTAGATGGGACATATAGATTAGGCAAACTACTCTTTACACGTTATCAAATGTTTGGACATTTTTAAATAAAGGCATTCTGGTCCAGGTCTATCTAGAAAGGCAGATCGACATCTGGCCTGTTGGCTAATACTTTTTGGTTAATTTGTGTAAGATTTAAGTCAAAATTAGAAAGCACAGTCAACCTGTAGGAAGTGTTGGCTTATTTGCTCAAGCTTAATTTCATCACTATCAATTTCATATAGCAAAATAGATTAACTGAAACAGCAACATCCCTCCCCACAGATGCCATATCACATCAAAGTCTCAGATAACTGGTGCATGAGCGGATATTGTTATTAATACAGTATGTACGCTTTTGGTGGCCCTGAGCAGGGCCTTTCTCAAGAATAAGGGGCAACCTAGTAACCCTGAGACCCAGGTATGACAAGCAATAAAGACATTAGTGGTCTCTTTGAGGGAAGTGTAGCCCCTGACTTCTATGGCAATAGTTAAAAAAACCAGGCCCGGCAAAGAGGCTACGCATACCATTCTCCACTAATTGACAGATAGTGATGTTTTACATGGATGACAAATGCATTTAGTCTGGGGTTGGCATATTTTAGGATGGTAACAGATTCATTCAGGCTGCAACACCACTTGAAGTTCTAATTCTTACTTGAATGCATCCTTACTCTTGGCCACCCCTATTAAGAAGCAAACACATCAGACTCTTCTTAAAAGCTCAACTAAACAGGGCCAAAAATCAACCAAGGAAACTCTTTGAAATTATCAAACAACAATCCGCTCAACCGTTAGGTCCAAACTCCCAACCAAACTACAGCAATTTTGCCTCCCACTTCCTTGAAAAATCTAGAAATATAGAGAATGAACTACGAACAGCAAATGATCACCTCAAAAAAATACCTCCTCCTAACCCCCATTCACCCCCATCTGTACAAACGCCTAAATAAAATGCACTCTCCCTCAAAAACAAAGCGTCCTGGAACACTTTCAAATCTCTTAACGAAAATGACATTCTCAAGATCTTAACATCACTTAAACCATCTAATTATTTCTGCGACCCCCTTCCAGACAACATTTTCAGTGAGATCAAAACCTCTTTAATCCCCCTCTGGACTAAGATAGTGAATTCCTCCCTACTGCAAGGAACCCTTCCGAGCTGCCTAAAAACAGGTCAGGTAAACCCCATACTAAAAAAAACGCAGAGCTGACCACACAATCCCAGATAACTACTGTCCAATGTCCGCTATTCCTACCCTAGCTAAACTACTGGAGAAATGCATCCATTCCCAACTATGTAGCCACATATCTCAATTCCACCTCATTGACCAGTTGCAATCAGGCTTCCGTCAGGACCATTGCATGGAAACTGCGGACAACGTGCACAGAATACTAGACTAAAATGAATCCTGCCTCTAGACCTATCCTTAGCCTTTGATACGGTCAAACACGATAGTCTCCCAGACTTACTGGAACACAGAATGGGAATATCTGGGAATGTCCTAAAATGGTTTGCCTCCTTCTTAGACAGCCGAACGCAAAGAGTCAAGCTCAACCAATCGATGTCAACCTCCACCAAGTTCACCTTACGAGTACCCCAATTTTCCTCCCTCTCTCCTACACTCTTCAATCTATTCATGGAGCCCTTAACTGAAATTCTGAAACTCTCCAATGTTCACTACCACATATATGCGGATGACACCCAACTATACCTAAAAGTATCATCACCTAATGATATCCGCTCAATCAATACAACTCGGCAAAAAACACACAACTGGCTAACCAGAAACCACCTCAAATTCAACGCGCTCAAAACCGAATTCCTCCTAATTACATTTCTGCAAGGACATGTTAACATTGAAGACTGGATGAAACATTTAACAGCCTTCAACTGCAAACCACACATCATATACTCCGCAAAATCTCTAGGAATAACAATTGACACAAATCTCAGCATGCAGGAACATAGCAGTGCAGCCACCAGAGGAGCAAACTTTCATATGAACATTATCAGAAAACTAAAACCCTTCCCATCGATGACCTCAAATTTGCACTGCAAGCCCTAGTGATACCCAGACTAGACTATGTGAATATAAACTTATGTGGTCTGCCGAGATCCAGTCTGGCTCCACTAAAAGCCTTGCTCAACACGGCCACAAGACTGGTCACCGGCTCCAAAGGGAACAACCTAATTAGCCCTGATCTAAAGGCACTGAACTGGCTCCCTTTTGCGGCAAGATCACAGCAACAAATCGCTTGTATGACACACAAAGCCCTGCACTTCAACACACCAAAGTATCTAGCAGATAAACTGGTGCTATCAGGTGGTGGCAGATCATCGAGAAGCACCAGCACCTGGCTACTGAAACCGCAAAAATTCCAGAAAAAAAAACATACAACCCTACTTTCTCTGGTCTAGCACCTAGAATCTGGAATGCCCAGCACCCAGAAAGTAGAATGAACCCTTCTAGCACTTCCTTAAAAAATGAAGTCAAGTTGCTTATAATGAACACATTCCTACCTAACCCCATCACTTAACTTGCTCTCCAAACAGAACTTACACCTGATCTTCAGGACCATTGACTTTCACTCTCTTGAGTACCTCTGAACCCACTACAAATGTTTGACATCAAGTTTGCCCTCTCTACTCTCATTTTGTACCTATGGTATTAAACTTCTATGTGATGTAACCTCTGTAAAGCGCTCTGATACCGTTCCAGGGTCTAGCCCGTGTTATAGATTTTTAAAAAAAATAAAATAAAAAATAAGCCTTCCCTGTGTGTGTAGAATTTATTTAAGTGCCCAAATTAAACAGCATTCAGGTAACACCACTCCTGATCACCTTTTCAAAACACTTACCAAACCCCATGAACCACTAATAGAACTGGTTTTATTACCCTAACAGCTTGCTAATTTGCATGCAAGCCACGTTGATGTTTTCCCTGAAAGACTGACACACACATCCTTGATTGTGGGATCTTTTGCCACAGTCCTATGGTGTCTTCTATGTATATTTTCCATCCTGATGATGACCCTTCTCTAGATAATTGTGGGTTGAAACGTCCATAGACAAGTACTACAGTGGACTGTTTTTTAAACTGATCTAGGATCTCAACACCAGTGGGAGTATTTGGTTTTACATCCAATTGTCTTTATCAGTCACATAGAAAATAATTGCATTATGTATAGCGCTTGCATACTTGTTCAAAAAAGAGATATTTTCATTGTGAAATAATAATAAATTTGTATAGCGCATTTTAAACCTTATTAGTGAAGGTTTTTTGTAACTATTGCCATGCATGTCAAGACCTACACTTCCCCCACAGGGACCACTTGTACAATTATTAGCTGAGTAGGGTTCAGCATGAATTCTTGAAAGGGTGCTAGAGACGCTGGAGAAAATAGTAAAGTGACTGCATATCCATAGATCTCCAATCCCTATTTAACCCACTCACAAATGTGTTCTGTGGGTGGCCCTGGTGGCGGGCAAGGGTTAGATGTTGCACCACAATATAATCTCCTGCCCAAAGGACTTCAATCTTTTCAAAAACAATATCAGAGTTAGCAAGAATATTTCCTGATTAGAATTTGGGGCATTAGATGCTATTATTAACATCTTTTGGAAGGAATGTCTATACTGAAGCAATAGTGTTCATTTGAATGCTTAATGAGTAGTATATCCCTATTTTTCCCCAACTTGCCAACGTACGCCCTAACAAGGATTTGTATTTCCTCACATGTAGTATAAATGTAGAACTCCAACACCATTAAAGATGGCATATTTATCCTAATTTCCATCTCGAATACTCTTCTGCCTAAAATGTGATCCTCTTATGGAATACAACCGGCACACAACATGTCTTAGACTTCACTGGGGTGTGATGTTGAGTCAGGCAGTATTTATGATTAGGTAAGCAGACACCCTTAAACACCATATGTGTCTCTTCCAGAAGCATGGCATCAGGTTTCAAAGTCAATCTACCAAGTATGCAAAGGAGCCTGAAATCAAACCAGAGATCAAACCACTGCACTGCACTGCAAAGAGAACTGCTGTACATTGAAATTTAGTCAGCTCCTTCGCTAATTTTTTTTCTATTCCACTTCCTTTTTCCACTTTCCTGACCATGTTATTCTTGTTAGCTTGCCCTTCCATGATACAGCATCCGGTAGTCCCAATAGTGCCTTCCCCTATCGAAAGTATAGACCTAGTAGGACTGGATGTCTAGTTGAAAAATAGGAGCAAAAGGAAACCACTGTTGGTGCTACATGTTTTTGTTTCAGAGTGCATGTGTGAACTAATCCACTGCTCTCAGGGAATTTTGCATTAGGCCCTCAATAAGTTATCACTGAAGGATATCATATTCAGCGCTCTAACTTCATACATGATCCTATCTTTCAGACTAGAGGAGCAACGCTTCGCCAGAATTACCCTCAAACTTGCATCTGTGGACTTGCATGGGCAGCAATCCCTGTGATCATACTATGAATTGATTACTTGAAGAACAGTTCCAAGCAAAGTCACACAAAATTCATTGATATACTCCCCTTTAGATGACTGCCTCACAGTCCGGATACTTATGGTGGCCCTCCAAATCATTAAGCTTATCTCTAAATTACCGAGGCTCATTATGTACAAAAGTGTTTCACTGTGTTGTTGTGTCATTACTTCCCCTAACTAAGGATCTCAGTGAAAGACCTAATTGGCTTTGAAGGAGGGGCTCAGCCAGACCTTCAAATATGTTGGCCCGGAAAGACACAGTAAAACGAGAAGCTGCATGCAGAGGGCATTGTCAGGAAGATGATAAATGTTTGCTGCATTTTGGTAAGCCAGTGGCAATCTGGAATTTTGTTTAGCAAGTTTGAAAGCAAATGAACAACACAATCTCTGTGCAACCATTGACTAAACAAATTACCAGAGCTGGCAAAAAATATGTGGGTTATCGGTCTTTTGGTAGATATGTAGGTGATCAGGGTGAAATTTCTTTTTTTTTATTTTTTTTTAAATATATTTTTTATTAAGCCAGTAGACAATTACAGAAAGCATCAAAATATAGCAAACATAAGACAGAAAAACACAGAGAGAGATAGTCAAGTGGTTGGATATGCGAGAAAAATAACATTTGTACAATCGGAGATAATAAACATATATACATATCTAGGACCGAACCTTGGAGTTTAAGCCCCTTACACATTAATTAAATTCTAGGTACCGATAGGCAAGTATCAAAAGGATAGACTAAAGAAAATAAATAGTGGTTTGCAAATAGCCTACAACTGCATTTACAGAGGGAGCATGAGACTTTTACCACCAGGCAGATTAGGATCCTTCCGAAAAGCGGGGTCTACATATGATCTTATATTGCAGGTGTCATAAATTCAGTTAAAGCCCCCCAGATTTTAGCGCCCAGTCTTCGCTTCTGTAGGCCTTTGATAGCATGTAGGTTAGTTTCTAGTTTGCATATAGCAAATAGCCTTCCTCTCCACATATCAAACGTAGGGGGTTCCTTCTGGCGCCACAGTGAGGCTATACATAATCTTGACACGGCGACAGCAATATATATTAAATATCTGATTGTATACATTCCCTGTGCAGATATATCATCCTCTAGCACCCCCAGCAACATACCTGTTGGGGCTATCTCAATCTGCACCCCTGTGACTTCCATTAAAAAGGTCTGCATCCTATTAAACAATGATTTTAGATCTGGACATGTGGCAAACATGTGAACTATATCTGCCTGATCCTTCGCGCACTGGGTACATTTATCCTCATTTATCCGCCCCAACGTGCAATTTTTGCCAGAGTATGATACAAATTAAACATAGTTTTAATTTGCTGTGTTTTTAGGTTGTAAGATTTTAGAAGTTTGTCAGCTAATGTAATAGATTCTTGTAAAATATTGCCCTCTACAGACAGCCTGGCATTCCATTTAGCATGTTGTGCCTCCACATCATCCTTTTGTATTTCCGTAAGTGCTTGATATATATTACCATTTTTTTCCCGTCCCTTCTCAACTTCTAATAGATCATTTTTCTGTGCTAGGCGTGAGTCATCCCCTCTTTTGCTCAGATAGTCTCGAATGTGTAAATATTTGAAAAAATCTGCTTTGGGAAGATTGTAATTAGCCATTAATGAAGTATATGTCCTAGTACCTACCACTACTGTCTACTAGGTTTCCTAAAATCAAAATTCCTTTGCTTCTCCATCTGTTCATGATGCCATCCAAGAAAATAGCTGGCAATAAAGCTGTGGCATCCGTAGGGGTATAATAATTAATCCTGCCGATCTTCAGATGTCGCCTAATCTGAAACCAGGCCTTTTGGGCGGCCTGAAGCACCTTAAATCGTTTTTTTTTATAGTAACTGGGCTCAAGCATTTTAAAGAAGGTTCTCTCTGCTGTAGAGCTTAGTAACAACTGAAAAATATGAAGAGTGTCCTCTATGTTTTCCTCATTTGTCCCAACCAATAAAATTCCCACATTCTGCAGTAGGCAAGTCCAATAATAAAACTGGAAGTTAGGAACTGCCCAGCCTCCTCGTTCACACGGAAGGGTCATAAATGTCCACGCTCAACGAAGTTTTCCCTGTGCCCACAGAAAACTACTGCAGATAGACTGCAATCTCTAAATCTGCTTTCTTGTAATTTCAAGTGGGACTGCCCTAAAAAAATAAAGCACCTTTGGTAAAATGTTCATTTTTAGAACATTACATCTTCCCAACATTGATAAGTGAAGACTATCCATCCTATCCAATTCCTTTTTAATCTTGCATAGCAGAGGCTCCCAATTAGACATGACCATCGAGTCAAGGCATGCATTCAAGAGCACTCCCAAATATGTTGCCTCCTCCATGACTCTTGGGTCATTAAAAAGTGCTTGATCAGTACATATAACCTGTGTCTTCGCTAGGTTTAGTTTGTACCCAGAGCTCCTCCCATAAATTGATGCAAGTTGGTCGGTCTCTACCAATGTGGTGGCAGGATCCAGTGAGACGATCTCTATATCATCTACATATGCAAATATTTTAACCCGTTCTTGCCTAGGGCCTAGTAGTGGTATGTTAAGCCTTTGTTCCAATGGGTTTAAGAACGGGTTAATATATAGCGCGAATAGCAAGGGAGAGCAGGGGTAACCCTGCCGGGTACCTCTTGATATGGATACAGGGTTTGATTCTAGCCCTAACGCACAAACTCGCGCGTGTGGTGATCTGTACATTGTTTTAATTGCCTGAATAAACCCAGCACCAACCCCATACCACCTCATTGTTACCCATAAAAAGTCCCAGGAGACACGGTCAAACGCTTTTTCTACATCCAATAGTATCACCCCACGTGGCAATTTACGTGTGTTGGCGATATCCAGCATTGTCGTAACTTTATTTATATGGTCGACCGTGCCTCTACCTGGTATGAATCCGTGTTGATGGACCGAGACTAAGGGTGTAATCACACAAGAGAGTTGTGATGCTAATATCTGTGCATAGATTTTCCCATCGCAATTTATAAGCGATATCGGTCTGAATGACCCTGGAAGTGTGGGAGGTTTATCTTTTTTAAGAAAAATTATGATACTAGCTTCATCCCAGGATGCAGGTGCAGCGCCCTCTTGTGCCTCACGAAAAACAGCTAGCATGTCTGATTGTATTTCTGGCAATAGAAGTTTATATAGTTCTACTGGAAGCCTATTGGGGCCGGCAGCTTTTCCTGTAGCTAGTGAACCTACGGCGTCTATAAGCTCTTGCATTGAAATAGGCTCCTCTAGCATTCTCTGGTCTTCTTCATTCACAATTTTCCTATGAGGATACCTATATAAATCTTCCCCTCCTCTTTGAGTGTCACTGTCCTGAGTACAGTCCCTCATAGAAAACCCTAAATACCTCTAGAATCCCCTACGATGTTTCTACTATGTTCCCTGCTGAATCCTCAATTGCCGCAATAGATTTTTTCACCTCTTTACATGTGACCTTTTTCGCAAGGCATCTACCTGTTGCCTTCCCAAACTCGTAACACTCTTTCTTAAAAAGATGATATTTCTTTGCAATATCTTTGGCCCATTCCTCATTTATCCTAGCTTTGCACATTCCCACCTCTGTTTGTGCCTGTGCAATATCTAGCTTTCCCTGTGCTGCTTCTATCAAATTGCACTTGGAGTGACGTAGTTCCTCATATAGCACCATTTGGTGCTGTCTAAGTTGTTTCTATACATGTAGTCCGAAGCTTAGTATCTCAGCCCTAAGTCCTGCTTTCATTTCATCCCAAACTATACCATACTTAGAAGAGTTGCGATTTATGGCCAGAAATTGTGTTACCCATTTTCGTACATGACTAATAAACTCTTCATTAAGTAGTAACTTCCTGTCAAAGGAAAATGTACTTCTGGGTCGTATTAAGCCATGCATTATGAGTTTCAACAGGACTGGGTTCAGCCGCGGTCGGTAGTAGGAGTTCCTGCAGGGCGGTGACGTGGGGAGCGGGAGGGGCAGGGTGGGGGGTAGTAAACTATGGATTACGGAGGTTTACAGGTAAGTAAACATATAAATTAATAAAACAAATTTCGTTGCGTGCACTGCATTGCCAAATGCGATGCAGTGCACGTAACGAAATTCGTTTTATTAATTTATATGTTTACTTACCTGTAAACCTCCGTAATCCATAGTTTACTACCCCCCACCCTGCCCCTCCCCCTCCCCACGTCACCGCCCTGCAGGAACTCCTACTACCGACCGCGGCTGACTGGGTTGTGGTCCGAGGTTATTTGAGGAAAAATCTGTATGTGTGCATGTTTTAGATAAGTTTTTGTTACAAAAAAATAATCTAATCTAGTTAACTTTTGATGAGGGCAGGAATAGAGCGTGTACCCTGGTTCTGGATGATTTAACCTGGGCCATACATCGACTAGGCCATGTTCGTCAAGAAGTTGCTGTAAGGCTTTATATACCTTAGGTTTCTTGCCAACGTATTTATCTCCCCCCAACCCATGAGCCCAATTGGATATTAAAATCCCCCGTAAATATTAGAGGGGTTTCCCAGTTGGACAATTCTGTATTGAAATATTCAATGACTTGCATTTCATCATGATTAGAGCCATATACAGAACATATTGTACATTTCTCATAAGCTGTGATACATTCAATCATGGCCCATCTCCCATGTTTATCTGCTGAACTTTTCATGATTTTTAAAAGGCATTTTTTTCGCAATAATAGCGACACCTCTAGTGGTAGTTCCTTGGGTAGTACACACCTGCAACTCATACCCTAGCTCCCTCAATTTAATGTGTTTGATCCAAGGGACATGTGTCTCTTGGATACAGACTACATCGGGTGATATATTTCTTATTTCACGTGCCACTCTTTGCCGTTTCCCCCTCTCATTAAGTCCCCGCACATTAAATGTACACACAGTTAAAAATGCCATTTTGTCCTGGTTTAAAGAAGCAGATATCATTTCCTGTCTCTCTTAACATCATCTCTCTTTCCTTCATAAGTCCTGTAGTTACTGCTGGCTTTTTTTTATAATTTTTGCTCTCCCAGCCCCACCCCTCTTGGTAGCCACCCTCCTCCCTGCACCGGAGCACCACCTCTCCTCCTCACTTCTGCCTCCTTTACCAATGAAGGCCCCTCTCCCCAGCAAAGAGGCTGATAGACCCAATGGTCTACAGTGATTGAGAGCCTCGTACCCACCCCTGTACCCCCGTGTCTCCCTGTGTGCATAATACCCCTAGCTCAAACATATAGCAAACACTAAGAAAAACATTTAAGCAATAAAAAAAAAGAATTCACTAGCATGCAGATCAGCATAAATCTACAAAAATCTACAGAAATTACAAGCATTACTCCTGCTGGCGTTTAGCTAGGGTTTCCCTAACTTATGTGTTATCTTCCCTAGGGCTTGATCTCTTGTAGATACTCTTTTGCTTTCGGGTCAGATGTAAAAAATCTTGTTTTCTCTTTATATATTATTTTCAACTTTGCTGGACTTAGGAGAAATGCTTGTGCACCCTTATCCTGGAACGGCTTGATTAGCTGCCGTGGTTGCCATCTTTTTCCCACAGTAGTGGGACAGAAATTGGGACGAACAAAGAACTCTACTCCAGCCGCTTTTCTCTGTGTATCTGGCGTGGCTAGATCGTACAACGCCTGCCTGGACAAAAAATTAGACAAGCATATCAGTATAGCTCTGGGCCTCATATTAGTTTGATTCTGCTTCACTTGAAAGGAAAATCTGTGAGCTCGTTGTATCTCAATATCCCATGTCCACTGGACCAGTCCTGGGAAAGCCTCTGTAAAAAGTTTCACGACAAATTTCCAGGGGTCTGAGCCTTCGATCCCTTCAGGTAAGCCAAGAATTCTTAAATTATTCTGCCGCAGGCGATTTAACATGTCCTCAATCTTCCAGGATAGGTCATCCCTGTGTGTTGTCAACGCGTCAGTGGCTATTTTCTGTGCTACCATCTCATCCTCAAGAGTAGAAATTCAATTCTCGGCTTCGGATATCCTTTCCGCAATTTCTGAACAGGATTTAGGCACCCGCCGAATCAAATTCTGCAATTTTCTACATGCGCCTTGAGTTTTTTTACTTTCCGCCCGGCTTTCTTCTCTATGTGCCATCACTGTCTCATTATGACTGTCAGTGAAATGCCCTCTGGGCGTTCTGGTGAATTGTGTTGGTCTAGTCCCCCCGGTAAAGGTTCATTATTGGGTCCATTACCCAGTTTCTCCTTTGGGGTTTGACCTGGAGAGGCCTGCATATCAATCCACTGTGGTGCGTGTGGTATAGTTTTCTTACGTACAGTCCAGGCTAGACACCCTGTTATCTTTCCCGGGGGTCTCCTCCTCCTGGCATATACTGCTGGTTTTCCTCCACCGCCCACTTGTTAAACTGAAAGGGTCCTCAGATATCTGTAGGGATTTGTTGCCAGATGAACTAGAATGATCCGAGAGTGAGAAAAAGGGCCCTTCTGCATCTGTCTCCAGCGTATTTACACCCTCACTGTCTACACCATCATTAGAGCCATCTATTTTGTTTGCTAACACCCTGCTGCCAGATGGCAACAAAACTTCTGTCTTAAGTCTGTCCTAAGTTTGTCTTAAGTTTGTCTTAAGTCTGTCTTAAGTCTGTCCTAAGTTTGTCTTAAGTCTGTCTTAAGTCTATCTTAAGTCTGTCCTACTACTTTTGATATTCACAGAAGGCATTTAGTAGTAGTAAAGTTAGGATTTTGTCTTAAGTTTGACTTAAGACAGACTTAAGACCGTCTTAAGACAAACTTAAGATAAACTTAGGACAGGCTTAAGACAGACTTAAGACAGACTTAAGACAAACTGAGGACAGACTTAAGACAGACTTAAGACAAAATCCTAACTTTACTACTACTAAATGCCTTCTGTGAATACCAAAAGTAGTACGTTTAGGATATTGTCTTAAGTTAGTTCTGTGAATCGGGCTCATTGTATTAGTCACAGCGGATCCTGTAGTCCCACCATCTCCCTCGCTCACCTTGGCAGTTTCCCAATGCAGCAGCTTCCTCAGAAGTGTCCTGTCCCAGAGGCAGCTTTTTGTCTTTCCTGGCTGCCATGAGGATTGCAGGTGTCACTCTCTTCCCGCTATCGATATTACTGACCGGGCTGTTGCTGCTATCTTCAGCCGCTCCACGTCGTTGTTTGTTTTGGGCACTTTCCGGGGGCTTGCTCAGCACGACGTTTCCTCCAGCACCGCGGGTCTTTCCGCTTCCTGCACTCTTCGGCGGCATCCTGGCCCGGCTAACAATCCTATCTCGTCCCATAGGCACCCGCCAGAAAACTCCTCCACAGCCACGGAAACGCAACAATCGCGGGCAACCCGGTCTGAAGTGCTTTGACAGAAGTAAGTCCCACAGCATTCCCGGAGTTAGTTAGTAGCTCGCTAGTAGTTCTTTCCGTTGTGCATGCCGATCCACCGTCTCACACCGGGGAGATCAGGGAGGTCAGGTTACGAGCGCTCACTCGGCTGAGTGACCAGCCGCCATCTTGCCTCGCGAAATGCAAAATTTCTATATCCAAGCAATGTTGTTCATTTCATTGGGTCATGAGCAGAATATCACCATGTGCCCCCCCACACTCATGGGCAGGATCAGCATACACCCTGGTATGTATTTTTATTTTCTCATCATTAAGTAGCCAAAAGTAGGATTTCACTGCACCCCAATCATATCTCTCCAGGTACAAATCAATGGTCACATAGCCATGGGTCAACAATTTCCATACACAGGTAGGTGTTGTTACTCACAACTTATCCCACTTTTTGATGGAACCAGTGAGGCTCCCATCAGCAGCTGTCATGCGATTCATCTGTATTCATAAGTATTAAAGCGCAAACCACCTCTCTGATCATGGTATTGTTTTCTTCAGCATCATAGTCCATCTTGTCCGCACTCTAGTTTCAGGAAACAGGGTCTCCTTTTCCTCACATCGGTATCTCCAGCTCAGCCTTTCGCTCAGCAGGTTCGCTACAGAGTTCCTGGCATGAGTTGATAAGCAAGATCTTGGCATGACATCTAGTTGGAATTTCTCCTCCATCTATTAAATGTTTGGGAGTCTCATTTCCTTTTCATTGATTCTGGCTATGGTGAAGCCAAGGTTGAAGTGGAGCTAAAATCTTGAGGCAGCAGTGGACCAACGTTCCACTCATAATCTCAGCATGGCTAATGAGTTGGGAAAAATAGGTTAAATATGGCGAATTATGGGAGAAGGCTAGGAGCTTACGGCCTAGAGCTCCTTATCACACCAGCGCTGATCACATCATCAAGTTCACCATTTTAATTCCCTCATATAGGGATAGACCCCTTCATCCAGAGAGAAAACACAAACTAATTAGCAGCTTTATTATGTAGTGCAGTACACTTGGTGAGGCGCCGTTACTGACTGTCCCACCAGGTGAAGGGTCCCACCAATGTAACATTGCATTGCAGGCTGTAGAAACAATTCTTCATAAAATGTCCTCCCCCCAGTGGCAACCCCTCTTAACGGGAAGAGGGCCACATCTTTCATGTTTTCTGGCTCGTTTTTTTTTATTATAACAAAAGTGAATAATTATCTTTTGTTGGACCTGACATCATTGGCATGATTTCCCCCAAAGTGTTGCCTTCACCCTCTTGTTTTAAGAACCCATTTTTGTGGGCAATTTACATTTTACCACTGCCAAACAGTGCTAAAGAGCTTGTGCTCGCTCCTACAAACATGGTGCAATTGGTTTGCACCTAATTAGCACATTTAATTTACTTGTAAGACCCTAGCACATTGGTACTACATGTACCCAGGGCTTGTAAATTAAATGCCACTAGTGGGCCTGTAGCACTTAAACGGTCTTCAAAACATTTATCAAGTCTGCATTGCAACCTGTCTGCAGTTTTAAACTGCCATTATGAACTGGCAAGATAAATCTTTTGACTGACCTAAACCTTCCTTTTTAATACATATCGGTCACCCCTAAGGTAAGACATAAACAGCCCATAGGGCAGGGTGCAGTGTACTCAAAAAGTTAGGCATGTACTTTTGACTTTTACTTTCCCCATTGGATAACATTGAGTTACCTTCTTACATTTAATAAATGTCAACACTAATTTGGAACCAGATTGACATTCTGAGTGTAGTGTCTAAAGCATTGTAAGTTAAAACCCTCTTTAGTGGTAAAGTCAAATTTTATGTCACAACTCTGAAAAGGGCAATTTTAGAAAGTTTGAACATTCTTTTCCTAATCATTTGGTGCCTGCAGCCTGTAATCTGGGTCACATGACTAATGAACCACCAACCCCACTCTTCAGTTCACTTCTGGACCTGTGGAAGACTCAGAAGGACTGCGGTGCTTCTCTGCTAGAAGGACCGCTACTCTGTTGCAATGGTGCCCTGCTGCCATGTTGCCTAAATGAGAAGGACTGGACCTGCATCTTGAGCCCAGGACCACCAGAATGACTCCAAAAGCTAGCTGGCTGGTCTCCTGATCAAAGCCCCAGAGACAGAAAAGGCTCCCACCTCAATGAACCTAGCACCTCGACTCTGTCTGCTGCACGCCCTACAAACAAGTGGTGCAACCCCAGTCCTGGTCCCTTGGAAGTGGGCTTGGCGGTGGTCTGGCAGCCCAGCTGTGGTCCTATGAGCAGAACCGATGCAGAGCAAACCAAACTCCTTGCAGTTGCATCAGAACAGCCACTGCTCAATGCATCCCCAACATAGGACCTGTCACTGCAGCCCGCAGATTCCTCTGAAGCACCGCTGTGCAACGCATCCTCAATACCGGTCTTCGATCACTAGCCCTCGTCAATTGCATCCTCAACAGTGACTCAACAATTTGCATAGCAGCCCTGAAGCTCCCTCGGATCAGCTGCTTCCTGATGCATCCTTGACACAGGACTTTGCATCGCAAGCCATATGTCAACGGCATCCTCTGGACCTTGCAACACTCCATAAACCAGGGTTCAAGGTACTGCTTTTAGCCCCAGATAACCACAGTTGGCGCTTTGGGCTTCTAAGCACTATTTCACTTAAATCCTTAAAATTGCATATCTCCAGTTCTAATGATTGGATTTTTGTCATTTTGGTCTCAAATAATTTATAAATTCTACTCTAGTCTACTCTATTTTTCTAAATTAGTGTGGGTTTTTTCATTTGTTGTGCTTACCCTTTATTACTGTTTAAGGTGCAGCATAAATACTTTACACATTCCCTCTAAGTTAAGCCTGCTTTATCTAAAGCTAGCAGAGGGTTGTGCACAGGTTATTTTAGGGTTTGCTTGTGTTTCAACCTGACAGAGATTGTGGACCTGAACCAGTAACCACATTTCCTACATCTATTATTCACTTTAGATATATTAAGAATGCAAACTTCTTTTGGTCTGTCAACAGTTTGTTTCTGATGGCTGGTGCAGCCACACAAAGGCACCTGCCTCAGCCTTCAATGAGAGATTAGCAGGAGTGGAGACATTTCGTCCCTGACAATGGTGCCCTGACATGCCTCTGCCCCCCCCATTTGTGACATGCTAGTTGTCACAGCTTAAGGTAGATATGGGTGTTGCAGGCTTATGCTAGGCAGTGCCCTTGGTGGCACATTCCAATCAGTAAGTCAGCCCACTATTTCCCAACTCTTCACAGAGTGGGGTGAAAGAACGGAGACTAAAACCTCAAATCTGAGGCTGCACAGTTTTGAGGTTTCAGTTTGGTGCCTCAGCACCAGAAGCTGAAAGGAGCAATCTTCCCAAATAGGGCGGCAAGGTAAGTAAAAAGGTTTAAAGCTTTTAAATGTTATGTGCCACAACATATGGATAAGTGAGTGTAATTGAAAGTAAAAGTGTGTCTGTGAGAGACATCATGTGTATGTGTCTGTGTTTGGGTGTGTGTTTGAAAGTGAGATAATCAGTGGAAGGAGTCAGTGAGTGGAAATGATTGATAGGAAGAGTGAGTATGAGTGTGAGTGTGAATGAATGATAGAGAGTGAGGAAGAATGACAGTGAGTGTTACTGTCAGAATGATGACAGTGAGTGTTACTGTGTGTACGACTTAATAAGGAGGAATTAGTGAGAATGATTGGGACTAGTTGAGTCAGTGAGATTGAATGAATCAGAGTAAGACTGATTGACTGAGGATGAGAGAAAATGAGTGGGACTAAGTGAGACTGACTGTGAATTAGTGAGACTGACGCTGAGTGAGTCACAGTCTGGATGAGTCAGACAATGAGTGACACTGGATGAGTCAGAAAATAAGTGAGATAGAAGGAGTCAGAATGAGTGTAACTAAGTGGAAATGATTGAGACAAGGGGAATCAAAGAGAGATTCAGGGATAGGTAAGTCAGAGTGAGATTCAGTGATAGGTGAGTCAGAGTTTGATTGAGTGAGTGTGACTGGGGCTGAGTGAGATGAATAAGACTGAGTGAGACTGAGTTAGACTAACTGAGAATGAGTGAGACAAATTAAGTGAGTCAGAATGAGACAGAGTGAGCCCCAATTGGCCCCATTGTGAAGTCAGGCACGTTCACTGGAATTCGAGCCAAAGATTATACCCCACCACTTTTAAAAAGGGCACCAGCTGTCAATGCGTCCACCTGAAGATGCTGAGACTAGATGGTTATAAGCGTCATAACAAACTGAGAAGTGCTATTCAATGCTCAAATATCATTAGGTAGTAGAGACCTTATATAGTCATACAGAAGAACCTTCATTGTACTACTCCTGTAACTCCGAAGCAGCCGACAGGAGACATGGACATGCAATAAGAAACTCATGCAAACATAATAAACGTTTACACCAATAAATACACAAATAGTCGGTTATACCGTATTTTTAAAAAATATATCACAAATAAACTCACGCATGACAGGTCCCTTGATTAAATCACAGTTTACTGAAGAGACTGCTAATACTTTAGTCACTGTACCCTTAGGGGAGGCCGCCCCAACCAGAGAAAGTAATATCCGACATAGTCGGAGGGGAAAGAAGAGGGAAAGAAGAAGAACAGGATTTGACGTATCCCTAAACGGAAACAGAAAAAACTGTGGTTCCCTTCTGTAATTGAGGAGTTAAATAGTATAAAATCACCATCAAGTAGGAAGGTTCCTGGGCCCTTGGGGCAATCTATATTGAATGTTGGTCATAATGCAGGGCTAGATAACGGTAATCAGCCGACCTGCTCGAACTTGATGCTGATTAAGCTGCGGAGCCAAGAGGGTCAGGAAGAAAGAGAGACTCCTAAAGTCAACATAGGTGACATTGAGAATCAGAGCTTTCCACGCAACACTATTTTAGCTAATTATGAAACAAGTTGAGACCATATACCAGGAAACGTATTGACAAAGTCATATGTCGCTGTATTAGAACAGGGTCTACTTAGCGGTGGTGCCCCTCTTCTTACTTGTGGACGATATACTTTCCCAGTACAGTTTGATCCCGGCCAGGGGAGAGCTGGGGAGGGGGACTTAATCACAGTTTGTAGCAGTAAGAGGGTTAGGTCAGAGAGGGGATCGGTCTCGGGCCGATTGGTAAAAGGCCCATAGGGCATACAGGGCGTGGTGTCAGGCAGGTGAACAGGACTTTTCTCTTTGTTTCCCTGTTCGACACTGACTCAATGTTACTGAATAGAAGCACCCTTCTTCAGTTGCTTTCAGAAATAGAAGACTTGCGACCAGTAACAAGCAAAGACCTTGAGTTGGTCTATTTAGACCTGAGGAGTGACCCTCCAAGTACTAGAGTCACATTCCCGTCAGGGGTAGTTTTAATGTTAGTACTAGCTTATGTACATTCCTTTAGGAAGAGAGGAATAGACGTGCTCTCTCATGTGAACCCTTGCCCAGTTTCATCAGAAAGTTCAGGAAAGACCACCAGGTGCCAAGTAGCGGGTTCTCCACTTCCATGGGCATTATAATCCCTATAAATCCTAAAGACATTGAAATAACAGCAGGGAGAAATCTAGGAAATAGAGAAATTATCATTATAGGTCCCCAAGTTCAAAGGCCAGTAGTCCCATTGTCGAGTATGAGATGGCCCAGTGGAGCTGGGTGGCCGGTACCCTGAATGACTCAAAAGCATCTACAAAAATGCACTTTTTGCAGGGGTAACCAATTGGGAAGAATCCTATCCTGGAATTTAGCGGGGGTAGGAAAAACTAATTGTAAGCTTAAATTGTTATTAGACTATGATCCTAAAATATTTTGCCTCCATGAAACCTGGAAGGGTGGGGATTTCATTTTGAGAATTTGTATGTATATTGTTGTGCAGCAAAATCTTCTGTAAAAGGGCGTGCTAGTGGTGGCTTAGCTATTTTACTTAGCTGTACCATAAGATGGGATCCTGTGATTTACAGTCATCCCTCAAAGTGTTGTATGGGAGTGAAGTTGAGGATGGGTGAAGATAAATCAGGGCAAGCTGTTTTTCTTTTTCTGGTAAACGTGTATATTCCCCCAGAGAGAGCATCCAACTCACTGGTTGACTCAATCTGTACTTATGTGCAAAGGATAAGTAGCACTGAAGAATGCTCACGGATTGTGATGGTGGGTGATTTTAATGGCAAATTATCCAATGATGCAGTCATGTCTTTTTCAATCCTTGAACTGGAGGAAGTATGGTCCATTCCAGATTCTTTACTGCCCAATCATTTAAGATCAGATAAACAAGGCCTGTTACTTTTGCATAATTTGAGAATGTTCGACCTAGTACTGTTAAATGGCAGATTTCCAAAGGATTCCCCAGCCTCCTATACTTACCGGAGCCCATATGGTCACTCATTAATTGATTACATGGTGGTATCTTACCAACTCTTTAGTGTATGTACACAATTCCAGGTATTTCCAACAAGCATTAATTATCATAGAATTTTGGCTGTTAATGTTGATATAGAAATCGAGAAGCCTGAACTCTGGAATCATAGGGGCAAAAAGGTTTTATATAATTGCAGTAATGGGCGCAATAAAATAAAATACAATAAATAAATTAAAAATAATTTGCTCCCAAGTTTTAAGAGAGTCTTTGAAAATATTGCCTTTGTTTGTACTCAAGAAACCCCTATTGACAGGTTTGAGAGAATCCTGGCTGCAATTCGATCTTTTGGAATAAAAAAGCAAGTTCACAGTTATGCACCACCAGTGATTATATCAAGGGAAATCAAAAAATTGAATCGGGAAATTAATGCATTCATTAGAGCACAATTTAGGCTGTCTACGATACCAAGGCAAAGAGAAATTAACAGACTAAAACAGGTACGGAAAAGGAAAATGGTATCAGAACGTAGACGGGTCGAAGACTCAAATTGGGTTAAACTTCGAGAGGTTGCTCAAACCGGTGACACTAGGAAATATTGGGCACTGATAGCAAAACTTTGCGATTGGAGAGAGAAGTCAAAGCCCATTTTGATTCCAGATGCAGAATGGTCTGCGTATATTTCCCATCTGTATGCTTTAAATTCAGCAGTTGGATGGAATCAAGATGCTGTCCCATCCGTGGGGAGCGAATATGGAGCACCTTCATGCCCTGAAATAGAGGGTTATATTAAAGGGGCAAAATACTCTAGAGCGATGGGCCCAGATGATGTACCAATAGCCATTATAAAACAGGGTGGCGAAGCGTGGGCAGAATTTTTTCATCCACTGATTGTCCATTGTTATACACATGGCGCCATCCCTCAAACGTGGAAGGGAAGTATAATTGTCCCACTATAAAAAAAGGGTCAAAAATTATTTGCGAAGAGCATTCTTACCCATCTGCAAGATTGGGCATTCGGAAACAATCTAATTCCCGTAGAACAAACAGGATTTTGCAAAAACAGCGGTACCCTGGATAATATCACCGCCTTGCAAACTTTAACCGAAAAATATCCAGTGAGCCGGGTCATTTGACCAGGTAGATCGGGGGACGTTGTGGAGAAAACTGGTCATCTTGGGGATATCAGGGAATTTATTACTATTGGTTATTGCACTGCACTCCTCTACTTGGACGCAGGTTTTATTGGGGGGAACACAGGGTCTTTCGAGAAAAATAGAAACTAATAATGGGTTGAAGCAAGGGTGCCTTTTGGCCCCTCTTCTTTTTTCTATTTACATTATTGATTTGCCAAGAAGAGTGGGGCTCAGCAAAGGGGATTCCCCTAAATTAGGAAATTTAAAGTTGAGCCGCCTGCTATTTGCAGATGATGCCATATTAATAGATTTAACGCCAATTGGACTTCAAAGATGCCTTGCTGAGTTTTTTAGGTATACAGAAGAATACTATTTATAAATACATTTTTTAAAGAGTAAAGTTATGATTTTTAGTTATCGGGATGTAAAGTCAGAAAAAACTTGCATTGGTTCTTGGGAAATGAGAAACTGGAAGTAGTAAAGTTTTATCCATATTTAGGAAAAATCTTTACAAACAGGTGTTCCGGTAGCAATCATATGGATCATTGTAAAGGCAAGGCAATCTCACAGGCATTTGCAATTAATCGGTTGTATGCACACTGCGGGAAAAGACACTTCACACATATTTTATCAGTCTATAAAATAAAGATACCACCAGCATTGAGCTATGCCTGTGAAACAAGAGATGCCCAAGAGGGGACATTTTTGAGAAAGTGGAGGGATGGATCTGGCGCCATATATGTAACTTGAATTGTGCTGCTCCTATCACATCGATTAGGCATGAATTCGGTTTACTCTCCACTTATGTGCTATCTATGGCTGCATGCTTAAGATGGAGCTATGCACGAGTAAACAGCTCCGAGAATATGTTACGGGTAGCACTATGTGAGGAAATCTTTCTCAGCATGAAAGAAAAGAGTGCTCTTTTTAGGAATCATTTAAAAGCAATGACAATGTTCGGCTTAGATATGGATAGTGCAGTGGCACTCTGTAAACGTGCTTTGAAAATTAGAATTAAAAAAAAATCTATGGGGTTTCTCGCAAAAGAGATACTAAAATGTGTGCAGAGAATAGTAATGATGATTGTACTGTGGGGAGTAGTATTTACAAAAAACCCCAACCATATGTTTTATGGAATCTTAAACATGGAGTACGTAGACTTATTCTGCTGCTTAGACTGAATTTACTCACTCTAAGAATCGTAACAGGAGATTGGGAGGGCATTGCTAGACAGGAAAGACTTTGTCACTTATGTAACTCCTGTATACAAGACTTAAATCATGTCCTTTTTGTTTGCTCCACTTTACAACCAGTACATCGCAGATACCTAAGAAATTGTTTATCAAAGTATAATATCACTACAGCAGAAGAGGACTGTAACTGTCTGCTGGCACCTCCATCTGAACATTTATGTCTTACATTTTTTAGCATTTTTAAACAATTTTTAAATATATATTAGAAGAGTATTGATTGACTTACTACGTATGTTACTGAGCACTTGCACTTTTGCAACCTTTTTTGCTGCTAGCTATCGTGTACTGTGTGTTGAAAATCTCTCAGTGAAGTTTAAAATATTCTTGCACCATTATTATGCTGCTGGTTATCTTGTACTGTATTGTGAATTGACAAATTCCCGCTGTTCACTACATGGTTATGCTGCTGGTTATCTTGTACTGTATTGTGAATTGCAAATCCCAGCATTTTATTATATGGTTTTAATTTTGAAAGTTTTTATGATAGCATTAGATTGTAATCTTCGTAAAAGTCCCCTAAGTACCCATCGATGGTAAACTGATTACACATTTTCTTACTGAGGCTTTAGATTATTTTCAGACAAATAAAATTCCCGCTTTAATTTTATTATTAGACGCGGAAAAAGCTTTTGATTTAGTGGTATGGACAACCTTATTTGTTATTTTAAACCACTTTGGAATTCCTCCACAGATTATTAGTTTAATTCAAAATTTGTACACGGGTGCCAAAGCCAATATAATCATTAATTCAGTTATGGTTGGTAAAGTATCGGTTCAACGGGGCACTAGGCAAGGTTGCCCCTTGTCCCCTATTCTTTTAGCATTTTTTATTGAACCATTAGCCACAGCTATTCGGGAATCCGTAAATATCTCTCCTCCTATTCCCTCCATGGCAAAAATCAAACTATATGCCGACGATATTTTATTACTGATTAAGTCGGATATTCAATCTCAAACTGCCGCTCTTCAGCTTTTTGAGGAATTCGAACATCTGGGTGGTTATCGAATTAATAAAAAAAAAACTGAAATACTAGTTTGTGGTGGGGGTGAGGTTGAGCTACACACTGATTTATCCGGCTGTATTAATTCTAGACCGAAGAGGTATTTAGGAGTTATGTACTCTGTTTTGGTTTCCGATTTAGTTATGTTAAATTTTGATCCTCTTCTACGCAAGGTTCAATCTTTATTCAATAGATGGGAATCGTTGCCATTTTCCATCTTAGGGCGAGTGGCACTTATAAAAATGTCTATTCTTCCGTTATTTAATTTTTTATTTTCTGCCATTCCCTGTTTTTTGCCCAGTGGTTTCTTCTCAAAAGTATAATCATTATTCACAGGGTTTATATGGGCAAAAAAAAGTCCCAGGATCGCAATGCGGATTCTTTACGCCGATACAGAATTGGGAGGTTTAGCCGTACCCAATATTAAAGATTACTATAGCGCATATTTTGCCCAATATTTAGAGCGGTTTAAATCTGGAACGCAGACCCCAACTGTGTTTATTAATTTTTTTATTAATAGAATTTGTCATGAGGTTCAGATTCCTTCTCCGTTACATATTTCTAAATTACCGAAACGTACTCGTTATAAGACGATGCTTTGGTTTTTTAAGCGTCAGGATGTCTTTCTTAAAAGATATTCTCTCCCGCAATTTAATATTAGAACCCCCTTAAGGAATGCTCTCCTTTTTTTGGGAATAAAAATTGGAGTTGACACTGTACTACAATGGGCACTTTCGGGATTTCATTCTTTGTTAGATTTCTTGAGGGAGGGGACTTGGCTGTTACCTGGAGAAATGCAGCTTATTATTCCTGGGAACTTTATGTTACTTGGTTCGTATGTTTCTATCTTTAAAACGTTGGTACAAGTCGAACCAATCAGCATTGGTTCCTCCAATCAGCTATGGGACGATTTGTTTACGACTTCTAGGACGAGGAAGCCAGGGGTATGGAAACGTGTTCTAGCAGAATATACTGCGGATGATTTTAGCCAAAAAGCAATTAAAAAATGGCAAGAACAGGAGAATCATGCACTTACTATTAATACTTGGAAAATTATAAATAAACTGAATTTTAGTGTTCTTCGAGGATCTAATTGGAGAAGAATGCTATTTTTCAGTAAATGGCTTCTGTATCGTACTCCTGCTGCCATTGCTAAAATGTTTCCTAACACTACCGCCACCTGTTTTAGATGCCAGCAATATACTCCTGCAAACTGGTCCCATACTATAGCTAACTGTGTTAAAATGATGCCTTTTTGGAATGAGATATTCGAATATTTGCAAAAGTATTGTGGGATTCTGATTACTTATAATGTTAAATTAATATTGTATGGATACGATTCCGATCTTGGCTTGACAGAACAGAGGGTTAAACTATTATTTATTGCAATGGCAGTTGCAAGGTCATTAGTCCTGCAGAACTGGAAGTCAGTTCAAGTCCCTCTCTTTAGTGCCTGGCTGCAAAAAATTAGGAATGTTAGAAAGACTGAAATGCGATATGCACAGCGAATAGGTGGGATTATGAAGTTTAATAGAATTTGGAGTCTTTACTTTGTGTAATGGTTGATTTCCGTATTTCGTAAATTATTTTCTTCATGTTATTCTGTATTTTTTCTTTCTGCTTGCCAATTTGTATTTTTATTCTCTGTGTGCCAACTTATGGTATTATCAATTGTAACTCTGACACAAGATTTTCAATAAAAAATATTAAAAAAAAAAAAAAAAAGATGGTAAACTGATTTATTATGGATCAAACCTCTTGGCACTTGAAAGTTTATTGAATGACTCCCATATATACGGTTGTCCTTGTTTTTATATGATATGATATGATTAATTTAGTACTTCACAGTCTCTCTTTTTATGGAGTGTAATGTTGATTTTTAGATTTATCTTTGTTCTTTTATGCGGAACTCTTCGGAGTCCTAAATCATACTAAATAAACTGTAAAAACTGTACACAAATAGTCTTTTGGGAAGTAATCTGGAAAGATGGATACACAAATCAACAGTTGGGAGCTGTATAATGATGGAACACAAGGTAGAACATGGTGATATTTGAATGCTGATCCTTTTATTTAGGTGAATTTTGTGATATGGGTAATACGTTCCAAGACGTACTTTATAATTGTTTTAGCTGTGGCGCTACAAGAGAGAATGAAGTCTCAAAACATGAAGTGGTTTGCATAGGTTATGGGTGTGAAATACAGACATCAAGCTCACTGAGTATGGTGATGAGAAAGAAATGAGCTGAAACTATGGGACTGTGTACAATGTGAGTGTTGTGAAGTTGAAATATTTGAATCCCACCTGGAAAAGTCATTTGAATAAGGATTGTATTAATGAAGGGAGTGCACAACCAGTTTTGCAGTTATCATTGTGTTGTAGCTGCATGGGCCTCCTGGGATCAGTCAGCTCTTGGTAACCAATAGAACATAAAGTTTGTTTTGAAGTGTGGTATCCTTGTGTTTCAAGTGCCTGTAATTTTGGAATTCAGCAGAAAGTTGAAACAAGAACTTTAGTGGAAGGAACTTTACTGGGTTCGACAAGGTGGGTTTTAAATTATAATAAGCGAGGCTGTGTTGATGATGGGAACTGGTTTTCCGTATTTGTGGTGTTGATAGGGTGTGAAATCTGTAGGTTTTTAGAAGCTGGAAGCATATGGCAGTTCCAAGATCTAAAAGGCATTCTCTGTCACATGACCTTATTTGTCTAATCAGATTAGAATTAGATTAGCCAGGGGGAGGAGCCAAGATGGCGGACGGACAGGACATCTGAGCTCCCGGCTCCGCAGCCCGTCTGCTGTTTGCATGATATCCTGATCTTTAATCCTGCCTACGGCGCGAGCAATTGTCACCACGGATGCGCTGATACTTTCCGCATTCCTCCGATGTTCCCGCCGGCTTTTTTGGTCGAGGAATCATAGAGTTTGCCGACTTTGGACTTTGCCCACGCAATCTGGCCCGACCACCGCCACCGGACACCGCTTATCACGTACGGTGAGACGACCTGGGGCTGGACCGGCGACTGGGGAAATGTGACTGGACGTGGAGTGGGCGGCCCGGCGGAGCCTTCTTCGCGACGGAGAGAATTCCGGTACGATTGGGTCCTGGCCGGTGTATTTTCCTTTGTCCTCCCGCCAGCGGTCAGAGCGGTGTCCGTTCGAGGGCGCCCACCACCCGCATTGCAACACAGCCTAGGGCTCTCCCATCGTGGGAGCCCCGTCTAGCAAGCAGTAACCCCTCTTGCCGTAACTACTGTCCCTCCATCCCGTGGTGTCGCCCTCACCCCTCCGAGGTGGGCTAACGGCAAAACTGGTACCGGTGCCGGTCTACCTCGCCGGATAGGCGGAAGCCGCCATATCCCTGACGCAAGCTTCCCTGCCTACTGTCGAGCTGGAGGGTGTCCCGGTGGCGCCTCTACATACTGTCGGCATGCTGAAGCAGGGGGCAGACCTAACCTATGGTGATATCCTTCTAGCCCTGGGGGACTTGCGGGCGACATGGTGCCAACGCACTCGAGAACTGGAGCGGAAGTTCGATACCGCTATGCCACCCAGGGAGCTGCAGCGGTTGTCTGACCCCCCAAGGCCTCTCATTCCCTTCGAGGCGGATACAAATTGGCGACAGGGGGATACTGTGGAACGTCCTCTCCCTGGTAACAGTGTCGAGGGTTCTTTTAAGGACAAAGTTGCAGATACAAAGCTCCCTTCCACTTTCCAAGCCGAGACTCTGCCTCTGCAAGTGTTGCCATGTCTGCCTCAACATCGCCGGAGTGTGAGCCGTTCTGTGGGGAAAACTGTGTTTGTCACTATCGATGTGGTGATGGTCTCTGACTGGGAACTCTCGCTTCTTCCCCCTCTGTGTCATCGTTGCCGGGAGCGGCCATCTTGCTCCTTTGTTCTGCCTGAGGTACACTCCCAGCGGCGGCCATGTTTGGTGGGGTCTCCGCGTTCAGGCCAGGGTTGAAGTTGCCACCCTTGATGATCCTGCCTGACCGCCTGGCATGACCCGGACTAGAATATCTGTTTATGTATCGGTTGTGCCGCATGTGTGTAATTTGCTACTGTTTCTTGCGGGGGTGGATCTGTGGGGCCGCTTAGGATCGGGCCGGGTCTGGGCGATTCCCTTTAGTTTACTGTACGTATTGGCGGGCGGGGACTAGGACGGGACTGCTAATTGTTTGCTTTACTCACACATTTGGAATGGAGTCTCCCCACCTGCCGTCTTGCTTGCTATTTCAGTAGTGCTGACGATATACAGGGTGGGGGACGCTTAAGGGGCTGTGGTGACCGGGAGTATGTGAAAATTCCTCCTCCTGCTTTCTCTGGGAGTCGGCGGCTGGGAGGTTCTTTCCCACTCTCCAGACTCCCTTTCCTACTTGGGGTTCATCTGGGGCGACAGGCATGCCTATTGGGGGGGGGTGGGCCGTGGCCTTCCGCTGGTATGCAGGGTGGGGGGACGGGATGTGTTCTATGTCTTCTTTGTCTCTATGGCCCTCTTTCTCTTCTGATCTCTCTGCCTCTTTGGTTTCTTTCTTTTTTTTTTTTTTATGTTTCTTTGTTTCTTCGGAGTCGGGGCTCAGTGTTAGTAGGGAGTTTCTTGAGTTCTATCATTCTGTGATATAGTGTATGCTCTTAGTTCCTGGATGGTGGCCACCTGCTCTCTTACTAATGCCTTCCTATATAACGCCACCTTCTGGGTGCTCCTTGAACAGTGATGTCTCTCCTGGTCAGTGATTAGCTTCGACTCCTTTCGATGTTCACTACATCGTACTCGACTACACCATAAAATTAAACCTTTTCTTATCCTGCCATTATTGTTCTATGTTTACGAATGTCATTGCAGCCGGCCCCGAGGGGTTGTAGGCAGACGCTGTGTATTTTGCATCTACCGAAATAAAGGTTTTTAAAAAAAAAAAAAAAAAAAAAAAAAAAGAATTAGATTAGCCAGAAGTTCTAGCAGCAGTTCTAGCAGCAGGGACTGGCTTGAAAAGCTGCTCTTTCCCAGTTGAAAAAACATTCTTTTGGTCAAATGGCCTCACTCCCTCCCCTTCGTCAATCAGTCAAGATGCGGCAACAGCAGAAAACAGGGCTGGTTGCAAGGTGTTATAACATGGAGGAATGGGAGTGATTTCCAAATGATATTGTGCTCCGAAGTGTAAATGGGAACCTTGATGAAACTCAGTGACATAAGACTGTTAGGGAAACAAACATTCTTTTTGGACACATGACACTGATTAGTTGACCATCGTCACATGACCATGCAAGCACAGTCATGGTGCAATGATGCGGTGGCAGAAGTCAAGGGTGGATGCAGCGACGGTGAGAACACGTTGGGAAGCGGGCTGCAAAAGGTAAACGTTTAAGGATATTTGCTTAACAAGATCAGCATGCCTTGCAAACAGTAAGAGAACTGTTAAAAACTTGGATGGCAACTATTTCTTTGACATGGGGACTTCCAACATGTAAATATGAAGGCTAAATCAAGTTGCAGTGATGGCTGTAGGCTTGGGAGGTTGCACAATTATCATCCAGTACTCTATCCTTAACTAAATTTAGATGTAGGAATCAATCAATAGATTGAAGTAAAAATAAGAGTGAACCTCTGTCCCAACATGGCATAAATGTGATGGGAAACAGCGTTTACAACGCTGTCTCCACAAAGCGGTAACTTTACAACGTGTTGTTACCACGTGTGACATTACATTGCAAGTCGCCTCAACAACTTGCTGTAGGGGCGTGCAAAACCTGGGAATGTGTTGGATTTGAAATCCAACACCTTCCCTGCTGTTGCTGTTGCACAAAGTGGAGTAGGAATAGTAATAAAAGTCCAGCACGCCTACAGCAAGTCGTTGATACGACTTGCGATGTAATGGCACGTGTGGTAACAACGCGGTCGTGGTAACGAGTGCGTTGTAAAGGCATGTGTTGTAAAGGCATGCGTTGCAACATCACATATTCAAATATGATTACAGGTATACCTGATCCTGCAAATGCAAGCTTTATTTCAGTGGATTCCATACCTATGCACTATTGGTCAAATAAGGTCAAGTGGACCCCGAATATACTGAAAGGAGTCTAGGAAATTATAGGTGCAGTTTCCTTATGATGATGGTTGGTTAAGTTACTTATATGTGTAGATTGTAAATGTCATTATATTATGCAATTTGCCAAGTGTTTTATAGTGTTTTATAGTGTATCATGACTGTAATCAGCCAACAATAAAAGTATTTATTTGTTTAGCTGAACAGACACAGAACCAGCAGTAGATTATAATTATTTTTTTTAAAGATCCCCTATATGACAGAGAATGGGTGATAAGCTTCAGCAGTTTCTGCTTGGAAACCTGATAATGTGGAATGTGCATGGATAAGCAGTCACTTAACCGCAGGCTGTAGCAAGCTTATATCCAACCATCAACCCACACACCACTTTCCTGTTCCCCAAATCAATAATCTATTAACTGTTTCATTAGTAGAGCTAAGCTATACTTAACAGGCACTACCTTGACACGAACTGGATGCCATCTCAGGAGCAGAAGGAATGTGTATGTTAGTTAACCACATCATTGCATGGAAAAGGTGTAGCGCAGCGGCCAGGGTGCCTGAATCCGGCCCACAAGGTTCATGGTTCGATCCCCAGTGCCGGCCGAAGCTTAGCCCAGCACCGTTTGACTCTGGGCAATAACTCGCTTAATCTTCCCGATGGCACCCAGCACACCTCTTCGGAAGTAGCTGTGCGCTTTACAGATACTGGTATTTCATTTCATTGCACATATAAAGTTGCAAGCTAAACTGAATCAAAAGGAAGAACCGATTGGAAAGCACAAAAACGTATCTCTAGCCCAAAGACACCTCATTGATAAAACCCTAGAAAAAATGAATCTACTGACAAAGACAGAATTTAAGTCCCTTGTTGCTTTAATTTCATTGGGCTCATCACTAGACCCTATTTACCCTAGGATGTGGAAAGAGAGGTCAGACAAATTCCTTCCAACACTCAGATCGATATGTAACTAATCCCTGGCCACCGAGATGGTTCCAAGGGAATAGAAGAAGGTGCTAGTCACCCCCCTACTGAAAAACCCCTGGCAGATACTTAAGAGCCCAACAACTACCGTCCCATTTTGAGACTCCCCTTCCCTATCAAAATACTGGAGAAATATCTCAGCAAGACCTTGGCATGCTTTTTAGTAGAAAATGACCTTCTTGAACCAGAACAGATTGACTTAAGACCAGCACTTGGAACAGAATCTGCACTAATTATAGCATCTAATGAACTGAGTATGCAATTAGATGGTGGCCATATGACAGTCCTGGTCCTATTTGACCTATCGGCGGCATTTGACACTGTCAATCATGAAATCCTGCAAACACGTCTTGAAGAAATTGGAATAAAAGGGGTGATGCTCAATTGGTTTTCGTCCTACCTCTCAGACAGATGGCAAGCAATAAACCTATCATATTTCACATCCAAATACAAAAGGATGGAGAACGGAGTTCTGCGGGCTCTGCCCTGAGCCCTATTTTGTTCAATATATATCAAATTCCGCTGCCAACCCTTATTAAATCTTTTGGGGTAAATTTCATAAACTATGCAGATGACACCCAACTATTTATCTCATTAGATAAATCAGGTGCAAATCAGATAAACAACCTCCAGGCTTGCCTGAAAGAAATAGCACAATGGCTTGACCAGAACATGCTGAAATTCAACGGAGACAAGACTGAATTTCTCTGCTACTCCCTGAAAGTTACACAAGAAACACTCCCTTCCAATTTTTGGCCTTGGCCTATGAATTTAGTGCCAGATCAAACACACTCAGTACAGAACCTGGGTGCCCATTTTGATGACAGGCTCTCAATGGAAACACAGGTAAATAAAACAGCATCCATTTGCTATGGTTCATTAAGAAGCCTAAAGAAAATCGTTCCACTGTTACCACAACCTTACAGGAGACTGGTGGTACAGTCCTCTTTACTGAGCAGATTGAACTACTGCAACGCATTACTTATAGGCTACCCAGACTACCAGCTCAAAAAACTCCAAAGGATCCAAGTGCTGGCTGCTAAACTGGCACTAAACAAAGGGGGAAAAGACTCAGCAACCAAAGCACTGCAGAAACTTCACTGGCTCCTAGTAAAAGAGCGGTGCACATTCAAGGACCTATGCATAATTCATAGGGCGCTACACGGCGCACAGCCTAAGGCCTTACAGCAGAAAGTTACACCCTATAAACCTACGCGAAAACTTAGGTCATTGGACACCCACCTGAGAGCAGTACGCCCGTTCAAATGAACATTTGCAATGCAATCGGTCTTGCCTTTGGGATCTTATATGTATTTAGCTAAGCAGCACATTAGCCTGGGTGCTGAAACATATACTGTTCTTTAACATGGAGGGAAAGTAAGCACCAAACTGCGTAACACGCCAGGTATGGGAACACATGGAGAGAAATATTGCCTTTCAGCAGGAAATGGTATAGTCCAAAGCTCTGTTTTTAATATAAAATCAGGGCCTTCGGTGATCATGTCACTGAAAATACAAGATTTAAAAAAAATATTATTGTCTACAGGTGCTCGTGGAAGCCAATTTCTATGGACTAGAATCTAGAGAATGCTAAAGTTATTCTGGTATTGTACTGACCTTTGCTGGTCGTTTCATTTCAAGAAAGTTAATTAGAGGCAGTTGGCAGAAAAATAAAAAAAGAAGGTCTCTCAGGAGAAAGCAATTCGGGTATTTTACTGACCTCTACTGGTCGTTTTCTATCAAAACAGTTCAAGAGAGGCAGTTGAACAAGCAGAAAGCAATTCTGGTATGTTACTGACCTCTACTGGTCATTTTCTATCAAGACAGTTAAATAGAGGCAGTTGAACAGAAAAAAAAGCCCCTACGTGGAAGCAGACAAGTCCTAGGGCTGATCTCCAGAGCCCACAAAGTACATACACATATAAGTATATACTAAAGTATATACAAGAGGTCTCAAATGCTTGACCTAAAAAACAGGGAGGCAAAGCATTCCAAATAAAAGAAGCACAACTATGGAATAGACTGCCACTACAGCTTAGGAATAACTCAAACGTACTAAGTTTCAGAGAGAACTTAAAAAGGTGGCTATTTCGAAGGTAGAAAGGGCAAATGAAATATTTGTAAATGACTAGCCCATTGCTCCTTCTAGCAGTTACCCCCATGACATCTTTCCAGCGCCCAAATACCCACTGGGTGATAGTTGCACTTTAGAAATAGATATTGATAATAATAATATGTGGCCTTGTGTTAGTGAAAGGAAGAATATCCTTGTGGTTTGTTAACTGAGCATGGAAACAAGCCATTAATCGCTAAAATAGCAGAGGACCAAAAGATTTAGGCTTCTCTGGGAGGGTGGTAAGTAGTCATCTGTAAATTCATTGGATTGACTGGAGTCAGTGCTACAGCAAAAAAGCCTAGGCAGCTGCAATTGTAAAAAAGAAAGCACAGAGAGGCAACACAGAAGTAAAACAGCACAAATGCTAGACAAAAGAAGATCTCTCCGGACTCTTCAATGACATTAGTCAGGTTTTTTTAATAGTTGCTTGAATCAAGACAGCGAAGAGATCCGTGATACCTCAAATTGATGAAGAAAATTCACAGATAGTGTGTCCCATTCATCCAGTCCGGCTCAAAAATGAAATGTTCACTTTGGTAAGTTGAACATTAAAAAGTTCATATTCCTACTTTTAGAATCGTTTAAGCACCTTCCGAGGGACGCGATGTTTCACCCTCCCACCATCGAAGAAGTACTTCATTTCATTGTTGATCCGGACTGGATGAATGGGACACACTATCTGTGAATTAACTTCATCAATTTGAGGTATCACGGATCTCTTCACCATCTGCGTACTTCTGAGAACATACCATTAATCGCAGTACGGCTTTTTACTGCCCTGAGGAAGCCCTATTCAGGGTGAAACACGTTGGCTGCATCGGCGCTTCGCTGTCTTGATTCAAGCAACTATTAAAAAAACCTGACAAACGTCATTGAAGAGTCCGGAGAGATCTTCTTTTGTCTAGCATTTGTGCTGTTTTACTTCTGTGTGGCCTTTCTGTGCTTTCTTTTTTGTATCACAGTACGGAGGTCTATTGTCAGTGGACCTTGGAGGTGGGCAACAGCAACTCTGTGTACAGCTGGTTAGTGCAGCGTTAATTATCTCTTGCTGCCATCTGTCTTCTTTTTGCAGCTTCAATCTCATTAACAGCCAATCCAACTACTGTTCATCACATGCACCATAGTCTTCGGTATCCTTTAACTGCATACTTTATAAATAACAGTTTATGGTGCATTACACATGGTAATGATAACATGTATGAAAGTAATTTGTAGAGAATTTGTGGAACCTCACATAAAAAAAGTCAATTCAATGAAAGTTACGTTATGCCTGTCTCCCTTAGTCTTGTCTCCAGTGGGTGATGGTGTGGGGGGACAGAAATGGTCCCTGCCACAGCTCCATCCATATTGGCACCTCACCTTCAGAGTTCAATGCTACCACTTGACGAACAGTGGCTCTAGGGGTGGTTGGTAACACATGAAAATGGTGGGGCAGCCAAGCAGAACTTGAGCTGGTATTGCAGAGCTCATAGTGAGCACCAGTTACATTACACTATTTAATTTTTTTTTTTTAAATGTACAAAGAAAAATTTAAATTTAACTTACTTTAGCAGCTTGCACACGTCCCAGCACGTTCTTGATGTTCTCCAGTCACTGGCTCCGACTCCTCCGAGCGCAAGATTCCACAGCCAACTCCCTTATCCAAACCAACCAATGTTAAGCAGCATAAGTGAAGCACCTCGATTGGCTGGAATAGGCTGGCTCAGTATGCTAAGGGCAGTGGAAGACTGTGCCTGCTCTCCAGAGAGGTCTGAATTGCACATGTCACAAGATAGCTGGCCAAACTGACATGCACACTTCAAACGGAATTAGCCACTCCTCACTGCTGGCAGTCGTATGGCCCCACCCGCCCTCACACTCAGTTCAGCTGCAGAGAGAAAAATTAAATGGCAATAAAATGGTTGAATTACCATTTTATTTTTCACACTTTCTGTGCAGTAGTGGGGGAGAAACGCTCCCCTGCTTTTTTTAGGAGCCGCCGCTGGGTGGCTACGAAAAAAAGACATTGCTCCGTGCGCAATATACATATCAGTGTTTCAGATTAGAAGAGTGAGATTTTGCCAATTGGGGTTTCTATGCAGCAGGATGCTAAAATACAGGCCTTTTTACTTTAAATTTTAATCAAGTATTCGCCTCATTTGGAGTTTTGGGATGCAGCCAAACCAGTCAATGAGACAAAATAGGCGCCTAAAGTCATTAGTGCTATAAACTTTCAATAGCACTTGTCACGCAATTGAACAGCAACTGAGGAATGCAAATGTTGCTTTAAAAGGCTGTGCACTGCTTTTTCCCGTTATAGATAAATAGAATTCACCACAGTGAAGATAAAGATTTAAATCTCGACATTAATTTTAAGGTTTTATGTTCCATCAGTTTGTAATAACATGTACAGGATTTTTAACTTTGTCCTTTTAATAATGACAGTATATTGTAATGATTTTAAGTAATTGAACAATAAAACTTAATAACATAACATAACATAACGGATGTATGACGTTACAATGCATGCTTTTACAACGCATGCCGTTACAACGCATTTTTTTCAACGCAAAATCTGTTACAACGCAAGTCTTTACAACGCAAGTCTTTACATCGACTTGCAGTAGATGGCGTGCTAACATTAAAAAAGGGTAATTTACTATTCTAACTCCAGTCCACGTTGCAGTAGGGAAGGTGTTTGGATAGTAAACTACTCTATTTTTAATGTTAGCACGCCATCTAGTGCAAGTCGATGTAAAGACTTGCGTTGTAATGGCATGCGTTGTAACAGATTTTGTGTTGTAATAGTTTCGTTGTAATGGTAGTGCGTTGTAAAAGTTGCGTTGTAAAGGTTGTTCCCCTAACATAACACATATTTAATGCACATTAAGTGCACTTCAGTGAAAATCGTGATTAAGGCAATGCACAAACCTATACCTGGCAGTTCTTTCTATTTGTTATTACTATCACACACACAACACACGTGCATGCATGCACACACAGGCACACACAAGCAGAAGGGCGCACACATACACACAAGCAGAAGGCAACACACACACAAACAGTTGCCACAGTGTAGTTAGTGTCAATGGGCCGATTCACAGAAGTAATCTGAGACAAACGTCTAACTTTACGACTTCTGGTATTCACAAAGGGCTTTTACGAGTAGTAAAGTTAGACTTTTGGTCTAAGTTTAGACCAAAAGTCTAACTTAGACCAAAAGTCTAACTTTAGTAGTAGACTTTTGTTTCAGTTAAACTTAATTTTTGGTCTTAAGTTAGGAATTGTGGTCTTAGTTAAACTTATGACCAAAACATAAGTTTACCTGAGACAAAAGTCTAACTTTACTACTTGTAAATGCCATTTGTGAGTACTGAAAGCCGAAAAGTTAGACTTAAGTCTCAGTTTACCTTTATGAATTGGGCCCAATGTGTGTGCATTGTGTTGTAAGGATTAATGAATATGCTTGTGATGCCACCACCAGATGCGCATGTAGCCTGAGTTTAGATGTTGTTACTTACTTATAAGTCGCATATAATCAAAATCCCCAGCAACTAAGTGATGTGCAGGCGGTGACTAACCATTTTCCATTTTGATCCCGACACTCTTTAATCTATATATGGACCCCCTTGCTCCCTTGTCTGAGGCATGTGGCGCGACAATAATTTCGTATGCTGACGACACTTAGCTTCTGTTCACATGCGACAAGGGCGAGGACTTTAGAGGGGATGAGATCAACAAATGCCTGACGGGGTTTTCCCTTGGCTCAGGAAGAATCAATTAAAATGTAACCCAGAGAAATCTGAGATAATTTTCTTTGGCTCTTCATCTTGTGACGAATGGAGAAAATGGTGGCCATTAGACATGTCACCTCCCCTAACCTCAGTCAATACAGTTAAAAACCTGGGGGTTAAACTGGATGACACCCTGTCCATGAAAGCTCAAATTCAAGCTGTAGCCGGGCCCTGCTTTGGACTCCTAAGAATGCTCAAGAAATTTCTACCCCTACTAGCGATCACCCACAGGAAGACCATAGTCCAAGCCCTCATTGTATCCAGGTTGGACTATGTAAATGTCTGGTACCTGGGTCTCCCAGAGTTCCTACTGAGTAGAATTCAGGTGGTCCAGAATGTGGCCACCAGGGCGATTTTCATGTTGAGACCCAGAGCTCGGATCTCCTCTAATCTGAAGGCTTTGCACTGGCTTCCTGTTCGAAAGAGAATTCGCTTTAAAGCCTTGGTTTTAGCTTTTAAAGATTCACATGATACAGGCACCCACTATATCAGAAAGTTTTACACTATGTCCCTGGTAAAACCCTGATGTCCTCCTTTTGGCAGCAGGTGATTGTTCCCAAGTTCCCCGTGCCCGCATTGGTCGCTGCTCCTTTCAAGTTCAGGCTGCCTATCTGAACTTGAAAGCTTGAACCTTCTGCCGGTGTCACTCAGACAGGTGCCTGACTTACTCACTTTTAGGAAGCGTCTGAAAACCTGGCTATTTCAGTAACAATCTTAAGGCTCCTTCCCTTTTTCAGCACTCGTAACAGTACTGCCCTGAGGTTCTTTAGCACCGGGATACTCATTCTGAATAGCTGTGCGCTCTATAAGTGCCAATTAACATAAGTAACAAAATATGTAGCTGTTTTGTGTGCTTCCAGGAGAGGAAAACTACACATCAGTGTAGCAGCCCCAGGAATCGCAGACAGCTTGCATGTTAACAGAGTGCCAAAGTGCCAGTGGTGTCTATTTTAGAATAGGTATGCTGTTAAGTGCCATGTGGGAGCAGTCAATTCCACCTACCACACACGGGAAAAGGGCAACAGCATACATTTCATTGCCATGCTTTGACTTTCTGCCATGAATGTAACATTTGATAAACTGGTGCACTCCTCTGTTGATGCATCTCAGAACCTGACATGAGTATCAAAACAGGCTTGCCTGTGAGATGCCAACACTGTCAGATGTAACCTTCTAGAAAGTTTCAGCGGCCATGAAATGGAGTATAGCCAGTATTTTGACATATGCAGGAACAGTCTGAGAGCAAGCTGCAGGCGAATCAAGCTCCTGCTCCCAGTTTGTAACCATTTCAGTTATCACATCAGGTGAGAAGTGGCATCAGGTAAACCTGGACAGGTCAAAGATAGTGAATCCTTTGCCTGTAATCCCTCTCTTTTCTCCACAAATAATTGTTCCTCAAAATAAGGCGGAAAGTATGATATATGTTCACCATCATAGTAAAGGAAGAAAAATTTGTTTGGTGGATGAGTTAGTTTCCTATGTGGTCAGCCTAGCTGAGATTGTTTGGTGGTGAAATGTGTTTCACCTCTAAATGAGTGGTGGAGTTTAGAACAATCACTCCTTTCATTATCAGGTGTGTTGCAAGTCTTGTAAGCCTCATTATAAAATGGAAATTGTTTCAAGAAAAACAATTAGGATATTAACTAGGCCTCGGAAAATAAAAATTAAGCTGGCGTAGTTTGCATAACTTTGGGAATTTAACATCATGATTGTTATGTGAAATTACGCCACTTTGTATAAATATGCCCAATTTGCAGTAAACATTTACTGTGAATGATACCATTTGAGGTAACATTTACAGAGAACGGTTGGAAACATAGGACTCAAGCATCTGCTCGCACTGCTTTGATTAAATGCATCCTCACACCCAAAAATGACGTTAGGACGCATTTTGGAGTTATATTTAGAGTAAATTGATTGATCAGAATTTCATATAATTACGCCTAGTATCTCTGAAGTTTCATTTAATTACGGAAAAGTAAATTACAAGAATTTCATACCCCTTATATTACGCAACAAATTATTGTTATAAAATTCCACAAGATTTGCTTTAAAGAAAAAAAATACTTTAACCAAAAACAGTAAGCCATGATATACAATTAAATAAGATTTGCTTAAAAAGATTGTACAATAAAAAAAACTGAAAGAAAAATTTACATTAAACAAGATTTCCAACATCCTTTAAAACAAATGAAGATATAAAAAAAAAATAGTCCTATTTTTTTTCAAAATATATGCTTGACTTGGCAGCCTTTGATATGGTCTTCCCCAAATCCTTTTGCCTTATCCCCTTAGGTTTGCTGAAATTGTTTTTCTTGGCTTCAGGACTCTCTGCACTTTACCACTGCTAACCAGTACTAAAGTACTTGCACTCACTCCCTAAAACATGGTACATTTAATTGACTTGAAAGACCCTCGCATACGGTATCACTGGTACCCAGGGCATGTAACTGAAATGCTAATAACGGGTAACTACACTCATTGAGCCACCCACTAAAAGTAGCTTTTTAAAACATGTCTCAAGCCTGCCATTGCATCCTGTAGCGCAGGTTTAAACTGCCAATTCGATATGAGAAAATAAACTGTTTTACCAGGACTAAACCTTTCTTTTTACTACATATATAAGCCACTCTTAAGCATGCCCTAAAATGCCAATAGGGAAGGGCACACTGTATTTAAAAAGTAGGACATATGTTTTAAAGTTTTACAAGTCTTTGTAGTGAGAAACTCCGACATTCGTTTTTAACTACTGTAATGCCTAATTCTAACATAGTATAACACTGAGTTACCTTATTACTTTTAATAAGGTGCTAACGTTTGATTGGGAGCATGTTGAAATTCTTCCTTGGACTAAAATGTATTTTAATTTAAAATTCTCTTTAATAGTAAAATTGGAATTTAAATAATAATTTTTGAAAATGTCACTTAAAAAGAGTTGGCATTTTCTGGCCCTAAACATTCTGATGCCTTCTATCTGCCTGAGCCTGTTAATTATTCCCTTATCAGACATGTGTATTGGGCCTAAACAGTGAACATTAGGGTGTCGCTGGGAGAGGTCCATCCTGCCAGGATGGGAAGGGCAGAGCTGTTCCCTGCCACACTTACATTTCAAAGGGCTGCTCCTGACACCAGCCTTTTCTCACACTACACCTCTTGGAGCCTGGGTAGGGAATGAAAGGGTAAAGAACTTTTCAGAACCAGATGTGGGACTAGATATTTGAACCTCCTGAGCCACTCCTGGACCTGAGGACATTACAGAAGAAGGACTGCCTCGTTACCCAGACGACTGCCCTTCTAATTGCTGCCTGCCTTGCTCCCCAGAAGACTGGAACGCTGTTTGAAGCCGGCCTTGCTCTAGTTATGTTATATTGATTTGTTCAGCACACTAATCACTAGAGAGGGTATTCTGGACTTTCCTGCAGCTACTAGAAGACTGCCCTGCTGCTTGAGGCCTGCCTTGTTCCCCAGAGTCCAGCCCTGCTGCTTGAGACCTCCATTGTTTTTCAGAGGACTGCATTGCTGCTTGAGGCTTGCCCTGGTCTCTGAGAATGAAGACTGAACCTGTTTCCTTTAACCCAGGCTAACCTTAGTGACTCCAAGGGTCAGATGACTCTCCTCATATTCTGAGCTACAGGGACATAACAAGCTCCAGAGGTTTCCCGGAAACTGCCAGATGACCTGCTGCAACTACCCCTACCTGGACCTGCAACTGGACCCATCTGAACCCTGCTTGCCTGTGCGGCAGTGAGTTCCTGATCCCTAATAAGTGCCTTTGAAGGTCATGTACCTTTGACTGTCATCAATTGAGCTACTCCTGTGAAATCCTGAGGTTTTGAGCTCTGCGCACCAGACTTTCAGACAGAAACATTTTAAGCAGGACTGATCTGGTCCCTATATCTGTCCCCCACTCCACCGTGGTCAGCGTGAACTTGTGACTTTGCCCTGGCCAAGAAAGACCAGTTAGCACTTTTTGCTTCTTGGTGCTATTTTTACTCAAGGCCTTCAAAATTGCATATCTCCGGAACTACTGATTAAATGTTTGTTGTTTTGGTCTCATTTTACTTATTAGGTGTTACTCTATTGTTCCAAAGTGGTGTGTTTTCACTTTAAAACTGTTGGTGTGCTACATAATAACTTAACACTGTGCCTCTAAATTAAGCCTGACTTATTTTGTGCCAAGCTACCAGAGATTAAAGTGCAGGTTAATTTTGTGTCTTTTGTGGTTCACCATGAAGAGGATTGTGGTTGTTGTTTGAGAAGGGTTCACATCCCATCAATCAAAAACCAAATTCCCTAAAATATTACTTTAATTATTTTCTATTAAAGTTTGTTGCAGTAACAGTGGTTGACATGTGTGGTGCTGAACTTACTCTAAAGGCTAACCTGGAATACATTTACCACTGTTTCTGGTTCTTTTCTTCCTAATCCCCTACCATGTTGTGTGTAAGTATTTCTCATTTACCAATCACTCCCCCTGCTCCTTCCCAGATTCACTAAACAAAGGTACAAGTATGTGTGCTGAAGCTCTACACTGAGGGCAGAGATCTTTTCAAAGGAATAATATGTTAGTTGGATTACTCAGTACGTGGTTTGTGACTATCTTTTTGCAGTATGTGATTTGTACAATGGTAGTACTTGTAAACATAATGGAAAATGCAGTTTTTTAATAGCCCTGTGTCTCTAAATAACTTCTCAGTGTCCATTCTTTGATAGTTCATGGGTGGGGGGTGTTCTCTTTTTACCAATTGCTTTACAAACAAATTGTGATCCAATATTAGGGTAGTACTGTTGTATGAAGAGTTCCTCTGAAACAATCCTAGGCAATGTTAAAGAATATACTTTTAAGATACATTATACAAATATTCACGATCAATGACCAATATGTTGATAAAAATCATCTGCTTTTACTCAAGAATTCTCTCACTATAGAAGGAATAGCATATAGAAGGAAAACTGAATGAAAGGGTTTAGGAAACATCATATTTATTAGGAAAGGGGTCATCTACAGGTATTGATATTGTACTAACTCAACTCAGGTAAATTGCTGGTGATATTCCTTCTTCCAGTACCTGAAAACATATGGTTTAAAATCATCAAAATAATGCGAATAATTTAAAAACCCTTAACGATTTCACTAAGCTGTGTATGGGGTGGATGGTAATGTGTCTTTTTTACTTCAGGACAAGGGACTAAGTCCCACAGTCCTGTAATGTCTGCCAGCAAAATGTTAATTATTTTGCTGTCAGCCAACCAGAGTGTTCTCAGGAGCAAATTAGTCTAAGGGAAATAAAGCTCCCTCGGCCAATCAAAATGCCATATTTTTAATGTGTGCCCCCACGGGAGTTCCTCGAGCATCTCGCGGACCCAACCGCCTATACAAATATTTTTTACCCTTAAGATATAAACTACTAAATGGATTTACACCAAATCACAGAAAGCACAATCTGTGGACCAAGGTCTAGCTTTCTGCCAAGTTTGGTGTAATTCCATCAAGCACTTTTTGCATTAGCACTTCTTAAAGAAGTCTATGGAAAATGCATAGGAATTTTGCATTGGACCCCCTGTTTTTCATGGACCCCACTGGACAGATCACCCAGAAACTTTCTATGCCCATTTGGTCAAAAAGCACCACCTTTTTGGAATGTTTTGTGGAGAAACTGTGCTAAAGATATTAGCAACACAAAAAATGCTTTTTTTGTGGAACGTCTGAGTCTTCATTGTCTGTGTTCCCTGTGTCTTTCCTCTGGTACCTGAAACTGAGCTGCTGGGATCTATACTACTAGAAGAATAGTTGTTATCTGTGAGGCCTGTATCTGTTGTGTAACATAAGTGATAGCTTTATGGTGTAGGGTTTGTGGAGTGCCCTCATCAATCGGGAGCACTACTGGAGATATTTGGCTTTCTTGCTGTCTGAGACATGAGCCTATCGGAAAAATATAACCTCTGGAATAGCTGTGCTCACTGAGGGCTCAGCATCTGTCACATCTGTTTGCTCTAATGGATGGCTCTGCCTAAGACCTGACGCTGTCAGATGCTCTTCAAAACTCTCTGAGGCCTTTGAGGAAAACAGCTTAAACTGCCTCTTGCAGGACACATTCAAACAAATAGAATCATTCTGATCTTCACTTTTCGAAGTTAGGTGAAGCCTCTCACTGGTTTCAGTACTCAATTCATGCAATTCAATCTTTACATGGGCCCTCTGAAAGTACTAATTTACAAACAGGACATCTTGCTCTATCCAAAACTGGATAACATAAAACTTGTATCCAGATGGATTCTGGAAGACTTGTCCACCTCAAAATAGCACTTTATGGAACAATCGTAAAACTCATTTCTTCTCAATCTTCCTAGACTCTCTTCCTACCACACATAAAAGTAACATATTTTCTCTTTACTATGTAAACGATCAATTAATCTTCGTAACACTATATTTTGGTGGTGATTTTCTCTTGTATAGTACGCTATTGCTCCTCAAGACTTATGGTCTGGTTGTGAGTTTGGAGGTCCTGGAGTGGGCCGCCATGCCAGTGCCCCACTCCAGGACCGTGAAACCAATACTCAGACCGCCCACCAGATTATGAGTTTTCTCTTGGTCTAGCGGGCAGTCCTTTAGCGTTCCCATGGTGGCACCTATTAAAAAGGCACCGCAATGGAAAGGCCAAAGGCTGTTCCTGCTTGGCATACACTTTAAAGTCCATACCATGCAGGAAAGGGAATGCAAGCAGTCGGCTCTGTAGTTTCCTTACGACCACACTTTTAATGGTGGGCTCACCGCCATTTTAAGTGAGGCGGGCAGGAAATTTCTAATATGCTCAGCAGTGCAGCAGCGGCCCCAGCAAGAATATTAGGACCTCTGACAGCCGCGGGATCCATGATCTCCATCGTTAGCGGCGGTCCTCCACCATATTCACGTGGCAGTCCAGGGACTGCTACCACGGGTTCGGCAGTCTGATGGACTGACAAACTTGTAATTAGGCCCTTAGACTCTTCCCAGTAAATATTCCAGTAAGGATGACTGTCCCAGGTACGTTTTTAGCTGGAATCCACACATTTTTTTGAACGTTTCATAGTACAGATCATGCTTGGACAGCATCCAATCATGCAAGAAAACCTATGTCCAGACCTGGGATACCAGAAGACTTATCATTTTAAAGACATTTCATCAGTAAAAATATTAAAGCGGAAATCTTCTCATCTTCCTAACAAAGAAGGACTGCTGTTCTCTTTTTCTTGCGTCTCTCCCCTTATCTTAAATTAACTATGTTCTCCTTCATTAAGTAATAATAGCCCTCTAGCCTTCTGCAACCTTGTCTACAGACAGTTGTTTCCGTCTACTATGTACAACACTATGTAGCCTTTTCAGGGTATTGGTCTGTACCCTGTAATTCTCGTAATGTATTACTTCAATACAATTTAAACCTAGGTGAATGTTTTCCTGTAGCAAACTAATATGAACAAATGTACAGAGAAATTAAAAGTAGCAAGAATACAATTACTGCAACACAGTAGCCAGGTTGCAAACTCTGATGGATGATTGAAGATTCAAGATACATTAGGTGCACCACAATATTTAAAACAAAATGATAACTTTAAAGAAAAATGTATCTTGATTGATGATTACACCGCCTAACAAGGCCACATTTTCTACGGTAATAATGAGGACTCCCCTGGTGAAAAATTGCCAGAGAAGACACATTTAAGTGCCCCTATATCAATTCAGACGCAAACACCTTTTTCATGATAAAGGTAAACATTATAAACTTCTGCACAACCACCTAAGTACCACTTAATGACGCTTGTCAAATATGCAGGCATTTCAGAAGCAATATCTGTAATTAGTTTCTAGAAAGGTTTCAACAGCAAGCCCTGCATAGTCTATTCTGCAGACTGGTTCCTTTTCTAGGATGATGGGTTGACAAAGTAAATTTCCCCTGCATCTGGACTGTGTCAGGCGGTCTATTTCATTCTAAGAGCTGGAATGCCTCGGAAAAAACGGCAGGATGCCACACTTTAACAGCAGTGCTCTGTCTTTCCAGTGGCTATCGGTAAGAAATACTGGCACTTTTTCAAAGAAGAAATATTATTTCTAATCCAAGGTTTATTTTACATTAAAATACCGATATTAAGCAGCAGACTGAAAGGAGGCTGTCAAAAACACTAAAGAGCTCTCTTCGGGATGAGGCTCATCTTTCCACTGCTTGCATTTTCATGTCTTAAGTGAATTTGCTTTTACAATGTTTTTCCACGGTCACTGATGCTCGTTTGAACAATTCACCCCTATTCAGTAGCCTAACAAAGGGGCATATTATCAAGAAACGGCGTTAAAATTATCGCCGCTTTAGCGGCAGAAAACTACCGCTAAAGCGGCGATAATGGGCTTGATAATATGCCCTTGAGAATTCCCATAGAAGCCCATGTTCTGGTGTCAACATGGGCTTCTATTGGAATTCTCTGCGGCATGTTAACAAGCCCATTATCACCGCTTTAGCGGCAATTTTCTGCCACTAAAGCGGCGATAATTTTAACGCCGTGCTTGATAATATGCCCCAAATAGACGAATCAAACATGACTACCGGAAGACAACCTCTACAAATGGCTAGGTGATTGCATTTAAGAAGGATCATCCCTTTATTCACAACTAACTCTGGGGCATATCAGCAACAACCGGCGATAATTATCGCTAAGCACACTTAGCGCTAGGATAATTATCGCCGGCTAGCGTGGATTTTTATCGCTGAGGTAGCATGCTATTAGCAACGCTTATCTCAAAAGCGATAAAAATCCTAGCGCTAACTGTCAAACGTGTGATTATCGCTGGAAACCGAGCGATAATCCCACAAAGTTTGGCAATAGCTTGCTGATAGGGCCTCAAGTACTTAGCCATGATATCCACCTTCCATAGAATATCATGGCTAAGTCAGTTTCAAAGCAGGCGTAAAGGAAAGTATGCTGCTTTGCGTGAGGCTTGATAATAGGAGAAATATCGCTTAGCAACATTTCTCCCGTTATCCTGGGGAGGAACACCCACTTTGCATCTCATTAGAAATGCAAAGATGGGCGTAAGGGAAATGGAGACAAGGCAAGGTTTCACGCGATAGCGTGACCTTGCAGATAAGGCGATAAAATTATCGCCGCTTTTCATCCGAAAACGGACGCAAAAGCGGCGATAATTTTTTAGCGCCTGCTTGCTGATATGCCCCTCAGTTTTAGCTTGCCTCAAGGTACCTTTCGCAAAAAGGCAATCCTGTTACACATTTATCTTTATATTATTTTTCTTTCTATATTATCCCATTAAAATATGCGTTAGCCCATTAGAATGTGCAACCTGTACACCATTTTTGTCATTATATTTCTATGATTTCATTGCATATTCAATGTATTATATTTTTATTCAAATATGATTGAAATGTAGAATCCAAACATCTGTCTCCTTTGCAGTGGCTATCAAGGGTTCATAGAAATGGTCTCAAATTTATTTTGGACATATAATACTATGTTGAGGCAAGTTATCTATTCTTTGGTGCGTTTAACTGGGACCCCTTCTCACTGTACCTTTTCAATGTGTATATATGGCAATGTCACTTGCCCAGCAGAGGGCTGGTAAGAAGCACCACCATTTGCATACTCACATTTCTTAAGTCGCCTTCTCTTACACACACAACTTTTGACATACATTTGTGTGCGTGACAATGCAGGATAACATTCTCTGAATCAGCATTCCTTACATTTCCACATCGTAGGCACACTATCACAACACCTTGAACATTCAGTACAGGGGATAAAGTTTGGTGCGCAAATGTCATTACTGTTTTTGACAGGTAGGCGACAAAGCTATCAAACTAGAATAAACAATTGCGGTCTGATAGGGGTTTTGACATAGTCACATGGCTGCTGTTTATTATATATACAGAACCACTTCCTTGTTTAAGGCAGAGGAGCACTCAGCCTGCATTGCATGGTCACTGCATGCCGGAATTCCAGTTCAGCTGATTCCTGTTTACAAACACAAGGGATGTCCAGCTCCTCACTGAGACAGACAGCCTGATGACACTTACCAGCAGGTATTGGGGAGTTAGGCCACGCAGCAGGAATTTGACAAATCACCCACCCTAGGTAAGACAATGTTATGGAGGGCTAGCAGGAGTAAACTATACACAGTACTTATATGCCCGCATATATTCACTGTTATAGCACAATGGTGTAATTGTTTATCCTTTTCACTGTTCTCATAATGCTAATTGTGCTATTCTGTTTAATTCTACTGATTTTCACAGTGCACATATTTTATACAAGAATCACAATGCTTCAATAAATATTGAAACACCCTTACTGAGTATTTCCTGTGTAGTTCTTTAGGTATGCATGAGAGTCCAAACTAAAGTGTTCTAGATCTGTTACCACAATTTCCTTGGGAAATCAGGGTTGTGCAGTTAAGTCTGGGTATTTACTGTTTAATATTTCTATGGCTGCCGCTGCCTGTCTTTCAATTATTGCTGAATGAGTACAGTTTTCTAATGCCTAGCAAATGTCTACCAAATACCTTTTTAACAAAATATAGTTGAACTGAATAGATATTAAATTGGTAGGCTAACCCCTTATGAAATTAAAACCTTGCCTGACTTTCAATGAAGAAAGACAGTTGCACTTAGGCTTGCATACAATGGTTCTGAACACACCCAACAAAATATCATATGGACCTGTGCTGTGCCAAAGTCTTCACGTCAATCACACATCAAATCACACATAAATTTCAGCAGATACAATTAACCTAATGCCACCCTCTTCTCTGCACAATCCCTGTTCCACTGAAATATGCCATTGTTGCAAAGTCATCCTATGCCCTGGCCACCCCCATTTTTTTTGTTCACTGGTACTGGTGGTAACTGACTCTGACTGTCCCTGGGCTCAGCCTAACCAGGCCCAGGGCCTGTGATATGCTGAAAACATACTTAGAATACAGTGACACACCTACATACACTAGGGTGATAAGTAGCCCCTGGGGTAAAAGAGCCATTCTGGGAAGAGAAGGTTCTCCTGCATAAGAATGCCAGACCAAGGGGGAGGGGTCGTAAACAATGATCTTCAAATGAAGGAGGAGACAAGCAGAAGAAAACAGTTTCATTTGCACCCCTACCCTTTGAACCCAGACAGATGGCAGGCAGGAATGGGCAGATGCTAGTGGGAGGGAGTCTATGGAGTGAGCCAACGTGGAGGTTGGTTTAGCCAGTTCTTGCCTCTCTGTTGATACTTCAGCCCATATTGAATTTTGGAGAAAAACTGCTTTTTTGGAGACCATTATGCCACACTTTGGAGGAAATATTCATGGTCTGGTGTGTTGCCCTGCACCTCAATGGAGAGGAGTGCCCTCCTATGTGACCCGAGAGAACACTGAATAAATTTCTGCCTCTCAGATCCGCTGCTTGAAACTAAAGGGAGATGAAGGGTTCATGCTGGAAGTTTGATTTGCACCAACCAGGCCCTGCACTCTGACTGAGTGCGCACGCTACACAATATGGAACTACAGCCCTGTGGATGAAACCTGCTTCAATAGGTCTAAAGAGTGGACTTCCTGACAGCTGCAGATTAACAGAGCTTACAATACCATCACCACTAAGAATCCCCAGCCTGAAGTACTACCAGTGGATTTATAAGGGTTTTGTCCAAGTGGATTGCGAGAATTGAAGTTCCAAACTTTCAAGGACCACCTTGGAGCTACGAACCCCTTGGAGTAAGTTTTGGTCACATTGGGACCCTCAAAGAAACTTCAGGAAGAAGTTCCAGAAGTCTGGAGAATTTTGGAGCAACTTTTGAAAAAAGCATCATAAGTCAAGCTGGCCTGCCTTCCAGGTTTGTCCCACTGAAAAGCTACGAAGGTCCGACTTCTAGAGTTTGACATAGAGTTGATTAAACCCCAAGCCGGCGAACCCTCACCGAATCCGGCCTGGTGAAGAGCATCAAGTGACCGCAAGAGAAAAAGCACTGTAAAAGCTTCTAAGTCTGAACGTAGAAAAGGGGACCAGGACCAACCGCAAGAGTCAAGCCGCCCACCTTCAACCGTTAGCAGGCCTGGATCTCTGGTTTGCTCTGCTAGAAAGCTCCAGAGGTCTGACCTCCATAAGTTTGACCGGGAGCTTGTCGCAAGGCAAGATGGAGACCCCTAACCGAATGCAGATTGGCTGAGAGCTTTGTGGGACCATGGGAAGAAAAGCTTCAGAAAAGTTTCTAAGATAGAAGGTAAAAACTTTGACCGAGACCTCCTGCACACATGGCTCCATCGCGATCGGCCTGATTCCATCGCGGTCAGCATGAAACGTTGATTTGTCCTGGTCTAGCATGACCAGATGTCCCAATAGGTGCTATAGGTTGTTGTGTGCTATGTAGTGCTAAATTGTTAACAATTCATATCTCCAGTTCCCTACATTGGATTTTTTTCATTTTGGTGTCATTTTAAACATACAAATATGTCCTATTTTTATAAACTGGTTTAGGATTTTTATTGTGTGTTGTTTCTTAATTATTTACTGAATTGGTGTTTTTAAATGCCACACATACCTGTCTTTGAAGTTAAGCCTACCTGCTCATAGCCAAGCTACCAAGGGTTGAGCATAGGAATCATTTTCTGAGACTAACTCACAGTGTGATTCTAGACAAGCACCACTATCCCTAGGAGTTTACCAAAACTCATTCACTACATTGCAAGTGGTAAGAGAACTGCACACAATCTACATATTTCAGGACTGCACTTTAGTGTCAAAGCCTGACTTATTTAATCAAAGCATAAGCAAAAACTGCCTTCTAATGCTACTAAAACTTGACAACAAGACAGGTTTTAAAACAGTTATCTGTCAGCAAATACACGATATTACCACATACTTCTCTCACAGTGGTTCCCAAATGCACACAGACTCACAGTGTGATTCTAGACAAGCAACACTATCCCTAGCAGCTTACCAAAACTCATTCACTACTGTGCAAGGGGTAAGGAGACTACACACAATCTACATATTAAAGTACAGCACATTAGTGTCAAAGCATGACTTATTTTTTCAATGCATAAGCAAAGACTGGCTTCTAATGCTACTAAAACTTGACAACATGACAGGTTTTAAAACAGTTATCTGTCAGCAAATACACAATGTTACCAAATACTTCTCTCACAGTGGTTCCCAAATGCACACATACTCACTGTGTGATTCTAGACAAACAACACTATCCATTGCACTATACCAAAACACATTCCTTCATCTAGAAGAAGTACTACATTTTAGTATAGAAACATAACATAACTCATTTCACAAATTCATAAACAATGATTGGTTTCTAATTCTACAAAAATATAAAAACAGCACAGTTATCTGTCTGCAAACACATGAAAAACACAAATGCTTATCACAGAATGGTTTTTACATGCACACACACTGTCAATAAGATTGTAGAGGAAAAAAGTACTCCCTACACTTTGGCAGGAGAAATACATTAGTCTGATTAAAATCAAAATACTCTACATACATCCCCTCACAATTAAATAACTCACCTTTCAAGTTGTTTTGTAGATTAAGAAGTATATCAGTCACACACCAGATTTTCTTTTACAGAATCTCTGCACTGTGCACCTCTCAGCAAAAACAAAGAATGGAAAAGTTTACCTTTCATTTTTCACACATATACATGTAAACATCAAATCACAATCCTTCACACATACACTCAAAAGCAAACACACATTTCTATTGGTTAAACATTTCAACCCTTTCCAACTGAAATACATTTCAACCCTTCCCCCAATCTGCCTTCTGCCTCTTACCATAGAAACAGGTCATGAAACACTGCACTGAGCACACATGTCACAAGTTCAGCACACAATGTTGCTAAACAAGACAGGAAGTGTGTTTGACTTTTCAACATATCAGCTTATCATATATAATGTTCCTTACAATCTGTTTTTGTTAACCAATAAGAATCATACCTTTAACAAACAGAAATATACACCCTAACTTTCAGTGTAGAAAGTAATCATACAACCAATGATTTCTTGTCTTTTTTCCCAAATAATTCCGTGGATCCACGCACCCAACGCGAGAGAATCCGTGCACCCACGCGATAGGATGCGCGCACCGTGCGCGCATTTTGCAGTTTAAAAAAAAAAAAAGGGGGGCCCCAAGGGATCCTTCTGGGACCCCCTAAGCACCTCAAGAGGGTCAGAGTATTTTCATTCTGCCCCCTTTATATGTTTTACACACTTATTCCCCTTGCTTCTTCAGCCTCGCTTCTACCGAGGCAGAAAATGGCCGCCAACAGTTCCTGGTTTCAAATGTAGACAGACACTCGACAACCAATTAGCATTCAGCGCGCGATCGGGAGGGTGCACGCTTGGTTCGGGAAGGGTGCACTTACGGTGCAGGGAGGGTCGCGGATCCTCCCCGGCCATAGATATTTATGTACATTTAACTCTAATTTTCTCTGGAACTACTGAACGGATTCACACCATTTATGCAAAAGGCACGAGTCTGAACTAAGGACTATCTCTTTGCCAAATTTGGTGTCATTCCGTTCAGCGGTTCGGGCTGTAGCTGCGACAACAGATCCTATGGGAAATTGCATGGGGAAAATGCGTTTTGGGACCCCCCTTTTTTCTCGGCCCCCGCTTGACGAATCACCACAAAACTTTCAGGGTAGGAGCGGAGCGGAGCTGGCCAAGAGTTTGGAAAATTTTGCGAAGATTCGTCAACCGGCGCCAGACTTATTGGGAATAGAATGTTGCGGATCTCCTATGGAAAATAGGTCCTAACTATAACTACCTACTGGCGACCGCCAGTAGGTAATATATATATATATATGTATGCAGCTCCAAACGCACGCGACAATAAGCACATGCAGGCACTCTCAGGGATTACTAGCACCTTTTATTCGCAGATGCGTTTCAGCAACAGCTTTCCGCAGTGCTAAAAGGTGATAATACCAAATGCACAGCGCTACATTTAAAATAGAACAATGTCTCTCCTGATTGGCACTTGGTAAATTATGGTAAGTAAGATAGGACTCAAGAAGTTTTCACTGAATTTGGCCACCATACTTGCAAGGTAAATACTCAATGTTATCTTGTTGCCATATCGACTTGCAAATAATTTTCATATTGAATGTTCATTAAAAGTTCTTCCGAAGGCAAGCCACAAATCAATTTAGTCCACTCCGATGTTCAATATATATATATATATATATATATATATATATATATATATATATATATATATATATATATATATATATATATATATATATATATTTCCAACAATGGCCAATGGCTTAGGAAGGCACACACAGCTCGCCTGCCTGCTGGCATACTCTCCACTCGCCTCGATCCCCAGATAATTTCTTCATTAAGCCAACGCATTTCGAGGCTCTCTGCCTCTTCTTCCAGGTCTGATTTGACAAAAATGAAATGCAAACTCGTTTAGACTCTCTTTTCCAGCATAGCGAGTGGAGAGTATGCCAGCAGGCAGGCGAGCTGTGTGTGCCTTCCTAAGCCATTGGCCATTGTTGGAAACATGATTAACACGGGCGCCATACCGTGGGGAGGAGCACCATCTCAAGAAAGAAGAGAGGCTGTTTTCGGTAACTATCGCCGGATGTTATGCAGCACAGTAAGCCGTTCCAAATACACTCACCTCATGTTCCTGGACCTTACTAAAAGGAGAAAAATATGTAAAATATGGACCAGACTGCAATGCACCTACTGTGGATAAGACTGGTCACTCGTTTTGAAAACAACACATCCCAGAATGCACTACTTCAAACAGGTGCAGAGAGTTCAGCCCACGAGGGGTTTGTGAACCAATAAAATGCTGGAAAAGAGAGTCTAAACGAGTTTGCATTTCATTTTTGTCAAATCAGCCCTGGAAGAAGAGGCAGAGAGCCTCGAAACGCGTTGGCTTAATGAAGAAATTATCTGGGGATCGAGGCGAGTGGAGAGTATGCCAGCAGGCAGGCGAGCTGTGTGTGCCTTCCTAAGCCATTGGCCATTTTTGGAAATATATATATATATATATATATAAATATATATATATATATATATATATATTATTTTTTTTCACCAATTTCCTCAAGGAAGGAATCACTGCACACCAAGGAAGTTATATGATTTCGGATTTTATTCTTTTCGTGCAAATTGTCACCAACTCCACCACCAACGCGTTTCAACCACAATCGGTCTTGCTCACGGTATGTGAGTCCTTTTTCAATGTTCTTTATTTATAGTGATACCCATATTAGCCATTAGGAGGAATTATGGGAGTTGTAGTTTCTATTCACATATATCATTTCACATGTTTGCGATATATTGATGTTATTGCAGTGTCTCATTTGGGGGATTTAATCACGTCTGCATAATCTGAATATTTACATTGTGTCCATGTAAATAATAAGTCCAGATAATTTATACTATGTTGCATTGGCATGTGTTTTATTCTTTAGTCCAAACTTTTGGTGCCAGAGTAATTGCTTAGTGCATTTTTACCCGCCGGGTTTAGGCTTAGTGCCCTTGTGGCCATGTTACGTTCAGATGCTTGCAGATGTAGATGTTTCAAGTCATTACCCCTTCATATTGGTCTGATGTTAGTTCATGTCGTACAGTAGGCTCATAGATGGCTATGTAATTCTTCATCGCCGTTGAGGCCAAAAGGGGCCTTCGTCTTAAAGCGTATGATCATCTTGCTTTCCAATCTTCTTAGTTTCAGTGTTCTGTTTCCTCCACGTTCGTTTTTTGGGACTGTTGTTAATCCGAAATATTTAATGGTCTGTTTCATGTTCTCTTTGTGGATTTTGAGATGTTTCACAATAGCATAGTTGGTATCATCATTTTGTACTGCCCTCAGATGTTCCAAGATTCTTTTCTTTAGGGGGCAGATGGTACTTCCTATGTACGATAGTCCGCATCCACAGACAATGACATACACTACGTATGTGGATTCACAGGTGATCCTCTCAGAGATGTTGAATTTGTTACCCATGAAGTCCACTGTTTCCTTCTTGTTCATGCCGTGTTTGCATGCTTTGCACGTATTGCAACGTATAAAGCCTGTTTGTTTGGTCTCCAGCCAGTTCTTAGATTTGCTGGTGGTCATCATATGGCTCTTAACCAGTTTGTCTTTTAAGGAGGGAGCTTTTCGATATGAGACGTTTGGATAGTTGCCAATTTTTTGACCAATGTCTGGATCCTTTCTCAAGATATCCCAGTGTCTTTTTAGGATATCTATTATTTGGTAGTTTTCTTTGCTGTATGTAAGGACTACTCGAATCGCGGCATTCTCTTCTTTTTGTTCTTTTGTCTGTTTCAGAGTCTGTGCTCGGGGAATTGCTCTTGCTCTTGCTTGACCCAGTCTTATGTCTTTCTCATTGTACCCTCTTTGCTGGAATCTCATTGCTGTTTCTTCGAAAGTTCGTTCCATCTCCAAGTCATCTGAGCAATTGCGTCTCATACGCAAGAATTCTCCGTACGGAATACTCTTCTTTAGTTGTGGAGGATGAAAACTTTCACCGTGTAGAATGCTGTTGGTTGCTGTTGGTTTTCTGTATAGTCTCGTCTTGATTTCTTCATTTTCTATGTATACCGTTACATCTCAGAACTGAATTTCTAGATCACTGATGTTGTGAGTGAATTGTAGACCAATTTCATTTGTGTTCAAGATGTTCATGTATTCTTCAAATTCACTCAGACTTCCACTCCAAATAAGGAAAAGGTCGTCGATGTAACGTAACCATAGTTCTGTTTTGGAAGTGTATGTTTCATTTTTCTCATCCCAGGCTATCAGCTTCTCCCACCACCCCATCGTGAGGTTGGCGTAGCTAGGAGAAAATGAAACTCCCATAGCAGTGCCACACTGCTGGGAGTATATTTGGCCATCAAAAATGAAGATATTATTGTAGAGACAAAGCTCGATCATTTCCATGAGCATTGTTGTATGTTTGGATTGTCGTATGCTACGTTGTTTCAAGAAATACTCAACAGCTTGGAGTCCAACGCTATGTTTGATGGAAGTATATAGTGATACTACGTCGATCGTTACGAGATAGTATCCTTTGTGCCATCCAAGATCACTCAGGATTCTTAAAAAATCCCCCGTGTCTTTTATATAAGATGTTAAATTGGTAACTAGTGGTGCCAAGAAAAAATCCACATAGTCTGAGATGTTTTCATAGAGTGAGTTGCAACTCAACATTATGGGCCTGGCTGGGGGATTAATTAAGGTTTTGTGTATTTTCGGTAAGAAATACATTGTGGGCATCACTGGACTGTCATTACTTAGAAAGAGGGATTCCTCTGATGTCAATAAGCCCTCCTCCTGCCATTTCCTAATTTTTAATCCTAGATTTATTGTTAAATCATTGAGTGGATTGCTGGTCAGTTTGACATAGTTCTTATGATCATCCAGTTGCCTTTTGGCCTCTTTGATGTAGTCACTTTTGTTTTGAATGACTACATTGCCCCCCTTGTCTGCCGGTTTGATTATAATTTTATCATTTTTCATCAAGGTGTCAATTGCAAGTCTCTCCATTTTTTTTAGATTTTCTTTCTTGTGGTTATTGTTAGTTTTAGTCAGTGTTTCTAGATCCCCAACCACTAGAATCCCCAGCCTGAAGTACTACCAGTGGATTTATAAGGGTTTTGTCCAAGTGGATTGCGAGAATTGAAGTTCCAAACTTTCAAGGACCACCTTGGAGCTACGAACCCCTTGGAGTAAGTTTTGGTCACATTGGGACCCTCAAAGAAACTTCAGGAAGAAGTTCCAGAAGTCTGGAGAATTTTGGAGCAACTTTTGAAAAAAGCATCATAAGTCAAGCTGGCCTGCCTTCCAGGTTTGTCCCACTGAAAAGCTACGAAGGTCCGACTTCTAGAGTTTGACATAGAGTTGATTAAACCCCAAGCCGGCGAACCCTCACCGAATCCGGCCTGGTGAAGAGCATCAAGTGACCGCAAGAGAAAAAGCACTGTAAAAGCTTCTAAGTCTGAACGTAGAAAAGGGGACCAGGACCAACCGCAAGAGTCAAGCCGCCCACCTTCAACCGTTAGCAGGCCTGGATCTCTGGTTTGCTCTGCTAGAAAGCTCCAGAGGTCTGACCTCCATAAGTTTGACCGGGAGCTTGTCGCAAGGCAAGATGGAGACCCCTAACCGAATGCAGATTGGCTGAGAGCTTTGTGGGACCATGGGAAGAAAAGCTTCAGAAAAGTTTCTAAGATAGAAGGTAAAAACTTTGACCGAGACCTCCTGCACACATGGCTCCATCGCGATCGGCCTGATTCCATCGCGGTCAGCATGAAACGTTGATTTGTCCTGGTCTAGCATGACCAGATGTCCCAATAGGTGCTATAGGTTGTTGTGTGCTATGTAGTGCTAAATTGTTAACAATTCATATCTCCAGTTCCCTACATTGGATTTTTTTCATTTTGGTGTCATTTTAAACATACAAATATGTCCTATTTTTATAAACTGGTTTAGGATTTTTATTGTGTGTTGTTTCTTAATTATTTACTGAATTGGTGTTTTTAAATGCCACACATACCTGTCTTTGAAGTTAAGCCTACCTGCTCATAGCCAAGCTACCAAGGGTTGAGCATAGGAATCATTTTCTGAGACTAACTCACAGTGTGATTCTAGACAAGCACCACTATCCCTAGGAGTTTACCAAAACTCATTCACTACATTGCAAGTGGTAAGAGAACTGCACACAATCTACATATTTCAGGACTGCACTTTAGTGTCAAAGCCTGACTTATTTAATCAAAGCATAAGCAAAAACTGCCTTCTAATGCTACTAAAACTTGACAACAAGACAGGTTTTAAAACAGTTATCTGTCAGCAAATACACGATATTACCACATACTTCTCTCACAGTGGTTCCCAAATGCACACAGACTCACAGTGTGATTCTAGACAAGCAACACTATCCCTAGCAGCTTACCAAAACTCATTCACTACTGTGCAAGGGGTAAGGAGACTACACACAATCTACATATTAAAGTACAGCACATTAGTGTCAAAGCATGACTTATTTTTTCAATGCATAAGCAAAGACTGGCTTCTAATGCTACTAAAACTTGACAACATGACAGGTTTTAAAACAGTTATCTGTCAGCAAATACACAATGTTACCAAATACTTCTCTCACAGTGGTTCCCAAATGCACACATACTCACTGTGTGATTCTAGACAAACAACACTATCCATTGCACTATACCAAAACACATTCCTTCATCTAGAAGAAGTACTACATTTTAGTATAGAAACATAACATAACTCATTTCACAAATTCATAAACAATGATTGGTTTCTAATTCTACAAAAATATAAAAACAGCACAGTTATCTGTCTGCAAACACATGAAAAACACAAATGCTTATCACAGAATGGTTTTTACATGCACACACACTGTCAATAAGATTGTAGAGGAAAAAAGTACTCCCTACACTTTGGCAGGAGAAATACATTAGTCTGATTAAAATCAAAATACTCTACATACATCCCCTCACAATTAAATAACTCACCTTTCAAGTTGTTTTGTAGATTAAGAAGTATATCAGTCACACACCAGATTTTCTTTTACAGAATCTCTGCACTGTGCACCTCTCAGCAAAAACAAAGAATGGAAAAGTTTACCTTTCATTTTTCACACATATACATGTAAACATCAAATCACAATCCTTCACACATACACTCAAAAGCAAACACACATTTCTATTGGTTAAACATTTCAACCCTTTCCAACTGAAATACATTTCAACCCTTCCCCCAATCTGCCTTCTGCCTCTTACCATAGAAACAGGTCATGAAACACTGCACTGAGCACACATGTCACAAGTTCAGCACACAATGTTGCTAAACAAGACAGGAAGTGTGTTTGACTTTTCAACATATCAGCTTATCATATATAATGTTCCTTACAATCTGTTTTTGTTAACCAATAAGAATCATACCTTTAACAAACAGAAATATACACCCTAACTTTCAGTGTAGAAAGTAATCATACAACCAATGATTTCTTGTCTTTTTTCCCAAATAATTCCGTGGATCCACGCACCCAACGCGAGAGAATCCGTGCACCCACGCGATAGGATGCGCGCACCGTGCGCGCATTTTGCAGTTTAAAAAAAAAAAAAGGGGGGCCCCAAGGGATCCTTCTGGGACCCCCTAAGCACCTCAAGAGGGTCAGAGTATTTTCATTCTGCCCCCTTTATATGTTTTACACACTTATTCCCCTTGCTTCTTCAGCCTCGCTTCTACCGAGGCAGAAAATGGCCGCCAACAGTTCCTGGTTTCAAATGTAGACAGACACTCGACAACCAATTAGCATTCAGCGCGCGATCGGGAGGGTGCACGCTTGGTTCGGGAAGGGTGCACTTACGGTGCAGGGAGGGTCGCGGATCCTCCCCGGCCATAGATATTTATGTACATTTAACTCTAATTTTCTCTGGAACTACTGAACGGATTCACACCATTTATGCAAAAGGCACGAGTCTGAACTAAGGACTATCTCTTTGCCAAATTTGGTGTCATTCCGTTCAGCGGTTCGGGCTGTAGCTGCGACAACAGATCCTATGGGAAATTGCATGGGGAAAATGCGTTTTGGGACCCCCCTTTTTTCTCGGCCCCCGCTTGACGAATCACCACAAAACTTTCAGGGTAGGAGCGGAGCGGAGCTGGCCAAGAGTTTGGAAAATTTTGCGAAGATTCGTCAACCGGCGCCAGACTTATTGGGAATAGAATGTTGCGGATCTCCTATGGAAAATAGGTCCTAACTATAACTACCTACTGGCGACCGCCAGTAGGTAATATATATATATATATGTATGCAGCTCCAAACGCACGCGACAATCAGCACATGCAGGCACTCTCAGGGATTACTAGCACCTTTTATTCGCAGATGCGTTTCAGCAACAGCTTTCCGCAGTGCTAAAAGGTGATAATACCAAATGCACAGCGCTACATTTAAAATAGAACAATGACTCTCCTGATTGGCACTTGGTAAATTATGGTAAGTAAGATAGGACTCAAGAAGTTTTCACTGAATTTGGCCACCATACTTGCAAGGTAAATACTCAATGTTATCTTGTTGCCATATCGACTTGCAAATAATTTTCATATTGAATGTTCATTAAAAGTTCTTCCGAAGGCAAGCCACAAATCAATTTAGTCCACTCCGATGTTCAATATATATATATATATATATATATATATATATATATATATATATATATATATATATATATATATATATATATATATATATATATATATTTCCAACAATGGCCAATGGCTTAGGAAGGCACACACAGCTCGCCTGCCTGCTGGCATACTCTCCACTCGCCTCGATCCCCAGATAATTTCTTCATTAAGCCAACGCATTTCGAGGCTCTCTGCCTCTTCTTCCAGGGCTGATTTGACAAAAATGAAATGCAAACTCGTTTAGACTCTCTTTTCCAGCATAGCGAGTGGAGAGTATGCCAGCAGGCAGGCGAGCTGTGTGTGCCTTCCTAAGCCATTGGCCATTGTTGGAAACATGATTAACACGGGCGCCATACCGTGGGGAGGAGCACCATCTCAAGAAAGAAGAGAGGCTGTTTTCGGTAACTATCGCCGGATGTTATGCAGCACAGTAAGCCGTTCCAAATACACTCACCTCATGTTCCTGGACCTTACTAAAAGGAGAAAAATATGTAAAATATGGACCAGACTGCAATGCACCTACTGTGGATAAGACTGGTCACTCGTTTTGAAAACAACACATCCCAGAATGCACTACTTCAAACAGGTGCAGAGAGTTCAGCCCACGAGGGGTTTGTGAACCAATAAAATGCTGGAAAAGAGAGTCTAAACGAGTTTGCATTTCATTTTTGTCAAATCAGCCCTGGAAGAAGAGGCAGAGAGCCTCGAAACGCGTTGGCTTAATGAAGAAATTATCTGGGGATCGAGGCGAGTGGAGAGTATGCCAGCAGGCAGGCGAGCTGTGTGTGCCTTCCTAAGCCATTGGCCATTTTTGGAAATATATATATATATATATATATAAATATATATATATATATATATATTATTTTTTTTCACCAATTTCCTCAAGGAAGGAATCACTGCACACCAAGGAAGTTATATGATTTCGGATTTTATTCTTTTCGTGCAAATTGTCACCAACTCCACCACCAACGCGTTTCAACCACAATCGGTCTTGCTCACGGTATGTGAGTCCTTTTTCAATGTTCTTTATTTATAGTGATACCCATATTAGCCATTAGGAGGAATTATGGGAGTTGTAGTTTCTATTCACATATATCATTTCACATGTTTGCGATATATTGATGTTATTGCAGTGTCTCATTTGGGGGATTTAATCACGTCTGCATAATCTGAATATTTACATTGTGTCCATGTAAATAATAAGTCCAGATAATTTATACTATGTTGCATTGGCATGTGTTTTATTCTTTAGTCCAAACTTTTGGTGCCAGAGTAATTGCTTAGTGCATTTTTACCCGCCGGGTTTAGGCTTAGTGCCCTTGTGGCCATGTTACGTTCAGATGCTTGCAGATGTAGATGTTTCAAGTCATTACCCCTTCATATTGGTCTGATGTTAGTTCATGTCGTACAGTAGGCTCATAGATGGCTATGTAATTCTTCATCGCCGTTGAGGCCAAAAGGGGCCTTCGTCTTAAAGCGTATGATCATCTTGCTTTCCAATCTTCTTAGTTTCAGTGTTCTGTTTCCTCCACGTTCGTTTTTTGGGACTGTTGTTAATCCGAAATATTTAATGGTCTGTTTCATGTTCTCTTTGTGGATTTTGAGATGTTTCACAATAGCATAGTTGGTATCATCATTTTGTACTGCCCTCAGATGTTCCAAGATTCTTTTCTTTAGGGGGCAGATGGTACTTCCTATGTACCATAGTCCGCATCCACAGACAATGACATACACTACGTATGTGGATTCACAGGTGATCCTCTCAGAGATGTTGAATTTGTTACCCATGAAGTCCACTGTTTCCTTCTTGTTCATGCCGTGTTTGCATGCTTTGCACGTATTGCAACGTATAAAGCCTGTTTGTTTGGTCTCCAGCCAGTTCTTAGATTTGCTGGTGGTCATCATATGGCTCTTAACCAGTTTGTCTTTTAAGGAGGGAGCTTTTCGATATGAGACGTTTGGATAGTTGCCAATTTTTTGACCAATGTCTGGATCCTTTCTCAAGATATCCCAGTGTCTTTTTAGGATATCTATTATTTGGTAGTTTTCTTTGCTGTATGTAAGGACTACTCGAATCGCGGCATTCTCTTCTTTTTGTTCTTTTGTCTGTTTCAGAGTCTGTGCTCGGGGAATTGCTCTTGCTCTTGCTTGACCCAGTCTTATGTCTTTCTCATTGTACCCTCTTTGCTGGAATCTCATTGCTGTTTCTTCGAAAGTTCGTTCCATTTCCAAGTCATCTGAGCAATTGCGTCTCATACGCAAGAATTCTCCGTACGGAATACTCTTCTTTAGTTGTGGAGGATGAAAACTTTCACCGTGTAGAATGCTGTTGGTTGCTGTTGGTTTTCTGTATAGTCTCGTCTTGATTTCTTCATTTTCTATGTATACCGTTACATCTCAGAACTGAATTTCTAGATCACTGATGTTGTGAGTGAATTGTAGACCAATTTCATTTGTGTTCAAGATGTTCATGTATTCTTCAAATTCACTCAGACTTCCACTCCAAATAAGGAAAAGGTCGTCGATGTAACGTAACCATAGTTCTGTTTTGGAAGTGTATGTTTCATTTTTCTCATCCCAGGCTATCAGCTTCTCCCACCACCCCATCGTGAGGTTGGCGTAGCTAGGAGAAAATGAAACTCCCATAGCAGTGCCACACTGCTGGGAGTATATTTGGCCATCAAAAATGAAGATATTATTGTAGAGACAAAGCTCGATCATTTCCATGAGCATTGTTGTATGTTTGGATTGTCGTATGCTACGTTGTTTCAAGAAATACTCAACAGCTTGGAGTCCAACGCTATGTTTGATGGAAGTATATAGTGATACTACGTCGATCGTTACGAGATAGTATCCTTTGTGCCATCCAAGATCACTCAGGATTCTTAAAAAATCCCCCGTGTCTTTTATATAAGATGTTAAATTGGTAACTAGTGGTGCCAAGAAAAAATCCACATAGTCTGAGATGTTTTCATAGAGTGAGTTGCAACTCAACATTATGGGCCTGGCTGGGGGATTAATGAAGGTTTTGTGTATTTTCGGTAAGAAATACATTGTGGGCATCACTGGACTGTCATTACTTAGAAAGAGGGATTCCTCTGATGTCAATAAGCCCTCCTCCTGCCATTTCCTAATTTTTAATCCTAGATTTATTGTTAAATCATTGAGTGGATTGCTGGTCAGTTTGACATAGTTCTTATGATCATCCAGTTGCCTTTTGGCCTCTTTGATGTAGTCACTTTTGTTTTGAATGACTACATTGCCCCCCTTGTCTGCCGGTTTGATTATAATTTTATCATTTTTCATCAAGGTGTCAATTGCAAGTCTCTCCATTTTATTTAGATTTTCTTTCTTGTGGTTATTGTTAGTTTTAGTCAGTGTTTCTAGATCCCCAACCACTAGATCATGAAAGGTATCGATTCTATTGCCAGGACTAAGCACAGGGCAAAATTTAGATTTAGATTTGAAAGCAGTTGGTTCTCTTTTGTCAGTACATGTTTGTAACTGTTGTAGGGCTTGAGATTCAGTTACTTCATCATTGTTTGTCATAAGTTCGTACGCAGTAACCAGGACAGGTATATCTTCAATTGTAAGGTCACTGGTCCAAAGCAAAGCATGCAAACACGGCATGAACACGGCATGAACATGAAGGAAACAGTGGACTTCATGGGTAACAAATTCAACATCTCTGAGAGGATCACCTGTGAATCCACATACGTAGTGTATGTCATTGTCTGTGGATGCGGACTATGGTACATAGGAAGTACCATCTGCCCCCTAAAGAAAAGAATCTTGGAACATCTGAGGGCAGTACAAAATGATGATACCAACTACGCTATTGTGAAACATCTCAAAATCCACAAAGAGAACATGAAACAGACCATTAAATATTTCGGATTAACAACAGTCCCGAAAAACGAACGTGGAGGAAACAGAACACTGAAACTAAGAAGATTGGAAAGCAAGATGATCATACGCTTTAAGACGAAGGCCCCTTTTGGCCTCAACGGCGATGAAGAATTACATAGCCATCTATGAGCCTACTGTACGACATGAACTAACATCAGACCAATATGAAGGGGTAATGACTTGAAACATCTACATCTGCAAGCATCTGAACGTAACATGGCCACAAGGGCACTAAGCCTAAACCCGGCAGGTAAAAATGCACTAAGCAATTACTCTGGCACCAAAAGTTTGGACTAAAGAATAAAACACATGCCAATGCAACATAGTATAAATTATCTGGACTTATTATTTACATGGACACAATGTAAATATTCAGATTATGCAGACGTGATTAAATCCCCCAAATGAGACACTGCAATAACATCAATATATCGCAAACATGTGAAATGATATATGTGAATAGAAACTACAACTCCCATAATTCCTCCTAATGGCTAATATGGGTATCACTATAAATAAAGAACATTGAAAAAGGACTCACATACCGTGAGCAAGACCGATTGTGGTTGAAACGCGTTGGTGGTGGAGTTGGTGACAATTTGCACGAAAAGAATAAAATCCGAAATCATATAACTTCCTTGGTGTGCAGTGATTCCGTCCTTGAGGAAATTGGTGAAAAATTGAATCGAGGATTGGCCCGTCCTCGACACTGGCACCCGCTATGCGATAGCGCGCTCTCCCTTGGGGCCGTTTGACGAGTCGACATTGTGAAGTGAGAGGCGCCCGACATTGGAAATCCAGTGAAGCGGTGACGACATACGAGACTCGGGAACTGTTCAAGACGAGTTTCGTTATTGATTTGGAGTCAGTGGTTGTACTGGGAATCCAGTACATCAACAGCACAATCAGTCAAGTCATCACACTGTGATTATACAGCGAGACGAACGCTGTAACAAACTGATAGGAGGAGCTGTTTGAAGTCCCGTCTGCGGTGTGGAGTATCCAACGGATCGGAGTCGGAGGACCCCGCTACGACGGAAAAACACTCAGGTAGGCGGCTTCTTCTTTTCTCTCCCCTATTGAACTGTGAATGTCGTAGCTTGCATCGTCAGGATATCAATACCTGAACAGATGCAAAGGAAGTTAAAGGGAAAGTGCACACCAGAAAACTTGTGAACCACCGAATGTGAGTCTCGGCGGATAATTATATCACTTATCAGCATGGAAGCGAGAGCGGCGAAACGCATTCAACGAGCGGAAACCATGTTTGTAAGAGCAGGCACAATATCACAAAAGGAAATAACTAGTGACAAGGATATCAGTCAGAGTAGGAATCTCAAACAACTTTTCGTTCAGCTTGAGAGACTATTGAAAAAAGAAATAACTAAAAGCTGGGAAGTGATTACGCTAGAGAAATATATCGAGTGCGATCGAATACCAAGAGGACTGAGAATTTTCACGCTCCCCAATCACCCTGACACCAAGCCTGAGATGCTAGAGGAATGGGGGAAAAACAGCATGCAGTGTTCAAAGAACATGGTACTGATTGTAATCAAGTACGCCAAGAAAGATATAGAGGAGCTGCATGAGAACATCAGTAAAATCGAATCACAGATTACCAGTCTCAATCAAGAGGAAGAAAGTAAACAACTACGAAAAGATATGGAGAAAAACCTAGACAGACATGAAAACGAGGTAGAACAACGAAAGCAGAGGAAATTCAGAAGAGATCAATTAGACTATGAAACAGGAGCAATTCTAACCTTTGCTCGAAGATTTGAAGTCTTGAAAGAACAAATGGGGAAGAACTCAAAAGCAGCACTAAACGTACCAGTAACAAGTGGATCAGAATCAGAATTAAGTGAGGAAGAAAGAACAACAAGAACAGGACACTTTACTTTTTTAGAGGAGATGAAGCTGATGTACATCGATCAAAAGAATCCGAGGGGCCAAGGAAGAGGACGAGGCCGAGGCCGAGGGAGAGGAAGAACTTATCACCAATCTTCAAAAGAAGGAGAAAAACGAGAAGAGGGGGCGGGACAACCAAAAAGTTACCCCCTACGCAATCGTTTGAAGAAATGAAACAACCAACAAGAACAAAAGTGAACCTAATCGTGAATCTTTCCGACTATAAATTGAACTCCCACGAACAAAACTTACTCAATAAAGGATTAAGCTTCTGCCCAGAACAACATCACAATCATATAGACACAAGAATCGATATCTACAAATTTGTGAGGAAACTAAAACTTGCTAAGTTTTTTAGTAAATTCCCGAATACAACAAAAAAAGCTATCACAAAGAAAGGAGCACCTGAGACCAGTGACCTTACAATTGAAGATATACCTGTCCTGGTTACTGCGTACGAACTTATGACAAACAATGATGAAGTAACTGAATCTCAAGCCCTACAACAGTTACAAACATGTACTGACAAAAGAGAACCAACTGCTTTCAAATCTAAATCTAAATTTTGCCCTGTGCTTAGTCCTGGCAATAGAATTGATACCTTTCATGATCTAGTGGTTGGGGATCTAGAAACACTGACTAAAACTAACAATAGCCACAAGAAAGAAAATCTAAATAAAATGGAGAGACTTGCAATTGACACCTTGATGAAAAATGATAAAATTATAATCAAACCGGCAGACAAGGGGGGCAATGTAGTCATTCAAAACAAAAGTGACTACATCAAAGAGGCCAAAAGGCAACTGGATGATCATAAGAACTATGTCAAACTGACCAGCAATCCACTCAATGATTTAACAATAAATCTAGGATTAAAAATTAAGAAATGGCAGGAGGAGGGCTTATTGACATCAGAGGAATCCCTCTTTCTAAGTAATGACAGTCCAGTGATGCCCACAATGTATTTCTTACCGAAAATACACAAAACCTTAATTAATCCCCCAGCCAGGCCCATAATGTCGAGTTGCAACTCACTCTATGAAAACATCTCAGACTATGTGGATTTTTTCTTGGCACCACTAGTTACCAATTTAACATCTTATATAAAAGACACGGGGGATTTTTTAAGAATCCTGAGTGATCTTGGATGGCACAAAGGATACTATCTCGTAACGATCGACGTAGTATCACTATATACTTCCATCAAACATAGCGTTGGACTCCAAGCTGTTGAGTATTTCTTGAAACAACGTAGCATACGACAATCCAAACATACAACAATGCTCATGGAAATGATCGAGCTTTGTCTCTACAATAATATCTTTATTTTTGATGGCCAAATATACTCCCAGCAGTGTGGCACTGCTATGGGAGTTTCATTTTCTCCTAGCTACGCCAACCTCACGATGGGGTGGTGGGAGAAGCTGATAGCCTGGGATGAGAAAAATGAAACATACACTTCCAAAACAGAACTATGGTTACGTTACATCGACGACCTTTTCCTTATTTGGAGTGGAAGTCTGAGTGAATTTGAAGAATACATGAACATCTTGAACACAAATGAAATTGGTCTACAATTCACTCACAACATCAGTGATCTAGAAATTCAGTTCTGAGATGTAACGGTATACATAGAAAATGAAGAAATCAAGACGAGACAATACAGAAAACCAACAGCAACCAACAGCATTCTACACGGTGAAAGTTTTCATCCTCCACAACTAAAGAAGAGTATTCCGTACGGAGAATTCTTGCGTATGAGACGCAATTGCTCAGATGACTTGGAAATGGAACGAACTTTCGAAGAAACAGCAATGAGATTCCAGCAAAGAGGGTACAATGAGAAAGACATAAGACTGGGTCAAGCAAGAGCAAGAGCAATTCCCCGAGCACAGACTCTGAAACAGACAAAAGAACAAAAAGAAGAGAATGCCGCGATTCGAGTAGTCCTTACATACAGCAAAGAAAACTACCAAATAATAGATATCCTAAAAAGACACTGGGATATCTTGAGAAAGGATCCAGACATTGGTCAAAAAATTGGCAACTATCCAAACGTCTCATATCGAAAAGCTCCCTCCTTAAAAGACAAACTGGTTAAGAGCCATATGATGACCACCAGCAAATCTAAGAACTGGCTGGAGACCAAACAAACAGGCTTTATACGTTGCAATACGTGCAAAGCATGCAAACACGGCATGAACATGAAGGAAACAGTGGACTTCATGGGTAACAAATTCAACATCTCTGAGAGGATCACCTGTGAATCCACATACGTAGTGTATGTCATTGTCTGTGGATGCGGACTATGGTACATAGGAAGTACCATCTGCCCCCTAAAGAAAAGAATCTTGGCACATCTGAGGGCAGTACAAAATGATGATACCAACTATGCTATTGTGAAACATCTCAAAATCCACAAAGAGAACATGAAACAGACCATTAAATATTTCGGATTAACAACAGTCCCGAAAAACGAACGTGGAGGAAACAGAACACTGAAACTAAGAAGATTGGAAAGCAAGATGATCATACGCTTTAAGACGAAGGCCCCTTTTGGCCTCAACGGCGATGAAGAATTACATAGCCATCTATGAGCCTACTGTACGACATGAACTAACATCAGACCAATATGAAGGGGTAATGACTTGAAACATCTACATCTGCAAGCATCTGAACGTAACATGGCCACAAGGGCACTAAGCCTAAACCCGGCGGGTAAAAATGCACTAAGCAATTACTCTGGCACCAAAAGTTTGGACTAAAGAATAAAACACATGCCAATGCAACATAGTATAAATTATCTGGACTTATTATTTACATGGACACAATGTAAATATTCAGATTATGCAGACGTGATTAAATCCCCCAAATGAGACACTGCAATAACATCAATATATCGCAAACATGTGAAATGATATATGTGAATAGAAACTACAACTCCCATAATTCCTCCTAATGGCTAATATGGGTATCACTATAAATAAAGAACATTGAAAAAGGACTCACATACCGTGAGCAAGACCGATTGTGGTTGAAACGCATTGGTGGTGGAGTTGGTGACAATTTGCACGAAAAGAATAAAATCCGAAATCATATAACTTCCTTGGTGTGCAGTGATTCCTTCCTTGAGGAAATTGGTGAAAAATTGAATCGAGGATTGGCCCGTCCTCGACACTGGCACCCGCTATGCGATAGCGCGCTCTCCCTTGTGGCCGTTTGACGAGTCGATATATATATATATATATATATATATATATATATTCTCCACAAATTGCCCAAAAGCATTTAAAGGGGCACTCGTCATCACTTGCACCCTCCGGCCTGTTTATGCTGCTTGATCTCGCACTCCAGCCATTGATCATTCTGCCGACGCGTTTCGAGGCTTCAAGCCTCTTCTTCTCGGGCTGCTACAGAACGGCATCACAAGCTCACATAAATGTTATTTCCGGCATCTTTTATTTCTACTGCCGTAGCCTTGACTCGCTAAGTGCATTGTCATACAGGTGCATTCTGGAATATAAAGTTCCATATGTGAGGAATCAATAAAACCTTGAGTAGGTGTAATGCACAGTCTGGATTAAAGAGCTTTCAGTTCTCCTTCGTAGGATACAGAGTGCCAAAGATCAGCTGTTTGTGCATATGAAGTGATGCGCTGCACAGGATTCGAAAGGTTTCGCTCCCCAGCCTCTCCAGTTCGGTGGAGATGGTGCCCCTTCCAGGACAGGGCTGCCCTGTGTAAAAATTCTCCACAAATTGCCCAAAAGCATTTAAAGGGGCAGTCGTCATCACTTGCACCCTCCGGCCTGTTTATGCTGCTTGATCTTGCACTCCAGCCATTGATCATTCTGCCGACACGTTTCGAGGCTTCAAGCCTCTTCTTCTCGGGCTGCTACAGAACGGCATCACAAGCTCACATAAATGTTATTTCCGGCGTCTTTTATTTCTACTGCCATAGCCTTGACCCGCTAAGTGCATTGTCATACAGGTGCATTCTGGAATATAAAGTTCCATATGTGAGCAATCAATAAAACCTTGAGTAGGTGTAATGCACAGTCTGGATTAAAGAGCTTTCAGTTCTCCTTCGTAGGATACAGAGTGCCAAAGATCAGCTGTTTGTGCATATGAAGTGATGCGCTGCACAGGATTCGAAAGGTTTCGCTTCCCAGCCTCTCCAGTTCGGTGGAGATGGTGCCCCTTCCAGGACAGGGCTGCCCTGTGTAAAAATTCTCCACAAATTGCCCAAAAGCATTTAAAGGGGCACTCGTCATCACTTGCACCCTCCGGCCTGTTTATGCTGCTTGATCTCGCACTCCAGCCATTGATCATTCTGCCGACGCGTTTCGAGGCTTCAAGCCTCTTCTTCTCGGGCTGCTACAGAACAGCATCACAAGCTCACATAAATGTTATTTCCGGCGTCTTTTATTTCTACTGCCGTAGCCTTGACTCGCTAAGTGCATTGTCATACAGGTGCATTCTGGAATATAAAGTTCCATATGTGAGCAATCAATAAAACCTTGGGGAGCAAAACCTTTCGAATCCTGTGCAGCGCATCACTTCATATGCACAAACAGCTGATCTTTGGCACTCTGTATCCTACGAAGGAGAACTGAAAGCTCTTTAATCCAGACTGTGCATTACACCTACTCAAGGTTTTATTGATTCCTCACATATGGAACTTTATATTCCAGAATGCACCTGTATGACAATGCACTTAGCGAGTCAAGGCTACGGCAGTAGAAATAAAAGATGCCGGAAATAACATTTATGTGAGCTTGTGATGCCGTTCTGTAGCAGCCCGAGAAGAAGAGGCTTGAAGCCTCGAAACGCGTCGGCAGAATGATCAATGGCTGGAGTGCGAGATCAAGCAGCATAAACAGGCCGGAGGGTGCATGTGATGACGAGTGCCCCTTTAAATGCTTTTGGGCAATTTGTGGAGAATTTTTACACAGGGCAGCCCTGTCCTGGAAGGGGCACCATCTCCACCGAACTGGAGAGGCTGGGGAGCGAAACCTTTCGAATCCTGTGCAGCGCATCACTTCATATGCACAAACAGCTGATCTTTGGCACTCTGTATCCTACGAAGGAGAACTGAAAGCTCTTTAATCCAGACTGTGCATTACATCTATTCAAGGTTTTATTGATTGCTCACACATGGAACTTTATATTCCAGAATGCACCTGTATGACAATGCACTTAGCGAGTCAAGGCTACGGCAGTAGAAATAAAAGACGGCGGAAATAATATTTCCTGTGAGCTTGTGATGCCGTTCTGTAGCAGCCCGAGAAGAAGAGGCTTGAAGCCTCGAAACGCGTCGGCAGAATGATCAATGGCTGGAGTGCGAGATCAAGCAGCATAAACAGGCCGGAGGGTGCAAGTGATGACGAGTGCCCCTTTAAATGCTTTTGGGCAATTTGTGGAGAATATATATATATATATATATATATATATATATATATATATATATATATATATATATACACACACAAATGCATAAGCAATAAAGGCATAAAGAAATAGCAACAGATCAAGCATTTCTCACTATTAAAACATATGCATGATTAAGACATATTAAAAACATTCATGCCAAATAGTAATAGCATCTTTTTGGTAGAAACAGGTGGACAACGGGGAGGCGGTGGGACAGTGAAGAATCCACAGGCAGATACTGTATCCACCAGAAAAAGCGTTACCGAAGGTAAGTAACTTGTTCTTCTGATGGATACTTCTGTCTGTGGATTCCTCACCTTTTGAATAGAATCCCCAAGCCGTACCTCACCCAGAGGAGGGTGTCCACCTGACTAAACCAAAAATCTTGCAAAACAGATAAAGCAAAATGGCCATCCCTCCTAACCTCCGAATCCAATTATAATCAAATAATTTTTTGTCGAAATTAAATTTAAAATAATACTTTAAAAATACTTTTATTAATGAATTTAGACAAACACTTAAAGAAAACTTTTATTTATAATTCATTTAAAGATATTTCATACTTTACAAATTACGCCGAAGTCGCGACCCCAGCGCGACTTTTCAAAATCGCTACCAGAATGCGTGCAGCCATCGTGTAGGGTGCGCGAAGGGTGCGCGACTTCTGTATAATATAGAAAAAAAAAGTTTGACTATAGTTTTCCTAACTAAAAATTATTCACAATTATGAATTGAGGAAGCTTCCGACCCACAATATCCACCAAGAAGGAGCGGCACTCAACAGGTCTTGCGTAAATCAGGATGTAGTTTATTCCATCAAGATAAACAATCAGTAAAAGAGCGTCTACGCTTTTCGGCGCGAAGCCTTTGTCTCGACGATATATATATATGTACACAATATATTTTTGTCTTGCTAATAACTTTGATGCTGCTTTGCCGATCCTAATGAAATTCACAAAACTAGTTTGCCGCTCACTTCAGCTGCTGTTTGGAAAGTTTTGCAGTGATGTGTCAAGTGGGGGATGAGATAAATGGGTTTCCCAAAACGTGTTTTCTCCATGCAATTTCCCAAAGGGATTTTAGACAAGACTAGAGCCCAAACCACTGAACGGACTTACACCAAGTTTGGCAGAAAGCTAGCTCATGATTCAGAAGCAGCCTTTTTCGTGACTTGGTATAAATCTACTCAGTAGTTTTGTAGTTATTAAAGAAAAAGTAAATTTGCATATCTAGGGACACAAATCCTCTGTGGAACCGACAGATCTCATGCTGAGATCAGATTGGCTGCCAAAACTTCAACCCAATCAGCCATCTTGGGACGCGGACTCATCCAAGTCCCAAGAAAAAAGGTGAAAAAAAGGAGAGGGCAGGGTAGGAACACCCTCACCCCTAGCCCTGGTGGTGGCGTCTCACAGGGACCCCGCCAAGAGGCAAAAACATGTTTTTTTTCAATGTTACTGCAAATTTCTCTCTCCCTTGGGTGGGCCAGGACGCGGGAGGGAAATAAATTTCATATTACGGGAACCAGGCCAAATAAGAATAGGGGGAGGAGGGCCGCGTGGCCTAGACTTTTTTCGGCCTCAGAAACCCCCTCCCACGGGCCTGGCCCCCCTTCTCGGCCGTACTCAGCCCCAGAGACCACATTCCCCAGGGCCTGGCCATTGATAGGAAAGGGAGGGGGGCGCAAATCCCCCTCCCATAGCTAATTATGGCCCCTGGGACCCCATCCTTCAGGGTCAGGCTCCTGCTATGTCCCGGGTTGCCCATTCCCAAAACATAGCGTGTTTGCTCTCACTTGGTGGGAGCAATTTTAAAGCTCCTACCAATTAAGAGCAAACAGTAAGTCAGCTCTCAACCGGGGGGTAAGTAACATGCTCACGCCAGCTGAGAGCAGACTTTTCATCTGTTTCCCAGCCCTGTCCCCAATTAATAATAGATGAGGCCTCAGGGATGGAGTCCCTGTGGGCCATATTGGCTACCAGAGAAAGAGGCTGCGTGCCCTCCTCCCACTTATAATTATGGCCGGGCTCCAGCAGATGGAGTCCCCTGGGGTCAGAAATAAGCACAGAAAGGGTGCTGCATAATCTCCTCCCCATTTACAATAAGGCTGGGCCCCAGAGATGGGGTCCCCAGGGCTAAAGTACGGCCAGGGGAGGGGGGCTGTGTGCTATGTTTTTTTTCCATGGATTGGATTAACGTATGGTAATTAAATATCACCTTATGATTAAAAAAAAACTAGAAATTCACTGAAAAAACCAAAGGTTACATCGATGTTATAGTTGAGAAATAGCATTAAAAATCCATAGAAATTCACTGAAAAACAAAGGTTACAGGGACATTACAGTTAGGAAATAGAATTAAAAAAACATTAGAAATATAATAAAATAACAAAGGTTATAGGGACGTTATAGTAAGGCTCAGAATTTACACACACAAAACAATAAACAATATATCTCAAATAACTACAACTCATTCCGCAAGGTAGCTGAAATGTGCGCCCTCCCCATGCACTGCTAAATACCTAACATATTACATCACACATGACATCTTCTATGACATCATTGCACCATTTGCAGTAAAATTATTGATAAGAAAACTGCGCATAACGGAGGTGCGAGTTATATTTACCTTAGGGCACAAGTTATAGTTACTTGAATTAACTATAAATAGAACTGCCAAATTTCTATGGTTTTGTGTTTGTAAAATCGGAACCTTATTATTTATGTGAATTTCCAAGGTTTTTTAAATTCTATTTTCTAACTCTTACGTACCTGCAAACTTTGCTTTTTGTCAGTGACAGATGGATAGATAGATAGATAGATAGATAGATAGATAGATAGATAGATAGATAGATAGATAGATAGATAGATAGATAGATAGATAGATAGATAGATAGATAGATAGATAGATAGATAGATAGATAGATAGATAGATAGATAGAATATATAAAATATATAGGAAGGAACCAGCTTCCAATGAGATAGGTAAATATAGAGACGACTACCCCGTGCTGAAGACAAATTTAGCCTAGAATAATCTGACGTGGCGGGTCTGAACTTTACAAGGAAACTAAGGCCCTGTTCACAAAGATAAATTCCATGGTAAATGTATTGTTACTATCATATTTACTTTTTCATGTCTGCAAGAAATACACAAAGAGTGTCCTGGCAGGGGTAAATCCATTTACGTGTCTGGAGATCTCTCCAACAACTACATGAACTTAAATACTCATAAATCCAGTTAGAGGGGGGAAATGGGTTTTTCAAGGCATAGTTTATCTTGGAAGTATGAGAGTGACCACAAACATGTACAATGGTGGGCATTCCCAAATTCCGATCCAACCCTATCCCACCCATTTAATTGTGTCAGATTTACTCCAGCACAGGTCTGGAGTAATTCCTCTTTCACAGGGAGAAAAAGAAATGCATAACCACCAAATTTGATGTGGATGTATGCCACAATCCGGGTCACTTTTTATTTTATTAGTATGCAATTGAGAGACTGCTGCAATTTTCGCATAATCATAGATTTGCTGCATTTGCCACAGAATCCAACATCTGCTGCATAATCAAAGGATGGAGGAGGCAGTTAAATGCCAAAATATAGCAATAATCAGCAGAAAGGTGTCCAGTCAACCTTTGTAAAAGGCCTTCCACTGAGCGGCAACATGAGTTGAAAAACAAATTGTGTCTAGCTCGAATGGGTCAAAAGTTAATAAAGTGCAGTGATGTATGTTGCCGCTCAGTGGAAGGCCTTTTGCAAAGGTTGACTGGTCACTGTTCTGCTGCTTATTGCTATATTTTGGTATTAAACTGGTACTAAGGAGGTGCACCCAATGCCCAGACAGTGTTACCAAGTGTAAAAGGAACAAAATAATGAAGTAATACTATCAAAAAATGTGCCACATCACGTCGCATAATTTGTCTTTTTTGCTGCATAATTTATTTTACGCGTGCCGCATAATTTGGCCCTACCTTGCTGCATAATTCTAGTCCCTCTGGCCATAATGCTGCCCTTCTCTAGATGTCTGACCAGGAGCCTAAAATAAGCGAAAGGCGATAAGTCCGAGATTATAAAGCATATCATTAAATAAATAAATACATATGAAAGGGAGTGTAACATACATTTTAAGAATGATCTTGCTTTGAAGTGATCTGGTAATTAAGTGCACAAGTTCTATGTGTACTGTAATAATGCGACTGTGTTAATCCCTGCGATAGCTAATATTAAGATGCATGATCATTTTTACAATTATTGCAAGAGGCTTGCAGCTATACACTGCTCTTAGAAACACATCCAGAAGCAACAATTCACCACTGACAATGTATAAAACAGGTAATGGCAGTGAAGAACGAATTAAAAGGCTAGATTTTCAATAGTGAAAGGATATTTCTGATGAATTCTTCCAGAACTCACTAACGATGTACCAAGAATTAATGGTAATGTACTTCCTGCCCTTTTATATGCGGATGATGCGGTCCTTATGGGCCGCACTCCGAACGCACTACGCACTTTAGTTGGGGCTTTGTACCCTTTATGGCAGACCTAGACCTCTGTACCAATTTTAAGAAATCCTTCATAATGACTTGCGGCCCAAAACAACACTGCATCAACTCAATAACCTCAGGTCCTGAACGCTTACTACGCACCCGCACTTTCCTCTATTTGGGTCTAGTATTCTCTGACACTGGATCCTGGGAAGCTCACGCTGCTCATAGTAGAAGTAACTCAATTCTGAGTCTCCCTCAACCAAAACAGGCAGAGGTAGTTTTACCCTTAGAGAAGATCTACAAATCGCAGTGCATCCCCACCGCCCCATATATGGTGCTGAAGTCTGGGGTTTTATAAATTGTAGTGGGATCCAAAGAGAGGAAAATAGATTTTGTAGGAAACTTTTAGAGGCTCAAATCTCCTCCCCAAACTATGTCTGTCATAAGGAACTAAATTTGTACTCTATAGAAGAGTTTATCAGGTCACGTCCAGCTATATTTTGGCTAAAAATGTGGCTAAACCCAGCTGCGACTCTAACAAGGGAGATTATTGTAGAGTGCCTTAACTGTGACAAGGGAGGGTGTATACCCTGGCTTTTTGCTTTTAGAAAAAGCCTAACCAGCATGAACCTAGAACACATCTTCCTAAACCCACCAGCACTAGAGGGTATGAATAAATGAGTCCTCATGGGTGCATTGTACGAATCCTAAAACAACGAAAAACACGCCATAAAATGTTCAAAACCATCAGTCGTTAGGTACATGTCACTACTGGAGTTAAATAGCCCTCAAACGCATATGCCATCCAAATACCTCCTGAAGAGCACTGGGCATTGAGAGAGAAGCCTGCTTTTTCGCCTTAGGGATGGCACTTTAAAATACTCACTTTGCTTCCCCCTGGGATTTAACATTAATCTTGAGCAAATGCCCTGCTCGTGGGGCACTGGCAGTAACCAAACGATAGTACATTTTTTATTCTTTTGCAATTTTTACAGAAAATATACAAAACAATACTTGATTCCGTATTTTAAGGCATTTGCTAATATTGACTATAGAACAGCGTACCTTGAGATTCTTAGACTTGAAAGCGATGATTTCATTTTTCGTGTCAGCTCGTTTTTGAGAGCGGCAGTCTACTCACGTATTTCTATGACCAGTTTTTAATGTGTTAAGGGCACTCGAACACATAATTCCGCTGTATCGCAAGCATTTACTCTTATTTTATAGTTGGAACACCAACCAAAGTGCTATCTGCAGGCTGGAACATCCAAAAAGCGCAAAAATTTAAATGTACTTACATTATGCTGCTAACATCGTTAACAACTGATTGCACTTTACTTCAACATGATGATGCTGCTATATGCTTGTCCAACCCTTTTTAATGTGCTAATATTTCAACGCTGTAATCTGCCCGTCAATTTGAAAATCTTAACCACGATATCGTTGTTTGTATATCATGTCCCTTTTAATGTTTGTACACAACTGTAGTCTTTTTATCTCGAAAGTTAATTTTAACTCCTTCGCTGCGGCGGGAATTCCACCGCAGCGCTGGGGGAGGTTTGGGGGCAGCGCGGTGGCGCTGTGCTCATGACGGAGCCACTCTGTCATGAGCCACGGTTGAGCTGTGCTCATGACGGAGTGGTTCCGTCATGACTCCGCCAACCGCGCTAATCGCCCGCACAAGCGGGGAATCAGCGCAGCGTGGGAGGAGCGGCGGCCAACGGCCGCAGCATGACGGAACCACTCCGTCATGAGCACACGGCACCCGTGGCTCATGACGGAGTGGCTCCGTCATGAGCGCTGAAGGGGTTAACTATAGCTTTTTATACTGTGCTTTTAATCAAGAATTGTACTGCTGTTGATGTATTTGAACTGTGCTTTTATGGATATTTTTATCCGAATAAAGGTCATTGAATTGAATTGAATTGAATTGAATTGAATTGAATTCTTCCATAAATTGAAGCATAATTCGGAGGATAACACAAATCATAATTGGTATGCTATATATTGGGAAGGAGGGTAAAAAGAGAGCAAGATAGAATTTATTTGAGCCATAGTTACACGTTTCCCAGATTGCGTCGCTAATTGACTCTTAAAAACCTTACTGCCAGCTATCTTGAATACAGAATGTAATAGAAGTTTGAACTATATAAATGACAAACATAATAAATGTTATTATCGTTTGATGTTAAAACAATCTTGCTTGCGTCAGTGGACTCACAGACCCAATTTTCTACTCAAAGTACCACAATGCACCACGAGAGAGAGAACAGTCATCTTACATTATTATTTTTCATTGAGAACAACATATTCTTCTGCATGCACCCAAATGACACATGTGTAAAAGTGCACGGGCAAATTCTCGAAGCCTACATTAATAGGGATCAACTGGGCAATCTTTTGTCACAAGTATTTACCATTGTCCTTGGAACCACAAGAAACAGATACTGCTGTGAACTCAATGAAGGTCCAAACACCCCCTTTTCATGCTTTGACTTTCAGGGATGATTAGGCCAAACAGTCAAAGCTTACCCTTAGACTAGAGGATGGTGTGGAGTATAGTCATATACAGCTAGCATGGATATAATGCACGATGCTAAGTGCCCAATTACGAGTCTAGCGGTTGGAGGACCGCCAGACTCCTGGATGCGTGGCAGTTTTGGTCCTGCCACCGCCATGCCGGCGGTCCGACTAACCCATTATGGCGGGGGTGGTCGAACTGCCATGGGACCTCTGCCGCTGCCGGTGTACTGCCATTCGCTGGAGTTGGTACGCAAGTCCTGAGGCTGCAATATGCTTGGAACGACCGCTGTGGTCCTGCCAAGCATATTACGAGCTTCCTTTCTGCCACAGTTTTCATCAAAACTGTAGCATAGAGGAAACAGAGGGGGCCCTACAGGGCCCTCTGGTGCCTCATGCCGTGTGTATGCACAAAGGGGGCACAGCATGTGCCCCACAAGTGTGCATGCACACCAGTTCCTGCTCTGCATGTGTGGTATTCCCATTGCGGTGCCTTTTTCAAAGGCACCGCCGCCTGTGAAAGAGGCACCGCAGCAGGTACCTCCATGCTGCCTGCCCACAAGACCACTGTTAAGTTGTGATGTGGCGGGCAGGCGGCAGCGACTCTTGGCGGTGCAGGGGTGCGGCAGTGGTGTGCCACCCGCCACGCCAAAACTCGTAATCAAGCCCTAAATATTATTCAGTCTATTATATCTTTTTTGAAGAGAAAAGATGGGTATCCCTCTTAAGCCCAATTACTTAGTAATAATGTTCACCATAACTTACAGTAACAGCTTTTATTTAAAAAAAAATACAATAAGCAAGGACCACACTGAATTCCTGCACAAATGAATATACAGCCGAAGCATGATTGTCTTTGCAGCGGCCTGTGACAGCACTGCAAAACATCCGGTTCAATTACGGATACAATCTTACTCAGCTTAAGTGCACACACTAGAGCTGGATTTCTTCCAGATGGGGCTGCAGCATCAAATCACTCACTGGGTTGGCAGTTGGAGAGGCAACCGGCTGCAAAATGAGTCATGGGATGGGATCACTGGGCAAGGACACACCTGTTACCAGGCACCACCAGAAAGGAGATGTGCTGTCACAGCACAGAATGAATCTAAGGATCGAAGAGCAGGAGACCAGCGCTTAAATGGGCACAGATAGAAACAGGATGCTGATCACAATGAGAGAGCGGAGCAGTGGCGTCAGCTGGAGCGGGGGTCTGCAGCTGAAGTCCTGCTGGTCTGGTGGAATCCGCAGGACAGCAGACTGTGAGATAAAGACACATTTCATAACTGGTGCTGCTCATGCGCTTAGGGTGATCGTCACTTGTTATCAGGAGTAGGCAGCCTAAGGTCACAGGGGTAGACCAACAGCATGCAACAGGAACTCACTCTTAATATCTACTTTTTGCAATTCAGTGCTACATCCGAGCGCGGACTCCGGGCTGGGAGTTTGCCCTCTGTCTCTTCATGCATGTTTGGCTTGCTCCTGAAAAGCCCAAAACAGGCAACACAGAGACACATTTTGCCCTTAGCAAATATGCAGCATTCTATCCCTCTGTAGATTTTTTGAAAGAATTGTTACGTGTCATGAAATAAATCAGGCGAAGATGAACAAAAATATTTAGGGGCAGAGAGTGGCGGGAGGATGGGAGGGAGCCTTTAAAGAAGAAAAGTAAACTCCTTTTCAGAGATTTCGACCTGGTTGCTGAACGTAATACTCTTATGGAAACCTCTGCCAATCAACTGATACCTGGCTGAGGTGACTAAATGCTAGCATAACTCTGTGTCTCTATCGCTAAATTTGCCAATGCACCGCTGTTCTGCCCTGCGATACATGACAAATGCTTGACAACATTTCATGAACAAAAGGAGGTATGATTTTTCTGGTTACAATAATCGTCATTACCAAATGTTAAAATCCCCTCTCCCGAAATTATTTTACATGGTTTTGCCTGATGGCAATAAATAAACTTCAACTAAGACATCTTCTTTCATTTTTAGGCTAGGGTTGTCCAACGTAGGCCTAGAAGAGCTGAATCTATGCAAGATTTGCAGGATGTCAACAATACATCTAAATGAAACAATTTTATATATTCAGTGGTTATCTTGAAAAGATGGCATGGATCTGGTGCTGCTGGACCTAGGCATATGCAGGTTTCATCAATGTTGTTTCAGCATGGGATTTGTTATTTGCACAAAAGTTGCTAAACCTAATTAATTTTTGAGAAGACTATAAAAATATAAATTAGGTATAGCAGCTTAAATATGTATATCAACATGTCTTTTACTAAAAAGGGCATTGCTCACAAATCTTCTAGTTATACAGAGAGATGGAGGATAATATACATGTACAAAAGTGACTGAAAAGCAGGGGCGGTTTCTGAGCGATGGCGTCGAGGCTCCGCCCTATTTACTTTCATCCCCGGTTGACCGTTGCCATAGTTTAAAACACAAACTCTTAAAAAATCTGTGTTAAAAAAAAAATGTGCACACGTTTTTCTTGGGGCGGGTGCTGTTTTTGCCATGATTAGTCTGAGAGAGACTCTCATTATAGTGACACAGTGCCTGCCAGCACACAACATTTCCTGAACCTGTGGGCGAGTCCAGAAGCTAATGTATTTGCTGGGCTGAGAAGCTCACAGCCCTGAGGGTTGAGAGGTCATCAGCTTGGCAGAGACATTGCCAGAAGGCCCAGTCTCCACCCCCTGAGGACATGAGGGGAAAAAAAGCCCCGGGTGTTTTACACTTAAGCCCTGTAGCACAAGGGCTTCACGTCCGTCAGAGAAGGGAGAGGATGGTCACCCCACCCTTTCTCAACTCATCATGGGGGGTGGTTCCTGCCCTGTGACAAGTTGGGAAAGGGTGGGAAAAAGCTTCAAGCAAGTGGGAAACCAAGAATTCGAGTCTGCGCAGTTTATCTTGACTTCAAACTGCACACACTCGAGTTGTCTGCTTCCCGCGCTGCTGTTTTTTTGAGGAGCAGCGACAGTCCTGATGGTTCCCTAGTGCACCCCCATGAGTGGACCGCGGCATGGCACCAAGTAACTTGGTAAGCAAAAAAAGTTTAGTTACTTAGAATTTAATTAATGAATTCAGCATGCCACTGCAAAATAAATCACACAAGCAATGTTAAACAAAACCGGAGTCCATTTTGACAGATAATTGCTTAACACATTTGATAACATATTTTGCATGCCCAGGTGCATGGTTCCCCAATACTTTCCTTAACAGAGCCCAAAGCAATATTCAGCGAGGACCAATAGGGTCCCGGGGAAAACTAATTAATGCGTCATCAATACCGGGCTCTTTCAGGTGTGTGGAGCACTCAGAGGCCCATCTGACCCCCTGTTTGGTTGCACTGAGTGGGTGTGAGAAGTTGGCCTGGTATCTGCTGTTCACTAGTTAAAGTGGACACCTTGCACCAGTACAATTCGACTCTTATGGTAGTAGGTTTAAGACAACCTTTTAAGGAAAGCTATCCTAGTGGTAGCTGTGGAGAGCAGCCTTCAGGCTAAGTCTTTAGAGGAATGTAAAGCAGCTTGTTTTACCTTATAATCTCTTGAATTTCTAAATGAAAGGACACCACACAGGTATATATATCAAATATATATGTATTTATTACAAACAACTCTCTGCTAATCTCTTTATGAGATTAGAAGTCAGGAACATATGCATAAATCAACGTTTCACAATAAGTTAAGCAAAAATATGACTGGGGCCCTAGGGGCGTAACAGACCATATACTAAAAAAGAGACTTAAGAACAACGACTTGCAAAGGGACAAGGCCTAGGACCTTTCAGAAGTGCTGGGGCCTCACAAAACCACCCAAGGCAGGTAAGTAAAGGACCCACGGGAGACGCATGCAGTGTGAGAACACAGCCGTGAATCCCTATTGACTTCAATGGAGCAAGTCGCGATTGGAAATTAAGAGTTTAAGGATACTTCAGGAGAGTCTACAAGCAAGTCACTTACAGGGTAAGTAGTCTAGAGCCAACACCCACAGGAGCACCGTAGTGCTGGAGTTACCTCACCCAGGGAAGCCGGGTGCATAGGTGTCTTTTAGTGTCGGGTCACGGCGTCGTTTTCAATGGGAGCCAAAGAAGAATTGCTGCTTGTAAAGACAGGAGAAGTGTCCGGTGGAATCCAAGGCTGGATTCAGAAGAAGGACGACCTGAAAGCAGAGGGGACAGTGTTCAAAGTCACTTGGCAGTGACCCAGGGCAAGGAAGATGGATGCCCACAGTCGTCGGGCTATTTCAGGTGATCCACGGGTGTCTTGACTCTTCAGGCACGAGGTCCAGGAGGTGTCGACGATGACCAGGAGCTGGATTTGGCATATGCCACAAAGTCTGCAGCTTACTGCAGTGTTGGTGACCAGATTGGAGCCAATAAGCCTTAGTAACAGCAAGTCTCGTGGAAAAGACAAAAAGTCAACGGTGCAGACCAGCAAGGTCTGAGGGACTCACTCAGCGAGGGTAAGTCAGGGCAGGCCTGGAGCAACCAGAGGAGCCCTTTGGAACTGTAGAAAAGTCTTCTGGGGACTCACAAGCCAACCGGCAAGGGATCGCGAAGACGCCTCGGGAGGATTCACTCAACAGGGGCCCACGGTCTCTCAGGATGGGGTAGGCCTCTGATCTTCGGAGGGATTCCTGCTGGAGGCTTGGACCACATGTGGTCCAATGCACAGGTTCGTAGACCGTCGTGAAGGGGTTGCACTTGAAAATAGTGCACGATACCCAGGGATTGCGGTTCCTCGTCACTCGTGGGGTCCACTTGCCTCAGTGTCACTGGGGACACACGATGACCTTGGAGAAGTCAGGAAATCCTCTTCCTGGGCTGCAGGGACTTCGGGCACCGGCGGGAGCGATGGAGTTTGCGACCGTTGATTGCAGTTTTTGGTGCCTGCCAAGCAGGGGATTCACTCCTTGACTCCAAGGGAGATTCTTCCGTCTTCCAGAGGTAGTGGAACGTCGAAGGTCCAGGATTCGTCTTCAGAGCATCATCCAGGGGTATCTAGTTTGCAATAGCAAGGGTTCCCTAACTTATACTGAAAGGAAGGGAGGGACTAGCTCTATGACCCCACCTATGGGAGGGTCAGGGGAGCGGGTGGCTACACCCACTTCCCTTTGTCCAGTTTCACGCCAGAGCAGGGGCAGGTAGCCCCTGAGCTGGTTTGAACTGGTGTATGCACAGAGGAGCCTACTGCTCCCCCAGTGCAGGACTTCAAAGCACTCTAGGAGTGCACCCACCCAGCCCCAATACACTAAACCCTGTCTGGGCGGTGGTCACACCTCCCTGTGACAGGATACCTATTGTTGGGCCTCCTTCACTGCGAGTTTCGGTCATCAGCAGGAGGACAGCCCAGTGTCTGTGACTGGTGGCATCCATTTTGTGATGCCAGGGCTCTTCAGGATTCTACCGCGTTTCCACAGTAGGTACATGTCTAGACCTCTAGAAGGGTGGGATCATACTCCCACACCAGTTACTGGTGTGGGGGTATGATTCCAAAGCGTTTGACACCAAACACGACATGTTTTGATGCAGCCATTCCAAAGTTAGCATTAACCGCGAGGCTATAATGCACTTAAGAGTATATTGTTTGACCGCATTCACAAACAGCCCCAGAGAATAGACTCTGAGAGCTGCAGAGGGGCCCTGCTCAGGCAGAGGCACCCCTCACATGGAAACCAAGCACCCTGCCCTCAGGATTGATAGGGCCTGCCTTAGAGGTGACTGATAGGTTTAAATATGTGTGCAGGGAGAGATATAGTGAACCTATATCTCAGTGAGGAGTGCTAGCACCACCTCACCCAGGCTGCAGTAGCAGGCCTGTGGTGTCAGATTTAGTCTGCTTCCCAGGAGTAGCATAATACATGCTTCAGCCCCTGGTAGGCCTGTGAAGTACCTATGCCCCTGGTACCTAAGGTACCATATCCTAGGGACTCATAAGGCACCATAGTATCCAATCATTAGTGCACCTAAAATGCAGTTTAAGTTGTTTAGGGAGAACAGAGAGGCTGGGGCCCTGATTAGCAGGGTCGCAGCCAGATTATAGCCAGAAACCAGTGTAAACATCAGAAAAAAAGTGGGGGCAACATAAGAGGCAGATCCTGCTCTCCTACAGTGGGCAAACTTGGCTGCAGTCCTGTGCAGGTGTCTCCGTAATGTTGATTTTTATTTTTGTCAGTTTGACGTCTTCTGAGATTGTGAAAGACACCTTACAGACAATATGTGCAGCTGGGTGTGAGGGAGAATTATCCCAAGCATTGGCTGGAATAACTTGTGCAAGTGTACCTGAGTTGTTGCATGCTTAATGAATGCAGCTAATCAATCAATGAATCAATGAATCAATCAGGGAATTGTGATGCACGCTACTTACTTGTGAGGGTCTCAAGGCGCTGAGGGGGGGAGTAGCTCCAGTCAGTCAGAGAGCCAGGTCTTGAGGGTCTTCCTGAAGATGTGCAGAGTGGGTGTGTGTATTATGTTGTTCGGGAGCTCGTTCCAGGTCTTTGACGCAACGTAGAAGAAGGCTCTTCCACCTGCTCTGACTCTGCAGATGCGCGGGTTTAAGGCGAGGGCGAGGTCGGCGGATCGGAGGTTTCTCTTGGGTACATGGTAGGCGACTGTTACGTGGAGATATTGGGGTCTGATGTTGCAGAGGCATTTGCATGTGTGGGTAAGTATCTTGAAAGTTACTCTCTTCTTGGCGGGAAGTTAGTGGTGGTCTTGCAGGTGTGCGGTGATGTGTTCATGTCAGGGGCAAAGAGGACGAGTCTGGTTGCGGTGTTCTGTATGGTCCGGAGCATTCTGAGCAGAGATTTGTTGATCCCGGCACAGAGGGCGTTTCTGTAGTCTAGTCTGCTGGTTATGAGTGCGTGGGTTAGGGCCTTCCTTGATTCGGGGTGATCCATTTGAAGGTCTTGCGAAGGATGCGAAGGGTGTTGAAGCAGGGGGAGGCAACGGATATGATGCTGAGGTTCCGGGCAAGATCCGTGGGTTGTGGGAGGGCTGCCGAGGGCGGTGGGCCACCAGGTGTTGTCCCATGCAGAAGGGGAGGTTCCGAGGATAAGGACTTCTGTTTTCTCTGAGTTGAGGTTCAGGCAGGTGCTGCTCATCTAGGTTGCGACGTCCTTCATTCCTTCCTGGAAGCTGAGTGTGGTGGTGAGGGGGAGAGGATGAGCTGGGTGTCGTCAGCATAGGATAGTATGCTGAGTCTATGCTGTCTGACAATGATGGGGGGCCATGTAGATGTTGAAGAGTGTGGGGCTGAGCGATGATCCTTAAGGTATTCAGCAGCTGATTACTGTGGGTACGGAGATAAAGGGAGGAAGTCTGATTCTTTGGGTTCTGCCAGTGAGGAAGGAGTAGAACCAGTCCAGGGAGGGTCCCCTGTATGCCGGCATCGTGGAGTCTGGCGGTGAGAGTGCGGTGGGAGACTGTGACGAAAGCTGCAGAGAGGTCGAGCAGGATCAGGGCTGCGGTGTGTCCTTGGTCGAGAAGCATGTGGATGTCTTCTGTGGCGGCGAGTAGGGCAGTCTCGGTGCTGTGGTTGCTGAAGAATCTGGATTGGGAGGGGCTGAGTGTGGAGTTCTCTTCAATGAATTTCTATGAATTTCGTTAGTTGGACATTGACGATCTTTTCGGTGACTTTGGCCAGAAGGGGAAGAGAGAGATGGGTCATAGCTCTTGAGGTCCATTGGATCTGCTGAGGGCTTCTTGAGAGGAGATTGAATTCTGCGTTCTGTGCGTTTCCAGTCATCGGGGAATGTGCCGGCTTCGAGGAAGGCATTGATGGTGCGTCGTAGCTCCGGTATGATGGCAGCTCTGTGGAAGATGTTTGGAGGGCAGCAGTCCATGGCGGCTCCTGAGTGAATGCCTTTCATGGTTGATGCAGTGTCTTCAGTGGTGACTGGGGTCCAGGAGGAGATGATAGGCTGACTTTCGTTTCTGGAGGCGAAGTTGGTTCGGTGTCCAGTGTCTGTTTGTTGAAGTTGTCATAGAGGGATCTTATTTTCAGGTGGAAGTAAGAGCCGAGTTTTTTGCAGATGTTCTGGGAGGGTGTGACGTCCGTGGCTTCGCTGGATGATGTTGAGGAGTTCCTTGGAGTTGCTATTGATGGCGTGGATTTTATGAGGGATGAAGGTCCTTTTTGTGGATCTGATGAGTTGGTGGTATTCTGTCATGACGTTCTTGTAAGTGGAGTGGTGTTACGAAGCTTGGCTGTTTCTCTAGTTATTCTCAAGACATCTGCAGGTACATCTGGATTCTTGGAGGTCGGTGGTGAACCAGGAGGCCTTTCTGGGTCGCTGTCTGTTGGGGTTGCGGAGGGGGGAAGCTCGTCTGTGCAGTTGGTGATCCATCTGTGAAGTTTGTTGGCTGCGGAGTTGGCATCGGTCGTGGTGTGGGGGCTTCACAATTGAGGGTGGAGTTGAGATGCTCCTCTGTGATCTTGCTCCAGTTTCTTCGTGATAGGTGGGTTGCCGGTTTGGGTGTGGTGGGTTTTTCTACGTGGAAGTGAACGCAGTAGTGGTCCATCCAGATGGGTTGTGTGATGTGGCTGAAGTGGACGTTGTTGCCTCTTACGAAGACAGGGTTGAGGGTGTGTCCTGCCTTGGGGGTAGGGGTGGTGACGGGTTCTTGCAGTCCAAGGTTGGTGAGGTTGTCCAAGAGGCTAGAGGAGTTGGGGTCGCTGAGATTGTCAAGGTGTGTATGGAGTCCATTGAGGTGATGGCGTGGGGCACGATGAGGTCGGCGATAGTATTGGTGAATGGGGTTTGAGGTCTGGGAGGCCTGAAGCGAGGGTGCCTCATAAAGCCGTTCTGGGGCTGGTCTGTATCTGGAAATGGAGGTGTTCAGTGGGGGATGGGGAGTTGCTCATGCTGGAGTTGGTGAGTCAGAGGGAGCTCTTGTGTGCGATGCGAGTCCTGCTCCTGGACAGTTGGGGTGGTCCTTCCTCTGGCTCTTGTATCCAACAGGGATGGCGGTGGCGATGTAGGGGGTGGAGGTGGAGATGGTCCATGTTTCCGTGAAGAAGGCGATGTCTGGAGAAAGGGTGTCAAGGAGGTCCCAGATCTCTACTGTGTGTCTGTGCAAGGAGCGCACGTTGAGGAGGATGCATCTCAGGGCTTCGGGGCTGCTGCATCCAGCGTTGGGACGTGGGCCATGGCAGTGCGGAGGGTTGTGAAGGTTTGCCAGCAGAATAAACAGGAGAACTGGCCATGGGTGCTGGCCAGTGTAGACAGCTGGCAATTGTTGTACCTTCCAGGGTTGAGTGCAAGGAGGGCAGCAGAGTCTTAGTGGTGAGTGGTTGGGGAACCAGGGTCCCTAGCGCTGGCTACAGACGGGTCGCAGACGGGTGGAGACGGGCTTGCCATTTGCACTCCCGCTGGCACGCTGCGAATCGGCCACTATTAAATAGGGATGGGGGAAGCACAGCTGGGAGGCAGGAACCAGCAGTGGGAGGGGTCACGGGGGCAGCGGCGGTGGGTAAGAGGACAGCGAAAATGGGCATGGAGGACACAGGGAAGGGCACAAACAGGCAAAATAAAAACAGACAAAATAAACAGAGGCATAACATTATGGACCACTGACATAACATCAACACTCAAAAGATCGACCTACAAAATTATTGACACACAAATATTGATAACATAAATATCGATACTCTATACTTATTTAAAAAATACACAAATATCGGCACAAAATTATCGACAAACTTTAACATCAATATTACTAATATCGATCAAAAAAATATCGCAATAACTAATATCGAGAACATTAAATAAACATACAAAACGACACAAATATTGATAACAAAAATATAGATCACACTATAATTGCCCCCCAAAAATATCGACACCTAAAAATTAATTTAATAACACAAAATATAACAAAAATAATGTAAACAATATCACAAACACACAACATATTAAATAAATAAATTTAACATTAAATACATTCTAATTCAATAAAATAACTTTAACATATTTAAACTTTATTATACTTACAAACACTATATACACTATATATATTAAAAAAATATTATTTAATATACATGCAATGCAAAACAAAATAAAAATAATGTACTATTACACTTTTTAACAAAGTAAGAATAAAAACTGTTCAACTGAACATTAATTAGCGTTTCCCAAGTAAGGAAAAAACTGCCAAATTAATTGAAAACATTAGTAACAACCAATGAAAAATACCTACAACTAAAATAACCCAATAAGATTGAAAGCACAATTAACCAAACACTATATAAACTAAAGAAAATTTAACATTATTTTATGCTCCAGCTACAAAACCAAGAATACGGGGAATCCCTGCCAGATTGCTTCTGGAACACTGGACTCCATCATTGAAAGCTCTGAATACAACTTCAAAAAGTAAGTAAAATATCTATTTAATGTTACACTGCATAAAATAATAGTAAAGCCGTTTTATAATAACTAAATAATTAATGTATATTTAATTTTAATTATATCTCACCTACAGTAACTTCAACACATACTCAACTACCTTCAAACATCATCCAAAAACCACCTTGCCAAAAAAGTGTAAGTCTCAATTAAACTATTAAAGCAAGTAAAATTCCCAACCGAAATCGCCCACTAACCACACAAACCCCAAAATGAAATACATGTTGTTAAACACATTTAGTAAAATGTACATTTTTCTTCTGCAGGAAATCAAAAGAAACACTAAAGGCAAGCATCAACAGAAGCACCTCCGAGTCAAAAAAAAGTTCAACATATGCAAACATGTAAGTATATTGTTGTATATGAAAACCTGTATTAAAATTAAAACAGTTACAATACATTTAATATTTTTATATATATTTCTCATAGCATTTGAAACATCAGACTGACTGAAGGTGCCACATTCATAACTTCCAATAAATGGAAATTCTTTATTATGTTACATTGGATACGTCTACACCCAGGAGAAACAGACAGGCATCAAAATTAATTGGAGATGCAGCAAATATTATCGAAATGCACATTATGGGAGGGATACAACAAAATAAACTACTGTGTTACATGTTAAGAAACATAACCAACCCCTAACATAGCTGAAATAAAAGTGAGATACGCTTTAGATGCTCTGAAAGATATTAGCATTAGCTCTCAAAAACATACTACTGCAATATTAAAAGTTGTACTCCCCAGAGTTCAAGAACATGTAACTGGCCAATTACCCTCTGTCTGAACGTTAAAAAGGCTAATGGCTAGAACAAAAAAAGCAACTGCTATCACCCCACCTACCCCCAAAACTTTCAGTGAAATACAAATGCTACCTGAACTCACTGTATGTCATAATGAAGAGCAATGTCTACATTATGACAATATATCTAACGACAAATGAATTATTATATATGCAACTCCCACAAACTTACTTAAACTTTAAAATTATGAGACATGGATGCTGGATGGAACATTTAAAATATGTCCCAAACCCTTTTACTAATTATATGAAATCCATGGACTGTATCACAATACCAAAATCCCCTTTATATATGCCCTGTTACCAAAAAAAACAATCACTACCTATGTAAAACTCTTAACAAAAGTTGAACAAGAAACTAATAATGACTATCCTCAAAAAACTATTATAGACTTTAAATAGTCAATGATACAAGCCATCCTGAAAAACTACCCTCACACAGCAATACAAGGTTGCTATTACCACTTTAATCAATGCATTTGGAGCCACCTTAAAATATCTATGCTCAGTGTAAAATATGCAACTAATAGCAATTTTGCATATGAAATTAAAACCCAATTGCACTAGCATTCATCCCAATAACTGGTGTAGCAGAACACTACAATCTCTTAATAGAAAGCCCCTTCTATCAAACAAAGGAACATAAACTAAGCCAACTACTCAACTATTTCGAGGACACCTGGGTGGGAAGGCTACACAAATCTGGACACAGGAGACAGCCCAATTACCACATTCCATGGTGGAATGTGTATAACAGTACCCTAAACAAAGAAGCAAACACTATTAACACAGTGGAAAGGTGGCATAATGTTTTCAAAGCCACAACAGGCAGAACCCCATCAACCCTACATAAATTAATACAATCATCCCAAAAAGAACAAAGCTACCAACAACTAAGTCTTGAACAGTGTGTAACACAGCTAGGTTCAAAATTAACTAAACAGACTAAAACAATATTCGAGCAGCTACAATACAAAGTATGGGGTCTATTAGGATATTAGGATGTTGGGCGGATCGCCTCTGCCCGAATGGCAGTGGCGATCCACCCTACAACACACCCAGCCTGCCACCTATTTCCCCCCGCCATATTAGTATGGCGGGGGGGAGCCCGGGGGACAGAAAGACCCTCTGCCGGTTTTCTGCCGGTCACACAGGTGACCGGGCAGAAAAGGGGCCTGATATGGTGGTGGTGTCTGCTAGACACCGCCATCCATATTAGGAGGCAGCGGGAAGCAAGCGGATTGTGCTTTCGGGGGCCCGTTGCAGGCCTCCAGGGTATTGGGGGGGTGGGAGGTGCACCCCTACATTATCATGGACAAGGTGGCAGGCTCTGCACGGTGCCTGTCATCTTGTGCATGACAATGCACAAAGTGCATTTCCAGCATTGTGGCGGGCGGTGCTGTGAGCACCACCCGCCACAATGCTGGGAATGGAGGATGCCACCATCACGTTGGTGGTGGCATCCTAATTGCAGGTACGGGACCGCCGCATCACTGACGATGGCGTGCGGACTAAAGTCCGCCCGCCATCCTAATAGGCCCCTAAGACTCTAACCAAACACTAAAGCTAGAATATCTAGAAACAATAGCTAAATCCCTACTTTAGAACAGTAATACACAAACATAGGAAAATGGTAATGGTGCACTAAATTCTTAAATAAACATTTCTTTGGAAACATGTAAAATATAAAAATTATGTCAATTCATTTTATCTAATTTTTTTAAAATTCTTTGACATAATAAATATATTTTATATATTTACAAACGTCATTAAAAATGACAAAAATACATGCCCCTCCCATTGTAAATAATTTAAAATGACTTACTTTGTTATTGCTGAAGAATTGAATCCAAACTGCCATAAATAAATCCAAACATGTAAAAATCCCCAAACTTACTTAAAAGTACCCCAAAAAATGGCAAAATACAACTGTTAAAAATATAATCCACCATAGACTCCAATCCATTAAAAACCTGAAAAATGTAATTAAAAAAGAAACGCTCCTGGAAAACCCGAAAAATAAAGGATTTGTAAAATATTTATTAGTTTACTAGAAGCTAATACCCAGTTTCTTTAAAAAAAAAAAGCATGCTTCTCCGAATGGCAACTTCCAAATGACAAAAACCTATAAAAAAAAACAACACAATCCCTCCCACACAAATAAACAATAAAATCATTAAAAAACACACATAAACATACTAATTACACCATACTCTAAACATATTTATACATATAATACATACCCTAACACCTACCTATCAACGAACTAACCGCATTTCGCAAACGCAAAACTACTAACTAAACCGCACCAACAAAACAAAATACAAACTAAACATACACTATACACTACGTAACTACCTTCACCCTACACCTAAATTAAGCCTAAAAGTAATTAAATTAAACTTACCTTAACCGATGCGACGCAGATTCCAACAGCGAGCTTCTCCCCTCAGAAATAACCTAAAACAACATAGATAGCCTACAAAATACAACTTAGTTTAGAAAATTGCTACCTAAATGAAATAATAAAAATACTTTTTTACATTAAAGCCAATATACATTAGAAATGCAATACAAATTTTTTTCCCTAAAATTATAATTAATATTACTAATGTACTAAACGTGTTTTCTTTACTGTTTAAACATTTTATACAATGAGAAAATTGTAAAAAAATGTGTTATTAAAAATGTACACTGTATGTAATTATGTAATGCATATTTACAATGTAAATAAATATTCTTTAACTGTTACCAAAAAACTATGGCCCCATTAGGATGGCGCACCCTAGTGGTACTGAGACAGGCTGCCAGGGGTGCGGCAGTCCAGAACCGCCAATTAGGTTGTGACCGCCATCCTGGCGGGCGCATCCCACATCTTTAACATTGGGGCGGGTGCTGCTGTTAGCAGCACCTACCCCAATGCCAAAGAGGCATGCTGTGCATCGCCATGCACAAATTGACAGGCACCACGCGGTTGCCTGTCATCTTGAGCATGGCAATATAGAGGGGTACCACCCCCCAAGTGCAGCCCCCCACCACCCCCGGGGGCCTGCAACTGGTCCCCAAATCAATTCCCACCAGCCCTTGGGGCCTTAATCGCTAGGCATCATAATATGGATGGCGGTGCCTTACAGGCACCGCCAACATATTATGCCTGAGTTCTGCCCAGCCGGCAATCGTGACTGGTAATATGGCAGGGGTAAATGCGGTTGTGATGGCGGGCAGGCCGTGGCGATCCCCCCGCCATCATAATCACCCCCTATGTTATAAAAAAAATGTATAAAAACCAATGGAAAATTACATCTTCAATTAGTAATTTTTTTTACATATTTACCAAGTTCTACATTATAAAAAAGTTAAAACTGTTTCATGCACCTTACAATCCCGCAAGTACGATTCGTACAGAAACACCATTTCCGTACGAATCGTAAAAAACACCGACCGGCTAAAACATACCCACAATTCCGATCCGGGACACCGCGTACGCGACATTCGCACGGAGTCAGGCAGCGTTTTACGGACCAGCAAGTACGATTCGTACCCACAGCCCTTTGCACGGCAATATTTTTACGGGACCCAAAAAGTGCCGGAAAAGCTAAGTACGCCACAATGCACGGTAAAAAGGGGGCCCGGTACGCACCGTACCCCCATCCCTACACATCCGCACCGTACCCCTAGCCCCCCCCATGTCCGTGCTGTACCCCCACCCCCGTATGTACGGTGAGTACCCCCACCCCCCGTATGTACGATGCGTACCCCCACCCCCCGTATGTACGGTGCGTACCCCCGTATGTACGGTGCGCACCCCACCCCCGTATGTACGGTGTGTACCCCCACCCCCCGTATGTACGGTGCGTACACCCGTATGTACGGTGCATACCCCCACCCCCGTATCTATGGTGCGTACCCCCAGCGCTATGCGCTGGGGGTACGCACCGTACATACGGGGGTGGGGGTACGCACCGTACATACGGGGGGTGGGGGTACGCACCGTACATACGGGGGTGGGGGTACGCACCGTACATACGGGGGTGGGGGTACGCAACGTACATACGGGGGTGGGGGTATGGCGCAGACATGAGGGGGTGCTGGGGTACGGCGCGGACATGGGGGGTTACTGGGGTACGGCGCGGACATGGGGGGTGCTGGGGTACAGCGCGGACATGGGGGGGTGCTGGGGTACGGTACGGATGTACGCGGGAGGGGTGGGAGGCTGGGGGGGGCTGTACGACTCATACCCCTCGCCTAGGTGTGCCCGGGGTAGGGGTGGTACACAGTTCGCTCCGTACGGGACGTTTTACATGCAGTTGTATATTCGGACGGAGCGTATTACCTGCGTTTGTATATTCGGACGGACGGTACGGATCGTACTTGTGCGCTCGGACTTCAGTTTTACAAATCGTACGTAAAACTGTCCGGGGACGTGTCGTAGACTTTACCCGACGTCATTCGTATGTGTTTTCCACGTACGAATCGTACTTGCCCGTTTGTACGGGACTTGTACGATTCGTACGTAAAAAAATATAGATACGATTCGTACGGGACATTTTTTTACCGGATCGGAATCGGCACCTATATGTTTAAATATGTTCCAAATATGTAATGTCAGCAAAAAGAATGTACTATTATTTCTCTTTATGACAATATATATATTAAAAAATATTTAATAAAACAAAATGCATATTATTTAGTTGCTTGACTCTTTGAATACAAATAAAAACTTTAATAAAATATAAATATTGTGTTATATTCAATTCCTATATTAATTGTTTTCTGTATTTACAATAAAATAATTATCTTAAATTAAATATCACATATTTTTTTAATACATATCCATAACATACTATTACCACTTAAATCATTAACCTTCCTACAAAATAAAAAACTAATATATACTACACCCACTCTACACTATATCAACTCAGGGAAACTGAATGACACTAAACATATATAATTTACTATTCCCACTCCAAACTGTATTAACTCAGGGAAGGCGTAGGATACTAAACATAGATAATATAATTAGGCCTGGGAGGTGAACTTCGCTCTGTTTGTAGAGTTTTCTGAGTTTTCTGCACTCCGCACTCCACGGAGCTCGTGGAGTGCAGAAAACTCCGCTTCGCGATGTGCAGCAGAGTTTTTTCCCAGCTCGGGTTCGCGGTCGCGAACGGTAAGTTCAAGAGCGCGAGCTGCCGCTCGGGTAGAGTTTCTATCCGAGCTGCAGGAATACCAACACAAACTGCAGTTCGCACTGCACCCCGCCACTCGCGGAACTTCACTGAGCTTTTTTGTAACTTCGCGGGGTTCCACAGAGCAAAACTCTACTAACTACGCCCAGTCTTAAATATAATATTCAGACTCCAAACTAGAAAAAGTCAGGGAAAGTGCTGGACACTAAACATATATAATTTACTATTTCCACTCCAAACTGTATTAACTCAGGGAAGGTGCTGGACACTAAACATATATAATTTACAATTCCCAATCAAAAATTCTAAAAGTCAGGTAAGGCATTGGATAGTAAACATATATAATTTACTATTCCCACTCCAAAGTATAAAAAGTCAGGGAAGGTGCTGGACACTAAACATATATAATTTACTATTCCCACTCCAAACTGTATTAAGTCAGGGAAGGCACAGGGCACAAAACATATATATTTTATCATTCCTACTCCAAACTTGAAAAACTCAGGGAAGGCATTGCATAGTACACATATATAATTTACTATTCCTACTCCAAACTGCATCAGCTCAGGCTGGGTGCTGGACACTAAACATATATAATTTAATGTCCCCACTCCAAACTGTATTAAGTCAGGGAAGGCACAGGACACAAAACATATATATTTTATCATTCCTACTCCAAACTTGAAAAACTCAGGGAAGGCATTGCATAGTACACATATATAATTTACTATTCCTACTCCAAACTGCATCAGCTCAGGCTGGGTGCTGGACACTAAACATATATAATTTAATGTCCCCACTCCAAACTGTATTAAGTCAGGGAAGGCACAGGACACAAAACATATATATTTTATCATTCCTACTCCAAACTTGAAAAACTCAGGGAAGGCATTGCATAGTACACATATATAATTTACTATTCCTACTCCAAACTGCATCAGCTCAGGCTGGGTGCTGGACACTAAACATATATAATGTACTACTCCGAATCCAAACTACATTAACTCAGGGTGGGTGCTGGACACTAAACACATATAACTTACTATTCTCACTCCAAAATATATAAAATCAGGGTGTGTGCTGGACATTACACATACATAATGTACTAATCCCACTCCAAACTACATTAACTCAGGGAAGGTGCTGGACACTAAACATATATAATATACTATTCCTACTCCAAACTACATTAACTCAGGGAAGGTGCTGGACACAAAACATATATAATTTACTATTCCCACTCCAAACTACATTAACTCAGGGAAGGTGATGGACACCAAACATATATACCTTACTATTCCCACTCCAAACGGTATTAACTCAGGGAAGGTGCTGAACACTAAACATATATAATGTACTATTCACACTCCAAACTGTATTGATTCAGGGAAGGCGCTGAACACTAAACATATATAATTTACTATTCCCACTCCAAACTTGAGAAAGTCAGAGAAGGCATTGGATAGTAAACATATATAATTTACTATTCCCACTAAAAACTAGAAAAAGTCAGGGAAAGTGCTGGACACTAAACATATATAATTAACTATTCCCAATACAAAGTGTAGCAACTCAGGGTGGGTGCTGGACACTAAACATATACAATTTACTATTCCCACTTCAAACTACATCAAGTCAGGGAAGGCGCTGGGCTCTAAACATATATAATTTTCTATTCCCACCCCAAACTAGATTAACTCAGGGAAGGTGCTGGATACTAAACGTATTTAATTTGCTATTCCCACTTCATACTAGAAAAAGTCAGGGAAGGTGTTGCACAATAAACATATATAATTTACTATTCCCACTCCAAACTGCATTAACTCAGGGAAGGTGCTGGAGACTAAACATATATAATTTACTATTACCACTCAAAACTACAATAAGTCAGGAAAGGTGCTGGACCCTAAAAATTATGATTTACTATTCCTACTCCAAACTACATTAACTCAGGGAAGGTGCTGGGCACTAAACATATATAATTTACTATTCCCAATCCAAACTACATTAACTCAGGGAAGGTGCTGGACGCTAAACATATATAATGTACTATTCCTACTCCAAACTTGAAAAAATCAGGAAAAGTGCTGGACACTAAACATATATAATGTTCTATTCCCACACCAAACTATATTAACTCAGGGAAGGTGCTGGATACTAAACTTATTTAATTTACTATTCCCACTTCAAACCAGAGAAAGTCAGGGAAGGTGCTGGACAATAAACAAATATCATTTACATCCCTGAGTTAACTACATTAACTCAGGGAAGGTGCCAGACCATAAACATATATAATTTGCTTTTCCCACTCCAAACTACATTAAGTCAGGTAAGATGCTGCACACTATAATTTTCGATTTCAACCCCAAACTATATAAACTCAAGAAAAGTATACAAAAATATAACTTTTAAATGTAATATTGCCAAATAAACTACATAAAAACATATAAAATAATACAAATTATACATATATTTACATATTCCCATTTTTAAAAACATATCCATAAATATATGATTTTTGTAATAAATGTTATATCATAAGAAAAAATATATATTTTTTTTAATTTATTTTCAACATTTTTCCATTTTCTTTTATTAACATTTAAACATAACTCAACAAATTTCACAAAATCTCAGAACAATGTTAAATGTTAAATTTTTTCCCAAATACATTAAAAATTGATTTTACATCTTTAAAATTATGTTAAAAATAACCCCATTATGATCTACCACCCCAACATCACACTCCTAAATTCCAAAATGTATATTTTTATTCCAATTCTTTTTTCTTTTAATTTCATTTTTTTTATAATAAAATACTCCCCACCCTTATCCCCTATAACCACAATATCCCACTCCTAAAAGAAATGTATATTTTTAAATATATTTTATGAATTATTATTTTTTTTTTTAAAACACTCCCCTCCATTTTTCCCTATAAACCCAACATCCAGCTCCTAAAACACAATTTTTAATTTCATCAATATTAATAAAAAAAGTACATTTCAAATATTTTGTTTTAAACATTTCCCACCCTTATCCCCTATAAACCTAACATCCCACTTCTAAAACACAATTTTAAATTTTATTTATACTAATAAAAAAATGTAATTTTTTTTTCAAAACATTCCCCACCCTTATCCCCTATAAACACAATATCTTGCTCCTAAAACATTTTTTGTTTAACACATATACAATTAAACATGAATAATACATTTAAAATGATATACCATATTAAAAACTTCACAACATTTACAAAATCACTATTTTTTAATAACAATATTTTTTAAATCGATATTTTTAACAACGAAATTTTATACAACACAACAAATCGATATTCTTGACATCGAGCTGCTGGGGGAGAGAGCAGGTCTCTGACCAGGCAGTCAGAGGTCTTGCTCAGACACCAGAGCAGCGGCTGTCATTAGATAGGAAAGTGGGGAGGGAAGCGCAGCTGGGAGGGGGGAGTTGGCAGGGGGGGAGGGGCCGCTGGGGCAGCAGCGGCGGGGAAGGGGATGTTGAAAACGGTCACGGAGGACATAGACAAGGGCAAAATCAACATGCAAAATAAAAACAGGCAAAAGAAGCAGAGACGCAAAATACAGGTAAAAGACAGACAAAAAACAGAACGGGCACATACACAAGACAGACAAAAGCGGACCAGCAGAAGAGCAAGGCTCTCCCACTGGACCACCAGGGATGAGGTGCAGGTAGGAGCCTGCGGGTGGAGGAGGGCCTCAAACACCCACCTGCACAGGGCAGCGGCAGTGGCACAACAGCGGAGCTGCTGGGGGAGAGAGCAGGTCTCTGACCAGGAGATCAGAGGTCTTGCTAGTGACCCATACTACGTGTAACCTAACTGTGTCACACTGGGGTGCCATTGATTAAGCATGGAAGCTCAGAAAATGGTTTTGTTATAAAGTGTGAAAATCTGAACACTTTGCGCTGGTCAGTGTTGACTCAGGTGAAACGCATCTGTTTCTTTCCTTGTCACTGACTGGTGGCTTTATGTTCATGTCAGCCTAAAATCTAATCTTGCTGAGAATAGTGAAAACAGGCTGTACGTGCCTATGTCTGTGGCAAGTATTAAGAAGAACAGTCTCTGGCTGCAAATCCACTTGCAGAGCAGTTGTTGGGCACTAACCAGACAGTCTGTAGGCAGGGCATTGATTGATGTCGGCTCCACTACTTATGGCTCACTATTTATGATGAAGTCTGTCAGGCCCAGCAGCGATCGTACATGCCTGTCTGCAGCTCCTGCCACAGCATCTCCTAGTTAATGATCTTGATGTGAGAGTTAAGTCCAACATGATCTATATTCTCTCAGTATGGGTCTCTGTTTTGCTATGAGCAGTACAATTAGATATAGCACGAGAGTGACATCACTGTAGACCGCCGGACATCCATTTGAGTGATACAGTCTTGTAAGCATTTCACAACTTTCAGGTGACTGGGGCACTTTTAGTCTTTCTTGCAGGAGGTGGCCTAAAGGTCCATTGAACACTTTTCTCCAGGGTAAGTCTTAATCTTTCAGTTCCCTCACCCTAGTCCAAGCATTCAATGCAGTGGCACGCTCTTTGCTCTTTGCTCTGTGGGTGACATCACTTGCTATCTGGGTGTGACATTTTTATTGCTTCAGCCTTATATTTGTTAGTAAAGCTGCGGCTACAGTACTGCACATGTCATGGTGATGCATGAAAGAAAAAATACTAGCCTTTCTCTATCATCCTGCTTTGGGAACCTGTCCTTAGCCCCTGATGACTCCAGGCTACTCTTGATCTGTTTGTGTTACTCTTGGAGCCTTCTAGACCTTGGTGGTGGGAATTGCTTTTCTTTGCGGCCTAGAGTTGCAAATCATGCAAATTGAACCTTGGCGTGAAAGCTTAAAGAAATATGGTGCCCTATAATTGATGGATTTCCATGCTCTTTGCAGGCTATATGGATGAAACAATGAGAACTGCAATTCAGGCTGTTTTTTTAAAACTCTGTATGGATGTCTTGTTTTTCTTTTTGATTGTGTGAAGTAGGTTTTCCCTAATGAATTCCAAAAGTTAGCCAAATGTTCCATTTATCACTATGGGAAATGGTCACTGGCCTCCCAAAAAATACTGTGCCCCCTAAAGTGAACCCCACGTGCAGCCCAGCCTCACCACACCTCAAACTTCACCAGCTGCACCTGCTGAAAAGTATTTCCCAGTTGAATTCTGGAATTGGGCAATGGCATGGCTCTTTGTCGAGTATATTTAACCAAAATTTCAGCTTTAGGGAAATTAGCTCATTTCATTGAATGCATGGTAAAACCATTTTCTCCCAATATCACACGATATTCAGCCTCATAAATTGATGTTTTAAACAGATGCCACAAGATTGCTGAGTGGGTTCTCATGTTACAAATTACTACATAGCCATACCAATTTCATAGGTGTATGATGTGCATTCAATTATTAGACTCGTGTTAAACTTCAGGATAGTTTGCATTCATTTTCTCTGTGTCCACTTGGGAACATTGTGTTAAAGAAGTTTAAAAGACAGGTCTGGGGAGGTGTCAAAGCCTTAGAAGAGAGGTCCTGGTTATACTAGAGTAGGGGATGATGTTGCACCTGCTACACAGGATGTTGTGACCACAAAGAGAAAGGAGTGCGCGCAACTGTCACCAAAGACAAACATTATGAATCATATATGCTCAGGGAGTTAGTGTATCTGCTACATAGTTCCCTGCACACATATATCTACCACTTTCTAACAGCCTATGCGAAGAAAAGCTCCGCGGAATGACAGTTTGGCCTCATTTAAAAAAAAAAAAAATCTCAAGGGAGCACATGACACCCTACAGCCTCCTAGGGAGGTACGCGCTTGCTTGCTTAGGTCGCTTAAAGCCTTTCCGAAAGTACTTCAAGTGGGGGTTTGTGTTTTTTGCTGGCTACTCCCCTGGTGCAGAGACAGTTCACATCTTCAGCAGCAGTGTGCTCTAAATGCTCATTACCTGTTCCTTGAATATCCTTTTAATGCTTTGATCATCTCATTGGGAGATGTAGAGCACTGCTCAATTTGTACAAAAATAAGTGCCAGGGCTCTCACCAGGAGGCCGCTGCAACGTGTACGACCCACTGCCCTGCCAGTGCTATCAATGACAGTACCAACACTAACCGCCAAACACCCACAAGTGCCACAATTCAGACTATTCCAGGTCCACAAAGATATGAGGCTATAAGAATTGTTTGGACGGCAAGTATTAGTCACTTTTACATATTTGTAATCAATAAACAACTAATACTGTGTTCATCTCCCAAGCAGACAAACAGCGCCACCATGTGAAAGACTGTCATATGTGCCAGTGTTGACAGTTAAGTGCTGATGCCGACCACCAGTGATCACTGGCTTAAATTAAGCACTGATGTAGAGAGCAATGGCGAGCTCTATTTGCAATGATCACGATCTAGGGTTGGTCTGGACAACAGCAGCAGGTGTCTTCTCTTTGGATAACTCATCACAGGCAGAAGTCCTTATGGAAGCAACTGGGCCTTTAGACCAGTTTGTATAACGTAGGTCTTCGGCATGTCAAGCAATATATCTTCTACTCCTCGGATTTCAGTACGTGCAGGTGGTGCTCTCATCATTCCTGTGTTGATGCACAGATCTCTTTGAAGTCCGAAGATGAACTTGAATACCTGGGTCCGAGGACTCAAACTGCGGCAGCTGGTAACATAGGTTACCTACAATCTTTTGGAGGGATGAGGGTCATCTTGTTATAGATATCGTTCAGCTCCGGAGTAGCAAATATCCAAAAGGGCACATTAACTCTGGTTAATTATGTCAGGCATCCCATAGTATCCAGGAGGTTTGTATATCTGACCCTATCCCCCCTCAGCCAGTCCTTTAGAGTTATTGAGCTTAGGTCTCATTAGCAAAGGCGGACAGCTGATGCAGGGGATGTGCAGAAAGCCCATCTTCATTGTTAAGTTGCTGTGACTTGTTCATCAACGTTTTTAACATGTTCCTTTTCTCTGGCCGCAAGCAGATTTACAGGAACTGTCTGGATCCAGGAGGGGTAGATGAGGAGTGACCAGCAGAAGGGGGGCATAAAGGAAAGGAGAGCCAACATATTTTCTAGCTACCACTGTCCCTATCACGCAAACAGTACAGAGGAACCCTCACCGGACTACCTCACCCGTCAGGCATCCAGGAACTCATCATACACACCACTCATATTTAGGTGCAATGAGGGTTTCCATTGGGACATTCAACATATTTGTTTTCATGGAGACTCAGTAGGCAATCTCCCCAACTATGGTTAACAGTAAAAAGGTCACACTAAATGGCCTGGCCTTGGGGAGAGTAGTCACCCATGGAAAAAGGAGTTCTACAGTCAAGGAGAGCCTAGCATGTTGCTGAGGAACAACAGTTATGTAGCAATCTTGACAGGGGTCGCGAGACACAGATCAGCTCTGCAAGAAAACATAAGGGGTTGGTCAGAAGGATGAATGGGATATATGCATATGGCTACTATGCCAGTTACTGTCATATGTAAAAGTGAGAGGGAAAAATGGGAAGAAACACTCACTACTGCTGCAGGCTGTCCTGGCAGACAATGGTGACATGATGATAAGAATGCAATATAAAGTTTAATTCGATACACACATGTTGTTGATTTCTTGATGAGGGCCCACTGAATGAGTTGCTGTATAAACTATTGAGGTACATCAGTTGTATATCAATACTCAATCATCGTGCATACAATTTCTACTGGAGTTTGTGATGAATGTTTGAGCAGGAGGTCACATGCAACGCACTGAGAGGCATATTTACAGGAGGCTTGTGTCGCGTTTGCACCACGCAATGTGGTGCATGCGTGATACAAACCTCTAATTCTGATTTATGAACCCATGCACAGCCACTTTGCATGGCTTAGAATGGCCTCATAAATCTGGAGTAGTGCAACTCAGCGAAATTTGCTATGTTGCATTGCTCTCCTCTGGGAGCCCTTCCATGGGTGTTGTGGTGGGTGTTACCACGCAACTCCCTTGAATTTTGGTGCATTCCCAGATTTAGAAGGACTTGAAAACCTGGGAATGCTCCAAAATGTTACATCTTCCCAGGAGAGGCGTAACAAGGGGAAATATCTTTATTTCTCCATGTTTCTTCTTCTGACGCTCAGGATTGTTTTTATGCAGGAAGGTGCACCTTCCTGCACAAAAAACAATCATTCATGCAACGCAGGCACCCTAGCCCCTTGTGCGCCAGTGCAGGAATGCACTGTATGAGTTAAATACGGTAAATGTCTTCCCTTTCCCAGTGACGCAGTGCAGCGCAGTAAGGTGACTTGCTGCACTGTGCCACTTTTTTATAAATATGCCCCTGAGTATATCAGACAACACAGATCTTGGCAAAGGCCTAGTGGAGTGATACAGGTGGCAGGAGTGATCTGATCATGTGAAGAATAAATGGCACAATGTCCAAGCACTAAAGCCTCCAATACAAGTTTGGAGTAATTCCGGATAGGGCAGGAAACTCAGATTTCGACCAAGAGATGCTACAGTAATGCAGCCTAGATTTTTTCCACCCATATATTTGCCCAGTTAAAGGCTGGGCAGGCATATGGGCTGGAAATGGCAGAAAAATGGCAAACTCCTGCAAGGATACTGTCTTCTAGTACCTATACCTGCAATAATTCGCTATTTCTAAGAACCTGCAGTAGAAACTCCAGTTGCTGGAATACCTCAATATGGTCCTCTCATGCATACCCTCACTGTAGCAACCATTTACCGATCCCTATTAGCCTACTTTAGTTCCAACAGCACACTTAATCCAACCAAAACAGTGAAGCCGAAAAATGGAAGCCATACAGCACTCTACTGATGTCAGCGTTGTTCTCCAAGCCCTCGTTCCTGTCTTGCTGCTGAATGTGGGAAACCCATTGCTCCTCATACTCCAAAATGCCACTCCTGCCTTCTAATAGCCATGTTACCTGTCAGTAGTATACCTGTCCAGACGCATGAAAAGATCATCTCATCACAACTATTCTCATGGAGTGTCACTCGCTCCCTTTACACGACTGCAACATTTCCATGCCCAGCTGCGTCATCTACAAAGTCACAAACCCGTGACAATCTGGCTGAGAAACTCAGCATCTGTTGTGGATCTCGACACACTCACAGCTAGGACATGTCCTGACTGGGGATGAAGAAATGCTAGAAAGAAACGTAAGCAGGAATCAGACCTCCATCAATGCTTCCAGGTTATGGAACAACAGTCCTGTAACCTACAGAGCTGCCCAACCTTGCTCCTACTCAGAAAAGCGCTGAAACCTCACCTTGTTAAAGAACACTACATTTTGAATACTCAGACTGTCCCTTTGCCATCTGGCACTACAGTTTACCCCTGCTCTTTTTTCTATAAACATTCGTAGATTGCACCATGTGTACTGCTCTCCATTGCTCTTTGCAGGTTGGTGCTCTACAAATCTCCACAGATATATATACCCGCTTCATGTTTGGAAAAATGACCACGTCTCCAGCCCTCCCAGGGCACACAGGTTGCAACCGCAGGTACATAAATAATCGAATTCAAGACCTTAGGTAATATGCATCAACACCTTTGTACCAGAACATACGCTCTCTATCCAACGTATAATCATATGAGCCGGCAAGAGCACTATGTTCCATCACTTCATGCTAGCTTAACACATCAGGTTCAGAAATACGATAATACGAACAACCCTTCTCTGCAAAGGTGACCCGACTATGGAATAGTCTTCGGCTGAAGATCACAGCAGGCTCAGAGGAGCGCTAGAATAATGTGCTTTGGTCCTATTAAAGTGATATACAGCCATTTACAAAAGACTGCGCAGTGTAACCAAAAAAACCGAGATGAGCAGAAAGTAGATCTTCATGCATTTAATATTTATTCTATTTTCATGGAAGAGTGCATGAGGAATGTGGTAGCTAATACTACTCCGGGAAATGTGTGCCTCTTAGCATCAGCAAATAAAGGTACTGACCTGGCTCCGTTAAACGTGAAAGTGTTCAAGCTGAATATGCATGGGATGGCCACGATCTTCAATAAATGAGGGTCACTGTCGTAATATGCTTTAGAATTATTATACATTTTTTTGCATTGCCAATAGGCCACTATGGTGGAGCCCGTTGTGTTCAGCAAAAATGACACTAGCATCCAGTGTGTGTGTTGAGCTCATGCCCTGGGAAAGTTTATGTTCAAGGCTACTTTTCAGCAATTAGATCCTGTTTCATGTTTCCATATTTAGATTTCCAGGAGTGCACAAATGCATGCAGCAAACATGCTAAGGTAACAATGCATATCTTACACAGCATCAACGAATCAAATGAAATTCCTGAAATGTAAAGGGATCATTAACACTTGCCTCTTGGTCCAGCACAGTGGCTAATAAAATAATGCATCCTCTCATAATACCCTTCTGAACTGTTATTAACAATATGAAGAAGTGTGAGTAGGGCAGGCAGAGAAAAGGAAAACCAGCTAGAATATGTTACACCTGGTAACCTGAGACATCTGTAAATCTTAGTTATCGCCAGAGATGCGGATCAAACTCACCACAGAATGACTGCCACAGCGCACACAGCGCAACGAGTTGTTCACATCAGTGCGTGCCTGGTTGGTTAATGAAAACAGCGAGAACAGACCCGCACAAACCTATACGGATACATTTTATTTTAACAAGAGTCTATTGAAGGTAGCATAGGTGGCCGCCGGGCTGCCGGGCTGCCCCCTCCTAGCTGTGTGTCACAGTACACTGTTCAGGGCATGTGAGATGATTAAGACAACAGCTGTTTCAGAACCAGCCTCCGCTCATGCGGGAACCCAAGACCACAACAACTAAATCTGCAGAGCAGACATTAATACTTAAACAAGCTTTTCCTGAGAATATGGTGAAAACATCTGGTCCTATAAATTAGTCGTAGAAAGGCTTGCATGTTCTAGCCAGCGCTTGTTCAGCAGCAGCCTGGAGACAATAAACACATAGGACTGGGCAAGGGATTCCTAATAGTTTAACCTCCTTTCACAATCTAAGTCACCCTGAATCATACCCAAGCGTTTCTGCACCTGCTCCTTCCGAGCAGATGTTTGGATGATTACATGGTGGTGTTCCTCTAACATGAGGGGCCCTTGCAACAAGGCGCTTTAGGAACTGACAGCTGTCCTATACCGGTGTTGGAGGAGGACCTGATGAGCTCTGTCAGGACTTTTTACTTGTCAATCTCAGGCACGGTGAGGGTGCAACGCACGGCATTGTGCATTACCAATGTTACCCATGCAAAGTATGATGCATGGCACGTCATTGTTTCTATTGCACTTTATAAATAAAGGTCATCTGCTTTAAAACTGCTTATTCTGTCATAATTCCCTCGTAGGTAAATTCATTGCCGTCATCATTCAAACTATTACTTCAAATTAAAAGTCAGGTGATTGAATTGTTGTGCTTGTGAATGGCTGCAATAACTACGCAATAGGAGACATAATCCTCCTGTCCGGTCCTGTCAGAGAATGCTCTCTGTTCCACAACTTCTATTCCAACAACATGGCATCCAGGATTGCTTCACTTTGTCAATAATGCTGAATCTTAGCACTATGGCTGTTTGTAATTACTCTGTGGTGAAGCTGCAGTAGAACACTGGGCAATCAACTGACATACTGCTGACAGACATGTTTTATATAGTGTTAGACTTAGCTTTTTCAGCGGGTTTATCCCCAAACTTTTTGCTTTCCTCCTGTATTTCTTCTGACCTGTTGTTGGTGGTTTTATGACTCTGGGCACTTTACCACTGCTGATCACTGCTAAAGTGCATATGCTCTCTTTTTTAAATTGTGTTATGGATTAGTGTTTCCATGATTGGCTATTTGATTTACTTGTCAGGCCCTAGTACAGAGCACTTTGTGAGAAAACTGTCACATTTACAACTTTCATTGAACTGAACTATTTCTACCATTTGAAAACCTTATGTTTCAATACTGTACTGTGGATTTTTGTTGTTTGCTCTTGTTCGGTTTAGATAAAGATCACTTATTTTTCTAAATTGGTGTGGTGTCCATTTGTAGTGTTTTTACTGTGTTGCTGTATGTGTTCACAAATGCTTTCACACTGCTTCTGAGATAAGCCTATCTGCTCGTGCCAAGCTACCAAGGGGGTGAGCAGGGGTTATTTTAGAAGTGTATCCCCCTTACCCTGACTAGAAGCAAGGGTTCCTAGTTGGAGAAAGGTACCAACCCCTGCCAACTAAAGACCACCATTTCTAAAATATAGTACTTCAGACTTTTCATCATATGACTGAGGAAGCTATTTGGGCATTTATAGAAAATGCTTTATCATTTTTGCTTCTGGAGCACATTCCATGACTTCCACAAGAAGATCATGAGAGGAAAACATTTCCTCTCATACATATCTCATCAAATCCCGGCAGAGGATCCGCATTTTTCACAATTATAGTCGGCTTACTCCCGGACTCCGGCCGCGCTGTCAGCAGTGTCATGCCAGCATGATTGATGGGCAAGCCTCAGGAGAGGCTGTGAGACACTCACAGAGGTCATAGCCAGACAGGCTGTATTATTTCAAAATGACACACCAGTAAAGTGAGCGACGCCGGGAACCTGCGCACCACCCCCAACACAGATAACTTCCTTGCATGAGTCAATTGACTAAGAGAACTGCATGCACTCTGTAGCAAAGAGGAACCATTTATGTCATTTTAAAAACAGACTTACTGCAAATATGTTTTGCCGTTGGTTTTAGAACAAGCTTTTTTGCACGGTTCACCCTGCAGCAGAGCCTCTTTGCCTGCTGCAAAGTAGATCTTCTTGCTCACGCTGTCAAGACAGCCCCCCTCCATACGTGCTCTCTGATCTCTTCGGAAAGTCCACTGTCTGAACAGATATCAACTTTTCCAGATCGATACTCTTAGAGTTATGACGTTTCCCTGGTTCATGCGAGAGAATCTTTTCCAAAGATTTTTCGTGCTTGCATTCTGTTATTACGGTGCCACCCGCAAACAAACCAGCACGGAGCCGTGCCTTCCTCCAAACTTCCCGCTCCCCAGCAGCACAATGTGACGTCCAATGCGGCGCAATTATAGCAACAACCTGACTGGTCATTGGACACTACCTCGGATCATGACGTCAGGCTGCCGTGCTGCGTCCATCTGATCACATATGTTGTTGAATCCATCATACGTCCGACACTGCAGTACATTTGTCACTGTGAGCCTGCCGGCACTGCCTTAGCTCTCAGTATGAGAGCCAAAGCCTGCTGCGGGAGCACAGTGCGCAAAGTGCACGCTACGTACGGCGCGCTGCTGCTGCGGGCCCTTGGAGCTTTCAATTAAGGTTGAGATACAATACAGATATGCGTTACAATGCATTTCAGTGCGGTAATGCGGAATACCACACTGAAATGTGTTAGTCTAACGCATGATGCGTGATACTTGGCAGGACTGCATGAGCTCTGCCGAATCGCAGACTGTCTTCAATACACGCTGGACGGTGCATAACACGCCATCAGACAACTTAACTAATGGGCAAATGGAGTGGAGGAACGGGCCAGTGCAGTAGACGCACGAGCAGGTGGGCTACGGAGGGGCTTAAACAAACAGGCATGGGCTTAATTGCCTCTTTGAGAAGTTGCTATGTTAAATAACTGTAGCTTGTCCATATGATAGACATTTTGCATACGCCTGTTGGAAATGGCCCTTTTTACAGGGTTATCCCCAAACCTTTTGCTTCTTCCTCCTATTTTTTTCCTGACTTGCTGTTGTTGATTTTATGACTCTGGGCACTTTACCACTGCTGATCACTGCTAAAGTGCATATGCTCTCTTTTTTAAATTGTGTTATGGATTAGTGTTTCCATGATTGGCTATTTGATTTACTTGTCAGGCCCTAGTACAGAGCACTTTGTGAGAAAAGCGTCACATTTACAACTTTCATTGAACTGAACTATTTCTACCATTTGAAAACCTTATATTTCAATACTTTACTGTGGATTTTTGTTGTTTGCTCTTGTTCGGTTTAGATAAAGATCACTTATTTTTCTAAATTGGCGTGGTGTCCATTTGTAGTGTTTTTACTGTGTTGCTGTATGTGTTCACAAATGCTTTCACACTGCTTCTGAGATAAGCCTATCTGCTCGTGCCAAGCTACCAAGGGGGTGAGCAGGGGTTATTTTAGAAGTGTATCCCCCTTACCCTGACTAGAAGCAAGGGTTCCTAGTTGGAGAAAGGTACCAACCCCTGCCAACTAGAGACCACCATTTCTAAAATATAGTACTTCAGACTTTTCATCATATGACTGAGGAAGCTATTTGGGCATTTATAGAAAATGCTTTATCATTTTTGCTTCTGGAGCACATTCCATGACTTCCACAAGAAGATCATGAGAGGAAAAAATTTCCTCTCATAGATATCTCATCAAATCCCGGCAGAGGATCAGCATTTTTCACAGGGTGACGATACCCTTAGAACTCACTACAATTCCTAAAATTAGTATAACACTACCAACAGATGATTTTCATTGGGACAAAAGTGTGTTATCAGCTTTTATATTTATTTATTTTGTGGCAGTCAAAAGCAGGCATTCACAACCACTACAATTACAATTAATTTCAATGCCAAAAAAATTGAAGTATTTTTCCCCAAAATAAATCCAACAGGCATGCTTCTTGTAATCTTCCACCGTCCTTTGAAAAACATAACATCTAACAAACAATTTTGTAATTTCACCCCAAATTTTAAGGGACTGATTTACAATAGCAATATTATCTAAGGTTAAGGATACACTCACATAGGTATTTACCGTTGTGAAGTCGGGGCCCTCAACTTCGTCTCGGGCCCTCTGACTCCACCCCAGTCAATGGCTAACTGGGCATGCTCTCTCCCTTGGATAACATTGCTTAAGTTTTAACATTTTTGGCTACACTGCTTCCACAAAAGGAACAGATTACAGGTGTTTTATACAGTCCTTTCTCTTTGTGGAACCTACCTTTATTTGAAAGCAGCAGTCGTTAGCCTAATTATTAGCTGGATGCTTTGATTTGTTTGACTCCCATTTCTGATGCCTCACTCTGACTCAAATGTCAACTCTTAACTTTATCATCAATCTGACTCTGTCCAGACTGACATTCCCAGGTTGGATACTCGGCTTGGCATGCGTGAGTTCATGGCATGAATAAAAGAAGTGGAATACCTGTGTTACCTCAGTGTGACCCTGTAAGTGCTTAAATAAAAGTAAATCAGAACTCAGTATTTTAAAGTGAATATATTCATGAACTGTTCGCTGCTAACAAATTGACCAGTACAGCAACTTTGATATGGTAATAACACAATTTACGGCCTCAGAGATTGCATTTTACAATGACTTTCCTAAGGGAAAAAAGAGTTCTTTCTAGTCGTCAGAGGGACTCCTGAATGTGATTTTATCTAACTACACAAATTGCAAGAGAATGAGATTTGTCTCTGCCTTCTGCGGAGCAACTTATGATGAGGAACTACCAATTATAAACTTTGCTGGAACTCCTTAGCGAACACACCGGTCCACAGGAAGTAGTCCATCCATCAGATAAGAGCAAACTAGATATCAGAGTTTAAAACAATGCACTGTTTTAGCGTTGATTCTACTTATTGAAATATTTCAGTTATTATCTACAAAGCCTGCACCTGCAACCCAAAGGCTGGCAGCAACATAAAGAAAAACATAACATACTCCTGGTAACCTCCACCCACCTATTTCCATTCACTGGCTTACGAACACATCATGCGCTAGTCCCTCCTCCCCACCCGACGTAAAGTACAGCAAAAGTGGCTCCATTTAACTCTAATCAACTAAAAACCCAGTTGGGAGGGGACACTGTGTTCAGTAGTTTGAGATATTTAGCTCACATTAGTTCACAGAACTTGTTAGAGGGAATAACAATATATGAGGATCATATCTCACTAGAACTGTTTGTTTATTCGGTAGTCTCAATGCAGTGTTTTACACAGAGACAGTGTAGAGAGAACCTGTGTGCTGAGACATGATCCTTTTTTTCAAACTGAAGCTATAACCAAATCATTTTACACCAATTGAAATGTGGTAATTGGTTGGATGGTAAACCAGCGAGTAAGGGATTGAAGTGGTCCAGAACAAATGTAATGCTTCTTGAAACTAAGGGTCTGATGTAGCAGTTTTCTCCAAGGGGTTCGACTGGGCAATTGCAAAGGCATGGAGCTCTTTTACCCTAGCGCTTTTGATGAAATGTGGGGGTCCCTTACAACTGTGTTTTTCCTTAAAATGAATTAAGTGATTCACCTCAATAGGAGCCAACATTTCTGCCCTCTCTTCGGACATCAATATGTAACTTTGAGTGAAAATAGGTTTTATCCATGAATACGAATGCAAATGTGCTTTGAGGTATGCAGTTCACAGTTGGTGGTGTGAAACTCACACTTGTATATCAGCAATCGTTGAGTTAATTTTTACCAATGGTTGATGTGATATATGCATGATGGGCACTTTGCACCTATGCCGTACAAGTTACCAGCTTGGGAATACGGAGGGAAGGGTGAGGATGTGGCTTAACGGTCAGAGCTAGCTACTTTGGAACTTGGGAACCAGGTTAGAGTCTTGGAATTGGCTCAACATCCTGCGATTCTGGGCAATTCACTTAATCTTCATGTTCCTACAAAAAACAAGCATTTGCAATGCAAAAGGTCTCGCCTTCATACGAGTTTGAGATTGTGTCATTGTAAATGACAATGGTTTTTATTTATGTTTTCGGTTTTAAAACATAAATAAAAGGCATTGCAATTAAAATACTAAGAGCTTAAACTCTCGCAAGTGCAATACCTATTGCATTGCAATAAAGTGCCTTCTCGACTGCTTGTTAGATTGTAAATATCAGAGGAAGAGACTGGCCTGCGGCGTCTTCAAAGTAGTGATCAATAGTGCAGTGAAGAAGATGTGTAAGTGTTGTAAATTACACAAACACAAACTGTGAAGTGAGAGTTACATATGATCCAATCTATAAACACTAACAAAACTCCAGCTGTAGTAGGGCCCTTGCTTCACCTCCTGGTGTAAGGCGGGCTGTGCTTTACGGCAGGCATAGAGGGATGGAGGTATGGTCTTGGCTGCAGCTCTGGCCTTGTACAGTGCCCCTGTTATCACTAGTGAGCGAGAGGCGCTGAGGTGGTGGTATTGGTATTGTTGTTGTTGGTGGTGGTGGTATTGGTGGTGGTGCTGGTATTGGTGGTGGATGTACTGGTGGTGGTAGTGGTATTGGTGGTGGTGGTGGTATTTGTGGTGGTATTGGTGCTGGTAGTATTTGTGGTGGTATAGATGGTGGTGGTGGTATTGGTGGTGGTGGTGGTATTGGTGGTGGTGGTGGTATTGATGGTGGTTGTATTAGTATTGGTGGTATTGGTGGTGATGGTATTGGCCATGGTGGTACTGGTGGTGGTGGTATTGGTGGGGGTATTGGTATTGGCAGTGGTATTGGCGGTGTTAGTCTTGGACTGGTGGTGGTGGTATTGGTGGTGATGGTGGTATTAGATTGGTGGTGGTGGTGATGGGATTAGTGGTGGTGGTATTGGTGGTGGAATTGGTGGTGGTGGTATTTGTGGTGGTTGTATTGGAGGTGGTGGTGGTGGTATTGGTGGTGGGTATAGGTGGTGGTGGAGGTGGTGGTGGTATTGGTGGTCGTATTAGTGTTGGCATTGGTGGTGGTGGTGGAATTAGTAGTGGTGGTACTGGTGGTGGTGGTGGTGGTATGGGTGGTGGTGGTATTGGTGGTGGTATTGGAGGTGGAGTTGGTGGTGGTATTGGTGTTGGTATTGGTGGTGGTGGAGGTGGTGGTAGAGGTGGTGGTAGAGGTGGTGGTTGTGGTGGTATTGGTGTTGGTGTTGGTGGTGGTATTGGTGGTGGTAATATTGCTGGTATTGGTAGTGGTGATATTGGTGGTGGTATTGGTGTTGGTGGTATTAGTGGTGTTATTGGTATTGGTGGCATTGGTGGTGGTATTAGTGGTGGTGGTATTGGTGGTGGTGGTATTGGTTTTGTTGGTATTAGTTGTGGTATTGGTGATGGTGGTATTGGTGGTGGTATTGGTGATGCTATTGGTAGTGGTGGTGGATATGGTATTTGTGGTGGTATTGGTGTTGGTAGTATTAGTGGTGGTGTTGGTGATGGTGGTGATATTGGTATTCGTGGTGGTGGTATTGGTATTTGTGGCATTGGTGGTGGTGGTATTGGTGGTGGTGGTACTGGTGGTGGTGGTTTTGATGGTATTGGTGGTAGTATTGGTACTAGCGGTGGTTTTGGTATTTATGGTGGTGGTATTGGTGGTGGTGGTATTGGTGGTGGTGGTATTGGGGGTGGTGGTATTGGTGGTGACGGTATTGGTGGTGGTATTGGGGGTGGTGGAGGTGGTGTTATTGATTGTGGTGGTGTGGGTATTGGTAGTGGTATTGGTGTTGGTGGTGGTATTGGTAGTGGTGGTATTAGTGGTGGTATTGGTGGTGGTGGTATAAGTGGTGGTATTGCTGGTGGTGGTGGTGATATTGCTGGTGGTATTGGGAGTGATGGTGGTATTTGTGGTGGTGGTATTGGTGGTGGTGGTATTGGTTTTGTTGGTATTAGTGGTGGTATTGGTGATGGGGTATTGGTGGTGGTATTGGTGTTGGTATTGGTGGTGGTGATATTAATGGTGGTGGTGGTATTGGCATTGGTGGTGGGGGTATTGGTGGTGCTGGTATTGGTGGTGGTGGTTTTGGTTTTGGAGGTATTGGTGGTGGTATTGGCAATGGTATTGGTGGTGATGATTTTGGATAGGTGGTGGTGGTATTGGTGGTTGTGGTGGTATTGGTTTTGGTGCTGGGGATATTGGAATGGTGGTGGTGGTATTGGTGGTGATGGTATTGGTGGTGGTCATATTATTGGTGGTGGTGGTGTTGGTGGTTGTGGTGGTATAGGTGTTGGTGTATTGGTGGTGGTGGTATTGGCAGTGGTGGTATTGATGGCAGGGGAGGTGGTGGTATTGATGGTGTGGTGATGGTATTGGTGGTGGTATTGGTGGTGGTATTGGTGATTGGTGGTATTGGTGTTGGTGTTGGTGGTATTGGTGGTGGTGATATTGGTGTTGTTGGTATTGGTGGTGGTGGTGGTGGTATTGGTGGGGGTGGTATTGGTGGTGGTATTGGGGGTGATGTTGGTGGTCAGAATGGTTGTACTGACAGTGGTATTGGTGGCGGTACTGGATTGGTGGCTGTATTGGTGGTCGGATTGGTGGTGGAGTTGGTGGTGGTATTGGTAGTGGTGGAGGTGGTGGAATTGATGGTGAAAGTGGTGGTATTGGTGGTGGTATTGGCATTGGTGGTGGTATTGGTGGTGGTATTGGTATCGGTATTTGTGGTATTATTGGTGGTGATATTGGTGGTGGTGGTGGTGGTGGTAGTGGTATTGATGGTGGTGGTGGTATTGGTGGTATTGGTTGTGGTGATATTGGTGGTGGTAGTGGTATTGGTGGTGGTGGTATTGGTGAAGGTATTGATGGTGGTGGTGGGTGGCATTGGTGGTATTGGTGGTGGCATTGGTGGTATTGGATTGGTGGTGGTGGTATTGTTGGTGTTGTCATTAGTGGTTGTATTGGTGATGGTGGTATTGGTGATGGTGGTATTGGTGGTGGTGCTACTGATGGTGGTGGTACTAGTGGTGGTGGTGGTATTAGTGGTGGTGGTGGTGGTATTGGTGGTGGTATTGGTAGTGGTGGAGGTAGTGGTATTGCTGGTGCTGGTGATGGTATTGGTGGTGGTGTTACTGGTGGTGGTATTGGTACTGGTGGTAGTGGTATTGGTGCTGGTATTGGTGGTGGTGGTATTGGTGATGGTGGTATTGGTAGTGACATCGTTATTGGTGGTGGTGGTGGTATTGGTGGTGGCAGTGGTATTGGTGATGGTGGTGGTATTAGTGGTGGTTTTGGTGGTGATGGTGGTATTGGTGGTGGTATTTGTGGTGGTGGTGGTATTGGTAGTGGTAGTATTGGTGGTGGTGGTGGTATTGGTGGTGGTATTGGGGGTGGTGATATTAGTGGAGGTGGTGTTGGTGGTGGTATTGGTGGTAGTGGTATTGGTGGTGGTGGTATTGGTGGTGGTATTGGTGTTGGCAGTGGTATTGGTGGTGGTGGTGGTATTGGTGGTGTTGGTATCGGTTGTGGTATTGGTGCTGGCGGTGGTATTGGTGGTGTTGGTATTGGTGGGGGTAGTGGTATTGGTGGTGGTGTTGGGGGTCCGATTGGTGTTGGTGTTGGTGGTAGTATTGGTGGTGGTGGAGGAGGTGGTGGAATTGATGGTGGAAGTGGTGGTATTGGAGTTGGTGGTGGTATTGGTGGTGGTATTGGTTGTGGTGGTATTGGTGTTGGTGGTATTGTTGGTATTGGTGGTGGTGGTACTGGTGGTGGTAGTGGTATTGATGGTGGTGGTGGTATTGGTGGTGGTTTTGGATGTGGTACTATTGGTGGTAGTGGTAGTGATGGTGGTATTGGTGGTGGTGGCATTGGTAGTAGTGGTTGTGATATTGTTGTTGGTGGTGGTATTGGTGGCGGTATTGGTGGTCGTGATATTGGTGGTGGTATTGGTGTTGGTGGTGCTATTGGAGGTGGTGATATTGTTGGTGGTATTGGTATTAGTGGTGGTGGTGGTATTGTATTGGTGGTGGTGGTATTGGTGTTGTTATTGGTGGTGGTATTGGTGATGGTGGTATTGGTTGTGATGGTATTGGTCCAGGTGGTATTGGTGGTCATGGTGATATTGGTGGTGGTGGTATTGGTGGTGGTGGTATTGGTGGTGGTGGTAGTGGTGGTGGTGGTATTAGTGGTGGTGGAGGCAGTGGTATTGGTGGTGGTATGGGTGTTGGTAGTATTGGTGTTGGTGGCATTGGTGGTGGTATTGGTGGCAGTGCTGGTATTGGTGGCGGTGGTATTGGTGCTGGTATTGGTGGTGGTGGTATTGGTGATGGTGGTATTGGTAGTGACATTGTTATTGGTAGTGGTATTGGTGGTGGTGGTGGTATTGGTGGTGGCAGTGGTATTGGTGATGGTGGTGGTATTAGTGGTGGTTTTGGTGGTGATGGTGGTATTGATGGTGTTATTTGTGGTGGTGGTGGTATTGGTGGTGGTAGTGGTAGTATTGGTGGTGGTGGTGGTATTTGTGGTGGTATTGCAGGTGGTGGTATTATTGGAGGTGGTGTTGGTGGTGGTATTGGAGGCATTGGTATTGGTGGTGGTGGTATTGGTGGTGTTACTGGTGGTGGTGGTATTGGTGGTGGTATTGGTGTTGGTGGTGGTATTGTTGGTGGTGGTGGTATTGGTGGTGTTGGTATTGGTTGTGGTATTGGTGCTGGGGGTGGTATTGGTGGTGTTGGTATTGGTGGGGATGGTGGTATTGGTGGTGGTGTTGGGGGTCGGATTGGTGTTGGTGTTGGTGGTGATATTGGTGGTGGAGGAGGTGGTGGAATTGATGGTGGAAGTGGTGGTATTGGAGTTGGTGATGGTATTGGTGGTGGTATTGGTTGTGGTGGTATTGGTGTTGGTGGTATTGTTGGTATTGGTGGTGGTGGTACTGGTGGTGGTAGTGGTATTGATGGTGGTGGTGGTATTGGTGGTGGTATTGGTTGTGGTACTATTGGTGGTAGTGGTAGTGTTGGTGGTATTGGTGGTGGTGGCATTGGTAGTAGTGGTTTTGATATTGTTGTTGGTGGTGGTATTGGTGGCGGTATTGGTGGTGATGGTATTGGTGGTGGTGGTATTGGTGGTGGTGGTGGTATAGGTGGTGGTATTGGTGGTAGTGGTATTGGTGAAGGGGTGGTGTTGGTCGGATTAGTGGTAAAGTCAGTGGTGGTATTGGTGGTTGTTGAATTGATGGTGGAAGTGGTAGTATTGGTTGTGGTGTTGGTGGTATCGGTGGTGGTATTGGGTATGGTGTATTAGTGGTATTGTTGGTGTTGGTGGTATTGGTGGTGGTGGTATTGGCGGTAGTGGTGGTAGTGGTATTGATGGTGGTATTGGTGGTGGTAATGGCGGTAGTGGTATTGGTGGTGATATTGGTGGTGGTATTGGTGATGGTGGTGGTATTGGTGGTTGTGAAATTGTTGGTGGTATTGGTATTGGTGGTGGTGGTATTGTATTGGTAGTGGTGGTATTGGTGTTGTTATTGGTGGTGGTATTGGTGATGGTGGTATTGGTGGTGGTATTGGTTGTGATGGTATTGGTCCAGGTGGTATTGGTGGTCATGGTGATATTGGTGGTGGTGGTATTGGTGGTGGTGGTGGTAGTGGTATCGGTGGTATTGGTGGTGGTGGTATTAGTGGTGGTGGAGGCGGTGGTATTGATGGTGGTGGTGGTGATGGTATTGGTGGTGGTATGGGTGTTGGTGGTATTGGTGTTGGTGGTATTGGTGGTGGTGGTATTGGTGTTGGTGGTGGTAGTGGTGGTAATGGTATTGGTGGTGGCAGTGCCACATGATCCTGTGTGCTCTGAAGAGAAAAGTCTATTATTTGTACTTAATGGAAAAAGGCCATCTATGTAGGACCCTTGTAGCCGATGATGATTTGCTAAGCCATTTGAATATCAGCATTTTAATGGCATCTCCTGAATCTCTGTTATAATGCAGACATTCTTGGTGACCTGGCCTGCTCCTGAGGGGGAAAGTATCCCTTGAGGGCAGAATTAGGCTACTGAACGGCCATGACACATACATACACATCTGGAATGGCTGTCGTATTTCAAGTGTTAAAATACAGAATAAGAAGGCTCTCTGGAAGCTATTTCCACCACACATAGCTTAACAAAATGATCACTAAGGAAATACATAAATAAATGAAATAGGAAATAAGACATAAATAAGAAATCCACACATAAATTACTGAATAAGTAATCTATATATTATTCCTCAGACATAATTTTATTTTATTTTAGTTTGGATATTTGTACTGAGCGAGCCTTGGAGTGGGAAAAATTGGAACTGTTGGAAAGTGGATTATTATTAGTGGTAAATATATATATATATATATATATCTCACTGGCAATAAGGCCACTAACACAGTCTAGGGCTCTGAATAGGTCTCACAAAATTATTTCCAAGCTCAACTCTTGGTAACCTGGCTGCAAGCAGGCATGCTTAGCGTACGAGACAGGTATGTAAAGCATTTAAAAACACTAATTCAGTAAATAATTAAGACACAACGCAAAATATTAATCCAGTACCAATTTATAAAAATAGAAAACATTTACATATTTAAATCGACACCAAAACAGAAAAAATCCAAAGTAGGGAACCGGAGATATAATTTTAATCTTTTTTTAGCAGTATATAGCACATAGAAACCCCATAGCGCTTATTGGGACCTCTGGTCATGCTAGACCAGGACAAAGTCAAAGTTTCAGGCAGACTGCAATGGAGCCCTGCGCGGCTACCCCTCAAGGTAGCCCTCGGTCAAAGTTTTACCTCCGGACTTAGAAACGTTTCTGGAGATTTGTCTGCCAGTGACCCCCGATGCTCTTCCCCAGTCCGGGTTTGTGAAGGGTTTGCTGGCTTACTTTCCATGGAGTTCCAGGTGAAACTCTGGAAGTCGGACCTCCAGAGCTTTTTAGCAGGACCAACCAGAAGGGCAGGCCAGCTCACCATTGAAGGTCGCCAACTTGGCTTTCGTGGTTGAGTCGGTCCCCCTCTAGAGCTTTTTTCCAAAGTTGCTCCAAAGTACTCCAGACTTCTGAAACTTCTTCCTGAAGTTCCGCTGGGGGTCCCAAAGTATCCTAAACACTATCCAAGGGACTGGTGTCTTCAAGATGGTCCTTGAAAGACTGGACCTTCAGTTCCCACAATCCACTTGGACAAAACCCTTACAGATCCACTGGACTCACTCCACGCTGGGGATTCTTGGTGGTGAAGGTCCAGATGAGCTCTGTTAACCCATAGCTTACAGGGAGTTAACTTTTTCTTCCTCTTGAAGCAAGTTAGGTCCACACGGCTGTAGTTCGCAATTGTGCAGCAGGCGTAGCCAGTCAGTCAGAGTGCTGGGCCTGGTTGGTGCAAATCAAACTTCCAGCATGGACCCTTCTTCTATTAGTTTCAAGCAGCAGAGGCATTTGGAAAGATGGACCTGACCTTCTAAACCTGTCCCATTCTACCTTTGGAAGCTCATGATTTACGACCCCTACCGCCTACTCAGCCAATCCTGTGTAGCAGAGCCCTCTCCTACCAGATAGCCTCTATCCCCGGGTGCCACTTATCACCTCATCAAAGCAGCCTGGCTAATCCTCTTAACTCTGACCAATCTGGGAAGAGGGCAGGAATGCTGAAAATTGGCCTACATACAAGAAAGTCTTATAACTTATTTTCTGTATACTTTAGGATAAATTCAACAATAGCATATTGTTGTATTTATATATACCATTCTCCTTAGTCCTTGAATAATATTTTGCGGTAATATCTAGCGATAGTTATGAGTTCATAAACTATTGCAATGTTAACCTATGTGGCTGGGGATCTATAATATAATATATGAAATGTCCAATTTCTCTATCCTCAGGGCATATCAAACTTCTTTTATAAGGGTCCCCCTTATAATTCTATGCCCCTCCCCACCCCTGGGACATATAGGAGAGACCCTGGGGCTAACTAATATGCCATCATATTCTAGTTTATCACTTTCTAAGTGCCCCAACCACCAAATTCGTGTTTGGGCACAATTTACTTTTAAAAGCAGTACTGCAAACAGGGCTGACCTCAGGCTCTCAGCAGCGCACACATGTAAGTGCAGGAAGAGCTGCTGGCCTCTAAACTGTCAAGCCTCATTATAGACTAGGGACTTAAAGATAGTTTTAATCCCCCTGTCCTATTATGTACTAGGGACTTATAGGGTAGGTCATGAGATTCATAGTGGTACCCTAACACATAGTGTACCCTAATGTGTGTGTGTGTTTTCGCTGTATTTTCATTGTGTTTTCAGCATAGCACTGGCCCTGGGCCTGGTTAGGCAGAACCCAGGAACAGTCAGAGTCAGTTACCACCAGTACCAGGTGCCCAGGGTACAGAATGACTTTGCAACAGGAACAAAATAGAAGAAAACACAAATTAAAAGGTATCCCTCAGTGGCCAACTATAATATCCCTGGAAGGGTGTGGTGTGCTGTAAAGGAGGGCGGAGGCACGATTCAGTCACTGCTTACATTGGTCGTGAACGTGGATCAAATTAACATATCTTTATGGCACTATCTTTCTTAGCAATGAGCCTAAGAAGGGGCTTTATGTATATAGTCTTTCTCTACTAAAAATAAGATATTAAGCACTGCCATTTGAACTCCTCTATACTATGACCCTTTTCACGTGATTTTCTCTTTCAAGGTCTATATAACTCACATTCATATAATATCATCGACAATCAGGAAATAAAGTATCCGGGGCATTTTCACAAATGCAATCAGATTTCATCTCTCTCTATCATAATAAATCATTCAAGCCTAAGTTATCTGTTCACTTTTGTAGACGACAATCCAAATTAATGTGTCCTTGGACGTCCATCATAGAAGATTGTTCTTATTTGCTTCCTCTAAAAGCAATGCATGTCCATAGGAATATATAAAAGCAACAGACATGTTTTTATTATTTACCAGAAACAGTCCACAATAATTCCACAGATGTGTGTGAAAATATGAGTTGGTGCGCCCCTTTGTTATGGAAAAAAATCTGGTCTTTTTCTAAGAAGCCTGTTTCATATTCCTAGATTGTCTTGCTCTGTAGACTCTTAAGCTCTAATTCTAAAATTACATGTTGCTACATATACAAACAGGCACGTTCACCTCAACAGTTTTTATTTTATACATTTGTGATTTAATCAATAATATCACCTAGTGTTTCCCACATTGACAGTATCTATCAGCATGCTATGTAATTAATCTATTTTCCACCCCAATACCAAGCTTTACTTGACTCTTTCTTTTCTCGATGGACATCAGTCCTGATTTAGTTGACACCATGGCAAAGAAATAACCATCCTTGAAATCCAGTCACACATATTTGATGCTGTTAATGAAGGCACCACTAGAATGTTAGTTCTTTCAGACATTAGTGCTGCTCTCCACACCACAGGCCATTAAAACCAGCTATGTCCGTTTTCTAAATATGCATTACTCTGTAACACCATTCTTAATACATGTCCTAAATTGTTACCTGCTGCTCAGCTATCTAATATAGAATTTTGTATCAGCATGTTTAGTCACACAGGACACATAGCCTCTAAAGTGTATAAAAAGCTTTCTTCTCCTAACTCCTTTTTTATGATTCTTACTCAAAAATGGTCATCATACATGAGTATACCGCTCGCAACTGTGTCATGGAAGGATATTTGGAGAACCAATACTGTTCGATATCTCCCGGCTAATCTCATAAAAACTAATATTAATTTATTATACCAATGCTTTTTGTCTCCGGGAAAATTATTTCAAGCTAAACTTTTAGGTACACCAAACTGTTGGCATTGTAATATGATGACTGGAGATTTACAACATATATTATATAAATGTTCTGTTATCTTTCAATTTTTGACTGATGTATGAAATATTATTACCCGGATTTTTTAAATCCGAACATCTTTATCTTTTTCTATATTAATCTTTCATCATTTTCTCTTAAAACTCTAATATCTCCTAATTGTAAACTTTTTGATTTCCTTATTTCAACTGCGCTTAAGCCAATTACTTCGAATTGGAAAGATGCTAAACTATTATCAGTTACTGCTTGGCGAGAATGGATTATTTTTTTGAGACTTGGACATCTCTCATTTCTATATACTTGTAATGACTCTTCTACTTTCAGGCCCAACATGTGGTCTAGTTTAGATTCATATATTACTGCAGGTACTTCAATATGAAATGTATATTATAGTATTTATTCTCTATTATATTTTCATTTTCATTGTAGCCCCTTCTTTCTTTCTGATACTTATTCTTATAGTCTCATGTCTGGATGTAAGTTGCTGTGCTATATATTTCTCTTGTACTTGACATCCTATTTCAGTCCTTACGGTACAGTGTTTTTTTTTGTACTGTGTTTGTTGTATGATAAACTTATATTTAATAAACATTTCTGAACATTGAAAAAAACAGCTATGTCCATGCGAAGAGCTGTTAGGATTATTGGACTCCATCTCTATATTCCATCCATGCCCCTTTACAACTCATCTCTGAGGGGCACCCTGATAAGCATCATTCCAGTTATGTGAAGATGGCAATGGTTTAACCTATTACCTATACACCAATGGCACCGAGCCCTATCTATGCATCACCAATGCATTATATGGCTCTACATCTACCTGTATGACTTTGAGTTGTGGCTGCCTCAGTCTTTCCAGATAAACAGTGGAAACAAACCTGAACATCAAAGAAAAATCAACTATCCTGTGCATTGGAATCCATTATCTTGACACTGAACATCCTATGGTCACCTATTCTAATGAGTTTTCCCTTCTATTCCCAGGGAACCACTAAGAAGTAGTTGGTACAAGTATCAACTCCCAACTTGAAAGTGCCAACTCCCTTTACCTCTGTCTGTCAAACACTGTAGTCTCTGTAATGTATAAGGTTATAATGGGATGGGAGGTAGAAATAGCAAAAAGAGTGGCAAAATGTCCTTGAACTCCCAAACAAATAAACTGAAATCACTTTATAAGTTTCTCATGAGCAGGCAATTCCAAAGAGAAATGTGTGTTACATTCCAGCAGTACCAACGGTATAGGAAATCAACAACAACAAAACAATCAACTGTGAAAGTTTTAAGGCAAAACGTGGCAAGAAACCACTGAGTACCAATTCAGATTTTTTGAGGCAGCAATTTAAATTTTGGGTTGTAGGTAGATCGTAATAGAATTCCATATTTTTATGATACAATAGGTGCTGTGGGGGCTATTCTCAATCTATATAGCACCCAGGCTTTTGGGTTAAGAAGGAACGTTTAGGAGTTAATTAGCTAATAAATAAAATAGGTTTCCTAAAGGGCAGATTACATTTTATTTGCTGAGGTTTACTGCAGAGCTTTTAAACTGCAGTCAAGCCAGAACACAATGGTGCTAACTGAAGACTTATATTTTAGTTTTACATGTGGACGGTGTAAATGCTCACTATAGCTTACATAATAATTTTAACTTCTATGTCATTTGTGTATTTCTTCTGCTATTTACTATGGTCTTACAGAAAGGTTAAATAAGCCAATTACATTAAACCATTTCATGGTAGATATTTTAGGGGAGAGCAATGGCGTTTTGCCTATGGTTTGCATTAGCATGGCACACACGGTGCTAAAACAGCAGGCCACTGAAAAATGAGGGTTAATGATAACAATGATATATTTTGTTACACAATGCCTTTTGAACATATGATTATTTCTCTAACCAACAGTGAATTCCTGATCAACTTTGTTTAACAACCCAATGTGATGTGGAGTCCTGTTGGGTAAGGCTCTCACACTTTAATCGTTGACTATTAATTGTGAAGCCCGTCCTACATGTTTGAGTGCCTTTTAAAAATTATACAAATACATATTTCGGGTTACATTCAATATATAAATTGATTGCACATATAACTATCAGTCATATTCATCACTAGAAGTTATTTTCTTTACACCTTCAAAGTGTTTAAATGTTGCTGCATGCATTATTATCAGATTTCACCATCAAATTATTAAAGATTGAAAATATATGAATATATTCTGAGAGTCCTGAACATTATTGCTACAGTACCAGCTGTATGTATTTGAGTCAAAAATAGAGCAACATCAATGAGTGTGATCATTGCTTCTCTGATTAAAGCAATGCCAATATATATCCAAAACTCCACCACTAGCTTACAGATGAAATGTCTTCTCTTGACACCATACTGATGATTGCTAATTCAGATAATTTAAGAAAATTACGTTCTTCTGTTTTAAAACATGCTCACATGCCTCAACGTTCTCAATGCCGTGTAATATAAATAAAGGGACAACTAAACTCACCCATAAAATGTGAGACGCAAAAAGCCGATCCTTTTGCAAAGTGTAACCAGCTCTCCTTGACTTGTGGGGGCTCCATCTAAAAGCACAATTCCAGCTTTCTTCAGAGTAGTCAACCACTGCAAGGCATGAGCATCACTAGTCAGAACATCTTCATATGACATGGTAGGCATCTGAAGATCTGACCCCCATAACTGGCACTCTGGAAGACAAGGCATTTTGCAACATGAACATACGTTCAATGAAGAGAAAAATTAACAACAAAGTTCAGCTGGGCAATATTAATGCTCTGCTTCCGGAATTACAAAACACTTTTTCAACTTTTGTTTTTTATACTATTTCGGCAGTATATTCATGATTGAGATATTGATGCTTGATGTATCGATGCATGTTGAGGATACTTTGGTTGACTATTTCATAATCTGATTTAGATCAATTGGAAATTATTCATTGAGATACATAAAACCCCAATATCTACAGGACAACATTTTATAGAGTCCCATGCTACCGTTAAAGAAGTTTGCTGTAGTTCATTTTCTCTGTTACATTAACCCCTTCAGTGCCACGCCCTTTCCCCCTCCTGTGCCGGGCGTTGCACTAGTGGGTGGGGTTCATGACAAGATAGTCTCGTCATGGGCACAACGCAACCGTGCTCCATGACGAGACTATCTCGTCATGGGCACTGAAGAGGTTAAGTCTTCTAAGCCCAGACTGATCACATTTTCTGACAAGAACTTTGCCTGCCACGTCAAGTACTATTAGACGAGCCATAAACAAATACCTCTTGTCCAAGACTGAACCACTACAATAGCTATATTGCTTTTTATGGCATAGTTTCTTTAAGATCAGACACAAATAATCACACTTAGAAGTTATGGTTCTTGTTCTCAAAGATGAATTTATTAGTAGAACTAACACCAGCTTGCCGAAGCCTTACTCTAGTATTTAAACTCTATTGATATACCTAGCCACCAATTCAGGTTGTTTACCACTGAGATAGCATGGTGAGGGAAAGAAGTGCAAGTGCTGCTTTACCTGCATTCTCTTATATTCAATGTCATCAAAAACCGCAAAGATACTATAGAAAAGCAAGGTGATCTACCCCTTCCCCGCATTAAAGCAAAGCAGAGAATACTGTGATGCTACAAAAATAGGGGTAGGGGGGACAAGGAGCTGGATATAGGTCCAGTGACTCGTGCTCCTTAAAACTAGAATCGTAGTCTGTGGGAGTCACAGTTTCTCTAAGAAAGAAGTACAGTATAGAGTAGAAGGCTGTAGTCGTTCTCTAATTATAGTGTCTGAGGACAGCGAGTCTTGGTGCCCTCACACACCCCTAAGGATGTCATGCTTCATCATGGGGCAGTGCTCCCCGTCGGGCAGGCACTGCAATGCCCTACGGGTCCCTTGTTTGGAGATCTTTTAAGTGATAAAGCCATACGGGTGTGTGTCGGTCTGTGTGGCAGGTGTGTCCTATTGTGAGGTTAAAAGATGGCTGCAGGAGTGGCTAGTGAATTTAATAGGGAATAGCCCCTCTGTCATCAGTAACAAACAAGAAGGTTGTACTGCTTGAGGGTGATAATGGCCCTTGGTAGCTATACAGGTGTCATGCCCATAATGGGCATGTAGAAGGTCAACATGTTTCGCACAGTTAGTGGTCTCAGGGGGAGATCCCTTGCGCTTCTTCAGGACTACTACTCTATACTTTACTTCTTTCTTAGAGGATCTGTGACTCCCACGGACTACGATACTGTGGTGCTATACCTTGCCAGAACCACAGGAGTTCTTTACAGATTCACAGAGAGTGGCAGACCTCTTCCATGCTCAGGAGCGACATTTATAATCACATTTGTGATGAAAAGATTAGCAGAAATCAGTTTCAGCCATATCTCGAAATAGGAGAATTCAACTAAACTTCATAGCACTGTACCCAATGATTTCCCAAATGTATCATTTTAAATGGCAAAATGTCTAACGGTCATATTCATTCTCACCATTTCTAGGAAAATTGACACCAACGAGGGACATTTTCTGACTTGTGTATATATTTTTAATTGATTTTTCAGATAAGTTGATACTGTGAAAAATATGGTCACGTGCCATAAACTTGAATTCGATTTTAATTTGTAACAGTAATCAGTTGAGCAGCTGAGTTTTACAATTTTCCATATTTTATTGCATTTCTTTGGGGTTTCCACTTTTTTATTTTTGTCATTTACAGTTAATGTGGCAGCTTGAGAACAGGGTTATTATCTAAGGAGTAAGATTTGCGCAATCTCAGATATAAATGCCAGTTTTTGGGTTTTTTAAATTAAAAGTTAAAAAGACAGAAAACTTTAATCAACGAAGAATAAAGGTGCTGTCCAGTTCTGGAAAGGAAGCATAGAAGGGTAAAGGAAGAGGAGAGGAGGCTCTCAGCAGATGTGGAAAGGCCAGAGGAGAGTGAGTGGATAGGATTAAAGGAGGAGGAGTGGTACAAAGATCAAGACATGTTCAAGGAGAATAATAGGATGCCAGGAAAGTGATATGAAGAGCATACACATGATAATAGGAAGCTATCTTATTCCAGGTAGGACTATAAGTCCTACAAAACACAAGCATTGGCAAAGCCAGTAGGTATTTCCTTGTTGAATTATTTACTTTACCAATGTGTTTTGCCAGTACTTTGCAGCATCGCCAAAGGGAGAAAAAAACAGAGAGAAAAAGGGTGTGATGACGCAGTCGCTGATGCCGGCCATGTCATTTCGTTGGCGATTCAGCCGTGGGGTTTAGCCATCCCATTGCACAACCGTTTTCATGCCCTAAATAGCCTGGATTCTAACAACTGACTCAGCCCGGAGAGCCCGTTACCCCCGGGTGAGGATATCAACAAGTGGGTTATCGAAACCACTAATGATATTTTGGTTTCGGAGCCAACCAGGGTGGAGGATTCTCCTGATAATGATTGTAGGGGGCCATTTAGTGGAAATCAAAGGGAGGAAAATAACCCTAGTGTAATTATTACACTAGATAGGACCAACATAAGGGGTAAAGGAATAATTTTAGCCAGCTGGAACGTCGCATGATTGAAATCCAAGGGGAAGGGTCTGGGCTGGCAGAATTTTATCAACACCTATGACATTGTATGTTTCCAGGAGACATGGTGCAGGGAAGAAATTAATTATGAGGGGTTCGTCTCATACAATTTGGTGGCGAAGGGCACTGGGCCGGGCAGAGCTAAAGGTGGTTTGCTGATATTACTTTCAATCCACCGCCCAATTATAGTAAAAAGGTATATAACAGTGGGAGAACATGTTCAGATTCTTTAGTTGTTAGAGGAACAAGCCCATAACATCTTGATGTTAAATTATTATAATAATATTTTTGATAGTTCTAGGGATGTAGTCGTCCATGATTTGGCTAGTGCCATTGAAAATTTAAACCTAGAAGTTAATGTTTCTTTTGATTTTGTCTGGGTTAGTGACTTTAATATTCCATTATGTGAACTGTCAACTGAAAAAGTTTGTGGATTTACCAATGATGCGGGAGTGGATGACCTGAATTTTTGTCATAACAACTATGGAGATGCATTAAATTATTTTATGGGTTACTATGACTTAGAAATTCTAGGTCTCCCAAAAGAGGAATCTGGACAAATTATCCCTACCTTTAAGGGCCATCATTCCTGCTCAGTTATTGATCATGTGATCGTTTCTTCTAATATTATTTCTGGCTGTGCTCCCCCCAGGATTGAAGTAACCACCATAAGCGACCACAATTGTATTATTTTGGAAACAACTTTTTGGGGTGATAGTTGTGTTAAAGTGGGCGCTTCGGTTTCTAATTTAGAACCGCACAGATCAAATGGTGTTCGTCTGAGATTGGTAGGGGACAAAGCAAGTGACTTAATTGGTCCCATTGTGAGGGATTGCTTACCAAATATCAACCTTATTTTTTATAATAGTACTGATGAAACACAGGTTTTAAATGCTTTTAAGGATATTAACAAAATTATTGAGGCTAGATTCACTAAACCTAAGGGTGGCCAGAGTAGTAACGGACCAAGATGGTTTGATCATATGTGTACCCGTCTATTAACTGAATTAAAACTTGCTCTTGCTAAAAAGCCTAGGGACACTGAATCAGTAACCAAATTAAGGCTAGAATATAAGCTTGCCCTAAAGCGGAGGAAGAGCGAGCTACAGCAGTCGGCATGGGACTCTTTTAATCAAGCAGCTGAATTATCCAACAGTACTTTGTTCTGGGCTACTGTTAACTCTCCTTTTCTTAAGCACGAGAATATTCCAATGTTAACCTCTAACGTCCCGAGCGACGGCTGGGTTGCTCATTTCTCAAATATTTTTGATTCTAATAGCTGTTTGGGCACTTGCCAGATTAGATGGCCTGTCTTACCCTTGAACATTACAGTCAGTGAGGTAGAATCTGGCATTTGTGCCAGCAAGGGGGGGAAAGCTCAGGGCCCGGATGGGGTGCCCATTGGCGTGTACAAAACAGTCCCCAAGATGTGGAGCCCTCTGCTAGCAACAGTTTTTAATGCTGCTATATGTACTGAGACCCCTGAAACATGGGATGGAATCTATTATTATACCAATACATAAAAAAGGCAGCAGGTCTGATGTCAAAAATTATCGACCCATCTCCCTTCTTGATTCATCTGTCAAAATTATGAGCAGAATTATGCTAGTGAGGTTAGAGGAATGGGTCGAGCAAGAGGGTATCCTAGCTGACAGTCAGTATGGATTTAGAAAGGGCAGGGGCACACTCGACCAGTGCTTTAACCTTGATTTATTGATCGGGAAATACACTTAAGCTAAGCCAGGCTCACTTTATCTTTGTTTTGCAGACCTTAGTAGTGCCTTTGACATGGTTGACCACTCGATTTTATGGTCAACCTTGTTACAGTTAGGTGCTCCAGAAGGTATAATTTTTTTCTCGCTAGACTGTATGGGAATTTAAAAACCTGTGTGCGTTTTGGGACTAAAGGAGAATGCACCCCAAAATTTAGTGTAAAAAGAGGTATCAGACAGGGCTGTGTACTGGCCCCCCTTCTTTTTATCTTATTTATTAATGGAATTGACGCAATTTTAAAAACAATTAAAGCAGATGCCCCACAGATCAAAGGTTCCCCTGTGCCAGTGTTATTATATGCTGATGATGCTGTTCTGCTTTCCAGAACTCCATTAGGATTACAGCGCTTGATTGATAGATTTTCTACCTTTATTAAGGATAGGAAGTTGACTATCGATAAGGGGAAAACATACATTATGACATGTGGGGCTAAAAGCAAAAAGAAAAGCAAAGTTTTAAATTCCTTTTTTATAGATAAAGACAAGGTGCATCAAGTGGATACTTTTTGCTATCTTGGTATAACCTTCTCTAATGATAGAAAGTGGCTCAACGAATTTAAAAATATTCGTATTAAAATGGCAAAAAATGCCCATGGTGTCTTTAGATTTGCTGCGAAGATTGGGGACCGACGTACCAGGGACATTTTTAAGATTTATCAAGCTAGGTGTGTTAGTATTGCTCTGTATGGGGCGGGTGTTTGGGGACACTTTACGCCCATACTTTGCAGTTGGAGGAAAATGCTTTTTTTTAAAAACTCCTGTTACTACCATCTACTGCCTGTACTGAGCTTACCCATCGAGAGCCGGACATTAATTTTCTTACTGATCAATTATCTTTGAGGCCACTCATGATCTGGCATTCTATCTGGCTCGAGGAAGAAAAATCTTTCAATAGATCGGTCATTGAGGATTGTCTCTCGTTGGATACATTTCTATATATACCCTGGTTAAATTATGTTGTCAGATGTTTTTCAGAGATTTTTAATTTAAACATCTTGGTGGACCCTAATGCAGCATCTATAATACCGAAACAAGAGTTGAGAAAATTTTTTGGGGCATTTGCTGCAAGGAAACGGGCTATTGCTAATGGCTCTCTATCTACTGTTATGTTTTATAATAAACATAACATTGTTGAAGGTTTTCCCATTTACCTAGTATGGGTGACTAGGCCATCCCATAAGTTTGTTCTGACCAGACTGAGGTTTGGTATAGCCCATCACTTAGTGGCACTGCCAATACTTAAGAAACATCCACAGGGGCCCTGTATGTGCGATGGCGTCTCCAAACAGAGCACTATGGACTTTCTCTTAATTTGTAAACTGTATATGAATTTCCGTATTGCCTATTTAAAACCTATGTTTTTTAAATATGGTGTACGTACAGTTAACCAGGCTATGAGCTTAATTTTTAACTTACAACATGTCGATATCTGTTTTTTTACTGCTATGTTTTTAACCCAATCTATTAAGGCCAGGAAAGTATGTGTTTTTAACTTAACTTATATGTAATATTTAGGTTTTGTCTGCAAACTCGTTGTACCTGACACCCAAATGTATGTTTTATTCTTTTTTGTTGTGCTTTTATGGTCATTTTATATGTACCGAATAAAGCTTCATGAATTGAATTGAATTGAATTGCTAACATTTATGACTCGCAAAAGCAAAAGTTAAAAAGACAGAAAACTTTAATCAACGAAGAATAAAGGTGGTGTCCAGTTCTGGAAAGGAAGCATAGAAGGGTAAAGGAAGAGGAGAGGAGGCACTCAGCAGATGTGGAAAGGCCAGAGGAGAGTGAGTGGATAGGATTAAAAGAGGAGGAGAGGTACAAAGATCAAGACATGTTCAAGGAGAATAATAGGATGCCAGGAAAGTGATATGAAGAGCATACACAGGATAATAGGAAGCTATCTTATTCCAGGTAGGACTATAAGTCCTTCAAAATACAAGCATTGGCAAAGCCAGTAGGTATTTCCTTGTTGAATTATTTACTTTACCAATGTGTTTTGCCAGAACTTTGCAGCATCGCCAAAGGGAGAAAAAAACAGAGAGAAAAAGGGTGTGATGACGCAGTCGCTGATGCCGGCCATGTCATTTCGTTGGCATATGTATGGGTAATGACATATGCAAGAGTATGTCTTACCACAAACGTGCAACCCTACAGAATGATGAAGGGGCCATTTTCTCTTTTTTCTTTGCTGATTTAAGATGACGGAGGCCACTTAGGTTGGTAAATACTAAAAATTACAATGTATTTATGCGTAACTTCATTTCAGATAGCAAAGTGGCGCAGAAGTAAATTGCAGATGCTAGATCTCACAAAGAAATTATAAGAAAATATTTAGCATAGAGCGGCTGGCAGTAAAATGCAGCTGTTGGGATTAAGAAAGCGCATGCATGCTCTTGGAGCGCCTACTGAAAAAGAAAAAAAGAAGTTCTTTACATGAGAGCAATGGAAGCACACTCCTAAGGATGGTCCAGGGAAGGGACCAACACAAGAGGAAGGCAACCTATTGAATAAGAAGCATGCAAATGAGAGTGACTATAAATCCAACCAGAGGTAAGCAATGGGAGAGCTAAAAGACCACTGTAAATTCTGGTCATGGACATAAGAGGTATTTTGCAAACATGCTGCAAAAAGCTGTCTGGTAGGCAAGACCTAAAAAAGTAAGAAGCATATATATGAGGAGAAGGCTGAGTGTGGGTTAAGTACAAGTGTTTCCTGGCTTCTTTCGTGAATTGAAAAGTAAACTGAAATTCCAATGGTTCGTTCACACACATTTTAGGAACCTTAACAATAATAAGGAGTTGAATAGAATTGAACAAAGAAAACAGAAATCTTTTTTCCAGAAGTCCCCAAATATAGTTATATATAGTATATAGTAATAGATTTTTCGAATTAACTGATACTATTGTTTTTACCAATACGTTTTGCCATTGCTGTGCAGCAGGGAAAGAAAAGTTGTGTTGATGCAGCCACCACTGCTGGCCCCACTGAAGGCTCCTTTTTAGCTAGAGAATAGACGTCTTTTAATACACAAAACGACCCATCTAGAGATGGTCCGCTCGTGTACGGCCCGACCTTTCTTGGCACCCACGTAGCCAACAAAGAGTTGATCATCCACCCGGAACTGTTTTGTGCGATCCAGGTAAAAGGAAAGCGCACGTTTTGGGTCCAGACGGTGGAGCCTCTCTTCCTCTTTTGAAGGATGTGGAGGCGGAAAGAAGATGGGCAAAGTGATGGTTTGGTCGATGTGAAAGGAGGTGACCACCTTGGGCAGAAAGGATGGACGAGTTCTTAGGACAAGCTTGTCCAGATGTACAGCCAGAAAAGGAGGTTTGGATGAAAGAGCCTGGAGATCACTCACTCTTCTGGCAGATGTGATGGCTACGAGGATTGCTGTCTTAAGAGTTAAAAGACGTAAAGGACAGTTGTGAAGCAGCCTAGAGGGAGCGCATATCAGATAGGTCAAGACCAAATTCAAGTCCCACTGAGGCATTACGAAAGGGATAGGAGGAAAAAGATGAGTAATGACTTTCAAGAAATTATTGACAACCGGGGACTTGAAGAGAGATGGTTGATTAGGAAGCCTTAGAAAGGCAGAAATGGCTGAGAGATAGCCCTTGATAGTGCCCAGAGCAGACGCCCTGCTGGGCCAAGGAAAGGAGGAACAAGAGAACCTCAGAGAGGGGGGCAGAAAGGGGATCCACAGCCTATGCTGCTCACCATGGCACAAATTTGTTCCATCGGCAGGCATATACTGTCTTAGTGGAGGAACGCCTGGCTGCCAAGATTACATCACATATTTCAGGAGGCAAGTCAAATGACGTCAACTGCTGTTGCTCAATCTCCACTCAAGGAGGTGGAGGCTGGACATGTTTGGGTGGAGGACCATCTCCTGCTGCTGCAACAGAAGATCCTCCCGAAGAGTCAGTCGGATCAGAGGATCGGTGGCCATGTTGAGTAGCTCGGGACACCAGACTCTTCATGCCCAAATGGGTGCCACAAGAGTGACTTGGGCCCGGTCGCGCTTGATATTCTTCAACACTCTGGGCAGAAGTGGTATAGGCAGAAAGGCGAAGTCGCACTGAAAAGCGTCACCTAGCGAGTGCCGCCTTGGAAATTCCAATGTGCACATTTGCTGACATTGCCTGTTCTCTTCAGTGGTGAATAGATCTAACCAAGGCTCTCCACACTGCTGAAAGAGACTTTTCACCACCTCCGAGTGAAGACGCCATTAGTGATCCATCATGCACCTGCGGCTGAGTTCGTCCGCCCTGGCGTTCGGAGAACCTGCCAGGTGTTGAACCACTAGGGATATGCCCTGATGTTCCAGCTATGTCCAGAGGTGGAGGGCCTCTTGATATAGGGTCTACGACCCCACCCCGCCTTGTTTGTTGCAGTGGTGTTGTCTGTGAACACCTGCAGTACTCTTCCCTGGACAGAGGGAAGGAAGGCTTTCAGTGCAAGACAGATCGCCCGCAGCTCCAGAAGGTTGATGTGGAGCCCAGACTCCGCTTGAGACCAGAGGCCTCTGATCTCCGCCTCTCCCATGTGGACGCCCCATCCCAGAAGAGATGCATCAGTCACCACCATGAATTCTGGTTGAGAAGGGAGAGGGATCTGCTGTTGACCCATTGCTGGTTCGTGAGCCACCACTGCAATTGGTGTGCAGTGCCCTCTGAGATCTGGACGTAATTGGACAGACTCCCCTGATGTTGTGCCCATTGGAACTTCAGGTTCTACTGCCCAGCCGGCATATGCCACCTGGCATGATCTTCCATTAGGATGCAGGAGGCCATCAGGCACAGAGGTGGAGGGTCATACTGACTGAAACCCAAGATAAGGGCTGAAAGATCGATATCATAGCCCAAATATCCCGGACTCGCTGCTCGGGAGGCTAGACCCCAAACCGTGTCATGTCCAGAACCGCTCCGATAAAGAAGAGTTTCTGAGAGGGAATCAGGTGTGACTTCAGCACGTTGATGGAGAACCCCAGCGAATGTAGGAGGTCGGCCGTAGTCTGGAGGTGGGAAACGACTGCTTGGGGTGAACCTGTCTTCCACAACCAGTCGTCGAGATAGGGGAAGACTAGAACCACTGATCTGCGCAGGTGAGCTGCGACCGCTGCCATCACTTTCGTGAACACCCGAGGGGGCGCTGGTAAGGCAGAAGGGGAGCATGGTAAAGTGATAATGCTCATGGCCTACCATGAACCGCAAGTAGCGCCAGTGGGCTGGCAGGCGAGAATGTGAAAATAGGCGTCCTGCAAGTCTAGCGCTACCATCCAGGATCAAGGGCAGACAAGAACTGAGCAAATGTCAAAATTTTGAACTTCTCCTTCTGGAGGAAGTGAGTGACGCTTCTGAGGTCCAAGATAGCACGCAGGCCTTTGTCCTTCTTGGGTACCAGAAAGTAGTGGTAATAACAACCATGACCTACTTCTGGGACAGGAATGCGCTTGATGGCTCCCTTGGCCAAGAGAGCCGCTACTTCCTGCTGGAGAAGGTCCAGGTGATCCTCCGACATGCGATGGTACCGAGGTGGCATGGCTGGAGGAGTAGTCTCGAAGGGGAGGGAGTAGCCCCTTCGGACTATCTGCAAAACCCACCTGTCCAACGTGATGGTGCGCCAGTGGGGGAGGTGATCGCGGATCCTGCCACCCACTGGCGATTGATGGGCCCGGAAGGTCAGACAAGAAAGGTTTGGAGGCAGAAGCAGAGGGGAGGTTGGTGGACTGGCCCGCTTGCTGGCCCCCAGAACCACGGCGGTGGTTCCCATGTCCCCGGCCGCACAAAGGTGGTGCAGCTTGCACCGTCTTGTGGCTCTGGGTGCGATGTAGTGGAGAAGGGGCGAAAAGCAGGCTGCGCAGGGCGAGTGGACAGGCCCAAGGACTTGGTCGTAACCCGGGAGTTCTTGAAACGCTCTACAGCGTGGTCTGCTTTGTCACCAAAAAGGCGACAGTCATCGAAGGGCATGTCTAAAAGAGCGCTCTGGACATCCCCAGAAAAGCAAGTCGGCCTTATCCAGGTGTAGCGTCGAAGGGCTACCGTCGTTGAAATCATCCTGCCTAGATAGCCGGCAGTATCCAGCCCACAGTGGATGGTAAACTTTGCTGCATCTCTCCCAGCGGCAACGGCCTGGGAGAGGATGGCTTGGGCCTCCTCCAGACACTGAGGGAGCACTTGCACAACCATATCCCAAACAGAGTGGGAATAACGACCCGATAGGCATGCAGTATTTACCGACCACAGTCCCAAGCTGGCAGAAGAGAAAAAGTTTCTTCCCAAGATGATCCAGCTTCTTGGATTCCCTATCTTGTGGTGCGTTAGGGAATGCGCTCTTGGAAGTAGTAGCTTGGACCACCAAGCTTTACAGGGTGGGGTGTTGGGAGAGGAAAGTGGTGTCGCCCCGGGCCGGGCGGGTGGCGTCGGGCAACCATCCTATCCACAGGAGCCACAGTGTTGGGCCTGGACCAAGTACCCAAAAGGATGTCGGTCAGGGCTTCATTGAATGGCAGCAGGGGTTCCGACGAACTTGCTGCCAGTTGAAGCACCTCTGTCAGGCGGTTAGTCCTGACTGCCACCGTAGGAAGCTTGAGGTTGAGAGCCTCAGCCGCCCTACGCAACACCACTGCGTAAGATGCTCCCTCCTCCGTAACAACGGTAGAGGAAGACAACATGCCAAGGTCTGGGGAGGTATCAAGACCACTGTCATCCCCCAGATCCTCTCTCCAGTCCTGTTCGTACTCTAACTGGTCTGATAAAGGGTCTCCACACCCCTCCCAGTCTTCCTCACCCTCCTCTGGCTGCTAGGTTGGCTGAAAATGGTGAGGGTGGAACACAGGGGCAAAAGTACCCGACGTGCCAGGATCCGGCTCTGTGTTCACGTCGGGATGGACGCCAGGGTGAACACCAGCTGGAGGTCCTGGCAGCAATGGTAGCGGACGTGGTGACGGTGGAGTCAGCAGAGGTGTCACAAGGTCGACCTGCACCGGTCCGGATCCAGGCCTTGATCCAATGGGGGCCTGCAGCACCGGGGCCGGAGCTGCCAACATGGAAGGCCTAGGGCCCCCAACTGACTCTGTGGGGCCCGAAGGTGCACTGGCAGAGTCAGGCTGCCCAAACACGGCATGTATGGCTTCGTAAAACTGACAAAGATAGGGAGGGGTCGCTCCGGGTCCCGGAAAGGGAGGGAACCCTGGAGTTAGCCCTTCAGGCTCCGCAAGCGGAGCCACAGTAAAGTGGCCCCGCCCGCATCCCTTGTCATGTCAGCCAACTGACGGGGAGAAGTCGAAGAGCAACGATGCTTCTTCAACTTCTTTTTGTGCTTCAACTTACCCGACCCGAGTACGAAGACTTTGATGGCGAATGAAGATGGCTCCGCGACCAGTCCCTCGACCTCCCTCCCGACCAGCACCACGAACGGCACAGAGCCAAGTGCTAGCGCTCAAGAAGCTTTTGGGACCGCTCCCGCAAAGCCTTCGGAGCCATGGACAGGCAGTCGGAGCATCACTCGGGGTCGTGATCGTGCTCCAGGCAAAAGAGGCACAAGCGGTGCTGAACCGATATCAGTCAGGTACAGGAACCGCAAGCCTTGTAGCTGGGCATCCCTACATGCACCAGGAGTAGTTCGGACTCAAAAATCATCGACAAAAGTCACAAAAAGTTCAGTCAAAAAGTGACTGGAGGTACCACTCTCTCCGGATCAGCGCTGGCTGGCGATGGAAAAAGTAAGAACTGACGTCAGCGCGCGAGGGCGGTGTCTAAGTAGCTACCGCGACGTCATCCCAGCGATCGCGACGCCAATGACGGACACAGAGCTGACCAACGCCACCTTCCGACACGCAGAGGTACTGCTGATGAAAAAACTTTCCGGATCCAGTCTGACACCTAGGTGTAATTATAAGGTAAGGAATCTATAACTAACTGTTTCTTATCCAATTTTCTTATCTTTTTGTTTTAAGGGAAGGGGCCAAGAAGCCCCACTCCCCCAGGCCATTTTCGGCTCCAGGGACCCGATACCCTGTGGACAGCACTCTTTCTTTTATGGTAAAAACTAAAACAAAAAGCAATTCTGCTTCGCTTCATGGAAACAAGAGAATTTTTCCTGCTCTTGCTTCTGTGGAGTCTGCGGAGGTGTCACAAGGTCGACCTGCACTGGTCCGCATCCAGGCCTGTATCCAAGGGAGGCCTGCATCCCCGGGGCCTGAGACGCCAGCAGGGTAGGCCTATGGCCCCCAACTGAGTCCGTGGGGCCTGGAGGTGCGCCGGCAGAGTCGGCACACGGAGCTGCGGGAGAGGCCCCGTCCACATCCCTTATCACGTCAGCCAACTGACGGGGAGCAGTCGAAGAGCAACGATGCTTCTTCGACTCCTTTTTGTGCTTCGACTTACCCTACCCCAAGTGCGAAGACTTTGATGGCGAATGAAGATGGCTCCGTGACTGGTCCCTCGAACTCACTCGTGACCGGGACCTCGAACGGCACAGAGCCAACTGCCAGTGATCAAGAAGCTTTTGGGACCGCTCCCGCAAAGCCTTCGGAGCCATGGTCCGGCAGTCGGAGCATGACTTGGGGTTGTGGTTGTGCTCCAGGCAAAAGAGGCACACGCGGTGCAGATCCATCACCGATATCAGTGGGGTACAGGAACCGCAAGCCTTGAAGCCGGGCATCCCTACATTCACCAGAAGTCGTTCGGACTCAAAAGTCATCGAGAAAAGTCACAAAAAGTTCACTAAAAAAGTGACTGGAGGTACCGCTCTCTCCAGATTAACTCTGGCGGGCGTAGAAAAAGTAAGAACTGACGTCAGCACGCAAAGGCGGTGTCTAAGTAGCTACCGTGACGTCATCCCGGCGATCACGGTGCCAATGACGGATGCGGAGCCGACCAACGCCACCTTCCAACACGCAGAGATACTGCTGCCGAAAAAACTTTCCGGATCCAGTCTGACGCCTAGGGGTAATTCTAAGGTTAGGAATCTATAACTAACAGTTTCTTCCAGATTAAGAATTATTATTCATAAATGGGAGGGGGGGACATGCGGCCCCCTCCCCGGGCCGATTTTGGTCCTGGGGACCCCATCCCCGGTGCCAAGGCAATTTTCTTATTTTATTTTTTTAAGGGAAGAGGCCAAGCAGCCCCACTCCCCCAGGCCATTTTCAGCCCCAGGGACCCCATCCCCTGAGGCCAGCACTTATTGTTTTTTGGTAAAAACAATAACAAAAAGCAATTCTGCTTCGCTTCATGAAAGCGAGAGAATTTTTCCTGCTCTTGCTTCCGTGAAGTGAAGCAGAGTTTGCTATGGCATGGCGGGAGCAGTGCTACCTCCAAGCAATAGCAAACTGCAATGTCCTGGGGGTGGCCACCCCAGGACAGGGCCATGAAGGGATCCTGGAAAAGGGCATCACAGCCCCACTCCCATCTATATTGAGCCCCGGGGAGGTCATGGTCCCAGGGGCTGGGGGTCCGCAACAGACCCCTGCCTTTATTTAATTTGTGCCCCAGGGGGTGGTGGTCCCTGGGGTGGCAGGGGAGCCGTGTGTCCCCCTGCTTTACTATAAATTAGCCCCGGGGAGGTGGCGGTCCCCGGAGCTTTGTCGGAAGCTGGAGTCCCCCAGGCATCTTTTGAATTTAGCCCCAGGGACGTGGCGGTCCCTGAGGCTGTGGGGGGGCCACATGGCCCTCCCGCATTTAACATACATAGCTCTGGGAAAGTGGCAGAATATTGTGTCTATAATGACTAAAAACGGGTAGGAGGGCTAAAGAGGGGTATAGCTTTCTTTCCACAACATTCTTTTTTTAGCACATAAGTGATTTGACGAACTGAGATGATAATGACTAATGAAATATTTCACTGACTGTTTTAAAATTAGTATTGTATGATTTTATTGTACTTTATATGCATGATACTCTGTGATGTTTGTACTTTTATGCATTAAAAGCAATGTGAAATAAAGGATTGATTAATTGATTATTCAGAAGACATCCCCGAATGGATTGAAATATGGCATTTATCTTCCAATCCAAACACAAAGAGATGATGGACGGAGTGTTGAAACATTTCAAACACTCACCCTCAGTCACAGATGGGAACAGTGCAGACCGAATGGCCAAGCCATGTATTCCCTGGACTGGAAACAAGCATCCTGGGACTGGTTTCGGTCTAACAGCCCTCAACAGCCAGGCCAGCTTAAATCAAGTGGCAAAGTATGCAAGAGACCCACGTCTGGGCATACCCTGCCAACTCAGGGCGAACAAAGCAAACACAAGGAGATGATGGATGGAGTGCTGAAACTTTTCAAACACTCACCCCCAGTCACAGATCTGGGTTGAATCCATCATCATTCTTTAGCTCACTTTGCCACCCCAGTTCAGACACAGCTATATGCAAATCAGTCTTGGCCCTGTGCCGCATGGGAACAGTACAGACTGAACTGCCAAGCCATGTCTTCCCTGGACCGGAAAAAAGCATCCTGGGACCGGTTTCGGGATAACAGCCCCCATCAGCCAGGCTAGCTTCAATACAGTGGCAAAGTGAGCAAGGGACCCACATCTGGGCATACCCTGCCAACTTAGGGCGAACAAAGCAAACACAAGGAGATGATGGACAGAGTGCTGAAACTTTTCAAACACTCACCCCCAGACACAGATCTGGGTTGAATCCATCATCATTCTTTAGCTCACTTCACCACCCCAGTTCAACACAGCTATATGCAAATCAGTCTTGGCCCTGTGCCTCATGGGAACAGTCCAGACCGAACTGCTAAGCCATGTCTTCCCTGGACCGGAAACAAGCATCCTGGGACCGGTATCGGGCTAACAGCTCTCATCATCAAGGCTAGCTTGAATCCAGTGGCAAAGTGAGCAAGGGACCCACGTCTGGGCATACCTTGCCAACTTAGGGCGAACAAAGCAAACACAAGGAGATGATGGACGGAGTGTCTGAAAAGTTTCAGCGCAAAGCTGTCCTTTTTAGTGGTGTGTTTCAGTTGCCAGGCATCTAGCAGACCCTGATCACTGTTTGTATGATGCAATATAGCGCTATTGGTGATATTGATGGTGTCTAGAATGGTGGTAAGAGCCAGGTTCTATTTGTCTCGCACCGTGACAGTGGCCTGGCCAAAGTCTGTCAGTTACATCAATATAGAAAGGAATATGGATTTGGAAGTGTTAGCAGCACAAATGAAGTCTAAAATCAGTGAAGCATGCTAATTTTAGATAAGACATTCAAGTCTTCACGGTCCAACATTGTTTTTGGAGGGTTTTGCGATGGAAGGATATGTTGATGAAAATGACCAACAAGTAAATTTTGTAGCAGCAGATTAAATAATGATTGGTTTGGCGGATTAAATTGTATGAATACCACTACTACTGATCACTTTGTCGACCCAGTTTCTCCATTTTTTGGGATTCCAAATAGGTTGGCTGCTGCAGGAGAGTAATGTGTCAGATATCGATATAAGGAAGCTTAAGATCATCTTTCACTTGAACATCAGTGGTTTATCAATGGGATAAGCAACTGTTCACGGACAACAAATTCAATGTTGACAGCAGACTCAGTACATGTATGTACATGGTGTGCGGTTCCTACTGCCAATATTAAGTGCATATTCTATCAGAGAAATAGACGAGTATTAACCTCTATGTGTGGTCTGCAGGAGGTAATGGGTAGCTTGTGGCTGTCTGGTGGTTAGGCAAAACAGTGAAGTAGGAATGATTGAGGAAAGGACATTAAATATCATTGCTTTGGCTTCAGAAATATATCAAGTAACAACACATGTTACTTCAAGGTAAAGAATGACTTGCAATCACCTACATCAGCATGGTAAGGAAGCAATCACCCATCCTGTAGGAGTACACAATAGAATAATGTGCAGGAAGGCACCCATAGTCATCATTAGACAACACCAGTCATGTTGAAGACTGAATGGCCTTAAAAGCAAAGACAATAGATACTAGGTGGATATTCCATTTAGTGCTAAGAATCACTGGTTTCAGGGATTGAAGAAACCACATTGATGTGTGTGAGTCGTGTCCTGTAGGAGCGCTGGTTGTCCATTCTACTTGACTACAGTCTGCATCCTCCTGAGGTGTGAGCCGGGAGAGACGCGGTACTGTTATTTTTAAATTGCGAGGTTTGCACATTTGTTTTAACTTATTGAAATGCTGTTCCATAGTATTGCAGGGTAAATACTCGTTTTTAACTTATTATTGTGTTTAGAAAGCGCATGATTGATTGGCTAGTGTCTGTGCCTTGCACACGCGCGCTGAAACTACCAGAGGCCAATTAAGAGAGGCGAGCAGAGGACCAATCACGCTGCACCAGGGGCAGTATTTAAGAAACAGGCTGGCACGAGCGCGCCCACTGCATCCTCCTGAGGTGTGAGCCGGAAGAGACGCGGTACTGTTATTTTTAAATTGCGAGCTTTGCACATTTGTTTTAACTTATTGAAACGCTGTTCCATAGTATTGCAGGGTAAATACTCATTTATAACTTAAAATTGTGTTTAGAAAGCGCATGATTGATTGGCTAGTGTCTGTGCCTTGCACACACGCGCTGGCACTACCGGAGGCCAATTGAGAGAGGCGAGCAGAGGACCAATCACGCTGCACCAGGAGCAGTACTTAAGAAACAGGCTGGCGCAAGCGCGCCCACTGCATCCTCCTGAGGTGTGAGCTGGGAGAGACGCGGTACAGTTATTTTTAAATTGCGAGCTTTGCACATTTGTTTTAACTTATTGAAACGCTGTTCCATAGTATTGCAGGGTAAATACTCATTTTTAACTTATTATTGTGTTTAGAAAGCGCATGATTGATTGGCTAGTGTCTGTGCCTTGCACAAGGGCGCTGACACTACCGGAGGCCAATTGAGAGAGGCGAGCAGAGGACCAATCACGCTGCACCAGGGGCAGTACTTAAGAAACAGGCTGGCGCGAGCGCGCCGCTGGCACGCCAAAGGCAAGCCTGTCTGCGCCCGTCCGCGCTTGGATCGCGCTCAGCGCCAGCCATGCTGCTGGCGGCCCCCCCCCCCCCGGTGAGAAGGTTGTGGACTAAAGAGCAGCTGCTTGCTTTTTCACAGTCTAACTGTTCAAAGCCTATATGTTTTGAACCTGATAAGATGTCAATAGGAGGCAGAGGGCATACTAAGTTCCAGTGTGGGTCTTGTAAGTTTGATTTAAATAGGCTTTCCTGGTAGAAAGCTATGAGCCCTGATATATTTGAAGAATTGCCTCATTATGATCCCCCCTATAGCCCTAGTTACGGACAACAGATTAAGGCCGGTCTGATCAACTGCCGATCCCTCCCTAAACATGCTGCAGACATTTGGCTGCTATTAAAAACGTATGATTGGGACCTGCTGTTTGTGACAGAAACATGGCTGAGAGAGAGCTCTAACCCTGATATTTGCCTAGCAATTCCTATGGGCTATAGATTAATTAAAGTCAACAGGGTAGTCAATAGGCTAGGGGGGGGGGCCTTGCCATAATTCTAAGGGAAGGTTGGGAAATTTCATATTAGAAAATCGAAGGCATGGGGCTCATAGAGGCCATGTCCTTTCATATAAAATTTTCCAATAACTCCTCGATGGCGGGACTTTTGGTATATAGACCCCGAACACCGTGGCCACCTATTGGCCGGTACTGTTTGACTGTATTGCAAATCTTTCTGTACGATATTCTAACTTCACCGTTCTTGGTGATTTTAACGTCCATATGGACAATGCAAGTTGCTCTTTAGCCACCCAATTAGGAGATACCCTAAAAAGTTTAAACCTAACGCAAAAAGTACTATCTCCAACTCATGCAGCCGGCCATATTTTAGACCTCCTTTTTACTAATGACCCTGTCATTAAGGTGGAAGAGTTTCTTCCTGTAACCTGGTCAGACCATATGTTGGTCACGTTTAGGATGAGTTGGAAGCTCTGTGACAGCCATAGTAGATCTGTCACAGAGAATAGGAGAAATTGGAGGAAGGTTACGCTTCAATCTATGAGGGATGAATTATACAATACCTCCCCCGTATTGTCAGGGAATCCTAATTTAGATACGTCCCTTTTTAATTCATGGATCAATGTAGCCCTTGATAAATCAGCACCGATTAGATCATGTAAAGTGTCTAGGAGCAAACCATCAGCACCATGGTTTAATATGGAGCTCCGTAGCGAAAAGAGTCGATGCAAGAAACTCGAGCGAGTCTGGAGAAAGGACTACGAATCCTCAGCTAAAGGGGTATATAAGGCAGCACTAAAAAAATTCCATACGTTGAAACGTAAGGTTATGAGAGACTATATGGCAAAACAAATTATGGATGCTGACAACTACCCCAGAGAGATTTTCAGGATAGTAGAGGGCTTCATGAAACCCCAGATCCTAAAAAGTACGATTTTACCTTCTCTGACATTCTGTGAGGAACTTGCTGCCTTCTTTCGTGATAAAATTCTGACCATCTATTCTGCCTTTTCGGCGGCAGAAATGCAGGATACGACAACTGTCAACACATTAGACAAGTGGTCAACCTTTCGCCGGTTTGAGAAGGTAGCTTCTTTGAAGGAACTAATGAAAGTTTAGTCAGGTTCCCCTCTCGATCCTTGCCCGGCCAGAGTTTTTAAACTTTTAGCGCCTCTCCTCAATGATACCCTGCATTCTCTCTGGAACACGTCTCTGGAGACTGGAATCTTTCCATCTGACTGGAAAAAAGCTTTTGTCCGGCCTATCCTCAAGAAAGAGGATGCCGACCCAGCAGAACTAAAAAATGTCAGGCCTATATCCTTACTGCCAGCTCCAGCAAACATCCTAGAAAAGGAAGTCCAGAGGCAACTCTCAGACTTCCTTGAATCCAATAACCATCTACATGATTCCCAATCGGGTTTTAGGGCAGGATATAGCACGGAGACTGCTCTCCTAGAAGTTGCAGAATCAATTTGTGAAACCCTCGAACTAGGAAACTGTGCAATGTTGGTGCTGCTGGATTTATCTGCAGCATTTGACACGGTCTCCCATAAGATCCTCTTGAATAGGTTACATCATGTAGGAGTGACGGGGACCGTGTTGCATTGGTTTCAGTCATTCCAGGAAGGCAGATCGCAACAGGTTTTTCTACATCCTCATGTTTCCAGCTCCAGATACATGTCGCAGGAGGTGCCACAAGGTTCGGCATTGAGCCCTTCACTTTTTAATGTCTATCTTGCGCCTCTTGCGGCAAATGTGGAAAAATGGGGTGTGCGTGTTGTCTCATATGCAGATGACACGCAACTGGTCTTCTCCGTTAAAGAACAAAGCGAGACAGCCTTCAACAATTTTAGGCAATGCCTTTTAAATATCTCTTCCTGGATGACAGAGAGTTGCCTAAAACTAAATACTGATAAAACGGAGGTTCTATTTTTTAATCAACCTACTCCGCCACGTACTGAGCTATGGTGGCCAGTAGAGTTAAATCCTCCTCCGTTACCTGTAACTTCGGCAAGGAATTTGGTTGTCAGGTTTGATTCACAACTTTCAGGCAAGGCACAAATTATGCATGTCTCCTCTCAGTTTTTCTGGAGACTGAAGGCGTTACGTAGATTTCTACACTTCCTACCTACGAATTGTAGGAAATCAGTGGTTTATGCTCTTATCACTTCTCAACTTGACTACGCTAATAGCCTGTACATCGGCCTCCCTGACTATCTGATGAGGAGACTGCAGCGTATCCAAAACTCAGCAGCTAGGCTCATTAGAAATGTGCCCTTACGATATCACATCACTCTTCATTTGCGTAGCCTACACTGGCTCCCGGTAAGGAAAAGAGTTCAGTTCAAAGCTCTTGTGTTGGCTCATAAAGCAACAAGAGGGTTAGGCCCTCTCTATCTGAAACGGAGGCTTCAGAAATACCATCAAACAAGAACGCTTAGATCAAACAGCTGCAATCTTTTGGTCACCCCATGCTTTAGGAAGGCAAGGACAGGTGGACGCGCTTTTGCCGTTAAAACGGCAATGCTATGGAATACACTACCGAATGATCTCCGACAGCTTCATGCGGAATTGCCTTTTAGGAAGGCCCTGAAAACCTGGCTGTTTGGGCTACCCTAGAGACTTCTGCGATCTTTAAGCCTCTCCCTTCTCAGGGCTATTAGTATACCATCCTCCAGATTCCACCACTCAGTTTATTCATGCATCTACATTTTAGGGATAATTGTGAATGTGCATCAAATCGAATACATGATCTCTCTGCTATTCAGTCTACACAACTGATAACACTTCCAACGCATAAAAAATGTCATTTTCTGAATCACATTTCTAATAACATCTCCAACATCAGATCAGAATATCCTCTACCAGTATGCTGGTATGGTCATTATGTTATCCTGTTCCACCTCCCTAGAGTAGGAAAGAAAACTTTCTTTGTCTAACAGTCAAGGCTTAGTCATTGCTGGTCAAAACTGACTGCAGCAAGCGGTCCCCTCTATTGAATGATGAAATATCAGAAATGAATCTAAAAGTCAAAGACTGGATAAAGGCTGGATGATCTTATGAGATCAGCCGGCCTCAGGACTGGGCCCCTTGTTTTTCTACGCAATTAGTTGAATTTAAGAAAGAATATAAAGGAAGTGGAGTAAAAAGAGTTATGCCACCAGTAAATTAAACTATAAGAAATCAGTAAAGAAATACCTTTATACCATAAGAGAAGCACAAACTACTTATAGTAGCACTAGGATAGAGAGTGCACCAAAGTCAACAAAAGAGTTACTTAAAATAATCAACTCTTTTATGAAACCATCTAGCCTGCTTTCTGGTTTCTCGCCTTGTAAGTCCTGCTGCAATACGCTAGTTAATTACGTTCTTGGAATAGTCAACAGTATCTGCGCATCTTTGGCAGGGAACACTGAGCCCAGTGATGTTGCCAATAACCCTCCTCAGGATGGAATGCAAAAGAGAAACTATCAGCATTCCCCACTTGTGAGGAAAGAAGACATCGAAGGGCTCATAAAAACAGTAAAATCTTGATCCCCGCTTCATCTGGCACCCCTTGATATAGTGAAGAAAGGAGAAAATGCAATCTTTCCAGCTCTGACTGAAATTTTCAACTGTGCACTGGAGACTGGTAGCATTAGAGTTGCCTGGAAACATGCTTTTGTGAGACCTCTACTAAAGAAACCAGCCACGGCCGGTCCATTGGGGCTGAGGTGCCATGCCCCCTCACCTTTTGCCCCTCAAGAACAGTGTCTGGCAGGCTAAAAATGTGACACTGTGCATTTTCAGGTCCAGCAGCTAGGAGCTAGACATGCGCTAAATGCGCAGGCTCCAGGCTGCCTGAGCTGAACTTTGCTGGGCTGAGGAAGTCACAGCTCTTGTGGGCATGATCTCCTCAGCTCAGCAAATGTCCTTGAGGCCCCCCCTCAGTGACGAGGGGTAGCGTCACTCATTGCCTCGCACATGGGCACTTCAGTTTTAAGCCACACCCAGGGTCGAGTGTCAATCAGTGACACTTCATCAGAGTGGGATGAGGTCAGCAGTCTCACTGACCACACCCCACTCTGTGACAATGTAGGAAGCTCTCAGTCGGTGGTCAAAAGACTTCAAGTGATACAAAACGCAGCTGTTCGTACTTTGCTGAGAATGCTGAAACTTCATTCCATCTCATCTTCCTTAGCTTCCCTACACTGGTTGCTAGTAGTCAAGAAGATACAGTTCAAGGTTATCTGCATAGCCCATCGGGCAGTGCAACAGGAGGGTCCGCATCTTTTATATATTTGGTACAACAGTCCCTGAGGCTCGCTATGATCCACAGATCTAAGATTACTTACAGTCCCTAAGATCAAGAAAGCCAGGTGTGGAGAGTGCTCGCTTTTTAATCTAGCAACCAAATTATGGAATGATCTACTAGCTGCACTTAGAAACAATAAGGAGGAACTGAACTTCAGGAAACAGCTGAAGACCTATCTTTTTACCTAATACATAATGTTTCTGAGACTGGTGTGATCTTTCAGCGCTAAGAGGTCTGTTAGGTAGCCATGCACTACTGAAGTGCCAAAATTAGAACAGAATAGTGAGGTTAGGTCACATCCACATGAATATGTGCTTCCCTATTGAGGGTTGAGTTTGAATGGGAAGTACCGCAAGCTGGGTCCTTGTGACACAATTTTGTTGCTCTGCTGGCATGACCCCCTACCAGGGCTTTGCACAATAAGGGTCTGTTCCATACAGAAAATTGCCAGCCTCTGATAAACAGAGGCCATCCCACTAGGAGGAATGAGGATGTGGCAGTCGGTAGGTACTGCTCCTCTGTCTTCTTTGAAGGGATGAATCAGATGGTCGCTGCAGTACTGACAGCTAGCCCAAGAAGCATCAGTAGGCCCTCATTCAGGATGTGGATTGGTTCCCAAATAACAATATCCGCATCCGGGTGCTGCATTGCCCACTCCAGTGGAGTCACTGGACACTTATTCCCTTGGTTTCCCATGAGTTTGGGTGGCGCAGGGGACTAAATATCATTTGTAGATTCTGGACAATGACATGGATTTGAAGGAGCTCTAGATAGAAGCGGCCAAGTCCTACTTCTAAAATGTATGTGTCCTTTGGAATGCAACTCAGCTGAGGTCAGTCAGAATATATTTTATATGTCATAACAGTGATAAAGGTAATATAATAAAGACATTTAAATTGGTTTCCATTTATGTTGCTGATTTGATTTAGATGGTACTTTTCAGTCAAAATTACAGATTTAATTTTGAAATACATTTTAATTAGCAGGTCATTTGGGACATATACATTTTTTCCTCTGACTTCCAAATCTTTACTCTCCACAAAGACAGCTGCATGACCAGATTACAAATAATGGCAATTTGGAAGTAAAACAGCTATCCCTCTAAACGTAATAGATGTGACTGTCCTTGATTAGAAGGCAATGTCAAGGTTAAAAATAGATGTGCAGAGTAATAAAATTGTGATACCCAGCATATAGATGAACTGCTGTGAAGACGCTTCTCAATTACAGTTTGTAGAAAAAGGTATTTATTGAGAAATCCCAAATAACAGTCAACGGGGCCCAGCTGATCAAACCAACCCCTTGTCAGCCACAAATTCGCTTCTTTTATATTTCAAGCTCCACATTCCATGTTCCAACATGGAATGTACTACCAACCTTCCCCAGCCCTTGAATAATACAACATACATAAAATACAAACCGAATCCCCACATAGCTCCCCCTTTATAAAAAATAAGATAAATGCATAAAAATTTATAAAAAGAACAGATAAATGTGAATAAACAGAATAAACTAACTAAAACTGTATGCAAGATGCACTAGCAACATGCAAAGAAAACCAACAGATAGAGACCAAAACATAACTTAATCATTTGCTAGGAAGAAAATGTCTTCTTGTACTTCTTCAGGAAAACACTTGTGTCTCTTGATCTTCTTTACTTTTAGTCGAGTCGCCAACTGTACACTTCGCCAAGCATGACATTTCCACCTTCGACCAATGACAGTTTTCACAGCTTGCCCTCTGATTTCAAAGATGCCAATGGGTTCTCTGAACTTAGATTTTCCCTTTTGTAACATTAGAGGTTCTTTAATCCATACAAGTTCCCCCACAGAAAATTTCACATTTCGTTTTTTCTTAGATGTGTATTCTTGCATTTATCACGACTAAACTTATCGCTTGCATGTTTAGCTTTCATGGATTCCTGCAACACTTCACACTCGCCTCACACCATCTTAAGGTTCCAAAATGGGTTCAAAGTTGACACAACCTTCCTACCTCTCATTAACTCAAACAGTATTGAACCAGTGACAAAATGCGGGGTAGTTCTATAAGCCCACACCACTTCTCTGATGGCAACTGCACAGACCGCTTTTGCTTTAAAAGCACTTTGAATACATTCTACCAAAAACCTATTAAATCTTTCAACTTTTCCATTGCCTTGAGGATGAAACAATGGAGTACATAGATGCTTCACACCCATTTTCTTCAAAAATGTATTCATACTAAGGGCCTTATGTAGGTGGGCTTGCATTTACCACTTCATAAATACCGAATCATACCGATTCGGTATTTATGAAGTGGTAAATGAAATGTAGGTAATGAGTCGGTAAATATTACCGATTCGGAAAAATTCGGTAATTACCGAATCGGTATTTACCGATTCGGTAATGAGGCATACCTTCCCATTGATGGGAAGGTATGCCTCATTACCGAATCGGTAAATACCGATTCAGTAATGGGGAGCACATGCAAGGGTGGCAGGGTGTCACATTGACACCCTGTTGCACCCCTGATTCGGCCATGTGTGCACATGTGGCGCACATACATGCCCTAAGGGCATGTATGTCTGCCACATTGCACACTTAAACGTGCACAAAAATGCTTTTTGTCACCTATTCGTCATTTACCACCAACCTTTAGTTGGTGGTAAATAACGAATCCCCACACCCACCACACACTCCCCCTACATCTCATTTCATGATTCGGTATTTACCGAATCGGTAAATTTACCGAATCGGTAATATTACCGATTCGGTAATTTTACCGATTCGGTAAATACCGAATCATGAAATTCTCCCCCTACATCTCAAAAGCCAAAATACCGGTCGGTAACGGTATAATTACCGAAAATCGGCCGTTATCGACCGGTATTTGGCTTCCTACATGAGGCCCTAAAAGAGATACATTGTACCCCATTGTCAGATAGTAATTCCTCAGGAACTCCCTCTTTGCTGAACACATCCTATAAAAAACAAATAACTAATGTTGTGTTGGGCTCTGATACACCTCTTACCTCCACTCATTTAGACAGATTATCAATCAAGACAACAAAATATCTCATACTATTTATCAATATGTGACACAAACCTAGACAATCTATGGACACTGTTTGCCACACCTTCTTAGGAGATAACACAGGCCTAGGTCAAGGGGTAGTGGTGGAAAGATGCTTATCATGTAAGAACATTGTATACACTCCCTTACCAATATCTCTACCTCTCTATCCACACTAGGCCACCAAATATCTTTTTGGATTCTGTGTTTGGTTGCTGTCATACCTAGATGACCTGAATGAGCCGTTTCCATTATTCTTTGTTGATAATAGCTTGGAGGCAACAATTTATCTTCGCTAACTAACACCTTATCTTCCGAAGATAATTACGTAGCCACTTTACAATATGGTAGTAGATTTACATCAAGTGTTTCTTCTTTCAGCCAACCAGTGATTACATGTTTAACTTGTTTTAAAACACCATCACTTTCCAACGAACACAACCATTCTTACATGTTCTCAAAAATTACTCTATCCTCTACTTGTGCAAGAGACATTCCTCTATGCCCTCGTGTTCTTTCAATTCCATTTCCTTGCTCACTACAGGTAATCTTGACAAAAAATCAGCCGTAATATTTTTGCCTTGTGCAATGTGAACAATCATGAATTAAACTCTAGTAGTTTTGTTGTCAACCTAGATAATCTGGCCACAGCTTTTTGTCATTTTCAGACCTGACAAAATATCAACCAAAGGTTTATGGTCAGTTTTTAACCAGAATTTCCTGTCACAGACATAAGATCTAAACTTCTCTATGCTCCATACACAGGCTAACATCTCTTTCACAATTACTGAGTGCTTCAACTCAACGTCCTTCAATCTTCTGGATGCAAATCCTACTGTCACCTCTTTACCATCAACCAACTGTGATACAATAGCACCCACACTGTCGTACTTTAATATTCGGGACCGCGTAGGGGACAGGGCCCTACCCCTGTCTATGTTGGTATTAGCGAACCGCAAATGGTAAATGCGGCACGTACGAGTGCTTTATATATCGTTCTAGCTATGAATGCACTGCGTACACGTTATTCTGCTTCGCTACGCGGGTTCCATTTTGGAAGCAGTGGCCATCTTGTCATTGCCCTCACATAGGCTATAATGGAGCAAATACGGGCCTCACAGTACATGGGCTTCTTCTCTGACTTCTCTGTGACCTGGGCAGCTGGCTCTGCTGCCCCGGGTCAAACTGGTCTCACGAGCTCCCCTTCCTCTCTCCACCTGTGATTCGTATCAGGGCTTGACCCGTCATAAAACCCTTTCATCCTACACAAGCCCCTGGCTAATCTCTTTCGCACCTGGCTGTTCCTGCTTTATGACTTGCTTCCCAAAACAGGAGATGCTCATGTTTATTGGGGGGATCTGTAAATCTAATGTGGGATCTGAACCTTATTGTGTAAATCATTGTGGGCTGGCCGAACTGGAATGTGGGATGGTCATCATGACTCTGCCTTTTCTTTGTAACATATCCTTGTATATTGCCGTTTCATAAAACTCAGGAATGTATGCTTGGGGCCAGAAAAGGCCTATTTAAGATGTAGCCTGTTCCTATGATTTGCAGCAGTCTCCTGAGAACATACACGCTGGTGTACTTCTAGGATACCTGTAATTGGTCTGCAGCCAATAAACGATTCTTTGACTTCACCCAGAAGACTCTGTGTTTCTGTAGGTCCGGAACAGGGTGAAACCCAGAAGTCATAGGGTGTGTGCCCCTGCACCGCTGGGACTAAAATACCCAGTACTTCAGTTTGGCGCCCAACTCGGGACGATTTCAGCGGTACCAGTCCAAGCCAGAGGTTCGTGAGGAGCTTCGTGTGGAAATTCCGGAGGAAGGCCGCCACTTCATCGACCCCTGCATGTCGACGTGGTCCGAAAGTCTTTTCTGCGAGGTTCTCCGCGTCCCGACGGCTACGAAGGACTGCTGCCCTGATTAATCGACCTGTTTTGGACCCTTGACGAGTTTTGAGAGAGCGAAACAATCGAGAGAGTCTTCTGGTGACGTCATCGATCAGCAATATTCAGTTAAGTATAAGTGGAGCGTCTCCCATTTGTTTTGGTATCCTTCGGGATCGTTTGGTTTGATTTGGTAATTTGGTGATTTGGTGTTTGCAAACCCCAAAGCCAGAGGACTCGTGTATTCACGAGAATATCGTAATCGATAATCCTCTGACGTTTGGATCTAGACTAGTGAGCGAAGATGCCTGGTTCTGGACTATTTGGTAGATTATTCTGTTTGGGTTGTGGAAAAGGTTTCCAGCTGGAAGAATCATGTCCGGTTCCTCCGGTTGGAACTCCAACTTATGAGCTCTATGTAAAACATGGCGTAGGCCCAATTGCATATAATGAAGTGTGGATCCACTACACCAGGAAAGACGGTGTTTTAAAATGGCCCCAAAATGGTAGTTTTGATACCGATATTTTAGATAATTTGGAAATTAAATTGTTTAAGAAGAAAGCCCGGCCGGCGATGTTTGACTCTTTCCGCTTATGGCGAAAGGAAGCCAAACAGAAGGAAATTAAGCTAGCGAAGAAGAATAAAAGAGAGAGAGGTATGTCAGTAATGCAAGCAGCTGTACAATTTAAAGACAATGAGGAGGAGCAGATGAGCGAGCAAATGCACAGGCAGCGTAAGTTAGGGATTGACAAATGTTACCCAGCTTTACCACATTCTAAGCAGAATGAGTTAGAAGAAAAGGAAAAAGATCCCCTGATGTCACATTTGTTGAGTTCACCACCTCCGTATGCTCAAAATGCCACAGCACCTCCCCAGCTTGTGAATATGCCACCTCCAGTTGATATAATACAAGCCTTGCCGTTACCGCCAGCTGCTGTGCAGCCGGCTCTTATCCATGTAACGCAACCCTCTCAAGGGCTGCCAGTTGTGCTTCCAACTGCCCCCGCACTTCCTGCGACTTTGCCCAATCCAGCAGCTGCCTCCCCTAACACTCTTCCTTGCACCACTCCAGTACCCGTTTCTACATCCTCTTTTCTTCCCTCTGTTTTTCCCCCTGTTTCCGCTTCAGCTTCTCCTTCAGCGCGACAGCGTTTAGCTAATGTGGTTACTACGTTAATGTCGCCTCTCTTTGAGTCATCTGGTGCGACTCCTGGTTTACGGCGTAAGCAATTGCGTAGTCAGTTGCCTAACCCTGATGAGAAAAAGGTAATAGATAGCATGGCGCGTAGATGGATTGTTTTCCCTTCATTGTATGATGTGGAATCAGTTGTCAATGTCTTCCATCAGTGGGATGCCCCAAAACAGAGGTACGTGTTTGAGAAAATGTGCGAATTTCTCTGTGAGGAATTGGAGGATAGTGGTAAAAATCCGAGCCCGCAGGAATTGTGTAGAGTGAGGTTTGATTTTGGAACTGGTGTAATTGTGGACCGCGATATAGATAAAGCAGTTGCGGTCGTATTTTCCTTTAGGAATGATGATTGTCAACAGTCATTGTTTGAACAAGATGTCCTTGCGGGGAAAACGGTAAAAGCGCGACAATATCCCATGAGAGAAGTTCCCCCGGTATGGAAGGAAGCAGTTGCAGCTGTCGGCAATAACCCCGCTGTGCCAGCGCATTTCCAACGTGTTTGGGTGCATGTTCCATGGAAGCGCTCTGAGGTGTTAGCACTTAAACAGACATTGCCTGATCCCCGTAAAAACCCAGCAGGTTATTATAAAGAGTTGTCACAGACGGCAGGGTCATGCGTTATGAACCTGGCCGATATAGACATGTTGTTTGGTAATGTTGTTCCACAGCCTCTATGGGGGTCAATTCGTAATGCAGATCACGATGCAGAACTAGGGGATACATGGGCTAACATTATTGCTGCTGATGCGAGACAAACTGGTGGCGCGAAACCTGAGCCTTTAGTAGCTGAATTGCCTGGTAGAATAATCACGTATATGAAGACACTAATGCCTGCGATGCGCGTAAATTGGGACAAGTTATCTGCATGTAAGCAGAAGAAAGATGAGACAGTGTCAGACTTCTTTACTAGGTTTGAGGAAACGTTTATTGACCACAGTGGGCAGGATATGAGTACTGAGGGTGGCCAACGGTTATTTGTGGATAAGTTTGTGCAGAATTTACTTCCTGACCTGTGTAAAAAGTTGAAAGACTCAGAGAGTTCTTGGGCTGTTTCTTCTTCAGCGCAAATACTGGCTACTGCACAGTATTATGAAAACAGAGATAAAGACGAGAAAGATAGGACAGAAAAGAAAACGAAGGAATTAAAGACAAAGGTCCTTTTACAGCAGGCCTATCCACCACGTGGAGGTCAGAATAATTATAGGCAACCCCACGGTGTTTATCACCAACCCCAACAGTTTCAGACTAATCAGCAAATGAATGGGTATTATCAACCACGTGTCCCTGTAGGTCCCAACCAATGTTCATACTGCAAAGAGGAAGGTCATTTTAAATATAGTTGCCCTAAATTAATGCAACGGAACGGTAATGCGTATGGCGCCAGAGGTAGAGGTGGTCAGCAAGTTCCTAGAGGCAGAGGGCGTGGAAGTGTTCCCCAAAACGCGCGTCCTCTTCCGCCCCAAAGCACAATCAATAGCTTTGATCAGCAAGCTAACGCGACTAGTAATACGGCACAGTATTATAATAATGATTATTATGCAGAGGACGGTGATGCAGAGAATAATGATTACTAGGACAGCCATAGACAGAGAGAGGGAGTTGTTTCAGTGCCAGTGGATCAGAGTGGACCGTATGTTGATGTGACTACAGCAAATGTAACGGAGCCTTTCCTGCTAGACACTGGTGCTGCAAAGAGTTCAATCATGCATTCAAAACTCCCTGGCGCACCTTTGTCTGGCGATATAAATGTTTCAGTAGGTTTTTCTGGCGCCCCAGTTAGGAACCCGATTTCCAGTCCCATGTCACTTTCTGTTGGACCTTGCGAACTGAAAGCACCCCTGATCCTAACAACAGGTTGTGGTGAGAATTTGCTGGGATTAGATTTGTTGAAAAGATTGCACGCTACACTGTATTGTTCTCCTTCAGGAGTACAACTTACATTAGGCAAAAAAGTGATTTCCCCTATGTACTTGTCTAAAAATACAATGCCACCTGAATTGTCATCCCTTCCGGATGCCCTTTGGGCTACTGGTCCCAATGATGTGGGCCTCTTGGAGATACCGCCATACGTGGTGACTTTAAAGGCTAATGTTAGGCTGCCACGTATTCCCCAGTATAAGATCTCTAATGAAGGCCAGAAAGCATTGTTAGACATTGTCAGCGACTTGATTAATAAGGATGTGATTGAAGAGACAAGAGGCAACGTTTGCAATAGTCCGATTTTACCTGTCTTAAAACGAACGGACCCTTCACAGCCACCTGTTTACAGATTTGTGATTGATCTTAGAGAGGTTAATAAGATTGTTGTGCCACAGTTTCCGGTTGTCCCTGATATAACTGCCTTGTTAACGATGATTCCAGCCTCTGCTGCATGGTTCTCAGTGATAGATTTAAAGAATGCTTTCTTTAGCATCCCAATTGCAGAAGAGAGCAGAGACATTTTTGGTTTTAGTCTGGGAGGCCGAAGCTTCCGCTTCAAACGCGCTCCCCAGGGCTACTGCGAGAGTCCATCCATATACAGTCAAGCTTTGAAAGCGCAGCTTGATGCACTTGTTTTACCTAGTGGAGCTATCCTGATTCAGTACGTGGATGATTTACTAATCGCCGCGGATACTGAGAAGATCTGTAAAGAAGCCACATTGTCATTGTTGCGCCATTTATCCGCTTACCATCACAAAGTGTCTCTCTCTAAGCTGCAATATTGTCGACAAGAAGTGACCTACTTAGGTCATCTCTTATCGAAGGAGGGAAGGAGACTGACCCCAGAAAGAATTCAAGCCATTGCACAGTTGAGTGTGCCAAAGACACAGAGAGAAGTGCGTGCTTTCTTGGGCATTACTTCATACTGTAGGCATTGGATCCCAAGTTTTTCTTTGTTGGCAAAACCTTTATTAGCATTAACATGCAAAGACACACCGAATCCTATCCCATGGTCTGAAGAGTGCCAGAAAAGTTTTGTGGAATTGCGTAATGCATTATGTTCAGCACCTGTGTTGGGTACTCCCGACTACAGTAAGCCTTTTACATTGTATGTTCACGAGAAAGATGGTTGTGCGTTATCAGTGTTAACACAGCCTTTTGGTGACAGACCGCGCCCATGCGCATATTTTTCATCCACCTTGGACCCTGTAGCGAGGGCATTGCCAAGCTGTCTGAGAGCGACAGCTGCCGCAGCAATGTCTATCCGACAATCTGCTGGTCTGGTAATGGACAACACATTGATCGTTATGGTTCCACATGCTGTAGACACATTATTAAATAGGACCAAGACACAACACTTGACTAGTGCGCGATTATCGGGGTATGAACTCACACTGTTAGCGAATCATATACACATAAAAAGATGTAATACGCTGAATCCAACCACGTTATTGCCGATTCCAGCAGACTCAGATGAGATTGAGCAGCATGACTGCCTGTTCAGAACGGAAGAAGAAACGAAAGGGAGAGTGGATCTGAAAGATACTCCCCTGACTGAGTGTGATGGTACTTTATGGGTGGATGGTTCATGTTTCAAACTCCCTAATGGTGACACGACTGCTGCATATGCCATCACGACTTTACACACGGTCGTGGAAACTGCACGAGTGCCACATAATTCGGCCCAAGCAGCAGAATTAATTGCCCTCACGAGAGCATGCGTGTTGTCTGAAGGAATGAGAGTGAATATATACACAGATAGCCAGTACGCCTTTGGCGTGGCTCATAATTTCGGGCGACTGTGGAAAGAGCGTGGGTTCCTGACGTCACATGGAGCTAAAATCCAGAATGGCAAGTTGGTGAATGATCTCCTTGAGTCACTGACCCTACCGTTGCAAGTTGCGATCATGAAATGCAGTGCGCACAGGAAAGTCACAGATGATGTTGGACGTGGGAATGCGTTTGCTGATGAGACCGCGAAAGAGACAGCGCAGAATGTGAAGACTAGAATGTATGTTGCAGGCCCCGCAAGATGGGTTAACGATGTAGGAATGTGCGAGAACACAATAGAGAGTGTGAAGTCGCTTCAGGCTGAAGCTACAGAAGAAGAGTTAAGCAAGTGGAGAGAGAGTATGGGTAAGTTGGATGAGAATGGTTGTTGGATTGATCTGACAGAACATAAGCGATGGTTGTTGCCTGATGCATATGTGCTTCCAGTGGTTACTATGGCATATGGAATGGCACATATCAGTACGAAAGGTATCTGTAAGTTGTTGGCTCCAGTATGGCAGAATGCTGGGATTCCCAAGTGTGCAGAGAATGTGGTCAAGAATTGTATGGTATGCTTGAAGTACAACCCTGGTAGGGGAACCCCAACTCCAGCCGGTCACTTTGCACCCCCATCATGTCCATTCGAAGTTTTGCAGCTGGACTTTATTCACATGGACAGATGCAACAACCTAAAATATGTACTGGTGGTTGTTTGTGCTTTTTCCAAATGGGTAGAGGCTTATCCTCTGAAAGATAACACTGCCCTATCCACAGCCAAAGCCCTTGTAAAGGAATTTTTCCCCAGGTTTGGAATGCCGAGAATGGTATGGTGTGATAATGGAAGTGAGTTTGTGGGTAAAGTGATGAAGAATGTATGTGAAGGTTTAGGCATAAGGCAGAAATTCCACGCTGCAAATCACCCCCAATCAGCTGGACTAGTTGAACACTACAATGGAGCCTTAAAGCTCAAGCTGGCCAAAATCCAGGCGAGCACCGGTCTTAAATGGCCTGACGCTCTGCCTTTAGCACTCCTGTCCACCAGAATGACGATACACTCACGAGTGGGACTTAGTCCTTATGAAGTAGTCTTTGGCCGCCCGGCCAACGTATGGGGTGTGCCAAGGCCTACGAAGTTCAGTGAAATAGAGCATCCAGTACTGCTCGATTACCTGTATGATTTGACTGTTAAACTGCGTGTTTTGCACCAACAGGTACATGATACTCTTCCCCAAGCTTCTGAACCTCCTGGACACCCTATCAACCCTGGCTCGTGGGTCCTGGTCCGGAATTTCCAGCGTAAGGGCAACGACGAGCCTCGCTGGATCGGCCCTCATCTTGTGCTTCTGTCGACGAGATCAGCGGTGCGAGTAAAAGGAAGGAAGCACTGGATTCATGGTGCCCATTGCAAAATAGTCCCCTTGCCTCTGCCATATGACCAGTGGGTCAAAGAGGGTATCGCCGACACTGAGACAGACACTGTGCTTCGTTTTGTACCATTCAGTGACGCACGCCTAAAAGACACAGCTTCAGTCCAAGAGAGTGACAATATTCTGCAGGAAGCTGTGCCGCCATCGAATCGACTGGACACCACTGAGCCTGAACTTTTGTTTCAAGACCAAACGGCACCTGGCCGTCTCCGTTATAATTTGAGACCAAGGCCCATGGACAAATAAAGATTTTCCTTACTCTTTCCTTTTTGACATTTTTTGCTCTCCCATCTGAAGGACTTTCTTGATTTTTGTTTTTCGAACCACCATCCGGGTTCTGCCGCAGGGTCGCGGTGCCAAGACTTTGGGGTACAGGCCGAAGACGTTAGGTCAACGGTTCTGGTTGGTCTAGGGCGTTTCCCTGGACTGACAGGCGTACTCCTTAGCAGAAGAAACTCATCCGCCGCGAGCGGCCCGAGTAGAGGATGGAGTTTTTTAAGATGGAGAGACCGATTGAGGAAATGAACTTTCAAACAAGGATGTGTAGAATTGTAAAAAGTAAATGTTTTGTCTTTTTGTGCCTTTTTGCACTGTGTAGTATAATGATGTTTATTGTAGGATGTGTGTTTTTCTCTGCTCAAAAGCCCATTGCACCCACTGAACAGCCTATACCCCTTTCTACTGCCTCCTCTCACTCTTTTCACCCTTTGCCTGAACACGAACAGACCAGACGATCAGAGTTCGTAAATAACTCGTTCATCCAGCTCTTGCACCAGCACCAACTAGTAGTGAACACGACCAATTGCTGGGTGTGTGGGTTAATGCCACATACCATTAACAAGGGTATTCCCTACCTGGTGCTGCCATATAGTTACAATGGATCGTCATGGGCATTCCAGACCATGTTTCTCTATGCTCTAGATACGTACTCCCCTCGCCAACCGCGTTCCATCAGACCTGGTACAAATAATAAAGCCTTAGTGAGAGGAATTGCCGATATGAGTAGGGATATTGATGCATACTCATCCATTCCCAAAGAAGAGCTGAGACCTTATGTAGGATGGAACGCGACGGGGTATAGTATTAGTCTGGGTGAAAGACAGCGAAAAATCTCATCTCCAATCTGGGTCGTACCCCACATGGGTCGGTTCTGCTTACAGGGTAATGGTCAGAATCCTAGAGCTCAACTGGGAAGAAGTGACTGTACTGAAACGTACACTTTTCCGTCACAGTTTTCCCCTGCGTTTTTGACTGCCAAGGGTACATATTTCATCTGTAATGATCGAGCATATACATGGTTGCCCCCTGATTTCTCGGGCACATGTTATATTGCGAATCTGCTACCGCCTACATTTACTGCTGCCTCCGACTATCACAAGACCAGAGTTGTGAGAGGCGTGATTAGTAAGGAGGACACTGCCGGTCAGGAAGCAGGAGATTTCTTCTTGGGTTTCCTGCCGTTTTGGGGACCTATGGTCAATAGTAGGAACCTGAGACAGCTGACTCGTGTGGTTGAATCCACCGTCAATGTAACGGCTGGTGCCCTTGGTAATCTGACAGCTGAGCTCCAAGCGGATCGCCTTATGACTTTGCAGAACCGCATGGTCCTAGACGTTATTCTTGCGGACCGCGGTGGGGTATGCAGGGTTATCCAATCCAGTTGCTGCATTTTCATACCAGATAATGCTCCAACAGTGTATCAAGCCATCTCCAAACTCCATAAAATATCTGAATCCATACACGTGGATAAGGGAGATTGGTCACTGGTGGGGTGGTTCTGGGAATTGATATCTGCCTGGGGTTGGAAAGTTCTAATGGTCATTGGAATGATCTTAGCCATTCTTTTCCTGTTCTGTCTATGCATACAGTGTGCTCCTGCGATATGTGGCCTCTGTGCTACCTTATGTGTAAGGAAACCTGTATCGAGGGACGAGCTAAGTAATAGGATGATGCTACAGCAACATCTCCATGACTTCGTGAACATTGACCTAGACTCGGATTAAGATGAGTATAGTGATTGCCTATGTAAGGGCAAAAGGAGGGTCTGTCGTACTTTAATATTCGGGACCGCGTAGGGGACAGGGCCCTACCCCTGTCTATGTTGGTATTAGCGAACCGCAAATGGTAAATGCGGCACGTACGAGTGCTTTATATATCGTTCTAGCTATGAATGCACTGCGTACACGTTATTCTGCTTCGCTACGCGGGTTCCATTTTGGAAGCAGTGGCCATCTTGTCATTGCCCTCACATAGGCTATAATGGAGCAAATACGGGCCTCACAGTACATGGGCTTCTTCTCTGACTTCTCTGTGACCTGGGCAGCTGGCTCTGCTGCCCCGGGTCAAACTGGTCTCACGAGCTCCCCTTCCTCTCTCCACCTGTGATTCGTATCAGGGCTTGACCCGTCATAAAACCCTTTCATCCTACACAAGCCCCTGGCTAATCTCTTTCGCACCTGGCTGTTCCTGCTTTATGACTTGCTTCCCAAAACAGGAGATGCTCATGTTTATTGGGGGGATCTGTAAATCTAATGTGGGATCTGAACCTTATTGTGTAAATCATTGTGGGCTGGCCGAACTGGAATGTGGGATGGTCATCATGACTCTGCCTTTTCTTTGTAACATATCCTTGTATATTGCCGTTTCATAAAACTCAGGAATGTATGCTTGGGGCCAGAAAAGGCCTATTTAAGATGTAGCCTGTTCCTATGATTTGCAGCAGTCTCCTGAGAACATACACGCTGGTGTACTTCTAGGATACCTGTAATTGGTCTGCAGCCAATAAACGATTCTTTGACTTCACCCAGAAGACTCTGTGTTTCTGTAGGTCCGGAACAGGGTGAAACCCAGAAGTCATAGGGTGTGTGCCCCTGCACCGCTGGGACTAAAATACCCAGTACTTCAACACCATAATGGCTATCATCCACCGACACATGTGTATCCCTTCCTTCAACATATGGTTGAAGTGCAGGAGATGCTACAATACTATGTTTGATAATTAGAAAATGTTCTTGATACTTTGATGTCCATATAAAATCCACTCCTTTTTTAACTAGCTTCTAAAACACTCTGTTAAACTTTGAATAAATTTAGCATAGAACTCACACAAGCCAATATAGGAACGTAACTGATCTTTGTCAACTGGGTGAGGAGCATTAATAATGCCTTCAACAATGCCTGGTTTGGGTTGGACACCATCTTTAGAGAGAACATGAACCACATGTATAATTTCATTTACTGCGAAAATACATTTATCATCTTTAATAGTTACACCACTATTTTGTAAAATAGTCAGCACACGTTCCACAGCCTCAGTGTCATATGGCCGTTAGGGTCATTGTCGACATTGTTAAGATAACATGAGCTCTGCTGTCAAGATCCTGCTTTTGAGCACGATACTACATGCCTTTATTTTGCAAGACTCTGTTTGTGTCTTTCACCTGAGAACCATCTGCTTTTTGCGTTCTCTGCCTGTTCCTTGAGTTTAGTCTGAACACGGTGTGCATGGTCGATAAACAATGTCCCTTGTTATTCTGTTCTGGTCAGTCCCTAGCCCCTAGACCAAACATGCTAACACAGCAGCGGTTGCTGGAAACTCGGGCCTTGATATTATGGGAATGCATGTTGGCTTAACACACACTTGGAGAGGGACCATTCCAGGGATAAGAGCTATGATGTAAAAATACCATCTAGGCACTAAGGTATGGGGTCTGCTGACAACACCCAGAGATCTTTATTTATATAATAAAACTTTTTCTAGTCAAGGGGAGGGTGGTTAGGCCTTATAGTCCTTTATCCACTGTCTGTATACAATGACATCCCACTTTATAATCTATGGAATTGCAACAATGCTAACTGTTTTAGTTTTATGAGTTTTGCTGTTGGTAGTGGCCCGTATACTGCATTATAGAGCACTGTAGGTAAAATAAACATTTTGAACTATAACAGTGACTCTGTCAATTTTAATTGTGGACAAGTACGAGTGAGTGAGCGAAAGGGTACGTCTTGCTACCACGATTCCTGTGAGAGTCAGGAGTGTTGTGTTCTGGGTTGTCTAATCATTTGTAGCTTCATGATCGTGTAGGAGAGCGAATGAGACACTATAGCTAGTCGGTTTGGGGATTTTGGGTACTGAGGCGGTAGGAAGGCTCAGCACCTACAAAGAGAGGTCTCGTTTCCTTGTGCATAGTTCTGTGTATGTGCAAAATCCCAGAATTTCATTGTGCATTAAAATATCGTCTTGGAATAAAATAACATTAGGTGTACCTTGTAAAATAATAGTCATTACTTTTTGAAAGACTGACACAGCAGAGGACAGACCAAATGGCATGCGACAGAATTGAAAAGTACCCTCATGTGTGACAAATGCAGTGAAAAGATGAGATAGTTCATCCAGCACAACTTGATGATACTCCTCACGTAAATACAATTTTGAAAACCATTTGGACTGACCTACGGCTGTGATCAAGTCATCACTACGTGATGAGGGAACATTCTCTACCCAAATTGCTCTGTTGGCTGACCTCAAATCTATGCATAATCGCAATACATCAGTTTTCTTCTTTGCTAAAATGATTGGTGACAATCAATGTAGCATCTACCTTCTCAATGATGCCATCACTCTGCATGTCTTTTAACATTTGTCAGAGTTCCTTTGTTATGCTATGAGGAACATTCCTTAACTTATGTTTTACAAGTAAAACACATTCTTTGACCTTAATTGTGTGAACAAAATCCTTGATCTGATCAATTTTGTTCTAAAACCCTTTCTCAAATCTCCTTTCCCAATATGCTTTGTCACATACCGCATTTATTAATGAAACAGGGTGTATTTGTCCAGGTTTAATGATCATCCCAAACTCAGCTTGGTGCCAAAGTCCTAAAATGTTTATGCCTTTACTAGCAACACATATTATGCCATGTATAGATTTACTTTCAAACTCAATGTCTCCCCAGAAATATCTGCATAAATATATCCTACTGCCTTCAAATGCAGTTGTCACAACATCCGGGGGTAGCAGCACTTTCTGAGGTCAACACTCTTTGTACTTTTCTACAGAAATAATTGTGACTCTTGCACTTGAATCCACAAGAAGGGGAATAAAAGTGCCCTCAATTCGAATAGGAATGAGTATAATATTACACCTTTTCTCACTTTCTATGTTAATTTCTACACAATCCACAGAAAGTACCAATTCCTCGACTCCTCTCTCTATGCCGTCACAATTATCACCCTTTTTCTTAGTCAAGAACAGATCTCATAGTGAAGCATCTACCGCCCCTACAACCTTTCCCAAAATGGCAACTTTTTCTTTACATTTTAAGCATTCTTGCGAAATAGCTGGACAGTTTTTAAAATTTGACACATGAGTGTGGGCCCACATCTAAAACAAATCAGTTTAGACAAATTGCGTACATGGCCTGCCTGAACCACACTGATAGTAACATTTATGCTTCCTTTACTAATGGAAACACCCACTTTACCACTCCTTCCTGAAGTATTGTTATTCTTGATCAAACTTAAAATTTTACTTTGTGAATCAACATTCACCAAAGCCATATGTGGATTTTCATTATCCAATTGCTTAGAATCCAGTTGTGAACACTCTATGTTCTTCGCTATATCAATAGCTTCATCCAGTGTTGGATTCTTGCAAGATAACAATTTCTGTTTAGAATTCCAGCTAGAGACTATCTGGTCTCTGATCAGTTGCAAGGTAAAATTTTCAATTTCACAATATTCTGCTAATACTTTTAAAGCAGTAATGTAAGAATCAATAGATTCATTAGGAGCTTGAACCCGAGTGAAAAATGTCTATCTGTGCACTACAAGATTAACCTAGATAATTGCTTTATAGCAAGTTGATACTCATCTAAATCGTCAATGTCATGTATGCTGGTAAATGATCGAATCCATTTTGACCTTCAACTCCAAGATAGTAATAAAGTAAACTTCTTTTCCTCACTGGTTTGAATTTCAGACAATCAATAGCACCTAGATATGCATAAAATGATCTGTACCATAACCTCTATTTTATTAGTGGTTCACCTGGTTCTTGTAAACTGGGTGGAGTTACTGTTTGCATTTAGCACAAGATTCAATCACACAATTTAACAAAAATAGGCCAAGTAAGACAATGAAGAAGAAGAGAAAAATAGACAGATTTTAAGTTCAGTAAAATCCAAATTTCCGTAGTAAATCGAAGTGTGCCCAATACTGTTGACACGTTATGGACACCTTAAAATGAAAGAGATTATGTAAGCGTGGCAATCGCTGTTGACATGTAGGAAACAGCTGGAATCATTTGCTTATCGATGTTGTGAGCAAAACCAGAGTAGACCAATTGAGGCACTGTAAGCAATCGCCAGAGCAACCACTAGTTGAACTTGTACTATATGGTAGCCTCCTGACAGGCATTTGGGTAGTGCATCGATGGTCAGGCAAACAGAGAATGCAGCACAGAAACAGCATGTATAAAACTTGAATCGGAACTCGGAAAAATTGAAACCGAAAACAGCTGACAAACACTGTTGAAATTAAACACAGTGAGAGTACACTATAAGTACGTGCTGATTTGATGCATGTGCGCATATGCTCAATACAATGTATTGAGCCTTCCCACATGTGCTGAATGATTTTACACCAAGTGGGGCTCGTGCTTCATGACACTGTTTGACCTCACGCACAGATTGCCATAACATGAGGCTCGCGTTCCCTGAGACACGTGAGTGCCCGTAAATGTAATTTAATTAAAACCGGTGAACACAAGTCAAAGCATAGACTTGAAAACATACACAGCAATACAAGAGAGTTCCACAGCGAAGCGCACTTCAAGCACTCGCTCCCTGGGCCAAGACTAGACAAAATTACCGCAATATCCCAGCTCGTCACCAACTCTGTGAAGCCACCTCTCGGTTGTAGTTTGTAGAAAAAAGGAATTTATTGAGAAATCACAAATACCGTTTAACAAGGCCCAGCCTATCAAACCAACCACTCGTCAGCCACCAGTTTGCTTTTTTTACAATCCAAGCTCCACATTCCATGTTACATCAATCCAAACACCACAACTCCTTTACAGGGTTTTACTTTAATTTCACTGATAAAGGGCATAATGTGAAGGGGGAAGATCAATGTTCAAAATCTGACAAAAGAATATCTAATGTATCATCAGCCCCTCAAACAGAAACACCACACTGGTTAGATTTTCATCTTCATCTTCTTACATGGAAATCTAACTCTCCCAAAAACTGTGGCAGGTCCCACCACAATGCTGGGTGTCATTAGGCCATGGTGCAGTAATCACATGAAAAGAAGAGTTTGCTAGTATATTAGGGACAAGACACTACACTAAAACTAATAGATTTCAATGTATCCTTCAGTAAAGTTCTACTGGATTTGTATTACACTGGGCTAGTCACAATCCGTCTGGACCAGTAGTGGCTGCTACTGAATGGGAGGGGGTACAGAAGGTGGGAAAATAAAGGAATAAATAAAGGACTTACCTGAATACCGCCTGCAGCCAGCCTCCATCCGCCACCTCTCCTACGTCCTCTCTGCAGCAGGAAGCACCTTAGCCCTCAGTCTTTCCTAGCCAATCACAATGCAGCCTCACAGCAGCATTGTGATTTGTCGGACTGAGAGGCTAGGCTGTACAATAAAGCCTGTGGCGAACATGCAAAGTTCGCATGACAGTTTGGCCAGCCTGTCACAGCTGGCAAAATGTCACTTAATGTGCAGCCACCACTCCTCCTCCCAGTGACGTGGGGAGCCCAGCCTCACCCCCGCCCTAACAATCTGGCTTCAACTGCAAGCACAAAACCAAAAATAAAATAGTAATAACAGAAAGTAATTATAATTTTATTTTTTTGAGTTGAGCTGGCCATTGAAGCAGGGGCAACGCTCCTCTGCCTTAGCAGAGGAGCCGCTGCCGGTTAGGACTCTTGACAAAGAAGCACTGATGAGTCTGGTGCACAGCTAGGAATTACCTGGTATGCAGATGTTAGTTGTTTATTCTGCATAGAATAGTTGTCTATTGTGGTAAATCCTCACTTGTGTACACATACCAGAATTGATTAAAGACATGTATGCAAATGTACTTTCTATTGTCAATTCTCCTACTCATTGAATAATGCCTAATATGGAATAGCAAACCTAGGATATTGAATATGAATAAACTTGTATTAGTTTTTCTTTTTTTATTGAGCAAATTTGTGATATTCTTATAGCTTATATCTTTTGCCAATATAACAAGTTACACTTTGAAATACTGCACTTTATTCCGCATTTTATGATTACAAATGCAACAACGTAAATATGTATTCCTCCCATAACAAATGCCACTGAAGGTCAAAAGTCAATGTGAGAAGTCATTTTAATCATCTTCTAATTTGGTATACTGAGAATAGCTGTCTAAACCTTCTTTCTTGAAACGGTCTCTAGCTGTCTCAGAAAAACAGTCTGAGGTAGTCAAATGTTTAAAAATCAATGTTCAAAGTGAGAATATGCTCTGTAACTTTAACCTGCCTATGACGACTCCTTTGCTAGAACAACTCAGTCCTTTTGTTTACGTCACCTTAAGCCTTGACGTCAAACATGAAAAAACGGTCTGAGAAAGAAACCTGTATTAGTGAGGTGTTAACAATGTGGAGGGGCATGTCCGGGACTTCTCCTTACACAGACTTGATGATGGAGGAGGAAAGTACTTTATATTTAAGTGTGTTCAGAATGCTACAGAGAGCTGTGTGGGAGCTAGTGTAAAAGGATGACCAGCTAGTGGAGTGGCAACTGGGTGTAGCTGATTGTGTGGATGACGATTATGAATTTTTGATGTCACATCTAATTTTTTCTCCATGAAAAGTGGTTGATCGTGTAACATTGGTGGGATAGCAGTTTTGTGGAAATTTAGCTTGCAAACTGAACATTATCTGCGCCATCTTGCCTCTCCCCAGCGCCACGCACAGCGAGCACACAACAGCCATTTTAGGCACCCCACTCTCTCCCCCGCTCATTGTCGATCGCCAGCGCGTTCCCCTGACGCTGCAAGCATCCCCCGCGCACCGGCCACCCCCGCTCTCTCATACATGGGCCATAAACCTTCTCCTTCTGCACGACCCTGCCATGGAACCACATCCCACGCCTGACCGACATCCCATACATGGTGTAAAGACGAGGCGATGGCACTAGGATGCTTTTCATATGCAGTATTTATTACTAGATACAGAGAGCCGTCCCAACCGGTACAGCTACAGTCCAGAGTCCCAACTGCTCTCTCAAGAACCCTCGAGCAGAACCCTTTAAACATTCCATGTGACATCACGATAACCTCATCAACATCACATCACCACACCTCCCCCCTTTTTAATAAAAAGACACTCATGACAACATAATAATACAATAAAATGTATACAGAAGAAAATAGAGAAAGAAAAACCTAACATAATATAATTTAAACATAATCTCGTAACCTGCTTGATTTTGTAAGAATTCTGGTGCTTCTTCTAATACAACTATCATTTCTTAAAGTATCTTTTCCCTTTACTCCATTCTTGTTAGAATAACATGGATCCTTAGCTACTCGAGAAGTATTCCACCAATTTCCGTTGGCCAACTTAACAGCATTCTTCCTAATATCCACAACTTGTTGAGAGTCTAGAAACTTTGAAAGACCTTTTCTGACTGACACTGGATTCTTTACTCTAACCCAATCTCCAATACAAATATTGTGGACATCTTTCTCCATAACAGGTTCAGTTCTTTTACAAACTTCCGAAGATTTTTTGTTGGCATAATCCCACATGCTCCCCATGTCACTAACACGGTGAAAGGATTTCACCATCCAGAAAGGATAAACCAATGAAGGAGCTTTTCTCCCTCTCATGAGTTCGAATGGACTAAAATTGGTAGCCACATGGGGCGACGTGCGATATGACCAGACAAGATCACACACTGCTTGGAAAATGCAAGTCTTTGACCTAAAAGCTGCTTGGACACACTCTACAATAACTCTGTTGAACCTTTCGGTTTTTCCATTGCTTTGAGGATGATACAGAGGAGTTCTAGTGTGTTTGATACCACAAGAACGTAAAAAACAAACCATCTCTTTCGAGATAAACTGTACACCATTATCTGTAAGAATTTCCTCCGGAAAGCCCTCCCTAAGAAAAATCTTATTGAGACAAGTGATAACACTTCTTGAATTGGGAACACTGATGGGTTCAACCTCAACCCATCTGGATAAATGATCAATAAGCACCCAAAAATATTTTGAATTGTCAGGAAGAACATGAAAAGGCCCAAGAAAATCCATGCCTATTTTCTGCCATGCTCTCCCAGGAGGAGAAACAGGAGAATCGACAGTGCCCTCTAATACTAGGACTTTATCACTATTATTGCACCGTACACACTGTTTAACTAGCTCATCAATTTGAGAATCCATCCTTGGCCACCAAAAATCAGACCTCACCTTTCTTTTAGTGATAGTTGCACCCAGATGACCCGCATGAGCAGCCAAAATAATTTTATCCCGGTAGCACGAGGGAGGTACAAGTTTGTCGCTTCTGACAACTTTACCACCTTCAAGAGAAAGTTCACTGTTAACTTTCCAGAACATTTGAAGATCTGGAGAAAGAAGTTTTTCCCTTGGCCAACCTTTCTTGATCAATGAAACTACCTCGCTAAGTACAACATCTTTATTAACTTCAGTGACCCAGTCCTCCTCTGCAAATGAGAGATTGTCCTGATTAACACATGCTATAAAACATTCCTCTACATCAGTTTCACAATCTTGTTCATCTGTATCGTGAATAGGGAGCCTAGATAAACAATCCGCTCTGCTATTCCTCCCTCCAGGGATATACTCTACCGTGAATGTGTATTCTAGCAATTTGGTCGACAACCTGGCCAATCTGGCAGTGGTGCGTTTGATATTTTTCCCTGACACGATGTCAACTAAAGGTCTATGATCTGTTCTAAGGACAAAAGATCTGCCCCACAAATAGGATTTGAACTTCTCAACACTCCAGGCACAAGCTAACAGTTCTTTTTCGATGACTGAATACTTGCACTCAACAGGACGAAGAGTCCTGGAAGCAAATCCTATTGTGTACTCTCTCCCTTCAGCAGATTGCGACAGCACAGCACCCAGACCATACTCACATGCATCCACTGTGACGATAGTTTGCCTACCTTCCACAAAAGCTTGTAAGGCAGGTGCACTAACAATGTGACTCTTAATGAACTGAAAACCCTTTTCACATTCTTCTGACCATTCAAATGTCGCTCCTTTCTTAAGTAGATTTCTAAAACACTCTGTAGTTTTAGCAAAATCTTTCATGAATTTCGCATAAAACTCACAGAGTCCAAGAAAAGACATAAGTTGTTCCTTGTTTTGAGGGGCTGGAGCTTCTACAATGCTTTTGATTAAACCAGGTCTGGGTTTTATACCTTGTTCTGATATTACATGACCTAGATATTCAATTTCTTTCACTTTAAAAGAACATTTACTTTTCTGTAAAGTTACCCCTCGACTTTCTAATACACTGAAAACTTGATTGAGAACCACATCATGTTCAGTTTCACTTTTAGTGAATACAAGAATGTCATCTTGGAATACTACAACATTGGGATTATGTCTAAACATCTCAGTCATTAGTCTCTGAAAGACCGCAGCCGCAGAAGCTAACCCAAAAGGAAGTCTGCAGAACTGGAAAACACCATCGGGAGTTACAAAGGCAGTGAGATGTCGAGACTGAGGATGAAGTTCGACCTGATGATACGCAGCTTTGAGATCCAATTTGGTAAACCATGAAGACGACCCAACCTTCGCAATCAGGTCCTCAATACGTGGAAGAGGAAAACCGTCAACCCAGATGGCCTCATTAAGACTTCTCAAGTCGACACACATCCTTAAGTCCCCGGACCTTTTCTTAGCTAAAACAATAGGAGAAAGCCAAAGGGTGGACTCAACTTTTTCAATTATGCCCTGCTCACACAAATTTTGCAGGTGTTTAGAAAGATCCTCTCTGATACTCAATGGAACATTGCGTAATCTGTGTTTGACAGGGATAAAATTCTCTTTAAGCTTTATAAAGTGTTGAAAATTAGTAATTTTTCCAAGACTATTTTTAAAAACATTGCTAAACTTTTGTTCCCAATCATTGAGTGACTGTGTGGTAGAAAGCGAATAGGTATATTCAATGGAATGAATATGACTCTGATTAAACTGCTTGTCAATGAAAACAGGGTTCTCTAAACCAGGCTTGATGGTTAATCCAAACTCTGCTTGATGGATGAGACCAAGAACATTGATCCCCCTTTTTGCAACATAAACCTTCCCATTGATGGTTTCACCTAAAACTCCAATAGTGGCCCAAAAGTATCCCAACAACTCAATTCTACTCCCCTCAAAAGCTACTGTGAGAACATCCGGTGGCAATAGACTCTTCTGATACCAGAACTTTTGATACTTTTCTTGTGCCACAATAGTGATACGAGCTCCTGTGTCAACTAGAAGCCGAATTTGACTAGTTTCAATTGTAACCAAAACTTCAGGATCAGGAATGTCTGCTTGCCTCTCTTCATTACGATTCTTAACCACTACAACATATTCTTGACTAATAACATCTTCATCATAACCATTGTCCTCTTCGTTAATTACACATCTAACATTTCTTCTTCTGCCACTCATACAAACTTTAGCAAAATGACCCATTTTGCCACATTGCCCACACTGTTGATTGATGGCCGGACAATTCTTAAAAGAAGAAACATGTAAAGAAGAACCACATTTGTAGCAATATATCCTTGAACTATATTGTCTATCTTGCGAAAAAGATCTTCCACCCCTAAAAATGCCTGGTCTTCTCATATTACCACGAAAAACATTACGCCTAAAAGTATTGTCATGCATGAGAATAGGAGGTTTAATAGAACTAGCACCGGGATGCTTGGTGGAAACAGCACCAGAAATAGAAGAATTAGCTAGAGCAGACTCAAGCTGTTTTGCGTCATCCATCGAACTTTCAATACTTTTTGCAATATCCACTGCTTTGTCTAGGCTAGGATCTTTACACGTTAGTAACCTTTCTTGTATCTTTTTACAATAACAACGTGCAACGAGTTGGTCTCTCACTAGTTGGGAGGTAAAGTTCTCAAATTCACATTTAGAAGCCAAAACTTTTAGAGCTGTAATGAAAGTATCTATACTTTCATCAGGCTTCTGTTTCCTTGTAAAAAATTTATATCTATGCACTACGATATTCTTAGTTTTAGTGAAATATTTATCCAATTGTGCCACTGCTGTTTGAAATTCGTCAGGATCTTCGCCTTCAGGTGGATCGTAGGGAGGTAGATGATCAAATACATTTTGTCCTTCAACCCCTAGATGATAATACATTAGATTCTTTTTCCTTTCAGGCCTGTATCTCTGACCATCAATTGCACCTAGATATGCCTTGAACGACCTAAACCATAATTTCCATTCCAAAGGAGGATCTCCAGGTTCTTGTAGAAAAGGCGCTGGAGCAATAACACTCTGCATATTGTCAATAAAAATAAAAAAAACTGTGGAATGAAATTGATTAATAAGTAGAAGAAATAGAAATGAGAAAAAGAAGAAAAGAGAGAAAAAAAAAAAATATATATATATATTTTTTCCAAAAAACGTCTGAAAATTCACTGCTTCTGCAAGGACGCAGAAAGTGAGAAGGTTAAACTCTGCTAAACTGAGAAGAAACGCAAAGCTAACTCTCTTCTCAACTACCAGTGAATACAGACACTGATGAGAGAAACAAAAAAAAACAATTTAAACCACTAGATGGTAACGTTGCACCGTGTAGAGGTGATGAGCTTGGTAAGATGCATATTTATTTATATAAAAAAAAAAATTAGCTTCGCAAATGCAGAAGTATATGAATTGTCATTGTCCATAAGAAAAAAAAACGATGCACATCTGAACATGTGTCAAATAGCTGCGTGCACAAAACGTTTGCTTCAAAACGCTAAGCTGTGGTACTCCCAGCTGAACACTACGTCGTGTTGCAGGTAACAAATAGTTAAGAAATGACCAATCCAAGATGGCCGCTATGAATACTACGTTGCGTGCTGACGACAACCTCGAAGCATCTCAGTTGAGGAGATTGTAGAACCCGCGCTGTCCTCCTTCGCTGATCTCGAGTGAAGATTCTACCACGTCATCAAACAGGAGAGACCGCGGACGGGTGAACACCTCCGGTTCCCTGTAATAACGATGAAGATAGGCGACCGGAGATAACGGAGAACAGGAGAAAGTACAATCTTTCAATAAGGTATTTTCCCTCTTTGCAGACCAAATCACAGCGCAGTGAAATCTTGCTCGTATGAGGACTTAAATACGAAATGTTTCCGTTATTTTCTGCTCGCATGAAGACTTAATAGCAGAAATCTTCCGTTTTCTTTTAATTACGAGCTCCAGGCATATAAGTAAAATATGAAATGGGCACGGCTCTCTGTAAACGCTCCCTGTAGGCAACAATTTAACGTGAGATAAAAAAAAAAATACTCACAGTTAAATACCTGGAACTCCGGCAGTCAATACTTAGGGATACCACAGAAGTAGCAACTCATTATCCCATCCTCTGTCGCCACTGTAAAGACGAGGCGATGGCACCAGGATGCTTTTCATATGCAGTATTTATTACTAGATACAGAGAGCCGTCCCAACCGGTACAGCTACAGTCCAGAGTCCCAACTGCTCTCTCAAGAACCCTCGAGCAGAACCCTTTAAACATTCCATGTGACATCACGATAACCTCATCAACATCACATCACATGGTCATGCCTCTCTTTGATAACCCCCTTCCTCTGCGCCCCATTGTCCGAACTGATCCCAGGCCATCACTTAGCCCTGCGGATGCAGTTTATTGCCCCTACTGTCAGGGAAACACCCCACATCAAAGGGATTACAGTGGATCAAAGCCCCTACCCCCTGAGACCCGGCCGGTTGCACACACCCCCGGGAATTGGCGGAATGTCCAGCTGCGTGATAGCCATCTCCTACTGTAGATGGGGTGGGGACTTCCACTGTAGATATGTGTGGGAACGAGTTCGAAGTGGGGATTCCGAAGACGTTCTTTTAAACATCAAAGTAATCTCAAGAATGTGCCATGTACAATAAACCTGCAATAAAGTCATAAACCTGTATATAAGAGGCCAGGCCTCAGAGATGCAGTTAGAGCACCTCGTGACGATACCTTGCTGTCTGATCTGATGTGTTCTGCTCCGACGGAATAAAACTTTGTTTCCTGCCTTCCAGTCTCCGGCGCCTGCCTCTTTCATTGGTAAATTATCGAATGGTATGAGAGGCGATTACCGCCGGGCAATACTTGAAGGGTTATCGACTGAAACTGCCGCTACCATTTAACAATTGGCGTCCCAAGCGTGGGGCCCATCAGAGACACGTGGATCCAGTGGGAGAGGTCCTGACGACAGAGTGAACGACTGCAACGATCGGGAGAGCTCCTGCCCAATAGACCCTCGTCTGGCAGCCGATCATCCGAACTTCACTGGTTCCGAGCAGACCTCTCTCGAGTGATCTACGGTCCTGACTGGGAACCATCAGGAGTTCCGCGGCAAATACGGAGAGTAGAGGACGATCGGGCACTGGAGGCGGAAGACGAGAAACTGTCCACGCGGTCCGGGTAAGGTCGTGAAACACGACAAATTGCGAAATAATTGATTGATTATTGGAAATACTAGTATTGCTCATTGATTGTTCTCTTTGAGATATTCGCTGTCTACAAACGGGGAGGAGTAGAAATACTCTCTCTCTCTTCCTTTGCAGATAGTGAAGGGTAGGTAACGCAGACTTTTGTCCCCGTTGAAACCCGTCGTGCCTATCTTTATCTCCCCACTGATTGATTGTCCGAACATTGATTGTTTTGAAGAATAGTGCTCTTTGAGATATTCTCTGTTTGCAAATAACGTAGAATAGAAATATTCTGTCTAGTCTTTGCAAATAGTGAAGGGTAGGTAACGCAGACTTTTGTCCCCGTTGTAACCCGTCGTGCCTATCTTTATCTCCCCATTGATTGATTGATTGATTGATTGTCTGAACACTAGTTGTTCGATATTGGTTCTTTGGAGGTATTCTCTGCTTACAAATAACGAGGAATAGAGATATTCTGTCTAGTCTTTGCAAGCAGTGAAAAGATAGGTAGTGCTGACTTTTGTCCCCATTGAAACCTGTCATGCCTATCTTCTCCCCACTGATTGGTAGTTGGTTCTGCCCGGACCGCTTATTAGAGGTGAACCACCCGGCTCCACTGGAAGGCACCCCTAATAAGGACATGTTCACTAAATATGGACTAGTCGCCGTAGCGTATAGCAAGCTATGGCATAAATATACAAGGAAGGACCCCGAGAGTCAGTGGCCACTGATGGGATCCTTCGACGACCATAAGATAGAAGTGCTAGAAATGGCTCTGCGTAGCAATAAGACGACGCCTACTATGCTTGACAGTATCGGCATGTGGCGCAAAGAAGCAACGCAACGGAAAAAGAGGGAAGAAGTAAAGGCAGAAAAGGAATTACGAAAGGCAGCGCACCTTGCCGCTAGAAAGTTAGAAGAAGAAATAAAGGAGAGAAGGGAAACTAAACTAAGACAGGATCCCGAAACCTCAGGCCAGTACGCTGTTAGGACCCCCTCTATGCTCTACCCTGAGTTGTCCTCTAAGCAACGAACGAGTGACGAATTACTATTAGGTCCCCCAATCATTTACATGCCCCCTCCATACGCACCCTCCCAATCGGTAGTGCAACACCCACAACCCCCAAACACGAGCGAAAGCAGTACAGGGGCCTCGGTCCTCACGGCCTCCGCACCGGCCGAGCCTCTTGTACTGAACACAACGTCGGCAATGACGTTGGATGACCCTGAGATAAGAAAGAAAGATTCCACCAGAATGAATCGACTAACGAAGGATGAACGAGCAGGAATCGACAATTAGTAAAGGCACTGGTGGGGTCCTTTTTGACCTTACAAAACTAAAGTAATGCTAGGAGATAGCCCTTTGTGGGATATATGAAACCAAGGGAAGGAGCCAAGCTCACGGTCGAGACGGCCACGAGGTAGCCCGACTCCATTACTCTCGCTACCTAAACATGTCTGCCCTACTGCCCACCCCGCCCAATAAGCATGACAAAATCCTGCACAAACGGAAGCCTGCTGACACCCACCATCGACGTCACCAAACTAGGGCTAGATCGCGCACAATTGGGCTATGTTATTTTTCCGATTACGCAGTAACATCCTTGTGCTCGTCGCCAGATTGCAAATATGTACAAACACTCCAACGAAGTAGTATAGTTATAACATTTTAATAACTTATAGATATAACAAACACACCAACAGGGTAAACAGGTTAAAACACGTTTTTAAACAACTATTTACATGACAGTCTGCTGCAACCTCCATCCCAAAGCCTTAACGTCCACGTGACACCGTCCTCGCCTCTCCTTCCTCGAAATTGCAACATTGGCCTGTTTTGGGCGGTCCTTTTAGTCAGCTCTGGGCTATAAAAACCATGCCAAATCCATCGACATCAGTGGCGGACGATTGTGCGAATAGGCCGGAGGCTATACGAAGCGCCAAAGCTCTGGCAGCGCCAAGGCGGAGTCTGCCTTGCTGGGCGGATCTTCCCATTCTCTTCTTCTTTCTTCAATAACGGAGGGTGCCCTGGCCGGGGGAAGCACCGCGGACAGGCCTCCCCCACCTCCCCAGGTGGAGGCTCGCCAGCAGACGAGGGCACCCCAACCGTCGGATCTTCCCATTCTCTTCTTCCTTCAGTAACGGAGGGGTGCCCTGGCCGGGGGAAGCGCTGCGAACAGGCCTCCCCCACCTCCCCAGGTGGAGGCTCACCAGCAGATGAGGGCACCCCAACCGTCTTAATTCACCGGCCAGCTGAGCTGCACCCAATCGTCTTTAATTCGCCGGCCAGCTGAGCTGCACCCTGCCGCTGCACGCGACCACCAGACAACCGCCCAAGCACGGGTTCACCAGGATCGCCACTAGCGCCCGACGCGAGGAGTGGGCCCCCGCAGCCAAGTAATCGGGGACCCACCCCGGTGGCGATACCATCCAAACTGCTGTCGTTGCTGCTACTGGAATCACCCCGGTGGCGATACCATCCGAACTTCTGCTGTCGCTGCTACTGGACCCACCCGGTGGCTGTACCGAAGAGCTGCTACTGCTGCTGCCTTTGGACTCCGGCGGTCGGTTCTCCGGATCCAGGCCTAGCCCACCGTGAGGCGATTCTGGACTCGAAAACTTGTCTGCTCGGGCGTGGGCCCCACCCTTGACAAAACGCCCCCTCAGTTTTGCAGGGTCTGCGGGAGTCATTGGCACTCGACTCCCGCGGACTTCCGGCAAGGACAAACCGCCGCCATCGTCCTTTGCACCGGACAGCAGCCACCTTGCCTCCGCTTGGTGCAGTTAGAAAGACTGATTCAAGACGTCGGCGGAAGAACCCGCCTGCTGCCCCGCCCCAAGAACGGGCCACGACATTGCTACAGGATCGCGGTGACGCCATGCTGACGCAAGCTGACGCTAACGAAAGTTCTCGAACTACCGAAAGGAATTCTGGTCCAACAGCTAATTCATGGAAAGACTTAGACTGTACACTGGCCCAACCTCGCCCCAAAATGGCGCCGATGTAGGAGAGGCCTACAACTCCTTGTGGCATTCCAGTCACGTGGCATTTGTGTTAAAAGGATATGTATGTGATATTTCCACACATGATGAGCAGAGGGACGGGAAGGGTACTGACCGAACGTACGTGCAACCTTACTGATTGCTGACCTACCCATTTTTATTTTTATTATTCTTAGATGCTAAAATAGTGTTGCTCATGATACTCGACGCCTCTCACGCCGTGGCCGGCCTGAACGGTTGTAGGCCCGTATCTTGTATACTGACATTGTTTTAAATAAAGGGCCTCTTGAAAGAATTACGGAATCAGTGTCATGACTAATCACATAGGTTGATAAAGATTTCTTCTTTTGAATAAATGATTGTTACTCCCAAGCAATAGAAAACAGATAATGCAGTCCCCATTTGCCTGAATCTTTTTGATTAACGGAATTTGTACCCATCACACCTATCTTTTTCCAAGAGTTGTCAAACAATGGTCAACCATAGCTTAAGGTATATGCCGAACGCAAGGTATGGTGTCTTGCACCTTAATACACGACCGATTGAGAAATGCATGTATGACAAGGGAACCCGAATTTAGGAGATGAATAAATTAGAGCATCTTTGTCTCGGACAAAAAGAATAATAGGTCTGGGATATTACCCACTCCTGCGGCTAGCCTGGTACGAGGTAAGTAGAACTTTTTCATGTCTACACGCGCTAAGGTACTTTGAATACTGCACATCCCCTCCCCTCTTTTTCCCCTCTATAGGTCACGACGAAGCTCCGACTGAAGAATGAAGTGGACATGGACCGCACCGTGTTCAATATCAGGAAAAACATAGACAAACGTTGTGGGATAGTGCATAAAGTGCAGACCACCCTTGGGGACATGAAAAACTATATGGTGTGATTGTGCGTGTGTACTGCGATTATACGATATGAATGTGTATGCATTTCATGCTTGGGTCACTTGAAGAGAGCGTCACCATATGATTTAAGTACTCGTCCATCGATCAAAGGGAGGAGAGTAGAAGGTCCGACACCCCCCCCCTCCCCAAGATAAACTACAAAATACTGAAAATACGCAGCATGCATAGGAAAGAGGACAGGAAAGGAGAAGTCCCCGCACTCAACGTAGTCCTGAGTCTCCGTCTTAAGTTTCTACGCTTGATGCATGTGCTGTCGCACCCTATCCGGTATTTGTGTGTACGTGATCACCGAATTTATGTCTTTCCCCCGCTTGTGTTTCCTTACATAGAACAGACCCATGCTACTGCGTGTTGTGTGTGCACCAAGTGGCCTATTTTCGTACCCATGTCTCTCTCTCTCTCGTTTTTTGTCGTACATATGCCAAATAGCCTACTTGATGCACACGGCTCTCTCTCTCTCTCTCTCTCTCTCTCTCTCTCTCTCTCTCTCTCTCTCTCTCTCTCTCTCCCCCACTCCCTCCCTCACTCACTAAAAGGCCTTCTTGCCCTTTTTCTTTTTGAATAAATTAACGACACATACCTCCTCGGTAAGTGTATAATTGGCCTGGAGCACGGTGGTGTTCGAACAAATTGACTGAAACAAAACGACCGTACTTTACCACATTACTACCTCTCCTTTCTACAAATATTGAGCTTAATTGGCTGAGAAAAGAAAGGACAGGTAAGACGACTGATGTCTCCCAATTTGGCCCTCATCACGGGGACTATATGTCAGTGGTTTCCGTTTTTTCAGAGCTTTAACAACACCATCTCCACCGCCCAGAATTGCCCCCACCCAATTACCCCGAAATAGAATGTCTAAAGCACCCCGTTCTCCCAAAATAACCCCAGCCCTATACTAGCCGTCTCAGAGTATTTCGAACGAAACAGCTGATGACCTTATTCTTCAAAAATAAAAAAAAATATACATCGCCTAAACTGATAAGGGTTACCTATTGTTTCCAGCAAGAATAATGTTTGGCTTATGTCCCTCCCCGAAATAGATACCTGTGAACCCATGACAGTAGCACCTCGCACTCTTTTCATAAACTTAGCAGTCCTCGGAAGGAAATTTGTATTAACAAAACTTGTGTTGAGATGAACGAGTCTCTGCCGGAGAAGCCGGTTCGAATTTTTAATAGACTAGAAGGTTGACAGATGTCAGGCTTCCTGCAACAAGTATAGGGCGCAGGAATCGGCACCTAGAAGGCCAGACGATGGACAGGGACAACCACAGAAACTTGCACCACTCAATGATTAATAGATTAGTAACACACACACTAACATCAGAGTTAATAGACATCAATCATACAGCAACCGATAAAAGCATACCCGCAACTACTCGGTGGTTGGGAGAGAGGATGAAGTATGTAAATGTCTTCCCTGCCAACTCTCTAAGATTTTGTTTCTTGTACTCATTTAAAGATAACGTGCTGCCATCGGAAGGGAGGGGTCGGACGTGACGCACAGCCTGGCTGCAGACCATGGAACATCTATGACATCGACCAAGGGGGAAGCTACGAAGCAAAAAGGGCGTGAGACGAGACACCATTATCAGGATGATAAGCGCGAAGGGCTACATCGAGGCCCCCTGCTCACTGACCAGCGTGCCTGAAGTCTCAACCCGTCGGGCCCGATTGATGGGCCCAGTGCTGGAAGATCCTGCTCTCCTTGGTCCGCATTTTGATCCGATCCCACTCCACCCCCTCTTCCCTTGGCATCCCGACGCACGTCACACCCTTCTCTCTCTCTCCCTCTTTTATATGGATTATGAATTTGACCTAACTACAGAAGAACAAAAAGCGGGTACACTACCTCAAAGTACCTATGATGAACTGTGTTAGGGAACAGGACTGTGATTGGAGAACGGCGAATGATCACACTCCGCCACGTGAGAGATTGGATTTGAGCTGGACCTTAGCTCCACCGCCGGTGCTCAACAGTGCCAACGAAAGAAGAACAACAATAAGAGCTTACCAGTGATGGCTCTTCGTAATAGGACACTGGAAAGAAGAACCCATGTTAAAGTTGAAAAATCCTCTCCCAACCACCTTTTTATATTAACTATCTTCCTATCGAGTTTTCATGATGTTGCATCAGTCACTTCCGACTGCACACTGAGAAGTTTAGAAAAACCAACTTTGTATAATGACATTCATACAACACCAGCCATGCACACGACTATACTGACTATCTTTTTGATCCACACGAAGTCTGGGCCTTATGTAATGTACAAAATATCCCTTGCTTTGCCAGAAACATTTTTTTTGCTTTACAGTATCCTATTTGTGCTCAAACAAGCTCCCCTCTTCCTACCCCTGGGCCTGACATGCGGCGCAGCTGATGTAACTTTGTATGTACTACCTCCTCGCCTACTTTATCACCTGTATGTAACTATGTACAAATGTGCCAGATTACTCCTGCCTGCCCTAAAAACTCTGTATCTTTAAGGAATGTACGAAAAACATTAACGATATTATAGCTGAAGGTTAACGAAGGTAAATGTCGGCCAGGCAAGCTGGCGAGATATGTTAAAAGGGAGGACTGTGGAAATTTAGCTTGCAAACTGAACATTATCTGCGCCATCTTGCCTCTCCCCAGCGCCACGCACAGCGAGCACACGACAGCCATTTTAGGCACCCCACTCTCTCCCCCGCTCATTGTCGATCGCCAGCGCGTTCCCCTGACGCTGCAAGCATCCCCCGCGCACCGGCCACCCCCGCTCTCTCATACATGGGCCATAAACCTTCTCCTTCTGCACGACCCTGCCATGGAACCACATCCCACGCCTGACCGACATCCCATACATGGTCATGCCTCTCTTTGATAACCCCCTTCCTCTGCGCCCCATTGTCCGAACTGATCCCAGGCCATCACCTAGCCCTGCGGATGCAGTTTATTGCCCCTACTGTAAGGGAAACACCCCACATCAAAGGGATTACAGTGGATCAAAGCCCCTACCCCCTGAGACCCGGCCGGTTGCACACACCCCCGGGAATTGGCGGAATGTCCAGCTGCGTGATAGCCATCTCCTACTGTAGATGGGGTGGGGACTTCCACTGTAGATATGTGTGGGAACGAGTTCGAAGTGGGGATTCCGAAGACGTTCTTTTATACATCAAAGTAATCTCAAGAATGTGCCATGTACAATAAACCTGCAATAAAGTCATAAACCTGTGTATAAGAGGCCAGGCCTCAGAGATGCAGTTAGAGCACCTCGTGACGATACCTTGCTGTCTGATCTGATGTGTTCTGCTCCGACGGAATAAAACTTTGTTTCCTGCCTTCCAGTCTCCGGCGCCTGCCTCTTTCATTGGTAAATTATCGAATGGTATGAGAGGCGATTACCGCCGGGCAATACTTGAAGGGTTATCGACTGAAACTGCCGCTACCATTTAACAGTTTCAAGGATGGGGTTAGCGTGCTATTTAATGTCCCTAAATAGGCGTTACCACCAGCAGGTATGGAACACAGATTTCACAGCTCTTGCAGATCTCATAGACGCCAGCACTAACAGGAGCAAGGGAATCTTCACCATCATCAAGTTTTCACAGTGCCTCCTGCCATCTCCAGCAACATCAATCCCTCACAAGACCTCTGTAACAAGGTTTTGGAATTCTTCCATAACAAGATCACCTTCATATACAGCAACTTCAACCCTCAATTGGATCTCATCACCACTGCAATTCAACTTCCCATCAAAGCTGATGAACAAACCCTGACCTTGTGGCCTGCCATCTATACCATCAAAATTGCTGCTACCTTGAAAACCATCCATTTGAGGTCTCAACCTGACCCTTGCCACCACCACACCTTCATCAAAGGACACCTAGTGTCCGGTTAAGCAATACCTTCCATCCTCAAAACCTGATTATACTCAGCCACATTCCCAGAAACCTGAAGAAATGCCCCAGTCATGCCCTGCTAAAGAAACCAACTACTGACCTAGCCACTTTTCAAACTACAGACCTATCTCCCTCCTACCATAAGCAGCAAAGGTCTTAGAGAAACTAATCAACCAATGCCTCACCCACCACCTCAGCACCCACCAACTCATCTATGCTACACAGTCTGAATTCAGGCCAAACCACGGTAAAGAAGCAGGACTCATCACTACCACAGAGGACATCTGAATAATCCTTTACAGAGGAGACACAGCAGCCACCAATCTCATGTGGGGTTCAGCATTTGACAAAAACTCTCATCCCATTCTCATCAGGTGCCTGCATGAGATTGGCATCCAAGGACCCGCTGTCTGCTGGATCTCCTCCTTAATGGATAGAACACAAGCTGTATGCCTGGCACCGTATTCCTCAGAAGCCCACAAACATATCTGTGGAGTACCATAGGGTTCATCGTTCAGCCCCACCCTCTTCAACGCATACAAGATCCCTCTGGCCAACATCACCCAACCACACATCAATATCCTCTCCTATGCAGATGACCCCTAACTCATGCTCTCCGTCTCAGAAAAGACCCCCTACACAAGAAACAATGTCACCACCTGAATGTCCAAAGTTGCTAACTGGATTAAAGCCAACTGTCTTAAGCTTAACACCAATGAAAAAGAAGTAGTGATCTTTGGAAAGAACATCTCACCTTGGAACCCCAATTGGTGGCCCACTAAACGTGGACCCACACCCAGAACCCACACCAGGAACCCTGGAATAATCATTGACAGCAAACTAGAAATGTTCGCACAAGTCAATGCTGTCACTGCAACCTGCTTCCACACGATTAAGATGCTGAGGAAGATCTTCAAATGGCTCCCAAGCAACACTAGAGAAAACTATCACTCACGCCCCAGTCACCAGCAAAATGGACTATGGGAACTCGCTCAATGCTGAGATTACCAAGCAGCCTACTACAAGACTGCAAACCATTTAGATCTTGGCAGCCAGACTCATCCTCACACTCTCAGGCGGAACTCAGATAACACCACAGCTCAGGGAACTACACTGGCTTCCGATTCACAAATATGCTCATCTTAAACTCCTCGTACACATATTCAAGGCACCACACAACTTAGACTTCACCTACTGAACAGTTACATCTCCTTCCACCAACCACCCAGACACCTCTGCTCTACAAAGTGCTTAATAGCACACACTCATGCACACACCGAAGTAGGAAGATGGGCACTCTCTTACATCGCTCCTAAAGTGTGTCACCGCCTCACACTCTGCATCAGAGCCACCTCCTCTCTTCTTGAATTCCTCTAGAAGCTGAAGACCTGGGTTTGATTCAATTAACCAACCTATCATAGGCTGGGCTAGGCACACACCTCTGCTCAGCACCAGGATACCCTTGTGGGTGATAGTGTGATTTACAAAGAGTGACTTGTTTTTTGCTCCATTGGTGGTAGTCTTGTAGTAAGGGTTGGGGGGATTACTTTCAAAAGTGTAATGTCATCCTCACATTCTAATCTTATACTCTTGTCTTCGTATGGCAAACTTGTTTTTTGGGTGCCCCAAGTTGTTGATGGCTTAGATGTACAGGGATGGGTTTTCAGAGGAGAGTAGCATTCTACCTGATTCTTCGCAGTTGAGAATGGTGTTGACATGTGGTGAGGGGTGGAAGTGCATGGGTAGGTTGATCAGTTAGATTCTTGAAGTTGTTCTAGAAGTCATTCTAGATGAAAGTCCTTGAGGGAGTTAATTTAATTTACTCCTTTTCTGCAGCCCTTAATATGGGGGAGTACCCCAGTATGTTGCCTTGAATTGGGTTGGTGATGTGTTTTATTTATAGCATGTTGAGAAGACAGTCATGGTCTTCCTGCATAGTTCCAGTATACTTCAGGCAGCATGTGAAAGTTATAGTGGGGATGTTAGTTGAACGCACAGGCGATCTAGTCTGACATTTCTTCTATGAAATTCTTGTGGATCCAGGTAGTTGGATAAGAGGAAAGGACAACGTTTTACAGGCTGCAAGAGGAAAGTGGCAGGAAAAGAGCTCAAAAGATATGGGTGTGGCCATGTGCAGAACCGCCTTGACTTTTGTGCTCCTGAAAGTCTCCCTTCAGTTTTATAGATGTGATTTATGTCTTAGATGGTGCATTCAGTGGAAAGTAGAGTGTCAAGTAGCCATGTTTATGAAGTAAGGTGTGAACCAAGTGGCTAAAATAAAAAGAGCATCTGAGTTGTGCTGTTTGATGATGTTGTTGATGTTGGGAGGCACAACTAAATATTGAGTGTGGATTGATGAGCATGAGTTGAAGATGGTGTGATGCAGGCTGTGTGTGTATTCTAGTGAGAGGTATAGGGAAGAGGGTGTTGGTGTTTGATGTACAAGTATGGTGAATATGTTTGTGAGGCCTTGGTGAGAGAGTGGTGTTGAGATACAGATGATGACTGGTTGCTTACCTTGGCAGCCCAGGTTCTGGGTCCTAGGTCCCCCTGTCCACAACAAGTCCGAACAGGTGATGCCCTTGCCCTGGCCTCACTTTGCTTGCATGTCCTGATGAGGGATGTCTTGGGGCCAGATTACTGAAGAATTTGGTGAGATGGAAAATGCAGTGATGTCACTTCATGTTAAGAGGGATACTGGGAATCAGAGATGTGTTCTAATTAAGATGTATGCTGGAACATGAAGTGTGCTTGCCTGGTTCTTCTTTTAAAGATGGTTTTGGCAAGAAACAAGCTAAACCGCTTCCTTAACAGATGCATCCTAAAATATGGAATGATGTCTCCTTATTTAGAGACGGATGCTGGGAGGTCTGGATAAATGTTCTTGTTGAGAGGAATGCTGGGAAATGGAAGAAACCAAGAGGAAACCAACAAATTACTTGCTAGCTTCCTTCTATTGAAGATTCCCCAACTCCCCTGCTTCTTTCTTCAATTAAGACAGGCTTTGCTGATGGCTTCTGTCTGAAAAGGATCTTACAGGCACTGTGTCCCTCGATCTTGCCTACTCTATCCTCATTCCTTATATACCTTTTTCTCACCAGACTGTGTGCGAAACTGGTGGGAGAAGAGAATTATCAAACTATTGGTAAAGCAGCTTAACCTGGATCCTAAAACTGAGAGCAACTGCACATGCATTCTTACTCCCTAGCATTGCTAGCTTAGGAGAAATGTCTGGGCAAATACCTAACTAGTCTTTTAGAGAGCTACAAATTGATATGTTTTGTTATGTTTATGCAAGTCCTAGAGTGTGAACAATCTCTGCGGGCATTCCTGGTCTCCAATGGCCCCCCTAAGAGCCTCCCTCAATTCAGCTGCCAGGCTCTTCATGGGTACTAAAAGAAACTGCCATGTTCCCCCTGACCTTAGATCTCTCAATTGGCTCCCATTCGAAGCAAGAATTCAACTAAAAATTGCTTGCATGACTCACAAAGCTCTTCACTACAAGACACCGAGATATCTGTCTCAGAAACTGGAGCTCTCAGGTGGTGACAGATCCTCCAGAAGTTCCAGCACTCTTCTTTTGAAACCACAAAGATTTACCAAAAAGAAAACATAGAACCGAGCCTTCTCTGAAATCGCCCCAAGGATCTTGAATGCACTGCCCCCAGAAACCAGACGGAATCCTTCTACTGCCTCTTTTAAGGAAGAAGTAAAGTTTCTACTCATGAGTACGCTTACACGAACAACGAATTTGACCTGCATAACGGATGTTGTCCTACATTGTTTTAGATGCCTTTGCATTTTATATCACTGCTCATACACCTTTGTAACTATCTATAGCAGAACACAATATTGGCATATATCATTTCTTTGCTCTATGATTCCCCCTGTAAAGCACTCTGATACCTGCAAGGGTCATGTGCGCGCTATATGAAACCTTCAAACTAAATAAATAAATAAATAAGTGACTGATAAACAGGCTTGCATAATTATGTCACGGCAATGCAATCGGGTCCATTTAAAGATTTTCCTTATCATACATGGGTTTCCAAAACAGTAGCCACATACCAACTCCACTTGGTTTTTCATGGCTTCAATTAAAATGACGATGGTCTTGGCCACATTTTTGAGAATAGAAGGACATATTCTAAGATCAACTAATGTTTGCCTTGCCAAAGAGAATTATCTCTAATTTTGTCCCCGTTCAGTTTGTGACACTATTGTCACATTCAGAAGGCTACAATGCACATGCAATCACAGAAATTTAGTAGAGAAACTTCCTGACCATCAGCAATCCATACATCCAGCCAAGGTGGGTGTTTACCCATGCATGGGCATTTACATGTCTTTCGTCTCAACATCAGATGATCTAAGAACTGACCAAGATGCCGGACATCCAACAGATGTCCTCTTGTTGGGCCTTTCCATCTAAGTCAACATGGTTGATCACTCCTACTTGCTTGACAGGTTGGCCACAATTGAATTAGGTGGCTCCACCCTATTCTGACTTTCATCTTTTCTAACAGGGTGTTCTCAATCTGTCATAATTTAAACCTTTCGGTCTGAACCTTCTCTAGTAGTGTGCAATGTCCCTCACGGTTCATCATTGCCTCCATTACTATTTACCATACATGTAAGGTCTTTGATTCATAGTATTAAATCCTTTGGCCTGGACATCTAATTGGAATTTAAACTTGATCACCCTTCAGAGGAGATCTAATATACACAAAATATTGACTGCCATCCAAATAGTGGATTATTTTCAATATGTTAAAGCTCAGTATAGACACAGCAGGTGTTGATCTGTGTCCCAGATAAACTGTGAAATGCCAAAAAACTGGCTTCCACTTTGACAAAGAACTTCTTATGGAAAGTTAGGATCAACTCGGTAGTCACCCCCTGCCTCTTCCAACTACGACTCTTAAGGAAGATTCTTCCTGTTATTCCTCAGAAGACGAGAATCTATTTGGTCGGCAGAGACATTTGGTCTCAAATTGACTATGCCATCAACTGCTATCTGTGTTTCCTGACCAAAATATTGAATTTTCTTAAACACATGGCTGGCATTCTTGTCACTGGGAAGCAAAGTTTGGACCATGTAACAGTAACCTGCATAGGCAATCGTGTTTAAAACTGTGCATGGTTCACCAGCCTCTGAAAGGTAGTGGTGAGCCTGCCATCCAGATCTGAATCACTCGATATCTACCTTGTTGTGCACGTCACTCTGCTTCCATTCTTAGAGTCACAGTTCCTCACATCAGGTGAGCCTGCTATGGAGGGAGAGCCTTTTCAGTTCTGGTACCAAACTGTTGAACAAATTGCCAATAGCTCTCTGCTGCATAACAAATCATGCCTTGTTGGACTTGGTCCTCTCTGCAGGGTCACCCCCAAACATTTTGCCTACACCCCTCTTATTTTATTAAATTTGTTTTTATTGGGCTTAGGACTCTGTGTACGCAACCACTGTTAACCAGAGATCAAGTGATTGTGCTAACTCCCTAAATCATGGTAAAATGGCTTACACCTGATGGGAACAATTAATTTACTTGCAAGTCTCTAGTACATATACATGTACACAGTGCTTGCAAATTAAATGCTACTAGTGGGCATGCAGCCCTCATTGTGCCATCCACTTAAGTAGCTCTTTAAAACGTGTCTCCTGCCTGCCATTACAGCCTGTGTGCAGGTGTAAACTACCAATTCGATCTGTCAAAATAGACCTTTTCCCAGGTCCATTCCTCCTTTTTTAATACGTATAACTCACTCCTATAGTAGGCCATAAACAGCCAATTATGTAGGGTCCCCTCTTATTACAAGATAGCACATGTTCCTAAAAGATAGTTCATGTGTTTTTAAGGTGTATATATTCTAGTATTGAAAAACTCCCAAATTCGTTAATCATTACTGAAAGAAATTGGGCTCCTGGTTTGGGGAGTGAAACCCTTCTCAAGCAGTAACCAAAATCCGTGTCAGGGTGAAGTCACAAGCAAATCCAAAATAAACCTGTGTTCAGCCCTTTGGTACAGAACAGTCAGGCTTAACTTAGAGGAAATGTGTAAAATATTTGTGCAACACGCTAAAACAGCAAGAGTGAAAACACAAAGCAAGAACAATCCCACACCAGATTAGTAAACTGGAGTACATTTTAATATATGCAACAAGACCAAAACAACAAACATTCAATCAGTAGAACCAGAGATATGTAGTTTTAAAGAATTAAGTGAAAATAGCACCAAAAAGCACAAAGCGTCCACTGTGGATATCTGGTCGCACTAGATCAGGAAAATTTACAAATTCAGGCCTACCATGAGGGAGCACGGGCCAGCTACAGGAACCTACTTAGGCCCACTGAACAAGAGTACCTTAAATCCTGGTTGTGGAGCATTGCGAGGTTCTTCATCAAGAATGTGTCACGCAGCAGTGGTGATGCAAGGTCCAGGTCAGAGATGTATCGCATAACATTGGTTCTGGGGAGCTGCGAAGTGTGATGTAAGGTCCTGCCTCATTGTACTGGAGACCATTAACTACGGCGAGTGCCATGCAAAGTCCTGCATCGAGGATGTGTTCAGCACCGGTTGATTCAGAAGAGCCTGCGGGGCTTGCGATGCTAAGTCCTGCGTCGCCGTCAAGGCTACCAATAATGAGGGGCTTAAGATGTGAGGGCCTGTATCCAAAATCTTCGCACAGATGTGATTTTGATGAGGCTGAGAGGGTGATGCAAAGTCTTTGTGCTGGGAGAGTCTCTTGAGCATAGGTAATGTGATGGGTGTGCTAGACCCACAGATGGGCTGGAAGAGCACCTTCAGGCCCACTTCCAGGGGTCCAGGACTGGGGTAGCACCTCTTGGCATGGTAGGACCCACAGATGCAAAGTCCAGGTGCTGGTTATAAGTAACTAGCCCTTGGAGTCACTCTAGCAGTCCTGTTTGCAGGTTGCAGGCCAGTCCTTCTCACCCAGGCTAGAGGGCAGCGGGGCTGCACAGCAGTCCAGCAGAGTGCAGTCCTTTCAGCAGCACAGCAATAGTCATTTGTCCTGGCAGAGTCTTTCACAGGTACAGAACTGTAATGAAAAGTTGGGTCTCAGGGTCCAATATTTATAACTGGTACCCACGTTGAAGTAGGAGAAACTTCCAGAGGTTTACACCCCCTAGAGGGGTTTGGAATTTCCTGCTTCCATACCCTGGCACTAGATTGTCTGGGGTCACAACAGACTAGTGTCAAATCCCTTTGTGAGAGTGCTCAGGCAGGGCTTTTGTGATGTTCGAGTGTGGTCAGTGAGAGCTCCTCCCCTCATTAACAAAGAGTGTTCCATCCTGCCAACACCTGGCTTCTCTTTATTTCAGTGTCTGGAAGCAATACTCAAAGACCAATTGCCAACTACACCCAGTCATGTGCCCCAGGATACAGGCAGCAGACACCAAATGGTTGGGTCAGGTAAATGCCAACTTTCTAAAAGGGACATTTCCAGAAGAGTGATTAAAATTCGACTTTACAATTAAAGAGGGCTTTTAATTACAATTCTTTAGATACCAGACTTGACCTGTTTACCGGTTCCCAATTGGAAATTAAAACGTATTAAATGTAAAAAGGTAACTACAATGTTATCCTATGTGGGAGGTAAGCTTTGCAGTAGTGTAAAATGAATTTAAGAGTTTTTTAGTACCAGGACATGTAAAACTTAAAAGTGTATGCCTAACATTTTAAATGCACTGCACCCTGCCCTCTGCGCTTTTCAGGGCTTACCCCAGGGGTAACTTATATGTATTAAAAGGTTTGGGCCTTGCAAATGGTTTATTTTTCCAGGTCAAAATGGCAGTTTAAAACTGCATACACAGGATGTAATGGCAGGCCTGAGACATGTTTAAGGGGCCACTTAAGTGGGTGGTATATTCAATACTGGAGGCCCACTAGTAGTATTTAATTTACAGGCCCTGGGCAAATGTAGTTCCACTTTACTAGAGACGTACAAGCAAATTAAACATGCCAATTAGGTGAAAGCCAATTTTACCCTGTTCTAAGTAGAGCACAAGCACTTTAGCACAGGTTAGCAGTGGTAAAGTGTGCAGAGTTCTAAAAGCCAACAAAAATAGGCTCAGAAAACAGGATGGTGAAGGCAAACATTTTGAGAATAACTCTGCAGAAAAGGCCAAGTCCAACAGCTACTGTGAAGCCTACCTCCCTCATAGGATAACACTGGGCTAGCTTATCACATTTAACAGGTATTAATGTTTGACTGGGAACAGGTAGACATGTTATGTTTGGCCTCTAAGAAATTGTAATTTGAAATCCTCTTTATTGGTAAATTCAAATTTAAAGTCACAATTCTGTAAATTTCACTTTTAGAAAGCTTGCATTTTCTTGTCCTAACTATTTGGTGCCTGCAGCCTGTGTCCTGAGTTACAACTGTGATTAAAGTGACCTTTGTGTATTTCTCCCTGACAGTGAGGCAAAGAGGGGCTAGATGCTGGCAGGATGGGCATCCTACCAGGATGGGAGGGGCAGAGCTGTTCCTTGTCTCACTTACATTTGAAAGAAGGTGTTTTTGCACACTCACATAGAACTTCACACCAGGTTTTTATCACCATAGACCTCTTTGAGCCTGGGCAGGGAGGATGGACATTCTGGAACAAGCTGTGAAGGGAAAGCTCTTTCTTTCACTTCAAAGCTGGCACCAGGTATAAATATAGATCCCTCAGACCCACTCTGCAGTTCACTCCTGTACCTGGGAAGGACACTCAGAAGGCCTGCATCATCCTTCAGAGGACTGCCCGGCTGCTAATGGCTTGCTTTGTACTTAAGAGGACTGCCCTGTTGCTTGAGAACAACCCTGCTGCTTGAAGCCTGCCTTGAACCCTCAGAGGTCTGCCTTGCTGCTTGAATCCATGACTACCAGAGTGACTGAAAGGGCTTGTTGGCTGGCCTCCTGTTCCAAGCCACAGAGACATAAAAAGCTTCAACAACTTGAACCCTGCACCTGGACCCTGCATGTCCAAACCTTCATGTGGTACCCAACCAGTCATGGATCCTTGGAAGTAGTGATAATGGTGCCCAAACTGTCAAAACCCAAATCACGGGACCTAGGAAAGTTGAGCTAAAAATTGCTCTGAGAAGACTAGGACCAGCTTGACTTCACAGTAACTCTTGCAATGTTCTTCTCCACAGGAGCAAATCCTGTTCAGTGGCTACTCGCAGAAGAAGTATTCAGCCTCATGTAGTCCTTGTCGGCTATAGCCTGCAGCTTTATCCCGCTGGAGATTTTAGATTTTGAAAAAAGTCCCAACATGGATATCTTCACCTCTACTTCCAGCAGCTCTCCAACGATGATGACGCCTCCTCATTGGACATTGCTGGCTTCTTTGCCCCGCTAAACGTGACCTTCTCAGACATTTTGTTTCAAACTTTTCTCTAAGTATAAAGATAAGAGAAGACCAGGTCCAATCCACCTCGTGTAGCTGAATCTCGCTCCATTGTGGTCGGCCATAACTTTCAATTCTGTTGTTGCTGAAAAATGTTTGTTTGGGTAGAAATACATTCTTATTAGTAAAGGCAACCCCAACCACTGAAGTACATTCTAAATCCTGAATTTGTGCTTCTCTAGCGCAAACACTCTATATTGCATGCTGGTATGGATTACATGTGATTTCTACACCTTGTAATGCTCGTTGTCTTATGTTACATTGACTATAGACTTATTTACGCGTGTGTGATGTAAAGTGCCCTGACACCCTCTACAGGTTTGAGTAGCACTATAAAACCAATTAAATGCATGTGAGAGAGAGGCTAGGGAGAGATGAGGGGCCCTGGTGGAGGGAGTTAGTGAGGGAATGGGTGGAGCAAGAGGTCATTAGGGCTGTACAAAAAAAAGACTGTTGTACTAGACACCACCAATGCTAAAGCCGTCCGCGTTTACCTTCAAAGATCAGACTGCTTTGGCCTTGTTGTCAGTCACAGCTTCCATCAAGTCTGCAACCCATCTCTCCCATAGACCAAAACTTTGATTCCCTACATTTGTCTTTCAAGGTGTGGCTAAATAGGGCAACTTGACTGTGCCTGGATCAGGTAGGACAGTGAAAAAAAAAAATATATATATATATATATTCACTTAAAAAACCATAGGTTTCCCACATGTTATAGTTAGCTGGACATTTCACTCGTAAAAAACCATTGAAATTCCCCCGTTATAGTTAGTTCAGATAACTATAACTCGCGCGCCCGCAGTCCACTGCTCATGACGTCACATATTACATCACTCATGACATGGTCAGTGGCATCACTCATGGCATCACTGATGACATCATCCTTTTGATAGAGTGGCGGTCGCGCGAGTTATAGTTATCTGAACTAACGATAACGGGGGAATTTCATTGGTTTTTTACGAGTGAAATGTCCACCTAGCTATAACCTATGGTTTTTTAAGTGAATTTGCAAGGTTTTTTAAATGCTAATTCCTAACTATAACGTGTGTGAAACCTATGGTTTTTTCAGTGAATTTGTACGGTTTTTTAAATGCTAAGTTATGTATTTATTATTATATTTTTTATATATTTATTTTACAATAAACTACGTTTAAAATATATATATTTTTTTAATGGTTTTTCACCGTGCGCGCACCGTGCGCGCACCGTGCGCGCACCGTGAGCGCACCCCGCGATTTTTTTTTTTAAAAAAATTCTGCCTTTGGGGTCCTTCTGACAAAGGCTAGGGGGACAGGAACTCTCTACCCTGCCCCCTTTTCACGTTCGCCACCTTCCTTTTTCACTCTCGCACTCAAAACAAACAAAATGGCGGCCGACACTTCCTGATTTCGACCGATTCGAATGTTGACTGACATGTAACTACCAATCAGAATTATGCTCACGCACGTTAGGGTGCGCGCACGGTGTACGCACGGTGCGCGGCTATAGATATTTATGTACTTTATCTGCAATTTTCTCAGGAACTACTGAACAGATTGACTCCATATATGCAAAAGGCACATCCCTGACCTAAGGACTACCTCTTTGCCAAATTTCAAGTAATTCTGTTCAGCCGTTCGGGCTGTACCTTCGACTAAAGGTCCTATGGGAAAAATGCATAGGGAAAACGCGTTTTTGGGATCTCCATTTTTTCTCGGCCCCCACTTGATGAACCCCCTGAGACTTTCAGGGTAGGAGCTGAGCGGAGCGCCCCATTAGTTATGAAAATTTCGCGAGGATTCATCAACCGGCGCCAAAGTTATTCAAAATAGAATTTTGAGATTTCCTATGGAAACACGGTCCTAACTATAACTATCTACTGGCAACCGCCAGTAGATAATATATATATATATATATATATATATATTCACTGAAAAAACCATAGGTTTCACACATGTTATAGTTAGCGGAAATTTTACTGATAAAAAACCAATGAAATTCCCCCGTTATAGTTAGTGCAGGCAACTATAACTCACGCGACCGCAATCCTCTGCTGATGCTAATACTGTATTTAGACACTTATTTGCCCATGTCTTCTTCCATACATTTTTAGCTATACATATATTACAAATATTTTTTTTTCATAAAGACACATATGTCATCAGCAGAAGATTGCGGTCGCGTGAGTTATAGTTGCTGCACTAACTATAACGGGGGAATTTCATTGGTTTTTTATCAGTAAAATTTCCGCTAACTATAACATGTGTGAAACCTATGGTTTTTTCAGTGAATTTGCAAGGTTTTTTAAATGCTAATTCCTAACTATAACGTGTGTGAAACCTATGGTTTTTTCAGTGAATTTGTACGGTTTTTTAAATGCTAAGTTACTTTACGCCATTCGTGGCGTGCGCGCCCACTTAACGCAGTTCGTTCCGTGCGCGAACGGTGCGCATCGCGCACCGTGCGCGCACAGTGAGCACGCGGTGCGCTTCGCGCACCGCGTGCCCACTTTACGCAGTTAGTGCCGTGCACGCACGGTGGGCACGAGGTGCGATGACAAAGCAAGAAAGCACGTCAACAAATCTGTACTTACTTGTAGGTACCACTAAAAAATCATTTCATAAACACAACGGCTCTTTTTAGAGCCCCCTAATATCTAAACACTTAAATCTGATTTTCATTTTTTTTTTTTTTTTTTTTCTACCGTACGCTTACCGTAAGCTTACCGTACGCGTACCCCGTGATTTTTTTTAAAATCAATAAATGTTTTCTTTTTACTTTACAGTCCTTCTTTGACCCCCTCACAAATGTAAGGGGGTCTGTAACTCTCCTCATTCCCCCCTTTCCTTGTTTTCACTCTTTTTTTTCAGAGTGAAATACACAAAATGGCGGCCGCCGCTTCCTGGTTTCGGCCGATTCGAATGTTTACTAAGATCTAAGAGCCAATCAGAATCGCGCTCGCGCACGCCACCGTACGCTTACCGTAAGCGTACGGTAAGCGTACCGTAAGCGGGCTCAGATATATATATTGATTTAAAGGCTATTTTCTCAGAATCTACTGAACAGATTTACACCAAACCTACAAAAGGCACTTCCTTGACCTAGGGACTACCTCTCTGCCAAATTTTGAGTAATTCTGTTCAGCCGTTCGGGCTGTAGCTCGTTCTAAAGGTCCTATGGAAAAATGCATGGGAAAAACGCGTTTTGGGACCCCCCTTTTATCTCAGCCCCCGCTTGACGGATCCCCCCGAGACTTTCAGGGTAGGAGCGGAGCATAGCGCCCCACCTATTTTGAGAAATTCGCGAGGATTCGTCGACCGGCGCCAAAGTTATTCAAAATAGAATGTTGAGGTTTTCCTATGGAAACGTGGTCCTAACTATAACTACCTACTGGCGACCGCCAGTAGGTAATATATATATATATATATATATATATATATATATATATATATATATATATATATATATATATATATATATATATATATATATATATATATATATATATATATATACCTGTTTATGGCTTTAATAATCAGGATCCTCCCCCTTTAACTGTATCTGTTGGTATGTATGCAGTTGTGCACTGTGCCCCTGTGCTCAAACTTCATGAGTTTTATTGTAATAAGATGGTCAGTCATGTATTCATCAGGTGTGGGTCAGCTCTGCTCCAGGGTCGGTCTGGTCTATAGGGCAATCAGGCAGTGGCGGATGGGCTGGTCTATTAAATCGGTGGGTGAGCTATTTTTTTTTGCAATTTGTGGGCTTTTTTTATGGCTAGATGAGCAGGTATTAGTGTTGATTTCTCTATTACCACAAACATTGCCTGCAGCAAACACAAATGTATGCACTCTCCCATACTCAAAGCATTCATACATGAAGTTTGCTGAATCCAGTCTGTGTTTTCAATGCAACCGCGACCGGCGTTCGAGGGCGAGGAAGACGCCACAGCTCCCACTTGGAATTGTCTCAGTTCATCCCAGCTTCTTTCCCCCGCTTTCATTAGCGGTCGGCGGGGGGGTAGGCTGTAGGCTGTAGGCTGGGGTGGATTGCGGACTCCAGTGCAGTGCATCACGGTGGGCCTCGGCTAGCCGTGATTCCCTTCTGGTCCGGGGCTGCGGTAGCAGTCAGACCGCCCCTTTCCTTCGTCAGTGCCTCTTCGCCTCCAGATCCCATGGCAGACAGCTGACTGCACTGCCACACAGCCTCACAGCACGCAGCACACAGGAAAGCAGAGAGCGGAGAGCTGTAGAAGAGTACAGCCGGTCAGACTGCGCTTGGAGGGTCCTGCCAAAACACAGAGGTTCACAGAGGTCCACCTATTGGTCCAACAAGCGGTCCAGCAATTGCAATTGGAGATCGGCCAGCGACCAGCGAGTGGCGGTGAGTGGTGAGTCTGGGCACTTGTTGCCTTGCCGCCCTGTCGCCTGCTCACTTCATTACTGGAGTTGGTGTTGGCTGGTGTTGGTTGGCTGTGGCACTATCAAAGGTCAATATCAAAGGTCAAAGCTCATAGACATAGCCCACAGTGCACAGCTTACAGCTTACAGCCTCCACCACGCAGAAGTGTCAAAAGAAAAAGGCAAGTAGCTTTGGGGGAGCCCGACAAGTTTTTTTTTTACATACAACCAGCACTTGCAGGGAGGCATAGTCCGCTGCAATCACCGCGGGTGGCGAATATCAGGACTGTGCGGCGGTATTGTTAAAAATCACAACATCAACTTTAAAAGACTTGTAAGACACAATCAATCTTTATTAAATAAGAAAAAAAAAAGCAAATGTCTCATTCCACATAAGCTATGAGGTCAGGGCGTGAGAGAGCCACACTCCCAACAACAAAAAGGAAAAAGAAACCCCAAGCCTCGACCACAAAGAGCAACAAAGCAAAATCTGAGGGAGGGGCGCTGCCTTTAAAGTCGCCAGTGTATGGAATGTTTGCAAAATCGATCAGTATACCAAGCAAGTTCAATTTTTTAAAGACCCTGCAGATGCAATGTTATCCCACCACGAGGAGCAGGAGGGAAGGGATCATCATTTACCATCACCAATCGCACCAACTATTCACATAGGGAATATAAAACCAAAAAAGGATCAAACTAATACAGGGTCCACAACTCTAATTAGGTTCCAGCAGGATCAAGAACGCAAAGAACAAATGGGCCAATCATGGGTGTCTATTATGGACCAGGAACTCCTGACGAACAGAGAACACTCATTACAACAGGACCAACATTCCATTGAATCTCCTGCAAAACAAACGCCACAAAAATCCGGACAGCAATTTCAGAGCACCGGGGCCCAACAAGCAATTGAGGTACAAGTAAAAATCAATAGGCAGCCCTTAAACCTCACACAACATGTGGAAATAAGCGAAATTGATAGCAAAACGCAAACATCGACCTGTATAGTATCGTCGCCTAGTTTACAAAACACGCCAACAAATGAGGTAGTAGGAGGAAAAAACCAAGGCGTAAAGGGAGCAGAAGCCCATAGTAGGCTGGTTCAAACATCCGAATATATGTTACCATACAGTAAAGACAACACACAAAATTACTCAATAGCCAAAAGCGAATTTTTAAATAATGCTCCAGTAAAGGACCAGCATGGCCAAAACATTGTTATTACACACCCAGTAGTAACGACAGACTCAGGAACTGTATGGGATATTTTCTTCAAAACATCTCAACTCACACTTGATGCACTGAACACCAATCAAGCAAGATGGATGTCCTAGTGGATTTGCTCAACATCATGGCAACAACAATATCAGGGATTGATCAAAAACTGGCAAACTTGAACAAACTGATAACAAGAGCCCAAGCATATGCAACCAATTTAAACACAGATTGCACCTGTGGGCCTACAATTGACAAATTGGCATCAATCCTGAAAGTGCTTTCCACCCTTATCGAAGATCTAAAGACACAATCAGCTCAAATAGTAGGTTATAGAACATCTGTGACAACTGAGCAAATTAACAAAGAAAAACCCCCCAAAAAAGATTGTACAAATTCAAACACAATCATAAACATGGACTCAACAACCATTACTCAATCAACAGTAGCTAGAGGAAAGCCAGATAAAGAAAAGAAACACGATAACCCAACCAGCACTACTGACTCAAACCTGTCACGACGTATGAAGAAAAAACAAAAAAAACAATTGAAGCGCCGAAAGACCACACAAATCAGAAGGAGCTGGGATCAGTCTAAGCATGTCTCTACTGAGGCCATAATTAACTCCCCTCTAAATCAGGAAAGGCAACTATAAAATAAACTATAACTGATATTCATTAAGACCCAAAAACTAAATAATTCTTTGGGTGAAGGTTCTTACACAGAAAAATATTACATCAAACCCACCAGCGCTTCAGGAACCAATGCCCACGGAAAACAGTGGAGTACAAAAAAAACTGTACAAACAACAAATGAAACTGTTAGGGAAAGAATTGAACATGGATTATTTAAGGAATCAAAGGGAGGCGGATCAAACAACCAACAAATTGTGTACACTAATCCTGCCAATGCACCAGGAGAGACGCAGCGTAAAGGAACACCACACTCCGAACCTGTGTCGGGCAGAATACTAACCTCTGCCCGCACCAGAAACAGGTGTAAAACAATTCTTCAACCAAAGTATAAATCAAAGGGGAGACACGATACACTGAACAGAGGGAATTTACTAAGGCTCCTTCTACATATACCTTCATTGTCTCACATAAAAAGTGAAGATATAGTTAGGGTTCAATTTGAACCAAAAGACGAAGACATCTGTAAAGAATATAATATAGTGACCTGGTTAAACCATTGCATGTCTGAAGCAGTGCTTAGAGAAAAATATATTTTTACAAATTGTGGTATTGTTATAATCGCACCAGAACAAGAAAAGTATCCATTAATTCTACCTGAGCCGTCAAACATAACAAATCCGACAACGAAAGTCAAAGAGCTCCCATAAGGGATATTGAGAGGCACATCAAAAATACACTTAGACAAAAACTATAACAAACTAACCATTTCAGTAAGGAGACAGGATGACACGACCATAAGTAGGACAGTAAAAGACGATGGGCTACTGGAAATTCAAAGGAACGATCAATTCAGTAGGATAAGCAGAGAGTTACAATGTGGCACTCCTTATTCCTGATGATCAAGTGGTCACAATTGATACTTTACGGAATCAACAAGGGTTGTCCACCGCAAACCCTACAGTATCAGAAGTGTCTAGTACACCGCACAGTAACCATAAATTACTTTCCAATCTTAAAATCATTTCTTGGAATGTGACAGGCATACGTAAAGCGCTTAAACAAGTAACAGCATTAATACATGATGTTTTCACAAATTGAAAGCTGACTTGATTTGCAAAAGTGGGCCACTTTGTTTAGCTATCTGATACACTAATGGCAGGCCACTTTTATTTTGGCGTCCAAGCCTATTTTATATCCTAGCCTGACCCTGGGTGGCTCCTCCTGAAAACACCACAGGGTGAGGATCAACTGATGTTTTCTAATTGGCTGCAGGATTTTATAAATATTGTTATGCGTTTTTATTGTAGTAGTAATAGTAATGTAGCATGAGACTAGGCTCAATAAATAACCTGGTTGAGCATTCATACATGCACTGTTCGAGGAGTCAACAATAAAACTTAGGAGCAGAGTTAAGAACTAACTGCTGAAGCATCAGGTTAACCCTACAGTTAACCTTTGAAATTACTGTGGGTGTATAGTTAATAATAAAGTTTATAATACCTATGTTGATTACACTGGAGTCATTAAAATGCACATTACTAACAGCCACAATTCATTCTGCCAAGCTGTCTGTTAAAAATTACCAAAAAAATAAACAATCAGAAGCTTGTATACTTTTGTTTCCCTTTCAAATAATACAATAGAGGCCTGCATACTGTTTTGGTATTGGGCCCGAAATTTACAGAGTTTTAATAAATCCAAACCATCTGCCTGAGACATGGCAGATTGAATACAGAACCTGGCTCAAAAATGATTACTAATCCAGACGAGCTGGAAGAAGCAGGCTGCAAGAGAATCTTCCAACTTTACTTCTCTTTATTTGTTTTTCTTTAGCTACTAATTAGGCATGCCTGGATGTTCAAGCCATAAAAGGGAGGTCAAATCATAAATTGTGTACATAAGACACTTTGAAAAACGTTCTAAAAAAAAAAGTTAGATGCTGATCGATAAACGAAATCACAAACTTATTGTTTCTTCAACGGCATAGACACAAAATCTCCCTTGAAATTTTTATTGTAAAAGAACTATACCAATTGATATCAACAGCAATATTTGGTCAAATTGGAAATGTAATGAATTTACGGGGCTTTTCAAGGGTGAAGTGAATTTCGATAACAGCTGGAAGTAGCACATATGAGAATCAATGTTATGTTTTAGGTCAGTGGCTGCCTACAATCTAAGAGCTCGATTACGACTTTGGCACAGGTGCGCCGGCTGACCACCGGCACAAATGCGCCAAAACCGCGCAAGGTTCGCCCACCTTATTAAGAGTTGAACTCGTGTAAGGTGGATGATCCTTTGCCTTACCCATGGCAGGGACTGGAAAACAGGCACCGCAATGGGAACGGCAAAAAAGTTCCAGCACAGCATAGACGGTGACCTCCATACCATGCTGGAACTTTGGGGGAATACAGACAGGGGGGTGCGTGTTGTACCCTCCTGAATGTATCCCCATGGTGGGGAGGGCATAGGGGCCCATAAGGGCCCCCTTTGGTACTGCACCACCAGCCTTTTCATGGCAGGACTCCCGCCATGAAATGGCTGATGGTGCAGGAATTGGTAATATGCTTAGTGGGACTGGCGCAGTCCCGCTGGGCATTTTACATTGTGGTGCACCTATGCCACCACCAGGGTACGATTGTCACCAGTATTCCATCGTTGGTATGACTTTGAAAGTCGGAATCCGGTGGATGGTCGACCGCCACTGCTGCGCCACCGCGAGTGTGGCAGTTGTAAGACCGCCACTTTCGTAATCAGGTCCTATAGCTGCATTAGCCACAACCTAGCTCGGAGAGTTTGCATACAAAGCACCAGATGTACAAAAATAGGAATAACGATTAGCTAACTGCAATTTTTTGCAAATCACAATTAAGAAATGGCTATGGTTAATGAATGAAACTCTTTAAAGTTTCAATAATTATTCATATTGGGTCGCAAATTTACCTAACTCATGAATATCAATGAGGTAGGCCGCAATGTGTGACCCACTGGGATTTGCTGCCATCACAAGGATGGTGGCATGCTGGGGTCAGTAGACCACCATGTTTGTCATTGATTTAAAAAGAGGCAATCTTTTTAGAATGTGATCATAATGACCAAATTGATTATGTTGAAAAAAAATCAATCCGATAATGCCTACAAAGTGTAAAGAAAGGTGCTGAGGCATGAATAGGAAAAAACATAAACGTTCTAAAGCTAAAGCATCTGCTTTACACAACTCAGAAATAAAAAGCAAACATTCCAGCATACTGTTAGAAGCTGTCTGCCTTTACAGTGGGAAAAGATCTTATCTTGACAGAAGCGAATGTATCTTGGCAGTGAATTGGGGTGGTAGGCCAGGGAGTCACATCCTGGCACCCCAAGAGAGGCTCCACCCCTTCAAGAATGTCAAGGGGCTCTATTGGCCCCAACCAATGTGACCGCTAGGTTCTGCAGGGATGTAATAAGGCGCAGCACCTGCCCCACTGCGTGTCAGACGTATTTCTTTTAAGCAATGTATCTCTCAGGTGGCTGTCCCCTATCTCTACTTTCACTCCTTGCTGTCCTGCTCCTTTCTGATTTTCCTTCTCTTCTTCACTGTTATGTTATGCAGGGCCTGCAAAGAATGATATGGTCTAAAAGCGTGTGGTCTAATCGATGCAATCCCTGTAACAGTTCTTGCAAAACTGAATAAAACATGTTGAGATAAACCGTGTGTAACAGCTTTAGTAGAAGTATCGAAAATGCATGCAAGCAAGCGAAGTTATAAAAAAAATATAGTTCCACACAAAAGCGAATGAACACTTTAAAGTCATGATGGTAACTGATAGAAGCCCCCTTTTAAGATGTATTAAATACGAGAGATTTCACAAGCCCATGTGCAGGTGAAACCTAAAAAGGGCAATAATAAGCCTTTCGACTTAGCCTAAATGTGGCTAATTAATTCTAAACTTCAAATGTATATTATAGGAGGCAAACTGGGAATTCTTTGAAAGGTATCCGCATTGACCCTAGTAGTGTTTGTCGTCCAGGATGAGACCCTCCCTAGTTGGCAGAGGTATAAGTGGTGGTCCACCTGGGTGACCAGCCACCTAGAAAGATCAACATTTGCTGAACTGTTGGTCTTTGTGCTATTTGCTTGTTTATTTTAAATCACTATGAAGCTACTCTCTCTAATTTCCATAAGGATTCAAAGGCATCTTTTTTCTTCGGCGGCATCTGTTAAGGCTTGCAGACACATTATAAATATGTTCAAATGCGAGCCCTGGAACTGTTAATCCCCCTAAATCCCTCACTTCCTTATGTATTTTTCCTTTACAGTCAGTGTCGACTTGACACCGACCTCACAGACTTTCAGTAGAGATATTGGCTAGGCCTTGTTTCTGTTTTCACCTCCTAGAAGGCTGTTACAAATTACCTTATGGACAGCTGCCTGAAACAGGGCACGAAGAAACATCTGCTTAGAGACTCTCTTTCTCCTTTCAAATGACAGGAAAAGTCGTTCCACCCTTTAAAGGAAATAACCTTTCAACACAACTTATCGCTGCAGTGCCTCGGGTTCCTAAAATAACACCGCTGGAAGGCCATTCTGCTATTGTGCATTAATGTAAAATATATTTTGAATTCTGATTCACTCCAGAGACTCCTAATCGACACAGTGACAGCGTCCAGTCCTCTAACACGGATATAAAATGTCTGAAATCAGAAAGAAGGTCCCAGCACGCGTTAATAGTAACTCGCATACAACCTGCGAGGACAGGAAATTCCTCACGGGACAGCAACTATAATGTTCTGTAGGAGACTTTTAGGAGCCGGTGCCTTGCTGTTAATGGATTCTGTTACTACCCAGAACTCGGCCCTGGCTATGTCTGCAAGCGGAACTCTGTGAGCAAGAGGTCACAGATCACTTTACACGCTTTCAGTATGATATTTAAGGGTTAGAAGCATTTACAGCTTTCGCACAGATGTGAAAATCTACGGCCCCAGCTGGATCAAGTACTGGCGTGGGAGGGCGCACAAGCTAGAAAGAATAATTAAAATGGGAAAGTGGTTTTGGCGGGGTAGACCTAAACTCCCAGGGACAGATTTACAAGAAAGTGACGCATCTGTAGAGATGCGTCACTTTCCCTGCGCCAACATACAAAACCCTTGCGTCACCATGGATGCACCGTATTTACAATTCGGCGCACCATGGCGCAAGGATTGACAGATGCGTCAGAAATTCTGATGCATCTGTTGACAGAAAAGTCACGCATTGCTGGAGTCGTGTCGTAAGCACGACGCAACTCCAGCAATGCTCAGAGGTGCCCTATGCCTAACATGCTGCGTCACTCCTTTCGCCTGCTTCAAGCAGGCGCAGGGTTTTGACGCAGCATGGACTTAAAAGTGACTCAGTGAAATCATGTAGATTTCACTTCGTCACTTTTACGGGGCTTCCTACGACGGAACGCCCACCCTGCATACATTAAACCTGACGCAGGTTTAATGTGACGCAGGGCTTCACAACGTGATGCATCTCCCTAGATGCGTCACGTTGTAAATGGGCAGCAACTTTTACGCTGCGTCACAAAAGTTACGCAACAGCGGTGCAAAAGTGACGCAAGGGGCTTGTAAATCTGCCCCCCACTTCTTCTCTTTGTTTTTCAAAATAGTTTAACAAAATATAAAATACATATATCTTACATGTGTGGCTGCTCAACTGACACGCCTACCCAACACACATGACAACTAACCAGAGGTGGCACAACACCCTGCCACAGCCAACAGTCACAGTGAGAACTGAAAAATGGCTACGTGTCACAATCCACATGCTAGATTAGAAAGTATCACTTGAACAACTTGCTCGCTCATCAACTCAGTTAGTTACTCAGAAGCAGTGCCCTCCCTTCCCGTTGCAGAAAACAGTTGACCTGAAAAGAGATTCCAAGCTAGCAACCTCGGCATAGCCCAAAACAAGAATGAAGTGCTGCTATGTGAACAGCGCACCATCAAACCCAAACAGCCAACAGGAGGCTAGCCCCTCTTGTTAATGAGAAAACCTAAATACATGCTGGGACCCTAGCAGGAGACCCACATCAGGGTTGAGTGTGGTCATGTGACTAGTCTGTCCATCAACTACAAACAAATAATCAGTAGCTCGCCGTCTTTCCTTCACAAACACTTCCAAACTACAGGCAAACTCAACAAGGCGCAGGGTCGGCTTTAGCGCTGGTGGCACCCGATGCGACAATCATTTCTGACGCCCCATGTCTCCTTCCCCAGATTCTCTCATTACCACCTGGCTAAAGTGCCCCTCATCTCTCCAATCATAAGTTATTGCTAGAACCGCACCCCCCGTGAAGTCAGCGCCCCCTCCACAGGTCAATGCCCAGTGTGACCGCACTGGTCGCACTGCCCTAAAGCTGGCCCTGATTAGGTGTGCACACAAAGGCCGTAAAAAGCCAAGTGGGCATTCTCTTTAATATTTTTCAGGAACTGTAAAGGTCAAAGGCCAGATGCCTTGTCTCACACACACAATCAAGTTATCATCGGGTGCTTTTTTTTCAAAAACACACACACAGTTACAAACACACCAGCAGCTGTGCAGTAAAATTGCCATTAACTTTCATAATGCACATATGGGATTGCTTTTCTTTCCATGTTCACAGCAGTGTTAGACCTGTCACCCTTAGAGTGGCCTTTCCACCAACTTTATACCTTATGACGTCCATTTTTGCCTTTCCTTTTTGTTGGCTAGGACTTTGAGCACGTTACTGCTGCTAACCAGTGCTAGAGTGCATGTGCTTCTCACCTAAACTAGGTGACATTTGGTGTATACCAGATTGGCATATTTATTGTACTATCGAATCTCTTATAAAGTGGTATACCATATACCCAGTGCATGTACTTCCAGTGCTACTACTGGACTGCAACACTGATTGTGTCACGCACAGAAGTAGCCTTTCATATCTCAGGCCTGCCACTGCAGTGTTTGTATGTGTAGTTTACTGTCATTTCGACTCACCATTTAAAACTACTAGCCAAGCCCTAATCTCCCCTTTTAAAAAAAAAAAATCTTTGTATTAGCCATGTAAATCATGCTTCAGATGAACAGCATACAAAAACGTACAGTTGTTGGATTGATATGTATAGCAAATCCCCTATGCTGCACAATATATTGTTCCCAGCGGCCCTCTACTGCAACCAGTACGCTCCAGGGTGGCCCCAACCTCATAGTCTCTTTGGGAATCTTGGAGATGCTCCGCTTGGCACTTTCCATTGGCCTCTATACTTTGCCCATGCGCCCCATATCTTTCCCCATTTGCGTGAGCAGCCCCTACTCTGGTAAATCGATTGTTCCCCTTTTTTACATATGTCACACTTAGGGTAGGCTGTAAGTAACCCTAAGGGCAGGACGCTATGTAAGTAAAAGCTATCATGTACCTTTATGTTTTGCAAGTCCTGGTAGTGACAAACAGCCTATTTCGTGTTTTACTACTATGAGACCTACTCCTCTCATAGGTCAGTATTGGGAATTCCGTAGTCTACTTTTAAGCTGTTTTCCTGATCAGAGAGGAGCTGCTTTTTCATGTTTGATATGTTTGGAATGGTAATGAGAAATCCTCATTACTGGTGAAGTTGGACTTAACATTACTGTTTTAAAAATGCCACTGGTAGAAAGTGGATATTTGTCTGTACTTGCTGCTCTTTGGGCCTGACAGCCTGTCTCCAATACACGCCCATGCTGGGTGACAGCTACACTTTGTGCATTCCATCTAGACAGCCACAAGCACAGGAAGGGCTGGATGTGACCTAGCACTCATCTGAATACATCTGCATTCTGATAGCCTTCCTGGATAGGAAGGGGTAGAGGTGGCTCACACATACATCTGTATAGGCTGCGTTCCGTCATCACACAAAGCACTGATCTACCCCCAATGGTCAGCTTGGCAGACAGGACTCGGTCAAAAAGGATCCTTGTGCACATCAGAGAATTCCCATGAAGTTACCCTCTACATCAAAGGCACTATTGGGTATAAGTGCAGGGTCTCTGACCCTCTAAGATCTGGATATTGAACTGAACCTGTGTGAAAAGGAGGGCTGCGCTGCTTAAAGGACTCACCGGACTGCTTTTCTGGAAGGACAACTTTTCTGCTTGTTGCCCTTCTGCCTGCTGCTCCCTGACTCTGCTGGAAGGACTCTTCCTTCCCTCCAAGTGATCTCCCAGGGCTTGTTGGCTTGACTCCTGTATTTTGAAGTCTCAGGGCCACAAAAGACTTCCTACAATTCTGCTAGTGCCACTGGACTCCGTGTTCGGTGAGCCCTACCCTTGTCTGAGGTGCTCCATCTAATCTCTAGGTCTAAGAAGTAGGTTCTGCAGTTGCTTTCACCACCTATGGCTCCTGAAATGAAGCTTTAGGGCTCTTTGCAACTGTGAACGGGCCCGTTCGTACTGCCACAACTTTGTCTCCTTGCACATTAAGCATCACCGCCCGCTACCTTGAGGCCCCATCTGCCAAACTTGATGCCTCCTGACTCTTCGCACCCACAGGATTATCGATAGCGACTCTCTACTTACTCTACTTGCTCCTGGCGACCTTCTCCCCTCTTGGCTCAGTTTGAGAAGATAAAACTTCAGTGGGACCTGTTTAGAACTGTATACGATCTGCGCTGCATTGCAGTCGGCCTGAACTTTGGATTTACTCCAGTCTAGCACAACCTAAAGTAACCTTTTAGGGCTATTGACTTCTAAGCAATATTTTGGGTTTATTCTTTAAATATTCATAACTCTTGATTTTTGTTGTTTTAGTCTTGTTTTATTAATAAATATATAATCTATATTTTAAATCTGGTGTGGAGTCTTACAGTGTGTGTGTGTGTGTCGTGAGAAAGTGCCCTCTTTCTGCATGGTTGACCCCACTTTTTGCTGAACTGCTGATGTGCTTTGACGGAATGTGCCCTGGGCTCCTGCCACTCAGGTACACAGGGCCTATGTTCCTTCCTTAAAACTCAATTGGCACTCTCTGGCCACACTTCAATCGCTTGTAAATGGTACAACAGGTATCCAGGGCCCTGTGACCTGAGATGGCCTCTAAGGGCTGCAGCACTTATTGTGCCACCCTTAGAGGCCCTGTACCTTTACACTAACACACTGCCTTTGTTCTGCACCAAAACACGCAGCCTGCAAAGTGAAGAGTTGACATGGCACACATCCTTGTTTGCCATGCCTACAACACACTGACCTGGCATAGATCAGTCACCCCTCTAGCTGAGTGCACTATACCAGTGGTGGGGGTACCAGTGCATGAGCCCTGTACCCCTACAGAGTTTAAGTCAATTCTTAGATATTGTAAGAGCAGTGCTGCCATTAAGAGTATATGGTGCCGGGAGTTTGTCATTACGAACTCCACCGTACCATAATGGCTGCATTGAAAACTGAGAAGTTTAGTATCAAACTTCTCAGCACATTAAACCCACACTGATGCCAGTGTAGGATTTAGTGATAAATCCACACAGAGGGCATCTTAGAGATGCCCCCTGAAAAAAGACCTAACATCATTGTCCAGGCTGAGTGGCTGCTTTGAACTGCCACCACCAGATATGTTTCCGGACCCCTGGGTCGAGAGCCTGATGCTTTTGGAGGCCTGAAGCAATGCACATCCTGGGACGAGGTGCCAATCCTCCTCCCCAGGATGGGCAGGGTCCATGAAGGGGAAGCTTCAAAGGTTGCCGCACCTGTGAGCTTCCCCAGGCCTTTTGCTGCCTTCAGCAACTGGTCCACACCGGTTCTGACCCCCACTTTGGGCGGGAGAAACGTTGAGAAAACCAAGTGAAGAAGGGAGGCGTGCCCACCTCTGCCCACTCCACCCTTCCCTCAGGTGGGGGAGGCGAAGTGAAGCACAACTCTCAGTCCCCGTCATCTTGCAGATGGAGGAACCCAGCCACCTAGGGTGAGGCATATGCCTCCCTCCAACTGGAGGGTGGCATAATAGGGGGTGTGTCCAATCCAGGGAAGGGACCCATTGGTCCCAACCTTTTTACCTACCTATAATGCCCTGAAATCTAGTATTTAGGGGCACCCCTGAACCTTGCTTCCTCAGACAAGAAACTACAAAAAGAAAAAAAGAAGAAGGACCGAACTACCATGCTGAAGCTAAGAAGAGGAGGACGCCCACTAACTTGGCCCCAGCCCTACCGGCCTGTCCCCACCTCGAACCTGCAGAAGCGAAACTCCGGTGTGCCCTGCAACCAGCAGCCTCATGAACCCTGTGTACCTGCGGTGCCTTCAAAAGAAAATACTCTGTCTCCCGCGAACACCGGATTTGTTCACCATCAGACTCCAGGTCCGGCAAAGACTGCTAGTCTGCACCACTCTGCACCCACGGCCCGAGTTCTAGTGGCCCAACATCATGAGGAGGTCTCCCCGGCGATCCTGACCCGATATCCGGTGAACCCTGACCTGCGTCATGCCTCCAACCGACGCCTGCAGCATCAAACCGGAAGGTACCCCCAATCGCGACCAGGAGCTGATAAGTAGATCCAATCCTAAAAGGCACCCCTGCACCCAATGCCCCACGGCCTTGGGTATCCCAACCAACGGTGCTTAACCAACCCCCAGCATCCCAACTTACCTCTCCAAGTGGTGGTTGCACCCAGATGACCTTCGTCCCCGAGCCTGCAGTGTGTTTGCAAACTGGAGACTCCCCATTGTAAGTTACAAGGCACCCGATGCCAAAACGGCACTCTGCACCCAGCCGCCCCAGTGCCGCTGAGGGTGCTCATTTTGTCCTGGCTTGAACCCCCATTTGCACTGAGCCTAAATCCAGGAGCTTTGCTCCCACAGCTAAGTGGCCTGCTAGTCAGCAGCCACCCGGAGGCCCTCTATCCCACTTTGGATAACAATGGGCCATCAGCACTCGGCACCAAACTGCCCTAGTGCCGCTGAGGGTGTAACCAAAGTGCATCCTTGACCCTGGGGGACCCCTGAGTCTACCCCCAGAATACCAAATCCCACAACCGAATACTTACCTTTGAATCGATAACCCTATTTTCCTCCATAGGATAACGTTGACTGTTTTTCTCTGAAAAGTTTTTAAGTGTGGAGTTGGAAAATCTAAGAAACCCTTTAAAACTGTAACTAAATAATAAAAACGCTTTTACTTACCTGTTTACAGGAAATGTCCCAGTGCAGTGTCCAGGTATACCGTACTGTGTAAGAAAAGTAATCTGTAAAGTAATCTACTTGACATTCTACTAAAAAGCCAATACAAAGTATATGTACAGTATATCTAAAGCATTGCATTACTAGTAGCTCTACTGTAATCAAATCAAAGTGCACATACAATTGCAATTCAAACTGTTTATAAACTGCATTACTACTGTAAAGTATGTATTGCTTACCAAAAATAACTAAAAGAATATTTTTATACAAAACCAATTGGTCTGAAGTTCAGTCTTTGAGTGTGTCATTTGCTGCTGATTGAGTGTGTACAACAAATGCTTAACACTAACCTCTGATAAAGCCTTACTGCTCAACCACACTACCACAAATAGAGAGTAAGGTGCTATCTACTTTTACCCCTGCCACCCTTTGGGGTTCAACTGGACTCTGTGCACACTATACCTCACTTTGGTATAGTATATACAGAGCCAGCTTCCTACATGTGTGCGTTAAATAAATACTTTACACATTGCCTGTAGATAAGCCTGACTGCCCAGATTATCTGATTGTGTACTTAGCTTACCCTGACTAGAGTGGTGGTTACTGTCTGGCATGGGTTCATACCTCAGCCAACGAGAAATCCCATTTCAAGCAAACAGGCTGTGATATAGTGGGTCTATTCTGGCCCAGTATTAATCACACAGCATCACAATGGAAAAGCATACTGATAAGTTACTATGTAATTAGGTGTTGCATTTAATTTCTATTTTCATTTAGATGTACAATTTATCTTTGAGAAATTGCAGAGCTCAGAAACAGGATGCAAGAATATTTATTTATATTTACATTAATACACATACTCCTATAAGTTAAAAAATCATAAACATTTCAAATAGTACTTCTGGAGAGCTGCACCATGTACAGTCTTCTGAGGAGTACTTAGGGGAATTTGGCATTTTTTATTTCCCCATTACTGAGATGTAAACACAGTAGAACTCAACATAGGGGAAAGACACACAGCTTTGTTAATGTAAATTCCTATCTTTTTCTACAAAGGGGAATACATTGATCCCCATTAATAACATCCTCATCGTACATCCCACAAAGTTCAGGGGTGCAGCATTCATTCCCTTTCAACCCTGGTGAGGAAGTTTCACCAGGATTTTGCATAAATTAATCTCTGACAATTTTCATGATGGGACAGAGTCAGAGATCAGTTTGTAAATGTCAACAAACTCTCAAGCCAAAACAGAAATTGATACACTCACTTCTTCTCACTTATTGCTTGGGGTAGGTCCTGGTGTACAATTCTGCAGTAGTCAAACACTTTTGCATGCCAGGGTCCATAACACAATATCAGAGTTTGCGTCACAGCTTGCATTTAAGCAGGTGAGCTGCGTGGTCGCCCCCAGGGCAGCTGCTGTTTGCGCTGCCTTCGAGCAGAGCATCTCTTTCTTTCTCTCCATAGGTATCAACTGCCAGTACTTTAAAAAAGAAGACAGAGATCTCCCTGCAGGCAAGTGCAGTGAGTGACTGCACCTGCCTGCAGGGGGATGTCTGGGGGGGGAAGGCCACATGACCCCCTTACTCCCTGCCCACGCCACTATGCTAATGAGGAGACGCCGTCTAAAGATAGCGCATATGCTCTAAGTGCACCAATGCTATCTGTGTTACAGATGAGGACCAGGGCCGGACTAGCCGTAGCAGGCACCGGGCATTTCCCTGGTGGGCGGCCAGGGTGGGGACCGGTTTTAGGCCCTGGGGACCGTTTTTGTTACAGGGTCTCTGTAACAAAATCGTCCGAAACCGTCCTTGACAAAGAGCTCAGCTGCACCCCAACACCCCCCTTCCCCCAGGGACGGGGTGGGGGGTGGCAAACACTTTGCCAGGGCCGGTTTTGGTTCCCAGTCCGGCCCTGATGATGACGCCCATGTGTCTGTGCCTTCAGTAATACAATATTGGCACAGCGGTGTAGTAAAGGGGCGCTCATGCATGTTGCCAGTGTATTGTTGTGGACACCTGGTAGGTATAACTAGGGCCACATTTGATAGCAAACGTAAGTTTATGGCCACAAACTACACTTGGAATAAGGCCCTCATTACTGGTTTAAATTCCCAAAACATAGTCAATCGGTAGAGGGCAGACTCCTATCCATTATTGAAGAGAAAATAAACACACAAAATATACTGCGTGGATAACAGACTTTTTGCTAAATATGGTTTGGAAACGATTAAATCAGATATTATTTAAAGCATGAGTTAATCTGAAGGTTGGATGTCTGACAGGACAGCAAGCTAAGTAAAACCTAGACATTTTCTCTGAAGAGAGACACATCTCGGTCAAGATCAGGTAAGGTAAAATGCACTGAACTATTGAATGTTTCTAGAGCAGCACATTATTCACTAATGATTCAGCCTTGATATGCAAGCTGGCCTTGCACGTTATAAGAAAATATTCGCCAAAAGTGAGGGCATCTTCTGTAAAAATGATCTGAATATGAAGTTGCTAAAACTGTGAAAAGGCTCTAGCAAAGCTCTTGTTAAATGCTGCCCTTTAAATATTGCATAGCCATATGTTTAACTAGAAGTTTATCTTAAATTGCTCCTTTACTCCATGGGCTATGTGCAGTGTGAGACGCTGAGAGCGGTCAATGAAGAATGTATAACAAGAAGTAGACGGTTTGGTCTCTTGTCAGGTCTGGTTTGACATGTGAAATCATGGCTCCGCCTGGCAGAGTCTCCATGACAAAGATGTAAATAGAAGTCTAATGTGGGTGAAAGATAAATCCAAAGGTAAAAGTGCTTGATATTAACCCTGGGCGTAGTACTACGCTAAGCTCGCAGAGCGTGCGTAGTTTGCGCTATTACGTACTACGCGAATTGCATGTAGCACAGTGCAAAAACGCATAGCGTAGCGGGCTTTTTTTGCTTACTCACGGTCTTCAATGTCAAGTTGGCGACCGTGAGAGAGCAAAATCAACATCCCGGTGAGACTTTTTCCTCGTTCGCAATCAGCAACATCAAGTTGCCGATCGCGAGCGTGGAAAATAAACATCCTGGCGAGATTCTCAACGCGGGGAGGTCAGGTTTCTCATTGCGAGTGGTCGCGTATGCTCGCGCCCGTACACGATAAGAAACTACCAGCCCGCTTTGAGAAAGCTGCGGCTCGAGTACAAATCTACTCGAACGTCAGAAAACTACAGCACGCACTGTGCAAGATGCCGTTTGCAATGATTGCACAGTGCGGACAAGCATCCGGCACTGTGCAATCGTGCGAACAGCATTTCCCTACCGCAGTTCGCGTAGCTACAAGTAGCGTGCATAGTGCGAAGTGCACTTCGCGTAGCTACGGTAGCGCTACTATGCAAACTACACCCAGGGTTACTTGATATGAGATTCTAGGGGTTCACCTTTCATGCAGGCCTACAAGTAATAACTGGGATCCTTGCAAAAGGTTTCTTAAACTGGGAAATTTCTCCAGGAGAGGGCGCAAGGCACTGGAAATACAGAAATACAGAGACGTGGAAAACATTTTCAGAAGATAGTCATCTCACATGGGTCTCTTAAAGCACTATGGCACCTTTGTCTCTCAATCAAGTTGAGTGTCTGGCGACAACAATGTACTTGCTGTAGTTCGAGGATATATATCTTCTTGTGACAATAATCAGCACAATATATAGGCAATACAGTGAACAAAGTGAATTATAAAGAAGAGACTTCCAAAAGATAACTGTGACCTTTGCTACTCATATTTAAGTATCTAGCTATAATTGCACCTATTATTTCACAGAAGCTGATATCTTAGAAGTTATCAATCATGCAAAAGTTAGCAAAATAGCTAAGACTGCAGAGTACATATTTAAACATTACTCACTAAGCCATGTATTCACTAAGATACACTTAATCAGTCAGTTATACATTCAATTTTTCAAAAACAAATCATCCATTTAGACACTTATATACCGATTTATTCTTCCATCGACCTTGAGATATACATATATAAAACATATGTAATTTTCAGAAAAACATACATTCACTGGATGATGTCATCAGTGATGTCATCAGTGATGTCATTTGAGATGTCATGAGTGATGTCACTGACCATGTTATGAGTGATGTAATATGTGACGTCATCAGCAGTGCATTGCGGGCGTGCGAGTTATAGTTAGCTGAACTAACTATAACGGGGGAATTTCAATGGTTTTGTATGAGTGAAAAGTCCAGCTGACTATAACGCCCCTGAAACCTATGGTTTTTCAGTGAATTTATAAGGTTTTTTAAATGCTAATTCCTAACTATAACGTGCCTGAAACCTATGTTTTTTTCAGTGAATTTCAAAGGTTTTTTAAATGCTAATTTCTCACTATGCCGACAGAGATAGGACATGTGAAGAAAGAAGAAAAAACGCACAGAAAGAAAAAAAAGAAATGCAGAAAGAAGCAACAGAAGTCCTCAAAGACAAAGAAAAGTGCAGGAAGAAGGATAACGTGCAGAAAGAACAAACAGAAGAGCAGAAAGAAGCCTTGTTGAAAAATCATCTTGTACCCTCAACTTTTTCAGACAGATACTGGTGGTAACTGAGTCTGACTAACCAGTCCTAGAGCCAGTGCTATGTTAAAAGACACTCAGAATACAGTGAAAACACCTACATACACTAGGGAACACTATGCGTTGGGGTCCCCTTGTGATTAGCATGACCTCCTCTGTAAGCCCCTAGTATATAATAGGGCAGGGGATTAAAACTACCTCTTAAAACGCACCACAGGGCATGTTTGCACACGTCACCTCAGGCCACGTCCCCTCCCTTCCCCACTGTGTAAACACGCCCTGTGGGCGTTTTAAATTGGGAGATTAAGTCCCCTTGAATCCTGATGGTCCCTAGGGTCCAACTAGCCCACCAGGTACCTCCAGTAAGCGCCACAGAGCTGCGTTGCAGAGAGGTGTAAAAAGTGGCACGGCCTGGACCACCTCTCTGCAATGCAGCTCAGTGGCGCTTACTGGAAGCACCTGGTGGGCTAGTTAGCCCCCAGGGGCCCTCAGGATTGAAGGGGAATTATTTCCCCAACTTAAAACGCGCCATAGGGCTTGTTTGCACACGTTAACTCAGGCCCCGTCCCCTCCCTTTACCACTGTGTAAACACGCCCTGTGGCCGTTTTTTAAGTTGGGAGATTAAGTCCCCTTGAATCCTGAGGGTGCCTAGGGTCAAAATAGCCCACTAGGTACGTCCAGTAAGCGCCATTGCAGAGAGGTGTAAAAAGGGGCACGGCCTGCACCACCTCTCTACAACGCAGAGCAGTGGCGCTTACTAGAAGCACCCGGTGGGCTAGTTGGCCCTCAGGGTTCCTCAGGATTGAAAGGGAATTATTTCCCCAACTTAAAATGTGCCACAGGGCGTGTTTGCACGTCACCTCAGGCCCCGTCCCCTCCCTTCACCACTTTGTAAATGCGCCCTGTGGCCGTTCTAAATTGAGAGATTAAGTCCCCTTGAATCCTAAGGGTCCCTAGGGTCAAACTAGCCCACTAGGTACCTCCAGAAAGCGCCACAGAGCTGCGTTGCATAGAGGTGTAAAAAGGGGCGTGGCCTCAGAACACCTGTCTGCAACGCATCTCCCTGACGCATACTGGAGATACCTGTTGGGCTAGTTGGCCCTCAGGGACCCTCAGTATTGAAGGGGAATTAATTCCTCAACTTACAACTGGCCAGGGGGGCGCGTTTGCAGAGTGCTGCAAGGAGGGGGCGTGGCCTCCGGCATGATGCTGGTCTTTTATTTATTTAATTTTTTTAAGGAGGGCTGTGTGCCCCCCCCTTCTTTTTCTAATTTATTGGCCCTGGGGACCCCATCCCCCAGAGCCTGCACCCTAATTTTTTTTGTTGAAAAAAATTTATTTGGCCCACCCAAGGCCTTAATCGGCCCCGGAGACCCCAACCTTCGGGTCATGGCCTTTTTAAAAAAAATTCTTTAGGAGGGGGGCTGCATTGCCCCCCTCCTCAGGCCACTCATGGCCCTGGGGACCCCATCCCCCGGGGCCGGTCTTTGTTTTTTATTGTTTTAAAAAATATATATTTATAGAAACACCTAGGACATGCTGGACAAACCGTATGTACCTATCACCATGACGATTTGCGTGATATTCATTAAAAGGCGACTATGCATACAATGAATCCACGTGGAATGTATTTACACCGCTAGTGAAGCTCTGACGTGTCTGACGCCCTACCGTGCCTAATCTCAGTGCCCCCACCGGTGAGTACTGTCCAAGTAGACACCCTTGTCGTTTATTTATACAAACATGGGTAGCTATTGACGGGCACATTTAATACACACGCACACCAAACCATTCAAAGGGGATTCGACAAAAATTCGACCAAACTATGCAAGAAACCCCCCTCACGGTTAATAAAACACACATCCACCGCCAGATGTGTAATACTTTTTATTTTACTCTCTGGAAAGGAGACAAACCTCACTTGAGAGTCACAGCGTGCTCCTGGCTGAGCCCAATGCTGTGTTACACCCACCAGTGCACGCCGAATGCCTCACACCTCTGTGTTGTATTCCACCAGCTAGTGCGTATGCTATGACACTCTCTAGCCCATGTGCACTGTAAAACCACCCCGTGAATATGTCATGCCACACTTGCCTTCGCACAGGTTATATTGCCCCATCTAACGTGCCTTCCTCGATGCCTATGTTATAACGCACAGCGCTATGCCATACATATTACAATTTGGGATCCATATCTTTGTCACAGTGCAAATGCAACGTTACACTTCCCAGCACATATTTTATATTACAACTTTAGAGACTAGTTAGGTTACACAACACTGCCCTGTGCATATTACACTCCAAGGCGCATATCGCATAGCACGCGCTAGTGCCTGCGCTATCTCGCGCTCTCCAATGAATCTGTCATTGCGCACAATGTATTGCATAATATATTTCACGCCCCGGTTCATCTTATATCACGCTTTTTGGTGCATAGTTTATACCATATACTATATCTAGTTTTCATTTTCAATCGTGCTCTCAGACTATGTTCTATATAACACTGCGTCCACCTACCCTTTTCACGGGCATTACATTTTGCGATGGGGGGTGGAGGGTCAGGGGGTGTTTCTGCCAAGTGAGCCCAGAGTCACAGTCACAAACGTCCTCTTCTTCCTGAATAAAAGTGAGATTATGCTGCATACTTGTTCATATTTTAAGTAGTTCGCACAGACACACATTTTAAAAACAATAAAGTTCCTAATATCCACCTTCTCTGAACAGTTAGCTTGTTGCCCTATTCACCTCCTCCCTATCCTCTGTTGTCTGAATCCATGGACTAGCCTCCTTCCTCCTGCCATGGTCTGATGTGCTGCCACTGCCCTCCATTTAGCATGATGTACCAGTCCACTCCTCCTGCCCTCCATTGCCCAATTCTATGGCCCATTATTGACCTCCTGCTTAGCCTCTGTGCTTAGCTTGCTGCCCCTATTCTCCTTCCGCCTGCCCTCCGACGTCTTTGTGCATGCCCCTGCTCCATCCTTTTTGCCCACCATGTTCCATGGTCCTGCCACTCCTATCTACTCTGAGTGTTCTGTTGAGCGACCACTCCCCTCCCACCTGCCTAGCATTGTCAGTTGACTGTAACCTGTCCCTGCCACCTCCACCCTGCCTGTCCACATGCCATGTCCCTATCCCCTTCCTCCTGTCCTCCATGGTCCATTTTACTGCAACACCCTTCTGCCCTCCCAGGTCTCTTGTGCTGCAACTGCTCCTCCTGCCTGTCCCACTCGGTCTGTTGTGAGGCCCCTTCCCCTGAACTCTCTTGTCTGTGCCCAGGTCCTGACCCTTCCTTCTATCCTCCATGGTCCTTTGTGCATGCCCCTGCACCCTCCTTCTTGCCCATCATAGCCATTGTGCTGCCACTAACCCTCCAGCTTGCCATGCATAGTCTTCTGTGCTGCCATGGCCCCTCCCACCTTCCCTGTGTGGTCAGCTAGCTGCCCCTGACCCCCTCCCACCTTCCCTCCATGGTCTGTGTGTATGTCATCATAGTCTCATTGTTGCTCTCCATGGTGTGTCTTGTTTCTAGTGCCCATCCTGCCTGACCTCCATGGTCATTTTGCTGCTCCTGCCCTGCCCCCTTGCCACCAGCCCTCTGTTTCCATGTGCAGACCCCTATTCCCTCCCTCCTGGCTTGTCTGTTCCATTGTAATGCCCCTGATCCGTCCCTCCTGCCCTTTATGGTCTGTTATGCTGCAGCTTTCTCTCCTGTCTGTCCATTATGGTCAGCTAGCTACCATTGCCTCTTTCCCCTCTGTTCTCTGTTGTCCATGTGCATGGTCCTGTCCCCTCCCTATTGCTTTCTATGTATTGTTTTGCTGAACTCCCGTCCCGCATGCCCTGTGTGGTGTATTGTGCTGCTGCAAACCCTGATGCCTGCCCTTTAGGATCAGTTTGGTGCACCTCTCCATGTCCCTCCTGTCCTCTGTTATCCGAGTCCATGTCCCTACCCCAATTCCTCCTGCCTACCATGATCCAATGTACCATACTTGCGAACATTTTGAACTTGGTGAGAGGGAGATTTTGAAAAAAAATGGGGTATTGATTTTCCCCTTTGAGTTACATTGAAAAAGAGGAGATTGTAGACAGGAGACAGATCAAATAAAGCCCATTTGAGCTTAAAAATATTGGACGTTTCCTGGCTGAAACGGGTCTGTTGGCATGTATGGTTGTACTACCACTGCATGTTCCTTCTACCCACAATGGTCTATTATATTGCCACAGCCTCTCTTGCCAGTCCTGTATTGTTGGTTTGTTGCCCCTGCCCCCCTTTCCACTGCCCTCCATAGTCTGTTGTGCTGCCACAGCGCTTCCTGCCTGCCCAGTGTGGTCAAATTGTTGCCTCTGCACTGTCCTACCTGCCTTCAATTTTCAGAGTCCGTGCCCCTGGCCTCTGCCTCTCAACAGTATTCCAATGAACAACTAGATTGCTAACATTCTATATTTATTACAAAAGTTTGAAACGCCTGACGTCATCTTAATTTAATCAAAACTGTAATACCTAGAGCATTTCCTTTAGAAATTACATATATGAGAGAGTCTTATTTGCATCAAAATTATGGTTAGTGCTCTAAAAAACTAAAATGAGGACATATTTTCTGAATTTTCAAATAGCGACAAAGAACTTTTAAATTATTTGTAATCTTTATGTTCTTTTATCCAGTTGACCACTTGATTAAATGTTGCACCTAGGGGAGAGGATGTGGTGTTACTTCCAGAGCTGCAGACTTTGCAACTGGGGAACCAGGTTGGAGTTTCTGCTTCAGCTCAACATTCTGTGATTCTGGTCAAATCACTTAATCTCCCCATGTCTACAACCAAAATGAATTTGATCTTGTGTGATGTAACCAATGCTCATGTAAAGCACTCCAATACCTGACAAGTCTGCACTACATAAAACTGCAATTACACAAAAAATGAGTGTTTTGCACACTTCTGTCATCGGGATACATGTGGGCTACATCTGGGTGATATTTGTGCTGCATTTGGGCTCTTTTGTCTCTAGTGGCCATCTTGGGAGATTTATTTGTTATGAAGTTTCCTAATTTCCTCATTTACTGCAGTCTCCTCAGTAGGAAATGCTTTCAGTTTTGTACTTCGATTCCATCAAGAAGGTATTCAGATATGTCACACATTTGCCATAAATTCTGAATGTTAGCACTCTAGTTGCTCATTAGATCATTGTAGTAAAGCTACTGCTCACCACGGAAGTCTGCTGCTGGTATTAAAAGTGCATGTTTCAGTCTGCATATCAGAATTTTTTAATGAAATAGAAGAGGATTTGAGAAGTCACTCAAAATGTGCCCTAATTTTTCTTTCTTCAGCACTAATCATAATTTCTATGGCAAAATGAACCTCTCATTGTGTTCCTTTTTAAATTAAATGTTTGAAGTGTTACCAGTTTATTTTAATCAAGATGGCTTCACGTGTGCCATACTTTTGTCATAAGTAAGACAGTAAGCACTCTAGTTGTTCTTAAGAACACTCTGGGACATTCTGTCATTGGGCTATACTTGGGCTACATCTGGGGGATATTTGGGCTACATTTGGGCTCTTTTGTCTCTGGTGGCCATCTTGGGAGATTTATTTGTTATGGAGTTTCCTAATTTCCTCATTTACTGCAGTCTCCTCAGTAGGAAATACTTTCAGTTTTTTATTTTGGTTCCATCAAGAAGGCATTCAGATGTGTCACACATTTGCCATAAATTCTGAACGTTAGCAGTCTAGTTGTTCATTAGATCCCTGTAGTAAAACTACTGCTCACCAGGGAACGCTGCTGCTGGTATTCAAAGTGCATGTTTCAGTCTGCATGTCAGAATTTTTTTATGAAATAGAAGAGGATTTGAGAAGTCAGAATGTGCCCTAATTTTTCTTTCTGCAGCACTAATCATAATTTCTATGGCAAAATGAACCCCCTCATTTTGTTCCTTTGTAAATTAAATGTTTTAAGTGTTATCACTTTATTCCAATCAAGATGGCTTCAGGTGTGCCATACTTTTGTCATAAGTAAGACTGTTAGCGCTCTAGTTGTTCGTTAGAACACTCTTGGACATTCTGTCATTGGGCTATACTTGGGCTACATCTGGGTGATATTTGGGCTTCATTTGGGCTCTTTTGTCTCTGGTGGCCATCTTGGGAGATTTATTTTTTATTAAGTTTCCTGATTTCCTCATTTACTGCAGTCTCCTCAGTAGGAAATACTTTCAGTGTTTTACTTTGGTTCCATCAAGAAGGCATTCAGATGTGTCACACATTTGCCTTAAATTCTGAATTTTAGCACTCTAGTTACCCATTAGATCACTGTAGTAAAGCTACTGCTCACCAGGGAAGGCTGCTGCTGGTATTCAAAGTGCATGTTTCAGTCTGCATGTCAGAATTGTTTTATGAAATACAAGAGGATTTGAGAAGTCACTCAAAATGCGCCCTAGTTTTTCTTTCTTCAGCATTAATCATAATTTCTATGGCAAAATGAACTCCCTCATTGTGTTCATTTGTAAATTAAATGTTTTAAGTGTTACCACTTTATTCCAATCAAGATGGCTTCAGGTGTGCCATACTTTTGTCATAAGTAAGACTGTTAGCACTCTAGTTGTTCGTTAGAACACTCTGGGACATTCTGTCATTGGGCTATACTTGGGCTACATCTGGGTGATATTTGGGCTACATTTGGGCTCTTTTGTCTCTGGTGGCCATTTTGGGAGACTTATTTGTTATGGCGTTTGCTAATTTCCTCATTTACTACAGTCTCCTCAGTAGGAAATACTTTCAGTTTTTTACTTTGGTTCCATCAAGAAGGCATTCAGATGTGTCACACATTTGCCATACATTCTGAATGTTAGCACTCTAGTTGCTCATTAGATCACTGTAGTAAAGCTACTGCTCACCACGGAAGTCTGCTGCTGGTATTCAAAGTGCATGTTTCAGTCTGCATGTCAGAATTTTCTTATGAAATAGAAGAGGATTTGAGAAGTCAAAATGTGCCCTAATTTTTCTTTCTGCAGCACTAATCATAATTTCTATGGCAAAATGAACCCCCTCATTTTGTTCATTTGTAAATTAAATGTTTTAAGTGTTACCACTTTATTCCAATCAAGATGGCTTCAAGTGTGCCATACTTTTGTCATAAGTAAGACTGTTAGCACTCTAGTTGTTCGTTAGAACACTCTGGGACATTCTGTCATTGGGCTATACTTGGGCTACATCTGGGTGATATTTGGGCTACATTTGGGCTCTTTTGTCTCTGGTGGCCATTTTGGGAGACTTATTTGTTATGACGTTTCCTAATTTCCTCATTTACTACAGTCTCCTCAGTAGGAAATACTTTCAGTTTTTTACTTTGGTTCCATCAAGAAGGCATTCAGATGTGTCACACATTTGCCATAAATTCTGAATGTTAGCACTCTAGTTGCTCATTAGATCACTGTAGTAAAGCTACTGCTCACCAGGGAAGTCTGCTGCTGGTATTCAAAGTGCATGTTTCAGTCTGCATGTCAGAATTTTCTTATGAAATAGAAGAGGATTTGAAAAGTCAAAATGTGCCCTAATTTTTCTTTCTGCAGCACTAATCATAATTTCTATGGCAAAATGAACTCCCTCATTTTGTTCATTTGTAAATTAAATGTTTTAAGTGTTACCACTTTATTCCAATCAAGATAGCTTCAGGTGTGCCATACTTTTGTCATAAGTAAGACTGTTAGCACTCTAGTTGTTCGTTAGAACACTCTGGGACATTCTGTCATTGGGCTATACTTGGGCTTCATCTGGGTGATATTTGGGCTACATTTGGGCTCTTTTGTCTCTGGTGGCCATTTTGGGAGACTTATTTGTTATGGCGTTTCCTAATTTCCTCATTTACTACAGTCTCCTCAGTAGGAAATACTTTCAGTTTTTTACTTTGGTTCCATCAAGAAGGCATTCAGATGTGTCACACATTTGCCATACATTCTGAATGTTAGCACTCTAGTTGCTCATTAGATCACTGTAGTAAAGCTACTGCTCACCAGGGAAGTCTGCTGCTGGTATTCAAAGTGCATGTTTCAGTCTGCATGTCAGAATTTTCTTATGAAATAGAAGAGGATTTGAAAAGTCAAAATGTGCCCTAATTTTTCTTTCTGCAGCACTAATCATAATTTCTACGGCAAAATGAACTCCCTCATTTTGTTCCTTTGTAAATTAAATGTTTTAAGTGTTACCACTTTATTCCAATCAAGATGGCTTCAGGTGTGCCATACTTTTGTCATAAGTAAGACTGTTAGCGCTCTAGTTGTTCGTTAGAACACTCTGGGACATTCTGTCATTGGGCTATACTTGGGCTACATCTGGGGGATATTTGGGCTACATTTGGGCTCTTTTGTCTCTGGTGGCCATTTTGGGAGACTTATTTGTTATGGCGTTTGCTAATTTCCTCATTAACTACAGTCTCCTCAGTAGGAAATACTTTCAGTTTTTTACTTTGGTTCCATCAAGAAGGCATTCAGATGTGTCACACATTTGCCATACATTCTGAATGTTAGCACTCTAGTTGCTCATTAGATCACTGTAGTAAAGCTACTGCTCACCAGGGAAGTCTGCTGCTGGTATTCAAAGTGCATGTTTCAGTCTGCATGTCAGAATTTTCTTATGAAATAGAAGAGGATTTGAAAAGTCAAAATGTGCCCTAATTTTTCTTTCTGCAGCACTAATCATAATTTCTATGGCAAAATGAACTCCCCCATTTTGTTCATTTGTAAATTAAATGTTTTAAGTGTTACCACTTTATTCCAATCAAGATAGCTTCAGGTGTGCCATACTTTTGTCATAAGTAAGACTGTTAGCACTCTAGTTGTTCGTTAGAACACTCTGGGACATTCTGTCATTGGGCTATACTTGGGCTTCATCTGGGTGATATTTGGGCTACATTTGGGCTCTTTTGTCTCTGGTGGCCATTTTGGGAGACTTATTTGTTATGGCGTTTCCTAATTTCCTCATTTACTACAGTCTCCTCAGTAGGAAATACTTTCAGTTTTTTACTTTGGTTCCATCAAGAAGGCATTCAGATGTGTCACACATTTGCCATACATTCTGAATGTTAGCACTCTAGTTGCTCATTAGATCACTCTAGTAAAGCTACTGCTCACCAGGGAAGTCTGCTGCTGGTATTCAAAGTGCATGTTTCAGTCTGCATGTCAGAATTTTCTTATGAAATAGAAGAGGATTTGAAAAGTCAAAATGTGCCCTAATTTTTCTTTCTGCAGCACTAATCATAATTTCTACGGCAAAATGAACTCCCTCATTTTGTTCCTTTGTAAATTAAATCTTTTAAGTGTTACCACTTTATTCCAATCAAGATGGCTTCAGGTGTGCCATACTTTTGTCATAAGTAAGACTGTTAGCGCTCTAGTTGTTCGTTAGAACACTCTGGGACATTCTGTCATTGGGCTATACTTGGGCTACATCTGGGGGATATTTGGGCTACATTTGGGCTCTTTTGTCTCTGGTGGCCATTTTGGGAGACTTATTTGTTATGGCGTTTGCTAATTTCCTCATTAACTACAGTCTCCTCAGTAGGAAATACTTTCAGTTTTTTACTTTGGTTCCATCAAGAAGGCATTCTGATGTGTCACACATTTGCCATACATTCTGAATGTTAGCACTCTAGTTGCTCATTAGATCACTGTAGTAAAGCTACTGCTCACCAGGGAAGTCTGCTGCTGGTATTCAAAGTGCATGTTTCAGTCTGCATGTCAGAATTTTCTTATGAAATAGAAGAGGATTTGAAAAGTCAAAATGTGCCCTAATTTTTCTTTCTGCAGCACTAATCATAATTTTTACGGCAAAATGAACTCCCTCATTTTGTTCCTTTGTAAATTAAATGTTTTAAGTGTTACCACTTTATTCCAATCAAGATGGCTTCAGGTGTGCCATACTTTTGTCATAAGTAAGACTGTTAGCGCTCTAGTTGTTCGTTAGAACACTCTGGGACATTCTGTCATTGGGCTATACTTGGGCTACATCTGGGGGATATTTGGGCTACATTTGGGCTCTTTTGTCTCTGGTGGCCATTTTGGGAGACTTATTTGTTATGAAGTTTCCTAATTTCCTCATTTACTACAGTCTCCTCAGTAGGAAATACTTTCAGTTTTTTTACTTTGATTCCAGCAGAAAAAAGGATTTCCGATGTGTCACACATTTGCCATAAATTCAGAATGTTAGCACTCTAGTTGCTTATTAGATCACAGTAGTAAAGCTACTGTTCACCAGGGAAGTCTGCTGCTGGTATTGAAAGTGCATGTTTCAGTCTGCAAGTCAGAATTTTTTAATTAAATAGAAGATTTGAGAAGTCACTCAAAATGTGCCCTGATTTTTCTTTCTGCAGCACTAATCATACTTTCTATGGCAAAATGAACCCCCTCATTTTGTTCCTCTTTAAATTAAATGTTTAAAGAGTTACCACTTTATTCCAATCAAGATGGCTTCAGGTGTGCAATACGTTTGTCATAAGTAGGACTGTTAGCGCTCTAGTTGTTCTTTAGAACACTCTGGGAAGCTGCAGTAGAACACACAGGAATCAACTGACAGTCTCTGCCCTTGTTGGATGTACGTTTTACTGAGAATGTCAGACTTCATTCTCACATGACTGAGAAAGATAATGTGAATTTACAGAAAATATGCTCTCAGTTTAGCTTATAGATCACCTTGCAAACCTCTGTGGGAAAAGCATGAGAAAATAGTTTTCTCTCAAACATGATTCATGGTATCACAGCAGAAGGCTTTTTCACATGGTAAAATCACCTTAGAACACACCACAATTCCTAAAATGAGTATGGTACCATCAACAAATGATTTATAATGTAATTAAAGTCTTAAAACCTTCTATCAACTGCAATGCTTTTTAATGAGGTGCTATCATGTATATTGGTCCCAAGATGGCTGCCAACACTTCTTGGATGAAGTACTGACAGCCAATCAGATCTCACGATGAGATGTGTGGTTAGGCTCCGCCCAGATATATCTATCTTTTTAACTCTAATTTTCTCAGGAACTACTGAACGGATTTACACCATTTAAGCAAAAGGCACAAGTCTGAACTGAGGACTACCTCTTTGCCAAATTTGGTGTAATTCCGTTCAGCAGTTCGGGCTGTAGCTGCGTCAACAGGTCCTATGGGAAAATGCATGGGGAAAACGTGTTTTGGGACCCCCTTTTTTCTCAGCCCCCGCTTGACGAATCACCGTGAAATTTTCAGGATAGGAGCGGACCATAGCTGGCCAAAAGTTTGGAAAAGTTCGCGAAGATTCGTCAATCGGTGCCAACGTAATTCCAAATAGAATGTTGCAGATTTCCTATGGAAAATAGGTCCTAACTATAACTACCTACCTACTCACATTAAAAAGTGTCTTTAAAAGGATTGCTGATGTTCGCACCGGCACCCTTGCATATAACAGGCACCTCCTGTTCCACAGTTAGCTGCCTGCCCCAAGAAAGCAGCCGCGGACCCACAAGTGTTTCGCGGTGGTGCAATCCCGCGACCAGGCTGGCCGCTATACAAAATGCAAGAAGAGTTGCCCCTAGAAAGAAAGTAGAAAACAAAAGAAGAAAAAGGAAGGAAGGAAAGAGGAAAGAAAACCCAGAAGGGAAAACAACCAATTTCAAAATCCAGGCAAACTTATCAGTTTTGTTTGTTATCCTATATACATTTTTACGATTTTTACAATGTTATCTTTGTAGGTCATGGTGGTTGGTTAGATCTCTCTTTACACGTGTGAGTACATCTCCTCATCTTTTTGAGTCCATTGGGGGCCAAAGTTCTAAAAGATAGTATGTGATGCGATTCCTTCTGTCTCAAAATCCTTTCTCGAGTGCCACCTCTCACATGGCGCTCGACTATCTCCACCGCATACATTTATTATTTTTTCCAGTCCCTTTCATGGCATTTTTCCATGTTTTCGGCAACAGCATAACTGCGATCCCTGTTTGTTGTTGCCCTCTCATGCTCCAGAATGCGCTTTTTCAATTCGCAAACAATACTCCTCACATATTTGAGTTTGCAGGTGCACTCAATTATGTAGATAACATATTGACTAGTTGGTTGATTTTCCACTTTTTTTGGTTTGCCATTGAGATCTCCTTCAAATTTTGCACAATCTGATATACTTTACAAGTGGAACACTTGTAAAATCCTTTAATATCTAACCATGTCTTCTGTTTTTTCATTTCAAAGTGACTGTGAACTAGTTCATCTTTAAGGTTTTTCGCTCTCCTTTGTGTAATTCTTGGATAGTTTCCCACAATTTTTCCAATAGTGGGGTCTAGACACAAGATAGTCCAGTTTATTCGTAAGATTTTTTCAAGTTGTTTCGATTCCGTGGAAAACGTTGTGATTAATCGAATTACATCCTCTTCATTATTTTTCTGTGGCGTTTTGTTCTTTATTATGTCAGATCTTGACTGTTTTTCAGTTCTTTCTAGACAAGATGTTAAAATGTTTTTGTTATATATTTCTTTTTTTGAATCTGTGCAGAAACTGTATAGAAAGGAAATGACAAGCAACTCGGTGTTGTATCCAAAAATCTAGAATCATCCATACACAAAATGGAACATTCCAAATGGCAAACTTCCAAACCAAAGAAATATTATTCAATGGAAAAATGTATAGGATCTGAACAATGAATTGGGGATTTGATCCAAGCATAAGACACAAACTATTAGAGATGGGGTTCTCTAGTTAGCAGAAGTATGCACCTTTGTTCAAGTAGGGACCCTTCCTTCTAGTCAGGGTAAGATGATTGCATAATTGGGATAAACCTTGCTCACCCCCTTGGTAGCTTGGCACGAGCAGACATGTGTACCCAAAGGCAATGTGTAAAGTATTTATTACCCCAAACACAGAGTCACCCAGTGAAAACACCATAAATGGACACACCAGTTTCAGAAAAATACATTATCTTTATCTGAGCCAAGCAAGACCAAAACGACAAAAATCCAACATACATGTATTAAGATATCACTTTTAAAACAGTAACCTCGAAAACAAAACCTATAGAAAGAAATATATCCACCTGGAGCTTTTACAATGTCATGATAGGCACAAATCCAAAGTACGGTGCCGACCGTGTGCTGTGCAAGCCAGCCACGGAGTCACACAGACCGCTGAACAACAGTACCTTGGAAACTAAGTCAACAGACGATGCACAACGTTGTGGAGATAAGGCATCGTGCCGAGGCGAAGCCGGTTCTTTTCTGCCAATGGGGAGGCAAAGCATTGAATCCAGGACAGGGGAACTTAGGCAAAATCAGCGATGAGGCATCAGTTCCAGTGAAGCAATGCAACGTCAAAGAGATCTTGGAGTCACCCCCGTCAGTTATCAGCTCCGCGAAAACGTAATGCTGGCACTGGTAACATCGGTGTGAGCGCTGGAGTTGGGAAGGCCGATAACTGCAGACATCACCAGGCAGCGAAGGGCATCAGAGCTGCGATGCAGGCGGGGTGGTGTGCCGTGTACTTCATGAGCGGTGCCCCGGCCTCGGTGCAGGCCAGGGCATCGCTGATGGCGTCGGAATTGTTCTTCTTGCTTTGCAGCCACAACCACACAATTCTCAGCGCCCATGAACTGGCGCACTTTTGAATGCAGGATTCCACAGAGTAGTGCAAGTGCTGGTCAGTGGGTGCAGGTGAAGTTTGTGTTGCCCTGAGACTTCAGAACATGAGGCAGGCGCACACAAGCCTTTGTAGATTCTTCTTAAAGCATATTCACAGCAAACATCCAGTCCTTGTTCTCCCTGTGGCAGAAGCAGCAACTACAGGCCAATCCAGAAAAGGGACAGTACTCCTCCTTACAGCTCAGCTGTTCTCCTTGGCAGAGGTTCCTCTTTAGTCCAGAAGTGTTCTAATTCTCTAGGGTTTAATGTCCGATACTTAAACCCCATTTTTCACTTTGTGGCAAGGGTCTCTGAGCCCAGTCCAAACCAGTTATATTCTCTATGGCCTACAGGAGGTGGAGATAGCATTGTGCAAAGGATACACAGCATATTCAGGCGCTAGAGAAACTCCTCCCACTACTGTAAATGCAGACCAGATCTATTCGTCCCAGCTATGAATCACCCAGGAAATGTAGGATATATAGGAAAGGTAGGACATACCTCAACCCCCAATGTGACTGTCTAGAAGGAATGCATATCCATTATTTATTCTTGTGTACAACTAGTGAAAAAACATGGATGTGGGGTTTAATGGATATGCTCTGATCCTGTGGGGGTGCTGGTGGACGTTTGAGGGCCCCTGCCAGTGTCAGCCACATTGCATCACGAAGTGCGCTGCTCTGGAGCAGTCCCTGGCTCGGGTCCATACCGGCCGGAGGGGGCCAGCCTTGTGGTCAAACCAATACGCGCTGTGTTCGTACCACTGGCACATGTCGCCTGGAGGTGGCCAGCCTTTTGGTCAAATCAATAGGCGCAGTGTTCGTTCCACTGGTAATTTAGCCGCTCAGTGTTTATGAGCGAGCTGTAGACAGGGAAGGGCTCACTCATGTTACCCCTTCAGTGCCTTCTTTGCCTCGGCCTGGGGGAAGTGGCATCCCTGAGCTCCTTCCAGACAGAGAGCCGTGCTCCTGCAGCCTCCACCCAGCTGCAGCAGCCCTGATGGCCCCACCTCAGCCAAGCCACCGCCGTTTCTTACCTGTTGATGTGGATGATCTCGACAATGACGATGTCTGAGGCCAGGCAGCCTCCTCCTCCTCCCACTTCGTCGCTGCTGATATTGGCCATGGTTTCCCTGCAGTCTGCTTGCTGCTGCAGCAGCAGCCGGTGGAGCAGGCCTGGCCAGCTGCGGCCGCCTATGCTCCCTGAGCCAAGGGATGGAGAGGGGCAAGGAGGGAGGAGGCACTGGGCAGGATGGGGCCTAGGATAGCAGCATGGGAAGGAGGGAGCACCCTGAATCACATTGCAGAGGGACGTGGCTGCTAAGCAAAGCGGGCACCATGTTAGGAAGTAAGCAGTTGGCGCATATGCACATTAAAGGTATTCGTGGCTGCTAAGTGAAGCGGACGCCATGTTAGGAAGTAAGCAGTCGGGGGACATGCACATTAAATGTATTACTTGGCTGCTAAGTGAAGCAGACGCCATGTTAGGAAGTAAGCAGTCGGCGCACATGCACATTAAAGGTATTAGGTGGCTGCTAAGTGGAGCGGGCGCCATGTTAGTAAGTAAGTAGTCCCCAATAAGAAACATGAAGACCTACAGTGTAAGGAAACTGTAGTTGGCCTGTGCGCCTCGCCTAAAAACGGAAATAATGTATTAGGAGCACCAACCAATAGGAAGCCAGTAAATTAAAGTGGCACACAAGAGAACCAATGACAAATGGCGGGATTACACTCAGTGTGAGTAATTACAGCAGGTCTTGCAGACTGCGCATGCTCAACCTAAAAACAGCCTATATCCAGCTTTATAGCTAGGCAGCCTTTTAAGATCCAAAGAATCCTTCTATATTTTTATGCCTAATTGCACAAGAGAATTATAGTTATAGCTGATATGCCCACCGTAGCTCCATTTTATTGAATGTATGCCAGTATTTAATATATATAAATTAAGCTATTCAACTTACTGTCAAAAATAAACAAAGCATTTATAGTATTAATTAAATACATAACTTTTAACCACATGTACTACACATTATATACAGATACAAATGTTAGGAAATTAGCTAATATTTGTTTAATTATTATTTTCGTGCTAATAGTTATAATTTAAATGAATATATTTAAATGATCATTTAAACCACATTTAATTTTTTGAGGAGATAATGTGCTGTAACTTGTGCTTTTATTTGCTTATATTGATATGATTTTTTTTTATTCATATTTATATTAAAATATATTTAAACCGTTCCTTATACTTTCCCAAATGAAGATCTGAACCTCGCTGGTGGAGATTCCTCCAATAGGTAAACATCTACTTGTAGTAACAGTACACTCATAACATCATTCGTAGAACTCTCCACCCCCTCATTTAAGGGGTTGCGGATATATGTGTGCACCTAAGTGTAAATCTATACCCATAAATAGTGAGCTGCAGAAAGTGGAGAGGTACACCTACATGTAAGGAGTAGTTACACACATTGAGGTGATCTACACTTGCTTGTGTACCTTTGGGGATCAGGCCATAGGGGTTTTTGTTTTCTCAGCCGCGACCACCCAAAATATGGTATGTTGCCACAACTTTTGCTGTGGGCCTGGCTTTTAAGCTATTAAAAATTAACTTAAACATACTTGGGATCTTACGTCTTCAAGTTTCGTTTTAAGTGGTTACATATTAACCTCGGATTCTCTGGTACTTTGAGGAAGTACGAAGTTCAGAAAAGTTCAGCTTTCAAAGTTTTAACTACAGAAAATAAATGTATAGTTTACCTGATTGGATGTGCTACTTTCGTAACATCTAAAAGTCAGCAAATAATTGACTTAGAGCTTTACTGTAATGTATGGTTACGCTTAACTTCACAGAACGTTTAACCTTGTATCTCAGAATCTTTAACTAGGAAGACACTGATATTCATTGCAAGGAGTGGGTATTATGCTACCATCCTACCCACAGCCAGTATCTCAGGCCTCCTGACATATAACATCAGGATTCTTTCTGCAATCTGCTGTTAGCCCAGCTGTGTCTAAAACCTCAACTGAAAACATACCAAGATAAGATGTTACCCCGAAACTTGTTGTCCGTGTGCTACACATTTTTTGATAGTCGGTAAAAACAGGGACACATTAAAATGATACTATAATACCAATTTAGTAGAAAAATACAGCACAAGATAAAAGGTTAAGAGCACAATAGAAACACATGTTCAACCTCAACTTTTAAAGAATCGAGGATCATACCAGAGGGTTCACATCCTCTCTTCGGGGCTCTACAGCGCTATAGCTTGTTTTGTGGCAAACACCCCAACACACATACATACACACACACATAGATGACGATCTCATCTCACAAAATAAAGAAACATCCTGAGGGGACTCAGGGAATTTCAATATGTGAATACTAAAATATGCTTTGTTTCATCATAGAAAAGTCTCCTACATAAGTGAGCAGGCAAATTATTCCACAAAAAGTCATACAATTTACTTGTACTAAATAGTTTGTAGACGTGTTCAGCAGGCATAATTTGGAAGCGTGAACCCCTTTGGCTGGCACTCATCAGTGTTAAATGGTAGGCACACAGGTGAGGCGTTGTCGAGTATGAGAATAGCTGCAGTTACACATGCATATCATTTTCTCTTTATTTTATTTATTTTTTAATTGGAATAGAAGTAGTGCAATACAGGGTGCAGGGGCACCAATCTCTCAAAGTGAATATGGTACAATACAAAACATCTTGATGGGAGTATGACTCCAAACAAGACATGCCTGGTCATCAACTCCTCAATGATTCATTATGCCATTGACTTAGAGGGGCTCAACATGAATTACTTATAAGGTATAATAGGAGGTAGGGGTGCACTGTCATTCCAGAACAGATTAATTACACTCATTGATGCCTGGAAACCCTCACTTACATGGAACATGTATTCCGATTATAATTCAGTTTAAGTTCATATTGATGTTAACCTCTAAAGTAATTGCAAAAAGTCCACTTTACTGCGTGATATGTACACTGTGCAGCTGGCCTTGGTGAAGTAATCATTATACTACTTTAACAGAGGTAGCATGATGTGTGCATTAATTCAGACAACAGTCAGGAAATGCCCTCCCATGTGGTCTTCATTTAGTACTCAGACGCTGACCATCTGCTTTCCATATTAGGGAGGTTCTGCAAGAAGCTGTTTTATTCACATGGATGGAGTTCTACGTGAAACATCCTCTTTTCTAACATGAATTGCGGGAGTAACAGCTTCAGATACAATGAGACTTAGATGAGGAGACCGCCCCACAAAAATGTTTCAACTTTATTTCCAATCTTCTCTGATGGCCCTAGCATCAAAGTAACCCCAAACGTTGAATCGGAAAAGGATACATGCACACATAGAGGACATGGAACTATTATAAACAATTATAGCAAGGAAGCACACAATCTTTCCATCTAGAGGATCAGACATCTTTTACTTTCCAGGATGAAAACGTTTTTTAAGATGTTCATCACATTGAAAACAATGCAGGAAAACGCCTCTTTTTGCATGAGCACTCCCATTTCTTCTGTAGCTTTGACTCCGTGCAAATGCACTGGGACTCTGTTAACCAGGCCCAGTGCATGTGCTCAGACCGCTATAACATGTTGAAATGGCTGAATCTATGATTGGCACACATAACTTACTTATGAGTTCCAGTGTAGCCTCGGCTTGTATGTTGACTGTCACTAATGGACTGCAGCACTTATTGTTCCACCACTAAACTGACATGGTAAAACATGCCAACAGGCCTGCCACTACATCCTGGTGGTGCTGACCTGTCAAAATCACCTTTTTCACAGGTTTAAGCCTTCCTTATCAATACATATATGTCTCCCCTAAGGTGGGCCTTAAATGCCTATAGGGCAGGGAGCTTGGTATTTGAAAAGTTGGACATGTATGGTTAATGTTTTACATGCCTTGGCAGTGATAAACTTCCAAAGTCTTTTTTCAGTATGGCAAGGCCAGCTCTCCTATAGGCTACAACTGGTTTACACTATTTTTTTTAATAAGTGTTAAATTCAGTTTGGAAATACCTAGAAAAATGGTTAAAGGACTCATTTTAATAATTATTTAAAATCCACTCCAATTGTAAAGTCGTATTTTAAATTATTATTGTATTACTATGAAAGAACAGATACTTTTAGAAAGATATCTGCTTTCTACCCAAAACCAAAAGGTTTTTCTGACAGTGTCCAGTTGTCACCTGACCCATGATGTCTGTCCTGGAGTGAGATATGGATTGCTCATAGACAGTGGACCAAGTGCTTTAGGTGGGGGAGGTGTCTTTCTTCTTTGAGCAGGATGGCCTAGTGGCTGTGCTTTGCCCCTTTCTGAGCTTCAAAGGATGCCTACCTTGTCACTGGCATGTGTAGCTCATACCAGGGCCTGACCCCTTTTGTCTTTTAGTCAAGCTTGCTCCAAATCCAGTGAAAGGAGCAGAGCTGACCAGAACTCTCTTGGGGTGGACAAAAGATTGCTCTCCACCCACAGGCTGGCATTGGCATAAAAGTGGCACCCATGAATACCTTCTTCAGAACACTTCTGGGCCTGTGGCAGACAGAAGAAAGTGCACAGTGTGTGCACAGGGCCTTTAAATCAAATGCTAATTGTAGGCCTGCTGCACAGTTTATACCACCCACATGAATAGCCCTGCAAACATGTCTCAGCCTGCCACCTCAATGTCTGTAAGGGCAGTTTTTAACCGGCATGTCGACCTGGAAAGTGCACCCGTCTGGTAAGGCAAAACCCTTCCCTTTTATTACATATGGTGCATCCCTAAGGTAAGCCCAAGATAGCTCTGTGTGCAGGGTGCGTTGTATGTGAAAGATATGACATGTACTGGTGTGTTGTACATGTCATGATAGTGAAAGACTGTTAATTTCGTTTTTCACTATTGCAAGGACTATCTCCCCCATAGGTTATCATTGGTAACATCTTAAAAGTGTAACTTTCAATTGGGAAGAGACAAGAGATTTTATATTTGGGTTAACTGAAATCAGAATTTAAAAATACATCTTTCTGTGGAGGTGGTTTTTAAATTGTGTGTTTGAAAATGCTACTTTTAGAAAGTGGCAAACAAAAGGAGATAATGAACAGAGCGCTGAAACTTTTCAGACACTCACCCTCAGTCACAGAACTGGGTTGAATCCATCATCATTCTTTAGCTCACTTCACCACCTCAGTTCAGACCCAGCTATATGCAAAGCAGTCTTTACCCTGTGCCTCATGGGAACAGTCCAGCCCAAACTGCCAAGCCAGGTCTTCCCTGAACTGGAAAGAAGCATCCTGGTACCGTTTTTTGGGTAGCATCCTTCATCAGCCAGACTACCTTGAATCCAGTGGCAAAGTGACATACCCTGCCAGCTTAGGGTAAACAAAGCAAACAGAAGGAGATAATAGGTGCGAAGTGCAGCGGTGCGGTGTGCGATGCCCTCAGGTCACGGTGCGAGCAGCGGTTCGGTGGCAGCGTCAGATGGCGTCGTCGGTGAGACCAGGGTCGAAGTATGAAGTGATGCGGTGCTCGTCGTGGTGTTCAGCAGGTCACGGTGTAAGCTGAAGCTCTGTCGTCGGCTGACAAACTGGAGTCGATGGTACTGGCATCGGTAGGCCAATGCTGCGGTGCGGGATGAGGGCGGTGCATCATGATACTTTATGAACAGTGCCCTCGAACCACGGTGCAGGCAGCGGTGTAGTCGGGGTTACCAAGGCAGCATCGTGAAGTGAGGCAACGCAGAGTGCGGTGCCCACAGGTCACGATGCGGGCAGCGGCTCAGTGGTAGCATCATTACAAGAAAACAATGGTTCTATCGGGTTTAAGTAAAACAATCGCTTTGTTATGCAAATAAATCAAGAAATGACCACACAAACTAAGAGTACAAATCACGTTAACGCTAGATTTGGAGGGTGTGATGTCGTTTTTTATATAAATTTCAGCATTTATATGAAAACACCCATATTACTTGTAACGCAAGGTTACCAATGAAGTAAACTCTAACGTGAAGCAGTGAATCAGTGACAAGGTGACAAAAGTGACAATTTTGTGCAAGATATGTACAGTGATCAAATACAAAGGAAACATTCTATGTACATCATATACAAGAGGAGGGCCAGTATCAAGGAAAAACACAATGGCGCTGTTTCATGAGTGAATCAAAATACATTCGGAAAACAGGTCTTGAACTGGTCCTAGCAGTTATCGTCGACGTTTCAACCCAAATTATGCGAAATTAAATCGTCATGCAGGGTCTTCATCAGGACATTAAGAAAGGCAATGGCAACCTAGCCGGTGGTATAGGATGGCCTGGCAATCCGTTGTATGCGTTTCAAAAGACAGAGCGCCTCATCAAATGTGGTCTCTAAACGGGCGAACCGCGTCCGATGAGTGGGATACGTCCGAGATTCAAACAGAGTTTTGAATTGGAAGGCAAGCGATCATGACTCACGCTGCAGCACCTCCTCTCTCAGTCGGAGGAAGTGGTAGCATCAGCAGACATCGTCGGGGAGACCAGGGTCGCGGTGTGGCGTCTCCTCCCCCTACTCTAAATGCAGTCCAAGTCTATTCAGCCCTATCCTGATTCACCTAGTCTATCTGGAGCCATGGCTCCTCCCCAGCCCCTGTCATCCAAAACTCTGACAGTCAATCCACAACCCCAGCAGAGGCCTACTGGATGACTGAGCTAGAAAACACCTACTTTCTAAAAGTGATATTTTCAAACACAGAATGTAAAAATCACCAACACTAAAAGATGCATCTTTAGATTCTGAGTTCAGGCGTACTAAACTTTATTTCTCTACCTAGTTCCCAGGGCCAGTTATGTTTATAAGATGCTATAAACAAACTCCCCATTCTGTCCTATGGGAACCGGTAGCCTTTTAATAGTGAAAAACTAATTTGGCAGTAATTCACTATCAGGACATGCCCACACACCAGGGCATGTCCTACCTTTCACATGCACTACACCCTGCCCACAGGGGTACATTGGGCATACCTTAAGGGTGACTGACATGTAAGAAAAGGGAAGATTAGGGACTGGCAAGTGGGTACACATGCCAAGTTGACATGGCAGTCCTGGACTGCACATAGGCTCTACAATGGCAGGCCTGAGTTACAGGCTGTTTGCGTGGGTAGCCCAAAACAGTGCTGCAGCCCACTAACAGCATTAGATTTACAGGCCCTGGCACACTCCGTGCACTTTACCAGGGACAAGTAAATCAAATATGCCAATCATGGAAACACCAATCCTTAACATAGTTTACAGCAGGAGCACTTGTACTTTACCACTGATCAGCAGTGAGAAAAGTACACAGAGACACTAAGCCAGCAAAAACAGAGTCAAAACCGGGAGGTCAGAAAGCAAAAAACTCTGGGGAAACACGCCAAAAGATGCCAAGTCCAACACTTGTGTTGGACTTGTTCGCTCTAAGTTGACAGGGTATGCCCAGACGTGGGTCCCTTGCTCGCTTTGCCACTAGATTCAAGTTAGCCTGACTGATGAGGGATGTTAGCCCAAAACCGGTCCAACAATGCTTGTTCCCGGTCCAGGGAAGACATGGCTTGGCAGTTTGGGCTGGACTGTTCCCATGAGGGTTAAGACTGATTTGCAAATAGCTGTGTCTGAACTGGCGAAGTTACCTAAAGAACAATGATGGATTCAACCCAGATCCTTGACTGGAGGTGAGTGTCTGAAAAGTTTCAACGCTCCGTCCATCATCTCCTTCTGTTTACTTTTAGAAAGTGGGCATTTTCTTGCTTAACCATCCTGTGCCTCAGCCTGTCTCTGAATACATGTCTAGGTCAGGATGACAGCTGGTCTGTTTGTGCATTCACTCTAGACCACAGGTTTCCAAACTTTTCATGCTGGTGACACACTTTTTTGACATTCCTGCTTTAGTGACACGGTAATGCGAGCGAGCGTAGCGAGTGAGCCGGAATCACCACAGAGGTGTTCGGGGGGTTTAAAAAATAGTGGGCAAATGGTGCATTTTCAATCAAATTGGAGAAAGCAAGAAGGTTTAATAAAGCAATTGTGAATCTGTTTTTAACAAAGACAGTGACTGGCAAAACAGGGAGTAAGGTTAGGTTTGTGCCTGAAACAAGAATATAATCATGCACACATCGACACATGCCCCAGTGATTTACAGCACAAAAAGGGCACCCCCACAGCATATGGAGTGTTGGTTTTGGCAAACGTTTCTCCCTTCTTAAATACTAAAAAGAAACATGTGAATCAAATTAGAATAATTCCCAGTTAAAAAAAACAAGGCAGTACATTAGATCAACTGTCGGTTGGGTTGTGGAGTTTTGTTTCGCCACGTTATCAAAAGAAAACCTATTTCCTGTATTGGGCCAAATATTAAGTTGCTGGTGAGCTATTATATAATAATCAACTTTAAGCATGTTGGCCTTGTTTGTCATATTCTGTCTTTTTTTTTTTAGGTCCCGTCTAGGCTGCGCATGTGCTGTCTCGAACAGCATGTTTTCAATCTGTGGGCTTCAGCCCGCCCATTGCCTTACCACTTGTTTGCTCCATCGTGCTCTCATATCCGTCGTTCCCGTTAGTCCATAGCATAAAAGCGTCATGCTTCTTCCTGTGTTTGACCCTCCCCCTGAACATGGACCAAGTGCTTGCGTCCTTCCACTACTCCCGTTATAGGAGCTACTATTTTCTTTGTCTTTGAGCACTCCACACGAGTGCTGGTGTTTTCACTCACTCCATCTCCTCCCGCCCGCCCCAACCCTGTTGATTCGTTTTCTTTGTAGATCGGCTTTATTATTCACCTCACTCACCGAGCCAGCAAAATGATAAGTGATGTGTACTTACCCCTTTGAGCTCATCCACTTACGCACAGATCAAGAAAATAAATGGCCTTCCTGCTAGTTAGGAGCTTGGGCCTCAGTTTTCTAAATGCACCTGTTTTAACTAGCATATTAATAATTTCCTAAACACCGCTTCATGGTTCGTTGTAAAGGAAATGTACTATGTACCTATCTACTAACTTACACTGCAAAGATCTCTTGCCCTCGCTTTTCAGTATTAGGGCACACAGGTGAACTTCATCATTACTAAAATGAGCAATAGCTGCTACATAGCGTCAAGAGATGCACATGCATCTCTTGGCACTATGTAGTAGACCGGGCACAAGTTGAGGGTAGACTGAGTCTATCCACTCTTTTCACAGGGTGATCGCAGTCTACCCTGCTATGAGATTGGGCCCCACAGAAATATGGTAAACTTGTCTTGGTGCAATTTTTAGACACCGGGACACATTCAACAGTGCCTGCACATTGTTTGCTTTTGTTCCAAGCAGCCATGTACAGACGGGGAAGGGGCTTATCAGATTCCAGCTGGGCCTATAACAAAGGTCGAAGTTAAGGGGCCATCAGGTCTCCTTTTCTTGGAGTATCCAGGCTGGGAGCTATCAGGAGCCTCACATCTAAATGAAATGGAGGAGAAACAAAGGCACATAGCTTATCACATCACATCACACAAGAGGCAGGCATGCTTTTGACTTTGTTCAGTCCTTTTATATAAGAGATATGCATGTGTGTAGGAATGTCAGATTTGTTAGTCTGTCCCAGTATTTACACAAACAATTTAAATGCCACTATTTTGTTTTGTTTCTTTTACAGCGCTATAGTGCTACTAATCCCATTGTAGTGTCAGAGTGCTTTATACATACACATTATACATTGACAATAAATGATGTGTGTAAATCAAGGGAGTGTTACATAAGATGGGGAGAGTTACAAGGTGTAGGAGCCACATGTCCTTCTTGGCTCACTGTGCTATATTAGAAGAATTACAATGTATGAACTGCAAGTAACAAAAGGATCTCTGTGTTCAAAGCGCTAACTCACTTGCCCATTTACATACAATAAAAATCTGTCATCTGCGCGTTACATAATGTGCTTTCCAGGAGACCTATTAACCCTCAATGCTACTTTGATCCAAAACTGGGACTAGACAAAACACAAACCTCTCCAGCAAATAGTTATTTTACCATTATTATTATTCCCCGAGCTTTACTGAGCACACAAAGATCTCTGCCACAGGTGCCTTAACCCCATGATATTTTAAAATACAGACTTTGCAACCAGTTGAGTAGAACAGATTTACTGCCGCATTTCTCCTTGTTGCCAGTTTCTTTGTGGCAGGATTTAAAAAAATAAATACATGTTAAGGCCCTGATTTTGCATCGGGTTGCATAATTTTTTTGCACAACCCCGAAGCAAAATCTAATTTGTTAAATATTGTAATGAGCTCAAATGTACTTACGATAGACCTGCTAAACAAACATATAACTTTCATGTTTGGTTTCTTGTGCTACTGGCAGTGACTAATATTGATTTTTAGTTTTTGTTTTCAGCGGCAGTCATTAAAGCTGTGAGATAATTGAGAGGATTTGTTAAATAATTGATAGTTGTCATTTTGCTTTGTCGGGTTATTACCTGGTAAAAGTAATACAGTTGTTCAACTCATCGTTCAGTGGGAAAAGCCTGTTGTTTAGTTCAGCTTTTTGTAAACAGCAGTGTGCAGGGGTGAGAGTATTGCCTGAAACAGCTTGAAGCAGTAACTGCTAAAGAGCAGTGAACATGTTGCATTAGCCATGCGTTAGGGATTGTTTAATGACATGTCTTAACCAAAAGGGTTGGGGTGTTGGGTGTGTGTAAGTGAGAGAGGGACATGGAATAAGGTAGAAAAGGGCTGGTAAAAATGGCCCCATGGCCTGCGACCTCTTATTTAATTATCCTGATCAGGCCCGGCTCCAGGAATTTTTATTTGGGTGGGCCAAGGGTGCATTTGGGGGGGCCACTGCGGGATCGATTTGTCGCATATATGTCTAGGCAGGCCTGCTTCAGGGCCCTCCTTTATCTCTTCTTAGTCTTACAAGGCCCAGTAAAACGCACTCTTTTCCAAATCTCTTTCTAAATATTATCACTCTCAAAAAGTGTTTTTTCTATGAAATGTTCCTTTGATGGGAAAAGGAGGTTTCTGAGGTGGTAGTATCAGGCAACTGACACTACTCGGGCTCCCTCTGAGCGAGCCTTCAGGGAGAATCCCTCTTCATTACTACCTCCACCTGACCCCGGACTCTGCAACGCACTCCCTTACAGGCTTGATTATCCACTACTCCTCTCCAGTGCACCTTATCTCACAGCTGACCTTGGGCCGTAGCCCCATATCAGGCACCATCGGGCTCCACTTTCATTTTTCCCGGTAAAAACAATAGTAAAATCACCTTCAAACTTAAAACATTGAATAAAGCAGTAAATATAATTAGCACGCACTTTAAAGTATGTTCCACAGTAGCCTGTATGACCAGACTGCTAATTAAACAAAAACAGAAAGGCCATGACAGGGCCGGGTTTAGCGCTGATGCGAAAGTCTTTTTTGGCGCCACACTAATAACCTCTTTCTCCGTAAATACCTTTACTACCACCTTCCAACAGTGCCCCTCATCCCTCCATGGCCCCCCCATTGACCTCTTCCTCGGATTCCCTCACTGCCACACTCCACAAGTGCCTCTGATCTCCCCATAGCCCCTCCCCCTCGTGACCTCCTCCTCGGATTCCCTCACTGTCACCCTCCACCAGTGCCCCTCATCTCTCTGTAGCCCCTCCCCCTCATGACCTGCTCCTCAGACTCCCTCTCTACCACCCTCCACCAGTGCTCCTCGTCTCTCCCTAGCTCCCCCCCTCCACCCCATGACCTCTTCCTCGGATTCCCTCACTGCCGCCCTCCAACAGTGCCCCTCATTGCTCCATAGCCCCTCCCACCACCACCTCCTCCTCAGATTCCCTCGCTGCCACCCTCCAACAGTGCCCCTCATCTTTACGTAGACCCTCTCTCATATGCATTTCATTTGTTGTATAGCGCTACTCATGTCAGTGTAGTGTGTGTCAGTACTTTACACCACGCACACATTATACAGAGACAATGTGTCATACAAGTATGTAAATCAGTCTACAGGGAATGTCACATAAGCCAATGAGGATGACAAGGTGTATGAATCACGTCATACATGCTGGTGGGCAATATATTTTAAGAGGGTTTGGTGTGGGGAAACAACTTTAGGATTTAAAGAGTATTACATGGGGGTCAGCTTTACTGATAAAAATGTATATCTGCCCAAACATACTCATTTCAGCAACATTAGAATAATGAAAGACTGAGGAAGTTCTAACTATATCACAAAACAAAAATAAGCGAAGTTCTAACTACACCATTCATGTTTGTATGCAGCTCTTTGGTGACAGTTCATTGGTCACTGTCCTATGTTAGGATTGTAACTTCTGAACTGCAAGTAGCACAAGGATCTCTGTGACAAAGGCAGTAACCCACTGAGCTTCCACATAAAATACAGTTGATCTGCATTTAAAAACTACGGACAGACAAACGATTGCCCTCCAGCAGGATCATTAATCACCAGCGTTATCTGGGCATGTTGTGTTGTCTTATTTTATCCTGCATCGGTCATGATAATGATAAAAAAATTGTTTAAATGAAGCACGCACAAAGTATGTGTCCTGCTGGTCCTGTGCACATTTTAAATCGAAAAACAAATAGTGACAAATTCTCCTACCTACTTTATTAGTCAAACTGTGTCACAGCCTGGTGTGATAAACTGCTGCAGGGGTCGGGAAAGGTGACCGGAATAAACAAACTTCTTTTCTCCTGCACTGCATAGAAAAGGAAATATCCACGCAGCAGGACAGTCGGCAAAGGTTACCGGTGACAAACAAAGGATTTGTCCCTTTCGCCATGTGGAGATGGAGGGGTGAAAAAAAAAAACAAAGCCTCGTTAATGGTCTTGTAAAGACCTGTGAAGTACCCGGGTGCGGCTGCGATAATCTCAAAGCTGTGTGTGTGTGTGGGAAGCTGTCTCAGCCTGGGCGCGCGCACACACAGACAGCTCTTTGAGCTCAATTCAGTTGCGCCCCTGCCTTCAAGCCCTCACTGCGAGGGCCAAGGCTCCTGTTGCGCGACACACCCACGAAGGTCAGGCGACACAGTAACGTGTCGCGACACATACTTTGGAAAGCTCTGCTCTAGACAGTCACACGAAGGGAGCTGAGGTGTGGCCTGCATATCCTGATTACCCATCACCAGGCTGATGGGCCTTCCTAAGCTAGAGTAGTGGGAGGAATTGTCACTGCCACCTGAATAGGGTTGTGCATATCCTCTCACAAGGCTGTCTCCACCCCCCTCTGGAGCCAGGTCATGGCCAGGCAGGATCTGTGTACTACAAAGACTATACTATGAAGTATGCCTACTTCAAAGGTGGAAAGGGGTATTAATATTGGACCTGAAAATCGCACATAGAACACGTCTGAATAAAGAGGAGATTCTGCCAAGAGGAAGAGCTGGGAAAGATGTAGGAGGAGAACTGCAACTCTGCTCATTGCTGTGTTATGCTGTTCTGCTACTTGTTGCTTCCTTCTGTATTGGGCAGTGGAAGGTCTGGACCGTTCTTTCTTATCAAGCTTATCAAGGTTCTCCAAGGGCTTGTGTAATGAGGTTATGGATTCAGTGCATACGTTGCTAAGTTAGCATAGGTTAGTATAAACTTGGCTGCCATGTTGCCGCTTTTGCACACGTTTCTACGTACATTTCTTTTGTACAACTCCTCTGCCTGTGCTCGCTCACACGAGAACCGTCTACCTTTCACTTCTCTTGCTGTACTCTGAGGCTCTGTCTGCACAGCGTGTTCAAGGTCAAAAACAATGTGCTCTGTTAATCTGCTGTTGGTCAGTCCCACGCATGTTAGACATAATACTGCCACAGGTGCACTACTGAAAATCTGGTGCTTTTAATATTGCATTGTAGGCATGTTAAGACATTTTTAAGAAAACCTTTCAGAGAGGAAGAGCTATGTTTGTCCGGAGATGTAAATCCTTGCATTTAAACCTGGAGGTATGGGGTCCCCCTGACAAAGCCCAGAGGTCTTCTATAATTACCATAAACTGGTTCCTAGCAAAGAGAGGGTGGCAAGGCACATTAGGCCGTTTTTCCATTAGCTTTATAAAATGATCTCCCTGTTCATATTTTATGGAATTTTAACAATGCTCACTATATTGAGTTTATGCATTTTGCTGCTAGTATTGGCTTGTGTACTGCATTATAGAGCACATTAGTTAAAATAAACGTTTTAAACTATACTGTGTCTCTGATTACTTATGTTGTGGACAAGTATGGGTGAATTGGCGAAAGTGTTCTTGCTCCCGCGATTACTGAGAGAGTCTGAGTCACTTGTTCTAGGATGTCTAATCATTGGTAGCTTCTCTGTAGTACGGAGAACGAATGAGACACTATAGCTAGTAGGATAGGGGTTCCGGGCACTAAGGTGGGTTGTTGGTACACCACTATACACTGAGGTCCTGGTTTCCTGCGCGTAGTTCTGTATATGTGCAGAACCCTGCAACACTTGTTTGTGCTTTCCTCCTGTTGGATGTCTCAGGGCCATCAAAGACTTTATCTGCAGCTCCCCTTAACTCCTCTGCTGAGAATTCTGATGAGCCAAGCGGTGACTGCTCCAGTTCTGGGCCCTTGGAGGTTGGTTTACTGCTTCAAGAGCTAAAATCTTATCGCCCCTCAGCACCTTTTATCCCCCCACTTGCTTGCAGTGCGATTGAAAAACCAACGCATCGCCACAGTGTGGGTGAAAAACTGACGCATCACCCGTTCACAGCTGGAAGAACTGCTGCCGAGCACCGTGTCTCTGACGACCAAGACTCCGGCTCCGACGAGCCCCCTCTGTGCACCTGAAGGAATTGACTCATCACCTGCTGGCGGCTGGAGAAATCAATGCAGCACCTATTTTGCCACCACACTCAAGCGCATCCCAATTTCCCATGTATCGCACCTGGGTGCCAAATTTACAGCGCATCACCCAGCAGTAAAGATCTGCTATTGGATTTTGATGCATCGCTTCTCCTTGCAATAAGGAATCAACGCAACACTTCTCCTACGTGCAGCAGAATTGACGCCTTCATTCCCCCCTGGGGCTCAAGAATCGACCAACACATTGCTCTTGTTTTCAGTCGCTTTCCTCGTTGCAGCAGTTTTCCATCTCGGATTTTGATTCATCAAAGGTAATGTGTGCTACAATCAACACATTCATAGAGTTCCATGGACTGAATTGCTTAAACATTTAAAAAGTGATATATTTGCTTATGTATGTTGTTTTTTTGTTGCTTTGGTCTTCTTTGGTTTAGATAAAGATTGGTTACTTTTCTAAACTGGTGTGGTGTCCATTTTTAGTGTTTTCTCCGTGTTAATATGTGTTTTATGTTCAAATGCTTCACATATTGCCTCTGAAATACGTCTGACTTCTCTTGTCAAGCTACCAAGGGGGTGAGCAGGGGTTATCCTGGGGGTGTAACTCCCTTACCATGACTGGAAGGAAGGGTTCCTACTTAGACAGAGTCATACCCCTGTCAACTAGAGACCCCATTTCTAACACTGGTGGTCAGCTGTAAGGCTTGAACCTGTGTTTGCACTTAACATACAGTGAATGGTGTACACTACTTCATAGTGCAGACCATTACAAGACCACATACTGCTTTTTTTCTGTTTATTAGAACCCTTGAGTTTTTGGTCTACAAATTATGTCTCAGCCTGGTGAGCTAGCATTGGAAGTTGCAGAGGCTGTGTTTGAGATAGAGAGGCTGAGATACTATATGGTGCCTCAACTTTAACAGATCTGCAAGGATCTAAAATGCCCTGTTAAAAGTTCTGCTAGGAAAGAGGAACTGCAAAAGGTGCTGAGGTGCCGGTGGGCAGCAAGAGAAGCTGCGGAGGCAGAGAATGAGGATGTGGAGGTACAGAACCAACAAGGTGATTTTGGAGCTCAGGATCTGCCTGTGGGGAAGCACCCTCCAACTCTGGCAGCAGTGTTACATCTAAAGGTGTATCCCCAGAGGAGCTGGAAGAAAGGTGACAATCCAGGGAGCATGAACTGGGATCTTGAGAAGATCAAGTGGTTAATCAAAAGCAAAACGATGGAAATGGAATGCAAAAAAGTTTGAAATGAAGTAAAAGCAACAAGAAAAAGAGAAGCAGAAGACCCTTGCTCTGGAGGAAAGGATAGTGCTTTTGGCTCATGAGTTAAGAATGAAGGAGCTGGACATCAAGGCCAAGCATGCAGAGTCCAGCACAAATGGTGGCAGCGTACATCCAGCGCAACCTGAGGGAAGGGTGTACATTCCCATGTATACAGTAAAGGATTTCAGAAGGGAGGATGTCATACACAGTTGGATTCTGCCGTATGAGTCAGCTCTCCACATGCACCAGGTCCCTGATATACATTGATGACGGGTCTTTGGAAACACTTTGAGGTAGAGGGGAGGGACCCTTTGAGAGCCCTGGGGCCACCACAAAATCTCACCTACTCTGCCATGAAGGACACCCTGATCATTAGGTACTCACACACAGCAGTACAAGGTAAAGTTTAGGAGATACATGAAGTCTGAGTCCCAAATTTTGCTTGAATGTGTAGATTATTTTTTGCAGAGCACTGGATGGTTGGGTGAAGGGCAGTCAGGGAACAGACTAACAGGGGCTATATAATTTAATTGCATAGGAGCACTTGTATAGTCTTTGTTTTCCAGATTTGTGCCAGCATCTGATTCACAGCAAGCTGACTGACCCCAGAAAGCTTGCTCAGGAGTCAGACCACTGGATGAGTAGCAGGGTCCACAGGAGGTATGAGGGAGACTCCGCCAGGGGTGGGCAGGGTCCCCAACAGAAAAGTGTCGGGGACAAGGGTAAATAGAGGGAATTCTCTAAAGGGTAAGGATTCCCATCCCCCAGGTAATTTGATCTTTACAGTGAAGCCTGCAGAGAGTACTCCCCACAGGTGTTATGCATGTGAGCAGGAGGGTCATTTGAAGAGGGATTGCAAGTGTCCCAATCGGGCACCTCCACCCACTGGTGGGCAGTCAGGGGGGTCAGTTAGTGTAGCACTTGGTGACCAGTTGGTTACAAGAGAAGGGTGGGTTCCAGCTGAGATGACCCGTGTCTCACTAGGGGACAATGAGATGGTCCAGAGGACCCTCGTGCCTGAGAACACAAAGAAGTACAGGCAGTGGGTGACCATCGATGGACAGAGATTGGAGGCTCTGAGAGACATGGGAACCAGCGTAATTTCCGTCAGCTGCCACCTGTTGTCTGAAGAGCAGGTGGTCCCTAATGTGGTACACAATGTAGTTGCCGTGAACAACTCTGCGCGCCAGTATAAGGTGGCACAGGTTCCCTTTGAATGTGGAAGGGTGTCTCAGGTTCCTTAAGGGTAGAACTGTCCCTTGCCCCTCTGATCTTCCTAATCTTGATCTGGGGGCGAGTTGGAAGATGAAGCGGTCGGCGTTTCCCAGGGACCGGTGCTTTGATGGATCTATGATGATGTCCCCTGGGCGGATACCTGAATCTCTTCATACTAACAGCAGTACCCGAGCAACCCTGGCCGATGCCCGGTGGAACTGTCCCACGCAGCTATGGAGGAGTTTGGCTCGAGTTCCCCCCCGCGGCCGGCACCTACCCAGGAGGATATCTGGCAAGGTTTTCCTCGTCTCCTTGCTGTGTTTCCTCCTCTTACCCCTCCTTTTCCCACTGTCTTGATACTATACGTCAATTTCCCTTATTATTGTGTAATCTCATGTTTTTATACTGGGCTTCTGTAACTGATGTAATTTTGTAACTTGTAAACCGCTGATCCTCATGTAAAGCGCTCTTCGGGTCTAGCCAGTGCTATATAAAACTTCTCAAATAAATAATAAATAGCTGTGAGTCCATCCATGCCTTTTGATTATCTGCTTGGTAACGACCTGGAGTCATGTGGAATGCAGGTCACACTTGGAGACGGTAGGTGTGCCTGAGTGGGCATGTGTGACCACTGGGTCTATGGCAGCCGGTAAGGGGGTCAGAAGGATCTGGGCCTGAAAAAGTGGCCTAGGTGCCTGCAGAAAGAGGAGGGGAGCAGGAAACCCACCCCAGGAGTGCCCATGGTCAGGGAGGAGGCTGAACTTGAGGCAGATGCCCCGGAAACCTACAGGGAAGGAAGTGGCGAACTGGGAGGCTTGACTGAGCTGAGGTAGAAATTCTGCAAGAAGCAGAAGGAGTGCCCTTCTCTTGAGGGTCTATGGCATATGGCAGTAGACCAGGCAGCTGGCAACGAGTCTGGATCACAGTGGATCTACTGGGAGAATGGTATCCTGTATAGTGAGCATAAGATTGCTGAGCCTGGGTCAGCCTGTGTGCCAGCGCTTTAGAGCCTTCTTACTGGGTCTGGCTCATTATGTGCTTTTGGCAGAAAATTTGGGGCAGGACAAGAACTTTGAAAAGCTTGTCACCCTCTTCTTTGGCCCCAGATGCAAAGGCACTCTGATGCGCATTCAAGGTCTTGCCAAACTTGCCAGACAAGTGGCAAGAGTAGAGTGAGATGTAAGGCTCCATTCCAACCTTTCCCTGTCATGAGAACCTCTTTTGAGCAGTGGGCATTGACATTGTGAGGCCCCTGAACTCTAAGACACCCATGGGCAAGAGATTCATCCTTGTCTTGGTTGATCATGTACCTGGAAGCTATCTCTCTGAGGACAATGATGCCACCTGTGTTCGGCTGGGCACAGATGGGGATTTCTTCCCGCATGAGTCTCCCTAAGGATCTGACCAGGGTACCAATTTCATGTCCAAATACATTAAGGTCATGGTAGGGGTGTGTGGGGTGAACTAAAATTCACCACTTCTTACCACCTCCAGTGTAATGGGTTGGTTGAAAGGTTCAACCGTAACCTAAAAGGCATGATTGAGAGTCTGCCAGACTCATTGAGGTGCAAGTGGGACATCCTCACACCATGCCTTATCTTTGTTTACAGGGAGGTACCATAGAAGGGGTTTAGCTTCAGCCCCATTGAGCTGTTGTATGCGCACCCTGTGAGGGGACCTCTTAGTCTGGTGAAGGAATCCCACCCAGCATGTATTTAGCTACATGCTGATCTTCAGAATGGGCACACTTCAAGAAATTCACTCAGGCGAACCTAGAACCCTGGAGGACATGAAGCGCTGCTATGACCAGAATACCACTCGGTTTGAGCTTCAGCCTGGCCAGAAAGTGTGGGTAATGGTCCCAGTGGAGCTCCGCACTCTACAGGCCAAGTCATCCTGTGTTTTTTACATGAAGGAGCGCAAGAATATTGTCACCTACCTAGTGGACTTGCAGACTCCAAGGAACCCCTTAAGGGTCCTACATGTGAACCGCCTCAAAATACACTTTGGGAGGTTCGAATTGACCATGTCCTTGGCTGCAGATGAAGGGATGGAAGAGGAGAGTGAACCTCTTACTGACCTCCTGTTAACCAAGGAGCAGGATGGCTTCATGGAGGGTGTGAATCTCTCCCCTACACTGACCCTGAGACAGTTTGCCTCTCTGTTCTCCTTGACCCCAGGGGTCACCGATTGGTGTACTCAGGATGTGGATACTGGGGATAGTCCATCTGTGAAACACAAGATCAACAGGTTGACTGACAAGGTCAAAGCCAACATCACTGAAGAAGTTTCCAAAATACTATTTGTGGGTGCGATAGAGCCCTATAGCAATCCTTGGGCCAGCCCAGTGATCTCGGAGCATAGTCAGAAAAGGTTGGACTGACTACCTCTACCCCGTTTTTTTATCTGTCTTATTTTATGCTTGCATTCCTCATCTGTACTATTTGTAGAGCCAGCCTGACTTCGCTTTACAGCTTTTAATGTGGGGGGGAATTAGAATTTTAACTAGAAAAGGATTACTGCTTACCTGATACCGAATTGAAATGTAGATTTGAATCTGAATTTGTGTACCTTGCACCTCATACGAAGCACACGCTTCGATATTATTTTATTTGCACTTGCACTTTCCTCTCCTCTCCGCCCCTTCCGGGAGGAGAAAAGGAGCTTCTTAGGTCCGCCATTTTGGGGCAGTTGCGCTGTAGTGGTTGGAAGGCTCTAGTACTTAATGAGCCTGCCAACGTGGATGTACAGTGGACGCGTTCAGCAAGCATGCCGCTGGCGCGCCAGCCATGCTGCCCAAAAGCACCCAGGTATTGCGTATTCACCAAGTCTGCTAAAAAGTTATGACACAAGGAAAAATTGTGACTGCCCGCTATCACCGGATAAGGTCAAAGGTCCCCTTTCATGCCGTAAATTCAGAACTGTGTTCACAGATACCTGCCCCAAAGTCACGGATATGAAAGCCTTAACACTCAGCAGCTCTCAACTTAAAAAGGGACTAATTAATGCACGCTCACTCTGTAAACACTCTCATGATATGAGAGAGCTGATTACCGAGCTACAGTTCGATTTCCTTTTCATCACTAAAAACTGGCTCAAGGAACAGTGTAACCCTGACATTGCTGTAGCACTCTCCCCTAACTATATCATTTGCAGGAAAGACAGAGAGGAAACTAGAGGATGGGAGCTGCTATCATTTTTCATGACTCCTTACAGTGCACAAAGTTTGACCTCGACTCATTAAAAGGAGCAGAAAGCCTAAGCTTCTGCTTCACATTCAATGCCTCCTCTCCTTCACAGGAGGCTTAATCTACCGCCTGCCCGACCCCAGCTCTGTTTTTTTTTAAATCACTAGGAGACACCCTAATTCATTTTTTTGCTCTGGTATGCTAATTTCACCCTCTAAGGAGACCTCAATCTCCACTTAGAATGCAGAAATGAGCCAGGATTGGGCAATTTTCTCAAAATCATAGAATCACTCGAAATGCACCAATTAGTCATTACTCCTACACACCAGGCAGGTCACATGCTAGATGGAGTTTGTTGTAACTCCACCTCACTAGTGGTCGACACCCCCATTTCCCAAATATGGTCAGATCACAAATTTATCCCCTTCAGCATTAAGAAGCCAGTTGCTAAACACTCCACTAAGCAAATATCCTCCCCTCACCCAAGGCGCAAGTAAGCTCAATTGGTTACTAACCCAAAGTTGCCTACTCTTGCTTATGCTTCCACACCTACTCTAACTGATGATGCTGCGGAAGATACACAACTCTTCCATAATTGGATAACTTCAATAACCGATGAGTTAGCCCCACTAGAACAACCTAATAACAAGCGTAAAGCCAAAACGCACCAAGCCCCTTGGTACACTCCCACTTTAGCTCAACTGCATCTCCAGTGTAAACAACTTATGATCCAGCAGAACAACATTATTTTAAATTAAGCAGGAAAAAATACCACACACATATTAAATGAGCATAAAAAGAGTACTACTCCAACAAAATCTTTGAGGCACACCATGATCAGAAAACTATGTTATCTATTATAGTGTCCTTCACCGATCCTAAAACATTGAGTAGGGAAATTCCCCCATCACAGACCTTATGTGACCAGATTTCGGTCTTCTTCGAGGAAAAAATCCATAATATACAAAAAGATTTTATTACAATACCCTCGCAGAACTTGGACTTAGAGCTTGATCTTGGGCACACTGGTCCTTCATTCCAGGCCTTTGGAATAGTTTCATTCAAGCAGACACCTGAGGCAATTGCTGCCTGCAAATCGGGCTCCCCTCTCGACGCCTGTCCACCCATGATCCTGCACCAAATTATAAACATCATTAATCCGGTGATTAATCAGATAGTCAACTCCTCATTAGCTACAGGCACAGTCCCAGATGAATGGAAACTAGCCATGGTTAAACCATTGGAGGAAAAAAAATATATTGACTCATCAATTCTCTCAAACTCCAACCAATATCACTGCTACCCCACATTGGGTAAAATCACAGAAAGACTAGTTAACAGCTAACTATCCAACTTTCTCGAAACTGCTACATCCACATCAATCAGGGTTCCGCCCTAAGCACTCAACGGAATGTGCGCTATTGGAAATAGTTGATACATTAAAATCTACTGCAGATAAAGGCAGGAAGGCGGTTCTGATTTCACTCAATCTGTCAGCCGCATTTGACACCATCTCTCATGACATCCTCCTCACATGTTTAAACAATAGCGGCATTTCAAACACAGCATTGGCCTGGATTAGATCCTTCCTTACTAATCGTAGACAATCAGTGGACCTAGGATTGTTTCTCTCCTCCGAACGTCCTATTGCATCAGGCTTACAACAGGGCTCCACTCTCAGCCCTTTGTTATTCAACATATACATGGCCCCTCTCATCTCCTTGATATCCTCTTTTGATATCGAAGTAACATCATACGCTGATGATACGCAATTGATCTTATCCCTGGACAAAGATTCCACTAAGGCATAATCTAACTTTAAACTATGCCTAACAGAGGTCATCCAGTGGATGAAGCTTAACCATCTCAGGTGTAATACAGATAAAACTGAGATTCTCCTGATAGGAAAGGACAATCCCTTTAAGCCGAGTGCGTGGTGGCCAGAAGATGCAACAGAACCCCCAAATACTGTGTAAGTGGCAAAAAACTTGGGAGTGAAATTCAGTATTCACTCTCCTTCCGACCGCATGCCCTGACGGTGATAGGGACTTGTTTTAAAGTAATCAAAACACTTTAAAAAATTTTTGACTTTATTCCTTTTCCTGCGAGGAAGACAGTTGAAGTGGCACTTATCCTGTCACAACTAGACTATTGCAGTAGCCTGCTAGCAGGAGCAAATAAACAAGTACTTAAGAGACTACAAGTGGTACAGCACGCGATTGCTTGCCTAGTTTTAAAAGTACCACATAGATCTTCCTGCTCGGCGGCCCTTAAAACCCTCCACTGGCTACCTTTACATAAGAGAATCTTATTCAAAGTACCTTTAATCACCTTTAGAGCATCCTTAAATCTAGGACCAATGTATCTGTCTGCCAGATTCACCCCTTACACTACTGCCAGGATACTCAGATCCTTATCTGCAAACTTTTTCAAGCCCCCATGCTTTAGGTGAAAAACTAAATGCGGAAAAACCGTAGCTGCATTAGGAGCAAATGTCTGGAATCTTATGCCAACGCACCTAAGGTAGATCAAAACAGAAACCCATTTCAGAAATGCCCTGAAGACCTGGATCTTTGGATCCTCAGATGAATTGTACTCATCAATCATATAGTGCCCTCTCTTGTCCACCTTGACTTTCTCCTGCATAGCGCCATGATCCTCCTTTCAGAGTGACAGCTGCGCTCTACAAATACCTATTCGAATTCAAATCCAAATCTTGGTCCCAAAGCCTGCTCGCCCGGTGCCACACCTGAACTGCCATTCTGTGTGGACTACATTGGGCTCAATGCCATCACCAAGACTAACGCGCAACACCCCCGCGAGAGCTGATGAGCTCATAGATTGGCTGGAAGCTGCCAAGTTCCTCAGTAAGTTTGACTTAATGTCTGGGTACAGTTATATTGCCTTGACCAACTGGGCCAAACATAGGTCAGTGTTCTCAAAGACGGAAGGGCAATTCCAGTTCTAAGTTATGTTCTTTCAGGTTGAAAAATGCCTCTGCCACCTTTCAAAGGTTGGTCAACCAGGTGTTGGCTGGACTGGAGGATTTCAGTGCCGCCTACCTGGATGACATTGCAGTGTTCAGCTCCAGCTGAGAGGATTACTTCACCACCTTTTGTAAGTGTTGAAGGCCTGCAGAAGGCAGGCCTCACTATTAAGGCCAGTAAGGGACAGATAAGGCAGGAGTCTGTGGTGTACTTGGGACACCAGGTAGGAAGCGGCCAGGTGGCACCCCTACAACCCAAGATTGACACCATTCTGACTTGGGAGCACCCCAAGACCCAGACAGAGGTTAGAGCCTTTTTAGGTCTTACTGGTCTTACTGGTTATTACCGTAGATTTGTCAAGGTCTATGGCACCATTGTTGACCCCTTGACTGTGCTGACTTTCAGGAAGGAGCCCATGAAAGTGATCTGGACTGAGGCTTGCCAGACCACATTTGATGCCCTGAAGGCATCCATGTCCAAGGCGTACGAGGCACTCAACTTCTCCTATGAATTTGTTGTGCAGACAGAAGCTTAAGCCCATGGTGTGGGGGTGGTACTCTCACAGCTAAACGAAGAGGGCCTGGACCAACCTTTAGCATTTATTAGAAGGAGGTGACTTCCCAGGAAACAAAGTTGGAGCACAATTGAAAGGGAAGCTTTTGCTGCGGTCTGGGCTCTGAAGAAGCTAAGAGCCTAGTTGTTTGGGACTCACTTCTGGGTTCAGACAGACTACAGGTCCCTCAGATGGTTAATGCAGATGAGGGGTGAGAACCCAAAACTGTTGAGGTGGTCCATCTCCCTACAGGGACTGATCAGTGCTAAAGTGCAAGTGCTCCCTTTGTAAATTTGCATTATGTTTGGTCATCCATGATTGACATATTGGATTTACTGGTAAGTCCATAGTAAAGTGCACTGTTTGTACCCAGGGCCTATAAATCATATTCTACTAGTTGGCCTGCAGCACTGATTGTGCCGTTCACATGAGTAGCCCTGCAAACATGTCTCAGGCCTGCCTTTCCAGTGTCTGCAAGGGCAGTTTCTAACTGCTATGTCGATCAAGCAACTGCACCCACTTGCCACGCCCAAAACCTTCCCTTTTATTACATGTAAGGCACCCACAAGGTAGGCCCTTGGGCAGGGTGCAGTGTACGTGAAAGGCAGGACATGTACTTGTGCCTTTTACATGTCCTTATTGTGAAATACTGCTTATTTTGTTTTTCAATATTGCAAGGACTATCTCTCCCATAGGTTATCATTGCAGCTATCTTTTAGCATCTTACAAGTGTAACTTTCAATTGGTAACTCAGAATTAAAAACACATCTTTCTGTGAAGGTGTTTTTAAAAGTGTGTGTTTGAAAATGCCACTTTTAAAAAGTGGGCATTTACTTGCTTGCCCGTCCCGTGCCTCTGCCTTCCTGTGGATTCCATAACTCGTTTATACTGACAGTTGTGCTGGTTGTGCATTCACTAAAGGCAGTCACACATTTGGAAGCTGAGGTGTGCCCTGCATATCCTGATTACCCATTACCAGGCTGTCCTCTCATAATGCTCTATCTAACCTCCTGTAGTGTATCTGGAGCAAGGTCAGGGCAAGGCAGGATCTGTGCACTACAAAGACCATTGTTTGAAGTATGCCTACTTCAAAGGTGGAAAGGGGTATAAATATTGGACCTGTAAACCCACATTTTTAGAATACTTAGGGGTCAAGAGGAGAGTCTACTAAGACGAGGAGCTTATCTGCAGCTCCCCTAACACTTCTTCTAGGAGTTCTGACCTGCCAAGTGGTGCCAACTCCAGTTCTTGGAGGTGTTGTTGCTGCATCAAGAGCTGAAAATCCACGCATCACCCTTCAGCACTGTTTTTTCAGCCGCAAGCTTGCCGTGAGTTGAAAACCCAACATATCACTTAGGTCCAAAAATCGACACAGCGCCTATTCGCAGCTGTAAGAACAGGGGGCCAGAAGGGCCAATTGTGGAACAGTTTTGGTGAAAGAACACTGGTACTGGGAACCTAGACAGCAGGGACCCAGTATTCTAAAGTCAAAGTTGCATCAAACACAACCCCATTTTCTCACGGTGGACTGCCATCCACCCCAACTAATAATCCAGTTTCTCACAAGTAACATTTTGCATGGTACCCTCTGCATTATTACAAAACAATGTGGATCAAAGTAAAAAACACATAAGAACACACTTTATTGCTACAAAAGCAGGGCTCAGTGCCCATGAATTCCCAACAGTCATGAATCATAGATCAAATCTTTAAACTGTATAACAATCTACTAGGAAACCATCCCTCAAAGTTAATACATATATATTCAGCTAGGGCTTTATGACCATGTTTATAAAAGCCTGCTTTGAGTGAAAGCACTGTGGACCTTTTTAATTACTTAGCTATTATCCCATCACTCGGGGTACCTGAGGACCATGGGAACTATCAATGCAAGACAAGCCTAGGAGCAGGAAATACAAGTAATGAGTCAAGAGGCTCCTTATATTCAGCTTAGCTTCACAGGCGAACCAATAATTCAAGAATGAAGGCATACACAATCTTTCTTAAGTGAAATGCGTGAAGGAATAAAACATAGAGCAAATACAACAACCACTGAAGGGCTGATCTATCATTTAGAAATAAATTGATTTCTCTAGGTAAGAGTTCTCTAATTTAGACTACAAACCTAACACAACATGGGGGACACAATACAAAAAGCTTCCTATAGTTATTTCGAATTGCTTCAATCTAGTTCTATACAGTGACTGTACACTAGCGATGGAAGAGTTATGCATTCTGTAAGCCGGGCCTCTCAACTCTCTTGTGTGCTTTATGTTGGCTCCGGACAACTTCTTTGCAGATTTTCTTTTAATCTTTAGAGAAGAATTTGAATGTGATTAATACACTTAATGAAACCTTAATACATCTGTTGAGGACAAGGACATATTACATGATTTCCTCTTAGAAGGGAAATTACTGAACATGTGTTTAAAGGATTGCATATGAATGTTTGTGGCTTGCTACTGTTATTAGCAGACTGAAAAGATGTCTATATGGAGGTGTTGGCTGCAGTGAGTGTGTGAGAGGCTCATGAAAGAGCACACTCTTTATTAAGTGAGAAAGAGCAGCAACGACGGCAGCGGTAGAAGTATACACCTAAACCCAGCCAAGCAACATTCTCTGCATCTTCTCATCACTTGCTCAGTTTTACAGCAATTTATGACTCCACACTTACAGCCTTCAGAAAATATCTATAAGCATATTCTTGTTAAATTGGTTATCATGATTCTGAATTATTTCTAAAATTCTATATATGATTTTACAGCTATTTGATTTTAAAAGCTGCATTTTGCTACTTCATTTTTATGCACTATTGATTTACAGTCAAGTACTTTTTTAAAAAATGACTTTTGCTTTATATTTGTAGAGCACCGTGCTGCTTTTATTTACGACTGTTCCGGAGAATTTTTTTCCGTACACATAAAACAGCAAGGTGGCAGAGTACATTATAGACACAGCTGACACTACGGGTCGGATTTACAAAGGTAAACTTTGACCAAAAGTCTAAGTTTAGACCTAAAGTCTAACTTTACTACCACTAAAGTTAGACTTTTGATCTAAGTTTACATTTGTGAATCAGGCCCTACATGTTTTATTAGGATTTACCTCATTCCCTGCCTGTTTGTCCTGTCGTGGTAAGAACAGAGAGCCCGAATATGGTAGTGCCTACAAGTTGTAGGCATAGTCTTACCATTTCTATACATTAACCCTTTTTAGGAAGCATAAAAACATTTTAAAAATACGCCCGGAATTCATTGCCTGTTTCCCCATATCTTATACGGGTCGACTACACAGGCCATAGGTTTAGAGGTAGCAAAAACCTGCATTTGCGCACGAGATCCTATTTTTTCTGTTCTCAACATGCAATGCATGCTTCCATGAGGGAAATCTTTTCCCTATCGATTTCAAATATAGGATAGGAAAATGCTTCAGGTCAGAGGATGATCCTAAAATTCCCACTGGCCACACACCTCCCCCCGCTTAGAACACCCATGTTACCACCTTTTATCAATCTTATGTATTCTGAAATTCTAGTCACCTGCTGGGCTCCTGCAGTTCGAACATCCTCGCACGAGACCCCAATCACGATCTGGTTAAAGAGGTATGATGTGCTTATCACACTTGTTAAAGACAGGTGCAGCAGGGTGAATGTGTTACCAGGTAAATACCTATTATTCTGGCTTTTCACTTGGAAGACAAGGCTTATCCCATGGAATTGCATATGCATCAACATTTAGCAGACATGGTATCTAAATGAAATGCCATCAGTTTTAATACTCAGAAACTAACCTGGGTATATTTTGGACAGTACGGCAATGACAGTAGTAGTCACAATCCTGATACAAATGGTAACAGGAGTTACCCCGCATAGTGCATGATCTGGGCCTAAATGTATAGAACTGCTAATTCTATGACTGACAATCTGCACACAATGTTCTCTGCACCTCAGCACGTCCACTCTTTTGAAACTTTCTTGGCTAAGGTTAGTGCAACCTAAAGTCCTAATAGAAGGAGCATCAGGCAATGAATGTAAATGTTGTTTGCAGAGAGTCTCTGTTATTGATCAATATACCTGTCAGAGTGTCGCTTACACTAGAATGGCGCAGTGAAGTGGCATGTGCAAGGGTACGCCAACCCAGATGTGGACCACGTCAGGTGGTGCCTACTATCTGCTATAGGTGGCCTGTATCGCTCGAGCTAAGTACAGCTATCGGTTCCCACACGAGGAAGCCTACTGAATCCAAGAGCTAGTCGGCATGGTTCCAGAATACTAAAGTACGAATATCGCCTCACATAAATATCAGGTTTAAATGATCATTCACAAAAATAGGGCCCAAATGGAGTTAATGATACAAAATCTACGCCAGAAGAGACCATATTTTAGTCAGCGGTATTTAGAGGAGAATTACATAGGAAGATATTTTTATATGATATTTTGACAAGACGGGGTCTGAAGAATTTCATTTCAGAAGATTGTTTCACTATTTTTCTGTTCAGTGCTTGGATGACCATTTCTAGGTGCATAGCACTTCAAAAGTAACACGAACTGAAAACAGAGAACGCGAGATTATAAAAGTGGAAGCTAAAAAGAAAAAGTTTACGTGTCTATACAGAACGACAAAACTTAATACCATGTCAACCTTACAAGTATTAGGTGGTATAACTGGTACACGTGCTTCATACAAGACCAATCTGACGTTTAACTCACAGTGATCCTACTTTTCACAATATTTTTCAATCGACTACTAAAATATTTTGGTGTAGGCAATTTCCATAAACTTTCAACTGTAATTCCAGTGCCTTCCTCTTACATAAACATTTATTTTGGCCAGTGTGAAGCAGACCCCTTTCTCCACTCGGGTCTGCGCCGCCAGTTCTCCGCGCACAGCGCCAGAGAAGGCTGAAGGCGCTAGATGTTCGGCCCAATTTTATGTCCCCCTCCTCTGAGGCCGCCGCCTGCCAATTTTACATAGTTTTTACCCCTTGGGCGTTCAGCACATTTTTCTCTTTCTGCTCTGTAAATACCAAAAACTCGTGAATAAAAAATATACGTCGAAAGCAGAGCCTGCAAACACTCTTACAGGTCAGCTGTGGCCCCAGGGGTCGCTATCAACACAACCAGTGCCTGGAGCTGTGATGCAGATCGCACATGTTCCAAGTGTGTGCAGTCAAAGCGGAATTCACAACTGTTTTGCCAAGTTAGATAAAAATGCCTGCCAGCTAAAACCTTTAACATTTCCACTGAGTGAAAATTACAGCACAATTGGCTTTCTAGTGCAGGCGCTCTCCGAGCTGAAACTGGACTCCCAGTGTATCTGCTGACGCTGCACACCGCTCGCAGCTCTGCTGGTTTTGAAATGCATCTTTTCATTGGTACCAGGCATATAAAACCTGCACAAATGTCTCTTTCTCTCAGCACTCATATGCACATATCAGCGCGTTCTCTTTTCTCTTTTACACACACAAACATATCTGAGTTCTCTCGCTCATGCACACTCATTCAAACGTGTCTTGCTCGGACACACACAGATGAACACACATCAATATATACAATAGAAGCAGCATATATGAATGTGTCCACACACATGGACACACTAACGTCTCTCTTTTGTACGCGCACGTGAAAACACATATGTGCACACTCAGCGAGCAAACAATCGTCTTACAGAGACAAGTAGAACCCATTCCCGGCGCTCCTCCATATACATACGTGTACACACACGTGTGCACGCTCAAACAAGCACACACGTGTCTTACACACAAACTACTGTCGGTCTTCAATACATACGTGTACAAACATGTGCACATTAAAGCAAGCACACACGTGACACACACACACACACACACATATCCACAAGCACCATTTGGGTTAACTTGCATTTGAAAACGGTACCAGCCCCAACAAACCAATGTGCAGGTCTGAGCAGAGTTGGGCTCAGAAAATACTTTGGACAGAGGACTAGGACTACCTTACTGACGTAGGGCCCATATGGCAAGAGGCATTCGGCTATGAAAGGCCAGTTGTCGACTTCAGTAGCCTATCGACAACTTGGCTCGGTTCGGTCCTGACCCTTAGACATCGGACGGAGACCGGACCACCAGGGACACATCATCACAGAAATAGGTGAACCTTGTACGGCCTGAGCTAGGCATTTGCCTCGACAGGGACGCACCCTCAGAGCTCTGCCATGGCAACGAGGCAACATAACAACGACCGACAAAGCACCGAAATCAATACATAACTATCACGCTTCAAATGGAATGAATGTATCAAACCATGTAATGAAAATGATAAATATACATTACACTAAATCTCATTTGACACAGTTGTCTGTTAAAATAAAAAGCTAGTTTATAAGGAACTAACTTACTTTCACTGAGAGAGAATGGAACAGGTTTCTCAGCACACCGCACAATTTACAGGAAACTAATGTAGTGGCATGAATGACTAGACTGAGAAAATAAATACATTCGCTGATGTGATGTTAAAGTTGCCCAACTAGCAGGAGGGTTGCTGCTGGTAGCCAGCACAGAGGTTGTGGTTTGCTTTAAGCCCACTTACCATCAAACAGTCCTGGAAATGATGAAACAAGCATTTCCAATGCAATCAGTCTCGCCTTTGGGACCTTATATGTATTTATCTATGCAGCACATTAGCCTGGGTGCTGAAACATCTACTGTTCTTTAACATGGAAGGAAAGTAAACACCAAACTGCGTGACACGCCAGGTATGGGAACCCATGGGGAGAAATATTGCCTTTCAGCAGGAAATTGTATAGTCCAAAGTTCTGTTTTAATATAAAATCAGGACCTTCGGTGGTCATATCACTAAAAATACAAGATTTAAAAAAAATATTAATGTCTACCAGTGCTCCGGTAAGACAATTTCCATGGACTGGAATCTAGAGAATGCTAAAGTGATTTTGGTACATTACAGACCTCTGCTGGTCGTTTGCTATCAAGAAAGTTAAATAGAGGCAGTTGCAAGAACATTTTAAAAAGAAAGTCTCTCAGCAGAAAGCAATTCCGATATTTTCTAACCTCTACTGGTCGTTTTCTATCAAGACAGTTAAATAGAGGCAGTTGAACGGAAAAAAACCCTAAAAAGCAGGAACCTTCAAGAGTGAGATTAAGGGGCAGCAGTGTATGGTAGTGAATTAAAGAGGCCCGATTAGAATTGAAGAGTACACCGCTTTGGTATGCGGCACACCGACATTCAATTGTACAGGCCGCAGGCTTCTAAGCAGAGCTCGGGGCATAGGGACTTACTCTTCTAGAAATTAAGCACCAGCAGCAATGTGCTTGCTTACACAACAGCCAGCGCTACTGTACAATATATCTATAAAAACATTGACGAAACCAATTGATCTTGCATAGGCAAAAACCATTTGCTTTGCCAACATGGCTGAAAGTAAAGATAATAACGCTATGAGGTAAATAGCAGATACAGTGAAGGTGAAGCTGAAAATCAATTTTGTGGTTCTGTGACCCAACTTTCATTTTTAAAATTGGGAGTTTGACCTACACATCAATTATTCAAAATGAAAGGGGTATTTAATAAATATTTTGTTTCCTTAAAACAATAAAACACGTTTTTGGTGCCAGAAAACTGTTTCTGGAGTACATATTTTTAACAAAACGGTCTGTTAGAAAATACATATTTTTGAGGAGGAGCTGGGTACTATAACATTTAGTATGTCACTCACTTCAGACACATGGGCACACAGCCAGTGGTCCACACAACTTCACACGTAGACCCACACACATACACAAATATACAAACAGGGTCCAGACCCGACGCCACTGCTTAGCCGGTACCGGCGGGGGACTGATGTGGCCAGTCGTCCGCTAGGTGCTACTTAGCAGATAACTGCACTCACTCACATACAGTCAAATAACAAGAGACGTATAGAAATGCACAAATGAAAAAGGCCAAGTGTTCAAGTATAAAATCGAAACCACAACCTGAAAAGTAGCACCTTAGTCGGGTTTCTAAATGGACTCCTTCACCGATGTTAAGTGTGGCCGCGTTGAAATAAAACAAGCATTGCACTGCTAATAGGTTTCGGCTATGTGAGACCTACTGAAACTTGAAAAGTTTTTACGACATGTTGCACGCGCGGCATGCAGTTCAACATGGCTTAAAGTAAACAAAACAAAGCAGCGCTTTTTTGTTTACGTTAAGGCATGTTACACATCAGCTCGCGCTGCTCTGCAACATGTCGAAAAAACACACTGACAATGCCAATTGGTCTCGCACAGGCAAAACCTATTGGCTATACCAATGCTCGTTCAGGTTCAGTAAGGTCTATCTTAGAGTTGCTATTGCGTCTATCATTTTCTGAAAGGTCTGCTAATATTCCCACTATTTTTCCACCATTTTCCAGCTGCTTGACATTATTATATCACACATTACGATAATGAAAATATAGATAACATGTCAAGCGAATACGAGGTAACATAGCATCTCTCAGAAGCTCTCCCTTCCTTGGCTGCATCTAGCACTTGAGGCTGCAGCTTTACGGCCTACTGAGTACCAAGAGGCACGGGACAAAGATGTTGGGGACGCAAGTTCTCGGTTACTCTCCGCACGGCTCCACTGTGAATCCCTTACCGTCAGTGACTGCCCCCATGTTGAAGGCGTCCGACGAGTAGCAGGGGAATCTGGTACCCACAATGCAGCGGAGCAGAAAAGCAGTGAAGCCTGTGTCCCGCCCCTCGCAATGCTCCTCCTCTTCGAACCACGGCACCTCCCCGCTTACTTCCAAGCAGTTCACCGTGAGCACTATGAACCTGTGTGGGACTAGTTGTGAAACAAGCATTTGCAATGCAATAGGACTCACATTCACATGACACCTATTGCAGTGGAAACGGGAGTGCAGGCAGAGGATAAGGCACGAATGGGAGTGCCGGGGGGGCGTAAAGTCACGGACACGAGAAGAAAATAGTGTTTGAAGTAAAGGGGCCAGTAAGCATGGAAGGATACACATGACGACATGGCGGTTATGAGGAGGGACTAACAAGCCTAAAACCAATCGGAAGGCAGCATTTAGGACCTAAGCCAATGAAAAAGATGGGCGGGAAGTGGACGGAGCTTCCACAAAGCTTCCACGCTATACTGAATACTGCATGCCTCGCAAAGAGAGCTGCGAATGTGCTGCAATGCTAGGCTCGACCTAAAAACTTGGTATCTGCTCACAAAATACCAGCAGTACTCCAAAAATTCAGATGCAAACATTAACATTGTTTATACGTATGACAATACATTTTCTAAATACTGTATGATTGATGATATTCTGTTTTAATAGGAAAAATAGTACCTAGCTAAAAATAAATAGGGAACACCGAAGAGGAGATTTTTCTCCCCCTCTTTTAAATATAAATTATTAATGTCTTTAAAATTCTAGTACCATTGCAAGAAAGGGGTGTTTAAAGACACCACATACCTTTGGAGGAAGGTGTAAAGAGTTTGTTCAACAAGAACACTGGATACCGGGCCAAGCAATTGTGAGCAGAATACAGGTACAGACAATATAAGTTTATGAATTTGGGCGAGTGAAGAGTTAGTTTGGAAATAGATTTCTGAGAATATACATTGTTTATAATAATTAACAGTTTCCTAGGAACAATAATTGTACGGACCAAACAAAACATCTGGCACATAGAAAACCTACAAAAAAAGGGAGAATTGATACCGAATGAGTGGCTCTAACCTGACCAGGTGAGATGAGACAATGAGCAAAAGATATATTTATACCCTCTTTTAAAATTATGTAAAATCCGAGGAGAGAAAAAAATATATTTACATGTCTGTATTACATAGAAGTGGTGGATTATAAACATGGAAGGTGCCTTGAAAATAAGATTGAACTGAGACTTGATAAAAACCTGATGAAATAAGGTAAAAAGAGGATTATATACATAATAAGGACTTACAAGCATATAGTATATTCTCTATGGGTCCATGTCAGCCTATTTCTTTGCCAAATCCGGTGGGAGGTCACCAGGGAGATTTGATATATAAGAAGAAGCCCATATGATAGTAGCTAAGATATGTGACCACGTTGAAGCAAATGTATATAAATTTAAAAAAGGGGACAAGTGGATCAAGTGAAATTAAGATGTATGTTTTCCTTTCTTTTAGGGACACCAGTATATAACAAGGGTATGATTTTGAACAGTTAGATATAACAAAGGACATGTTTAAAGATAGAAAAATGTTTGTAAAATTTAAATGTGGCAGGAAGTTTTTATAAGAATACAGTCGATCTAAAAATTAATGAGGAATATTGCCATACACAAATAAGTGTCTAAACAGTTATTTACTGTTTTGCCTCATACAGGATTTGAGTTCATAGGCAACCATATAGTGCCAGGATGAGAAAGCAATGATTGTCTTGAAAAAGATGGAATATTACCAAAAAAAAACATCGAAACGCGTCGACGCCTTTGTATTGAACACAATCCATGGAAAAAGTCTACCCTGCAGATTTGTATAAGCCATTGCATCCAGGAATAGTCTTTATAGAATCTTACTGATTGGATGTGTTACTTTATGACAAAATATATTGTCTTTTTGTGTCTCTCTATAAAGATTTTTAGGTAGTTTTTATTAATTGGGGATTTGTAATGAATGTGGATTGTTTAGTGACCTTATATATTTAGTAGCGATATATGTTTTTAAGTTGTTTTTAAATATTGCCACATAAATGAAATCTTAATAAATGAACAAAAATCTTTTTTTTAAAAAGAAGATAGCTTGTTGTTATTGTCTGTATATTTGTTTAACTCTACCATATGGGCTATATAACTAGGAGGTGGGGTTGTTATAGTGCAAAGGTCAGATTTCTGGCTTGTGTATCCTAACATTGTGGTTAGTGATTGTTTTAAAATATTTTTTGCCAAGGGATTTACTATTTCTACCTCTCAGCTAGGTTGGCCACTGGTTGGTTGAGTTCAAAATCACTTTCCCTCACCTCACTAAAGCGAATAAGGCCCCCACCAAAACATATACGCTGTAGGGGACTGAACAAGGTCACAGCCACCAACTGGGAGGCCACCTTGGCTTCAGTTTCGGCTGGGAGCTACATCACTCATCCTCCCACGGCAGAAGGTTTTCGCAGTTGGATCACCAAGGTCTTAGACTTGGTTGCTCATTTAAAAAACTATGTCAGTAAAAGAGAAAAACCCTTGGCTTAATGGTTCTCGGAAGAGCTTATGGCTCTTAGGCGTCATTGTTGTAGACAAGAACGGAAATGTAGCGCTGATCCTTGCTCTCGGGAAAAAGCTAATCAGAAATCTTTTCTGCGAGAATATAAACACGCCATCTTCAAGGCCACATCCTGTTTTCTCACAGAAAAGATCGTATCGGCAAACAACTCCTCCAGCATCATATTCAAAGTCAAAAGAGAGATCGCTGAGTCACCAGGGACATAACTCTTAAACCCCTGCCAAGACTACTGTGACAGAGTAGCAATCTACTTCCAGGAGAAAAAGTCCTTAAAATCTTTCATGAGTTTACCCCTACTATAGGGGACAAACCTTCCACAGGGGTAGCCGAAGGGCAAAACGTTGATCCATCTAAGGGGAAACTCACCCAGGTCCGCGGGGCGTATGCCCTGTCCTCTATTTGTACAAATAACAGCTCAGGAAACCAAGGAACTGGGCCTAAAGTTCGGATCTCCTTCGGACCCTTGTTCGCCCTTGATATTCAGACTTGCACCTGAACCCACAGCTAACTTCCTGTGCAAGGTCTTCAACGACACAATCCTGTCCGGCAACTATCCAGCCACCTGGAAGGAAGCAATTTTCTCACCTCTTCCTAAAAAAGCCAATGTCGACCCCTCTGATATGAAGAACTTTCGACCTATCTCCCTTCTCCCCGTTTGTGCCAAAATTCTAGAGAAATTCATCAATGTTGGACTGATAAAATACATTGAATCCAATGAAATCCTTGACAGCTCTCAGAACGGGTTTCGTGCCGATGACAGCACTGAAAACGCCCTATTAGCAGCCACTAACTGCATTCGCACACAGGTTGACCGAGGTGAATCCATGGTTCTGATTTTGCTCGACCTTTCAGCGGCATTCAATACCGTCTCCCCAGTGGCCATGGTCCAGCGACTGTGGGAAATTGGAGTTACTGGAAGAGCCTCGCACCTTCTTCAATCTTTTATGACCGGCAGAATGTACATCGTTAGGTGCGGAGGCTTCAGAGCAAGGGCCTTTGGCCTTCCCTGTGGGGTCCCCCAGAAATCTTCTCTCAGCCACACTCTTTTTAACCTCTATGTGACCTCACCAGCCATGCTGTTGAGATTGTTCATATTCCAGGTGCTCTCCTACGCGGAAGACACACAAATTATTGTTTTCGTAACAAATGATTTGCAATAGGTCGCACAAAAGTAACATGCTGGATGAAGGGCAATTCATTAAAGATCAATACGGATAAAACGTAGTGCTATTTTTTGGCACACAGAATTCTATCTGGTCAAATGCCTGGTGGCCTGCAGACTGTGGTCCCCTTCCTGTCCAAGTCAGAACAGCAAAAAATCTGGGGGTAACTTTTGATGAAGGTTTGACCTTTGATGCACAGGTCAGTCGTAAAGTCAGCACCTGTTTCTACATCTTAAAAATCTTGAGAAAGGTGCTTCTGTATAATCCATCTGAACTGCATCGGTCCACAATCATCACACTAGTCACTTCCCAGCTGGACTACTGCAAATGATTCTTAACATCCCAAAGTATCAGTCAGCCAAGGAAGGGATTCGAGCCTTGCACTGGCTCCTCAGCAGGAAGAGCATTTTCTTCATGGTCCTGAATATGGTATATAAGGCCATGGATAGCAAAGGCTCATCACATTTAAAAACCATGTTTCAGTGGTACACTCCAGGGAGGACCTTGAGATCTTCCTCACAGAAAAAAATGGTTTCTCCTGGATTTCACAGGTCCAGGTGGGGCGGTTGCTCCATTTCCATGGCAGCCACCAAACTCTGGAACTCCTTGCCGCCCTCCATCTCCAAGATGCACTCTCTTCCGGTCTTTAGGAAACTTCTGAAAACCTGGCTATTTGCTTCTTAGCTGAATGTAAGCATTTCTTTCTCCTCCCCGTCCGTTCAGCGCCTTGACACCCTCGGAAATAAGTGCTCCTTATGAATATTATCCAATTCTATCTGGTGAGATATTTTTTTGGAAGGGTTCAGACCTGGTCTGAATCTGTTCACATGGCCTGGAGCAATGAGCTTCAGCTGGAAGTCGATAATAATGTGGCAGCGACTTAATACTATTGAAGCCCTTCAAAGTATTTAACACTCTTGGCCATCACTTACATTTCATGAAGTTGATGTTGTTTTCCTTTACACTATTCACTCAGTTACCCCAGGGATGCGTTCAGGCTCATGACCCAGTAATTTGTCCATGTGAGCCAAATAGATACAGGCTATATTTCAGGACAAAAGATTTTAAAGCCTAATTGCAATGAGACCATAGTATATATTTACTTATTAATGTATTTGTGGTTTACTGTAGCAAAGATAAGACCCAGTACTACAGTGGTTTTCAGGAAGAAATGTTATTCTGTTGTAGAGAAACTAATTTACTTTGAACAGTGTCTATAAAACAGTCAATCATGCAGTCCGTAAGTGAGTATGGGTTACGGCTGGTAGAACCAGAGGTGCCATGCGGATGACAGTTCAGGGGCTGCTGGACGTGGTCGTCTCTGCAGGGTCACCCTAAGACTTTTTGACTTCAACCCTCCTGTTTTCTGAACCCGTTTTTGTTGGCTTTAGGACTCTGGGCACTTACCATTGCTAACCCGTGCTAAAGTGCTTGTGCACTCTCCTTAAGCATGCTAAAACTGGCTTATACCCAACTGATACATTTAATTTACTTATAAGTGCCTAGTAAAATCAAATGCTACTAGTAGGCTAGCAGCACTTATTGTGCAATCCACGTAAGTAGTCTTTTTAAACATCTCTCAGGCCTGCTTTTGCAGTCTGTGTGTTCACTTTTAAACTGTCATTTCAGTCTGGAAAATTAGCCTTTTGATGTGCCTAAATGTTCTTTTTTAATACATATAAGTTACCCCTTGGATCAGCCCTAAACAGCCTTTAGGGCAGGCTGCAACATATTCTAAAAGTTGGACATGTAATTTTAAGTTTTTCATTTCCTGGTAGTAAAAAACTCCCACATTCCGTTTTCACTATTGCAAGGCCTACCTCTCTCATAGGATAAAATGGGATTACCTCCATACACATAATAAGTGATAACTTTTGATTGGGAGGCAAGTCATGTTATGCAACGCAATGCAATGCAACGGTAAAGTTGGATTTTAAGTCACAATTCTGAAAATGCCACTTTTAGAAAATCGGTTTTCTTGTCCTAACCATTTGGTACCTGTAGCTTGTTCCTGGGTCATATGAATATGTGTAGTTGGCTGTTGACCTTTGTGTATTCCTCCCAGACAGCATAACATTGGAATGTCTGAGTGGTGGCGGGATGGCCATTCTGGCTTAATAGGGAGATGGAGGTGTCACCTATCCCACTTGCACTTCAAAGGCACAGGCCCAGGTCACACGCCAAGGACTTCACACTAGCCTTTTGTGCCCCCAGACAGACTGGGACCACGGCAGGGAGGGAGGACATTCCAGATACATCTGAAGTGGGAAACTCCGGAAGCTTCTCCCACTTCCAATTGAGCATCATAAATAAAAAGGAGATCCTCAGACCCACTCATCAGCACACTCTTGGACCTGTGGATACTATAGAAGGATGCCCTGCTGCTTGAGGAGTGCCCTGCTTTCTGAGAATAAAGACTGGACCTGATCACCTAATTCCAGGCAGAGTGACTCCAAGGGTCAGCTGACTGACCTCCTGTTCTGAGCTGCAGGGAAATAACATGTTCCAGAGACCTCCCTACATCTGCCCAGTTGACCTGATGCCTGGAGCTGCAACTGGAATTGCCTGAGCCCTGCTTGCTTCTGCAAGAGTGAAGCCCTGATCCTGGACCCTTCGCTGGATCACAGTGCACTCCTCAGACTCAAAACAGAGAAATGGTCAAGCTTTGAGCTCTGTACGACAGCAAAAGTGCTAGTTCTCACCAAGATCTTGCCGCCTGCCAATGTGAAGCTTCAGTGAACCCAACTCTTCACACTACAACAACCACGAGCAACGATCCAAAATGCAAAATCTGCACTTCACATTACAGCAGAGACAACCCGCAGTGATAGCCAATGAGACCCTCCAGCAACGACCATCTGCGATGTCCGTCAGGATGTTTGCACTTTGTGCTTTTAGATGCTATACTTACCTAAAACCTTTGAAATTGCATATCTTCGGTTTTACCTACTGGATTCTTGTTGTTTTGGTTTCAAATAATTGATTATATTTTACGCTATTTTTCTAAATTAGTGCAGTATATTGTTTGTATTTTCACTTTTATTACCTTTTGTGTGCTGCATAAATACTACACACACTGTCTCTAAGTTAATACTGATTGTTTTTGTGCCAAGCTACTAGGTGGTTAAGCAAAGGGTAACTCAGTGACTGTTTCTGGTTCACCCTGACAAGGATTATGGTTGTTGCTTGACCAAAAACACAATTTCTCACCAGGAGTCTAAGACGCACTAAGCTAGAGCCACAGCTAGCATGAGAGTTTAAGCTAAGAGTGGTACTGGAAGAATAAGAGTTTCCATTTAGTTTGGAATGATTCAGAGCAGGAGAAAATCCTAATGGTGCTATGGATGGAGTGAGATATAATTGGGAAACTACCAAAATAGCCTTGATAGACAGTCCGCATTATTTAGAGGAAGGGGCTGTCCAGTAAGGGACTTGGCATTTCTGAGTGATCGTAAGCAACTTGATGGGAGCAGTTTCAGGGTCTGGTAGTTGGGAGTACCAGAGGTTACTGTTTTGTGAACAATGCTGGGTACTTTGAAATGCTGCTGGCTTCATTGGAACATATTCAGGGTGATCGGAATAAGTGAAATGTGATCAAATCTTCTTCTCCCTGATTCCTATTTTTGACGATAAACAATTTGGGTTCAAGGATTTTGGGCTGAGTCGAAATGCTGCCTATAAAATCAGGAATATGGATCTCCTGATGGATAGAGATCTGTTTTGTTCTTTTCAAGTACCTGCCTGTCCCATTCCCAATTCATTCCTTTAATCATTTCCCATCCTCAGATGTGTTCTGGGCCATCTTCCAGAATGTAAATGTAGTGAAGCTATGCTCACAATAATATTCTCTTCCCTTGATCACTGGACTGGCATTTCCTTGGGGATCACAGGAGACTGAGCCACTCAGCTGTAACAGCTACTGAATGCTATAAAAAGGACATTTAGCAACTGTGAGAAAATGGACTATTAGTTGGGGTGGAGAGTAGTTCAAACTAAGTAATAATTTCACTAGCCTTGCTAGAGCCCAAAAAAGGTTTTCCACATTAAAACCTGAGCTCAACCGCTGATAGCTATTGCACAAAGCAGATAGGCTTAACTTAAGAGAATGTGAGAATGTGGAAAAGCATTTAGAAGTACCAAAACAGTTAAAAAGTAGAATACAGAAACATAATAAAATCCCACAACCATATCATAAAAACAGAGAACCAGATTGGCCCTGGTCAAAAAAAGAAATCTCACAATTAGAAAATTTCCATAAAAAGTAGATTCCTCAGTGGAGTAAAGCTGTGGGTTGGATTTGAAAACTGGCTTGTCAACAAGGGGTTGACGAAGGACAATGTGTTGTTGAAGCGGTTGATGAAGGTGGGAAAAGCTCTGGATTTTGTATCCAAGATGCTGCTTGTTAGAATTGGGGTCTCTAGTTGGCAGAGGTAGGTACCTTTGTCCAAATAGGCACTCTTGCTTCTAGTCAGGGTAAGGGGGATACACTTCTAAAATAACCCCGGCTCATACCCTTGGTAGCTTGGCATGAGCAGACAGGCTTATCTCAGAGGCAGTGTGTAAAGCACTTGTGAACACATACAGTAATACAATGGAAACAAAACAAATGGACACCACACCAGTTTAGAAAAATAAGTAATCTTTATCTAAACCAAAACAAGACACAATGAAATAAAAATCCCCAATACAGTAATAAAAATATGACTTTCAGATGGTAGAAATAGTTCAATTCAAAGCAAATTGCAGATGCAACACTTTTCTCACAAAGTACCTGGGATGCGTCACACAAACAACCAAAACGGGCCACAGGGAAGGTGATGCATCAGTTCCTTACACTCAAGGAAGGTGATGCATTGATTCCTTGCTCCGGGGGAGGTGATGCGTCGGTTCCTTACTGCAGCGCAGAGGTGGTGATGCATCGGTTCCTCACCGGAGAGAAGGTGATGAATCGGTTTCTAACTGCATGGTCAGGGAATGAGTCTGTTTCTTACTGTGTCCCCCAACTATGCAACAAACTTGGTGCCTCGATGCAAATATCCGCAACAATAAGTGAACTCCTGCAGCCGCAGAGCAGGCCTTGTGTCGAACTCGGTGCAATGATCTCGAAGTTTGCAGATCTGTGCACTCGGTGCGGCGATTTCTCGAGACATGGCAGGCGCTGCGATGGTTTCTTTGGTGATGCGTCAGAAACAGGTGCGGATGCATCTCGCTTCTTCGAAGTTGCGTTGATTTTCTAGAGGCCCAAAACAACAGCAGGAACCTATTTGCAGGTCAGAACTCCCAGCAAGGCAGTTCAGGGGAGCTGGTGGTGAAGTCTTTATGGCCCTGAAACTTCTGAACAGGAGGCAAGCTCAGTTTCTAGGCATTGGAGATATGTTCCTCAAGCAGGGGACACAAAGCAAAGTCCTGTTCTCCTTTCCTTGACAGCAAGTAGCCACTGCAGGCCTACCCCAGACAGCAAACAGCACAGGGGCAGTATTCCTCCTCAGCTTCTACGGCTCTTCTCCTTGGCAAAGGTTTCTCTTAATTTCCCAAAAATGATCTAAAAGTCCAGGGTCTGGGCCCCTCTTTTTATACACAAAAATCATTTGTTCTCTGAAGGCAAAGAGTGTCTGTACCGAGCCAAAACCAGCTCTGTCCTCACTGGTGCAGCTTCCTGGCAGAAGGTGGAGACAGCATTGTTGAAACCAGACCAGGTCCATTCAGATGAAAAGGAAATCTCCTCCCCCTACTCTAAATCCACCCAAGGTCTATTCAGCCCAGAACTGACTCATCAAGCTCCATGGAGCCACTGCTCCTCCACAGCACCTGTCATCCAAAGCCAGACATGCAATACAAGTACGTAGCAGAGGCATACTGGATGGCTAAGCAAGAAAATACCTACTTTCTAAAAGTGGTATTTTCAAACACAGAATGTAAAAATCACCCTCACTAAAAGATGCATTTTAACATTCTGAATTCAAGCATACTACATTTTATTTTCCTACCTTGTTCCCAGGGATAGTTATGTTTATAAGATGTTATAAACAAACTCCCCATTCTATCTATCCTATTGGAACAGGTAGCCATGCAATAGTGAAAAACGACATTGCCAGTAATTCTCTAGCAGACATGATAAACACACCTGAACATGTCCTACCTTTCACATACACTGCACCCTGCCCACAGGGGTACCTTGGGCCTACCTTAGGGGTGACTGACATGTAAGAAAAGGGAATGTTAGGGTCTGGCAAGTGGGTGCACTTGCCAGGTCGACATGGCAGTACCAGACTGCACACAGGCTCTGCAATAGCAGGCCAGAGTTACATTTTACAGGTTGATTCTCTTGGTGTCACAATTAGTGCTGCAGCCCACTAGCAGCATTTGATTTACAGGCGCTGGGCACACATAGTGCACTGTACTAGGGTCTGAGTAGTAAATCAAATTTGCCAATCATGGAATCACTAATCCATAACAACAATTTACAAAGGAAGCACTTGCACTTTGGCACTGAACATCAGTGGCAAAGTGCCCAAAGCATCTAGGCCAGCAAAACGGAGTCCAACACAGCAAAAACACAGGATGCAAAGGCAAAAATAGAGGAGACCCACATCAGACCCTGTGAATATTTCTATCATTGGACTTAGAATCTATTCTAAAAATCAGATTTCCTCAGGGGGGCAAGGTTAAAGGCTGTAGCCAAGGAGTATTCTAGATTGTGTCTGTGGAGGAGAAAGTAGCTGGAGCTGTGATGAAGTCAGGCCTGCAGGTGATGCACCCTGGGTGAATCGGCTGACAGATTAGTCCCGGCCACTTGAAGGTTCTCCAAGCAAAGAGTTAACAAAATGCTTTTATAAGTCCCTGGTTTCCAAGGTTTAGGCAGGTTGAGTAAACTCTGACACTAGCCAAGGTTTCCAGGACCTCAAAACAGTACTTGGGGGTCAGGACTCACTCCAACAGAAGCCACCGGCAGGGTCTAGGGCAGGACCCGGGGCAGGTAAAGTTGAAACTGGTTAGCAGGAATCTTCCAGGAAAGTGGGCTTCTTGTGTCCCTAAAACTTAACAGAAGGTCAGCCAACTGCTACTTTGTCCTGGGTAAAAGTGGCAGCAGTTCCAGCCTATTAGGTTTAATCACAGGTCTTAACATTAGGTACAGTCCTTCTGGGTGTTCCACAGGTCCAGTAGCATTCTAAAGAGGGTGCCCAGGGGTGCCACATGTATACCTGGCACTAGCTTGTAGGTGGGGTTACTCCTAGCCCTCCTTAATCAATAGGGAAAACACTCTCAGGTGCAACCCAACCCACTTTTGCAGCAGTTCTTGTTTCCTGGCAACTAACAATCCCACACTGTTCTTCTCTACCTAAATCCAACATAGCAGAACCTTTCTTCCATTGTGTAGAACTCCACAATACAGGTGTAGCTATGGAACAGCAAGTGGGCTGCCATGTCATGTTCTTCTTTTGATTTCCCAGTATAACTTTACCCTAGTCATTGGCCTTGAACATAAGGGGCATATCCAATTCAGCCATTCCAACCTATATCCCATCTTTACCACTACTTGTAGCATAAAGTCCCGTTTAATGGTGTCATAGGCCTTCCAGTATCTAGTAAAGACAAAGCATACTTCTCCTTTGCCGCAATTGATGAATATAAAACATGAGTAAATCTACTCTGATTGTAAGTGGTAGGGTTGCATGGCATAACATTTCATTGGTCTGGGTGTATAACATTTTAGATTACTCTCATCAGCCTTTTCGCCAGGGCACTACTTAATATGTGTATGTCTGTGCAAATCTAAAGACAATGGGGGATATGATGAGCAGTCAGGCAGGTCTCTCTTGTTTTGGAGTTGTGCCTAATCTAGACTCTCTCTTAGGGTATGGAAGCACTTTAGTGCCCTTGTCTCTAGGAAAACATCCAGCAAATGCATGCATGGAAAAATGTGGCATAGGTCTGCTGTGAAACCATCACTCCCCCAGTCAATTGGCATTTGTTAAGTTAACTATTGCTGCTACTAATTCATATTTGTGTTATGTTTCAATGGGGTAACCCGATAGACCACTGGACTCGGGTGTATATATTGGTATATGAAAAAACAGTCACAGTGGAACAAATTAGCTTAATTAGAACACAGGTTTGTGAATATAAACTTAAATTGAGTTATGACAACACCTTATTGAGATACACAAATGACTTCATTTAATCGTATTAAGCATAGAAAAAGGTCAACATATCAACCTATTAAACAGACAAATGCATGTCAAAATCATCATTTTCAATTACTAAGGGTGTAAGTGAAGTGAAAAGTGCAACATAAATCGGGATAAGTGCAGACGAAGTGAAGGGGAAGGTCGTGTGTTTAAGAACATCCAAAATGAATTTAAAGACCTAACCTGCCACTTGAATGGCAATAACACAAATGCAATAACATTAGCAAGAAAAGCAGTTGTAAAATCACTGTCAGTCTCGTGTATTGAACAAAGGGAAAAGTCGTCGACGTTTCGACCCCTAATCGAGCCAGCAATTAGGAAATCTTGGAAGCGGGGTCTTCTTCAGGACCAGCGGGGGGTAGAGAAGATGGACTTACACCAGCAACAGCAGGGGAAACTCATGCTGGACTATTTGTAGAGTGGGCCCGAACGGCTCCATTCAATGTTGAAAACCGGTGCTATTGATGGCAATATTCTTTACGGTATATGATGAATCAGAATGGGCAGTGGTTCAAACGTACCCAAAGCGCGTGTCCTGGCCTCCTGTCCTTTTTTCACGCTGCTGCATTCCAGGAGTCTGTATTTTCAGCTGTGGCTTCTCCTTGTGGTGGGTGTTTCTAGGGACTGTACTGGTTTTGTTCATAAATCCCTTGGATGTGATGGACATTCTATTCGTCTATACCCCCCGCAGCAAATGAGTCGTCACGACTCATTTGCTGGTCACGACTCATTTGCTGCGGGGGGTATAGACAAATAGAATGTCCATCACATCCAAGGGATTTATGAACAAAACCAGTACAGTCCCTAGAAACACCCACCACAAGGAGAAGCCACAGCTGAAAATACAGACTCCTGGAATGCAGCAGCGTGAAAAAAGGACAGGAGGCCAGGACACGCGCTTTGGGTACGTTTGAACCACTGCCCATTCTGATTCATCATATACCGTAAAGAATATTGCCATCAATAGCACCGGTTTTCAACATTGAATGGAGCCGTTCGGGCCCACTCTACAAATAGTCCAGCATGAGTTTCCCCTGCTGTTGCTGGTGTAAGTCCATCTTCTCTACCCCCCGCTGGTCCTGAAGAAGACCCCGCTTCCAAGATTTCCTAATTGCTGGCTCGATTAGGGGTCGAAACGTCGACGACTTTTCCCTTTGTTCAATACACGAGACTGACAGTGATTTTACAACTGCTTTTCTTGCTAATGTTATTGCATTTGTGTTATTGCCATTCAAGTGGCAGGTTAGGTCTTTAAATTCATTTTGGATGTTCTTAAACACACGACCTTCCCCTTCACTTCGTCTGCACTTATCCCGATTTATGTTGCACTTTTCACTTCACTTACACCCTTAGTAATTGAAAATGATGATTTTGACATGCATTTGTCTGTTTAATAGGTTGATATGTTGACCTTTTTCTATGCTTAATACGATTAAATGAAGTCATTTGTGTATCTCAATAAGGTGTTGTCATAACTCAATTTAAGTTTATATTCACAAACCTGTGTTCTAATTAAGCTAATTTGTTCCACTGTGACTGTTTTTTCATATACCAACTAATTCATATTTGGTCAGCAGGGCATTCAGTTCTCTCCTCTGCTTCTACGTAAGACTTGGATGTCCAATCCCACTGAGAAAAGCATGCACACCCACACTATTCTCCTGCGGTGGTCTTGTATAGAACATTTCCAAGTGACCGCCATCTTACCACTGCTTTCTCTCAGGTCATAAATTACTGTGTGAGGCCTCTCAAAGCCTTCCTGTTTTATTCAATCTCTTTGGAGTTTTCACCTAAATATGGTGTGAGTGAATTTGTCAAATCTCGGTTTCTATATTATCTTCAACTCCAATTATTTGCAGTTGTGTGACTGTCTCGTTATGAATATCAACTGTGTGCTCCAGATGGACTCTAGAACCATATACTTTAGGAAGGCATTCCCAACTCAATACCAACTTCAGTGTTTCCCAGAACCACTCTGTCCTTTACTTCTCTCAATGCTATCACCATGCCTGGCTTTGTCCTGTCCTCAAGAGGCTATCAAACACACTAGGCCATACTCAATTAAGGGCATATATCAAATATAAATGCATATATCTATAAAGAGCACAACAGCTTTTAACATTTTCAAATAAAGACGTATGTTATAGTATTTTGCGAAATATACTTTTGTTATACACTTCTCGCTTCCATCTATTTGCATACTTACAAGAACATATCTCCACCATCTCTGACTAGGCTTCCCAACAGTGCCCCTATGGTGAGCACCCAATTCATGGTCACACATATGGTGTGGTGTCTTTTCTACATGAATGGCCACCAAGGTAAGGAATTTGGTGCTAATGTAGTGCTAGCTCTTGATTTTATTTTTCCATCCACGCTACTACATTGCATTGGTTGTAAATACCTATCATTGACTTGTATACATTTTGTCTCCATCAATCTCAGAGTCTGTTTTGGTACTCACTAACCTTGCCAATCTCCTCAGCTCTGGTTCAGTTCTTTGGATGCCCCCTTGTTCTCTACATAATTGGTGTTAGTCCCTTCAGACTGTCAGTCAATGAGAATTCTTCTGCTGCCAGCGTCCTGTCTTCCCTGAATACCTTCTTTTCCTGTCTCCACAATGTAGAATCAAGGATGCACTACTTTTTAACGAGTGCCTCTCTCCTACCCAAAATAGTGACCATTTGATCGGGATACAGAGTGCCTTCCATCATGCTCCAATTTCCTTGACTATGGACTTACGGCTGGACATTTCAAGAGCTAATACCTGGAGAATGGATGTACATAGATTCAAACTACCAAAGAGAATAGAAACTATTGGGCTACCTTAAAGATTACTAAGAAGAAAATTACCAGTAACTGCCTGCTAAAACCTATGGTCTGCGGCAAAGGATTATCACAGATGATTATTAATTGACACGAAAAAAAAGAACTATTGCATAAATAACTTTTGGAAGCAGAAATAAAGGATGCCACCAATCAGTATCCTCTCGACCCTTCGTCGAGGAGTCTGTATCTACTCACAACAAAAAAGTATGAACTGAAAAATAAACTTACAAAACAATCAGAAAAGGTTCTCCACCTCATCAACACATCAAGGGCCACCACTAGGAACATGAGGAATAGGCTGGCTGACACCTATCAACTCAAGGAGAGGGCAGCACAACCTCCTAGACCCGCCCTTTTAACAAAGTATGGGATCCAACTCAATTGCTCTAGGGACATCATTTTCAGCCTTTTATACCACCCTACATACCTCAGCCCCCAAAGATACAACTGCAGAAAGCCTATTTTTCTAACATCTCACAATAGTCCGCTCAAAATGCAAAGCCTTCTATGAACGTATAGATCTTCACCTGCAACCATCACATGAACTAGCAATACTGAATGCCACACATAACATTGGCAAAAACAACAATTGATGGACAGAATGCAGAACAATGTCATACATTCACCCCAGTACAGAGATCTGGGCCTAAATCCATCGTTTTTTTGCTCACCATGCCATTCCAGTTTGAACCCAGCCATATGCAAATCAGTCTTGACCCTGTGCCCCATGGGAACAGTCCAGCCCGAACTGCCAAGCCAGGTCCTCCCTGGACTGGAAACAAGCATCCTAGGACCGGTTTCGGGCTTTCAGCCCTCGTCAGCCAGGATAGCTTGATTCCAGGGGCATGGAGAGCAAGGGACTCACGTCTGAGCATACCCTTCCCACTCGGGGTGACAAATGCAAAAACAACAATTGATGGACAGAATGCAGAACAATGTCATACATTCACCCCAGTACAGAGATCTGGGCCTAAATCCATCGTTTTTTTGCTCACCATGCCATTCCAGTTTGAACCCAGCCATATGCAAATCAGTCTTGACCCTGTGCCCCATGGGAACAGTCCAGCCCGAACTGCCAAGCCAGGTCCTCCCTGGACTGGAAACAAGCATCCTAGGACCGGTTTCGGGCTTTCAGCCCTCGTCAGCCAGGATAGCTTGATTCCAGGGGCATGGAGAGCAAGGGACTCACGTCTGAGCATACCCTTCCCACTCGGGGTGACAAATGCAAAAACAACAATTGATGGACAGAATGCAGAACAATGTCATACATTCACCCCAGTACAGAGATCTGGGCCTAAATCCATCGTTTTTTTGCTCACCATGCCATTCCAGTTTGAACCCAGCCATATGCAAATCAGTCTTGACCCTGTGCCCCATGGGAACAGTCCAGCCCGAACTGCCAAGCCAGGTCCTCCCTGGACTGGAAACAAGCATCCTAGGACCGGTTTAGGACTTTCAGCCCTCATCAGCCAGGATAGCTTGATTCCAGGGGCATGGAGAGCAAGGGACTCACGTCTGAGCATACCCTTCCCACTCGGGGTGACAAATGCAAAAACAACAATTGATGGACAGAATGCAGAACAATGTCATACATTCACCCCAGTACAGAGATCTGGGCCTAAATCCATCGTTTTTTTGCTCACCATGCCATTCCAGTTTGAACCCAGCCATATGCAAATCAGTCTTGACCCTGTGCCCCATGGGAACAGTCCAGCCCGAACTGCCAAGCCAGGTCCTCCCTGGACTGGAAACAAGCATCCTAGGACCGGTTTCGGGCTTTCAGCCCTCGTCAGCCAGGATAGCTTGATTCCAGGGGCATGGAGAGCAAGGGACTCACGTCTGAGCATACCCTTCCCACTCGGGGTGACAAATGCAAAAACAACAATTGATGGACAGAATGCAGAACAATGTCATACATTCACCCCAGTACAGAGATCTGGGCTGATAGCCAGAAACCGGTCCTAGGATGCTTGATTCCGGTCCAGGGAAGACATGGGTTGGCAGTTCGGGCTGGACTGTTCCCATGAGGCACAGGGTCAAGACTGATTTGCATATGGCCATGTCTGAACTGGGGTGGCGTAGTGGGCAAAAGAACGATGGATTTAACCCAGATCTCTTGACTGGGGGAGAATGTCTGCATTGTCAGCATTCCGTCCATCATTTGTTTGTTGTAACGCTTTTCGCCCTAAGTGGGATGGGTATTCCCAGACGTGGGACCCATGCTCACTACGCCACTAGAGTCAAGCTATCCTGGCTGATGACGGCTGATAGCCAGAAACCGGTCCTAGGATGCTTGATTCCGGTCCAGGGAAGACATGGCTTGGCAGTTCGGGCTGGACTGTTCCCATGAGGCACAGGGTCAAGACTGATTTGCATATGGCCATGTCTGAACTGGGGTGGCGTAGTGGGCAAAAGAACGATGGATTTAACCCAGATCTCTTGACTGGGGGAGAATGTCTGCATTGTCAGCATTCCGTCCATCATTTGTTTGTTGTAACGCTTTTCGCCCTAAGTGGGATGGGTATTCCCAGACGTGGGACCCATGCTCACTACGCCACTAGAGTCAAGCTATCCTGGCTGATGACGGCTGATAGCCAGAAACCGGTCCTAGGATGCTTGATTCCGGTCCAGGGAAGACATGGCTTGGCAGTTCGGGCTGGACTGTTCCCATGAGGCACAGGGTCAAGACTGATTTGCATATGGCCATGTCTGAACTGGGGTGGCGTAGTGGGCAAAAGAACGATGGATTTAACCCAGATCTCTTGACTGGGGGAGAATGTCTGCATTGTCAGCATTCCGTCCATCATTTGTTTGTTGTAACGCTTTTCGCCCTAAGTGGGATGGGTATTCCCAGACGTGGGACCCATGCTCACTACGCCACTAGAGTCAAGCTATCCTGGCTGATGACGGCTGATAGCCAGAAACCGGTCCTAGGATGCTTGATTCCGGTCCAGGGAAGACATGGCTTGGCAGTTCGGGCTGGACTGTTCCCATGAGGCACAGGGTCAAGACTGATTTGCATATGGCCATGTCTGAACTGGGGTGGCGTAGTGGGCAAAAGAACGATGGATTTAACCCAGATCTCTTGACTGGGGGAGAATGTCTGCATTGTCAGCATTCCGTCCATCATTTGTTTGTTGTAACGCTTTTCGCCCTAAGTGGGATGGGTATTCCCAGACGTGGGACCCATGCTCACTACGCCACTAGAGTCAAGCTATCCTGGCTGATGACGGCTGATAGCCAGAAACCGGTCCTAGGATGCTTGATTCCGGTCCAGGGAAGACATGGCTTGGCAGTTCGGGCTGGACTGTTCCCATGAGGCACAGGGTCAAGACTGATTTGCATATGGCCATGTCTGAACTGGGGTGGCGTAGTGGGCAAAAGAACGATGGATTTAACCCAGATCTCTTGACTGGGGGAGAATGTCTGCATTGTCAGCATTCCGTCCATCATTTGTTTGTTGTAACACACATAACATTGGCGGCTTCTCTAACCATCTAAAGGGATGGGTCGACTCATCGATAGTGGTGGCCAAAGTATAACTATTACAACACTGGAGGATGGTGACACCACAGACCATAGAGGAATAGTCTACAGCCATGGCGTATACAGAATCCCACATGCGAGTTACTTATAAGCTCAACCATCAGCTAAATAAATTTGAGAACATTTGGAACTCCTTCCTGGGCTACAATGTAGTAGTGTCATTGTGCTAGGGTTGCCAGTAGATTAACAATTATGTTGTCTCTTTGTTCTGGTTTATTGATTTTTCTCATTTTTTTGTTTCCTGCTAGTGCTATGGTTTGGGTGAATATAATTACGCCTATATCAGACTCGACTCCTACATTATGTAATCTTGTTATCAAATTGCTATGCTAATTGGCCTATAGTAGTACTGGCGAGACTGCCTATTGATTCTAGGAAGAGAATTATCTTTCTAGATTACCATAGATACCTCTAGTACGCTGTTTCTGTCTTTTAGGAATCCTTGTAAAAAGGCATGAAACTGGAGAAGGTATTATAGTCACTTGCCCTTATTTTGGACTCACATAATGTAGCATGTTTGAATGTCATTGCCTATTATCACATAGATGGATACTCTGATATATGTACCTTGTGCCTGATAATCTGTCTGTTATAAAACCAACCAAAAATATTTTTTTAAAAAAACAAAAGAAAGAAATGAGCCCCTTTGTTAGCCTTGATTAGTGTTCCTGAGAACTGCCGTTTTGTGGATGGTAGGGGTAAGAGCAGTCACCTAGATATGGCCACCCTTCTGTCTGCCCGATTCCTCCTTCTGCAGAGCTGATGACAGTTTGGTGCAGAAACCTCACATTCCTTTGTGCCTCTGTTGTTGGTGCTACAGGCCAGGGAAAGCCCCAGTGCTACCTACAGTGAGAAGCATCACTTCCTAAAGGCTGTGCTTGGAGAAAAGCCTGAGAAGGACATTTGAAAGAAGAACTGGTCCTACAGTTTGAGATATCCACATGCCCCCTTTTTGAAGCTGTGTATAAAAGCTGGATCCAGGAGAAGAGAGATACTGCATGTTTCCACAGACATTGCAACATCGAGAGAGAGCTAACTGCACGAAAGGAAGCTGCAGAGGACCTGTGTTCCAAGTGGCCACCATGGTCATTCCCCAGTTAAGTTCCTAGCAAGAACTGCAATGGTGTGATTGTCATAGGCCCATTAGGGGCTGCACCTGTGTACTCATCCTAGACACGAAAGGAGGCTACAGCTGCCGTGATCATCATGAGTCCCGTGGAGGCCTCACATACCTCTGGTCCAATCGGGATCTCAAACGAATTGACCACCGTTGGTGGACTCATAGAACTGAACTTGGGCACACACTCAAACAGATCCTACCTGCATCAGACTTCCACCTACAGCCAAGTAAACCTTCTGATGACTGAAGAACTTAGCAGGAGGGATGTCCAAGGCTGTAAAGGACAATTTGTGACAAGGCTGGTTGCCTCCACCCCTATCTCCTCCCTTCCTTGTCACAAGAAGGGAACCATTCCTAGAACGTGAAATTACACTGGTTGAGATAACTGAAGATATTGCTGACCTTCCTATTTGCGTCTCCTGGAGAGTTTTATAAAGCAGAGACCTCACTACTGACACTATGGTTTATGCTGCCTACATAGGGAATGCCTACAAATAGACACATTCAGACTCATTTCTAAAGTAGATAAGGATCCCCTGACTGGTGCAGTCATCACCCGATAACCTTGAACACAAATAATTTAGCTACGATTATAGCCTCCAGACTATTAAAAACAATCCATTCTTTAGTATATTAAATCCAGGTAGGCTTTCTACCTGGCTGTGCTTCCAGGAATCATATGTGGGTATTAAAGCATCTACAACAGTAGACCCACAATAAATCAATGGATGCTATTACGTTATCTCTTAAGTAGGGGTATTTTAAATGATCATTAGCCAGGACAGGCCTGGGCTCCAAATGTATTTTGAAAGTCAACTGACTTGTTAAGAGATTAATTGTGCAGGTTAACTGTAGGACATTTCCTTTCATAATGATCATATTTGGAAGTGGCATGCAACCGGGCAGTCCACTACCCCCACTGCTTTTTCTTCTAGCTCAGGTGCCACTCCAGATGCCATCAGGTTATCCACAGCTTATACAAAAATACACATACACGCAGGACAGGTGGAATTCTTTTTGTATTTAGATGACATTCTCCTTACTCTAACTAATACAGGCACCTTGATATCAACTTTGATGTCCAAGAAATTGCACATAACCGACTCTACTGCCAAAGGTATGCTTCTGCGGTTAGACCACTGGTTGCTTATCTACTTAGGATGTGCCTCTCCTCATCCACAAACAAACACTGACACAAACTTATAATGATATTAAGTCATTTGTTTGTAGGACTCTTAACAGTGGATGAGGACATCTAAGCTACAAGCATGCACCACAACTGAGAGCGGCACATCCCCATAAGGGCAAGCTTACTACGTGGCAGACTAGTTTCATAACTGATAAACTACCTTCCAAGAACAAAACCTGCTCTTGCATGGGAGGCTTTGGAAAGTGATATGTTGCACTGCACGCAACGGCTTGGGCATAGTATATACAAATAAGACAGTAATACAGCCACTGACTAACCTGGTAACCACAGCCATGCTTATTCACTGAAATTATGTGCATAGACAGTTAGGGTTTAGTCCACACTGCGCAATAATGTGAGTTTTTGGTGCAATGCTGATATATGTATAGGTGACTCTACAATCCGATGGAGGAACTGGTGTTGAGGGGCATCATAAGCAAACTGTTTCATGATTGCATATTCAGGACCATCTACACCCTTGAACCTGTTATATTTCATATCGGTACCCTAACATAGGTTTAGAGAACATCGTACTCTTTCCCTACATCATCTCCCCTTCATTTCATATGAACGAGACTTATAAGGACATAACTCCAAATAAGGACAGAATGCCTTATAGGGACTGAACGCCTTATAATGACTGATGCCTTTTAAGGACCAAAGCTTTCACCTAGTTCTATGAGGAGGGTGGGTTCTGACCGATCGATATTGCTAAGACGTCATCCTTAGCACATATGAATAATTTATGAGTACACTCTCCAGGGGGGCATACTTCACCTCTCCTATCTACGCACAAAGGTTTAATCCCCAACGTCATCCTCATACTGAACAATGGGTAACATACGCACATAGACTGTATAAATACAGCACCTCTTGCTATCAGTAGGCAGGAGGGATCCGAGACTTCAAGGACGACACACTGACCAGAGACGCTGCGGCTCCGGCATTCCATCGCTCCAGCCGACAGTAGTCTAACTATCCATGACGGGGTGTCCAACTCAAGTCCAGGATGAAGTCTCACACTCTCACAATTCAGGTATGGAGGTTCGACTAAATCCTAGCAGGATTCTTGGCTCTTAGATTCAAGATTATTAGGCTTTTAGGCTTAGTAGCTCTTTTTCACCTACTTACATGCTAGGTACACTCAGGTACATCTAGACAGGCATCTTAGGAGTACGCACTTTAATTTATAAATGCATTTTATATTCATGTATGTGTTCATGACTATTGCAAAATGGTAGAACAATACTATTCCTTTTTATTCACTGTACTGCTGTTACTATATCTCTGCTACTGTGTTACAGTTGTAGCAGCACATTTGTTTTACATGAGAAGAACAACAGTACAATAAATTCTTATTGTAAACACGCCCGACTGTTTCTTCTTTGTATCTCTCTGAGAGCAAAACAAGCAAGCACAAGTGACTGGGTGAAAAGCAATATATTGTTTCCACGAGTCTGAGGCTATTGTGTTCTGAGGTTGCAAAAACTAATCTCTCTGATAACAGGAGATTCTAGTAGCACTACAAGCTAGCTAATGCAAAAACAGGCTAACATATTCAGCGGGGGTGTACAGAGTCAGTCTGCCACCCGACCCACAGTTTATGTTATCCGCATATGCGTAGGTTCTGAATGAAGGGTACTATTGGAACTACACTACATGGCGCCCAATGTGGTCTAATGGCACTCAACCGTTTGGTTTGGTACATATTTAACAGTAGAATCAGTCACGCTTAATCTCAGACACCCTACTTACAAAACTCAGAGACGTCTGGAGTGATTGGGAAGAAACTCCGCCACAGCTGAGTAGGCGAGATATCCTATGTATTGGCTGTTGGTTATTCAAGCTTGAAGAAAATATTCCCAAAATTGTGCATAAAACCTTTGCATAAACTTCCTTAAAACAGATATTCCGTGTTCTAAACACAGTATTGACCAAGAGGGAGATTTAAACCATCTAGCCCAGGGACTTAATCAGTCTGGTGAGGAAAATGTAGATGAAATACAAATTGCAGCCAAAGTAAGATAAACTCTGACAGTTAAACTTGTCAAACATGGGTTATCACCCAGAGGAGGTGTAGTAATATTCGTGATAGAGGCACACGAAGATTTCAAAACAGAGGTATTCTACTCTTGGGTTACATTCCCAGAAGCAGATGCTGTAACAAAAACTTTTTAATTATTCATACATGAAGAAGTTCCAGCGGCCTACACTCCGTTTGAGGAGACTGAAATTCTGCTTACTTACCAGGAACATATTTTCTGGTTTAATGGCGCCCTACCCCACACAAGAACAAGAGCAAGGCTTGGTCCTTTAGGAAGACCAGGAGCAACATGGCTGATATTAGTGACCTATGCACCGCATCCAGACATTGACACAATGCCAGGTGATGAGCTGCTTGTTTAACACAAAGAGTTGCTAAAACTTTACTGAAACATGACACACTTTGTCTTAAGGACACTAGCGGTCCAACCAACAGTAATTACACCAAATCCAGCTCCTACACAGAGCTCAGGTACTAAAATTACTCCACAAACATTACATGCGGTAATGGGCAAAGTGCCCACAAAACGTGAACAAATTCCCTTCTGGGTAGCTCAGAAAATAACGCAGTTAGATGCAGTATTCCCAAATACCACACCATTTGAAAAACACAGAATGTTAACAATCTGTTTTCCCATGGGGATTACAACACAGTTAGAGGATTGCGCCTTTTGGGGTACAGTCTTTGCTGCCATATATACCAGAACTCATGGTATTCTTTCATTAGCAGTAATTCCTGATGTATTAAGTCAAATACAAAATGAGTATGGAGAAGAACCTGCCCTATACTTAGGGATGAAGTTATTGAATAACTACGACCAAGTATCAGCCATAATACTAGCTAACATTAAAGGGGAAGCAGCATCAGTGGCAATCCGCCAACGCCTAAGGGAGGTCGGCCCGTTATTACAGGGGGCTGAACTACCCAAAATAATTGAAACTGCGTATGCAGAATAAGGAAGGGATAGTTTGGGGGAAAAGCTTTAAATCCTCAACTAGAGGGCAGTCCTTAAAAGGACACTTCTATGCAGGCACCTACTTCTTCTAAAAAGAAGTGGAATAATAAAAAAGAAACCTTTAAAGACAAGAGATCTCAGTCCCAAGGTAGGTCTTCTCCACAGGAGCCCTCTGAAAAGAGGTACAACCTTAGAAATAGGGATAATATTAGGAAACCTGACAGGTATCAGGATACTGATACACGTTCATCTCTTTCCTTTCAGGGCTCGAAGAAAAGCTCCGAAAGAGAAGGACGGTCAGAAAAAAGAGAGGAGCACACACACTCCAGAGACAAGCAGCGCGCTCCAGACTTTACTTCTAAAAAGTAAGATAAGCAAAATCCAAAACCTCAATTTAAGAAAAAGTAAGTTGCTGGTCTGAAAATCAGACATGCCCAGAATTCTGAGGACACAAATTCTGAATGAGGAATGGGCTCTGACGATGCAAGACAGTGCGTCAGAAGGAACAATAGCTCACCTGAACCTGAAGGAATTTCTGGTGACAGCGGAGTTGAATGATTACATCACGGTGGAAACACCAGACACCAGGGTGAGCGTCCCACATAAGTTATATGAAATAACACTCTTGATGGAGGGGGACAAGCCCAGGAAAGTAAAAGCTCTTTTTTGGAAGAACTTATCATCTGGTTATGACATCCTGTTAGCAGAACAAGATTGGCCACCTGCATTCGTAAAGAGTGCCCCAGGGGAGAAAGTGTAATTTTTCCTGCATTTTCCAACCACATTCCCGTTCACCTTAAATATACACATGCACAGGAGTGGGCAGTCAAGCTCCGGCACTGTACAAAAATCACGCAGGGTGGGATGAGAACTCAACCTACCACGTGATTCCATTAAAAGTTTCACCAAATGCACAGAGACAATATCCAATAAAGCAAGAAGCTAAAAAACAGGTCAGGAAGATCTTAGATCAACTTGAATACCAGGGGGTCATTGAAAAATGTACCTATCCAATGAACAATCCTTTGTTTCCTGTCGATAAATCCAACAATGCATATCGTCTAGTTTTAGATTACAGACATTTAAACTCATACACAAAGAGATTTGCTGTCCAAAATGCACATAGTGCCGCATTAATGAATAACATTATGCGCAAAGAATACAAAACCACACTTGATATCTCAAATGGATTTTTCTGTCCAAATATAGTGTCTGAAAACAGGTAGCATTCAGTGCGTTAGGGTCTCAACGACAATTTTGTCGACTAGCCTAAGGTTACCAAAATAGCCCCGGGGTATTTTCAGCAAGAGTAACAGAGATACTTCAAAAGTCTGATGAAGAGGCGTTGTCCTATGTGGATGATATTTATCTGACAGACGACAACTTAGAGAGGCACTTGATTTAATTTAACTTTAAAAAATCAAAAATAACCCACCTCAATGTCCTATTTTTGGGATATGAGCTGTCAAGTGAAGGCAAAAGGCTGGCAGCTAACTTTTTAGAAAAGTGTGTGCTGCTCCAGCCTTTAAAATCATTAAAAAAATTGCAGAACATACATTTTAGATTATGCACAAAGGGTAAAACCTTCCTCTGACTTACTAAAACCTGACTTTTCAACCAGAGATTGGACACAAGAACATACTAATATTCTTTGTTCACTCCAGGAAGACATGATTGCTTTCAAACACGCGTAAACGTATGCCACTTGGTGATACGAATAATTGCGGGTCAAAGCCGCTACACTTATATGACCTTCAATGAAGGAGAAACTGTACCAATTGCATACAAATCACACTTGTACACAAATGCAGAAATGTGTTTCACTTCAACAGAAAAAATACTGACTGCTGTTCAGACTTCTGTAGCAAGAGAAAGAGCACTGGCTCGGGGGAAACTCATTATTGTCGTAACTCCGGTACCAGCCTTAGAAGCTGTTACAAAGGCCAGCATCCCAAATGCGAAAGCGTTACATCCAAGATAGATACAATGGGCTAATTCTCTTACTGCAACAGATGTTGAATATAGATTTGATCCAAATTTAAAAACACAAGCATTCCTGCAACATGAACAAGAATATCCTCTATCAAATGAAATCTTGCCTTTAGATCAGTATGACTATATCATTTACACTGATGGATCTGCTCAACCGGGAATAGGAAGTAAGCAGCAATATTTTTCGGCATGTGCTATCGTTAAAGGTCGCATGCGTGATGGCAAGTTCCATCCTTGCTGCACAAAGACGCAATCTCGAGGAGACAGCATGACTCAGTTGGCAGAATTAAAAGCACTGATACTGGCACTTGTAAATACGGATCACGAATTCCCCACACTAATCGTGTGTGATTCTTTTTACTGTCTACAGTCGTACAATGAGTACTTACAACATTGGAACAAAACGGGCTTAAATATGCAAAAAGGTGGCACAATTAAACATAAAATGCTATGGGAACAGGTAGCAGAGTTGAAAGCCGAGCTACCGAAGACTCACGTGATTAATACACTGAGGGGCATATGCATCAACATTAGCATTTGCGATTCCTTATTAGCGAAAAATAAGGATTCGCTAATAAGGAATAGCAAAAGGCTATGCATGTAGGAATCGCTATTCAAATAGCGATTCCTTAACTTTCCTTAATTGCTACTAGCAAATAGCGAGTAGCAATTAAGGAATGCCGTCCCAATCATTCCTATGGGCCTCCAGGCCCATAGGAATGAATCGGAGATTGCATGAGCAAATAGCGAGTACCAGTAGGTTCTCGCTAATTGCTCATGCAATTTCAAGGGTGCAAGGGTGTCAAAATGACACCCTATAGCACCCCTGAAAATGATATGTGCACATATGTTGCACACACACATGCTCTAAGGGCATGTGTGTGCGCAACATGAAACTTTGAAAAATGCACAAAAGTGCATTTTTCAAAGTTTTTGCAAATTACCATGCAGTTCATCTTCATGGTAATTTGCTCCCCCTATTAGCGAAATCGCTAATTTTTTAACTTTGATGCATTGCATTTAAGGAATCTCACTTTGGGATTCTTTAAATGCAATCCCTATTTAAGGAATCGGTATTTAAGGAATCCCTATTTAAGGAATCGGTATTTAAGGAATCCCTATTTAAAGAATCGCCATTTAAGGATTCCTTAAATAGCGATTTCTGCTTTTGGGTTGATGCATTGGGATTGGGTATTTTTAACTTAATACCGGGAGCTATTAGCGAATCGGTATTTTACCGACTGGATTTTGGGTTGATGCATGAGGCTGTGAGTCATCAACGTGATGGCGTTCATGTTGCAGGGAATTCATTGGCTGATGAAGCCGCAAAGGGGGCTGTTCGCACAGCTTCCATAGCTGCACTGACTCGTTCAAAAACGAGAATAGACAGAGATATTATTGTAGCCTTCATTGCATCACGCAAAGGCAGCACAGCAGTATCTAAAAGGTTTCCACTCAAATACTCCTACAAGTGAGATGCACAAAACATTCCATATGCTCAGATTTTTGGAGTGGGGAATAGAGTAATACCAAATATGGTTTGTAGGCAAGGTTTAATATTAGCTGCACACAAGGGTTTGGGCTGTGTGCACACTGGCGTTATAGCGACTGTTTCTTTACTGAAACAGCGCTATTGGTGGCCAGGTTTAAGTAAGCAAACTGAAGACTATGTCTTGAAATGCGGCATCTGCCAGCAGATAAAAGGCTCCGCCGTTGCATGCCCGGCACAGACGCCATTGCTAAAATCTGACAAACCTCTCGCATGTGTGTACTTGGACCACTGCGGCCCCTTACAAATGGACAGGGCTTACAGATATATCATGGTTGCAGTGGATTCATGCTCGAGATTCCTATGGGTATGGCCTCAGCGTTCTGCTGACGCTCAAACTGTTATAAAAGATTTGCGAGTCTTTATTGGCACATACGCAGTTAGCACATTACACTCTGGCCGCGGCCCTGTGTTTAGCTCTCGGGCTTACAAAGAGGCCATAGAAGGAATGGGCGTAGCATTGCGGTTCTCATCTCCGTACCATCCTGAGGGAAATTTGGTTGTGGAGAGAAAAAACTGGACTTTACGCAATCTTTAATAGCTAGGGTATCAGGCAAGGGTGGTAGTTGGGTCACATGCCTTTATGGGGTACCGCAGGCATTAAACAACCAGCCAAGAAACTCTCTAGGGGGTGTCACTCCATATGAGGTCCTCTTTGGGACACAAATGTGGGTACCTGATCTTGATTGTGAAGGCACTGTGGCGGATGAAAAACCATTTGATATCCATGATCGTTTGGCTGTTTTACAGGATATAAATGAATCCAGAACAAAACAAAGCAATGTCCATCTAAAGCAGACCGCTACTGAAGAAGTCAAGGTAGTCACGGCAAGACTTGACTGGATCCCAAAAGTCGGGGATCGAGACAGAGAGAAAATTGCAGGGACAGAAAGGAATTTGGACCCTCTTACAGAAAACCTGTACCAATCCTTGCAGTACACAGAACAAGAATTGTGCTGCAATCGCCTCTTGCCCGAAAAAAGGAGAAAAGATTTGTCTCAATTGACTTAATCAAACCACACTTGTGGCCGATAATAAACAGTAGGCCTAGTGGACTCTGCTGTAGCAGACGCCCTCCTCTAGCTACAATCCAAGAAGTACAAACAGAAAGACTCATCACATTTGAAGATCCATCTGTAAGGAATAAAGGACCAAGCAACAATGCTATGGAACTTGTTCCACTTGAACCAGACATTCAAATTCTAAATGAAAATTAGAATAATTCACAAGTTGCAATTAGACCTAATACAGACGTCTACATCAACATGCCTCGTCAAGAGGGAAAGAACATTTCAACCAATCCCGATGCAATTCCTACAATTGATCGAACTGCTTCTGGCTATTTCATTAACTTTGATACGTTTTCTCTGGATTCAGAAACGACGCCAGCCAAAAGAAAGTTCAAGCAAGAATTAAAGAACTTTCTTCTTTTTCTTCAAAAGACATACCTGGTATCACCTTGGATTGAACTCTGGGTAATTTCTGGGATATTGTTTTTTCTTTTCTGGTTAAGCTTAGTATTGACTTTTAGTATGCTTATCAATGGACACTATCTTCAACAAGGTTCACCGGCCCAAAAGGTCAACTTCCTACTGAAGCCACATCCATCATCACATCGTGAACAAAGAGACTTGTCATCAGTGAACATTACAGCAGTTCCTATACCCGATGGTATAATATGGGACAAGGATGATTTCAACATTTTCGGCCCGACCGAACTTCTAAAAATTAATCATGTATTTAAAATATTATTAAGTGATTTCATTACCTCCAGTACCTTTTCTGATGATTGGGACACTGAAACAGTAAAAAACATGTTTTCTGATTTAGAGAAAACTGCTGCATTTTCTAATAATGAAATGATAGAGGGTTCTTCAGACTATGGCAAATTGTACTGTTACCAACATTATGGTCATCATTTCCTGCACAAATCCATTTCACCTAGGAATGTATTTTAGTACCATCAGTGGGAACATTGCCCAACACCACCAAAACGTAGTTCACAACTGTTTGCACAGAAATTTGCATACTTTTCAAGATATAACACAACAGATCCAGTATCATTTTATTATAAGGGTGTGCCAACATCAGCACTGAAAATTATGTTGACAAACACCAAACAGATTTACTCTGCTTCCTTTTTGGCCCAATTGTCTGAACAGGGTTTCCACCTATGGAAAGACGAAATTGACTTAAAATCAATTTGGGGTTCAAGGAACTGGCAAGTCCAGGGTACAGAGGCACTATTTAGAGCATGCCTCATTCGACAGCAGATGATCTTTTTAAATGCTACTGTGCAACAGACATCCTGTCTCGGAATAGCCAAGATAAAGGACCTGAATACTCCAAGGTTACCTACACCAACACAGGGGTGGCAAAATACTTCTATAAAGGAAGGGGCAACAGTTGATTTCATACTAAAGTACAATAGATCAGACCCAAATTGAAAGGAGTGGGTGGTTTGCCCCTTAGACACCAACACGTCATATAAGGTTCCTGAACATCTTCAAGGGACTCAGTATGCATAGGCCCGATCCACGATATGTACAGAGAGCACATCCAGGGGTAGTGACATCCTATAGTGTTGGGAAGTTGTGCCTAGATTGGCTAGAAACCTCAACACTTGCAGAAGTGAAACAACACTTATCTTTACTCTCACAAGACATGGATCTTAGTGACTTTTTACTAGGGCCTAGGAAACAACGTCAAAAACGTTTCATATATGCAGGCATTTATGCTGCCTATAATGAAATCTGGAAGATTTCCCAACAAGAAGCCGCAGAGAGAATATGGGAGATAGACCGTATAAACTTAGAAAAAGCTTTTGCTGTGGTAGATAATGGATTAACAACTTTGACCTCCAGAGTATATTCATTGGGCAACATTGTATCTTCTGCTATTGACATACTGGAACAAGATTTAGCCATACTACAACACGGCCAATCACAGCTACGTTCTATTATGTTATTAAGCTGGACTCTGCAATCTTTGCGTGAAGGAATTGAGCCTTGGTGTTTTATAAACAGTACGTCTCTGTTTTCAGAATACAATCTTACTGATACACAGATAGAAATGGCACAAAGAGGATCTAAATATACACAATTCTGCAAATTGAAAAACTGGAACGGTTACCATTTACAGTAGCTGAACTGCCATCAACAGATTGGCTACTTCATGGCGAAATTACTATCCCGGTCACGACCTTTCAGTTTCACTATTGCCTTGAGCAAAGGCAGATAGGCAGATATGAAAAATTGGGTAAAGAATACATTAAGAAATCCTGGGATTTCCCTATAGATTTCGATGCCGGAGTGGGGATCTTAGTGGTACAAACTGCAAGAACGCTTTAAACGGTTCTCTCATGTGTCAAGATATTATTTTGCACGGAACTTGTAATGGTTCAATTTTGAATCTGTTTTGCCACATGAAAGGAACTCCAGCTGCTGTGATCACGCCAGCATTTAAGCGACTTTCGAATGGGAGTTACTTAATGCTGAGCGATCAAGGTTGTTGTGGGATGCTCCCAGGCATCGCATATCTGGTCACCGTGAACACCAGGGTTATTTGCTGAACGCAAGTATTATTTCCTCCGACAAGTACAGTCAGGGAGGTGCCGATATGGCCTTCACTGAATGTTTCCATTATACAGTTTGATGCTTTGAGCAGAATGAAAGCCATGCTTTTACAGCAAACCGTGCCGTTGACCTCCGCTCGAGAAACCTTTGAACTCCAAGTCGGAAGGACCTCGACAGAGATACAAGCACTAATCCGTACCAACTGCCCCCTACATTTCATAGAAATGGTGGGACGTATCTTTACTATGTCAGATATGAGTGGCATTGTACACCTATTTAAGACCATAGGGTCAGGATTCCTTAACACCTTCCAGACAATCCTCAGAGTTATTCCTAACTTTATACACTCTGTATTTGGAAGCATTTTCGGGGGTCTACCTCTGATCCTGCTCGTTGTAGCTGGAATCCTGATTATCATCTACCTGCTGCGCAATGGACAGACCATCCGCCAGCAAGATTGCAAAAGCTCTGCTGAAGAGATATTACCGTGAGCGCATGGTACAGCATCTGGGTGCACCTCGCCTACGAGAACTGAGTGCTTCTTGGTTCCTATCCTTCAGACCAGTCTTTGACGACTGCATCGTATCTGTCTTCCGATGCCTGTTCTGTGGAGGAGAATGCGAGTTGGACACCTGCCTGACACCTGACACGGAGACGCCAGCAGACTTAGACTCCAGGCTGGAACCCATGTGGTCCCATGCACGGCTCTGTCCCCAGCGTATTCCTATCTTGACGCATGCCTTCCTTGAGGAACCGCAGGTGCCTTTCACAACTGAATTGAATTTCAGCTCCAGCATTGGCACCGAGATATCGAATTTAGCACCGGCTACCTCCACAACAGCTGCTGGCAGGGAGGAGTTTCATCTATGCACACTTGACGTGCTATGCGAGGTATTGCAGTGTTTGTCCCCTGCTGTAGCAAGCAGCGATAATGTTATGTCTCCCAGCCAGGACTTCTAATCTAAATGTGGTTCACCGTGTGCTGGGAACGACTTCAGAAATTTTCTTTCCCCTTTTCATAATAACTTTTTTCAAATTGACACTGTCAATAAGCATGGCCTTCTAAGTACGCTTGCAGTAGGTCAACTTGTGTGATCGAACTCATTTAGAACTGTGACTTGTGGAACTTTACAACGAAATGTCAAACTATTACCAAAGAACATTTATGGCCTCGTTTTTTAAATTGTTTTTAAATGATTTTTAACATTTTTGGAAACATTTCAAATGACTCTTGATAATATTATGCACTGACACTGTTATAAATGTGTATCTCAACATGTGTATTATTATTGTTAAGTATAAGGAGGAGTGGGTGTTATATTTCATATCGGTACCCTAATATAGGTTTAGAGAACATCGTACTCTTTCCCTACATCATCTCCCCTTCATTTCATATGAACGAGTCTTATAAGGACATAACTCCAAATAAGGACAGAATGCCTTAAAGGGACTGAACGCCTTATAAGGACAGACGCCTTTTAAGGACTAAACTTTTCACCTAGTTCTATGACAAAGGTGGGGTTTGCCCGATCGATATTGCTAAGACGTCATCCTTAGCACATATGAATAATTTATGAGTACACTCTCCAGGGGGGCATACTTCACCTCTCCTATCTATGCACAAAAGTTTAATCCCCAACGTCATCCTCATACTGAACAATGGGCAACATACGCAGATAGACTGTATAAATACAGCACCTCCTGCTATCAGTAGGCAGGAGGGAACCAAGATTTCAAGGCCGACACACTGACCAGAGACGCTGCGGCTCCGGCATGCCATCGCTCCAGCTGACAGTGGTCTAACTATCCCTGACAGGGTGTCCAACTCAAGTCCAGGACGAAGTCCCACACTCTCACTATTTAGGTATGGAGGTTCGACTAAATCCTAGCAGGATTCTTGGCTCTTAGATTCATGAGTATTAGGCTCTTAGGCTTAGTAGCTCTTTCGCACCTACTTACATGCTAGGTACACTCAGGTACATCTAGACAGGCATCTTAGGAGTACGCAGTTTAATTTATTAATGCATTTTATATTCATGTATGTGTTCATGACTATTGCAAAATGGTAGAAAAATACTATTCCTTTTTAATCACTGTACTGCTGTTACTATATCTCTGCTACTGTGTTACAGTTGTAGCAGCACATTTGTTTTACATGAGAAGAACAACTGTACAATAAATTCTTATTGTAAACACGCCCGGCTCTTTCTTCTGTGTATCTCTTTGAGAGCAAAACAAGCAAGCATGAGTGACTGGGTGAAAAGTAGTATATTGTTTCCACGAGTGTGAGGTTATTGTGTTCTGAGGTTGCAAAAACTAATCTCTCTGATAACAGGAGATTCTAGTAGCACTACGAGCTAGCTAATGAGAAAACAGGCTAACATATTCGGCGGGGGTGTACAGAGTCAGTCTGCCACCAGACCCACAGTTCATGTTGTCCTCAAATGCGTAGGTCCTGCATGAAGGGTACTATTGGAACTACACTACAACACTGAGTTTGGGTGGGAGCCATGCCTAGTAATATTGACAGATGTTATACTATCTGAGGATATGTTTGGGCCCCATCTCTGTGTCCATCCTAGATTTACAAATTAAAAAATACTTCACACTGTGGGAAACCTTGCAAGGATGTGATATCAAGCCTTTACAGCCGGCTAGTTGAGCACTTAGCCTGTAGATTATCCTAGCAAGGGTCACTGTGCTGAGAGTGCACTACTGATGACTGGTCTGCTTTACTAACCTCAGCATACATTTGTCAGGAAAGGCAGGCTGAAACTTCTATATATAATTTTACACAACTAATAAAGAACCCCATTGAAGTTACACAGGACATGACTGCTCCTGCACTTGTAGTGTTGGAGATGCAACTGGCCAGAATGCAATTTGCTACATATACTCAAGCAAATTTTCATTCCACAGCAGTATCGGTCTGGGGTGTGGGATCAAGTGTCCGATGCTTATGGCTTGCCTATACCTTTATTAACCCACCTGGCCATTTCATATTATGTGACAGATGTACTTGGACTAACTACCCATGGTCATAGACATTGGTGGTGGCCAAGGTTCACATCTTATGATACTGGCCATCAATTCAAAACTAATGTCAGAGGACTGGTTGATGGAAATTATCTATATTGCTACCTGTGAAAATATAGTCTATAAGATAAATGATCAGCTGGTAATTGTTTAGAAGACTTGGAAACTGTTCCTAGACACATAGAGACATGTGAGCATTAACAGATGCCTTATCCTATTAAACTTACATAATTTTTGCTTACCGGCAGGTTGCCGTGGGGCATCGCCCATGATTGAGGCTTGTGGCTCTCTTCCGGATTCGCGCTGTCCTTTCTGGGTCCTCTAGGCTCCCGTAGGGCGGAGCAGGTATGCCATTTTGGACTGCACCCCTATAGTCGTGCAGGCTATAAAAAAATAAGCCTGGCGCGACCGCGCAGAGGACGGCGCCAGGGGCCAGTCACCCTGCTGCCTGCAGCCCAGATTTGGTCCAATTTTCCTCCGATGAGCTATGTGCCCACAACTGCGAGTGCATCACCATAGGTCTACGTTCGGTTCAAGTAGAGTTGGGACAAAATTCTTATGGGAGGTGGTTTTTTGCGTTATTCCAGAGTCTGGTAAACTCCTCAGATAGTCCTAAGATGGGCCAATACTTCCTACTGAACTGTTGTTCTCTCCCCAAGCACAGATTTAAATTGCAGACTTGATTGTGGATAGACAGATGACTGCTATCTTCCTGGTGCAAACATGGCTACATGCGCTGTCCGCTTCAGACATTTTAAATGCCATTCCTAGGGGCTATGCAGTAACAAGATTGGATAGACCTCAGGGAAGGGGAGGCAGGCTGGCAGTGATATACAAGCAACAGCTACGCTGCAGCCTGTCAGAAGTCCAGATCAGTGGGGACGAAGCAGCCTATTTTTTTTCCAACTATTTCAGGTCTGTGCTTTTTCAATGGCCTGCTGATTTATAGGCCGCCGGGACAGCTGCCCTGTTCATTTCGGCACTACTGGATATGATTCGGGCATTCGCCATTCAACACTCAAAGTTCCTAATTTTAGGCGATCTTAACCTACACTTTGAACATCCTACCTCACAGAATAGTGCAGATTTAATAGAGGACCTAAAGTCGCTTCAGCTCCTGCAGTTGGTACAGGAACCTACTCACATGCGGGGCACATTCTTGACCCAATTTTTGCAAACCCTGATTTTGTGAAAGTTGCCACCCCAATTCATATCGCCTGGTCTGGTAACTATGCGATCCCTTTCCAGATTTTGGATACCCATTCCCTTCCTAAGCCAATCCAGGCCTAACCCATCAAAACTCGAAACTGGACTAAGGTCAGGAGACGCTTACTTCTTGCCCTGAGTCATGGTCCTCCCTGTCTAGAAAACTGCCCAGAGGCCGCCAACCTGCAATTCTCAACATGGTATAGGAAGCATTAAATACGATAGCACCATGCAAAATACAAAATTGTGCATGCTCCAGACCTTCAGCTGGCTGGTTCACAGAGGACCTTGCACAAACCAAAAAACTGTGCAAAAACTTAGAACGTAATGGTGGAAGCATTGCTGTCCCCAAGACAAAGAGTCTTACCTACACTCGCTAAAAGAATACCATAAAAAGATCAGGGTGGCGCAGACAGCATTTTACACACAAAAGATCGACAAGGCCAGGAAACTGTATCTGCATTGGCACCCAGATTATGCTCGATGCTTAGTATGTGGTTTGAGACCGGCCGACTTCCAGCTGAGTGGAAACATGCAATGGTGATCCCGCTCCTAAAAAAATCTTCTCTTGATCCCTCTAAACCAGAGAACCTTCGCCCCATTTCTTTTCTTCCTTTTGTGTTTAAACTGGCTGAAAGGCAAATCAACTCACAATTGACAGAGTTCATCACAGAGAAGAATATCTTACACGAGACCCAATCAGGTTTCAGGCCACAGTATAGTATGGAATCAGCCCTGCTTTTGGCCTCAGAGACACTTTGTAGGGTGGCTGATGAAGGAAAATTAGAGGCTCTCATCATGCTGGATGTCAGCGCAGCATTCGATACAGTCTCGCACACTGTGTTACTGGATTGACTGTGAACACAGGGTATAAAGAGTAGAGCCTTTGATTGGATTGCAGACTTCCTTCATAAATGCTTGTTTCAGGTTATTCAGAAGCCATACACCTCGGACATTATCCCATCACAGCGGGGAGTGCCTCAGGGGTTGGCACTGAGCTCCACCCTCTTTAACCTTAACCTGCGCCCATTGGCCGACTGTATCGAGGGTCATGGAGTGAAGATGGTGTCATATGCTGATGGCACTCAGCTTATTATTACAATAGCTAATGATGATGATAGGGCTGCAGCAAATTTTAAACTTTGCCTCGCTGACCTAGCGACATGGATGCAGGCCAGCTGCCTAAAGTTGAATGCAGAGAAAACAGGGGTGCTGGTGGTGGGGAAACAGCCCTCTATCTGGTCCTCGGCATGCTGGTAGGCAGATTTGGGCCCCACCCCAAGCCCTAAACCCAAAGTGAAAAATCTAGGCATCCTTTTTGAGGCACAGCTATCATTTGACAGTCAGATCAGGGCCACATGGGGCATATGCTTGGGGGTGCTAAGATTGATAAATGAGGTCCGGAGGCTAATACCGGCCGCAGCACAAAAAACAGTAGTGCAGGCCTTGCTGGTGTCTTGGCTACACTACTGTAATGTACTATATTTGGGTACTTCTAGAGGCAGGCTGGTGATGCTGAAAAGAGTACAAAACGCAGCAGCCCGGATGCTACTGAGACTACCGAAATGGTCCTCCATTAGCCATGATCTGGCTCAACTTCACTGGCTCCCAGTGAAACACAAAATCTCGTTTAAAGCCCTGTGTTTAGCGTAATGTATCAGAGGGGTCCCTGCTATCTCTTCCCCCTGATAAAGGCTCACACTTCATGCAGAGCACTTAGATCTAGAGAAGCAGCGCTGGCAGTAATCCCCAGAGTACGTTGCGCAAGACTGGGGGGCTGGTCTTTTGGGCTGCGTGCAGCCAAGATCTGGAATTCAATGCAAATTAACCTAAGACTTGAGTGGTCTGAGGCAAGTTTTTCGAACACCTGGCTCTTTAGACAGAGTTAGTGTTCCTTTTGCACCTGACTCGCCAGGCCATGTTGCTGCATAGCACAGGGATACTCCCTCTGACTAACCAGGCCCTTTATAAATCAAAAATGTCATTCATTCATTCATTCAACACTCCCCACAGGCTTATCTCTTCATGCTACTCTTAAGTACTCCACATCCTGATGGATCTTCCATTCAATTCTTAATTACCTTGCCGCATGGATCTGTGCCTGCACGGCTTATCTTGTCTTTGACGCTAACATTTGGCACACTATCTCACAGGACTGTTGACCTGGCAGACACTGTACACCTTGAAGGGAGCTGACTATTTACAAATGCCCAACACATAACCCTGTTCACACCTATATTAGATACCTTGGAAGTCAGTCAATGGGCGGGATGGTGAAATTAATACTGCATACTGGACTGTTGACAGCATTCTCTAGTCATTTCTTATAAACTAAAGGACCTGCATGTGTCAACAGCCCTTCTGTTGCTTCTGTTGGCTTTGGGCCCTACATTGTGGTACTGTGATTGTCTTTCCCTAGGCCCTGATAATACATTTTTGCAAAAACAGAAAAATATATTGAGCAAATAGGAGACCAAGAACATAGGATTTAATAGCCACCACTGGGAATATTTTTCACCTCCCCCCATTAGGCTTTGCATTTGACTCGGTCACTTTTTTGAAGCTGTAGATTTCCATGAAGTTGGATACTTTCACGGCAAAGTCGAACTCAAGCCTTTATCTTCATAGCAAAAACCTACTAGTAGATAAACCTGGATTTTTTTGTATGCCAATAATGCACCTTTCCTTGAATAAATCAGCACAGTGTCCATGTCTCTATGTGGTTGAAAAATACTAAGTCTCACAAAGTTTTTAGTGCAGGCTTCTAAGCACTAGGTCTCTCTCCTAGAAGGGCTCTCTCTCTCAGGGTCTAGTCCACAGCTGTCTGCGGGGTCTTCTTAAAGTCAGGGAGATCTTTTGATTTGTGTGTCCTGGTAGCAGCAAGGGGAGGCCAGCAATTTGACCCATAGAAAGAATTTCGAGTCCCTGAGTGCAGCACGAATCATGAGTATTAGGATCTTTGTTATTGTAGCAACCAGGTAGAGTTTTCATACTTCTTGCACTTTCCTTCTAGGTACAGAAATGTTCTGAGGAGGTGGTAATGAGGTGGCATTCTTATCCCGTGCACAACCAGTAACTGAAGAAGCCCTTACAACCAATCCCGGCAACCTTCTCCTCAAATTCCAACCTACTTTTCGTCACTTCTGTTTTCAGTTTAATACAAATCTCCCCAAAGCCCCTGATTTAAAGTGGTGCTAGCCTTCCTTCAGCTGCAGGAGCCTTTTCCCTTATTGTACTTACTACCCTGAAGGGATGCGTTCTCCTCCTATATTTCAGTGATGGAATTGGCTCTCCCTCCAGCTGGGAATATAGAAAAAATGTCTATGGTGGCTCTGGCCGTGAATGATTTTGGTTTCTGAGATTGTCACTTGGAATACTCAAGTCAAAAGAAATAGTTGTTAAGGCTGCCTGTGTGTTGAAAACCGTTCCTGTCTCCCTCCCTGATGGCAAATTCCTTCTAAATAGTGACTATTGAGACCACTTCTGCCTTCCTGCTCTCAGAGACAAGCCCACTGCTCTGCAGCGGGAATCACAAATTGCAAGTCTGGCTTCTGTATTCAGTGTCTCAAATAGGGTGCTGCGCAAAACATTTCTAAAGCAGTTTGTTGCAGGCAGCATATAACTAGGCCTGTTCATGGAAACTTTAGCCTTACCTAAACAGTGACAAACAGCCTTTTGCAACTTTTCACTACAACCGTATGCTTTAACTAGCATCTAGCATGTCCCGCATTTCATATTAAACCCCCCAGCCTATTAGGCTTACATTGTACACTTTAGAGGTCACAAAGCTAAGTTAGCTAATATATACTAAATGGTTTTCCTACATTTCATGTGATACTGCAGTGTTTTTAAACTGCAGGTCAACCCGAGTGCTACTATCATGCTCTCTGGTGCATGATACTATGTCACATATGCAAATGATATTAATGCATACTGCCGCTCACATGTGACGTTATATTCTTTGTTACAGTTGCAGTTCGTGCGTCAGCTTACCATAGCTTTACCAGAGCCTTTTTAAAGCATGGGCAAAGTGAGCTCTAGCCAGTCACGGCCAGCATGATTCACGGGTGGGGGCAGGGAATGCCACGGGGATGGGGTCTCGCGGGGGTGGGTTGGTTTAATTTTAAATAATAAAAAAATATGAATTTACATTCGCCGGCCCGGTCCGCTCCAGCTTCGTCTCTGTTCCACACAAGCAGCCTCCCTCCCCTCCCCTAAGCCAATCTCAATGCTGCAATGGCAGCATTGTGATTGGTTGCAATGCCAACCACACAGGCGTGTATGGGGTGGCCATTTTCTCCATGTAGGCTGCATGTAGGCTACATGCAGCCTACATGGAAAAAAGGGAGTGTGTGTATGAGTGGTTTGGGCGGCCCTGGGGCCGACCAAACAGTCAGGGCCCTCAGAGTGGGCAAGCCACTCCTCCCCTGCCCTAGAGCATGACCTCCCAGCCCCAAACAAACCCTTCTGCTTTCTCGCAGTGCGAGAAGCAGAAACAGAAAATGGTATTCATAATACAATTTTAAGTTTCTGCTTCTCACAATGCGAGAAAGCAGTGGGGCGATGCTCCTCCGTCTACATGGTGGAGCCACCCCTGGCTCTGGTCTAGGGCCCAAGACATTCAGGGGACCCCAGATAGAGCCAGCTCTGTTCTACAGAGAGTCTTGCCCGGATGACCTTGAATAATTCTTACACAGATTTTTTAAATACTGTTTTCCTTTAATTTACTTTTATTGTGGGTGATGTGTGAGAGTCTATGACAGATATTTTACAGATAAATGTTGTGTTTAAATTTTATGCAACATACATAAAAAAGCTTCTTTTAGATCAAAACAGACCTCACAGAAATGGGAGAGTGTCATAGAGATTATTTGTAGTAATAATAGTGAGCTGCTGCTGTGTTACAATATTGAAAACACATCCCAATCCGTGAATATTCTATTTAAACACATTTAGATTTTGGAGGATTGTGTCTGAGCACTGTCAGTGACCTGGACAAAAAGGCCATGAAAGAGCTGAAACTGGATCATAAAATCAAAGCTGTTCCGAACTGGGGCCCCCAAAATTCCTTTAGCCTAGGGCCCCCAAAATCCTTAAGATGTCCCTGAGCCTTACTGGAAATTTAAATAAACCCATTCTGAAAAGCCATTTTAAAAGTACAGTTTTAGGGGTGGAGTGCACACAGAGGGCACATAATGACTGTGTCAAGGAGCACAAAGTTATAAAACGAGCAGTGCTCATAAAAGGCAACAAACTGAGCGGCAGTTGTTCAGAAAGGACAAATATTCCCCAGTAATTATGTTTCTTGATCACTATTACATCTCTGTTATTAAACTAGGTGTCCTTTTTTTTTTACATAATATAATATAACAGGGATGTTTGTACAGCGCACATTCACCTTGAGGGGTTTCTCAACACCACTGACAAATAACAAATGCTTTTGTTAACCCAATTGAATGGCACGCAGCATATGTAGACTCAATGGGATTCAAACCTGTGGACATGTTGTTCGGCAGGTCCTTGCAGTGGATGCATGCATTCGGTGTGTCAATAGGCCAAACACTAATGAATCATCAATACAATCTTGCGTCACCCAAACTCCTGTTTCAACACCGTGTCCTCTTTTTACAATAGACCATTTTCTTAAACAAAAAACGTGCTAATTCCCTTTACTTAATTGGTTCAACAATAATTTCACATAAATCCGCTATCATATATTATTCCTCATCTTTTCTGAGTCTTTGAGATATCCTTAATATTCAGGTTGCACCCGCACTGCCTGTGGGGTGTGTCCCCAGGGCTACGAAATAGCCTCCTACTGGAGGTTGTTTTATCTCCAAATTGCATAGGTAATCCTTTTGTTGAATAAATGTTCAGCCAAATGTTTCAATTCATACCTTTTTATTTTAATCCTTGTAAAAGTCACTGTAGTTTATTCTCACTGCAGTTCATTCTTAAACATGACATTTTCACTTCCCAATGCATTTCGGAAACAATTAGCTTTTGGTCAATGACAAATCACTGGGTTCCCCGACTTTGTTGAATGGCTTGACTTTACCTGTTCCTTGTGGCTATCCTGATTCATCTCAATACCAAGAAGACTCTTGTGAACGGGGACGGTACTGCTGATTATCCCCAGATGAAGGCCACACAGAGGCCGAAATACATTGGGAATTGAAAATGTCATGTTTAAGAGACACGGTCAACCATGTTAGCAGGTTAGTTACTATGTTAGACTCTGCTATTGTACTGAAAAAGCCTTGTGGAGTGGTGCTACTTGATGCAGAGAAAGCATTTGACCGTGTCCCTTGGGTGTTTTTATGGGCAACTATGCGATGGCAAGGCTTTGGATCTGGTTTCATTCATGGTAACCAAGCTATGTACATATCCCCGAAGGCAAGAATCTGTACACTGGGACTTGAGTCTGACCCTGTCATAATATCAAGAGGCACCCGAAAAGGGTGTCCTTGCTCCCCCTTATTATTTGCCCTCTACATTAATCCTTTTTTTAATTTATTGGAAAGCCGGTAAAATGTGCTGTCGGTGTGACCAGGGATGGAGGTCATTATATTAGCATATGCAGACAACATTGCGGTTGTCTCACCAGACCCAGCCAAGACCTTGACAGAGATCGAACAACTAGAAGCTGTATTTGGGGAAAGATCTGGTTTTAAATTGAATATAACAAAAATGCAAATAATCTGTACAGAGCAAGTACGTATTAATGATCCTAGGGTTGTAGAGGAGGCTACATATCTGGATATTCGTATGCCTGGACAAGATGGTATTATCTAACTGGGAACCTCTGGTACAGAAAATAAAAAAGTATCTGGATAGAATAGAAGGTCTACATTGGTGGGCAGATGTAATATCTTGAAAATGGATGTCTTGCCTAAAATACTGTATTATTTCAGATCCGTTCCTTTGGAACTTACGGGAAAGCAACTTAAGAAATTTCAATCCATTTGTAGTAGCTTCTTGTGGGCCCAGGGTAAGCCCCTTCGAGCAATGAAGTACATGATTTTACCACTTTCTCAAGGTGGTTGGGCTGTTCCTAATTGTTTATTTTATTATTGGGTGTGTTTACTACAACAAATGGCAATCTTACTGGTTGGGGAATGTGAGGAAAAGTTAGAAGAGTCTTCGAATATTTTTTAAATGCTGTTGGGCTCAAAAGCACAGAGGTGTTTCCTCCAAAATCTAGAGCCTAGCTACTATGAAACAACTTGATTTAAGGTGGCTCAGGCTACCCATAAAGTGTGGTTGCAGAAGTATTTGAAGATCGGTAAACTTAATTTTTATATGCCTACCTCCTCCCAAGGATTACCTCCTTCTATCTTCTCTGACACGGTTATGGCTAGATGGAGAAAATAGCAACTTATGCCCTTGGGTGGGTTTAATTGACAATAGTGGTATTAAGGTTTACTCCTCATTGGTATCCAAATAGGATCTCCCTAAAAATGATTTTTTTAAATATCTACAAATTCTGGATTATTTTTTTTAAAAAAAGAGTAGGTAGTAAATCTGGCCCGGAAGGAATCAGGATGCAAGGAAAGATTGGCGCCTTGTAACAATGTCTTATTGAATTGCAAGGCGATGGTCTGGAAATACAAAAACTCAAATGGAATACCAAACTAGATCAGGGAGAGAATATATTACAAGAATCAATTGCCTTTGCAGATAAACTTCTGATTTCCTCCAGCCTCAAAGCGCAACATTATAAAACCATATTTAATTTATATTATACACCTGCCAAAATTGCACGGTGGTGGGGTTAAATAAGGGCAAATGTACGCGCTGTGGGATGGATCAAGCTGATAGCCTGCACATGCTTTTTGAATGTCTAGATCTAAGACAAAAGATTAATAAAATGGAGGCTTTCCTGACAGAGGTAACTGGGGACAGATTGTGAATACATCCTTGTGGATGCTTTTAGGCGTATTAGAGGAATTACTAGCTGCACAGGGGAAACATGAATTCAGGTATTTTATATTTATATCTGTTGCGGTGGCTAGACTGTGTATATCGTCACTAAGGAGGCAAAAAGAGCCACCATCTTTTGAAATGTGGAGGGGCAGACTATATGCTATATGCAACTTAGAACATAGTCATTTTGCCCTTAAAGGGCTAAAGAAACATAGGTTAGGCATTAATTGAATTTACTAGTGCAGTGTTTTTAAAAATTGTGAATATTTTAACTTGCCTTTTTAAACGACTTGAAACTCGTGTGTGCAATATTAGCTGCGGCGAGGCTCCTGCACCTGATCCTTCTCTCCCGGCGCAGTCGATTGAGGTGCTGACGTCGTGGGGTTAAAGGGCGCCAGCCGCCATCTTACAGGGATAAAAACTGGTTGCGGTCCAGCTCTAGGACGCTTCCCGGCCCCCTCCGCACAGTATAAATATCCATGCTTTCCCGTCCGCGCAGCGGGCGGGCACAGCGGGCGCGCCGTCAGCGCGCCAAAGCCGCGCCAAAGGCAAGCCCGTCTGCACCCGTCCGCGCCGGGTTCGGGCCGTCGGCCAGAACCCCTGGTTCATGCTTGACAGGGGCGCAGATCACCTATTCATCGGATTCTTTGCTCCAAATCAGAGCTGAACATAATGGATGTCCCCACTACAATGTTGAGTTAGCTATTAGAGATGCTATCATCAGATGTCCAGAATGTAAGTGTAATCTACCATTTATAATTAATCCGAGACATGGAAGGGCTGGAAATGAAATAAAAAATATTGTTGTGGCATTAATTAATGCACGTTCAGCTGGTAGGCATGGACAAGAAATAGCGGATTTTATCCAGGACAATAGTATAGATATTTTATTTTTGACAGAAACATGGTTGGATGATACCTCTGGCCCGGATTTAGTGATTGCAGTCCCACCGGATTTCTCCATCCAGAGAATGGATAGGCGGGGAAAGAAAGGGGGTGGCGAAGCAATAATATCCCGGTCTGAGTTTCCTACAAGAACCAATCCCATTCACTCTTTGTCTTGTGAAGCTCTATATTACAATATCCTGCTTACACCTACATTTAACCTCAAAGGTATACTTATATACCGGCCACCGGGTCTCCGCAATTCGTTTCTGTCTAACTTCAGCTCATTGCTGGGAACTCTAGCTATTGAAGACTCCTGTATGATATTAGGGGATTGGAATTTCCAATTAGACAAAACTGATGAAACAGACACACAAACACTATTGGCAGATCTAGATGCCTTTGGCCTTTCCCCGGCGATCACTACATATACTCACGAGGCTGGCCACACTCTGGATGCTATTTTTTCCAATATCAATGGGCTAAGAGTCTATGATATTTTGCCACTTACGTGGTCTGACCATCATGCAATATTGGCTGGGATTACCGTCAATTCTTTACTCAGTAGGAAACACGTGTCCAGAAACCAAGAATATTTTAAAATTTGGAAAGATTTAGACTACGTTGCTTTTAAAAATAACCTAGAAAATTCATGCCCTAAGATTTCCCAAGAAGCCAACATTGCTGCCAATCGGTACACCTTCTGGATTGGAAATGCGATAGACACACTTGTACCTATAAAATCTACATCAAAAAACAGAAGGACACCTTCTGCCCCATGGTTTAACGAGGAATTAAGAATAAAAAAGCAGCATTGCAGAGCCCAGGAACGTTGCTGGCGTAGATCCTATGACAACGAGAGCAGAAGGAAATACAAAGATATCTTACACTGTTATAAAAAAATGATCTATGAGGCAAAGAAAAAGTTTTATGCACAGCAAATAGAGAATGCTAAAAACTCGAGCAAACAATTGTTTGGAGTAGTCCAGCAGCTGGCAGGTATAGCGGTAGATCTAGCCCCCCCCCCCCTCCTCGCAGAGCTTTTCTGATTCGCTAGCTACATTCTTTTTTACTAAAGTAAATGATATCTATATAGAGTTTGGTTCCAAGGATAATGTAGACAATAGAGTGTCTGATCATGGCCAGTTGAACTGTTCCTTGGACCAATTCAAGGATATAGATACCACATACATGAGGACCATCATACAGCAGATAAAATCAGGATCAGCATTGGATCCCTGCCCTCCAAAAATTCTTCTCCCAGTTTTGGAAACGATTATAGAGACGGTCACCCTAGTCTGTAACACCGTATTTAGAACAGGCATTTACCCAGATAGCCTAAAATATACAACAATTAAACCTCTTCTCAATAAACCCTCTTTGGACAAAGAGGAGCTTAAAAATTATAGACCTATTGCTGGGCTACCATTCCTGGCAAAAGTGCTCGAGAAGGCTATAAATTCCCAGCTGGCAGAATATATAGAACAATATAAATTGCTGGATGATACACAATTCGGCTTCCGTAAGCTTCATGGCACGGAGACGGCCTTGATTAAAGCCGCAGATGACATTAGAGTCATCAATGATCAAGGTGGGACAGCAATACTAATTTTGCTGGATCTCTCGGCGGCCTTCGACACGGTCAATCATTCTATTCTGATTGACCGTGTCGGAAATCTAGGCATTCAAGCAAAAGCCAAAAATCTGCTCGCCTCCTTCCTATCTGGCAGAACACAGGTTGTTACACTAGGCCCTTTTAAATCTGCAAGTCTGGCATTACCTTGTGGGGTTCCGCAGGGCTCATCCCTAAGTCCGACACTTTTTAATATCTATGTGTCGGACTTAGCTAGGGTTATTAAACAACACCAGATGAGCCTGACATCTTATGCGGATGACACCCAGCTTGTGCTGGCCATTAAGAACGATGTGGGGGAGGTAGCGGCAAGGTTCCAAGAGGGTATGCTGGCAATTAGAGACTGGATGGCACAGAATTGTCTGAAATTAAACTCGGAGAAGACTGAGGTGATCATCTTTGGGAAACTTTCCCCAGGGTGGTCATCCGTCTGGTGGCCTCCAGCTATGGGAACATTGCCTATTCCAGTATCTAAAGTCAGGAATTTGGCTATTGTCTTCGATGATAAACTTAATTTCGCTTCTCATGCCAATCAGACGGCAGCAACTGCCTTTCAAAAATTGAGGATTATCAAAAAGGTCATTCCGTTTCTACCTGATAATGCGGCTAAAACAGTGGTGAGTACTTTAGTTCTCTCTTCTTTAGACTATTGCAATGGTAAATGCTCAAACCTGGGTGATAGCGAAAATGCAGTCAATTCAGAATGCGGCGGCAAGACTGCTTTCCAAAACCCCCAAGTTTGCCTCTATTAGTCAAACCATTAGGGATTATCATTGGCTTACTATCAAGAACAGGATTAAATTTAAGACTTTATGTCTCACTTTCAGAGCACTCAACAAGCAAGGCCCACAAGTTCTTCAAGATCAGCTAATTCTATATCAACCTACCAGATCCTTAAGATCTGTGACCAGTCTACAAATCACTGTCCCTCGCACTAAAACGGTGTCCTGGGGAGACATACGCTTTGTGGTATCAGCAGCTAGAATGTGGAATACGCTACCTCAACACATTAAATTAAGTCAAACTCTTTTGCAGTTCAGAAAATTACTAAAAACTTGGTTATTTAACCAATAATTATGTTTCCTGTATCTGCCATATTTTGTTTCTTTTGATTATTACTGAAAGTCATAGCGCCAAGACATAGGGCATACGTTGCGCTTAATAAAATGTTAAAATAAATAATAAATAAATAAATTAAGACATGGGGGCACTAGTGGATCATTTGAAATAACTATGATTTAAATTCACCTTTATGTTGTTGCTTGCCCTGGCCTCTGTATGTGGGCTTATCTTTTTTCGGTGTTTAATAAAGGATGAAATTGGAGAAATACTATATAATTGTATACACCCATTAATTATAATTCATGAGGTCTCTTATATGTCTACATGTTTTCGCCCTCTCTCTCTCTTCCCCTGCTATTTTATTTAATTCTTCCCTCCTTCTGACTTTGACTCTGTTGTTTGCTTCGGTTCTGCTATTACGTATATATCTGCAATTTGTTTTGAAACTGCATTGTGCCTAAATGTATGTTGTGGTCCCTCTTGCTTTTGCTCCTGTTTAAATAATTTCACTGTATATGTATATTATTGATTATTGGCTTACCAAAAGTTAAATATAAAATAAAAAAGGAAGGATCGCTTGGTTCCTGAAGGCTGAGCCTCTGCTGGCTCTATCATTGCACGCATTTAGCCATGGGCCCACCTACCAGGTGTCAGAAGGCTTGCCCTATTTCGGGTGGGCCTTACAATGCCTATTTGTCATGTTTGTGGCTGCCATGTAATCCATGGTGGTTGCCAAAATAAAAAAAATGCAGAAATATCCAACAAGGTTTTAAAGCTAGGAGGAGAAAGCCACTCAGAGGTTCTAGACTTACTGGAATCTCTCGTTAGTAACCTCAATAATATTGTAGTAATCAGCATAATATTTAAAGGCATGGATGTCCAACAGGTCAGAGAACTGGAACATTAACAGATATTCCAGATAAACAAAGACTAGGCAGACGGTTCACATTTATATTCACTATACGTATGGGTATTCAGTGTTAACAGTTTAAAAATCTACCACAGGCCTGGCCTTCACCACCCAAATTTGACAGCCGTGATGTGAATGATAGCCGGGGGTTACTACATACCTGTGAAGACATTTCATTAAGTGCCGGGCGGTAGCTTTAAAATGAGATATCGTCTCCCGCAGCACAGGAGTTAGTACATACCTGCGAGAACTCGGAGGACTGCATAATCCAGCAGGCAATGTGGCAGGGAGGCTCAGCCACATTTCATCAAGCTGAGGATGGGAGGTCTAAAATGAGATCTAGTCCCCTACAGTGCGGTAGATACTACATACTGTCAAGTGGCTACATTAGGCCCGGATTAAAAAATTCATTTTTACATGCTCACGTACTTACGTTACCGTCTCTCCATAAACACAATGACATTTGACACACATTCATTTGCGTGCACATACAGGATAATATTCTCTGTACTGAGCTTTGCTTACATTTCCACTTCGTAGGCACACTATCAAAAACCTTGCAAATTTTGTACAAGGACAAGTTCATCATGCAAACTGTTGTTATTTGTTTTGGCTGTTCGGCGACAGAGCCTTTACAGTAGAGTGCACAATAGTATGACTGGGGCTTTGGCATGGTAATATGGATAATGTTATTATATATAAGATATTGATCCTTTGTTTAGGCAGAGGAGCATTTTGCTGGCACTGAAAGGCCGATCCATGCCAGAATTCCAGCCCAGTGGATTCCTGTTCACCTCATGCTGGTAATGCTGCCCAGCTCTCCAGCAGGATGGGCAGTTTGATTACATTTACCCACAGGTAATGGGGAGTTAGATCACCTTACTGGGACTGGACAGATCACTCACCCTAGACATGATAGGTTAGGATGCATTAGATGGGAGTACAATATATTATAATACTTGTATGCAAGCATATATTTTCTGTAATCAGCAAAAAATGTTAACTATCTTTTTCACCATTCTCTGTTTCTTGCTATTGATTATTGCAGTGCAAGTATTTTACTCAAAAATCACAATGCTTTAATAAATATTGAAACACTTTACTATGTATCTCTTTGAGTGTGCATAAGTAACTAAGAGAAAGGGCTCTAGATTTTTTACCTCAATTAGTCATGTTCTAAGGTTGCACATCCATTTGTTACCTATCAAGGTTAGGGGTACAGATGGTGCACTGTGAGCTAGCAGGACTTTGGCCAACATATCCAGACGTTGTGCATGGAATCAGTCTTGCACAGTTCTGAAGGTTATGCTGTTCAAAAAATGCACAGTTTTACTTGTGAAAGTATAAGCCGTCCGCCAATACCTGCTGGGCCTCGGTGGGCTGCATAATTCAGCAAACAAAGTGGCAGGGAGACACAGCTTTAAAAGGAGATCTTGTCTCCCGCAGCATGGGCCATGCCCAGGCAAAGCCCCGGAAAAGAGGGGCCCATCCATGCCCATCAGAGCCCGGAGGAGGGTAAGCTGGGCCATCCCTCTTTTCCCTACATTTAAGGTACTTTGAACTTGGTGTGTGTTTGTTTTGCTTGTTAGTCGTTTATTTTTTCTGAATCTCCTCAGTGAAAATTCTAATTTACTGCCAGTTGCTTTGCCCTGGTCTTCCAAAGTTAGATCTTATGGACCTTCATGGGGAAGAAGAAAACTGTTGGGTGTAGCTCACCTCCCACACCCCCCACAAAAAGTACTTCTATCGATCGTATATTGGTGAGGGCTATGGAGGCCGATACTACCGAGATTGTCCTCATTGAGAGAAGGCTCTCGCTTAGTATGCGTACAATGGCTCCAGCTCCTAATCATAAGGAGCTTGTGGTTTCTCTCCCTGGTACAGATGTGGTATTTAGTCTGCCTCAAGCTGCCTGCTGGGGGCCCACTATCAATGCAGACACTCCTGACATATTAACCAACAGGCCAGTCTGTCACATGCTCAGTCTCCTCCAGTCTCTATAAAACTCTAGCGAGTTCCAAGGAGCAAATGTAAAGCCTCCCCAGAATATACATTTTTGGGCAATTAAAACTACTCAGATGGCTCAAACCTAGTCTGTAGTGTCAGTTCCTCCTCCAATTTCACTCCTCCCTTTTTCTACCTTTGTGACAAGAGATTTAGGATCCATTCTATTAGACCAAACAAGTAGGGATCAATTTTTTTAATCTCTTGTGGGAAAATCGAGGAGCTGCTCAAAGTTGAATTTTACCCGCTTATAAAGCAGCTCAACAAAATGGAGCTGAAAATTGAATCACTTTTCAGTCAACATGGCCAAGCTGAATCAGTTAGTCTTGGATCACACTCTTTCTCTGCTCCAAATACAGGTGGTATAAGGTCAACCGAGGAACCTTACCTGTGCCAGTCTAAGGACCTTGCTTCTGTTTCTGCACCCGGGAGTAAAGTTTCATCTGGGTCGTGACTACCTCATACGCAAACAAGGGCAAAACATTAATAAATCATCACTTGGGGAACCTGTTCCACTATAAATCACACTCATCCCTGCCTAAAATTAATCTACCCTACCACATGTCTATATGTCGCCATTCTTATTGGAGCCCCTCCATTACGTAGTGGTCAGGTTGAGTCTGCGAAGAGCTTGGCAATTAAGTCTTAGACTTTGAAGAATAATTTGAATATCTTTATAAGACAGGCAGACAAGGGTGGAAAGTTTATTTTTAATGTCTGTGACTATAACATGGAGACTTTGCAGCACTTGTCATGCAAAACAGATATTAGCAAAGGAATTAGGTACAATGCAATCCAAATGGAGGCTTCGAAATTTTTTAAAATGTGGCTTGATAAGGTCATGTTAGACCAAGAAGAGTTTAGATACCTAGACATCAACAATACAACTATATTTATAATTTATTTTCTGGTAATGATCCACATGAAACAAGGTGAAATGTTCCATGCAGGCCAAGTGATTCTGGAATAGGATTGGCAATGGAAAAGATATTAGAGTACATGGATATGGTTTTAACACCATTAGAATTGGGTCTGGCATCTCACATCAAAGACACGAAGGATTGATTTTAGAAATTACATGACATTCCTTGGAATGACAATCTGAGGATGGTAATAATGGATGTAAAATGTCTTTATACCAGTATCAGACATAAGGATGGGTTGCAAGCAGTGATATACGTTTTTGGCATGAAACGTGCTAGTTTTTATAACCATGCAAAAATAACAATTGTTCCTTATATTAGGATAATCTTTATCACCAAATCTTTGGCACTGCAATGGGTGCTAAGTTTGCTCATTCTTATGCCAACATATTCATGGGTTGGTATGAGAGGGACCATGCATGGAATAGAGGACCAATGAGGGACATCAAGATGTATGTCAGACATAAAAAACTACATACACAATCCTTTTGCAAAAGCACAGGTAGTAATAGCGTGTTACACTATGGATAAAGGCATTCTTTGAACCAGAAAAAGAATATTCCTTCTGGGGAACTTATCAGACATAGAAGACATTGTTCATGGATGACTATGATAAAGAAGAATCTAAAACTATAGAAAGGTCTAACAACAAGGGGTACCCTCTATCAACTCTCATAAAATCAGCAAATAGAGCGAGTAGGTACCAAGAGAATCTTTACTTACGAGAAATGATAAAAAGAAACACACAACTAATAAACAATTGAGATTTGTCAGTAAATTCTGTGCACAAAATGGTAAAATCCTTAGAAAACACAGGGATGTTTTGAAAATAGACAAAGGTCGGAATAACATTATTACCCAGTATCCTTTAGAAACCTTTAGGAAAGCAGAAACACTGAAAAACGATTTAAGGCCCAGTGACATGCATAGGTTTGTTCCAAAAAGCTCAGGTAACTGGTTAAGAGAAAAACCTGGAGAATGCTTTTGATTAAATAATTAAGTATGCTGCACGCTAATCGCAGACAAAACAAAGGAAGTTGTTAACCACAATAAGATTAAAAACCTTACAATCAAGCTTTTCATTAATTGTAACACTACCTTCTGTGTCTATGTGATCACGTGTCTTTGTCAAAAATGTCACGTGTCTTTGTCAAAAATGTTATGTAGGCTCTATCGTTTGCCCCTTGAAAGAGAGAATTAAGGAACATATACATTCTATAAGAAAGTGTGATGAGAGATCCCCTCTAGGTAAACATTTTAAATAAATCCATGATGTGGATGATGTGTCCAGAATTTCAGTAATAGAGATAGATCATATTAAGGCACACCATAGAGGAGGAGCCAGGACACAAAACTGCATAAGAGACATGGTGGATTGAGACACTGCACACAGTAGATGTAGGTCTTAATCTAAACTGAGATTATCACATTACAATATAGAAGAGGAAGAATGTAACAATTCTCTGGCAAAACTATAAATTAGACGCCTTTTTCTTACCTTCTTCTCATCTTGGAATAAGGAAATTGTTGGTTTTGCGAAAATACTGGTTATTGTGGATAAGGGGCGGTGCAAGAAAACCTTTTCCTCTACTTTAGCTTCTTATTCTAACATGTTTCTGCTTAAGAAGAAGGCCTCCAGCCATACATCACTGAAAGCACCTGATCTCATCTGATCTCAGAAGTTAAGGTAGAAACAATGATCCAAAGAAAAATACTTTTACAGTATGAATAGGGCATGTCTATTTATAGAATTGTGTGTCTCTTGTCTCTCTAGGAAAATTGTTGTGGCATTTTGAGTACGGTTTGGTTTGACTTATTTTTGTATTCAACTTCAGAAGGAGATAATGAAAGTGTGAACTTTGCTTTGAAAACGAAGAAGCTAATTTTTGGAGACGTGAATATATGTGATTGGGCAGCCAAATCATAATGTCATACGATGACAAGAAAGTTCAACACAAGGGTTTGATTCTAAGGTGTGGACCATAATGATTCGTGCTTTATGAAATATTGGAATTCAATTTTTGGTAATGTATTATTGGTAGCGTTAATATAAGTTCTTTGACTACACAATTACTAAAAGTGTTGGTGGTGCTATGGCTATATAACCAAGCATTAGCTAATTTTCAATTTGATAATTGTGTATCTATTGGGAAGTTTGCTGTAAATAATAGAACTTTCAGCAACTTGAGTTAATGTGACTAGGTTGTCGAATGGTTCTGGAATAGGATGTTAGAAAGGGAGAGTACAAGGGTTCGATCCTGGGGTGTGGACTTTGGTGCAAAAATTATTTTAATGCTTTATATTACCTTATGTTAATGAAGGATTGTCAACAACAAAATAAGTTCTCTTGTTTTAACAATATTATTAGTGGTTGACAGACCTAAGGCTCTATCAGCCTAACATCAGGCATTTTTAAAAATAAGTAAAGAATGTGGGTTCCAGACCGACTGCCACGATTTTGATGTTGGACGGTTTTACTTTTTGGTCTGAATATTTTAGTTTTACTATAAGAACATGGCATATTGTGAGTTGTTCAATATACTGTGAGTTGTACTGAATACAAGGTTGAATGGCTTGATATGATGGAAAGATTTCTTTAGTGAATATGGGCGTTGACAGTCTGTCTCAGGAGGATTTACTGTGGTCTGAGACCACTTGGAAATTTAAATTTTCAATTAACCTTAATTGAATTAACGGTTACTTTTGATCAGGTGTTTAAACTTGAAAGATACTGTGGAAAACACTTCAGTTGCTGTTGTCATGAGGGAGCGGCAACACACTGGAGGACAGGCGAGCAGAACAGCAAAGTGTAGCAAAGTTAGTTTGTTATCAGGATTGGGCTGGGAACACCTAGTAACTACAGTTTGTTCTAATTTTTATAAAGGGCATATTTTTCAGTTGAAAAATCTCTATGTGTGGCAACTTGTTTATAGACGGTAAGCTTGTTAAGAACAATACATAAAATGCTGTAGTTACAGTAACACTTGATGTGAGATGAGTTCTAAATGAAAACTTACATGTTACATATAGCTCGTAAAATAACTTTCTCAACAAATGACTTGTGTAATTAGATTTGGGAGGTGTTAAAAATGTTGCATTTGAAGTAAATGTTTCTCTATGTACAAGAATGCTGTTTATTGCTTAAAGTGACTACTAGATTGGATATATTGTTACAACATATTATGTGGTGTTTATACAATCAGCGAGTGAAAAGTTACTCTACAGAAATTGTCTCAGCAAGTAAAGAATCTTTAAAGACTGGTCATCATGACTGGTAAATGGGGTACAATATCAATAAGAACTGTCTGATGCTTCTTCAATCGGAGTTAGTGTCTATTAGATGGAATACATTGTCACAACTCACATTTGGGGTGCTTGTGCAACTAGCTTGTGATAAGTTAGTTTACAAAAATTGTCTCTGCCAGTACTGCTGTACGGTTTTAGCTTTCTCAGTAGGAAATGTTTGTTTGTTGGACAACATAAACGGGAGGGCACCAGGCTGATTCCACGACCCCTGCACGATATGTTGGCCTATAGACCTACTAGCTCACAGTGTCACCATATATACCCCTAACCCTAGTAAGGTAACAAATGGTTTGGGCAACCTCAGAACATGACAACCCTGACTCCCCAAGGAATCGTGGTAACAGATCTAAAACATTTTCGCTCAGTCACTCGTGCATACTCAGAAAGATATACAAGAAATATACAAAGGGGCATTTCAATATTTATTGAACCATGTACTTCTTGTAATAATTATATGCACTGCAATGGTTAATAGGCAGAAAAAAGTGATTAGCAGTATAAGAACAGTGAAATGGATAAACAATTCCACCATGGTTCTAAAACAGTCTATATATGCTGGCATATAAGTATTGTGTATAATCTCCTCCCACTATGAGCTTCCTAACCGAGTTGCCTAGGACTGATGTCCTGCCAAGAATCCCCTGCTGGATTATTTAATTTCCCATTACCTGAAGGTAAGTGTATGCAAATCCCCATCTGGGTCACAGGCTGGACATCCCTCCTCGCAGGGGGTAAACAGGTATCAGCTGGGCTGAGACTCCGACTGTAGCAACAACCTCTAAATGACAGCAGAGTGCTCCTTTGATGTAAACACGGAAATGCATGTGTATTTATCATAACATCATCCATGCTTTGAGGCTTTAGCCAGGCTGACATATGCTTATTCTCTTGTAATAGCCAGGTCCCCTCATGAAGAAATTACAAACAAGAACATTTGGACAATGTATATTCAGACCTTGTACTAAATGTTCAAGGTGTCATGATACTGTACTTACAAAGTGGAATTATAAGCAATGTAGTTTCAGAGAAACTAATCATGCACTGTCACGCAAGCAAATGTATGTCCAAAGTCATTGTGTAGAAAAGAAGGTATCTTAAGAAACGTGTGCATGTAAAAATGCCAGTGTTTCCTTCCCAGGCCTAACCTAGCCACGTGACAGGGAAGATATTTGCTGACTGGCTAACATAACTGTTAACTGGAATACAGTGTTAACAGAAATGTGCGGTGCTCGTGCGATTGGTATGGGAAAATGTAGATCAGATGAAATGCTGTAGGCTGTCCTTTATTTGCCATTGTGGCTTATCAATATGGATAAATCTAGACTTCCACTTGCCCTTTTGTAGCGTTTTTATTATAGACTGCCTCAGGAATTTTATATTTTTTACTTTTATATTTTTGAATTAGAGCTCTGTGTACTTAAGGTACTGAGAGATATCACGCAAAAGGAATAGCCAATTGTTCCCAGCAACTACAGACAGTGATGCCAGAGACTCACTTCAGAGCAGGTATATGGAGCAAACATGTTCCCATCCTACCCCCACAGCAACCACTGAAGGAGTGACCACAGCCACTGGGAAATCCGCACAATCAGAGCCAAGATCCAACACACTAGGAATAGAAGCGTCCCAGGAAAGCTCGTAGAATTACTGAAGCATGGATGTGCTGAAACACTGTAGCACACGTTCACAGCACAGAAGCACATGTGATAGTGGCAGTTCCCTTCGATCTTGAGATGGTACATCCATCGCAGAGCAGAAAAAATAAAAACACAGTCCCGACATTCAGGAACAGGACAAGCAGAAGACCTCCAAATACACTTTCGAGCATAGTGTGAAGGAATGTAGGGATTAGTCCGAAGACTGTCTGAAGGTACTAACCAAACCAGAGGCTGAGCTTTTAAAAAGTATGCTGCTCCACAGTATGAGACATACTGATACTAATGAGACAAAATGCGGTGCACCAATTCTCTAAAATATTGTGGGAAATTACTGCGCAGTAGAGACTGCATCTCCGAAGAGGACATTGCAACTTGAAGATTAAACGTCTCATTTGCAGATTTAAGGCCACATCTTTCTGAAACAGTAAGGCTTTCAGTCTGCTCAGGGCATCAAAGTGCACGCTCAAAAGCTTTTTTAAGGCCAAAGAGTCTCCTCCCTAACTTTACGGGAAGGTGGAAACAATACTTGTGTACAACAAGTGGCAAAGGAAGAAACCGTGACAAAATATGCTATGCCCGGTCTCATTCTGCAGCAACCTTGATCTTTCAACATCAAATAACTCCCATTGAAGAGCAATCTGAAAGTGGGATGAATCATGGCCGTTGGGAAACCTTTCAAGTAGCAAAATAAGAACCACTCACAGCCGGTTGCACTGAGAAAATCTTCAGTTTACTAATTCCAACCATGGAATTTAAAAGGTAATTTCCAGTACTCATGTACATACCCTTCCCCGAAGACTCTATATCTGCCCACTTGAAGGTGTTGTACACAGTACTGGAAATGAAATGTCATAATCAGCAGAGTATTGTACCCATGGATTATCCAATCCGCGAAAGCCGTTTCAGCAACAGTGAAGGGTAACTTCTCTAGGTATAACATAGTGTATGTTGCATCTTTGCATGCCGTGAGTATTTGCTGTTTTGTAAGGTGGTATGGTGAAACCAGGTTTGCAGCATTAATATGTTTGCCATGGTACACGACCAGAACGAAGTGTCTGAAATGTCAAACTCAATAGCAGGATGGATCTAAGTTCTGCCTACCCATGTTGCAATACGGAGAGTTTATGTTGTATAATGTCTATTGCCGATGACACTATGTTACCCAGGGAGCACATTCTAGAGGATAAGGTTATCATACCATTGTAAACTTCAGCTATAGCCTTTTCTAAATTTGCCCTGTCAATCTCGCGTAATCCTTTAGCAGCTTCCAGCTCAGAACCTTTCCATATTTCATTGCATATTGCATACAAGAATAGTTTTTTATGTGGTTTTCGAGGACCGAGCAAGAAGTCCTGCAGTTCCAGGTCATCAGAAAGAAGGGACAATTGTTGCTTCAACTGGGAGAATGTTGAGGTTTTTAGCCAATCAAGGCACAACTTCCCAACACTGTAAATTGTGACCTCCTGTGTGTTCTGTCAGCACGTAATGCAGGTAAGTCCTGCTGATTTTAAAGCCCTCGGTGCTACCCAGGAACCATGCTTGACATCTGTTACTATCTAAAGGCCGGACTAACCATCCCTTCCAATTAGTGTCTGATTAATTATACGTGCCATTGCGTAGCATGATTTCTAGTGCTTCTTCGTTGTATTTTGTAAACTGCTGCCAGTTTTCAAAACGTACAAATGTGAGAATGTGTGGTGTGTGAAAATCCTTGATCGCAGGTAAACTAAGACATAATGTTTGTGCACAATTTTGTTCAGGAAAATCATCTGTGCTGGTATAAGGTACTCTCTAAACAAAACCTGTTCCCCTGAACCTGCCAATCTTTTGTTCCCCAAATTGATTTGACATCAATAGTGTCCGTCCAAAAGTGAAACCCTTGAATGGACAGCTGGGAAAGAAAGGAACCTCCTGTATGGTTCTCATACCACTGAGAGATTATGGGGCAGCATTACTGTGGCACTGCTTGGTTTCTTCTACAGACTCCCACTGTGCCTCAGCAACTGTTGCATGGCCAGTCTGTTCACATGCTCATAAATAACAACACGGGCAAGCACAGAAGGCCTTTGGGCACTTATAACGCACTTTCGTCAGGAGCGCAGACTTCTGTTCCCCAGCTCTGCTTGAGGGATCTGACTCCCATACCTCTTTTGAACAATTCTGATACTCCTTCAAAGTGGTCTGACTTATGGAAAGATACCGATGTTGATTTCAGTTATGGTCACAATATTCCCACTGTAACATTACCTTCCTGAATGAAAGATCATGCTTAAAGTGCTCCAAGGTCACCAGCTTGGGGGATTTCTGTAAATTGCTGAGGCAAGTTTACAGATTCAGCTTGGCTAGACTTAATTGCTCTCAATGACTATGTTGTATTACAGGAAACATGGGAAACAGCTACGATATCCTGTCCTGGTTTTGTATGCTGCTCTTGCCCAGCAATACCCTCCATTTGTGATAGACCGAAAATACGTTTTTCAGTTTGGATTAAAATTCCTGAAGGTGAAGGTATCACCTGTGGAGACTGTACTTCCAGCTTTTATTGCTTTGCTTAATAAGACAAACTTCGTTTTTACTTTTATATGGCTAATTTTATAACAATGATTTTGTAAATCTTGTTTGTACCCTCTAAAAGCATTAATTCTTTTTCTTGCCGATCTAAAGCCTATGGGACCTAGCAAATTGAAACAACCTAACTAATACCTTTGTGGGGACTTCAACGCTAAACTCAATCAATCAATCAATCAGGGGTTGATAAAGCGCGCTACTCAACCGTGAGGGTCTCATGGCGCTGGGGGGGGGGGGGGATACAGCTCCGGTTCAGTCGAAGAGCCAGGTCTTGAGGTTCTTCCTGAAGGTGTGCAGGGTCGGGAGCATCTGATGTTAACTGGGAGCTCGTTCCAGGTCTTGGCAGCGATGTAGGAGAAGGCTCTTCAGCCTGCTCTCCTTCTGCGGATGCGGGGGTCTCTGCCAGGGTGAGGTCGGAGCGGAGGTTCCTTTTGGGTACGTGGAAGGAGACTCTCTTGTTGAGATATTTGAGTCCGATGTTGTGGAGGGATTTGTTGGCATGGGTGAGAAGTTTGAAGGCTACTCTCTTCTCGACGGGGAGCCAGTGGAGGTTTCGTAGGTGTTGGGTCATGTGTTCATGCCAAGGGGTCCTGAGGACTAGTCTGGCTGCGGCGTTCTGAATGGTTTGGAGCTTGTGTAGAAGAGTTCTGTTGGTTCCAGCATAGAAGACGTTGCCTTATTTCAGTCTGCTGGTTATGAGTGCATGGGTGACGGTCTTTTTTTGCATTCGGGGGTATCCATTTGAAGGTCTTTTGGAGGATGCGAAGGCAGTTGAAACTGGTGGAGGCGACGGAGTTGATCTGGCGGGTCATGGTGAGGGCGGAGCCAAGGATGATGCTGAGGTTCAGTGTGTGGTCTGTGGGTGTGGGTGGGTTCCCGAGGGCGGAGGGCCACCAGGTGATGTCCCAGGCGGAATTTGATGAACTAGGATGAGGACCTCGGTCTTCTCTGAGTTGAGCTTCAGGCAGCTGTCTTCCATCCAGGCCGCGACGTCCTTCATTCCATCCTGGAAGCAGATTCTGTTGTCTTCCGGGTTCTTCGTGAGGGATAGGATGAGCTGGGAGTCATCAGCGTATGATACTATGCTGAGCCCATGCTGCCTGATGATGGTGGCAAGGAGAGCCATGTAGATGTTGAATGGGATCTAATAATAAGATTCAGTGGTCGGACCATCTGCTCTCTAAGCAGAAATGAGCTGATCTTAGAGGGCGGGAACTGGGAAGATATCTGGCTAAACATGATCTTGTGAATTTAGTACAAATGTTTCGAGCAGATTGTACATCACTGCCCTTGTTTAGGACTGTACAGAAGTGCTTCAATTATAGATGACATATTCTCAACACATAATCTTTTAGAATGGTTTTAGCAGGGGGGATTTTTGCAACCGAATGGAGCCATCATAATGCCTTGTATCTCGAAGGATACGTTCCAATATATTAAACGACTCCTCCAGAGGAATCAATCCCCATAAACAATTTGAATTGCTCCAGCCAGTAAAGAGCAGGCAGTATATGCCTCACTGGTTTGATAGTCGTTGCTCGGTAGCCAACCGTAGGTTACGCAAGGCAATCTCGAGTAATGCTAAGGTATCTTACTACTGTATGGGAGGCCTGCAAAGCATACAAACTTATTGGTAGGTCAAGGAAGAATGACCTGAATCATCGGGATTGGATCCTATTGGAACTTGCATCCTCATCCAAGATCAGTAAGAACTTCTCGCAAATTATGAACGGAATTAAACAAAGGGAAGCACCACCAAAGTCCCTTTTAAGTTGCAATGTTCCCAGCCCCAAATGGTTCCTGCATTTTAAAAGCAAATATGATATAGTGGAAGATGAGAGTATAAGGGGCAGTTAAGGGATATATTATCCAATTCACCACTTCTGATAATTACCCTACAGGAAGTAACCCTGGCCAACAGACAAAGCCCTGGAACAGGATAGGTTCTCCATGAATCTAATTAAGTGTAACATAGAGTTGTGGGGGCACTTGACAACGAATATTTTTAACAATGCAATAGGTAGGAAGATGCCTAAATCCTGGTCACTCTCTACTATACTGCCGATCTTTATGAAAGGGGATCACAACTCACCAAAATGCGTGAGGGTTGGAGTGACACCAAGAGTATTTGAACAGGTAGCTTTTAAACCTGTTTTTATTTTTATTTCTTGTGACTTGTGGTTTTTAAAGGAAGCATTCTTTTAAATATTATCACTGTTTTTATCTGCACTCACCTCTTGTGCATCCTAAGCTCCTCGCTCCCCCAGTACTTCTTCTATCACTCGCCCGGCCGCCATTTTAGTAGTAGCGCAGGGAGCAGTCTAGCGTCTGCTCCCCTCACGCTACAAAAGAGGGGCATGGTGCGAGTGCGCAGCGGACGCGCGCAGCGGGCGCGCCGAAGGCGCGCCAAAGGCAAGGCCGTCTGCGCCCGTCCGCGGCCGACCGGGGCACGGGGCCAGGAACCCTGCTCCTTTTTCTCCCACTATACGGAGGTATAGCTCCCAGGCCCTCTTCTCACTTAGAGGGAAGGTCTCTCCTCTGTGTGTTCCCTCCTGCAATCCCATAGATCAAGGAGTGACCTGTTCCCACTGTGGCTTTCAACTCCCTGGTGTTCCTACGGGCCAAACTACTCTAGTCCGTATGTACCTACTGAATTGCAGATCTCTCCCCAAACATAGTACTGAGATCTCATTGTTCCTAGAGGAAAACAAACCTGATGCCTTATTTCTGACGGAAACCTGGCTCCACTCTGAATCTGACCCTGATATTATTAATGCCCTTCCTAAGGGCTATTTGATTTTACGGGTAGATCGTCCCACTAGGAGAGGAGGTGGATTGGCTATTATCTATAAGGAAGGGTACAATTGTCGGAGCTTGCTCAACTCTATACCTGATTGCGAAAGCCTAACTTTCGCTCTAGATTTCTCTGCCACTTACAACTTCTCTGGGACACTTATTTATCGTGCACCGGGACCTATAGGGCAATTTCTCCATGGCCTTTCTCCCCTACTAGCCGACTCAGTGTGTAGCTCGGCCAACTACTCTCTGTTAGGAGATTTTAACATTCACTTTGACAACTCCAATGACCATAATGCCCTTGATCTGTCCGAAAACCTTGCCGCATTACAACTGCTACAGTTAGTCACGAAACCCACTCACTGTAAGGGTCATGTTGGATCCTATTTTTAGCAATTGCTCTGACCTTCTGGTGGAAAACCCTGTACCACTTCCCTGGACAGATCACCTTCTGATCCCTTTTAAGCTGCTTATTGTGCACAGCCCCCCTCCTCCGACTACTGCTATTCGGGCAGAGCAGAATTGGTCTAAACTTTCCCGAGTGGACTGGACCTTGGCCTTCGAGTCATCAAGACCACCTCCTACATTGGACCCTACCCTGGCCAACCTTAATTTTAACAAGTGGATTCTGAACTCTCTAGATGCAATACTTCCTTTACAATGTAGTAAACCTAAACGTGCCACAAAAACTGCCCCTTGGTATTCCCAAGACTTGCGAGAAAGCAAGCGCTACTGTAAAAAACTAGAGAGGAAATGGCGGCTAGATTTCTCACCCTCCAGGAAAAGGGCCTATAGAGCTGCCATAAAATCCTATAAGGAAAAAATCATAACAGCACAAGCTGCTTTCTACGAAACAAAAATTAATGCAGCTCCCTCTAAGCCAAAAGAGATCTACAATATCGCTAAAACCCTTCTCAAACTCCCAGAAAAAACTCCCAACTCTTCGGACGCCCAACGTCGCTGTAACGATTTGGCAGAGTTCTTCCATAGAAAGATCCAAGCGATCTACTCCACCTTCCCAACTACCCAGCCTTTTCTAACATCGACTAAAGATGCTGGGTCAGAGGGACTGTCCCGGGCCACTCTGGAAAAGCTTCCTCTACTGAATCTGGCCACCCTACAGGCTTTGATGTCCCAGGTCAAGTCAGGCTCACCTAATGACCCCGCGCCCCCGCGCTCTTTGATCTCGGTCAGCCCGCTCATTATGCCGATTATCATGGATGTGCTTAATGCTTCCCTTACCACCGGCATAGTCCCACTACCTTGGAAACAGGGTATGGTAATGGCTCTGTTGAAAAAACCTAACTTAGAGAGTAACAACCCGTCTAACTATAGTCTAATCTCACTCTTACCTTGGTTAAGTAAGATTCTAGAGAAACATGTCAACAAGGCACTGATGGAGTTTCTCGAAACCAATCATTTGTTAGATCCCTCCCAAACTGGGTTCCGGCCTCTGCATGGGACTGAGACCACTCTGGTTGCAGTGATGGAAGAGGCTAGGAAGATTATAGATCAAGGAGGGACCGTGGCCATCCTCCTCCTTGATCTAAGTGCTGCATTTGATACTGTGAACCACAGCATCCTTCTTCAGAGACTCTCTAATCTGGGAGTCTCCACCCATGTTCTCTACTGGTTTAAGTCCTTTCTGTCCAACTGCTCTTTTCAGGTCTTCGAGAATGATGCTATCTCCCCTCGTAAACCCCTAGGGTTTGGAGTACCGCAGGGTTCGTCATTAAGTCCAACACTTTTTAATATCTATATGACCCCGCTAGCTGCAATTGTCCGCCCTTTCGGGATAAAAATTGTAACCTATGCAGATGACACGCAGCTAGTAGTCGCACTTGATCAAACCCTGACACAGACTACCAGTAACCTGAGGGACTGCGTAGAAGCAGTCGCCTCTTGGATGACCTCCTCCTGTCTTAAATTAAATGGAGATAAGACAGGGATGATGCTCTTGGGCAATTCCTCAAATGCCATCAATAACTTCCTCTGGCCATCTTGCCTTGGCCCCACTCCTATTCCCAAGGACTCAATTAAGAGCTTGGGATTCTGGTTGGATAAGACCCTTAACTTCTCACACCAGGCGGCAAAGCTCTCAGCCACCTGTGTCGGTATGCTCAGGCTTATCAAAAAAATTCTCTCCAGACTCCCCTTTAAAGCCAGACAGATTATGACACAAGGATTGGTACTTTCTCGTCTGGATTATGGCAACGCCCTCTATCTGGGGGCCCCCCAGTCCACCATCAATAAGCTGCAGGTCATCCAAAACTATGCAGCACGAATGCTCTTGCAAGCTCCCCGTCTCGTCTCTATAAAACCTGGCCTAAGGAAATTGCACTGGCTCCCAATTAGGGAAAGAATTGCCTTTAAAAGCTTATGTATTGCCCATCCCACCTTCTGGAAGACTGGCGCCACTATTAACCATCCTCTGATCTCCCCTTATCTCCCAACCAGGCATCTCAGGTCAGCGTCCTTGTTTTTGACCATAGTGCCAAAAATTAAGAGATCCAGAGCGGGCGGACGACTGTTCTCCTATAACTCCTCAAGACTTTGGAACTCCTTCCCTCTCCATCTGCGCTCAGAACCCAACCATCTCTCCTTCCGAAAGGGGTTAAAAACGCTGCTGTTTACCACCACTGACTAGGTCCCTCCACCCACTCATGCATACTCAGTTCGCTAGCGCTGGGACGCCTCAGGGTAGCCATCGTGCTTTATAAAAACTCTTTTCATTTCATTTCATTCATTTCAAAATGCCACTGCACCATCTCTCTTATAGGCAGTTCGGTCAATATCATTGGGTGGGTGATATTCAATTGTTTAAAATCCAGGACGAATTCCAATAGCATCTTTTGCCCCTATCAATTTGGGTCAACAGATCTAAACCCTGGTTGATGTTGCTGGATTTAGGCGTGGAAGTGGTGCTAGTAAAGGTTTTGCACTTCTTGCACGAGAATTTGGTAGCAAGGGTTCGGTATGACAGGGGAGACAAATTATCAGACTCATTCCCACTTGCTCAGGGGTGCACCAAGGCTGCAGCTTAGCGCCCTTCTCTTTGTGGTCTACATTAGGAACATGTGCTCTACTCTGAAACAGTCACTAGAGACATTCTGATGTCTAAACGTACATCTGTGCCAGAAATGCTCTCGGCAGCTGATACAGTGCTTATGGCGTGGACTCCAAGGGCCCTGCAATTTATTTATTTGAAAGTTTTATACAGCACAAACCTGACCCTTGCAGGTATCAGAGCACTTTACAAGGTAAGTGTCTTAGTTACATAGGTACAAAGTGAATAAAAGGTTCAATGCTGGTCAATGATAGTGCAAAAATTCTATCATGGATACATGGGTCAAAGGTACATACAAAACATTCAATGTATATCAAGCAAAATATAGATACAGTATCCAGGGAACCTGGCTGGACAGTAGACAATAAAAGGTTCTATGTAGAAGATACGTTGTGTAGCATAATAACAGTAGTCCATGCTCAAGTGAATTTAGCCATGAGAAGTGATTTCACTTCTTTTTTGAAAGATGCTATAGAGGGATTAAGTCTAGTTTCTGGGCGTAGAGCATTCCATATTCTAGGTGCCATCCCTGAAAAGTTTGGGTATATGTTTTCTTCTTATTGAATCTTTGCGGTTTCAGTAGAAGGTTTTTAGCACTTCTTAAAGATCTGACCCCACACGAGGGCGCCAGTTTCTGTGCCAAATAGCTAGGTGCGTTGTGGTGAATGGCTTAATGTGTCATACATGCTATTTCCAGATGTATTCTGGCTTCAAAAGGTAGCCAGTTAAGGGATTTTAGATCAGGGGATATGTGGGAGCTTCTTTTGGAGCCAGTGATAAGTCTAGCTGTGGCGTTGATTGAGGCTCTTAGAGGGGCCGTTGCAGCTCTGGGCAAGCCGCAGAGAGAGACACTCCCGTAGTCAAGTCTTGGGATGACTAGAGCTTGTACTGCCAGTTTGAAGTCTTTTTCCGGCAGGAAAGGTTTCAGTTTTCTCAGAGTATATATCTGAAAGTTTGCTCCTTTTGTTGCGTTGCTTATGTGTTTTTGCATATTGAGGTTTCTGTCCAGTGTAATTCCCAGCGAATTCGCTGAGTCAATGATGAGAGGTTGGCAGTTGAGTGCAGTAAGATGTTTGATCCAGTCTTGCATTATGGGTACTTGGGCGGGAGGAGCGATTAGGAGGAATTCGGCTTTGAGGGCATTCAGTTTTAGATGGTTTTCTGCCAGCCAGGTCTGAGTTTTTCCGAGAGTTGTGTTGAGCGCTTTGATGTCTTCTAGGGTATGGATCTTAAGGTATAGTTGTGTGTCGTCAGCGTACATGTGACATTGCACGTTAGACGAGTAGAGAATTTCAGTGAGTGGTTCCATGAATAGATTGAACAGTGTCGGAGAAAGTGAAGATCCTTGTGGGACTCCTAACGTGACCGGGACGGGTTTGGACAATGAGTGGTTGACCTTAAATCGTTGCGACCTGTTTTGGAGGCACGAAGTGAACCAATTTAGAACTGATCCAGATAATCCCCGATTGTTGGTGGAATCTATCACATCGTTTTTGAGCAAACTGAACCTGGTCAGAAACTATGGTAAATCACACATTATGGCTTGTGGTCCAAGTAAGAAACCTCAGATTAAGTTAATGCACAACAGCAACCCATTTTTAAGCGTGAATGATTTTGATTATCTGGGGATTACTTGTAGTAGTGCAGGGTCTTGGCACACACATATTAGAAATTCTGGTTTAAACTTAGCAGAACAGCTGGTGCTATAGTTTATCTACCTCAGGGTGATGGAAGGGGCACAATTTCCCCTCCTCTTAACATTTATAATGCTCGGTGTGTTTTTGTGACTCTTTATGGGGTGGGGGTTTGGGGTTACAGCGACACTGATACCCTTCAGGCCAAAGTAAAACACATTTTTAGGCAGATTTTATATTTACCCCCTATGAGTTCTGATTTTATTTTACACTCGGAGCACCGTCTTATGTTTACATCTGACTTTGCTAAACTTGCGCCACTCTTACTATGGATTAGTGTGTGGTCAAATACCGAGGCAAAGATGAATGGGGAAATTATTCTAGAGACTGTTTGAATTTAGATAAGGGCCTCTCCATCCCCTGGCTGGTTTGTGAATGCAAACTTTGCAAAGCGCTGAATGTGCCAACTTTGTTTGATTCACCTCTTACTATAAGGAATTCTGATAAGAAGAAGGTAAAAGTCATTTTTTTGTGGATGTCTGTCATTCTTGGAGACTTAAAATTGAAATGAGTAGGAGGACAGTAACAACGTATCTTATCTTTCATGAACCCGAGGATTCTGTGTTTTATCCTACAATGCCATTGTCACGGTGGGAGCGATCTTTCATTTTTTGCTTTAGGGCTGGCACTGTGGTCTGGCTTTTGAATTTCCTGGAGATAAATGCTGAGTTGGTTTTGCCAGAAGTGGCCTGTCCCTGTTATGGTCACTCAAAGGAAACTGTAATGTACTTCATGTTCTTTTGCACTTTTTATACATTTATGTTAAATTATTCATCAAATCTATTTTAAAACCATTGGGTTTTAGGAAATGCAGGGATGCACTGTTTAATCTTCAACTCTAGGCACCCATAACGTTTGCCACGGGATCTGTGCTTTCCTAAAGGTAGCAGTGAGATCCAGGAGGACGATGGAGGGTTTTTACTGTGGAGGAATCGGCTGTTGGATCAATACTACTGATTATAGCATGGGGCTGTTGTTTTCTGATTTGCCAAATTCTTATCATTGTGTTATGTGTGCTATATTGATATTGATGTTTTATTGTTGCCTGCTTATTTTATGTATCTTTTATGTGCATTCGCATGCCAAATAAAGTAAAGCACTGATTTGTTGATTGACTGATTGATTGATTGATTGATTGATAGCCATGACTACTGATTGTGTTAATAAAGACAATGAGCGCCTCTTCCAGGCAGGTCCGTGTGGAAAGAGTGATCTAAAATATTAGATTAATGCTTTCTGTACTTTCAGTCAGTAGCTGGGTGAGCACCAGCAATAGCAGAATTTGCTGGCAGTCAACCAAACATCTACAACTGCTTTGCAAGCTATGCACATTTGTTTATCATCTCTTTTTTATCTCCTTGACTTAATCAAAACCAAACGAATGCGGCTGAGTAGGATTTAAAATAACTATGCAATAAATGTCCGAATATTTAGCCAACCAGTCCATCATTTACTCAGCATCAGATTTTGAATAACCCACCGTTGCTACAGCTGGCAATGGAGGTGTTAAGAGGTTTTGTCAATTAATATTCTTATCTCCGTTTAAATGAAAATTAAAGCAAAGCTGAAATATTTTTTCCATACTTAAGTATATAAATAAGAGATGGTTCTACAAAACACAATTTCAAGCAAAATGAACAACCGGCAACTTTACCACTGAGCATTTCCAAACATGTCATGAGTTGTCAGTGCACGAAATGAGGCATGAAAAGAGCAAGAAGTAATTATAACATTACGAAATTCTATGAACTCTTTATTTTCCATATTGTTCTCATTTTTAGGCCTCGGCTAGCAATGCAGCACATGCACTGCTCGCTTTGCGAGGCATGCAGTATACACTATAGTGGGGAAGCTTCGTGGAAGCTCCGCCCACACTCCGCCCATATTTCTTATTGGCTTATTTCCTCAATGCAGCCTTCCAATAGGTTTTATGCTTGTTAGTCCCGCCTCATGACGACCATGTCATCATTTGTATCCTGCCACGGCTACTGGCCCCTTTACTTCAGGCACTATTTTGTTTCCCTACCTCCCCCCCCCCCCCCACCCCCCGCAGTCCGCTCTTCTCGGCCTCTCCTACTCGCACTCCCGTTCGTGCACTTTCTTTGCGTGCGCATTGCTCCCCCCGCCAAGAGCTGTCTGTTTATGCTGTTATGTCTGTTTATGCTGGGGCTAGCATTCTCAGCGGCAAATGCCCCACATTAGTGCCATCTCGGGGCCTTTGACGAGGATAGTTTGCCGTTTGACTTAGCCTTATTAGTGATTAAAGAAAGCAGGGATAACGCAGTACCAAGCTATTAAGCTGGTGATCCGGACGTGTTTCCAGGCCATAAAAAAAGCAACAGTACTCCTCGGCTGCAAGCGGAGCATGAATTGGGAACAGTAGCAGCACGAGGGGCCGGGGGTGCGTGCAGGCGAGCACAGGTGAGCCTGAGGGGCTGCCGAGTAAGAAGGGCACCACAGACCCCCGCTATAGCGACAGAGGTGTGCTGCACTGGGATCGGAGGGTCTGTGTGTGCGAGTGTGTTTGTCTGAGTCAGGATGTGTCTGTGTATGTTTTCTATGTGTGTGTGCATCTGAGTCGGTGTGTGTGCGGGTATGTTTGTTTGTGTGTGTGTCTGAGTCAATATGTATTTGTGTGTGTGTTTTTGCAGAAAACGGTCTCTGCCCTGTTTCAAGCTCCCGGACGCTCCATCTTCTGTTCCGCCTCCGCCTCCAGCTCCAGACCCTTCTCCTCCCTGCAATCGGCTGCTTAGCACAGTGCCTCCATGTGCCCATGCCATGTGCTCACTCACGCCCTATGTGCAACATGGCACAGGGTAATGCAAATGTCCGTCTACTGCACTCTATACACACATAGTAATATTACATGGACGTATTCCGGACAATGCCCACTGCTGGGGATGCCCATACAGTCATTACATACAGACTGCGGCTTTACTCATTTTGCACAGGGCATCGGACTCGCCCTGCAGCTTTGAACTATGCCTGGTGCACTCCAACTATAATAATAAGCTTGTGAGTCCTGTGCTCAGGGCACAGTAGTGGCACATTCCTTGTCCTGCCTACAGCATCCCAACTAACTGGCACAGTCTATTTAGTTTCTGTAGATCACCTCACGTGGTCCTGTCAGTCCACTAAATCAGAATACCGCCACTCTAATTGTCCCTGGACTCTTAGACATTTGCATAGTGCCTCCTTATTAGATCCAGCTTCTAGTTGCGAACACCATAACCAAAGTGAACTCCCTTTTCAAAAATGCTATGCGCTGCACCATTTTTAGAGAGGCAGATATTTGTAGCATGCCATTCCACGTGCCTGGCACTCAACGTACATGTGTGGCGCCTCTAGCAAGAACATGCTGTGGGAAATGCCACCACAATGAATGTTTTGGTCTTTCTCAGTTCACAACCTTAGACCCTGGGCTTCGCCAAGTCTGAAAACTGGACAACAGTCATCCCTAGGTGAGCAGGCTTCTGTGTCCAAGGGTGTTATAAGAAGAGGATGTGGCATAACGGCCAGAGCTGGACTGTGGAGCTGGGAAAGCAGGTTCGAGCAGTGGCGTAGCAAGGAGGGGGAGGGGAGGGAGAGGTGGTGCACCCTGCCTTTACGGCTGCCGCGTAAATACTCATATAATAGGGATAATGTGTATAACTGGGACACTTGCTAATAAAAGGGGAGTACTTGACAAAGCCAATAGCCTGGCTTGGTGGCGCCAAGACATGCTTTCACAAATGCTGATTTTTCCAAGTGGTACGAAAGGGGTTTGACTGATCACGTCACTTTATCACCGTGCATGCTAATAGTTACATTACACAATAAATGTTGGCATGTATACAGGGCTTTAAGTGGGCCGGGTCTTGCAGTTGATGAAGTTTTAACAAGCATTTGCAATGCAATAGGTCTCGCATTTACGTGAGTTTAAGCTATTGGCATTGTAATTGACAATGCCTTTTATTTATGTTTTAAAAAACAAAAATAATACCTGGTGTGTCACGCAGTTTGGTGATTACTTTCCCTCCATGTTAAACAACAGTAGATGTTTCAGCACCCAGGCTAATGTGCTGCATAGCTAAATACATATAACGTACCAAAGACGAGGCTGATTGCATTGCAAATGCTTGTTATGTCTGGGTACAGCCAGATGTTGGCATTTTTAAAGCTCGTGGTATCAACGTACAACACATAACAGAGGGACTTTGTGTCAGACCCCTTCAGCCATTGGTCTATTTGGGTCAGCCTCCAGCATCCACAGCTTGAAGAAAGGGTCATTCCCATTTTGGATGAGATCACAGAAGTATACGAACTCACCATTAGCGACAGGTTGTTAGGTGTGTTGGTCTAATACACAAACAATGCTTGCTTCCTAGCCTCCATGGACTGCAGTGGGGATGCATTTGTGCTCCTAAAAGGGTTTCCACTCTCCTGTAAATGCTGTGCCAATAGTGATTTAGAATCTGACTGTGATTTACTTCTGCATGTGAACTGGACTCCAAAAGGGATACCACAGTCCCGCCCGTGTTGCACAAAGGGATGTTTTGCGCCAATATGTGATTTCCTAAATGCAATTTTGATCCTGGATGTGATCTTCAATGTTACCTATTTGCCATTTAAACATGATTTTGCACCTGAAAGTGATTTTGTACATAAAAGTGATTTGTGCCTCTAAACGTTTTTCACATTCATGCTGTCGTCGTGCACCATTGGTGATTTAATACTTTGAAGCCATTTGGCGGCAGGATGTGATTTTTCATCCAACAGGTGGTAGCAACATGCTGCTTATTGGGCATCATGCAGGTTTTTATCTCTTCACATAAATGTATTTAGTCCTTCAGTATGTATAACACAATGACGGTACAAGATGCTGTCAACAAAAGTAATAGTCACACTGTTGCACTCCTTTTACACTTTTTCCCTTTGAGTGAGTGTGGTTGCACCTATATGTGATAGTACACACATGCTTACTTTACACCTCAGGCGATTTTGACCCTAACTACACCATTGCACCTAAATGTCATTTCCACTACTAAACATATTTCGCTCCTAAATATGATTTTGCATCTACTATGTCTTTTTTTCCATTCAATCATGCTACTGCACTCTTGATGTTGCATCTAAATGTAAAGGTGCACTTAAATATAACGTTTGCACCAAGGAGTAATATTGCACTCGTGTCTCATTTTAAATGTAAAGGTGTTTTTTGGTTCCTCAAATAAGTTTTTATTGATGCTGATGTTACTGTAAGAATTATGCTGAATCTGTGATTTTGCAAGCAAATGTTCTATTGTCAAATATACCACAGTTCTGCGCACTTTCCTCCAAGCTCCAAAAGTGAATCTGAATGTTCTATATATGTATTTATTATCATAAATATTCTCCACATTCATCCTCAAGGATCACCGAGGCTGCTACTGAACCTAGTCTAAAGTAAAACAAGTGTGAGGTGATTCTGATAAAGACTTTTTACACCTAATGTAGCATTTTCACAATTGACTGAATGAGTTTAGTGGCGGAGGGGGCAAATGTTTTGCCCAAAAGCAAGTGGCTGGTGCTATCAAAAGACAGGGCTCCGAATGCCAAGGCTGCCTTGTCTGGATTCCACATTTAGCCTCTTTAATCCACCACCAGGCGCTGCCACCCAGTAGAGAGACATATTCACCTTCTCAGATAGTATTTAATTCTGAGTGTTTAGGAAGGATGTCTAAGGATGCAAATACAAGCTGACGCTCCATGTGAATCCCAACCAGGAATGATTGACCTTCCCAACCACAGGCCACTTGCTAGGGAAGTTCATCCCACAAAAACAACTGGAACAGATGCCGAATGGTGCAGAACTTCCGATTCTGGGATGCGCTCAAGCCATTCCTAAGAGCATGTACTATGCGCTCCTCCTGACAGGTCCTCTGTAAAACTGAACAATACAATAAACAAAACAATATTGATTTCGTACTAAAACTCTGAGATTGAAACACCGAACAATGGAGGTGAAAGGGATGCCAATAAATGTCAACAATGAGGCATGTCTGGCAGCCACTTCAAATTGGCACCTACCAATACCATTGGTTAAGCTATCACGATGGCTTATGCGTGTAGAAGCGCAAGACACAATCAAGTGTATGAAAAGACACATGTTGGCACTGTAAAAATACCCAAAAAAAATCAGTATTCCACCCTTCCCATCTATCTTTCGGATTATATTGAAAGTCAATAAAGTAAATATGCATTTTATTTTGTCTAAGTTACGTAATTTATATTTATTTATATTTCGTTACAACTTTACCCATGAAAAGAGTTAAAGGGAAGACATCGAATCATGTAAATAAACTGGCCTCTATAAAACATTTGAGAGTTGCAGTTAAAGTATCAGGTCAAATTATGGTAAAAACATCCCATCTCTTCCAGCGTGGCCTCTGTCGAAGAATTTCACAGCCTTGCCTTATCTACATCTAGTGTAGACAGGGTAGACTTTCCTTGGAGACAGTAAAAGAAAGCAGCTTCGACTGAGGTAAAGGAAATGGAATTTCCTGTACTTGAAGAAAAAGTAGATCATGGCTGTGTGTGCTAAATGGAAAACGTAAATCAATCACATTGGCGTTGCCAAATCAGTTAAGTAGAAGTCTAAGTTACCCAACTTGTCATAAAAGTTTGAAGATTTCTGAGAATAAATGTGTCATCGTTAGGACTACCTAAATATGCTTGTTTATTGTTAAAGTAATTCAGGCAATCAACATGTTTCGAATATGTACAAGACAACCTAATATTAATTGCTTATATATACATTTAGTAACTGGAACATTCTTGAGCGAGAGAAAGAGAACTCGCACAGAAATTTCCTCAGACAAAGATGAATGACATTAGGATCCATGCCTTGCATTCCAATGTTTGTATCAGAATTTTTTTTTAGATACTTAGGGCCAGATGTTTCAAGCTATTTTGCGTTCGCAAACGTTGCGAATCGCAAAAATAGGACGTTTGCAAACGCAAATTAGCCTGATCCAATGTATGAAAGTTATCACCATCACAAAAAAGGTATTCCCAAAAATGCGAATATACATTTTGCAAAACAACTCTGTGAATTCAGAATTGCAAATTCGCAATTTGAGAGTCTCAAATTGTGAAATTGCAAAATTTGGAGCTTGCAAATTGCGTATTCGCAAACAAATGTATGATATAGTCACAAATTGCGAATGAGCCAAATTTCGCTATTTTGCACTTTCAATTTACCACCAACTCAGGCCAGGTGGTAACCAGGTGCAAACTATTTAAACAAGCCCAGAGTGCCTCAGTTTCTTTCACAATGGCAGCGCTGTATGTCATAGTGAGGGGGATGCGGATTCAAGCGGGAGCACAGAGATGGAGGATGAAACAGGAACACATTTACAGAGTGCGCATAAACGTTTTTCAGCAGACAGAGGAAGAAATCCATGACAAATATAGACTAGACTCAGCACCAATACTAGACCTGATAGCATCAGACCCACAGGACACAAGCCACAGACCCGCAGGAAAATAGCCATACCCACTGTTAGACCTGGCATCATTGGCATGAGTCTCTCCTCCATTTTTTTCTGTTTGCCTCCTCTGTTCACGATGTTTTTGCTGGATTATTGCTTTGGGCACTGTGCCACTGCTGATCAGTGCCACAGTGCAAGTGCTCCCTATGTTAAATTGTTACATTGATTGGTGTTACCATGATTGGCTTGGTTGACTTACTGTTCAGACCCTAGTCTAGTGCACTGCGTGTGCCAAGGGCGTGTAAGTTAACTGCTGCTGGTGGGCTTGCAGCACTGGTTGTGCCACCCACAGAAGCAGCGTGCAGAATGTGTCTCAGGCCTGCCACCGCGGCGCCTGCGTGCAGTCCCTGACTGCCATGTCGACTTGGTAAGGAAACCTACTTACCAGTCTCTAAACCTTCACTTTGCCACATTTCAGACACCTCTATGGTAGGCCCTAGGGCAGGGTGCATTGTTGGTAAAAGGTAGGTCATGCCCTGACGTGTGTGGCATGACCTAATAGTGAATTACAGCCATTTTCGTTTTTCACTATTGAAGGGCTACCTGCCTCCAATAGGCCAGACTGGGCAGACTGATTATTAACTCCATTATAATCTATCTGACTCAGGGAGCATGGTAGCAAGTCGAGTTTAGTATCCCTGAACTCAGAATTTAATAACACACCCTTTAGGATGGATGGTTTTGAAATTCTATGTTTGAAAATAGCACTTTTAGAAAGTGGCTATTTTCTTGTCCAACTATCTACCGGTCTCTGCTGGTTTGGTGTGTGTGTCAGGGGCTGGGTGGCTCCAGAGGTCTGAGTGAGTCAGTGTGGGGTGAATGGGGCGTTTACACGTAGAGTGAGGGAAGAGTAGCCTGCCCTGCCTGACACAATACTGGCTCCGTCTCCTGCTGGGCGACTGATAGCCCTGCTCCTGCCAGTGACAATACTGGCTCCGCCTCCTGCTGGGCGGCTGAGGACTCTGCCCTGCTCAGTGAATAGGCCAGGTGCCTCTGCCTGGCAACACCCACAACAAACCTGAGATGGTGGGAATCGCCCTGCTTGGACAAAGGGAGCAAAGGGAAAAAGGGGTATAAGAGAAGGACCCCTGAACCAAGAACTCAGATCACTTCTGACAAGGAAACCTGTACCAAGGACAAGAAGCCTGCTGATCTAAGGACTTGCCTCCCCTTTCTGCCAGAGTGCTGATTTGCTGTGGAGGAACCTGAAAGCTGCTTCTTTATTTTTGCCAAGGAACAAGGAGAGAGGAACTTGGTGTGTACTCTCTGAACACTTGCTAGGAAATCTCCAAGGGCTGGAAGAGTGCCAGTCTCCTGTTGAAGTCACAGGGCCAAAGGACTTCACCATCTACTGAATTGCTGAATTGCTGGAAAGTGTTTTCCAGTACACAAGGGAAAATCTGCAGTCTCGACGCCAGCAGCAACGCCAGTGAGCAGTGGGTATCGGCCCCGGCTCCAAGTGACCCCGTCTCGACGCCGGTATCGACGCCAGTGAGGAGTGAGTATCGGCTCTACCTCCAAGCGACCCCGTCCCGACGCCGCTGCTGATCGCATCGACTCGACGCCTTCTCGACGCCGTGAGCGCTGCTCCGGCCCGACATCCCTCGACGCCGCTGCGGATTGACCCGACTCCGAGGCACGATCGACGCCGACCTCGACGCCGACATCTCGACGCCGTGGATCATCGTTTTCTTCGTTTCTCAAGGTACTGTACTTGTGGGGTCTGTTGCGACTCCAGGCTCGACGTAGCGCTCCTCGCGGTCGACGCCGAACCTTGGGAATCTTGTAGACTCGACGTCGTGTGACTCCTGTGGGGGTTACATTGTTGCCAAAGAACTGTGCTCAGAAGAATACTTTGCTAAAGAACTATTTGCCAAGAAGAAACCTTACTTGAACTATTATTTTTCCTTCCAAAGAGTATTTATTAAGACTGTGGTATATTTTTGTCGTTATGTGGTCTTGTGCTAAGCCTTATATAAAAATACTATTTTTATAATAACTTCTGTGTCGTGTCCATCTGTAGTGTATTCACTTTATTACTGTATGTGGTCATAAATGCTTAACACACTGCCTCTGAGATAAGCCTGTCTGCTCTGCCAAGCTACCAAGGGGGTAGCAGGGGTTATCTGAGTGTGTAATCCCCTTTCCCTGACTAGAGTTGGTTGGTCCCTATTTGTCAGAAGTGTATACCTCTGCCAACTAGAGACCGCCGGTTCTAACATTGGTGGTCAGCGGTGAGGATTTGAACTTTGCATTTATGACTCATGTGCAGTGATTAGTGTACGCTACATAGTGAAAGCAGACCATAACGCAGCCACAGTCTGTTTGGTAGGATTGCCTATTTTTGTTCTCCGCTTTCCTGGAGCTTATTTTCTTAAACCCTGCCAGTTTTGACCATGGAGAATGCCGGAGCTGCTACACCTGTGGAGAATGTTGTGGGGGAATTCGATAAGGAGAAGATAGATTCCTACACGCTAAAAGATCTAAAAGGATTTTGCAAGCAGTTTAAAGTTCCTACCACAGGTGTCTCAAAGAAAGAGGGCTTCCTCAAAGCGCTGAAGGCCTGGTTAGAGGCCAGAAATCCCTCTGATCCGGTGGTGGTACCGGAAGAGGAAGAGGAAGAGGAAGAGCCCACAGGTGGGCCAGTGTCATCTCCAGGCAGTAGTGCGTCCTCTAGGAGCCTTTCCCCCGAAGAATTAGAAGACAGGGAGAAGGAGAGGGGGCACAAGTTAGAAATGGCAAAACTTAAATTAGGAGGGCAGTTGGAATTAGAGAATGCAAGAAGCAAGAGAGAAGCTGAAATGGAGAGCAAAAGATTAGATTTTGAGAGAGAGAAATTAGCGTTTGAACGTGAGAAGATGGTGAGGGAGATGGAGCTTAAAACTAAGAGTTTAGAGTTGAATCCCTCTGGTGGCAGCACTCCATCTGTGCCTGCAGAAAGTAGGTTTTATTTTCCTAAAGATGTGATCAAGGATTACAGTAAGAATGAAGATATTAGCCAATGGTTTAAAGCATATGAGTTAGCATTGTTGGCCCACCGGGTCCCTGAGAAGGATTGGGGAACGGGGTTGTGGAGCCGCTTTACAAACGAGGGGAGAGATACCTTGTTGAGCCTTCCTGCTGAGGATAGGATGTCTTATACTCATATGAAAGATGCTTTAATGCTGAGATATGGCTTAACTCCAGAAAAGTACAGACAAACCTTTAGAGAATGTAAGAAGTTGCCTGGTACTACGTGGGTTGAATATGTGTTTTTTTTCTGCAGAACCATGGATGGTTGGATAAAGGGTAGCAAGGTTGATAGTTATGATGCTCTTTATGATTTGTTTGCTTGGGAGCACTTGTCTAATAACTGTTTTCCAGAGCTACGCCAGCACCTTGTTGATAGCAAGCTATCTAACCCTAGAAAACTTGCTGAGGAGGCGGACCGCTGGGTCTGTACCAGGGTCCACAAGGGTCCAGTGGGAGACTCAGCCAAAGGTGGGCAGGGTCCCCAGCAGAAGAGTGGGGGGGACAGGGGTAAACAGAGGGAGTTTCAGAAAGGGCCCCAAAGTAGTCCCCAAGGGAACCAAGGGAAGGGTTCCCAGCCTCCCCCTGTAAAGAAGCCAGAGGCCCCGACAGGTAAACCTGTTCACAGGGGCCCCATGACCTGCTATGCCTGTAAGCAGGTGGGACACCGTTATTATGATCCCCAGTGTCCCATGAAGGATTCGAATGCACCGCCGCGTGCACCCCCTCGTCAGGTAGCGAGTGTAGCCCTGGGAGGGGAGGAGATGGGTGCCCCCGGTGGGTGGGGTCCCGCAGAAATGTCCCTGGTCTCTTTAGGAGACGTGGAAATGGTCCCTCCAACCCCTCTGCCTAGTAACACTAAGAAATATAGGCAGTGGGTGACCATTAATGGCCATAGGGTGGAAGCTCTCAGAGACACCGGAGCGAGTGTGACAGCTGTCAAGTGTCACTTGGTGTCCAGAGAGCAGGTGGTCCCTCATGCATTCTACCCCGTTGTAGCTGCCGACAACTCACAGAGTCAGTGTGAGGTAGCTCAAGTTCCCTTTGAGTGGGGGGGGGTCTCAGGTACCCTTCAGGTTGCTGTGAGGCCCGCCATGCCTGTTGATTGTCTCTTGGGCAATGATTTGGAGGACTCCCCTTGGGCTAAGGTGGAGAGAAAAGCGCATCTGGAAATGTTGGGTCTGCCTGAGTGGGTGTGTGCGACCACCCGGTCCATGTCAGTCAGTAAGGGTGTTGATGGGGTCCTGGAGCCTGAAAGTATGGCCCAGGTCCCAACCGTGAAGAGAAGAGGCAGGGGGCGCGGGAAACCGTCCCCCATCGTTCCCGCGGTCCAGGAGGGAGCAGACCCTGAGGGGGATGCCCTGGAACCGACAGGAGAACAAGTGGCCGAACTGGGAGACCTGCCCGAGCTGACCCATTGGCAGCAGGATGGTGGTCCCTCCAGGGAGGAATTTTGTGCTGAGCAGAAAGTGTGCCCTTCTCTTGTGGGTATGAGGCAGCAGGCCTCAGCCCAAACGACAGGTGATCAGTCAGGATCACATTGGGTCTACTGGGAGAACGACCTCCTGTATAGCGAGCCTAAGGCTGCTGAACCTGGGTCAGCCCGTGTGCTGGTGGTACCCCAGCGCTTCAGAGCCTTCCTACTGGGGTTGGCTCATGACGTTCCGTTAGCTGGACATCTGGGGCAGGACAAGACCTATGACAGGCTTGTCACCCATTTGTATTGGCCCCAGATGAGAAGGGATTCAGATATCCATTGTAGGACCTGTCAGACTTGCCAGGCAAGGGGGAAAAGTGGGCGGAAGCAGAAGGCTCCCCTCCAACCTTTTCCCGTCGTCAGTACCCCCTTTGAGCGAGTGGGAATTGACATTGTGGGGCCACTGGACCCCAAGACAGCCATGGGCAACAGGTTTATCCTGGTCTTGGTGGACCATGCCACCCGGTACCCGGAAGCCATCCCTCTCCGAACAGTGACGGCCCCCGTGGTGGGACGGGCACTGATGGGTGTTTTCTCCCGCATGGGGTTCCCCAGAGAGGTGGTGTCAGACCGGGGCACCAACTTCATTTCGAATTATATGAAGTCTCTGTGGAAGGAGTGTGGGGTAACCTACAAGTTTACCACTCCTTACCACCCTCAAGGTAATGGGCTGGTTGAGAGATTCAACCGGACCCTAAAAGACATGATCATGGGTCTTGAAGAACCAATGAGGCGTAAACGGGACGTCCTCTTGCCATGCCTGCTGTTTGCTTACCGTGAGGTGCCACAGAAGTCTCTAGGGTTCAGCCCCTTTGAGCTTTTGTATGGTCACCCGGTAAGAGGACCTTTGAGTCTGGTCAAAGAAGGCTGTGAGCAATCTCCCAGGAAACCTCCCCAGGATGTATATAGTTACATGCTGGCCTTTAGGAACCAGACTCGGCGCTTCAGAGATCTTGCTCAGGCAAATCTGGAGGCCAGCCAGGAAGAGATGAAGCGGTGGTACGATCAGAATGCCACTCTGGTTGAGCTTCAACCTGGTCAGAAAGTTTGGGTCATGGCCCCTGTGGAACCTTGTGCGCTCAAGGACAGGTGGACTGGACCATTTGAGGTTGTGGAGAAAAAGAGCGATGTCACCTACTTGGTGGACTTGAAGTCTCCCAGGAACCCCTTAAGGGTCCTGCATGTCAACCGGTTAAAGCCCCACTTAGAAAGGTCCGAAGTGGGCATGCTCCTTGCCACAGATGCTGGGATGGAGGAGGAGAGTGAGCCTCTTCCTGACCTCCTGTGTGCAAAAGAAAAAGATGGGTCAGTGGATGGTGTTGTCCTCTCTGACACACTGACCCCTGAGCAGCAGCAAGATTGTCGCCATCTGTTGGTACAATTCCCTGATCTGTTCTCCTGAATCCCTGGTGTCACTCAGTGGTGTGTCCATGATGTGGACACTGGGGACAGCACTCCTGTGAGGCACAAGGCCTACAGGGTGACTGAAAAGGTCAGAGCATATATCAAGGAGGAGGTCTCCAAGATGTTTGCCTTAGGGGTGGTTGAGTCCTCTAGCAGTCCTTGGGCCAGCCCAGTGGTCTTGGTCCCAAAGGCTGCAGCACCTGGTGCTTCACCAGAACTTCGGTTCTGTGTGGATTACCGAGGACTCAATTCGGTCACCAAGACTGACGCGCACCCCATCCCCAGAGCTGATGAGCTCATCGATCGGTTGGGGGCTGCCCGGTACCTTAGTACGTTTGATCTAACGTCTGGGTACTGGCAGATCGCCTTGACTGATGGGGCAAAAGAGAGATCTGCATTCTCCACACCAGATGGGCACTACCAGTTCCGTGTGATGCCCTTTGGGATGAAGAATGCCCCTGCCACATTCCAGAGGTTGGTTAACCAGGTATTGGCTGGGCTGGAAGATTTCAGCGCCGCCTACCTGGACGATATAGCAGTGTTCAGCGCCAGCTGGGAGGAACACTTGCGCCACCTCCAGGAAGTGTTGTTGGCCCTGCGCAGAGCAGGCCTCACAATCAAGGCTAGTAAGTGCCAGATTGGGCAGGGTTCAGTGGTGTACTTGGGGCACCAAGTAGGGAGCAGCAAGGTGGCCCCCCTGCAACCCAAGATAGATACCATCCTGGCTTGGGAACCGCCCAAAACCCAGACTCAGGTGAGAGCCTTCTTGGGTCTCACGGGTTACTACAGGAGGTTTGTCAAGGGGTATGGCAACATTGTGCACCCCTTGACCTCGCTGACTTCCCGGAAGCAGCCGAGACTTGTGATCTGGACTGACGCCTGTCAGAAAGCCTTTGACACCCTGAAAACTGCAATGTGTACAGCACCGGTCCTCCAGGCACCCGACTTTTCAAAAGAATTCATTGTCCAGACGGACGCTTCAGAGCATGGTGTGGGGGCTGTTCTAGCACAGATGAATGAGGAGGGCCGAGACTTACCTGTAGCCTTCATCAGCCGGAGGTTACTTCCCAGGGAACAAAGGTGGAGTGCGATAGAGCGTGAGGCATTTGCTGTGGTCTGGGCGCTGAAGAAGCTAAGACCCTACCTGTTTGGGACTCACTTCCGGGTTCAGACCGACCACAGGCCCCTCAGATGGTTAATGCAGATGAGGGGTGAGAACCCAAAGCTGTTGAGGTGGTCCATTTCCCTACAGGGGATGGACTTTACGGTGGAACACCGCCCTGGTACAGATCACGCCAATGCTGATGGTCTGTCCAGATTTTTCCGCCTTAGTGATGAGGACTCCCTGGGTGAAGGGTAGTTCTCCCCACATTTCAGCTGGAGGGGACACGTGTTAGACCTGGCATCATTGGCATGAGTCTCTCCTCCATTTTTTTCTGTTTGCCTCCTCTGTTCACGATGTTTTTGCTGGATTATTGCTTTGGGCACTGTGCCACTGCTGATCAGTGCCACAGTGCAAGTGCTCCCTATGTTAAATTGTTACATTGATTGGTGTTACCATGATTGGCTTGGTTGACTTACTGTTCAGACCCTAGTCTAGTGCACTGCGTGTGCCAAGGGCGTGTAAGTTAACTGCTGCTGGTGGGCTTGCAGCACTGGTTGTGCCACCCACAGAAGCAGCGTGCAGAATGTGTCTCAGGCCTGCCACCGCGGCGCCTGCGTGCAGTCCCTGACTGCCATGTCGACTTGGTAAGGAAACCTACTTACCAGTCTCTAAACCTTCACTTTGCCACATTTCAGACACCTCTATGGTAGGCCCTAGGGCAGGGTGCATTGTTGGTAAAAGGTAGGTCATGCCCTGACGTGTGTGGCATGACCTAATAGTGAATTACAGCCATTTTCGTTTTTCACTATTGAAGGGCTACCTGCCTCCAATAGGCCAGACTGGGCAGACTGATTATTAACTCCATTATAATCTATCTGACTCAGGGAGCATGGTAGCAAGTCGAGTTTAGTATCCCTGAACTCAGAATTTAATAACACACCCTTTAGGAATGGATGGTTTTTAAATTCTATGTTTGAAAATAGCACTTTTAGAAAGTGGCTATTTTCTTGTCCAACTATCTACCGGTCTCTGCTGGTTTGGTGTGTGTGTCAGGGGCTGGGTGGCTCCAGAGGTCTGAGTGAGTCAGTGTGGGGTGAATGGGGCGTTTACACGTAGAGTGAGGGAAGAGTAGCCTGCCCTGCCTGACACAATACTGGCTCCGCCTCCTGCTGGGCGACTGATAGCCCTGCTCCTGCCAGTGACAATACTGGCTCCGCCTCCTGCTGGGCGGCTGAGGACTCTGCCCTGCTCAGTGAATAGGCCAGGTGCCTCTGCCTGGCAACACCCACAACAAACCTGAGATGGTGGGAATCGCCCTGCTTGGACAAAGGGAGCAAAGGCAAAAAGGGGTATAAGAGAAGGACCCCTGAACCAAGAACTCAGATCACTTCTGACAAGGAAACCTGTACCAAGGACAAGAAGCCTGCTGATCTAAGGACTTGCCTCCCCTTTCTGCCAGAGTGCTGTTTTGCTGTGGAGGAACCTGAAAGCTGCTTCTTTATTTTTGCCAAGGAACAAGGAGAGAGGAACTTGGTGTGTACTCTCTGAACACTTGCTAGGAAATCTCCAAGGGCTGGAAGAGTGCCAGTCTCCTGTTGAAGTCACAGGGCCAAAGGACTTCACCATCTACTGAATTGCTGAATTGCTGGAAAGTGTTTTCCAGTACACAAGGGAAAATCTGCAGTCTCGACGCCAGCAGCAACGCCAGTGAGCAGTGGGTATCGGCCCCGGCTCCAAGTGACCCCGTCTCGACGCCGGTATCGACGCCAGTGAGGAGTGAGTATCGGCTCTACCTCCAAGCGACCCCGTCCCGACGCCGCTGCTGATCGCATCGACTCGACGCCTTCTCGACGCTGTGAGCGCTGCTCCGGCCCGACATCCCTCGACGCCGCTGCGGATTGACCCGACTCCGAGGCACGATCGACGCCGACCTCGACGCCGACATCTCGACGCCGTGGATCATCGTTTTCTTCGTTTCTCAAGGTACTGTACTTGTGGGGTCTGTTGCGACACCAGGCTCGACGTAGCGCTCCTCGCGGTCGACGCCGAACCTTGGGAATCTTGTAGACTCGACGTCGTGTGACTCCTGTGGGGGTTACATTGTTGCCAAAGAACTGTGCTCAGAAGAATACTTTGCTAAAGAACTATTTGCCAAGAAGAAACCTTACTTGAACTATTATTTTTCCTTCCAAAGAGTATTTATTAAGACTGTGGTATATTTTTGTCGTTATGTGGTCTTGTGCTAAGCCTTATATAAAAATACTATTTTTATAATAACTTCTGTGTCGTGTCCATCTGTAGTGTATTCACTTTATTACTGTATGTGGTCATAAATGCTTAACACACTGCCTCTGAGATAAGCCTGTCTGCTCTGCCAAGCTACCAAGGGGGTAGCAGGGGTTATCTGAGTGTGTAATCCCCTTTCCCTGACTAGAGTTGGTTGGTCCCTATTTGTCAGAAGTGTATACCTCTGCCAACTAGAGACCGCCGGTTCTAACACCCACACATGTGCAGATCCTATGTTCACTGCACTTACTAGCATCGGGGAGCTTCCAGGGGGTGATAGCTGCAGCAGGAGGGGTATCCCAAAGCAGCGTGTCATGTTTCTTCAATGCTTTCTTGGATGCAATGGTACACAGGAAACAATGTAACTTCAGATTCCCACTACACCACAGGTATTGCAGCAGACAAAATTGGATTTCTACCAGATAGCATAATTCCCAAATATAATTGGGTGCCTTGATGGGACCCATGTAGCCCTCTGTCCCCCCTCAGCCAATGAGTATGTGTTTAGGAACAGGAAATAATTTCATTCACTCAACATCCAGGTCATATGTAATGCCTCACACATAGTAACTGACATAGGTGCCAAATATCCTGGTAGTACACACAATTCATTCATATTCAGACACAGTGGAATATACACACGTCTCACTGCCGGTGAATTTGGCGAAGGATATCTGCTAGGTAAATGCTTGTAACTCACTCTGAAGGACTCATTAGAACTGTAGAAATAGGACGTATGCTTTTCATCCTGTCGGTGACAATGCATATGATGTGTGCTCCTTCATACTCAGACCATACCTCAATTCTGCTACTCAGAGTGAAAGGAAATGCAATGCTGCACACAAGTCTGCACGCAATCTTATAGAGCGGACATTCCGACTACTGAAGAGTAGGTACTGCTATCTACAAAAAAGTAGAGGAGCACTGCAGTATAGGCCAGAGATCAGTTGCAAAATTATGGCCCCTTATGACATGCTGCACAACCTAACAACAACCAATGGCATACCATTGGACCTCACAGATTCGGAGTCTTATTAAGAGGAGGAACCAGGTCCACGTCCCAGAGCAGCAGGTGGTGCAGGAGCAGCAGATGAGATCACACACAACTATTTCTAGGTGAGTGATGACGAGAAAAAGCAAATCATGACTGTTGAACAATTGTGTTTTATTGACCTTAATATCAGGTAAAATGTGTGCACACAGCCTTCAACTCCTTACTTGTGGGTGCCTTGTGTTGCTCAAAATGGCATATATACAGTCCATGCATAAATTTCAGCCATTTTAGTCGTATGCCATGGGTTACCTCACTCATTTGCATGCCTTGGCCACTGCACTGACTATTTCTTGCACCCATGCACAGCACTTGAATGGTCAATGTTCACACTGCCCTCCCTTGATGATGAGGCTTCGGATGCTATTTCTTGCCTTACACTCCGCCGTCTGGGCTCAGTTACCGGTGGAGTAATGCTGCAGCGGTTGGAAGCCTCCTCACAATCCCCTGCACCCAGAATACCTGTGCTAGCTATGTTGGCTGTCTGTAGCCGCTCAACAGCAGTGGTGACCTGCACCAAACCCCTGGCAACATCCTGGCTGCAGTGGGCCATTTCCACCTGCATGGGCACAGTGCATCTGGACAGGACAGCTGTGGCATTGCACGGACAATTTTTGTACCCATCCAAAAGGCTAAATAGGTGTTCCTTTTCACAGCGTCTGGAGGCATGGTCCCTCTGCATGGTTGTGCATAGCTCTTTGATCGCTACAGTCATGTCCTTAATACTGTCTGCATTAGTAATATGACCCTCTGCCACAGTGTTGTTAAGCTCCCTGATGCCGGCCTTGATGACAGTCATGTTGAGATTTTAGGACACCAACTGCCTTTGTATTGATTGCATGCTTTTTAATTGCAGCTGCTGTACCTTCATCATAGTGCCCTCCAGCCCAGAGAAGACAGAGGATTCCTCTCCTTCGTCAACAAAATGTTGTGCCCTTGCTCTGCGTCTGAAGCGATTGATGTTGCTGCGCTGCACAAGAGACTTATCAGTTTGATGCTGTGTCTGCTCTTCGGGCCTTGACTGCGTCTCATCCTCGATGTCTTCCACTCCTCCCTCCAACTACTTTAGTGGAGCCACAGTGTACCTGTGTGGTCTTGGTGCAGGTGTTGTTTGTGTTGTGGTGTCTGACTCTTCTTCCCCTGCCTGTTCCTGTAGCTCAGGTGCCTCATTAATGTGTGCGTCTTCACCCTGTGGCGCAGGTTCATCTGTGAATACAAGAGAACTAACTACTCATTGTGTGTCCTGCTTTCTGTTATTTTCAAATTAAATATACTTGAGTTGGAATACCTAAATGCTGTGCTTAGCTTGGTCATTGACCGGTGTGAGTCAACTGCGGATATGTCTCTCTGTATCACTGCTTTACTATCTTATGTGTGAGACTGCATCTCCCATGATGCATTGCTAGTTGATAACAAAATTGTGGACTGGAGTGGCAATCTTACTTGATCATTGTGTCATTTCTAAGTGGGGTGTTTAGTGAGTAATGGGTATGGGGTAATTTTGCATGCATCTTACCCTGTCTGGTGTTGTTTGTGGCTGAGCTGTCATTGTCTGATATGCCACTGATGGATTCTGGCAGTATGGTGGACTCCACCAAGCCCTCAAGGGGTGTGGACGCTGGCTGTGTAGATGGTCCTCCACCAGTTTTCTGTGCATCCGCAAGCCTGCTTGCCACCTTCTCTTTTGCCCTTGAGCACGAGTCTTACCAGCGCGTGCGTAGATCTTCTATGGAGCGCTGTGTGACCCCAATGGTATTTACTTTTGCTTGTACTTCCAGCCAGATCTTACTCTTCTCTGACTCAGGAATGTGCAGGGATTTTTTACCAAAGAGTTGTTTATGGCTCTTCACCATTTCCTCAATGAGGACCCCCAATTCTTTCTCACTGAATTTTAGTTTTCTTTTGCGTCCTGCAGCCTCCTTTGCCTTCTCCTGTGTAGCCATTATGTGCTTTTGGGCCTGCATCCGAATAGCAAATTTGCTAATTTGCGGTTTCTGTTTTTGCAAAATCGCAATTACAAATTTGCTATTTGTTAATCGATAATTCCAATTGCAATTTTTTTCCGATTTTTTCCCTGCATAGCTTTTTGCGATATTAAAATAGCGATTCGGTAAAAATCGCTATCTGGGAATCACAAATTGCTTTTTTGATACATCTGGCCCTGAGAGACTCATATAAGTCTTTTTCAACGAAAAACACCAATGTTGCTTTCGGGGACTAACCAGAGCTTTCGAAGCCGACATAAGCTACAGCCAAGTAATAATGGCCAATTGAGGTGGGCAGTGGTAGGTGAAACATTTGGAATTTTAGTAGGAGTATTTTGCATTTTTGTTTCCACATTAAAAAAAAATCCCAGTTCTAACATTTTGTTTTGATACTTTGAGTATTTCCCACTTACGCAGTGACACCATATTTCCACATAAGGTAACCATGCCACATTGATGTCATTTTTTTCCCAACATCCTAAGGTACTCAGGCTTTGTAGTTTACCCTTTAGGGAACCTAGTAAATATATATATTATTGGTGGGAAAAGTGGAAACAAGTGCTGTGCAAAAAAAGAACATGTTTTTCTATAACAAAAAACAAATCAAAGGTTTTCTGTGCTGGGATCACCATATTCTCAGCTTTCAGGACCAGCAGAATTGTATAGAAAAAAAAAATGTTTTACCACAGTGATCCCAGCAAGATATACATTTCTGAAAAGTAGACATAATTCTGATTTCAGCAAGTGGTCAATTGTGTAGATCTCTTGAAGGATTCCCCAAAGAAACTGTTAAAATAAAAAAATATTGAAAATGAACAGGAAAAAGCAGACATTTGTGACAATGCTTTAATCTGTAAATTCTTGTCACAATGGCTACTTCTGACAGACATTTCTGATCACAGGGATATATAGGGTTTGTACTTTCTCCAAAAACACGCGATACCCAGAGCCAACAACTCAGAAACACCTTGTACCTTTTACCGACTATACAGCAATTCATGTAGTGAAATATGAGTTATAAAAAATGAGTATGAAGGAAAACTTGGAACCCAGTAAGATTAATGACATTAAATTATTCTGGCACCTCATGACCGAATTAAAGGCAGATAAGTTTAAATCACACAATTACAATATCTTACCTGATAAATAGGTGTCACATTTCTCTACACTTTATGTGCCTGGGATCTGCATGATTCATCCACTAGTACTGATAATTTATTTTGATGCCTCCATAGCCTTGGATCCCACTACCCCGATCATTTTTAGGTCTCGTCTAGCGTTGCAGCGCGAATGCGCTGCACTCGCTTTGCGAGGCATGTAGTATATACTATAGTATGGAAGCTTTATGGAAGCTCCACCCACTCTCTGCCAATTGGCTTTTGTCTTAAATGCTGCCTTCCGATTGGTTTGAGGCTTGTTAGTCCCTCCTCATTCATCATTTGTATCCTTCCACGGCTATTGGCACCTTTACTCCTAGCACTACTTTCTTTTAGGCCTCGTCTAGCACAGCAGCGTGCATGCGCTGCATCGCTTTGCAAAGCATGCAGTATATACTGTGGTGTGGAAGCTTCGTGGAAGATCCTCCCACTCCCTGCCCATTGGCTTTAGTCTTAAAGTCTTAAATGCTGCCTTCCGATGGGTTTGAGGCTTGTTTGTCCCTCCTTATTCTTCATTTGTATCCTTCCATGGCTATTGGCCACTTTACTCCTAACACTATTTTCTTCCCTGTCTCCCCACCCCATCGCCCCCTCCCTCCGTCTGTGACTTTTCAACCTCCCCTGCCCCTCCCCCCACTCTCGTTCGTGTTTTCTTGTCTGCCGGCACTTCCGTTTTCATCTTTAGTATTGCCACCTTGAAATATGCGCGTTCAAGATGTGTGCTGTACAAAAACTTCTCTTGTTTAATGAACTAGATTTTAATGTTACTCCAAATATAATAAGACTCTAGGCAACATTCGGGGTATGCATGGCAACTGAAGCCTCTTAGTTCACAAATGGCATTGTTGTCGGGCAGGAGGAGCGGCAGTGTTTTAACTCCTGCTCAAAACAAGCACTTTTAATAACTTTCTCTCAATTTAGTACTATAATCTTGTGTACTGAGGTGGCGCGCTAAAGAAATACACTTTTGTGAATTCTGAAGAGACATTATCGCACATTTACATCATGTTTACTGTATGATTAACATGCTTATCATTTTCACGTCTCGCCCACTGGCCCGTATACTCTTGGCTCTTCTCCGGCTGGCTCTACCTGCTAATTAATATATTGGCTTGCGCACCTCTAACAAAGAGAGATAAATGGATACATGATAGTGAGCCCGGTAGATGGTAGAAAAATAGACTGGTGCAGACAAACAGACAAAGTCAGTCCCCATTGCCTCACGTCAGAATCATCAATTTCAATAACCTGGAAATCTGCCGGCAACTCCCGCATGCCCCAACCTCATCCCCCTCACCTATTCTTAGCAGAAGCGGCAGATTCTGAGCTGTGCCCTGCTGGTGCAGAGGAGCATGGCAGAGTCTGTAGAAGCGCTAGGATCCCTAACCTCTCTGGGCAGGCACCTAAGCCGTCCGGGTGCCTTCACACTCATGATAAATGAATACATTATGTTCTGTGCTTTAGTCGCCCCTCTGTGATCACTGTCTGGTAGATGAACCTCTGTGTTAATAAACACATTCAAAGAGGTGGTTGGGTACAAACAAACAACAGCCACAATACCGTACATTTTGAATGTGTAATTAAATAACTGCTCATTCCATGGCACTACCAAAACTACATTTGGACACATTTGCTCAACTGTAAGAGACTCCCTTCTATGGGTCATTTAACAACTCAGGGCTTTGGGGATTTGGTAACCTACTTTGGATGCTGTGTAAAAGAGTAAATACAAAAATTAATGCAATGAAACTAAGCAACCAGTACTATCTAAAACACTGTGAAAACTGACACGCATTCTGGCATTTTGTTTAGTTAATGTCGATTTCCTCATAGATGCGAGTAAAGTACTCTTAATATCTTAATGAAATCTGCACTCTTTTAACTAATAGCACCGGGCGACCTTTGACAACTAGGCAATGAATACATTTTCATGTACCCCCGAAGCCCCCCTGCCCCGTTGGCAAACTTCATTGCCTCCCAGTGTTTTGGCGATAACCAAGACGCAGGATAGTGAGTCAAATAGTCCAGAAAATGAAAGAGAAGCCGGGATTCAGATTCACATGCTCCGATCCCGATCGCGTTATTTAGTCTGTAAGCACTACTTTTATTACTGAGTTTTGCATTATTAAAGCACCACAGTGTGCATGTGTGGCGACACTTCACCCATGAGGTACGTGCCAAGCAATTGTTGACACAATCCACACTGCGTCTTTTTCAATATATTTATTATGAAGTGGAGGACCTTTCCAAGGGATTTTGCATTCTACATACATTCACTCCAAAAATAAAACGTGTAGGTAAAAAAGAAATTGCCATTTACAACGTCAATAGCTCTAGCTCACAAATGCGAGACCTATTTGCATTGCAAATGCTTGTTAGTCTTGACGACACTAGTAGAGCGATCAATTCCCTAAAATCTGCTAAAGCTCCTGGTCCAGATAAAATTATGGGAGACTTATATAAAACAGAACCCCTGATCTGGTATGTATATTTAAATCTACTGTCTAATGCAATAGCAGGGGGGATATGGTACCAAACTCCTGGCTTGCGGCAGAAATCGTAGCAATCCACAAAAAGGGAAACACAAGTGACCCATCAAACTATAGGCTTATTAGCCTTATCGATAATGTCCCCCCAAAAAATTGTAAACAGATTTTGGAAAGGCTTCTTGATTGGGTAAATACAAATGAAATATTGTCTCTCCTCCAGGCTGGTTTGAGGATAAAGATCAGCACAATAGATCAGATGTGTAGATTTTCGATTTTATATTGGAAATATGTTCTTTTACAAAATCAAAACCTTTATGTGGCTTTTATTGATCTTGGAGCAACGTTCGATTTAATTTCTAGACAAAGATTATGGCAGACTTTGATTGAAAGGGGGGCCCCTAGCAATTTAGTATATTTAATGAACAAACTTCACAAAAAACATTACGCTCACATCCGCTTGGGCACGAAGAGAGAATTAACAGAAGGTATCCCCATTAAAAGAGGCATCCGACAGGCTGTGTTTTTGCACCCACCTTATTGGCTATATATATTAATGATGTGGTAGCACTTTTAGAGCAATGTATGAATGATTCACCGGCCCTGAACGGCAAGAAGATTCCTATTCGATTATTTGCCGATGACTTCCTTTTGATCTCTAAAACACCCACGGGTCTCCAGATATTAATTGACACGTTTTTTTGTTTTTGCAACTCTAGAGGCTTAGCACTGAATGTAAACAAAACCAATTATATGGTCTTTGAGAAGACCAAAATGAAATGCTGTTCCGTTAGTGCAAGTAGAGAGGCTATAGAAAGAGTACATACCTTTGATTATTTGGGTGTGAGACTAATGGATAACCTTAGGTGCACAAGCCAGTTTAAGAAAAGTGTTTTTAACCATTGAGCACAGATCCAATGCCATTGTAAGGTTTTGTAACCGAACAACGTCACCCTGGAAGTTTATCGAGCAACAGCCCGGGGCGCAGCACTATATGGGGCCGAGATCTGGGGACATGCTCACTTGTTGACAACAGCAGAAAATACATTTATTAGGAAATTGCTCGCCCTTCCATCGAGCTCACCTCTCACTCCTATGTTTTTTGACGTAGGAATGAAAAGAATTGCTGATTTGGTTGTTTAAAAAAACCTTACAGAGACTCTTTAATAGAGTTACTAAAAATCCCAAGAGCAAGGAACATACCTTGGGTTAAATTTATTTCAAATTGGATAGGCAAATTGGATAGGCAAACTTGGCATGCAGAGTTCTTGGGATGATCCATCTGCGATTTGTAAAAACGAGCTCAAGATGATAAAAGATCGCTATTGGGCTTTTATAAATGAGAGGTATTTAACCCTCAGCCCTAGGGGGCCAATGACTGACATGTTTTTAGATTTTAAGTCATTTCCAAAATTTGAGCCGTTTTTGGATCTTATATCCCCGCCCCTATCAAGGAGCCTGTTTTTACGTTTTTGACATCGATCACTTCCTCTACTATCTTTTACATGCAAATTGCGTTCTAATCAAGATCTTGCCACATGCCCTGCGTGTGGTTTGAGCGAAAATACGAAATGCATGTAATGTTCTTCTGCTCCGAGCATAGTAACCTACACCGCAAATGTATTGTGCCCATCTGCCGCAATATGGGCACAAGAAGCCATTTGGCAGCTTTTAGGATTTTAAAAAGTTACAAAGTTTAAAAGATTAGCAAATTCCTGCAAGCTGTTTGGTTCAGGAGAGCTAACATTTTGAAACAGCTTGGTTGAGGACGTGGTAATGCTAGGCTACTTAATATTTTCATCTTTTTTAATCAGATTGCTTCTTGCACATCAGTTTTTTGCACTATGCACAGTCACTTTGAGGTTTCACTGTTTCACCTCGTACGGATGCTCCCCTATGAAATTATTTTAGTTGAAAATAGATGCCTTGTCACCCAGAATGCTGCTCAGATCAAGGAATAACATCTAGGATCTATCAATTATACATTACTTTTAGATATATCTACTGTTTTTATGAATTATGTATTTTAATGACTTAGTCTTAAGTAGATGTTCTTTCATCTCACAATTTTAGTGTCTTGTGTATTATATTACAATTATTTTTATACATGAGTGATTTTCCTACATGTTGTATGTTGTAGTATTGCATTTTTTTATTGTGTACACTTTTAAGGTTATCCAAAACCGAATAAAGTATCTTCTACTACTACTATATTTCTGAAATGTACACAGGATACAGAGTTTAGGAACAGTAGTAGTTGGTACACTTCTGCATTTGTGCTTACTCATGCTATCATGTGATTCAGACAGCATTTTGCAAAAAATCTTCTTTCATGCGCATTGGCTTACAACCAGAAATGCAGGAAAATCCAATCGGTAATAACAAATATTCTATTTTTCTGTGTTCTCCCACAAGTTTCTATAAAAATGGCACCTCACATGTTTGGTTTTGCCTAGCACCCATGAGAGAAAAATACCCAAAATTCAACATGGACAGATCACATTTTCTCATGAAAACCAACCCTTTTATTTTTTTTACAATGTAGGTAGCTGTGGATTTTGTGCCAGGGTTTGACCGTAATCCAGGGAAATTTACCAAAGCAAGACATTTAGGAAAATTAGACACCCAGTTGAGTCCAGGGTGGTGTCACCTGCATGGATCTCACAAGCTTCATTTACCAATAAATCCCTTGCAAACTTCATATTTTGGCTAACAACTATTTTCCTCACATTTCCATGAGGCAAAGTCCCATAATCTGCAGGATCCCCAAATTTCCAACCACCCAGCATTCGCACACGTCTTCTGATAAAAATGGTACACCACTTGTATGAATGAGCCTAGCACCTGCAACAGGTAAGGGCCCAAAACGTAACATGGATAAAACACATTTTTCCACTGAAAACTGACCCTTTTTTATATTTTGGGTTGCTGTGGAATTTGGGTTCTAGCTCAGCCTGCACTCAAGAGAAACCTACCAAACTCAGACATTTCTGAAAATGATACACCTGTGGGAGCCCAGGGTGGTGGATCTCATAAAGGTTTGTTACACAGAAGCCCTTGCAGCCCTCAAACTTTGGCTAAAAACACACATTTTTCTCCCATTTCTGTGAGGGAAAGTTCAGGACTCTGTCGGCATCGGCCAATTTCCTGATCACACTTCTCCTGATAAAAATGGAACAACTTGTGTGGGTTGGTCTAGCGCCTGTGATAGGAAAGCACCCACAACACAAACATGATAGATCAAATTTTCCACCCATAAGTGACCCTTATCTACAATGCGGGTTTGATTTGGAATTTAGGCCCTAAACTCAGCCAGCACCCAATCAAACCTATCAAACCCAGAATTTCTGAAAACTAGACCTCCGATTCCGAGTCTAGGATGGTATGTCTTGCCTGAATCTCACAAGGGTTATATCCAGAAGCCATGCTAACCTCAAACATTGGCTAAAAACGTACATTTGCTTCCCATTCTGGGAGGGAAAGTTACGTAATCCGCTGGGACCCACACATTTCCCACCACTGAGTGTTCCCACACGTCTTCCAATAAACACAGTATCCCACTTGTGTGGGTTGGCCTAGCGTCCACAGCAGAAAAGGACCAAAACACAACACTGATCAGATGTTTCAATCCAAAACCCTCCCTCTCTTTGTAAGGTGGGTTGTTGAAGGTGTTTGGGCCCTAGGTCAGTCTTCACCTAGGGAAACCCACCAAACCCAGACATTTCTGAAAAGTAAACACTAGAAAGGAGCCAAGGGTGGTGTGACTTGTGTGGATCTCACAAGTTTTTTTACCCAGAAGGCCTTACAAACGTTAGTTAAACTTAAGTACTCTAATCTGCAGGGGATCCACACATTTCCCACAACCTAGGTTTCAAACACACAAAAAGTACCCAACTTTTGATGTTGGGCTTAGCATACGCTATAGTGAAGAGCACAAATCTCAGTGTAGAGACCTCAACATTTCATTGAAAAAAATCATATAATTTGGCAATGTGCAGTTGTGGTATTTGGGCCTGGACTTGGCAGCCACCCAGGAAAACCTACCGATCCCAGGCATTTTTTTAAACTAGACACCTGGGGGAGTCCTCGGTGGTGTGCCTTGTGTGGGTCCCATGACGTTTTCTTACCCACAATGCCCTGTACACCTCGAACTTTGCCTAAAATCAATGATTGTCCTTGTATTTCTACTTCTGGAATCTGCAGGGGTGCACAACATTCCTACCTCCTAGCATTTCCCCACTTGGCCCAGGTACCGCAGCTACTGCTTTCCAATTCTGCCACATTGTGTTTTGAATCCTTTTGGGGTAGCGTTTTGGCAAGACCTCTGGAGGAACACTGGGTGGTAGGATTTGTGGATTTCTGAAGCTTTTATTACAGAAATGTGAGGAATAAGTGTGATTTTAGAAAATGTGGGGTTTGCAGGGAAATAAGGGTTAGGGTGTGTTTTAGAATCCATGCAAAGCACACCACCCAGGGTATCCGTGGGTGAGTGTTTTTCAAAAATGTCTGGGGTTAGAAGGCTTTCTTCGGTGCAAACAAGCATGGGCCTGAATGGTGAAGCCATTCAGCATGGCAAGTAAAAGGAAATTCGAATTTATCTCTACGCTGCTGGCCCAAATGTCAAAGCTACACACAAAAGAATCCAACTTTTTGTCTTGCTTGTCATGTGAATGGGGATGCACTCCTGTGGGATCACGGCATAAAAAACATTTTGTTTCGTATTTTGGCCTCAGGTGGCACGGTATCCCTACCCTAACCCTACATATATAATTTTATAAACAATTTCAGGACAGGCGACCAGGTACCCGAGTTCTCTAATATCTCATTTTCTCATGCTGCGATCTGCCAGTCAGAGTGCTCGCTCCCACAGGAGCCTTACTCCCGCTGGAGGGATTTTGCCCAAGGCGAAAAAGTCAATCATCAATCAATACTTATAGAGCACAACTACTTACCTGCAAGCGTCTCAATGCGATGGGGATGGAGTTTTACAATTTCATCATAGAACCAGGTCTTCAGGTCCTTCCTGAATTGAGGCAGTGATAGTGATTGCCTGAGGTGCAGAGGTAGGGAGTTCTAGGTCTTTGCAGTGAGGTAGGAAAACGATCTTCCTCCAGTCAATGTCTTGCAGATTGGTTGGATAGTGGCCAGGGCCAGAGTGGAAGTGTCTGGTTGGTGTATAGAAAGAGAGGCAGTGGATGAGGTATCCGGTTCTGGTGTTGCGCAGGGCTTGGTAGGCGAAGGTTATTCTTTTGTTGATCAGGAGCCAGTGGAGGTCTCTGGGGTGACCGGAGACATGGTTTCGGCAGGGGATGTCCAGGATAAGTCTGGCGGAGGTTTTCTGGATGCGCTGAAATTTCTTTTGGAGTTTTTTGGGTCATGCCAGCGTAGTGTGCATTGCTGTAGTAGAGCTTGCTGCTGACAAGCGCCTTGGTGATAGTTCTTCTTGGCTCAGTGGGGATACACTTGATTATATTTCAGACAAGGCAGGAGGAAGATATGGCATTGATTTGGCAGTTCATAGAGAGCAAGGAGTCAAGGATGATGTTGAGGTTGCGTGTGTGGTCGGTGGCTGTGGGGGGGTTCCGAGTGCCACTTAGAGTCCAGGATGAGGACTTCGGTTTTGACTGAGTTTAATTTTAGGCAGCTCTCCTCCATCCAGGCAGCTACTACCTTCATCCCAACGAAGTTGCTCTTAGCAGCTGTAGGTTTGTCAGTGATGGAGAGGATCAGCTGTGTGTCGTCGGCATAGGAGACAATGTCGAGTCCATGGGTTCTGACGATGGCTGCGAGCGGGGCCATGTAGATCTTGAAGAGGGTGGGGCTCAGGGAGGAGTCCTAGGGGACTCCGCAGCTGATCCCTGTAGGCTTTGAGGAGAATAGTTTGAGCCTGACTCTCTGGGTTTAGGCTGGTGAGGAAAGGCATGGATCCATTCTAGCGTTTTACTGTGGATACCGGCTTCAAGGAGTCTTGTGCAAAGGGTGTGGTGGGAGACAGTGTCAAAGGCATCAGAGAGGTGCAAGAGGATGAGGACCGTATTCTTGTCTCGGTCGAGGGGAGTGCGGATGTCATCAGTTGTGGCGAGAAGTGCAGTCTCGGTGCTGTGGTTGCTCCCGAAGCCAGATTGGGAGGGGTCCAGGGTATGGTTTGTTTTGATGAATTCTAGAAGTTGGGCATTGATGGTCTTCTCGATGACTTTGGCTGGGAAGGGAAGCAGAGAGATGGGTCTGTAGTTCTTGAGGTCCATAGGGCCAGCAGAGGGTTTCTTCAGCAGAAGGTGGATCTCTGAGTGTTTCTAGTCTTCAGGGAAGGTGGCAGATTCAGATTCAATGGAGCAGTTGATGGTGCTGCAGAGTTCGGGGATGATGGCAGTGCCTTCTAGGTTGAAAATGTGGTAGGAGCAGGGGTCCGATGGGGCCCCAGAGTGGATGTTTTTCATAATCTGTAGGGTGTCGTCAGCAGTGAGGGTGGTCCGTTTGAGCAGTATCGGCTGAGATCTGGAGCCTGCGGTGAGGTGGTTGAGGTTGGGGTGGGGTGGGTGGGTCCTGGATTGCTAAGCTGTCATAGATGTCTAAAATCTTGCAGTGGAAAAAGGTGGTGAGGTTGTCACAGAGATCTATTATCTATATCAATGCTCTATTCTTTTTTAATTGGGTTCGAGGGACGCACACAATAGTACATCAAACCCAACTGTCTACATATACAAGTATTTTGATTCTTAATTTCTCTAAAACTACTGACCTGATATATGGCAAATCACAATCAGCACGCTTTCTAGACCTAGATCTAGCTTCCTGTCAAATTTGGTGCAATTTCAATTTAGCGTTTAATGCAGTAGTGCTATTCAAAAAAGTCTATGGAAAATGCATGGGGTATTTGGTCTTGCCCCTTCCCCTTTTCTTGCCCACCCTACTTGTCAGATCACCCAGAAACTCTTTGAAGAAACTAGGCCTAGGAAATTCTTTCTGGAAAGTTTCATGAAGATTTGTCAAACAGTGCCAAAGTTATCTGAACACCAGAAAAAGGCCTTTTTTATGGAAATGTGGACCTAACTAGGACTACCCAGGGATGACTGCCAATGGGTAATATATACATACATATACACATATACAGATATATTTTAACTCAAGGATAAGTACAATGATATTGAGGCTTGTATTATGACTTACTCTCTCTACTATCAAACTAGACACAGGTTGGCCTGAATAATAAACAACACGCTATTACCAAATTTTAGTCTGCAAGCAGAGTGCTGCAGCATCTGTGCTGCAATGCAACGATGAATATTTAAAAAACATATTTCATGACTAGAAAGTAAAGGTTCAAAGATTACATTTATTTTGTTATTCCGAAAGGTCTGATTTCTAATTATGCCATTTTTAATTATGTCATATTTAGATCGAGCCTCTAGCTTTTGTATCCTCTTCTAAGGACTCTGGCACACCCACCAATTGCCATTGGTTGTTTCATGTGGCATTTAGAAATGCTGACTTGTGATTGGTGCATTTCTGCAAATGTCCCTCCTTTGTGTGCTTAGCTCTGTTTCTGGTGATTTCAGTGAGCGAACATTTTGGTTGGCCATCACACTGTACAGCATGTGATGTCCCCTCCTCTCTCTTCCTTTCTCCTTTCTCCTGTATGGGCATTGCATTTTTTTTTCTGGTGATGTTAGTGAAATGACCTTCTGTTGACCATTACACTCCAGTCCAGGCTAGGGCATCAAGTGTAGCATGCTAAACACATTTGTACTTCTAGGAATACCGCAGGCTAGTATCCATAAAGGAAGTAAGGACATACACTGGCAGACGTGCACTGAAACGGAAAAAGAACTACACTAAACGCGTGTCAAAACACACGAGCTGCGAGCATCTAAACGGGAGAAACTAAACACTCGCTATTAATGTGTTTTGGGTGAATGGTGGTGTTTTAAGTAGACAATTTGCTGCCTTTTGCTGTGTGCTTTTGGACTCGCTTATCAGAATCTGCTCCTTGTGACATCAGTGATCCTGGGGGTGCATTCCTCGGAGCAACGGTCAGATTTCTTCATATCTGGGGCAGTGTATAAGGAAGAATATTTCATCCGCGGGTTTTGTTGTTGACAAATGCTGCTCCAGTTGGGTGGTGTGGCATTGTGGGTGCCACAGGTTAACTATTTCTCTGAAAATGTCACTGTCCCTTTTTCCCTTTCACGGATGATCATGTGGTCACCTGATTCAGATATTTAAAAGCAACAACCACACCTTAATTAGTACATGAAGACTGAATGTGCGTTATTTAAAAAGAGGACATAGTTCTGGGTAGGCCTTATTTTGTGCACTCACTCCCTCATGGTATCTCGATCACAACTTGATTTCGAGGTTCCTTTATATAGCTCATTTACCCGGCGCCGAAGCCTCGTAACAATATATGGGTCCACACGTCTAGAGACGTGTGGACCCGTATATTGTTACGAGGCTTCGGCGCCGGGTAAATGAGCTAAATAAAGGAACCTCGAAATCAAGTTGTGAACATTCAGTCTTCATGTACTATTTAAGGTGTGGTTGTTGCTTTTAAATATCTGAATCAGGTGACCACATGAGCACAGGATGACAGACTGACACGTCAATATCCGTGCAAATTCATCTAGTGTCGTCTGTGGTGTAAGACAAGGAGGCAAGGACCCCTAAGTAGTCACCACATCCTAACGTATTATCCAAAATTATAAGATTGCACGTATACTCCATGGGAGAATATTATATTTGTCCTGAAGAAGGTGGTCTTTTATGTTTTGAGTCCCACCGAAACGCGTCGACGCAAGTCTAGAAGGAAGACTATAGATTTTATCGACATCTGCTTTCCGAACTATTAAGTGGCATTACTACCTAGGAAAGGAGTTGATCTTGTTCATATGTCTTCCATCTTTGCTGATAAGAAAACATTGTTTCTTACGACTTCTCCCAATGTCTCTGTTTGTTGAGTATCCATGATTATGTACATTTAATTATGTTTTTAAATTTTTAATCTGTGTGATATATGAATTTGTTATTGTATAAAGCTATATGATTAGTTTTTAATAAAATACATTGATTTTCTGCATATGAATATTGGATTAGGTTCTAATTTGGGTGTCTTGTTCTGGTGACAGAATGTGTGTGTGAGTCTATAGAAATTTAGTGTGCCAAGAAGGGGAATTTTGCTTGTGACCAGTGTCTCTGAAAGGGCACCAGGACGAAATCAGGCGGAACTCGACATGACAGTAACTGTGCCCCAGGCCAAGCAGCCCTCAGAGACACGGCCCTACTAACACTCTGTGTAGGTAAATAATCTATATATACTATATCCAAAAGGCCTTAATGCCATCTGTACACACTGCTGTATTTCATTCATGAATTCACTCACGCCCCGCCCTGGAATGTAGTCCGCACTAGACAAGGTCTCAGGGGGCCTGGCGCCTTACTTTCATTCACTCACCTGATGCATCTAATAAGCCCGGGACCCACAGGATGTTGCCCCATTAAACCCAGAGTGCAGCACAATTTGTGCCAAGCAAGCACCACCAGCAAGTGCACATGCCACTTTTAGAGCGGCAGGAACTTAGCCATGAGCACTGAAGGTGCAGTACAGGCCCCACTAGGGTGGGTGGGAGTAAGGCACAAGCACCTAGTAGAGTGTTCCCCTCAAACCCTGAAGTCTGCACCAGGGACTAGGAACATCAGCAGCCCTCAGCTCCCTCTCCCCTCCACCCTCCCCGACCCGACACCACATAGGCCCACAGTAGGATGTATCCACCGAGCTGAGGCTACTTGACACATGTGTATATAGTGAGTTTTGAGGGGGCGGAGGCCGTCACCCTGTGGGATTCCTGGCCATCTTTCAACCGGTGTATTGTGATGTTTCACACAGTCCTGTCTGGATTCCCCAAACTGGTATCTCTCTCACCTTTACCTGGCTGGCCTGATAGGGCCCTCTCAAGTCTCCTCATGCCGTGCCCTCTTAATCTCCCCTCTACCTTTTACGCTTCCTCCCTTCCTGCAAGAACCCTTAAGGCACTCCCGTAAAGTGCTATCATTCAGTAAATTCAGTCAATTTTGAGATTGGGTGCTTTTTGAGTAAGACTCTTTCTTCGGTCTGAATAGTGTGTATGTTGAGTTGCCACTGGTAATGGGTTATGGTCTACTTTGGTGTCCACAGGTCATCAGAAAATTCTATAGTAGACTGTTGAGTAGTTTAAATTACCTTTGTCAGTCACACCCTTCCAGTCACAGGGTTATAGATGTTTTTTTGGTTATGTAAAAACGTGCACCAGCCAGAACAAACCACCTAGTTGCTGATTATAATAATTCATTCTGTACAGGCCATGCAGCAATTCATTTTGTGAAATCTAATGAATTAAAACTGTGGATGATCAAGGGTCGTAAGCTCTCTATATATACAATTACAATTACAATGATTGACTTGTCCGACTCCAACAACAGCCGGCAGAGAGGAGGGTCCCAAGCTCACGATGAATAACATTGCAAGGAAATATATCATGACACAGAGGGGTATGGGCCAGGGCTAGTGCAGCGAAACAAGCAAAGTACAGGGGAGGCGACGGAGAAAGAGTTATGAGAAATGATAAAAACTGGTAAAAAAGAAAATAGTAGAGGTGTACCATGGCATGTGAACACAGGTTTTCCCAATGCTGGGGGAGCAAATGTAGGGAGTGCACCAATGTCAAAATGCTATTTTTCCCAGAGTGCTAACAATCCTTGCACTAGTTCTGGGCGCATCTCTTTTCTATCAATATACTTTTTAGTGAGTTTGTCTTAATGAGGAGTTATGTTTTGAAAACTGTTTTGAATGAGAAGTACAGACAAAGGAGAACACAGGAAAGCCTTTTTACTTTTTAAAAGAGCTTCTAGAATTTCAGGGAGCCTTGTAAAAATGGGGAGTGAGAAAATATTTCTTACATTCTTGCATCTGGGAGAGCACTGAAGATGGGGAGGGCTACTGTGGCAGAGATAGGGCTTTTTAAATATCACAAATCACAAATTAAGGACCACATAATCTAGCTGTAAGGTGCTCCGCATTTTAACAGGCAGGCTGTGAACTTCAGTTACACAGACAGATGGTGCCAGGCCTGCCAGTGCTGGAGCACCCATGCTTCTTACCCAGTGTGCTTCTTCCTCAGGGCACATGGTCTCTTTCGTGGCGGCCACTGTGCTGTTGGGGTGCAGAGGATGGGGGGCAGTGGGGAAGCCCCATGCCTTACGGACTGCTCATGAACTAGGGCAGGAGGAGTGAGCTAGGGTGAAAGTTGGTATATAAGCTAAGCTAGGAAAGGTATGGGGTGGCCACAGGAGCTTTTCCATTCACGTTTACCTTTAAAATGGCCATCTCCAGAAAGGGGGCAGGGCTCTCTCTACCAGCAGCTGGCCATAAAGAGCAGACTGCCTGTTAACACCTATGCATGGTTTCCAAAGTGATGTGTATCCCAGCGTGGCTGAGCCTGCATTTATACTACACTGTTGTTGCGTACATGGTTGAAAGTGTGCGGTAGCTATATAGACCCCCCGCAATAATTAAGCTGATTTGACATGGATACTTTGTCAGGCATAAACACTGATTGCAACGACTACCAAGAAAATTGACCAGAAACCAATATGCAAGCAACAAAATACTAGCACGCAGCATCCAATATAATGAACACATACAGTTGACCACAGATGCACCTTGTCTACCACTCTAACACAATGCCTTTAGTAAAGTAAGAGACAAATCAGATTTCATGCGCACCCTAGATGTGGCCTATGTTTGCAATATAGATGGAGTCAGATCATCGCCAAGGGAGGTTTTTCCCAAAGTACACATCCTGAGTTGATGCGTTTCAAGAGCTCTTAAACATTTGCAGCTGCTCCCGCAAATCAGTAGTGGGAAAGAGGGGAGGGGGGGGAGAGAAAGAGTGGTAGGAAAAAAAATTTGAAAATCACATACCTGCCAGCCAGCTGGATGGCCAGCTGCCACCTCTCTTCTGTCCTCTCTGCCCTCTTACTGGCTTCTGTTCAAACAGGAAGCAGGAGAGGCTCCCCTAAGCCAATCACAACACTGCAGTGCAGCATTGTGATTGGTCTGAGCTCCGTGGTTCGGCTCTCAGCCTGGATAAGAGAACATGCAAAGTGCGTTGTGTGTTGTTCTGCGGGGAGGCGAAAAGGGAGGCGGCGTGACTTGGGTAGTGGGTTCCGCGGTATTACCCCCATCTTCTGCTTCCCTGTCCGGGGCGCTTCGGTTTGGGCTCAGCGACAGCCAGGGGTCACACACCGATGGCTCGGTGGGGGCCTCTGCGGGGACTTCCTTGAACCATGAAATGTATGGCGATATTTCCTTACTCCCTCTTCTGGCCGTTACCATGGTTCCATTGCTGGCAACTACTGTCCAAGCACCTGGTTCATGGATGGTCCTGAACTTTTCCCCTGGCCGGCGGTCTTTGAGTAGGACGGTGGCACTGGGTCAGAGTGACCGAGGTGCAGCATGGTGTCAAGCACTGGCTCGGTTGTTCTGTCGTTCTCTCCTTGCTTGTGTTTCCTGGGCATCTAGAGGCAAAAGTGTCCACCCTGGACACATGGGGATCAGATCTCTGCTTGGGCCTTTGTGCATCAGTGACCATGGGCTCCGCAGCGTGGTGCAGAGTGGAGATCTTCAGTATTCCCTGAGGAATTCGTGGAGACGCTGCTCTGGATCTGCTTGCTCCACTGTGGCAATGCGTAGTATCTTGTTTAAAGTCCGCATGAAGCGTTCAGTGTCGCCGTTGGCCTGGGGACATTGAGGCGTGACACGGTGGTGGTGGATGCCCCGCTGACGCAGGAAGGTCGCAAACTTAACCCCATGGAGAGGGGGTCCATTATCGCTCCGGATCTCTTGGGGAAATCTGAACGTGAAAAAATATACTCTCCATGATGGGGCCCACATGGGCGAAGGCGGTCGACATCTACTATGGGATATTTCGAAAGGCATCCACGAGCAAGAGAGTGTTTTTCCCTCCGGGGTAACTCCCAAAGTCTATGCTCACCTTCGACCATGGGAGGGTGCAAGACTCTTCAGTGATCGCCGAGGTCGGCTTCTCGGGAGCACTGGTCAGTTGGCAGGATGGGCAACGGCGAACTAGGTCTTCCACCATTTCTTCAAGTTCAGGGAACCAGACATTCTCTCTCATTCTCGCCTTCATTTTGATTACACCTTGATGTCCTCCTTGGGCTTGCTGGGTTGCTCGGTATTTCAGCGCTTGGGGTATCACGAGCCTCGAGCCCCTCAATAGTATTCCGTCTTCTGTGGCGCTCAGCTCGCTCCTCACCCTCCATATCTTCGTCAGCCCTTCTCGGTCCTCCGAGTGCCCAGGCGTTGGTCTGCTGAAGGTAGTTCCTCCACGACCCTTCTTGGACCTCCTGGAGGGTCCGAGTATACACGGTGACTTTCTTGGCGGATTCCTTGATTTCCTCAAGTGTCATAGCCTGGAGACACGCTGCCGCAGAGATCATGTTAACGTACTGTTCTGCCCCTTCAACGTCTCCCTCCTCTTCCTGTGGCACTGGATGTCGGGACAGAAAATCCGCAGGATTTGTTGCAGGGATTCTGCTTATACACAGAACTATGCGTAGAACCCCAGGACCTCAGTGAGTTGTGGTGTACCAGAAACTCACCTCAGAACCCAGAACCCAGTATCCGGCTAGCTGTAACGCCCTGAACGTCTCAGGATCGTTTAACAGACACGACAATGAGGACGCAACCACTTGTAAAGGGTTAGTTCTTTTAATGAAGGCAAATAACATACAAAGAACAAACAAAAGTTATAGTCACTGGAATCCTCCAGGCTAAGTACGTTACCAGCCCACAGCACGGATGGTCCTAACCGTCCTCTGCATATACGCCGATCCCGGCGTATGCCAACAGAGGGCAGAAATGAAATGGCCGACAATGCCAATCGGTAGGCTGTGAGGGGCACGAAGAGTGTTGGGGAGAATCGAGGAGTCAGGGAAACACCCAGCTGGGGTCTCTACCTGAAGGGAGCAGCCGCTCAACCTCTTCCTCAGACTGCACCAGGACGCGGAGTCACCTCCTGGTGATGCGTCACCGATACCCCAATCACAAGCAAGACGACTGAACCGAGAGCAACCGCTCGATCGATCCTGTGGACTTCCGAGTCTGTAACGCGGCAAACACCTCCTGGTGTGCGTTACAGCTGGCAGTCCCTGTGTCTCTGGTCGGGCTGGGAGTTACGACTCCAACCAGCAAAAGCGCCACTGCGCTTGGACTCAGCCGAGTCAAAAAGCGAAGCTCAATGGTTGACCGGTAGAGCTTCTGGGTCCTTCACAGGTGACGATGGGGCAAGACACGGCCCAGGGAGTAACGACTCGACCTACCTCCGTTCTTGCCTTACTGGAGCACCACTCCGGAACACTGCTCTTCACGAAGCAGGTACGTCGGTGTAATATCCGACAGCCTTGTACCTCCCGGTTCCTCCCTTTATAGGGCGTGTTTTCCTTGAGTTATGTAACAGCTCTCCTGTTTACATAAGGGCGTGTTTCCCTTGAGTTATGTAACAGCTCTCCTGTTTACATAAGGGCGTGTTTCCCTTGAGTTATGTAACAGCTCTCCTGTTTACATAAGGGCGTGTTTCCCTTGAGTTATGTAACAGCTCTCCTGTTTACATAACCTCTCAACCGCTAAGCATCCTGGGAGATGTAGTCCGTTTTCGCTGGTTACCGTTTTCCTCCCCTCGTATGACAGGAATTCTTGACACTAGCATAAGTGTCCCATTCGTTATCCGAGATTTAGCTCGGAGGTCCCAATGAAAAGACAACCCAGAACACGCGACTCAGTACATACTCAGGAATGGTGGGAATCGGAAATACCTGTTCGTATATTATTCTCACATCAGTCCACAACAAGAATCAACAGAGACACGGTGAAAATAAAAAGAGTTTATTTTTATAGACCACGTGTCCTAATATGCAGTACTTTGGCTAATACAAGCAGACAAATGATTAAAATTAAAACCATCAACATAGTTAAAATTCCATAGAATATAAAAGGGGTGATCATGTTATAATGACAGTGGATACTACCACTTTCCCTTTACTAAGAGGCTAATATTATTATTAGACTAACAGAAGGTCTCTCAGGCTTGAATAGGGGACCCCATACCTCAAAGATCAGCTTAGTGAAATCACATCACAGGAGCATCAGGAGACTTCTCGCAGGAAGGCTCGTCTTCGGTCTGAATAATAAACATGATGTCCGTGATATTAAAAGCACCAACTTTCAGGTATGTGCAGCTGCTCGTGTGTTATGACTAAATAGTGGGTCGATCAACCTAGAGTGGAAAACATGCATTGTCTAACAACTCAGACTGTTTGTCACATCGTGTGCAGACCAAGGTCGCTTCGCAGAGCTCGGGATGGTAACAACAGATTGCTCTCGTGTGAGGCAAAACTCGAGTCAGCAGCTCGTTTAAGCAATAACATGTAAATGCAGTGTCGTGTGCAAAAGCAGCAAGATGGCTTTCTAACTTCTAACGCGGTTATGCTAACTTAACAATGTATGTACGTATTAAGGGAGTCCTTACTACATGCCCCCTGGATCGAAGCACTACTTAGTATGCAAGAAGAGAGAGAGAACGCAGAGTTCAAGCACGACAGAGCAGAACAAGGCGTATCCAATTGAAAAAGGAACTGGTCAGTTCAGGCAAAGTTCGAACAGGAAAAAACCTCAAAAATAGAGAGGAAAAACAAAAATTGCAAACTGGAATTGGGAGGTGAAAAAAAATGAAAAAACGCCTCACCGGGCAGAAGTGTAGACGTACAGGGCCAGTTCAAGACACGTGAGGAAAACACTGTGGACGAAAGTTCACTTAATCCATAAAAGTATAAGCAGCATATGTGGCCACTGCTTCCAGCAGAAAATCATTGGCACGGCCACTGAAGGTTTCAGCCATCCAGTTAAGTAAAGAAAAGGAACATACATGTTCTTCTATCAGCGGAGCCTCTAGCACCATCAGAGGGCAACCATCGTGTACTTCCAAGTAACTCATATCCAAGAAGTCATATGCCGCTCTCACGATGTCCCAATTACCCAGGATACCATGTGCCGCACCGCAGGCCATAATCCGAACTCCAGAACAGGCAGACTCGTGAGACACTAAGGGCCTCATCAGCCGATCAAAATCCGGGTCCGGAGACACCATGTTGGTTAAACACAAATCCATAGGCCATTCAAAGGGACAATCTAGGCAGTGGAAGACAGGTTGCACGCAGGTGAAGTAGGAATACCGGAAGGATAATCCATATGCCAGGCTCAAAGTCGCCAACGGCAGGACACCATAGTAATCAAGCATCCTGTCACGAAGAAGCTGCAGACGGGACAGGCTGACGTGTGGCACAGAAAGAGCAGCCATTCCGCAAGATGAAAAGTAAAAGTAGCACACCTGCCACTAGAGCCAGAATTAACGGGACACCTCCAAAGACGCTGGAGAAAAGAGAATGAAAAAATGCCGGAATCACACCAAAAATAGTTTGGAAAGAAGTCACGAGGCCCGAGCCCACAAGTTTAAAAAAATGAGCCAGGCCAGTCGTGGACGAGGCATTGAAAATTGTTTGGATCAAAGCACCAAAATGCAGGGGGAGGTCAGTATTCAAAAGCGCCTGTACCTCGGTGCGCGTATTTGCTACGTGAAGGACAAATGTTTCCCGGGAGGAAGTCAATGGCACCTCCTTTTGGGACAATAGCGCTCTTATTCTGCTCATTTTGTCGAACTCTGCTTTCAAGGTTGGAATTGAAGGCCAGATAGAAGCATCCAGCCTCCCATGTGGGGGTGGAAACAGGACGTTATTGCAGCAGACAACCCTCTGTGTTACAGTTACTATATACGGGATCCCTACTAACATCCCGCAGCAAGCTTCATTGTTTAAAATTAAATAACTACCGTTTGCAAGCAGCGTGAAAGATGGCGTAATCACTGGTACCGGGATACCTTTGAGGACGCAGGCCAAATTCGGAGCGTGTACATTACATGCACCGTGCAATTGAATGTGCCTACAAACAACCGAATGATCAGGTGACGTCGTACATTCTTCACCCTTCAGATAAACCTCAGTACCGTCCCTAGTACATCTATACGTAAAGGGGAGGGACCAGACTTCATGTATGAAAGCGGTACCCAGCTGTTCATATCTACCCAGAGCATAGTGTTTCATACAAGAGGTAAACTTAAAAAGCGCAAACGGTAGACTTATCAATCCGTGTAAGAGCCACACAGCGGAATCGACTTCCGCAACAGAAAAAGGTAACGGCTCCAATTTCTCAATATGGAGCAGGGAATATGTAGCATCTTTCATGGACATGAACTGCTGTTTGTCAGTAAGGTTAAAGGGAAGAAATAACGATGTTGTATTCAGATAGTCCCAAGGGACCTTCCCTGCCTTCAATGTTTGTAACGTCCAAGCAAACTGCATAACAGAACGCAACTGGTTTTGACCATGATACAACACAGACATATCATCCTGCACAATATCAACAATTGAAGACACAATATTATCTAATGTATAAATGCGAGAAGAAAGAGTGTTAATGCTGTTATCAATAACTGCTAATACTTTCTCCATATTAGCCTGATCAATAGCTCTCAATCTTGAAGCTGCCTCAATTTGCGACAGTTTCCATACTTCGTTGTAAATAGCATACGCCCATCTCTTGGATCTGCCACCCACAGGACCTTTAACAAAATCATTCAAATCTATTTTGTCATGTAACTTTGATAAATGAACTTTGACAGATGCCAAGGTGGAATGTCGCAGCCAGGACTGACATAATTTCCCTACAGAGTATGTAGTTACTGTATGTGACGACTCCAACCGGGGGCCCACTCGATCTTGAGTATACCCCGGTGTCAGTCCTAGAAAACGACGTTGACAGGTATCAGAACTGCTTTGCCAAATTAACCAACCTTCACTATCAAATTTCGAAATGTTGAAGGACGAATTGGAAACCAATAGCTGCAAAGCAGGAAGGGACAGATCTGTGTGATTATCCCAATTCGGGTAAGCACCCAGATCCGGCACAGAAGGCGAATTTAGTTTTTTAGAAGTGGCCAATCCGAAACAGGTGGTTTGGAAGATGGTTGCATTTAAAAACAACATATGATTCGGTACTAGACAGGCACGGTGTAAAGCTTCAGTTCCCTGAACCTGCCACGGTTTGGAACCCCAAACCGACTTAAGATCAACAGTAGCCTTCCATAGATCATAACCTTTGATTGACAACTCATCCATAAAGGACTTAGAATATAGCAATTTGGTGTGTGTCAGTCTAACCTTGGAGGTAGACTCAGGCTTAACTTTAAAATAAAAGGAAGCCGGGGCTGAAACAGTGAAATCAGTAAAATAAGTAAACTTATCAACTAATGTGTGTGAACTGCCAAACGAGGGGGTGGGACAATGTTCCCACTGGGTAAAATTTACAAAATTTCTAAACGAATTTGATTTATGCAAGAAGTGATTGCCATAATGTTGAAAACAATACTGTTCCGCATAATTAGCCGCATTTTCATACAAATCCTCAGCATCAAAAGCGGCATAATATTTCAAATCTGAAAACAGTGCTTCAATGGCGTGTACATCCCAATCATCAGAACGTATGTTCTGTTTAACTACATCACCCATAGAAACACGAAATACATTAGGCACATTAATGACCTCTGTAGGCCCATGAATTTGAAATTTAACAGCATCCCATGCGATTCCATCCATGATGGGCCAGGCAGTAATATTCACAAAAGTCTGGTCCCTTTTCATGATGTGGGATGAGGAGTGGGGGGCCAAAGTTCCATTGATAAGTCTAATTGTCGATCTCTCTTTGAGATAATGTCCATCCACCAAACGGAAGAACACTACAACAAATCCAATGGACATAAACAAAAAAATACCAAAAAGCATCAACCAGATGTATGTCCAAGGAGCTATCAAAAAATGCTTCTTAAACCAGCTCACAAAAACAGCAATGTTTGATGGGGGAGGTGAGGGCAAAGAGTTAGTGTCAAAGGAAAAACGGGACTGGCCAAGTGCTGTAGATTGTAAAACAGGCGAAGGTCCACGTGTAGGATAAGCATACTCAGTCTCATCGGACAAACCACCAGCCGGTGGTATCAGCAAGGGATCAGTAACTGAATGCATCTCGATTGCAACATCAGACAAGGTGGTAGAAGCAGGAACCATCACTGAATTTCTTTGCATTGTCTGGCATGAAACTGCCGGAGTCATACTAAGAAGTATCGGCCACTCGCTGAAGTTTGACATTGTCAATAGAGATGTACCTGTTTTCTTTGCGACCAGGAAGTGGAGGTAAAATGACTGTTCTTGTACCCTGCACTCCAAGCACTGGAACTGGTGCACGATAAGAGGGGCCGAACTCCTTCTTGTTCTCCACCTTCTCACGGACCAGATCACCAACTCGGGGTAGCCAGCCGACTACCGTAATCTGAACCTCAGCTTCAGACGTGGAGGGCAAATGTTCTTTCGAAAGAGAGTCTCTGGCTTCTTGTAGAGTCTGCAAAACAGCACAGTGATCATCTACGTCAAAGGGTGCGGTCGACGCCGCAATGTCTAGACCATTAAGGTCTGGAACAAACATTCTGATTCCGAAGAGCATCATGTACGGGGTCCGCCCACCCAGAGACCTTCTAGGGAGATTATTTAGTGCACGTTGAACGTTATACAAATGGGCTAGCCAGTTCCGGCCTGTGCCTAAAACACGTGCTGTCAATGATTGCTTTAAGTCACGGTTCATTCGCTCCACCACACTATTACCCTCAGGTTGGTAGGGAGACGAAAATTTGACAAGGACCCCCAAATTTTTCATAGCCTCCTTGTAAGCCTTAGAGGCGAACGCAGGGCCCTGATCAGAATGGAAGGTACCACACGCAAAAGTTCCCACAAAGACACGCAAATCCCTTATGACAGTCCGCGAGTCAGCACTCCTTTGTGGCCACACCCATAGAAAACGTGTGCACGAATCCACTGCAACCAAGATGTACTTGTACGCAGTATCAGAAGAAAAAGGACCGCAGTGATCTAAATAAACACAACCAAATGGCTTATTAGAGATGTACAGCTGTGTCTGAGGTGGGCGCGCAACAGTAGAAGGTTTAATCTGTTGGCAAATGTCACAATCAAGAACATAAGCGCGCGCTTGTTTATATAAACCAAACCACCAGTAACGTTGTTGTAGCAGAGATATTGTAGCTGACACACCGGCGTGGGCAGACGCCAACCCCTCATGTGCAGCCAAGATCAGTGCTGGTCTGCAGTCCGCGTTGGGAATTATTCTATCACCAACGTCGTTAATCCTCACTAACGGGACGTTATCAGGACTTAAATGGTAAATATACCGAGAGGGAAAACCCTTCGGGTAATCTCCTCCCTTCTCTGTAGCAGCAATAGCTGCCAAGATGTCATCATCAATCTTACTTTTGGATCTTGTAACTGCTGCCACTAAGTATGTAGCCACTGCTGTTTTCGCTGCCTCGTCAGCTAAGCTGTTGCCGACAGCATGGACACCAAGCCGCTGGTGACCAAGAGTGTGTATAACACTTACGAGTGGGAGACAGTCTTTAAAGTCTGCCACTCGAACCCAAAGCGTTTTATGCTTAATTGTGCTACCTTTAGTGTCACGGTAATCATTCTGAGACCAGAAGTGTAAATTGTCATTGTAGGACTGGACACAGTAGAAGGAGTCACTCACTATAAGAGTAGTGACTCGGGGATCAGCAAACTCCAGTGCAAGCACTAGAGCCCGGAGCTCCGCCAATTGCGCGGTACAATCACCCAATGACTGCGTATGCACTGCATCGGATTGGAATTCACCATTTACGAATGTACCTACGACAATTGCGCAAGCCGCTGAATAAGCGTGCTTCGATCCAATTGCGGGTTGCGCAGACCCGTCAGTGTATATGACACAATGGTATTCTTCGAGCGGGCGCAAAGACAGAGGTGCCGGATGAACGAATTCATACTGCAAGTACTCTTGAGTCTGTAATGAGGCATCAAAGATGTAAGTGACGTCTGGCGACGTCAGTGTTGTAGCCCATTGTATCCACCGTGTATGCAAAGCTTTAGAATTGGGTACACTTGCTTTAGTCACTGCTTCTAAAGCAGGATATGGAGTTACAACCAGAATCTGTTTCCCATGCGACAGTGCGCGTTCCTTGAGGATCGCCATCTGCACAGCAGTCAGAACTTTTTCGACCGTGGAAAAACGTAATTCAGCAGAGGTGTACAAGTGGGATTTGTACGCAATGGGGACTGTGTCGCCCTCATTAAACGTCAAATACGTGAACCCCACGGCGCCTGGTACTATTCTTATCACCAGGTTAGTGCGGTTATCACGTGTCAGCAAGTATTGTGAAGCAAGAAGGTCAGCCTGTAAAGACTGTAAAATAGCAGAGTGTTCTAGCTGCCAGCTAGACTTCGAAAATGAAGGCTGTACCAAGGCGTAAAGCGGCTTGATACGCTGGGCATAATCAGGAATATACGTACGGCCGAAATTCAGAAAACCCAGCAGAGATTGTAATTTCTTCAGTGTCGTAGGAGCACTCAAGCGTGCACACTTTTCCAGAAAGTGGGGGGCTAACCCCTTACCTTCATTGTTGAGCTCGTAACCCAAAAACAACACTGTATATTCTGCGATGTGAGACTTCGCAAAATTGAATTTGTAGCCATAGTCTGCAAAACTCACGATTATATTGTCAACGCGAGACAGATGCGGCATCAGCTCATCATCCGTAAGATAGATATCGTCAACATATGAGTATGCTTCGGGGTCTATTCTTTCTAAAAGAGAAACCACGCGAGCAGAAAAGACGCCAGGGCTATTTTTGTAACCCATGGCTAATCTTGTAAACTGTTTTTGTTTTCCGCCCGAAGTAAACGCTGTCCACTGGCTACTCAGTGTGGACAGGTTGTGGCTAAAAAAGCCATTGGAAATGTCAAGTGTCGTTTTAAATCTTTTACGCACGAGACTGTCGACCAAAGTTGAACTATGTGTATTTTGTACCGCGCAGGTGCCGGTAATCCAAAACTAAACGGTACGAGCCGTCAGGCTTCGTTACAGTGAATAAAGGGTTATTCATAGGGGACACACATGTTTCAATAACACCCTGATATTCCAATTGTTCAAGGATTGCCGCGACGTGAGGTCTCGCTTCACGACGCATAGGATATTGGGGTTGAGGCTGGGGCATAGACCGCAATGGAATCTCATGGCAGGGGGACAATCTGTCCCATCCCACCTGAGTGCGATACACCGCCGGCGCAAGCGCAAGCGCCCACTCCTCAGCATACACTTCAGCTTGGTCCTTAGGCACTGTGTGCGCAAAGGACGGGAGGATTACTTCCTCCCCTCTAGGAGCCTCTAAAATGAAAGCTGGGGGCCAATCTGCCTCCGCTAGGAGGATATCATAGGTAGTGGTCAGATTATCCCAAAAAATCCCTTTTATTGTACGTTGTATGTCACCCTCAATTAATAAGACTATTTCATAAAGTCGATCGGGGGGAGCCACTCTGGTGTCAGCTGTTTCCACAGTAACCGATATATCAGTTGCTGTCACCGCCAGAAATGGACGCAGAGCTTGACGGACTATGGTAATTTCCGCTGCGCTGTCCAGGAGCGTCAGCGCCCATGTCCGGTTCCGAAGCTGTGTCCGCACTATCTGAGGCATACCTTGCCGTCAGAGCCGCCACTTTCTTCTTCTGAAACGGGGGTCTTTGTCGTGCAAATTCGTCCTGCTTGCCTTTACCCTCAGTCTGTCGGGGCTGGTCACGCTGTTGTGGAGCACCCCGACCTTTGCCACCGCCTCCGCCACCGGACTGTGTAGCCGATGTTTCCTGTGAAGAACGAGGAGAGCGCTGTTCAGAAACCTGAAATCGATCAGGAGACTTTATAGCAGCACGATCGCGCAGATCATAAGTGCGTTCACTACTAGACTGGACGGGAGAGGCAGGCCGAGAGCCCTGTTTCTGCTGCTGCTGCTTCCCCTGTTGTTTAACCTGCCATTTTTGTTTAGGAAAAAAGGGCCGGTCGTCCTTACCAGACGTTTCTGCCTTACCCTGCTGCTTTAGATCGGGATTCTTTATGACAGGCTTAACTCCTAAAGAGCTACGACCCAAATCCCGATAAGCCTCTGCGATTATTTTCGCAAATTCCTGCGGTTTGTCCTCCTCAGGAACTCGTTTCAGTTCATTACGAACCTGGAAATGCAAAGCATCACCCTTCAGGTTACCAATTATCATGGTAGGCACCAGGTCAAATTGCCCGAGGAGCCGCATCCCTAACTCTATCGCAGACTCCGCACCATGGTTCTCTTGAACTCTTTTGATTACGGAGGGCAGCTGCAACATAGACGGAGTGCCATAGCACTGCGCGTACGTCGCTGCAAAGACCTTGCCCCAATTTGTACAATCGTCAATGTGTGGGACCAAGTCTTTAGGCAAACTAATGGTGAGGATCCTGTGTTTCTCCACAGGTGAAGTATTCGGGTAAACCGCTTCTATTTGGTCAAATTTCTCAGCAAGCCAAAAGGGGAAATCATCCCTAGTAAGGGGGCGCTTGCCCATAACAGAATTGACCATAACAGGACTAATGACCACCGCGTGATGATCAGTAGGCTGCCCCGCAACAGCAGGCGCCCCCGCCTGCATATTGCGCGACACATACTGCACCAACGCCCTATATACCGTAATGAGGGCAGTGTGTAGTACACGCAACTCAGCCACCGTCACCATGAGGTAACGGGGATGAGGCGTAAATCCGGCTAGTACCGGCCAAGTGGCCCCTGCAATTGATAAAGGGCCCATTCTCGGCGGTATAACCACATGGGGAAGGGCGCCATTAAACCAAATAAGATGCTGCCAAGCAGATATTGGTATTTCCTGTGTCCTATACGGCGTATAGTTCGCCGGCACTGCAGCGGCAGTGTAAGAATAAAAGGTGTCATCATCCCCCACCGCTGGAAGCGTCACCCAAGAGTAGAACAACTCATAGGGATGAGCCGCATCGGCTCCCACCACAAAGATGACGTTCATACCAGTGTCCGGTACCCCATACTGCGTCAAATGACGTTTTAGAGCCGCACGGCTATGCGCCGCAATTTCCACCGACATTAGGACAACACACGTGAAACTAACAGTAGCACCAGGGTTCACTAACCTTTTTAATTATCAAGCTTGAAAGAACCTATATCAATAGACCTAGGTAGGTTTAAATCCGTCAGACTTGTTATCCGGAAACAAGAATGAGGGAGTTGTGGACAAACGCGAGCACTACTAAGGCGTTTCAACTCATAGACCAAACGTTAGGTGCGCCATGTTGCAGGGATTCTGCTTATACACAGAACTATGCGTAGAACCCCAGGACCTCAGTGAGTTGTGGTGTACCAGAAACTCACCTCAGAACCCAGAACCCAGTATCCGGCTAGCATAAGTGTCCCATTCGTTATCCGAGATTTAGCTCGGAGGTCCCAATGAAAAGACAACCCAGAACACGCGACTCAGTACATACTCAGGAATGGTGGGAATCGGAAATACCTGTTCGTATATTATTCTCACATCAGTCCACAACAAGAATCAACAGAGACACGGTGAAAATAAAAAGAGTTTATTTTTATAGACCACGTGTCCTAATATGCAGTACTTTGGCTAATACAAGCAGACAAATGATTAAAATTAAAACCATCAACATAGTTCCAATTCCATAGAATATAAAAGGGGTGATCATGTTATAATGACAGTGGATACTACCACTTTCCCTTTACTAAGAGGCTAATATTATTATTAGACTAACAGAAGGTCTCTCAGGCTTGAATAGGGGACCCCATACCTCAAAGATCAGCTTAGTGAAATCACATCACAGGAGCATCAGGAGACTTCTCGCAGGGCATCAGGAGACTTCTCGCAGGAAGGCTCGTCTTCGGTCTGAATAATAAACATGATGTCCGTGATATTAAAAGCACCAACTTTCAGGTATGTGCAGCTGCTCGTGTGTTATGACTAAATAGTGGGTCGATCAACCTAGAGTGGAAAACATGCATTGTCTAACAACTCAGACTGTTTGTCACATCGTGTGCAGACCAAGGTCGCTTCGCAGAGCTCGGGATGGTAACAACAGATTGCTCTCGTGTGAGGCAAAACTCGAGTCAGCAGCTCGTTTAAGCAATAACATGTAAATGCAGTGTCGTGTGCAAAAGCAGCAAGATGGCTTTCTAACTTCTAACGCGGTTATGCTAACTTAACAATGTATGTACGTATTAAGGGAGTCCTTACTACAGATTCTTTGCTCCTGGTCTGTTCACGACCTCCATCAAACAAGATCAGGTAGGTTTCTCCCTCATCTTCCTCTGTGGAGGAGTCTCCTAGTCCTTAATACCTCCAGCTTGTCCTTTGTGGTTCCTCTTTTGCGCTGAGTCAGCTAGGGACAGTTGTCGTAGGGTGGCTTTTGTCCTCTAGTGTCACGGCCTTGGTTCCGTCTCCTGCACACTGCAGCAAAATGGTTGGGGATCCTACAGTTGGCACAGGTTTAGCCTTGCACAGGGCAGTCCTCATGCCCACAATATCTGCACCGCGTCTTAGACGCTTCGGGCCTTGCCTTCCTGGGCATGTCATTTCGTGGTTTCGTCCGGAGGGCGTCCGCCCGCTTCGTCTTAATGTTCTCCGGTTAACTTACGGCTTGGTGAGGGCCAGGTCCATTTTGTTGGCCCTGGATGCTGATAGATCATGGGTCCTCGTTAGTATCAGTATGTCCTCTGGAGCAATCTTTGGTTGGCCCAGGATGAGGCCTCTGAGTATCTTGTCTCGGCATCCTTGTATGACCTGGGCCCTTATTTCCTTTGGCTGATCGTCCTCCGTGCACGTGCTGGCCAGTTCAAATAGGCGGGCATAAAACGCATCGATTGACTCCTCCTCTCTTTGGCAGGCTTGGCGCAATTTGAACCATTCGAAGTCTGGATTGTGCTGGGGGTCGAAATGCGCATCTAATGCTGCTACTGCAGCGTCGTAATCCGTGGCAGTGCCTGTGTTCGGTAGATGTTTGAACAATTTAAATATTTCGTCTCGCAATAGTGGAGGAGTAACGACCTTTTCATTGCCCAGTCAGTCTCTCTAGTTGCCACACAATTGTTATTCAGATGTTCAATCCAGATTTTCCACCTCGGGGATGCTGTGGCCGGGTCTTCTAGTTCACTGAAGGGTGGAAGTACCCCGGTAAGTGCATGTTGGACTTGGAATCTGGGTGGAGCTGCGGCTGTTCTTCATCCCCCATTTTCCTGTGACTATGAGTCTCTTCTCACACTCCTCCATACCTAGTCTCTGTCAGTGCAGCGGGGCCTGTATGAAGACTTCCCATGCTGATGTTTTCTATTTTTCCTGTTTTCCTGGCTCTGTGTGTGGTGTAGTGGAAACTGCTGCTGTGTTTCTCCACCCTCCTTTTGATTGTTTTAATTTCTGTTTTTATTTCTGTCTCCTTTTCCCTTTTGTCCTTCCTCCTGCCCTGTGGGCAGTAAGTAATGCCTTTCTTGTCTGATCGAACGGGCCGTCCAACCCAGACTCCTACTGTACAGTCTTTTATGGCTTCCACTTTGTGTTGTGGTCTTTGCTCTGGGCTCCTCTTTTCTGCTGAGCCTCTTGCCACGCACTGTGTTTCCTGGTACTGTCGCCCTTCTCCTCTTCTCGGGGCTCCGCTCACTGCTGGGTCATGTCGGGGCGCCAGAGCACGCTCGTCGCGCGTCTGCTAGGGTGACCAACCGTCCGTAAATTTCACGGACAGTCCGTAAATTGGACCTCACGTCCGTTGTCCGTGAGGATCCTTTTTACGGACGCCTTTTGTCCGTAATTTTAGGCATTACAGAGAACAGATCTGATGGGGCCGCCTCGCACTCCTCTGAGTGTAAGAGCAGCCCCACACCGCCCATTGTCATTCCGTGTGCGGCTGATTGCCACATGCAGAATGACAATGGGGCAGTCTGGGCTGGCACAGCATGTGGTGGCCTCCTCCAGCCTCCGACCAGGGCAGGGCATTCTGTCACCTGGAAGTGCAAAAACGCCCATGCTGCTGCTACCTGAGAATCCAGTTAATGAAGGAAGGCAGTGAAAGAAGATCAAAGGAAAGGATTATAGTTATAGTATAGCAGCCATGGTTGCTGCTTTTTACTTTTATGCAACTAAAAACCATTGAAAAAGCCAATAGTTCTGGCTTGTTGTAGGTGTAACGTTACTTGCTCTAAGTGTAACGTCACTTGCTGTATTATATATTTGGATGCAATGACACAAGCAACAAAAATACCAGTCGGGCGGCACATTATATTAAGCACTGATTTTTAGTTTGTGTTTTAAGCCACGCATTTTATTACATTAAACACCCTTTTGGAGAGACCCCCGTAGTTTTTACATCCCACTTAAAGCTCTGGAAACAACACCATGTCAAAGTCGCCCCACGTCCAGGCACTGTGCATCATGCATGACTCATGCCTTCCACTTTTTCAGATTGCCTAAGTGCAGGGGCATAGTGAACCCTGCCCCACCCCACCCCTTGCTTTAGGAACTACAGCGAGGGTGGAGTTCTTGATGGGTCTCATAATTAATGTGAAAAGGTGAGTGAATAAGTAAATGAAGGGATGGGTGGAGGGATGGGTGGATAGATGAGTGAAATGATGGATTGATGGATGAGTGAAAGGATGGATGCGGTGTGAGAGAATGGGTGGATGGATGAGTGAAATGGTGGATGGATTGATGAATTGATAAGTGAAAGGGTGAATTGATGAATTGATAAGTGAAAGGGTGAATGGATGGACGGATGAGTGAAAGGGTGGATGTAAGGCTGGATGAGTGAGTGAAAGGGCGGGTAGATGGACAAAAGGATGGATAGATGAGTGAAGGAGTGAAATGGTGGATGGATGAGAAAGGATGGATGGATGAGTGAATGGATGGATGAATGATAGGTTCAATGGATGGTTTCATGAGTGGATGAGTAGATGGATGGGTGGGTGGATGGAAGGATTGATGGCTAAGTGAAAGGGGATTTGAAAGAAAAAGGGGGATGGATAAATTAATGACTGAATGGGTGAATGGGTAGAAGGATGAGTGACTGGATGGATGAATAAGTAAGTGAAAGGATGGCTGGATAGGTAAATGGCTGGATGGATGAGTGAATGGATGGATGGATGGGTGGAAGAGTGGGTGGATGAGTGTACGGATGGATAGGGTGAAAGGGTGGATGAATGGATGATGGATGAGTAAAAGGGTGGATTGAGGGATGGATGAGTGAAATGATGGATGGAAGGATACGTGATGGATAGGCTTGTAAATGGATGAATATAGACATGGATGGGCACATAGATGGAAGGACAGAATGAATGGTGAAAGACTGAATGATGGATGAAAGTATGATTACACATTGTAAGCCCCATTATCTTAAGCAACATTTCCTATACATTGACACTCACATTTATATGAGTGATTGTCTCTATATAATATGTGTGTGTTGTAACGCACTCCAACACTCTGCCCCACATACTTGGGATGAGTAGCACTATAGAAGAAATTAAATACACGTGAGAGAGGGTCTATGTGAAGATGAGGGGCGCCATTGGAGGGTGGTATCAAGGCCGGACTGGCCGAACCGGGCACCAGGCGTTTTCTCTAGAGCTGGAAAGGTGGGGTCGGTTTCGTTATCACAAAAAGACCTGCACATTTGCTTAAAGCTGCGCGCACACTGACAAACCATGAAGTGCACAATTGTCTCAACCTAATATAAACTTACTTTCACTTGTACTTTAGTAGTTATCTATTTACTTACTTATATACTATTGCGCAACCTTCTCTGATGTGTCTGTAAAACGTACCTATTGTCCTGAATTTTGACCTCCTGTCCTGAATTTTTGTCCTGAATTTTGACCCCTTGTCCTGAATTTTTACACTCACTGTCCTGAATTTGCACCCATGTCAGTTGGTCACCCTAGCGTCTGCACTAATGGGACTGGACTCGCCTTGCAGGGGCGGGGCAGGCGTTGCGGCGAGGAGACCACGCTCGAGCCACAATCGCAACAGCCGGCCGCAACTGCAGTCGCACGGGGGCAAAACAGGGGCTGGTGCCTGGCGATGTCCTTGAGCGGCGATGCACTCGGGGCACACAGCGGGGCAGCACTCACTCGCTGGGCTCTGTCAGCTCCGTTGGCGCACCACCAGCATGCGGGGCAACGCGGCGGTCGCGGTACTTCAGGGGCCTGTCACGTTGGGCACTTCAGTGGCTGGGCTATCACAGGGCACCAGGAAAGGGCGAGGGTCAGTGTCGTGACCATGTTTGTGCTACAGGTGAGGTGAGGCCCAATTACAGTAGGGGTTTGCAAACAAATGAAGGGGCACGCACACACAGTGGTAGAGGTGTGAGTAGTACACCCCTGAGCAGGCTCTTCCCTTTTATTAAACCCCGCAGCCCACATATGACCTGCGGATGACATGCACACTGGTTCCAGCTAGCGGAGTCACAATCACAGGAACGGTAACCATTACAAATATCACTATACTCTATACAACAGCACTCTGTCCTAACACTACTCTTTACTACTATCTGCACACTAAACTCCACTATACGGCGAGACCTATTGGCATTGCAATGTTTGTTTTTCAATGTGTTGATTAGAAGGCACGTTTCTAAGGAATGCCTATGAGCAAGCAATGGTGTTAAAATTATATTTGAGACCTTCGTAGGATCTGCATCCAGAAATAGTTGGTACATTTAAATTTTGGCCCATCTTACATCTCTTGCTTACGCACGACATACAATTGGCAAGTGGCTTGGGAATCTATTCCCTTTGTGGTTTTTACTATACTCCATCAGCAGAAGATTCCGGGAAAATGAACAGAGTTTTCCACAATGAAATTCGACATTGACAAAATACATCTGATCCTCCTCTAAATAAATATTTTTACAGACGTTTTAAAACAACAGAAGCTGGAGAAATGAATGCACATGGTGTCTCTGAGTAAAGAGACTGTTTCCCTTTAAAAGGGAGCACGAAAAGCTGTCTGTCTCATGGTCATTGGAAAGAATGTTTCTATGTATTATTTGTTTTAGCGGCCTATTCCACAAAAGATATATAATTAGAAATTACTAGAATAGCAGTCACGAAACAAATCAATAGTGTAACAGCTTTTGTACAAAACTGCACAAAGTGTGCGACATAGGGTTTAGATAGTTTGATGAACAGCTTTCATCATTGTAGCAGCCAGGGCAGAGACTCTTATGCGTTCCAGGTGTTGTACTACAGAATATCGTGCAAGGCTCCATCTTGCAAATGAAAGTCCTGGCTAAGTCCTGGGCTGGCCAAGAAAAGATGGAGCTGTGCCTTGCAATATATAAATCAGCAGCCATGTGCCCCTAGAGCATTTTATGGTGTGTGTCTTTGCATTATGGAAACTAGTATAGCTATTCAACATATAGCGATATTATTATATAGTGTTACTGTGTGAGCAGTTAAATATTAGATTGCACTCGACTATTCCTTGAAACGTCTTTAGTGAGATGGTCCTTAAATAGGAGCTGCTTGAGTTCCTGCCAAATTTTGTATTTTGAGGGGCTCACTGTCACTTCCTACCAAATAGTAGTGGATGTACTGAGTGATAACACTAACTGATAATTGTATATCACTCTCTACTAGATATTTGACGTTTTAGAGTACGGAAACTATCACCCATATCACATTTAGGAACCTTGGACCAAGCAAAGACTGAACCAGCAGAACCAGGATTTAAACATCTGAATGTTGGTTAAACACAGCTCCCTCCAGAGTGACACACGCACTAGATTTTCTAACCAGGGTGTCACAGATCTTTATTATGGCTGATGTAACAATGTATGGCATTGGCAGCTATATGAACAAGTGGGTGACCAGTTAGAATTAGGTCTGCTTTTGTACCAAGAAGATACATCACAATAGAAATGAGTAGCTACATTGGTTTGTCTTCTACTCATAAGAAAAACGGGCACTACCAAAGCTGGTAGTACTGGTATTGGCTGCCAGCTTATTGACTTTGACAGTTCTTTTTTTCTGTCATGGTTTCTGTAAACCTTTATTGCTGGGGAAGCTGCTGTCCCTCATAAATGTTTAAAAAACCTACACTGGCTAGATGCAAAAAAAAAAAAAACATTACCATAGTAGTAACTGGAACTGAAAGGAACTCCTTTGTACGTGGATGTGCTCCTTGTGAAAGGAGAGCATGCCGTACCTCACAGTGTAGTCAGTCAATGGCTGAAGTGGACTTGTTCATTGCCCAATGATGAATGCTGGAGTGGATGAAACTAAAATGTGAATGACACAACAGGCTAAGATATGATGTCTAATTGAAAACCATTATAACCAACTTTAAGTAAAATCAAAAGGTAATGGCTAACACCAGATCTAAGGAAAAATGGATATCTGTCTAATGTTGTCTGCCAGCTTTTTCCCTTTGCTAATGATATTTTTTAGATGTTTTTATAAATCATTCTTAGTAATAGATAAAAAAGGCTGAAAATATAAATACACAGAGAGGCTTGCACAGAAAGATATATGAAGAGGGTGTATGGACAGATAGTGTTTCACTGCTAGTTAAGCTAGACAGATAGCTAGATGGATAGGTAGATGATTGCATAGATGGTGATGGTTGCAAAGAGAGATGGCTACATAGATAGAAAACACAAAGCAAGAAAAATTCCACACCAAAAATTTCGTTCATTTCAATAAATAAAAAAAAGTTTGTATCCAGCATTTTGTCCTTCTCGGTCAGCCTGAACATCTGGAGGATGTGTCACGAGGCGGTGGTTCCGATGGTGTGCGGACTGCAATGCAAGGTACTGGATTCAAGATGAGTTGTGCAGCAGTTATTCCGGGCAGCAGTGGGACTGCAATGCGAGGTCCTCCACCGAGGATGTGTTGTTTAGTAGCGATTCTAGGGCATTGCATTGAAGAAGCATCACGTATGGCGATTGCAATGAGCTGCAGGGTCCTGTGTTAGGGTTGCGTCAGGAAGTGGCAGTTCAGATGCCGGGCTATGAGGTGCGGCGCTGCACTGTGTCGGTTCTTCCTGGACCACAGCTGAGCTGGGAAAACATCTTCATGCCCACTTCCAAGGGTCCAGGATTAGGGTGGTGCCACTTGTGGGGCAAGACTCACAGTACATGGAATCCAGGTGCTGTGTTCAAGGTGGTTGGAGCATCTATCTCTGAGGCTCTGATCAAGAGGACTATCTCTTGCAGTCTCTCTGGTGGTCTCGGTTCAAGATGCAAGTCCAGTCCTTTTCACTCAGGCAGAAGGGCAGCAAAATAGCAATCCAGCAAAGCAGTCCTTCTGGGTCTTTCAAAGGTGCAGAGGTGTACTGAAGAGCAGGGTCTGAGGGTCCAATATGTATGCCCAACCGCAGAGGTGTCTGGAATATCCTGCCTCCCTGCCATATCCCCAGCTTGTCTAGGGGCACAAAAGACTGGAGTGAAATCCTTTGTGAGTGTGCTCAGGTCGAGGCATTGTGATGTGCAAGTGTGGTAGGTGACAGCTCCTCTTTCTTATAAAGTCAGAGATGACCCATCCTGCCAACACCTTTTCCCCCTTTGTCTCACTGTCTGGGTGCAATACACACAAAAAAGTACCAGGTACAGCTAGTCATATGACCCAGGATACAGGCTGTAGGCGCCAAATGCTAAGGACAGGAAAATGTCAACTTTTTAAATGTATTCAGCATTCCGTCCATCATATGTTTGAGTAGCACTTTTAGCCCTAAATTGGATGGGTATGCCCAGACGTGGGTCCCCTGCTCACTGAGCCACTGGATTCAAGCTAGCCTGTCTGATGAGGGGTAGTACCTCGAAACCGGACCCAGGATGCTTGGTTCACGTCCAGGGTGGACCTGGCTTGGCAGTTCGGGCTGGACTGTTCCCATGAGGAACAGAGTCAAGACATACGGCTGGGTCTAAACTGGGATGGCATGTAAGCAAAAGAACAATTAATTTCACCTAGATCTCTTGACTGTGGGTGAATGCATGATGTATTCGGCATCGCGTCCATCATTTGTTTGTGTAACCTTTTAAAAGTGCCATTTTCAGAATTGTGACTTAAATTCCAACTTTACCATGAAAGAGGGTTTTAAATAACAATTCTTTAGACTTGAAACTCAAGTTTCCTACTTGCTCTCAATTGAAAGTAATAACTTATTAAATATAACAAGGTAACACAATGTTATCCAATGGGAGAGGCAGACTTTGCAGTAGTAAAAAATGAAGTGTTATTCCCTACTAGCACACGTAAAACTTAGACACATGTGTGCAGCTTTTTAAACACATCCACCCTGCCCTAGAGGTGACTTTGGATTAAAAAGTATGATTTCGGTCTGCCAAAAGGTTTACTTTGATAGGTTCAAAACCACACAAACAGGCTGCAATGGCAGGCCTGAGACATGTTTAAAGGGCTATTTAAGTGGCTAGCACAATCAGTGCTGCAGGCCCCCTAGCAGTATTTAATCTACAGGCCCTAGGTATATGAAGAACCACTTTACTAGATTTAAAAGTAAATTAAATGTGCCAATTGGATGTAAGCCAAAGATATCGTGTTTTTAGAAGAGAAAGACAGACAGACAGACAGGCAGACAGGCAGACAGACAGACAGACAGACAGACAGACAGACAGACAGACAGACAGATAGATAGATAGATAGATAGATAGATAGATAGATAGATAGATAGATAGATAGATAGATAGATGAAACAGCACAGATTGGAAATATAATAGCTAAATGTCTATATAAGCATGGCTTATAAGAGCACTGAAAGCAAAACAAGAAAGCCATGCAAACTGGACATACAGACTATAGTCCTCAATTAAAGTACCAGCATGAAATACAGGATTGCAGTTATAAATGCACTTCATTTATTTAATTCGTGACCTTTAGAATGCCATGTATGAAATGCTTGCAACATTATATCATGCTCAATTTTCTTAGTAGTGCTGTTAGGAACGGAGTGCGCATAATTTTACCCACGATTGGTTTAAACTTGTGAAATGGAAAACCACTCTTGCTTCCCGTAATGTAGCTTCTTTAATGTAACAGAGTACATGTCTGAAACAAGTACGGAACATTGAGTCATTTCAATCTGTTCGTAAGATTTACAAAAATGATTACGCACATATGAAACTGCGTTTGTTTAAACTTGTCTTTGACAGTGAAGAACATTAATTTTTTTATCCTCCATGGTTTGCCAAGGCATTCAAGCAACGCAGAAGTAAATGAAGGCAGAACCAGTCTTGCAGGCATTACTAATAGACTGTGTACACTAGATGGATGTCAGAGCTGTGTTGCATGCTGGGATAGGTGGTCCAATTATTGCACAGAGTTTCAGCTGTACAATCAGATGTGCATGTGTCTCGCATATGCAGTTGTTAAAATCTCTCTTAAGGCGAAAATTGTTACAGGAGAAAGTTACAGTCTATTCATTTCCGTCATTTCGTTAAGTCCTTGAGAGGCTGTATTAAATTTCATTATCAAATACGCCTCTCTCCTAGTTAAAGATATTTCAGGATCTCCACCTCTTGTATTGGGTTTGATGATGCTGAGGACTGTCCAATTAAATTCCTACTCATTATGTTTGCGTTCTTGGAAATGGTTCACTAAGGGTGCGCTCAGCACTTTGTTCTCCAATCTGGAGCGATGTTGCACAATTCTTTGTCTGACCTCCTGGGTGGTTTTGCCAATATACATTTGTGATCAAGGGCAAATGATTGCATGAACTACATTTTTTGTTTTGCAATTTGAAAAATCCTTCTGTGTCCATTGTTCACGACCATTTGTGTATACCGTTCCTTCAATGGTAGAACTGCAGGACTGACAATTTCCACATTTATGGTGGCCTTGAATCGATGGAAGGTTCAGAAAGGAACTCAAGGTATCTGTTTCTTTCTGCTTTTCATCTGCGGCCCTGATTATACTTTGGCCAATACTGGTGTTTTTCTTTAAGGCGAAGAGTGGTATGTCCAGGTCCTCATCCATCCCTTTGATGAGATGCCAATTCTGGTGAATGATCTTTTTAAACGCATTTGTATGTGGGCCAAACGTTAATACACATACCAATCTGGTCATTGTGGTTTTGGGCTTTTTGTGCAGCAGTTCTTCCTTTGGTGTGAACCAGGCCCTCTTCCTCGAGTGTTTCAGTAATTTCTGTGGATGCCCTTTCTCTCTTAGTTTCTCCATCAGCGTAGATGAGTGGAGGTCATAGTCTTCCCTCCATCTGCAATAACGTCTCACTCTCAAGAACTGGCCATATGGTAAGTTATCTCTTAATCTTTTAGGATGGAAACCCTTGAAGTGCAAAGCGGTGTTTTTATCTGTAGGTTTGGTGTATAAAGTGGTTATTAATCCAGTTTCTTAGGGTCTTACCTCAACATCAAGAAATGTGAGACTTGTTTGACTATGGACTAGGCTGAATTTTATATCAGGGTTTCTGTCATTTAGCCAATTGTGGAAATTCACGAGATCTGCTTCACCAAATGTCATCAAGGTATCGATACCATTGTAATATATGGTTGACGAATAGATTATTGTTGTACACGTACTTTTCCTCATATCTAGACATGTACAGCACTGCCACTTCTGGGACGAAGGGACACCTCATTGTGGTCCCCTTAATTTGGACGAAGAAATCGTTCTTGAACTTGAAGTAATTCCTTTTAAGTGCCAGAGAAACTAAACTTAAGATGAAATATGTCGGTACTTGATGCGGGCACTCTCTGCTATCAGTATAGGATTCAAGGGCTTCTAATGCATCTTCCTGAAGAATTTGAGTGTTATAACGAAACAACATCTAATGTCACCAATCTTTGGTCAGCAGGGTTGAAGTCAAACCCTTCCACTTGTTAATGAAATCCATTGTGTCTCTTAGGTACGAGGTGACATCTTTCAAAAATAGTTACAAGAATATATCTACATATTGGGACACAGGTTACAAACCTGAGTCACACCCCAAACAATTAGACGGCAAGGAGGGGTGGTTGCATCCTTATGCATTTTAGGTCAAAAGTAAATCACAGGTGTTCTTGGATACTTTTTAGTAAGGTATTCAAATTCTTTGGGACCCAAGATGCCAACTTATAATCCTTCATCTGCAGTCCTAAGTTTACTACTCCTAAACTGAGAAAAATCCTAACTTTAAGACTTTTGGTATTCACAGAAGGCATTTAGGAGTCCTAAAGTTAGGAATCCTAACTTTACTACTCCTAAACTGAGAAAAATCCTAACTTTAAGACTTTCGGTATTCACAGAAGGCATTTAGGAGTCCTAAAGTCAGGACTCCTAACTTCTGTGAATACCGAAATGAGTAAGTGCCTTCTGTGAATACCAAAATGAGTAAATGCCTTCTGTGAATACCAAAATGGTAGTAAGTTTAGGATTTTGTCTTAAGTTAGTTCTGTGAATCGGGCCCATTGTTCTCAGGGAAAGTTGTTCTTTGTGTACATCTTCTGTGTGCTCAATTGGTTAAGAGATGAGAGCTCGACTTGTTCGAATGTTGACATTTCTTTAGGAAGGCTATAACTGGGAGGGCTAAATGTAGACTTGTTACATAACCCTGATACTTCAGCCTTATTGGTGTATTCTTTGTTCTTAAATAATACGTTCAGACGAATCTTACGGAATAGTTCCATGGCTTCCATCTTCAATTGTACAAGATCTTGTTTTTGGCTGGATATGAATTTCAGTCCTAGTTCCAAAACTGGTTCTTGTTCTTTTGTGAGGATTTTGTTGGATAGATTGATTATAGCTGATTTTTTCAAGACTTGTAATACAGGCGCATGGTGCGCATTTCCCAGGGTTGAGGTTTGTAGTGTTCTCTTTTTTTTTGTTGGCCTCTCCAAAAAATTATTGTTTTTTTTCTTTGTTGATTAGAATTTGAGGGACCTTCTCCTGCATCAGATTCTCCTGTTGACTGTGAGGATGATGTTTCAGAGAATGTAAAAAACGTTCTTCTTGAGCGTCCTTGGTAATCCAGTAAGAACCTCCTTGAGTCTTCCCTGGAGTAGAAATCTTCTATTATATGCGGATAAAGCATTTTAATGTTGAAGGTTTTCTTATCACTTTCGAATTTTGTAGTTTTGAAATTGATGGTATTATTCTTGAACGTTGCAATTTCTTTCTCAATCTTCTCCAGCAATGTTTTGGCCTTTGATACTGTGTGATTGTCTTTAATTGATTGCATATATTGTTCTTTTTCATTTGCTTGTGTTTTGGAAATTCTTTGTGCCGTTTCTATCGAGTGTACCATGAGGTCTCGGCTGCATTTAGTACTAATAAAACAGAAACCTTTCTTGCATTTAGGATCTTCAATGAAGATCACAGGAACATTTTTCACTTGTAGGCCCCATGGAATGGTACCCTCCTTCAGGTGTTCCAGTAGAAAATAGCCATGTAATTCAGTCCTCATATGCTTTTTTTTGTAATCTCAGCAGTTTGTCAGACTCATTCTGTTGTTTGACTGTGGGGCTCAACGTTATCGTAGGTAAAAGAGACGGTTTAGAGATTAATTTTTGGATGTGATCTTTGGTGAATGATAATGCGTCCTTCTCCGACATGACTGAAATGAGGATGTGCCTGGTGTGGCAAACCCTGTTGTGCTATTCTGAACCCATTCGATTAATATGGTGTACCCAATACCCACACGGGCAGTTGCTCGCTCTCAAAACTGTAAACAAGGGGGATTGGGCCCCTCATAAAATAATATCAACAATACAGTGTATTGGTGCTTTAGGTTCAAACATGCATCATCTGCTGAGCTGCAGCCAAAAGCAAGGAAATATCACAACAGTCCCTTACAGAGGAGCCAAAGGCTTCCAGGATGTCTGAAACATCATAAAGATTTCTGACAAGCAATTATCCGCTCTTCGTATAGCCCGAACAATGCTACGGTTGTGCCAGTGTGCACACCTTGGTAACCGAGAGTAGTGGATACAATGTCAGAAGATCCGAAGCTCAGGTGACTGGGGAATTGTGAATGTTTATCTGCAATAATGTATTTCACATGATGCTACTTGGTATTTTAACCAACAATGTTTGCTGTACTCATTTTACAGCTTAAGAGAAACATTAGTGACAAGAATCAGAATATTGGAAATGGAGGAGCCATACCTGATGAGCAGCCTGAATATCAACACTTCACGTATAGAGAAAAAATCCACCTTTTTGTATTGAGGACTTACAAATAGTACATTATATATGCAAACTCTCCTGCAGCAGGACGATGATGCAGTTAGCTAAATGCGTGGAGTTTTGGGACATAGGCGAACTCACTAATGTAACCCTCTTCCCTCCTTTTATTTTGAAACTTCAGTCTCTTAAGTCAGCCTATGCTACTGGAAGTGTTTTCCGATTTGTCACCAATTGTCTTATTGCAGCTCTTGTCCTTCTTTATATTTTCTCTGCTCCCATTCCCAGGGAGAAATGGCAAAACAGCCAGTGCTCAATTTGAGCAGGTGGTTGTAGGTGGGATCCACCGGCACTCATTTTGGGGAATGAGATCAGAAATTGACCGCAAGCAAGAGAGGGAAATATACACAAACAGGGAAGAAGGGGAAGAGAAAGACGGAAAAAATGGCACCCAGGAGAAATCAGGGACCAGCAAGAATAAGATAAAGGGGAAGCAGTTTCTGATAGAGGTATATAGGCCTGAGGTGGATTCAAGGCTTTGCAGGCTGGGTATGTGGCACAACGATTTTAAATAGCACCACAGGAGCAGAGTGTTGGGCACTGTCACTCATTTAATTGTTCGCAATGTCAACTCTAAAGTTGTATTTTACTTTCAATTACTGTTGCAACGACTTTTAAAAGCAAGGTTAGAGGAGGAAAGCTGGGATTAGACAAGTAGTTCATGGGGAGTTACATCGTATTTGACAAAACACCATCGATATTTGCACAAATCAATGCTAGTAAAAGTTAATGTCTAATATAGATTCTGTACTAAAGCAGAACCCTGCACTGTGCAGGACAAGATAGCAAACTGCTGTTCGGTGTGGCAGAAACGGAATGTGGGAGAAAATAAAGAGAATACATCCAAACATTGTGCCTTGTTAATGCCTGTCTTGAGGGGATGGTATTTCTTGGTGTTAAGCCCTGTCTACAAGTGTTGTTAGATAGGTCTTTGTATCAAATACCATGGGTGGTAGAGTGACATCCATGGGATGCCACCTTGACGCAAAGTAACCAAAAGCAGTGCTAAGCACTATTTGCATTACTTTTAGGGCTGTTTTTCACAGCAAAAAAAGTTTTGCATTGCAAAGTAAATACTTTATCAACAATGTGCAGAAGTTTACGTGACTTTGTACCAGTGCAAAGTCTTCTTAAATCTGCCACGAAAAATAGCTGCAAACACTGGTGTGCTTCGGTGAAAGTCACATTACTGACATTTTTTTTACTCATTACTCAATACCATTTCTCCAATGTCCTTCCCTACACTACATTCGATTCCTCCTCTGTATCTTGACTGTTGTTTGTCATCCCTGGTTGCCTGACTTTGTCACTGTTTCCTACCTTTCTCTTCCACCTCCTTGCTCCCTGTACCAGTACGAATTAACCACTGCTTACAGGCTAACCCCTTCCCATGCTAATAAGGGTTTTACTTTAGCAATTGACAGTTGTAAATCTACAACCGTTTACATGAAGGGAAAGAGTAAAAGTGACTTTTTTTTAATGCTCACAAAATGATGTTTGTGGGCATGCACACATTTTCAAGGCAAATCACAACTTGAGCCGCCCAGGCCTCATTTATGGTGAGGGTGTTTTACACCCTGTACGAATATGCTACTATAGGATCATATTGCAAGGGAATACATGTTTTTACTAGTACAAGGCCACCTTCTATGAATACCATACAATCATAAATCGACCAATCTTCAAGAAGAAAAGTGCATCTATTACTGAAATGCATCTGTGACCCACTTTGATTTTGTTGTTAGTAAAGTAGAGTAATGTGCATTCATTAGTCAGAATCCCAAGGTTTTCGCGCTCTCACGGCTTACAAAAGGTCCAAATTAGATGTGTGAGACTCCATTGGGCATTTCCTCTGATTATCCTTGTTTGGGTAAAGTAAAAACCCTCACCTGCACACCCATCAACCAAATCTTCACATAAAGAGCACTAAGGAAAAGATCGAAAAATTTGAATCTTACTGCTATTGTTCCTTTATAAAGGTCTTCTTAATTTTTATTAGATACTGTAAGATACTGTGAATCTGCTTGTTGATTTAAACTTGAAACTCATATGATACAATCATAATCTGATCCCTGACAAACAAAGCATCCACACATTCTTGCTCTGAATTTCCTAAACTTTCGGACATATGACTGATACAATTGGATCTGTTGTTTTTTTTTTAAAGCATGGGGAAGCCCGTAGTCGGGTAGCCAGGCGCTGCACAAATCAGGTGAATAGAATAGAAAGAAATCTCCTATCCTATGTACACATATCTAATTCGCACCCACACATACACCACAAATGCGTACCATCTAACATCAATCACAGAACCACTCTTGAAACTTTCTTGAATAACATCCCCTCCTCAACACTATTATTTATCAGTGATCACCAACAACTGCCAATCTAGAAAGTTCCATATCAATCCTCTCTTTTTAGAGGATATTGTTAAAAGCTGGTAAATCCACTGATGTAAGCGTCGCAGGCATGTAAAGTACTTAAATGAAGATTTATTAAGATTCAGGTCACATGAGAATCATCCCAGCCAACCTCTTCTGGTCAGGCTCCAGCTATAAATCAAATGATAACATTGTCTTGTGAACATTGTCTACCATGATGTTCCAGTGGAATGTGACATAGTCACATTCCACCTCAACACTCTCAAGCGCCAAGTTACCACACACCTCCCTCTCTAAATACCAAATAGGCAACCCTAATCCATAACAAAGACTCTACAAAATAGATTACAAAGTATAAAATAACTTACAATTAAAATAGCTACAAACAATACTGAGTAATGTACCTCATTTAATTAATGCAACCTATATACCTATTGACTAATGCATCCTAAGCATTGTTTGATGAATGTATTTTAAGGACCTTAATGTACCATCTCATTGTTCTCTCCAACCTTCTCTCCTTCTTCATTGTGTCTCACCACAACTACTCTATTGAGATTCCACACTCTGGTGTCAGCAGTCTTAACAGCTTTCCTAAAAAGTTGTATTAGATGTATCAGAAAAGTTGATGCTTCCCCTAGGCATTCTGATCCTTACCCAATTACCAACTTATACTTTGGAGACCTTTAATCTTCTTTTGTCATCAAATCATTTTTTTCTTTCCGTTCCCTTCACTACCCTTTCTTGTACTGTCTCACTCTCATCCTTTTCTTCACACTTGACATTCACCCAAAAAGGCAAAATCACACTTTTAGGTTTCCTCCTTTTGAACAGTTCAAATGGAGATTTCCCAGTAACTGATACACTTCAACTTTTCTTCATATTTCTTCTATCCACTCCACCTTATTGTCTCTGACTATCCTGATGGTCTCCTTCAGCACCCTGTTGAAGCATTCTACAAGGTTGGCCTCTAGGTGATATAATGCACATTGTTTGTGTTTGATCCTTTTCTCTATCAACAACTCCTCCATTTCTCTAAAGACCAATTGTACCCCATTGTCTGTAAGTAACACACTAGGAATTCCCTACCTACTTACAAGTTCTGTGAGAAAAGCTACAACATGTCTGGTTTCCAATCCCTGGGTAAATGTTTGGCCATCTCAAGACTATGTCCATCAGTAAAATGATATATGTGGATCCTAACTTCAAGTGAATTGGCCCTAGTATGTCAAGCAAAGCTTTATCCCATGGTCTCCCCAGTAACTTCCTCACAACCATAGGTTGAACTCTGGGTTTTTAGTATTTTGTCACTCATCATGCATTGTATGCACACTCTCACTATCCTTTCTGCCTCCATGTCCACCAATACACTGTTCTTAATCTTCAAGATCCCTGGGTGGCCTTCATGTGCCAATTTCAAACATGAATTCTGCAAGAACACCAGTGGACTCAACCTCGTTCCTCGAAATAGGCGTCACTGCTTCTCTTATAATTCATCTCTTACTTTCCCACATTTTTGGCATTTTCTACTATCACTAACAAATCTAGCATTACCCAGACATCAACAGTTTAAATAACACCTGTATCATTTCATTCTCAACAGTCGCTGTTCTCTACTCCTCTTCAGAAATAGCCATACCCTCCATGGCGCACAACTTCACATCTCTCCAAATTCATCATCTCCACTTGACATTTCATCCTCACTTGTCAGCAACCTAAACAAAGCATTAGCCAGAAGATTTCTTGCTCCTGTGATGTATTCCACAATTAAATTATTCTTTTGCAAGAGAAAATCTCCCTCAGAGGTTTGTGATCCATCTTAACCTTGAACTCACAACTCCATAGAAAAGACCTCATTATCCTCACTGCCCAGTATATACCCAGGGCTTCCCTCAATCACTGAGTATCTCGTTAAACTCGGTGACACAAACATAATGGTCTTGCCCTGCTTCTGTCCATATTGGATCAATGTAATGCTCTTTATCTGCACATTAACAGGAGATCTATTCATAAGCTGCAACTTGTTCAGAATGCCGCAGCAAGACTGATTCTGGATCTTCCCAAATTTCATTCGATCTCCGCTGCCATTCGAAAATTGTATTGGCTTCCAACCGAGAAGTGAATTCTGTTTAAGGCCCTATTAATTGTCTATAGGGCACTTCATGACTGATGTCCAGAAGGAATTAAACACCTCTTCCAATGCTACGTCCATGCCAGACAGCTAAGTCTGCCAACAAAAATTGGCTGGTTGTGCCCAGGTTTAGGAGGGCAAGGTGGGGAGGAACAGCCTTTGCTGTGGCCGCATCTAAACTCTGGAACACCCAACCCACATACATTTTCTGTCTCGAATCATACCTTCTCTTCAGTAAATCTTTAAACACCTGGCTCTTTGCCCTCTAATTTTTCTATTAGAGGGTTGATACTTCCTTCCCTCTGACCGGGTTTCCGTTTTCAGAGCCTTGACACCCTTGGGCATTTGTTTGCGCTCTACAAGTTGATCATTCATTCATTCATTCATTCATTCATTCATTCATTCATTCTTGGAATTATTCACCTCTCCTAGTATCGATACAGCTCCCAACCCCTTCACACTTGCATTCGTGATTAATGTAGACTTCATGATAGAATCAAAACTTCTCAGATTGGGGGCTACAGCTAGTTCATATTTTATCAACTTGAACTCCTTTTCACAATCTTGGTCTGATTCAAAATCTGCTCCCTTATTTAATAGTCCCCTCATCTTCACACTCTTAATTGCCATTGCAAAACTGGGTATGAACTTGCAATAATATTCAGTCATCCCTAAATATCTGAGTAGTTCCTCTTTGTTTTGGGGTGATAATAACCCACTGATTGCTCCAATCAAACTAGTCTTTGGTTTTTACCTTTATATGAAATTCCATGCCCCAGATATTCAATGTGCAATTGCCTGAATTTTCTCCCTTTATGTTTAAGTTCACAGCTTAAAACCTCCTGAGGACTTCTCTCACTCTCTCATCATGTTCAATTATGTCGGAGCCACAGATAAGTACGGCAACCTGGTATATCTTGACTCCCACTAATCTTTTCAGAACACTCTCCATTGCCCTCTGAAAAAACAAAGCTGCTGACACTAGCCCGAACAGCATTCTCCTATACCTAAAAGTGCCAAAAGGTGTCACAACGGCGGTGACATCCTTAGACTTCTCATCTAGCACTATCTGGTGGTACACCGATTTCAGATCAATAGAAGAAAATATTCTGGCGCCCCTCCAAGATGTTAGCTTGTCTGCTACATTTGGAATGGGACACTTATCCATCACAACTAGGCCTGGGTGTGAAAATCAGCTATGTTCGTGGAGTTTATCCCTCTCCGTGCTTCGCATTGCACGTAGACTGCAGATCCTCACTCGCACTCGCTAACTTAACATACGAGAGCGCAAGCGAGGAAAATCATACTCCAGACCACCTCACAGCGTGATTTCTCAAAGTTGATGGTTGCGAATGGCCGCTACTGTTCGCATTAAGAAAACTTCCTTTCATGTTGAGGAAGCTGCCGCTAGAGTAGAAGATCTACTCGAGCGGCAGAAAGAAGCAGCGCCTTCTTGCGCTGTGCATGGTGCCTTCGTACTGATTTTCCAGCGTGGGACAAACACCAAAGGCTAAAAATCTGAGTGAGCGGCATGATCTAACGTTCTCCGCCACTTGCAGAACTCAGCGTAGCGCGGTGAAGTTTTTTGGTCACTTCCACAACACCTTTGTTCAGCTCCCTTAGGTCCACACACAACCTCAACACTCCACTGCTCTTTCTTGCCACTACACTGGAGCCAGTCATTTTGTACCTTCTACTTCTTCTATCTCATCTTCCTTTTCTAACTCGCCCAGGTCCACTCGCATGTCCACTCTCAACGCTAACAGCACATTGCATGCTTTTCCATATATTGGTAGTACTCCCTTATCATGAGCATGTATACATACCCTATGAGGAAACCTAATTCCGCCCTAAACACTGATTTAAATTCTTTTATTAAATTTGGTGTGAAATTCTCATCCAGGAGATCATCTTCTCCAGGTTTCACCAATTCAACTGATTCTTTGATAACAATAGGTGGATCATTGTTTGGATCCAGCATTATACACTGATCTCTTAGGTGTAAGCAGTTTAAGATGCTATTGTCTTTTGCAGAAACCTATATCTTGTACTCAAGCACACCTACAAAATAACCTTTTAATTTTATCGGTTCCCCTCCATAGGTGTACTGTCTGATATCCAGTTTCCTAAGGGTCACTTTTCCCACCAACTTCTGATTGGAGAAAACATTGGACACAAATGATATCTTAGCCCGTGAGTCAATAATCCCTTGTTTCTTTCCCTTCCACTAGGATGTCATCAATAGGACAGTTCTTGGCCCCATTCTCAACTTGCAAAACAATTTGTCCACGTTCAAAGTCAGATTCACCATTGTGTTGTTCTACAAGCACTTCTTTGACTTTGGCTTATATCCCTTTACCTTTGCATTCATTCTGGTAGTGGCTTTTTCAGCCACAATTCCTGCACATGGCCTTTAATGCTGGACATTCTTTGTGGAAAGCCAAGTGACTATTCCTCTCACACCAGATACACTTTCTCTGGTCATTAGTTTTCTCCTTCAGCAGTTTTCAATCTTGACACCCTTGCTTTTGTTTCACCACATTGATATCCTGCCCAGAGTCCTTCTCAATTATATCAACACATTTCACTGAGTGTTCAATTTTCTTCACTATTACCAACACTTCCCCAACAGTGGGATCATCCTTTTGCCAATGTTCATCCCTGATCTTTTCAATGCTGCACCCCAGAACAAACTGGTCCTTTGTTCTTTCTTCTACAGTACCCATAAACATACATGGTGCTGCAAGTTTCCTCAAATTTGTGATGTAATTCTCTATGGATCCACCTCCCTTTTAAACCCTCTTGCCAAAATGGTATCTCTCAAGAATGGTACTGGCTTTGGGCAAGTTGGGGTTGCCCAAATTCCTCATAAATACATCATATTAATTCAAATCTACTGCATCATTATCAGACAAAGCAGGAAGATAATTCAACCCTTCCTGCCCTTCGGGTCCTAAGCAATGCAATAAAAGAGCTGTTTTTCATTCAGAGCTCAATGTTGCTCTCCATATTCTGTCGAATCTCATACATTTCTTCCACTTGTTCCATTTTATACTGGGTTCAGCTGGTGATGGCAAAAAGAATGGAAGTGCTGTAATGTTCTGCATGCTTTACTGCCAAATAGACCAAAATGAACTAACTACATCCAGTTAACTAGTGCAACAATTAGCCCACCAGTATCTTGTGCATCGCACTATTATCATTACATTTGCATAATGTACCCCCAATAGTTTACTTGACTGTTGACTTTGATTTGAGGAAAACCCACTGTTTCCTTTTGCTATCATTCCTTATTCTTGTGAATACAAAATCCCAGAGGCTATTATAATCGCCTAAGTTGTACTTGTGAAGGGGGGTGCCTATCACCCTCAGCACACAGGCACCAATTAATTTGTTGTAATGCCACTTTAAATAGCCTAATAATGGGCATTATCTGTACCTTTCACTTCCTTGTGAAGAGGCATGCCTATCGTGTCAGCTCATAGGCACAGGGCACAGGCAAGATTATTCCTTTTTTTTCCTTTACTTCATTGTGAAATGGCATGCCTATCGGCATCAGCACACAAGCCCAATAATTACTTTTGCGCAGGCAGTAGCATGCCTATTGCTGAAATTATTGCAACGTGAGCAAAGCAAATGTTTAACGTATGCACAATGAGCATGGATGCCTGTCACTGAAACCAATGCAGTTGAATGATGTAGGCCAATAAAAACATGCCCAATTGCACAAAGTGGCCTTTCTGATGTCGGTTTATGATGTTTTCTGCAGGGAATCAGGCTTGTTTCTTGCGCAATGAACGCTCGAGACAGGTAAGCACTTGAGACACTTCACTGTCTCTCTGACGATTGTGGCTCACAACAGGCATGCTTTGGAACACACTCACGCCGGCACATCTCCAAAGAATGCGCTTGAGTCTGCGATGCCCGAGACAACACAAGCCGAAACACACATGGGGCCCCACGGCAGCAGTTAAAGTACAAGGTGGGGTAAAAATAAACAATCTTACGCACTTGGATCTATTCTCATGGTAAAGTGCCCTCTCTTCTTCTCACCACACAGAATGCACTGACTCCAAGTTTCTTTGAATGCACCCAGTCGCGGGTGGGGGAGGTCGCATGGGGAGGGAGGGGTCGCGCGGGCACGTCGCACGGAGGATTTAATTTTGAAAAAAAACAAAAAGATTTCTGACGCCCGGGTCCCGCGTCATCTCTGTTCCTGCTCTCCTGCCTCGGGCAGGAACAGGAAGCAGGAAGCCAGGCTCCCTCCCCTAAGCCAATTACAACGCTGCAGGCAGCGCTGTGATTGGTCGGGCTGCCGCCCAGCTGGGGGCTTATGGCGAGGCTATGTTCTACATGCAGACTGCCTGCATGGAGAAGGGCAGAGTGCGCATGACTGGATGGGTCACCTAGAGGGCCGACCAAACAGTCTTTGCACACTCATGAGTGGGCACACCACTCCTTCCCTGCCCTGCTCGCAGAGCAGCCTAGCTCACCGGCAACCAAATATAAATTGGTAATAATTGAAAGTTCTTACCAACTTATGTTTCTGCTTCTCGCACTGCGAGAAAGCAGTGGGCCGATGCTTCTTCGCCCTAGTGGAGGAGCCGCCTCAGAATGCACCTAATGTTTGCGCATGGGATGTTGAGATGATTTCTCTTTCTTTTCCTCGTCTTCTAGCTTCCTAGCTGCCTTCTAGCATCTTTCTTGTTCCTCTTTTTTTTAAATCCTGTATTTTCGGCTAGCAGCCAAAGGGAATGGGCGCTCACTAGCGCGGCTCCCGCGCCCTCGTCCGCTAATCCGGCAATTATTCTGAAAATTATAGCAGCAATGACCCCATAAAAATGTAAAAAGAAAAAAAATACGACTGGACTCTGTGACTGCTGAGGTATCCCTTGTGTGGGCCGATCTCCGGAACATGAGTATGAGAGTTAAGAAGGTAGAGGAAACTACCAAACAAATCACTATGGGTACCTCCCAACTGAAAAGGCAGATTGATGACTACGAAGGCAAAGCACGTCGAAATAACATGCGCATCCTGAGGGTGCCGGAGGGAGCAGAGGAACCGGAAGCGGGCCTTTTTATTGAGGAACTGATAACGAAATATATAAATCCAAAACGTCCCTCTATTTCTTAATTGAAAGGGCTCACCAGGTACCAGGGGGACGTCCCAGACCTGGGACACCACCTCGTCCATTATTTGCTAGAATCTTCAATTTTCGAGACCGGGAAGTGATACTTCAGACAGCAAGGAATACCCACCTATATCACTGGAGAACAGGCAGATTTCCTTTTTTCTGGATTTCACAATGGAAGTCAAGACTCAACGTCAAAGTTTTCTGGAGGTGAAGAGGGTGCTCAGAGATCAGCATATAAAGTATGCTCTTCCCGGTCAAACTATGCGTCGAAGCAGAGGGGAAAAATTAGTTCTTCCCCACCCCAGAGGAGGCTTAGGACTGGCTGGAGGGCTGGAGACAAGTGGGAAAGCCAAGCAAGGAAAGACACAACGGAGCAAGGTGGACCAGACCGGACAATTTTCGAGGCCCAAGTAATGATCCAACGGGGGGAGGACCGGGCACAACTCCTGGCAGCTGAACTCGCAGTGTGGAATAATTACCAGTGATGGACTCAGAATACAGATAAGTGTATAACAGATTGTGGGCCCAGGGATGGAAGAGGGGAGACCAAGGATACCTGGGAGGGTCGCCTTACGAGACCCCGGATATGACATTGTCTTACTATCCAGAGCGGGGATGGGGGCGTATTAAAGACCATATGTTATTTGATGTTACGACTGAGATGGGCTGTGGTTAACTAACTTAACATGTGAACCGGTTACAGCTTAGAAGTGTCGATCAGAACAGGGATGGGCGAGGAGGGGGAATAAGCTGCTTCCCATACACCTACTTATTCAGGGGGGGGGGCGATGGGCACTCTGCCGCGTTGGGGAGCGGGTAGTTTGAATTCCACTGGCAGAGGGGCAGGGAGGGGGATCAGTTCGGGGGGGATTTGTTATGTTTAGTTAGCATACAAGTGACGTTACGCTATGCACGTACACTAAGCTTATCGCAATTCTCCATCCAAGGCCAGCACAAACTAGCAAATATATTGGTAGTGAGCGCGGCCATACCCCACCTCTTGTCCTACAGACAGGACAGAGGGCTCTCGCCATCAACAATAATCATGATGACCGAGACTTGTGGCTCGGCTTTGACCCTCAACAGCTAGAATGACTACACAACTTATGACACTTCACTAGCAATCCTAAGCTGGAACATCAACGGATGGGCGATGAAATTAAATGGGTAATTGTTATGCAATACCTCAAATGCCAGGCTCCCGATATCGTCCTCCTACAAGAAACACATTTGGTGGGTAATAATTGTAAGGCTCTGACTAGATGGGGGTATACATCCGGGTCTGGAGGCACAGGTTTATTAATCAAGAAATCCCGGGGTAGGTTTGCGATCCTAGAGGCTAGCTGGGAAGGGAGGCTGGTTAATATTATCTCAGTTTATGCCCCCTCAGCTTTGGGCAAAGAAACACTGGTAGACCTTGGTACGGTCATGCTCGATCTTCCAATTGGCACGCTGATCCTAGGGGGTGATCTCAATATGACATCCAACGACCAGGTGGATAGACAACCGGCACGCCCCACACCAAGGTGAGGTGGGCATCTATCAGAGTTTTTGGCTGCCATGGGCCTCACAGACATATGACATCACTTTCATCCTAACCTGACACAATACACATATTACTCTAATGCACATCGCAGCCTCTCTCGCATAGATTATCTTTTGACCCACTCGGCAACCATCGTGAGCTTCTGGAACCCATGTTGTCTCCCACATGGTATTTTGGATCAGTCCCCGGTATGGGCTGAAATCTCACATAATAAACAGCGGCAGAGAACTACAATAACTATAAATCCCTGGTTACTCAAAATACCAGACATCAAAGAACGCTTGCAAGAGCACTCTGAAAACTATTTTAAAGAAAACATTGGGTCTGTAGATTCAGCATGGGAGTATATATGGGAGGCATATAAAGAGGTAGTAAAGGGATAGGCACCAGCTCTTAAAATGGGATATATTAAGAAACAACGGGCACAGTTAGAACAAGTGGAAAATGATCTCCAGATTTTAGAGGCGGAATAGACGCAATCCTCTACCGAAGACACTCGACATAAATTACAAACTAAACAGCTTGAATATAAAAACATGGTGCGTGAGCAGGCCGGGGCAAATTACTGGCAACTCAACACAGACTGTATGAGCTTGGGGATAGGGCAGGGAAGCAAGTGGCATGGCTGGAGCGGAGAGGGCTGGCCGAGCGGTGGGTCCCCCAGTTAATTATTGACAGTACCCTGACTATAACAGATCCACAAGAGATAGCGGAGGCATTTGCAGATTACTTTGAATAAATGTATACTCCATCGGTTACTGCCACCGCTGATGACTCCCGACAGTTTCTGGTGGATCTGCCACTGCAGGTTTTGTCCCCCAGTGAAAGAGAGGCCCTGGAGAACGAAATTACTGTAGAGGAAGTCCAAAAGGCGATCAGGAACATACAATCTGGGAAGGCAATGGGCCCCAACGGGATCCCCATTGAATTTCTCAAATCTAATAGCACCCTATTTAAAAGACATGTATAATCAGAGCTATGAGAGGGGATACCTACCAGAGGATCAAAGACTTGCCTCCATTGTTGTCATCCATAAACCAAGGAAACCCAAGGGCGAATGTGGTTTATATCGGCCCATTTCATTAATTAACGTTGAGGCCAAAATTCTCGTGAAACTACTAGCTTCTCGGTTGATGCCACTCCTCCCCTCGCTCGTGCATGCAGATCAATACGGTTTTATGCTGGGCTGCAGCAAAGCCCTTAATCTCCGCAGGCTCCACAATGTGCTTGGCCAATAACACGTCATCGAGGGGGATGCCATAATCCTATCACTGGATGACAGAATGGCATTCGACTCAATAGAGTGGCCCTACCTCTTTGAGGTGCTATAGCACCTGGGATTCAGACCAACATTTTTGGGGTGGATCAGGCTGTTATATATGGACCTCACAGGACAGATCAAAGTCAATAACCACACACCCCGTGTGTTTCCGCTGAAGAGAGGCACCAAACAAGGATACCCCCTGTCTCCCTTGATAATTTCTCTGATATTGGAGTCTCTTGCGGCATGGGTCAGAGGGGACGTTCTGCTAAGGGGCCTGAAATGGGCAGAGGGACAAGAGGATAGGTTATCTCTCTACGCGGACGATATCCTGCTCTATCTAGCAGCCCCCATAAAATCGCTCCACAGAATCTATAATATTGTTACAAACTTCAGGAAATACTCTGGATACTCAATCAATTGGTCTAAGTCCGTGCTTTTTTCACTACACGGGCCGGTTCCTAAATTCCCACCCGGATGTGCAGTCGAAGTGGCTTAGACTGGGTTCTGCCATCTGGGAATATACATTACCCCGGATCCTCACATTTTCTATATTAATAATCTTGTAGCCCCCTTGGTCAGGCTGAGGTCTGATGTGAAACACTGGATGACTTTGCCTCTTTCTTTAGTAGGCCGAGTGACCCTTTTTAAAATGCTGGCGTTACCACGCATCCTCTACATTATACAAAACTGCCCGATTAAAATACCATAGTCTTATTTCAGAAGCGTCGAGAGTGAAGTAAGGTCCCTGTTATGGGATGGGAGGGCCTGCATAAGTTGACTAGGAGCTGGTATGATGGAGGTATGGCTCTCCCGGATATACGCCTCTACTACTGGGGCTCACAGTTGGTGGTGGTAAACCACTGGGTATATCATTCCCCGTCAGACCCAGCCTATCTCCTAGATAAATACCAGATGAGGAGAGAGGGATACTTAGGGGCTCCTTATTCTAGGACCAGCAGAGGTCGCTTCTTTGGCCCTACAGCTCAGACCATAGCAGTCTGGAAGCAAGCTAATAAGAAAGTTGGCTGGCTGGACGTCATGACTCAGTCTACGCCGCTGTGGACCACTCAAATACTTGGGATGTTATGCCATCAGCCTGGCTTCGATAGGTGGGATACCATGGGTATTTCTAACATCAGTCACCCCTTGGAAAAAAGGAAAAATTTTATCATTTACACAACTAGCAAAAGACTATGACTTGGTGCGCGGTGAGCTCTTCCATTATCTGCAGGTTCAACATGCTCTTCAAGCCGCCCTATCTGAGATTAGGGAGGTATCAGAATACTCCCTTCTGGATGATAGGTTACTTACGGAACCATTGCCGAGAAAACCAATCTCACTAACTTATCGTAAATCATGTAATAACTTGCCCGACCCACTTAGGCGCCTTTGTGAACAATGGCAGGCTGATTTAGGTATATTAGAGGATGAGGATTGGCAAGCCGCACTTATGTCTCCGAGAGAATCAGCCATACCACTCAAGTTTAGGCTTATCCAACTGAAGGTACCACACATATCGTATTTCGCTGGGGCTACACTCATGAAAATTGGGCGACGGGAAGACACCTCTTGCCTTAGAAGCAACCCTTTACCACACTTTATGGAACTGTGCACACATTATGACTCTTTGGAAAAAAGCCACACTGCACATGTGCAGGGCCAGTGGGAGGGAGATCCAACTGACGCCGAGATTGGGGCTGCTGAATATTTGGGAGGCAAAAGACCTTACTGAAGTGGAACAACAATGGGTCACCCTGGGTTATACACTAGTAAAAAGAGCAATTACTATGCATTGGGGGAGTGCTGATGTGCCGAATGCAAGGGGTTGGGCTAATTAGCTAGATAAATGCATGATTGCAGAAAAAGAGGTGTTTAAATCCAGAGGATGCCCCAAGAAATGGAAAAAAAATGGGGAAAATGGAACATTTATCGGGGGAATATGCACCTCTCCTACGGTTGAGATGGAGATGCGAGAACAACAAAGAACTGACTACTTATAAATCAATGTATGTGGACCTACTAATGCCTGACAACTATAATGCATGTTATGTAAGATGTCTGATAAGATATTGATAATGTCTCACTGGTGACTGTTTAACTTTATAAAACAATAAAAAGATTTATTAAATTAAAAAAAAAACAAATCCTGTATTTTCTTCGGCACCAGTATTGAAGCTGGTTTCCTCACTGATGTAAGATTCGCAGGGATGTAAAGTAGTTAAATGAAGGTTTATTAAGATTCAGGTTACAGGAGAATCATCGGAGCCACCTTCTGGTCAGACCCCAGTTGTAAGTCAATTTGTTTTTCAGCTTTGCATTGGCCCTACGCTTGGCTGACCAAGCCAAATATCTACTGATATGCTTGTTTTCTTCATATCTCTATTGCAAAACAGAGTTGTGGCTCAGAATTTCTTTTGACGTAACAAATTCCTACATCTCAAGCTTTGCACAGCAGAGTTTATTTTTTCCTTCAGGGGTTGGTAAGGCAAGATAACTTGCCATTTCCTTAGAAAATTCCTTCTCAAACCGTGATCTTTTTATCATTCTCTTACCATGGATCTTATATGCAATTACTTTCCCTCTGAAGAAAGCTTTAAGAGCACCCATACTGCAAATTCCGAACCTGTATTACCGTTAGAGTTAACAAATTCCTTTAACTCCAAGCGCATATCCGTAACACACTGCTCATCTGCTACCAGGGATTTGTCAAAAACCCATCTATATCCAGACTGGCACCCAAGGTAGTAGGTAGGAGGCTGGTGGTCTACAGCATCCGTCCCAAACACCCAAGACTCCCTTAAATATCCGTGAGGGCCTATCACATACTAGAGGAAAAGAAATTACACATTCATGAGTCTATAACCATTCAAATCTAGAAAAAAGTGGAGCCCCACTATCCCTTGCTCCCTTCTTCTTTGTGCTGTAGGGACTGGAGAAATACTTGCGCTGTCTCAATTGACTGAAATTTTTTAAACTTTCCTTTATGGAGAGCTTTCAATTTGGATTGCTGGCTAATACCAGCAGGGACCCGAGCTGCTAAAAACAATTTATCATGCCTTTAAAGTCCTTTCTATGCCTAGCAGAGAAAGCAGACATATCTGAAAAAATCTTAAATAAAAAGTTATCTGTGGTTTATACACTTTGTCACGAATGGCAGATACCATAATCTTTTCTTTAATTCTGAAATCCCCAAAGTTCACGATAATCGTTCTTGGATATTTGGAATTGGAGTACTGGACTGCGAGTACATAATGAGCCCGAGCAACAGTAAGGTCGATCTTCTGTGTTGCAACCTCTGGTCACACATATTTAATGATAAGATCAGAAACAACTTCTGTCACTGATTGTCCATTCTCGCGGCCTTTGGGGACTCCAGTTATAGGTAAGTTGTTTCTTCGCGACCGGTTTTCCGAATCGTCCACCTTGATTTGTAGATTTATTAATTCAGATTGTAGCTTGTTTACTTGGTCAGTTTGTTGAAGTACGCTCTCTTCCAGATCTGAGATCCATTGTTCTGCTTCTGTAATGCTTGATGTAGGCTGTTGGATATCGAATTGGATTAAGGACTGTTGCATTTCTGTTCTTATTTGAGCTAGTTCCCGAGACAATTTCATGCTTTTTAGTACTGCAGGATCTGTTGTAGTAGGGTACCCATACTCTTTGGGCATTCAAGTGTCGATGAAGATTGCAAAATAGCCAAATGTACAAGCAGTATTGTTAGCAGGGCTTCAGTTGTAACTTCCATAGCGGTGTTAAACAAGAAGGTATCAGCGGTTGACCTTGCCCCCATCTCACCAGAGGAGCGCTCATCATGCATGTCAAGGCTTGTGACTGGCTTCAGTACTATTACGCTTGTCGTTTTAACCTGATGTTTTGCATTAAGGCCAAAGAACAGCGGGTAGGCTGACTGCTGCTTGATGGAGGCCCGTTGCTGTCAAAGGTTCAATTGGAATAGAGGGGCTCACTTCTAATTTCAAGGGAGAGGTATGGTTTAGTAGGTTTGAGGCATAGTCTATGTTTCTATGAGTATCTTTAAATGGCAGGGATCCCAATGTAGCAACAGAATCCTTGGGCCCCAGGTGACCATCCATTTCTCTAGAGCAAGGGTGCCCAGATATCTTATTAGAGGAGTCTTTCATGGGCTTGCTGTTAAATAGCCTCTATTCCATCTCTTTAGAAGAGGAATTACCACGTCGGCGGGTTTTCAAGCTCTATGAGGAATTTGCTACAGGTTTAGGCTTTACAGAGGTGTCTTGAGAGATTCTTTTCATGGTCCTTACCTTCTAGGACATAGGAATGTGGCCTGGGAGGAGGACGCAAGTCACACCCAAAACCTTGTTAGGCCACTTCCGCACCCGCCTCCCTGGTCACCAACAAAGGGGCTGCCTAATGCCAACCCACTATGGAAAATAGGGCCTCAAACCATGTGGATAGCCCAAATAGGCGTAGTTAATATAATGTTAATGTAATGACGCCATCCAAGCAGAAAAAACTGACCTGATTTCAACTGTGTAAGGACATTAGACTTCGAAATCTCTGAGGCCAAAGCTCCGTCCTTGTGCCCCTTCGTTTTGAGACCCTCGCCTCAGCCTCCGTCTCACTGCGGCTCCCTATGGCTCCATGAGCCGACAAACACAGCAGCTCGACCTCAGTCAGGCTTCTGACGTCTACACTCATACAGGCAGCTTGTAACTTTGTTCAGGCTCCCCACTTTGTTTCCTGCTCTCTAGGTTTTGCCGTTCCCCGCCGACTTAAAGCGGCTGAGAGTGGACCGACCGCCATCCAGCTGAGTGCGTCCTTGTCAGCCACCGCCACACCGCGCTGGCTCGCCGTCCACCAGGCCCATCCCACCTTCAGCCACAGAGCATGATGGGAGCTCCCATGACCATCCTCCCAGCTGGAAGTCAATCAATAACATTACCTTGAGAACATTCCTCATCATGATGTTCCAGTGGAATGTGACACAGTCAAGCCTCAGAAGCCCCAGGTTACCACAGATTTGTGTTTGACTCTATCAAATCCAAGTACATTGCAACTGTAATATTTGATCACGTATTTATGGGGCAGCTTACATAAATATGCAAACATTTATAGAAAATTCATTTTCATAAAATGTAACTGATAGGAAGAGCTACACCTGAATGTTCAATAAAAATATTATTTTTTTGAAAAAGTCTTCAAGTTTTTTCAAAAGTAGCTCTAGATTTCAGAACAATGTTTATTTAGGAAACAACATATTTTGAGATAGTCGCATAGGGGAAGGTGATGGGAACAAGATCTCTTTTCAGAATCATCAGATATCCAGTAAAAGAGGAAGTCTCAGCTTCCCAAACACACAAGTCTACCATAAAACCATTATTGTGTTTCCTTGGAGGCTGTGACATCAGGAAATGACACAAAAAACTTTTAAAATAGTCTGGCCTGAAAGGTATAGCTTGGATGCCCTTGGCATTTAGTGTTTGCCCATCATTCAATGACATAGCTATGAGAGATTAAAAGCATAGCAACTTAAAAAGAATTTGAATATCTCTTTAAAAGTCTCCAATTACAAGATTTCAATTAATGTTTAAATTCAGACCAGCTTGGTAAGAATATATATTTAATCCTGCAGGGGCAGTAATACTGGATTCATGTAGGAATCCTATTCTCAAATTATTTATGTTTTCAGTTAGCATTTAATGACTTTTCTTTTTCACACTAGTATCTCAAGTACAATTGACTAATGTTTGTGCACAAGGAAAACTATGAATTTGAGTAGTTTTACTTGAAAGTATAGCTAGCAAGATGATTGTCATCCTAACATTACAAAAATTACTTTCCATTTTATTAAGTGTAACTGAAATTGGCAATCCACAACTGCTTAGATGGATATGGAAAAATCGACCACCCAAGGTTCGGTCTAACCCATTGACCCATATCTTTAAAAAAGAGGTGAAAAAGATCCCAATAAACAGATTCCTCTCCTAAAAGTCAAGATGAGCCTGTTGCCTTAGGCGCATTGGCCGGTACAAGTGCTTTCATACTAATACAAGGTTGAAGCACATCAATCCTTGTAGAACCCACACAAACATTGTCCCCGGGGTTCCTGGAACAGAACCGATGCAAAGCAGAATCATTAAAAACTACCCTGGCGAACACATTCCAATGATTCATACACAAATATTATTAACTCTGTTACCACATACCATATCTTGCTGGAGTTCTTAAAAGTATTTGTTTTTATTAGATGTTCTTTTTATGTATCAGCTCTTCATTTGTGTTTATCTATCATATATACAGCGCTCTGATAACCTTAGGTTATGTTCATGCTTAATAAAACACCAGAAATATATAAATAAATAAAATTGACTTTTTGAAATAGATAATTGTTGGAGAAATTACCATCCTGACATCAACTATTGAATATATGTCGTAACTGGTTGTTACGATTGGGAATAGATTTGACTTGCAATACATTTAGATTATAAGATTAGGGTCAAAACATCCTACAGTTGCCAATGACTATTATTTTCACCCAAAAAATGAAAGTCAGTTTACATGTAAATTTGATCAAAATTATTATTGGTTGTCTCTTGCTCTTCTGCTCATGTGTTTGTTTTGAATCTTTGGTTGCTTTACCATGACTTAAATACTATTTTATAGTTAAACAATTAAGTTCCATTTCAGTGAAATTGAGCTAATACAAGTCAATAACATCTAAATAATAAAAAATAGGACACATTTAACTACGATAAAATGCTAGTAGAGCTGGTAGCCTGCTGTTCCGCAAATGATGTAGAAAACTCAAACTTAATTGCGGTAACAATATTAATTGGAGGACAAAGAGATAGAGATATTAGAAGGACATTCATCAACAATTCTTAGTTGTCTGTATGGTCAACACAATGCTGATAATTGTACACTTGTTTAATGCAGATAATTATCATCACAGTGGAACTTAAAGATAGTATTTTAGTAACTGTAAAACACTGTATGATCATTTACCTTTAACTTAGTTTTCCAATTCAATAGAAACTAATCAAAAGTATGTTTGTTGTATAGCTGCTTATATATGAAATTAAAATGGCAGTCAAATAGTGTCTCTACTCTGAGTGACATCAAATACTTAAAATCTGCAATTTCATTAATTCACATTAAATAAATACAAGTATGAAATCAGTTCTGTTGCAGTATGGAAGATAAAAACAAGTTACTTGAGGCAACTGACCATAGTAATAATAATAATAATAATACTGAAGCTTGTATTGCGCAACAACTACCTCAAGCAGAGGTATCCCGACGCTCTAGCAGCAGGCATTGCGCGCAGAGAGGCTGCAGCACTACAACCCAGCCTAGTCAGCCCTAAAGAGCCAAGTCTTCAAGGCCTTTCTAAGCAGGTCTCTGATTTAGCCTGGTGGAGGTTCCCAGGCAGGGCATTCCACATTATGGCTGTTCTAACTGCGAGCGCTCTACCACCCAGACGTGCTTTCGCAAAGTGGGGAGTACAAAGCAAATTTTGAGAGTTTGACCTCAAAGCTCAATTTTGCTTATAGCAGCAAAGTCTTTGTTTAAGGTAGCCGGGGCATTTTCCATTGAGAGTCCGGTAGGCCAAAGTCATGGCCTTGAATTCAATTCTTTTGGCTACTGGACCTCAAGAACTTCCGGCCCATCTCGCTGCTCCCGTTCCTGGCCAAGGTCATCGAGAAGATCGTCAACAGACAGCTAACCCAATACCTCAAAGAAAACGGAATCCTGGACCCCTCCCAGTCAGGGTTCGCCAGCAACCACAGCACCGATACCGCCCTCATCGCCACCACCGACGACATCAGGACACTGCTGGACAACGGAGAGACCGCGGCCCTCATCCTCCTGGACCTCTCCGCCGCCTTCGACACCATCTGCCACCGCACACTACGTGCACACCTCCACGCCATAGGGATCCGAGACAAAGACCTGGAATGGACCACCTCCTTCCTCTCCGGCACAACCCAGAGCGTCTGCCTCCCCCATGCCGATCCGAAGCCTCCGAGATCATCTGCGGCGTACCCCAGGGTTCCTTCCTCAGAACAACGCTGTTCAACATTTACATGGCCCCGCTCGCACACGTCGCCCGACAGCACAACCTCAACATAATCTCCTACGCCGATGACACTCAACTGATCCTCTCCCTCACCAAGGACCCCATCACCGCCAAAGCCAACCTCCACAAAGGAATGATGGCCGTCGCCGACTGGATGAAGACCAGCCGACTGAAGCTGAACACGGACAAAACGGAGGTCCTTATCCTCGGCTCCAACCCTTCAGCCTGGGATGACTCCTGGTGGTCGACGGCACTGGGGGCAGCCCCGACACCCAACGACCACGCACGCAACCTGGGAATCATCCTCGACTCAACGCTCTCCATGACCAAGCAAGTCAATGCCGTCTCCTCCACCTGCTTCAACACCTCCGTATGCTCCGCAAGATCTACAGGTGGATCCTGACAGATACACGAAGAACAGTCACCCAGGCCCTCGTCAGCAGCAGACTCGACTACGGAAATGCCCTCTACGCAGGAGCCCCGACCAAGCTCATCAAATGACTGCAACGCATCCAAAACGCCTCGGCATGACTGATCCTTGATGTACCAAGCCACGGCCACATCACCCCCCAACTAAGAGGATAACCTTCAAGCTCCTCATCCACGCACACAAGGCACTCCACAAGACCGGCCCAGCCTACCTCAACAAACGGCTTTCCTTCTACATCCTCAACCGCCAACTCCGCCGACCTCGCACTCACCACCGTCACGCGCATCCGAAGAACAACCACTGGCGGGAGGTCCTTCTCCCACCTCGCCGCCAAGACCTGGAACACCCTCCCACTGAGCCTATGACAGAATCAAGACCTGCTGACCTTCAGGAGGCTACTCAAGACCTGGCTGTTCGATCAGTAGTGGCCCCCGCCACCAGCGCCTTGAGACCCTCACGGGTATGTTGTGCGCTCTACAAATGTTTGATTGATTGATTGATGTAAATGCCAAGAGACATGGTGCCGAAACGGTATGCATCTGACCAGTCTCGCAGCCGCATTCTGTATCCTCTGGTGGCGGCAGATAGAATATTTAGGAAGGCCAAGGTATAAGCCATTTGCGTAGGCTAGCCTAGATGTCACTGTGGCATTGACTACGGATTTGCGGCAATCTTCCGGTGAGAAATGTAAAATATTTTGGTGATTTCTTAAATTACTGAAGAAGGTAACGTTGACCTGCTGAATTTTGGCCGAGAAGGTGAGATCAGCCTCCCATCTCACACCTAGATTTCTGATTTTAATGGCGGGTGAAGGCGGTGGACCCATTTCTGATGGCCACCACAGATCTGAAGCTGGCAATGGGCCCTTTCCGAAGAACAGTACCTCTGTCTTTCCTGCATTGAGTTTTAATTTGTTTGTATTCATCCATAATGCTATGTCTCTCAGACACCCTTTAAAGTTCTTGAAAGCATCTACCGTCTGCTCTTGAAAGGGGAAAACCAACTGGGTATCGTCAGTGTAGGAGATTGCTTTCACTCCCCAGTTGTCAAACCAAGAGAAAAGCGGAGCTAGGTAGAGTTTAAAGAGTAGTGGGCTCAGTGCTGAGACTTGAGGGACACCACACCAAAGATGTGTGGGCTTTGATTCAAATGGTTGTGAGGCGACTCTCTGGGTGCGACCGCTTAAATATGATTTCAGCCAGGTCAGCACCTTCCCCCCAAAGCCCGCATCTTGTAGTCTCTGGTCCAATATGGCATGATCAACAGTGTTGAATGCAGCAGGCAGATCCAGGAGCACCAGCAACGCTGATGCCCCTGAACCTGGCGACCATCTCACTGACTCAGCCACCTCAAGAAGAGCGGTCTCCGTGCTGAAACCCGCCCAGAATCCAGATTGTGGGTCATGCAGAAAGCCATTGCTCTCAATAAAGTTAGTCAGTTGGCACTGGACCAGCTTCTCCATTTTACCGGGTGCGGGGAGCAATGAGATTGGCCTAAGATTGTTGAGCTCTCCTGGGTCACCATTTGTTTTTTTTCTCAGGGGCAGAAGCGTCGCGAGTTTCCATTTGTCTGGAAAGACGCCAGTGTCAAGAGAAGTGTTCCAGATATGAAACAGTGCCCCAGTCAAAGAAAGGGACAGCATTTTCCAGAGTCTAGGAGGGCATGGATCATCTGGGGCACCTGCTCGACATTTTTGAATTTCTGCTAATGACTCTTAAGGCAAGAGAGGTATGAAATTAGAAAACGGCAGAACCTCCACCGCTTCCAGTGGTGTATCTAATTTCTCTGTTGCCTCTGGTGCCGAGAAGGAGTCGCAGACCTTTGCAATTTTATTAGCAAAGAAACTAGCAATATTTTCACACAAAGCTGGAGAAGGTATCACTTCAGTCTCTATTGCTTTAGGCTTAAAAAGGTTTGGAGAACCTTAAAGACCTCTCTACTGGAGTGATCTGCATGGTGGATACTCGAGACAATATAATGGAGTAATGGAGAAGAAGTCTTTTGAAGTTTCCTCCTGTCTCCCATCTGGTGAGAATCAGACTTATTTAAAAATATTCAGTTCACCCATTGATTGTTTCTCACTGTCACTGTCAGACTGAAGGTATCTCACAATAACAAGTGATTAGAGCTATGACCAATTAGTGGAGAGCTGTATGAAAATATGATTAACAGAGTTTGCAAGTTTGCATTGTTAAGTATTTACTCTTAAATAGTAGCCTAAGAAGGAAGACAGAAGGGAAAAACTATGGTTATGATCTCTTCGTAACCCTTCATGGGTGCATAGGTTGCATGAACTGATTTACTACTAATTATCTTTAAAAAGTGTAAGGATTTGAAAGTATAGACTTTCATAGAACAGATTATGGTTATCATTTTCGATGATATGAAGAACGAAAAAGTTAAAGTGAATTAGCAAATAATTTCTTAGATGCTTATAACATTCACCCAGCAGTAGGGACCATTACAGGGTATTGATCTATCTTATTTCACAAGTATAAGCAATGTAATTGAAATAACAGGTTTACCTAGATGACTTAATTCTTCTTGCATTTGAGCTCTAGATTGCTTAGAGAAGCATCTTTTCTTCAGCCAGTCAGCATCAAATTCACTAGTGTGTCCATCGGGCCAAGTAATACATACCTGTAAGAAAATGAATACAACACATTGATCAAAAAGGAGTTGGATACATGTGACAACAATTGTAGAAAGGAAAATCAATGGATCATTATACTTCTGGTGCATGTAGTGTATTGAAAGCATTCCGATAAACTCTTGAACAGATAACAGTAACTTAAGAATAAATAATACTTATTTTCAGATAGAACTCATAATAGTCAGGGTCACAATTGTAAAATAGGGGTAGCATAGCAAGATATTATTCAACAAATTGCATTCTTATTTAGGAAAAGCAAATATGGCACCATGCAAAATGATGAAAAAATGTTTTATTCATGAGATTAAACGTTTTCCCTCGTCATAATTTGTTGTTGGCCTTATCACAAATCTACCTCCTTTTTGAGTCCACATTTTGTTACATTATAATTTGTTGCTGGCATTATCACAAATCTTCCACCTTTTTGATTCCTTAGCTTTTAGTCATTCTACTTCAGTATTGAGCTTATTTTCACAACATCTATGATAACCAGGTCGGGAAGTCCTTCAATAAGGAATGATGACTGGTTGTCTGTCAGGACATTGAAAGAGCAGTACAAATCTGAGTTAATATTTGTCAAGCTAACAAGGCAACTGAAAGAGAATGATATCCACGTCCACAATTGCTGATATGATAACCCAGCTTAATGGTACCAAAGTCTTCTCTCGCCTTGATCTGAGCAAAGGAACCCATCAGTTGGTTTGTTCAGATATAAGCGACGAAGGGCCAGATGTAAGACACTTTTTAGCAGTCACAAACAGGGAGTGGGTTAATTCGCGACTGCTAAAAAGGTTTGTGGTATGTACAAACCCAATTTCCGAGTCGGTAACCTGTGACCGACACGCAAAATAGGGTTTGCGAGTCACTATTTGTAAGGAGTGTGCCAGGGGCATCCCTTAATAATAGCGAGTTGCACTGGTATGAACAATTGTTTTGCGACCGCATAGCACAGTTACCACCTACATCTAGTAGGTGGTAAGCCAGTCGCAAACGGGAAGGGGTCCCGAGGGGACCTCTTTCCCTTTTTGAATGTATGTGTAAGTGTTTTTTAAGAGCAGGCAGTGGTCATATGGACCTCTGCCTGCTTTTAAAAAATTAAAAGAAAACTTTTAATTCTTTTCTTTTAAATGAATTCCAAAACCTAATGAGGTAGGTCTTTAGCAACCCCATTAGGAATCGAAAACAGTGCCTGAGACACGTTGTACAATCCATTTTTAGAATCACAAATTGTGTGTCGCAAAACATCGCAATTTGCAACTCGCAAAATGGAATGGTTGTACATCTGGCCCAAAACGTTGCCGTGTCATCAGCTGCAGAACTGTTTTAAGATGTAATTCGCCACATAATACATCCTATCATGCATGCTTTCAAGTACAGTGATGATATATTGGTATTTGGGCCCACACTAAAGGAACATGATAAAGCTCTTACACAAGTGTGCCGTTTACTTGCTAATGCATGTCTGACTTTTAATGAAGAGAAGTGTGAGTTCCACAAAACAAAACTCTAATTCTTTGGCCACATTATATCTGATAAGGGATTGACTCCAGATCCAGCTAAAGTGCAGGCTTTGTCAGCCACCTGTGATGGCTTCCACAGCTACTGTTCTCAGTACATCCATGATTTTGCCACAGTAAGTGCCCCAATAAGAGACTTAACTAAACACAATGCTTCACTTCAATGGTCACACAAATGTAAACAAAGCTTCCAGAAAACAAACATGCAATAGAGAACACCACTGAAAACAGCCTAACTTTGATTCAAAACTACATATAGAAATTGTTGTTGACACTAGCCCGATAGGGTTGGGTTCGATTCTTGACCAACACAATAGGCATCCAAATGCTTGCAGGCATATTGTGGTATGTGCTAGCAGATATTTGTCACAAACTGAAAGTGCCTATTCACAACCTGAAAAAGAAAGCCTAGCTGTGGTGTGGGCTTGTGAACATTTTCACGTGTTTCTATATGGAAAGCATTACACTCTTGTCACAGATCATCAAGCATTGCTTACCATCTTTGGTAATGCTAAAAGCCAAGAGGACCCTTGTATTGAGAGGTGGGGGTTGTGACTGCATGAATATGACTATACTACTGTGCACCAACCAGGGTAAGATCAAAACCCGGCTGACTACTTTCACAAGTGCCAGTACAATGTCATAGTGCCACTTTCAAAATAGTTGAAGCCTACATTAACTTTATCGTAAAGTCCAATACACCTGCCACTAGATCAGTGTAACAGATCATTGCTGACACAAGCACACACAGTATTATGATAATACTCAAAGACATTATTGCACTTACAAATTACAGTGAATATCAGAAGTTTAAAAATGTGAAAGATGAACTTTTCGTTACCCAAGAAGGTATCGTCTGACGAGGTCTGAGGAGTGTCATACCGAAGAGTCTGAGACAGCAAGTCATTGAACTTGCACATGAGGGACATCATAGAATTGTCGCCACTAAGTGAGCTCTCTGAGACCGAGTTTGGTTTCCTCATCTTGATGAAAGAGTAGAACGAGAAATAAAGGCCTGCATCAGCATCCATTGAACATACAATACAATACAACACAATTCTAGAGTGCACAGCTACCTCACAAAGGCGTCACAACGCTAAACAAGCCTGATCTTCCAAAACATGTATGGGAGAAAACTACTGTTGATTCCTCTGGGCCCCTTGACAATGGACAGCATTTAATGGTAGTCATTCATGAGTATTTTCGTTTTCCCTTGGTGGAAGACCTCTCGCCGATCTGTCACAAAAAAGTCATTGGGAGGCTACAAGCTATTTTTGCAACATGGGGTGTTCCTACAATTTTGAATTCAGGCAATGGTCCACCTTTCAACAGTCAAGAAGTCAAAGACTTTCTAACTCATTTAAATGTTAAGCATCAGACAAGCACACCTCTTTTGACACAAGCAAATGGTGTTGTTGAGAGTTTTATGAGCACCCTAAAACGGCTGTCCAGAGTGCTGCACTGAAAAACCAGCTCTTTATTCGGCTCTTCGTGCATACCTGTCAACTCCCCATTAAACTGCAGGTAAATGTCCTGCAACACTGATGTTTGGGAGACACCATGAAGATCAAGTTGCCACAATGGACACTGCATGAGTGATTGATAATGGTGAACTTAGTCAAACAGATTCATATTTTCATATTCTGTTGCATTACCTGCACTAATGTATTGATGTATGTTGTTTTTGCCATGCATTGTCAGGATACTAATTCAGTAAGTGCATAATTTTGTAATTTTGCACAGTATTTATGATTTATGTCGTTTTGGTCTATATTTTATGTACAATATACTATATATATTTACATTTAACCCTGTGTGGAATCTCTTTTGAGGTGTATTTATTGTGTTGCTGTTTGAATGTGTTACGCAAACGCTTTACAAATAGCCTCAGATGATAAGCCTGCCTGCTCTGCACCAACCTACCAGAGGGTGAGCACAGGTTATCTTTGGTGTGTAACCTACATGCCATGAATAATAGAGTGGTGGGTTCTGTCTGGCTTAGGTGCATACCCTAGCAAACCAGAAACCCTGTTTCTAACATAGAGGTAATAAGGAAGTTTTCAGTATACCAAAACAGGAAGTGCTGTGAAAGAAGGTGGGAAATTTGTGGGAAAATAGTTAGAATTGGGCCGAGAGAATTCTACATTCTCTGGTTATTGTACATGATCTTACCACCACGTCATCAGAAAACTCCTGGATGTGGCAAGAGAACAAACATCCTTCAAGAAGAAGATGCTGCCAGAAGGCTGGAAGAAGAAGACTCAAGGACTCCTGACTTCCTGGCAACCATGGTCCAGAACTGCTCTACATGGTTCAGATAGTTGTCCTTCTTTTTCTTTTCCAGTTCTATGGATACAAAGAGCAGAATGACCCCTAACATCAAGAATGCCTTATTGCACAGATATCTGGTGCATAGAAACTTTGCCTAAAGGCAGCAGTAGTGGCTGCGGGGAACTGTTTGTCTTCTGTGATCATGAGTTAAATCATATTACACACTCTTGTAATTTAGCAATTAATTGGGTGGTTGGTTGACTGGGGTGGGGGTCCTGGCCAAGCAGCAACCACAATCCTTGTCAGGGTAAGGCACAAGCTAACCCTAAATTAACTTTTGCCAACCCTCTAGTAGCTTGGCACAGAGCAGTCAGTCATAACTTAGAGGCAATGTGTAAAGTGTTTGTGCAACACATCAAACGGTAATAAAGGGAAACAAACCACTCAAAAAGGATCCCATACCACGTTAGATAATTAGAACATTCTTTAATAAATAAACAAGACCAAAATGACAAAATTCATATCCGTAGAACTGGAGATATGCAATTTTAAAGACCTCAGTAAAAATAGTGCCAAAAAGCACAAAGTACAAATGAGGATATCTGGTCGCACTGGAGTGGGAAAAAGTCACAAGTTCAGGCACACTGACTGTGATGGAGGACAGGCCAACAACAGGGACCGAGCTATGCCCACTGAACAGAGTACCTTAAATCCTGGTTTGCAGATCGAAGATGAGTTGCGCAGTCAAATCGCTGAGTTGGTTCTGAATAGCAGCATGGCTGCGGTGCAAGCATACAGCGTTGTCATTGAGGATCGTGCCAATGATGCTTGCAATGCATAGTCCGGCGTCAAGGATGCGTTACCCAGTCAGGGAGATGCATTGGTTCTGAAGAGCTGAGAGGTTGGAATGCAGAGTGCATCATCATCATTGAGGCTGTTGTTGATGCGGGACATGAGGGCATGTGACAGGGATGCATTGTGCATGGTGGTTCCAATGAGGCTGCCAAGGCGATGAAGGTCTAAGCGATGGGTCTAATTCATGCAACAGCGATGATGCCTCAGTCCTGTGGGGGTTGCTTTGAGCAGCAGAGGAGATCTGTCAGTTTTGCTGGATCCACAGACGCGAGGAGGGCACCTTAGGCCCACTTCCAAGGGTCGCCGACTAGGGGGGCACCACTTGGCGGGGTAGACTACCAGATGGCAGGTGCCGGCGTCGAGGTTCTTGGCGCCTTCTGTCCCTGAGGCTCAGGTCAGGAGGCCAGCCATCTAGCCATTCGAGTCACTGTAATAGTTTTGGGTTCAAAAGATGTAAATCCAGTCCTTCTTACCCAAGAAAGAGGGCAGAAGGCAGCAGGTCAGCACAATAGGGTAGCAGTCCTTTAGAGCACCAATCCAGCAGAGTGGCAGGCCTTATTCCAGGTAGAGCATCCTGAGGAAATAAAAATTGTGAGACCTATGTGTCCCCTATGTGCCCCCCAACGCTTTATGTACACATGCATGTATCCCATGCATTTCCCCTCCATGGCCTGTCTATCATGATGCTTATGCTATAACGTGGCCTGCCATCATCCAGTCTCCCATGAGAGAAACGACAAATCTGCACTGAGGCCTACACGTTTTGCATCATGTTTTCCTGCATTTTCATGAAAACCCATGTTTGTGGCTCAGCCAGAGCCGAAAAGAGGTTTCAGGCCTCAGACGCCCTGAGAGCTGCAGCTGCGTATCCTTGGCCTTGCACACTTGGGACTCAGCCAAAGGGGCCCTGTCCGAGGTGCCGAGACAGTATTGAGCACGGTTATCTGCTTACTCCTACTGAACCACATTCCTGCCTGGAGAAGGAGGAATAAACACGACCCGTCTGCAAAGGAGAGAGCCTAGCCTTTCTGTCTCTTTTTGTGTGATTGCAAAGCTCACGTCAGTGAAAAGCCCATAGCCCCCATGTAAGGCCTACGCAGTGAATGAAGAAATAGATGCCACATTGGCTCTTGGTGATGGGCAACCTATATCACAAATCAGTCCCTGCTCCGGACTTTAGATATCAGATAATACAAGATGTACTGGTCGTCCTGACACTGAAGGTCTCACTTCCAGACTCCCCGATTGCACAACAGCCCTTCCCCACGTCAGTTACACGTCATGCTCGAGTTGAGCACAAGTAAGGCAAAGTTCCAGTAAAGTTCCAGCTGATCACGCAACCCCTTCTAGGCATCCACCCACCTATGACATTCACCTATGATCATCAAGTGGACGCCCACATGGACGCCCACCTTCACGCCTACTTACACACCCACATGCTCTTATCTCATTCTCTCTTGCTCTGCCTGAAGCACTCCTGCTTACGTATATTATTGAATGTATATATACTGTACTCTGTGAATAAAGTTTGAGAATTCTGATCAGAAGACCCTTCCTGATCCCTTGTTCTGATGGAACCATTCTCCCTATAACTCGAGTTATTGGAATAAAGCCCTTTTGAACCTGATACCACAGACTCAGCCTCTTGCTTTATGCATGATCATATTGATACATATAGAAATTATGAGTGCGTAATACTTTATTTACGACATTAATGGCGCCCGGACAGGGACAAATCTCTTTCCCCACGCGCCGGAGATGAAGGTCCAGTTTTGCCCCCTTCCACAGCCGTGACGGACTTCAAGTGCGCACGTCGCGGGTTTTCCCGCCAACTCCCTCAGGCCAACGAAGGAGACGGACTGCGACCAGGCATCCATACGAGGCGGTGAGGATTGCGGATCGTCCCGACCCAGAGCCCACCCTGCGAGAGAGCTGTGTCCGAGGTTTCTAGAGATCCACCAAAGATACGCCATTCCCTGCGCAGCGTCAATGTCCGAGGCCTTCAAGTTCTGCTTCCCGGTGAGTTTTTCATGGGGGTTGCATAAAGACGGGTTCATTTAATGAACACGGTAAAGACGTGACTCACTTGTGAGACCGGTATGTTTTCAAGTATTCAAGAGCATGCATCAAGTATTCAAGTCAAGTATTCAGGTGAACCGATTTAACTGTATGAATGTTATTGTCTTAGTCAGGTTCAGTTAGGTTTGAATGTGTCAGGTTTTTATGTAAGTTTGTTTCATTGTGATTTTTGTTTTTGGGTCATTGTGATTTTTGTTTCCGGTTACATTCCAACATGCCGTTGTTTTCGAAACTGCGTAAGATATGTACCAGAAAAGGTGCACTAGAGGAACCAGTTAACATTCCGCCTAGAGACACACCTGGACATTTCATGTACTGTAAGCATGGTTTAGAAGCCGTGTTGTTTTTAGAACTATGGGTGGATTACACGAAGGATTTAGAGACAAAGTATCGATGGCCTATCACGGGAACGTGGGATGCGGAATGCATTATGAAGGTAGAGGAAGAGTTATGGAAGAGAAAATGTAGACCTGCTCAGAAGGATGCCATTGAGTTTTGGCGCAAGGAGTCACATAGAAGGACAGAGTAAGTGTTTCACAAAGCAGAGAGAAGTAGACAGGAGTCTGAAAAAGCCAAAGAAAAGAAGTTACAGGAGGAAGGGGAGCGGGTAAAAAGAGAACAGGCTGAAAGAGAAAAAAATACTGTTGTTGCTGGTATTTATCGCGTCCTTTCAGAGGAACTAGCAAGAGTGGCCCCAGTAGAAAGACCAGTTAGAGTGCCACCGCAAGTACCCCGATACATATAATAATGATATAGTAGCCCAAAGGTTCTTGAGCTTCCCACCAAACAAACAGCGCATAGCTGGTGTTTACATGGTCCAACATTTGATTACGTTGTCAAAAGGAAGTTGAGAGGGGTGTAGCTAGAGAAGGACCAACCCCTGTGATTTGATGACACCCCTAATGTACAAAGTGTTAACGAAAAAATAATTAGTGATCGGTTAAAAGTTTAGCTTGAGAGAAATTGTGGGTATTTCGAATTTGCAAATTGTTCAAGAATACAGATTTGTGTTCTTGGTGGTTCAGTGAGCCAATGTGCTGGGTCCAGACGGTTGTGGGTCCTGATTCACGCTGAACATGCAGAGACTCCCACCTATTAGAGGTTGATAAAATAAGTACCATTGTGTGAAGTACTACCCAATATCTGCCCTGTACTAGTAAATTATGTGCTGTACATTATTCACAGTGAGCGTTTCTACTAAACTGAGATTAGAAAAAATAAGATTACGACCCCCTGAGAACAAATTGTATATAAAAACGATTTTTCAATAGGGCGAATTATTGCAGTTTATATGGAATTGGGAAGACTTTTTGTCTTTGACAGCTTCAGAGTGAGGAGAAGGTGGGGGCTAGGATAAGGAGCGGAAAACGGGAGGTGAAATCACTGCTTAGAAAGCTTCTCTGACATAGCATCTGTGTAATGCCTACAGCCGGAGAGCCTTGAGGGCCAGGAGTAGATAAAAAAAAAAAACAGATGGCTGGCAGCCCAGGCTCAAGCCGCGCTGAGGGGCTATTTTTAGCTTCTCTGATAAGACAGGGCAGCTGAGAAATGAAAGTCGAGAAACCTTCCTTTGTTCGATTCTGAGCAAGACCAGTGCCCCGAGGAAATGTCTATGGAAGACTGTTGTTTTATTTTTTTAGCAAATGTTACATTGCTTCTAGACAAAAAGTAAAATGATGCTCTTGCTTGAAATTTTAAGGGCTATATGCCTATATAAAAACGATTTTCAAATTCAGACAATTTTAAATTGTGGCCCAAAGCTGCCACCAGTTGGATTGGCAAAATGATCCAAAGGTTACAAGTATGAGAAGACACATGAGATATGCGCCTTCAAATAGGAAATCAGGGTACATTGTGTTGAAATAAATGTATTTTTTTTGTCATAACACCTTTCCAAAAAGAAATGTTCGTGTGTTTTTCATTTTTGATTATTCTTGCTGGTCCTATGTGCCAGAAATAACGCAGTCAGTCCAGCTGACAGCTGCTCATCATTAGGATGAGCTTCTGTCAGATGGGGGGTGAGTAAGGCAGGAAAGGAAAATCAGTTATTGATTATAAGCCTGACAAATTAAGCAGGCCAGAATGTTCGCCTCTGAGCTGTAGGTGCGGTAATTGCGCATCACTGCTCATTTATATATATTATTGTATGTTATTGTAATTTGTCTATGCTTTCTGTGCTTGGTATACTGATGGCTTGGCATATGTATTTTATATATGTTTTGTTTTTGTGTCGTATTGACCAGTCTGTTTAGCATTAATACAAGTTCTCCTGGGCGTTACAGAGATGGTCGTGACGACGTAAATCTTTGTGCAGCACTTGGCTGGAACTTGTTCACAATTACTAAATTTCACAGACATGATATTACCATTATCATGCTGTCAAAATAGCAGACAACACGTTATCAGTGTATGTCTAATTGGTATTGGAGATGAATAAAAGAAGAAAAAAGGTTATGCAAGACTAAAATATGTGTCACGTGACTGCCCTTCTCTTATAGACAGGCAGCCTCGGTCATATGTTTCCAGATTGGACATTAAGGAACAATTATGATCTGTACGCTCGCATCTTAACACTTGAAATGCCTGTTTTAAATAAGGACTGCCACCCCAGAGTGACAACTCTGTCTTTTAGAATGTTGTAAACGGGTTTCCACAAATGAGGCTCGGTATTTAGGGTAATGAGAAAATATCTGACAGGATTTCCTTTTTCAAGTTTGCTTTAGTAAGCTCATTCTTGTAAATAGTGGCGCCAAAAGTTGACATGTTTTTAAATTAGGCTATTGGGTTTGGGCTTCTGAAGGGAGACGTTTGAATATGAAAGGCGAGGGATGCAGCTTATTGTATAGGTGGAAATTATTGCAAAATGACTGATTTCTTTAGCAGACAAATTATCAATTATGAAATTATCAAAATTAATAAATGTTCTTAAACTTGGTTTTCCAAATATTTAGGAAGCTTAGCATTCCTATTAGGGCCTCCTAGCATTAATATTGACTTCAGGTTGGTGTAGGTTCACATAATAGAGACATTTGCATATGAGATGTCATTTGGCCAGCCTATGAGCTCACACAATGAGGTTTGTACATTTGCTAGAAGGATTTCTCGCCATTTCAAATGCGCTGTGCATCTCCTATAATTTTGCTTACGCCCAGTTGCTACACACAGGGTTTGATAGTGTTTGACAGCAGTGAAATCTGTTTCAGATTTCCTCCTGTCAAAAAGGGGGGAAGGAGGAGAATATTGGCTTCCTGAGGAGAATATTGGCTTCCTGCTGGCCCCTGAGGAGGTTCGCTTCCCAATAGCCCCTTAGAAATTAGCCCCCTTAGAAATTAAGCCGAGGAAATAGGTATGTTGCTCTTCCCTTTTCTCATGTTTTATTGTGATCTTTCAGGGGAATTAGTTGTGGGCACCGGAACGTATTCAATTGATTTCTGGCCTTTCACAGCCCAAGACACAAAAGGAGGTACGTGCATTCATTGGCCTCACTTCATATTGCAGGCAGTGGATTCCCCAGTATGCTTACATAGCCAAGCCCCTAATACAGTTGACAACACAGGAGGCAGCTTCTACTAATGTCCTCCCTTGGACACAAGAACACACTGTGGCATTTGAAGAATTAAAAAGAGCTTTATGTCAAGCACCAGTTTTAGCGATCCCTGATTACAACAAATCTTTTATGCTTTTTGTGACAGAGCGAGATGGAACAGCACTATCTGTCCTAACACAAGATCATGCAGGAAAACACAAGCCCTGTGCTTATTTTTCTAGTACATTGGACCCAGTAGCACAGGCTTTGCCTGCGTGCCTAAAATCTGTTGCAGCAACGGCCTTAGCCATAAGACAAAGTGACTCAATAGTGCTGGGCCACCCCCTGACAGTACAAGTACCACACGCAGTGGAGGTTCTCTTGAACCGGACACAAACACAACACCTGACTGTAGCGAGAATGACAGGTTATGAGCTGACGTTATTTCAACCACACATAGAGATCAGACGATGCAACATATTGAATCCTGCTACTCTTTTGCCCTCCAATACAGAAAACGTTTCCCCACATGACTGTGTTGAAGTAATACATACCGTGACTAAGCCAAGACAAGACTTGACAGACGTTGCACTCCCAGACCCTGACCTAACACTCTATGTTGACGGCTCATGCATGAGGACGGGGGCGGGAGAATTAGTGGCAGCGTATGCAGTGACCACTGCTACTGAAATCATAGAGACTAAAAGAATAGACATACTGTCAGCACAAGCAGCAGAGCTCATCGCTCTGACACAAGCATGCATAAGAGCTAAGCACTTGAGAGTAAAGATTTACACCGATTCACAATACGCATTCGGGGTAGTTCATGATTTCGGAGTACTGTGGAGAGAAAGAGGTTTCTTGACCTCTCACGGGGCCAAGATACAGCATGCCCCCTTATACAAGCCCTTCTGGAAGCGATACATTTACCGACAGCTATAGCTATCCTGAAATGCAAAGCACATACTAAAGCTACAGATACCATTTCTCAAGGCAATGATCTGGCAGACCAAACTGCTAAACAGACAGCTCAGACCCCACTAGACATGACGAACTCACAGATACCATCAATGTCCAAAGCCATGACAGTCAGGGATCCTTCCAGGGATGTACAAGACCTACAGACACATGCTACTCTAGATGAATTAAAGAAATGGTCGGAACAAGGAGGGGTACTGACTGATCAGGGTTGGATGACTAAGGGCAAAGCAACATGGTTTCTTCCTGATTCAATGGTACAAGTGATCATAAATACCGCACATAGTCCTGCACACTTAGGAGAGAAAGCAATGCTAGACAGCTTACAGAATATCTGGTTCAACAAGCACCTGCGTGCAGCAGCGAAACAAAAAGTCAGAACATGTATGATCTGTTGCCAATTCAATCCAGGTAAAGGCATTCCGATGGAACAAGGTGGATTCCATCCACCTGACCACCCTTTTGAAGTCCTCCAGATGGATTATATCCAAATGGACAGATGTAGAGGTTACAAATATGTCCTGGTGGGGAACAACCTTTACAACGCAACTTTTACAACGCACTACCATTACAACGCATTTTTTACAACGCATAATCCATTACAACGCATGACATTACAACGCATGACACTACAACGCATTTTTAAAAACTACCTTTACAACGCATTCCATTACAACGCATACTACCATTACAACGCATACCATTACAACGCATAATATTACACTATACTATCCAACACTTACCCTACTGATGCACCCCCTGGAGTTAGAATAGTAATTTTTACCCTTATACTATCCAACACTTACCCTACTGATGCACCCCCTGGAGTTAGAATAGTAATTTTTACCCCTATACTATCCAACACTTACCCTACTGTTGCACCCCCTGGAGTTAGAATAGTAATTTTTACCCCTATACTATCCAACACTTACCCTACTGATGCACCCCCTGGAGTTAGAATAGTAATTTTTACCCCGATACTATCCAACACTTACCCTACTGATGCACCCCCTGGAGTTAGAATAGTATTTTTTACCCCTATACTATCCAACACTTTCCCTACTGATGCACCCCCTGGAGTTAGAATAGTAATTTTTACCCCTATACTATCCAACACTTACCCTACTGATGCACCCCCTGGAGTTAGAATAGTAATTTTTACCCCTATACTATCCAACACTTACCCTACTGATGCACCCCCTGGAGTTAGAATAGTAATTTTTACCCCTATACTATCCAACACTTACCCTACTGTTGCACCCCCTGGAGTTAGAATAGTAATTTTTACCCCTATACTCTCCAACACTTACCCTACTGTTGCACCCCCTGGAGTTAGAATAGTAATTTTTACCCCTACACTATCCAACACTTACCCTACTGTTGCACCCCCTGGAGTTAGAATAGTAATTTTTACCCCTACACTATCCAACACTTACCCTACTGTTGCACCCCCTGGAGTTAGAATAGTAATTTTTACCCCTACACTATCCAACACTTACCCTACTGTTGCACCCCCTGGAGTTAGAATAGTAATTTTTACCCCTATACTATCTAATACTTACCTTAAATGTAATTTAATATTATGCGTTGTAATGGTATGCGTTGTAAAGGTAGTATGCGTTGTAATGGTAATGCGTTGTAAAGGTATTTTTTTAAAATGCGTTGTAGTGTCATGCGTTGTAATGTCATGCGTTGTAATGGATTATGCGTTGTAAAAAATGCGTTGTAAGTGCATGCGTTGTAAAAGTGTGCGTTGTAACGTCATACATCCGTCCTGGTAGTAGTATGTTCACTGACAAGGTGGACAGAAGCTTATCCAGTCCCTGATTATACTGCTGTAACTACCGCCAGACAATTGGAGCGAGAGTTTTTCCCACGTTATGGATTACCGCGTGTCGTATATTCCGACAACGGTCAGCCTTTCTCCTCTGAACTCATGAAACAGATGTCCCTTCTGTTAGGGTATACCTGGAAGTTCCACTGCGTACGACATCCTGAGGCAGCAGGCCTTGTAGAAAGACACAATCAGACCTTAAAGATAAAACTAGCAAAGATTTGCGCAGACAAAGGTGTAGATTGGATGGTAGCCCTGCCGGTTGCCCTCTTTTACATGCGAATGGTAGCCCATTCTAGAACAGGCTTATCTCCCTATGAAGTGGTCTTTGGTAGACCACCGAATATGTGGGGCACTCCGATGCCTAAAAAGATTACTGATGTTGATAGTAACATGCTGACAGATTACCTGGCTTCCTTGATGTCTGCACTACTCTCTTGTCGTTCGCAGGTTGCTACCGCCTTCCCTGACAACACCCAGGTCAAGGAACACTCCATCGCTCCTGGGGATTATGTCCTAATAAGGAACTTTGATAGATCGAGCCCTCTTGAGCCGAGGTGGAAGGTGCCGAAGTTAGTGTTATTAACAACGAGGACAGCCGTTAAAGTCGAAGGACGGAAAGGATGGGTTCATCTTCATCATTGTAAACGCTACTTCGGGGATAACGATTCTTTTAAAAAGGACACAAACTTTTCAGACTTTGAGCCCCCTTTACTAGAGGAGACTCCCCAGCAGGAGTACAAAGCTAAACTTAGATCTAAAAAGTCAGAACCCGTTTGATCGATTAAGTCCACTAGGTGGTGAAGCGGTTGAACATGTATTCTGGCTTGCATAAGATCTCGGACAATAATAATGATAAAAAGAGCAAGATGAAAAGCAAATACTGTAAAATATTACGTGGTAGATGTATAGTGACTTTGATTTTTCTATCTCTTCTGTGCATCACGATAATATGTATCAGCTTAATACTACATGCTATTTTCCCTCCTATTGCCTCACTCTTACACTCCTCCACTAATGATACCATCATAAAGCACACATTTAGTGATCTGCCATCCCATGAGCTATCATATCAACTTGCCTTACGCAACAATACCTTTATTCAGATGCTGCACCATTCACATCAGACTAGCAATGCTACAGACTGCTGGGTCTGTGGCCGACTTCCCCCGTATCAGAAGGTGAAGGGAGTGTGGCCTCCTTTCCCTTTTCCGTTCTCCCATAATGGTTCTTGCGGAGCATGGTTTGCCTTAATGACATCAATCAACGGTGATGCCAAAGAATGTCAAGACAAGGAGTGTAGAGGCGACTGGGTATGGGGTAACTTGACTAAAGTCATGAATGAAGCATGTTTCCCAGATGAAGAAGGTCTTCCCCAAAGGAAAGGTACAGATCTAGAAAATGAAGAGTATCTGCAAGGAAATGCGACCCTGGACTTTATAGCGTTGAATGTCAAGCCCATACACAATGTAGGTCCATCCTCAAATACAGTCCTGCCAGTAAAAGGGAACTTGTGTGTCAGAAAAGAAGGATCAGTACATTTGGGGCACAGCGAGTGTAATACTATAATAGAGTTTAAAGACAAAGGAAAGTCCTATTTCAGAGCATCACGACACACCTACTTTATTTGTGGCCAGACAGCCTATGTACAGCTGCCCTTAGACTGGGGTGGGACGTGCTACATATAATTTCTTTTATTCCTAATAACGCACCGTCTGTATACAAAGCAATAACAAGGCTCCACAAGATTGCCCAAAGCATACATCAAGACCCAGGCACGTGGACTTGGTCCAGTTGGCTCTGGGGAGTAATATCGGCATGGGGATGGAAAGTGTTGACCGTCTGTGGATTAATACTACTAATGATATTCAGTTTTTCTCTATGTCTGCAGTGTGGCCCGGCCGTTTGCGGTCTGTGTGCTACTGCATGTGTTCCACATCCCCATTTACAGAGCATTGAAAATGGAAAAATAATGCTGCAAGAACAGATCGGCTGTCTCATGAGAATAGATGTGACATGAAGGGTCCACTAGGGGACAAGGAGGGAATGAGGAAATAAAAATTGTGAGACCTATGTGTCCCCTATGTGCCCCCCAACGCTTTATGTACACATGCATGTATCCCATGCATTTCCCCTCCATGGCCTGTCTATCATGATGCTTATGCTATAACGTGGCCTGCCATCATCCAGTCTCCCATGAGAGAAACGACAAATCTGCACTGAGGCCTACACGTTTTGCATCATGTTTTCCTGCATTTTCATGAAAACCCATGTTTGTGGCTCAGCCAGAGCCGAAAAGAGGTTTCAGGCCTCAGACGCCCTGAGAGCTGCAGCTGCGTATCCTTGGCCTTGCACACTTGGGCCTCAGCCAAAGGGGCCCTGTCCGAGGTGCCGAGACAGTATTGAGCACGGTTATCTGCTTACTCCTACTGAACCACATTACTGCCTGGAGAAGGAGGAATAAACACGACCAGTCTGCAAAGGAGAGAGCCTAGCCTTTCTGTCTCTTTTTGTGTGATTGCAAAGCTCACGTCAGTGAAAAGCCCATAGCCCCCATGTAAGGCCTACGCAGTGAATGAAGAAATAGATGCCACATTGGCTCTTGGTGATGGGCAACCTATATCACAAATCAGTCCCTGCTCCGGACTTTAGATATCAGATAATACAAGATGTACTGGTCGTCCTGACACTGACGGTCTCACTTCCAGACTCCCCGATTGCACAGCAGCCCTTCCCCACGTCAGTTACACGTCATGCTCGAGTTGAGCACAAGTAAGGCAAAGTTCCAGTAAAGTTCCAGCTGATCACGCAACCCCTTCTAGGCATCCACCCACCTATGACATTCACCTATGATCATCAAGTGGACGCCCACATGGACGCCCACCTTCACGCCTACTTACACACCCACATGCTCTTATCTCATTCTCTCTTGCTCTGCCTGAAGCACTCCTGCTTACGTATATTATTGAATGTATATATACTGTACTCTGTGAATAAAGTTTGAGAATTCTGATCAGAAGACCCTTCCTGATCCCTTGTGGTGATGGAACCATTCTCCCTATAACTCGAGTTATTGGAATAAAGCCCTTTTGAACCTGATACCACAGACTCAGCCTCTTGCTTTATGCATGATCATATTGATACATATAGAAATTATGAGTGCGTAATACTTTATTTACGACAATCCAAAGGCCAAGAGTTGTACTGAAGAGTTGGTTTCTGAGGTCTAGTATTTATACCTTGTTGTTCCACTGAAGTGGAGAAAAGCTTCTGGAGGTAGGCCTTTGAAGTACACAGGTGTCCTTCCATCCTGGCCCGACTCCAAACTAACTACTGGAGGTATGCAGCACTTTGTGAGAAGTCAGGACATATACTTTTCAAGTGTAAGTGGTAGTGAGCCCAGCTCCTCCCGCCCATCCTGCCAGTGATGGCCCTTCCAGGTACACCTAAGCTCCCTATTGTGTGTGGCTGTCTAGGAGGGATACACAAAGTCCAACTGACAACTACACCATGTCATGTGACCCACAGGCACTAAATAACTAAGAGAGGAAAATGTCAACTTTCTAAAAGTGGAATTTTCAAAATTTTAATTTAAGATTTGACTTCATTATGAGTTAGGATTTGTCATTACAATTAAAAAGACCCAACAGGCTCCCTATTCCCATTTGGGAATTACAGCTTATTAAATGTAATGAGGTAACTCTAATGTTATCTATCCTATGGGAGAGGTAGGTCTTGCAGCAGTGAGAAACAAATGTAAGAGTTGTTCACTAACAGGACATGTAAACTTAGAAAGTACATGTCCCACTTTTTAAATACATTGCAGCCTGCCCTGTGAGCTCTCCAGGGCCTACCCTAGGAGTAACTTACATGTATTAAAAAAGGAAGATTTGAGTTATATCCTCATAATGTTCATGCATGTCACCCAGCCTAGCTTTCTCCTAGCTGCTCAGCCAGAGTGAGAGATGGTATCGGAACGTTGGTGTGACTGTGATGAATGGAATGCCTGGGTGCCTATGTGGATGAGTGGTGACAGTTGGAGATGGGCTGAACAGCAGGGAGGCTGCTCCTGGTGGGGCTGGTTACCTGCAACATGGAATCAATAAAGAAAAGTACAAAACTCTACCTGGCTACCTGTGTCAACCTGTCATAGGGTACAACATATTTTGGCAATGACTGGATCTGGACTCAAGCGTTTAAAACGATATAAAATCTGACTAAAAATCGACAAGGTTAACCTACAGGAACCAAAAGTACTGCAGAAACCAAGAGTAACTACAAGAAACAAGAGAACCAAGAGAGTAGAAGCCACGCATAACAAAGTAAAGAGCGTCTTGTTTGGAGCTACAGGCAAGTCAGCCCCATCAGTGTCTTTGCCAACTGATAGCCCCTGCCTGGCCATGCTCCATTGATCTTACAAAAAGGTCTTTGAGGTTAGTGTGTCACTGGTGTAAGGCACACTACTGCCACATGTGGGTGATCCAGCCACATAGTTTTGTGTGAGGTCCACAAAGAGTATATGGTTTGAAGAAAAAGGCAGCTCATAATCTCTAAAGCCATCAAAGGATTACTTCAAATTATTGCCAGCATCCTCGATCGCTTAAGGTTTACTGAGGAAGTTTTTTGCTGCGTGTTGGTGCAAAACTTGTGTACACTGCTTTGGGGCAGCTTAGTCTCAAAGTGTGGACTTCAAAGGGGCCACACAGGAGTGGTGTGGTTGTGTTCTAGACATTTTTATTGAAGATGAAGCATTCGCACAGTGACCGTCTGACACGACAGTCTGTATCATTGTTTTTTTTTATTACTGCTTTGAAGATTCATGAAAGAGCATGCACAAGGGCTGCTGCGTATCCCAGGTGAGACAACTTTGGTCCGATGAGTTTTATTAAAATTTGAGGTCGGTTTGGTGTGAGCCGTTTGGACCAAGTACAGTGTGTTCAAAGGGTGCTACAAGTTGTTATGTTCTTGCGCAACCTCACCTGCTTCTGGTATCTGCATGGTCCACCACAAACATCTTTTATGGTGTTACACCCCTCGACGATCTTGATGCACTTCTCTTTCATCAAACCTGGTTCTGTGTCACTGTTTGGTACACGTCGGGACCGCACACCACCCGGTGCAGCCATAATAACGTGCCGCCATCCTTTCTTCAAATTCACGGATGAGCAGTTGAGTGTAGCTTCGTGTATATACAAAAACTGTCTTTGTTAGCTAATTAGTGAGACATCGCTCACAGAATTACTTATTGCATCTCATTTGTTTTTCATCTCTTCACGTCGTGGGATTCTTTTGGACAGATGCTCCTCACGATTACTGTCCTCGAGTAATGGGTCAATTTGGCTTAGTACTAGTGTCGGGGGAATCTTTCACATTTGATTTCATATCGTACAAGTCGAATCAGTTTCATACATCTGAAGCATTCGTCGAATTCTGAAGAGATCACATCTGTGGTGTGCCGTGAAATAGTGTATACCTTGGACTGTTGATGGTCATTGTCACACTGGCATTTGTTCTTTGTAATGCCAACATTTTACATGTGTCTACTATGGTTTAACCGGTTTCACATGGGGTGTACTGTACATGTGTGTGTCCAGAGTAGCACAACTCAGGTGAGAGGTCGCTCACCGGCAAGAGTTACAGGTTTCAAAAATATTATAAGAGGTATTCATGAAGAGTTTACATGATTTACAGTTCATTTCTAGTAAAGTTTTGTGATGCCACAGTTTATGCTTTTTTACACTGAGGTGGCATTTAAATTATTGTGGGTGGTAGTCCCTTTACACTCCCTTACAAGAGGGTGGCTCTGGTCTTGGTGGGTGGTTCCCCACCTCTATGTGTTGTGTGTTGTGGTTACATTATATATGAGGTTTTGTGTTGTGATCAAAGTGTGTAAGTCGTCATTCGCTGCATGTTTGGTTTGATGTGTTTGTAAGTCTCCCCACACTTAACATGTTGTAGTCTTGTGTGTAAATCGCCCTGCGCCTCACGTTTTGTTGTCTTGTGTGTAAGTCGCCCGTGCATCACTGGTTAGTATTGTGTGAGTAAGTCGCCCTGCACCTCACGTGTTGTTCTGTGTAAGTCTCCCTGCGCTTCAGGTGTTGTTGTGTGTAAGTCGCCCTGCGCCTCACCGTGTGTACCCTCTGCGTTGTTCACCTGGTGGTGCACGTGTGTTTTGTCTCTCCCTACTCTGGTTCGGTCTTTGCGTTTTGTATCCTTCTTGTTGGTTTCACTCTTTTGCCTGTTTTTGCTTTGGGTGTTTGTCTTGGGGTGTGGCCCACCTTTCACTACCTTTTTTGAAATTGTTTATTGGGAAGGATGGGGCTATTGCTTGCCATTGATTTATTCCCGCTTGTCAATATTTTTCCTTTTCCTTCAGGTTATGCAGTGTTCCTACTCTTGTGAAGTTGTATTTAGTTTTGCTTTCCTGAGTTTGAACATTTTCTCTGTCTGTATATTTTCTTGTATTGTTTATAGTTATTCCCATGTTTTCCCATACTTTCATTTTTCATTTAAAAGGAAGGGGATAATGTTATATCCTTGTAATGTTTATGCATGTTATCCAGCCTACCTTTCTCCTAGCTGCTCAGCCAGAGTGAGAGATGGTATCGGAATGTTGGTGTGACTGTGATAAATGGAATGCCTGGGTGCCTGTGTGGATGAGTGGTGACAGTTGGCAATGGGCTGAGCAGCAGGGAGGCTGCTCCTGGTGGGACTGGAGTGAAGGCTGTGAACTAGAATAAAGACTGATGTTACCTGTAACATGGAATCAATAAAGAAAACTACAAAACTCTACCTGGCTACCTGTGTCAACCTGTCATAGCGTACAACAGTTTGGGTCTGGCAAAAGGTTTATTTTGCAAAAAGAACAAAAAGAACAAATGATGGACGGAACGCTGAACAATGTCAAAAACTCACCCCCAGTCAGAGATCTGGGCCTAAATACATTATTGTTTTGCTTACCGCGTCATTCCAGTTTGGACCCAGCCATATGCAAATCAGTCTTGACCCTGCTCCCCATGGGAAAAGTCCAGCCTGAACTGTCTGGACTGGAAACAAGCAGACTAGGACTGGTTTTGCGGTATCAACCCTCTTTAGCAAGGATAGCTTGGATCCAGAGCCATGGCAAGCATGAGACCTTTTAAAGTTATGTGTGCTCAAGTGTCACATGTCTGTTGTTGTTCCTCTGCAACTCAAAATGACCTTGCATATCAGGGGAGCAAAACTATTCAACGGTGTTGGGCTATATGGTTACTGAAAAATGAATGAATATTTGCTTGCAATTTAGCAGAACAGAGACAAAAACAGAGCATGATCAATAACCCTCCTTGTTCTTTTGACTACCAAGTAAGAAAAAGGTATAAAAGATACTGGTAAGACAGATAGCGTGAGATACCTGAATAACATTAGGGAAAAATCTGAGTTAAGTTGACTCACACAAGGCAAAATAGACAAAAACAAGATCTCAAACAAATAGCCTTTTCTTAGGGACCCCTTGGACATTGCAGCACCGGCCCATTGAGGAGTAAACATTTCTTCTGACGTGAAAACCACCCAGAGGCACTAATTGTGACTCCCTGGAATTGGTAAGGAACAGCACACTATGTTATATTTTAGCTAGAGTTAGGGAGTGTGTGTGCCGGACCTTTATTACTCCCAGTCACTCTATTATTTATTGTCTGCTTATATTTTTAACCAAGTCTTATATTTTTCTCTTGATTATTACCCAATTGTTGCTTCTGACAAGTAGCATATCACTCAGTCCAACAAATGTAAACCCTAAGACATTTTACTTTTATTATCATTATTAGTATATATAGTACAATTGAATCAGAATCTGATGTATCCTCAATATGTGTATAAGCCAACCTTGTTATGTTATATTGATTTGTATAGGGCACTAATATCCAGAGAGTGTATCCAGGTGCTTGGGCAGGTGTGTAGGATTGTGGGCATCAAGGTGCTTATATGAAGAGCCAGGTCTTCAGCTTCTTGTGGAACTCAAGAAGTGAGGAGGAGGCTCTGATGTGTTGAGGAAGGTCATTCCATGTCTTGGGTGTGATGTAGGAGAATAAAAATCCTCCAGTTTTGCTTTTGCAGATGCGGGGAATGTGTCCGAGTGAGAGCGAGGAAGAGCATAGGTATGTGGTGGGTTGGTGAAAGTATATGCTGCTGTTCAGGTATTCTGGTCCTGTGTTGTGTAGGCCTTTGTATATATGCGTGACAGTATTTTGACTGTATCACTATAATAATAATAAATCACTATAATAATATCATTATAATATTAATGTATCACGCTGATCCTGTGTCCCTATTTCTTCATTCAACTTTCTCAGAAAGAAAAGGATCATGTAGGGCCTAGGAATCACCTTCATATTTCTTCAAATTGGGATAATTTATCATTTATTTCATGTACTATTTTTTCATTGTAAGCTATCATGTACATGCGTTCCAGCCATTTTTTATGTGATGGCAGCTTTGTGGTCTTCTAGTGCTAAAGTACACCTATCTTAGCTACTACTAATGTAGAAGCAAATCATTGTTTCACATGACTGTTCGATTTCCGGAGACAGAACATATAAATGGCACCCAGAAACTAGGAAGCATTCGAATTTTTTAATAACCCACCAACCCTCACAGCCCTCCATATGCAAAGAGACTAACCCTGTGGCCTCCAAGGCTTAATCATCTTGCTAGATCTATTGACAAAGTTTCTTGGTAGTAGTATTTCCCTTTCAGGAAAATGGAACCGCACAATCATTAGTTATTTCTTGACAATCTTTTGAGTGTGACAGTCATATGTCTCTTCATTTTTATTTGTATCTTTATCGGGGTGCTATTCTGTTCTTTCTAGCACCTACTACCAAAAGGTGTCAAACGCCACAACCCAAGGGTTAGATAAGCAAAAATTATAACAATTGAAAGAAATATGCAGCACACCCTTAAATTAATCAGGATAGTTTCAATTGAAGTATAGAGCAGTTCAATGGCTTATTTGATACCAAGCCAATACTCACACATTTGTTGGTGAACAATACTACATTTACAGATATTTCAATACTACTCAAAATATCAGACTCCACATCTCTGGCTTGTCTTCACAAATGTATTTCTCTTTCTTTTTCTTTGATGGTACATCCAAAACAGAACCGCCAACACGTGTTTCGTCTCCCCTTAGATTTTATCAAGGCTGTAATACAAGATATATACTTCATTTATAGTTTTGTCAAATTAGAGAAACATATTCAAAGGAGAAAAGACTAAAAAAACATCTAACACATACCACCTAAACATAGTTAAATGTACTATACATAGTACAATTCTTTATTGTTACATCGACCATTCCAAATCACATTTAAAAAAGGAAGGAAACAAATGTCCTCCAAGATCTTATAAATATTAAAGATCTATTATGCATCCTCAAAATTTAAACAAACAAGGACATATTCATTTTTTTTTGTCCCTACAAATTATAAAGATTAGAGAAAGACACCAAAGAATCCGACAATATTCAAGTGCGTAAAAAGATATAGATAAAAAGCCCAAAAGAAGCACCACAAAAGAATACTAAAAGAATAAGTAGACACCCAAAGTTTGTCATGAAAAAGAAATCCACTCATAGGACACACTCTATATTGACCTTATAGTTTTCTAAACTTTAACCTGATGCCAAAAATACCCAAAATTCGCAGTGAATAGACGGTAGCTCACCTACCAAAAAAGCGAACTGTTTTCTGACCAAACAATGCATCCCCATGGGCAATTGTGAAAATTTGCTCACATTATCATCAGAGTATTCCTCACAAATTTATATGATAAAAGGAGAGTCAAAAATCAGAGCGCAATCGAACCTATTATATCTTGCATGTTATTTTTATTGTCAAATAATATTATTATCTTCAATTAACTACAACCTCCTATGAGTTTTTCCTATTCATTTTTTGTTCTAAGTGAACATCCCACTCCTCGTACCTAATTCCACTTTTTATGTATATGTGAGTCAAGTAGACAAGAGACTTCAAAAGCAGGATAGATTGCGAAGAGATATAACGAGTAGTTGAAATCATTCTACTTGTTTAAAAGGGAGAGAGAATAATTCATAAAAAGCTGCTTTTCTTCATAGTGGTTCCCATATGCAAATTTTGTGGACTCTAAAGTTATACGGATATAGGTCTATCTTACATTTTTAACGTCAGTTTCTAGAGCATAGACAAAATGTTGTTCCTTAAACTATTGTCACTTGTTGCACTTGCTATACTTGACAAATTAGACTCACTTACTGACGTAGAAACTGTCTGTTTAGCTTCACCAGATTTCTCCATTTTCCCTCTCGGTTTATACTCATCAAATCTCTTCGCAAAAGTATATGTCCTACCACTTCTGTAGTCATTCTCATCACGTTTAAGTTTTCGAATTTTCTTATCCTTTATGTAATTCTGATGTGCACTAAGCACCTCTTTCAAAATTCTATAGATCTTTTCTGTAGCCTCTTTAAGATTCAAAGTTCGAATTTCCCCTTCAATGATATCAATCTCTTCCAAAAGTCTTGACCTCTTCCTTTCTGCATGTTTTATTCATATATCCATCATCCCCAAAGAGAATGAGGATATTAAGTTCTCTCAGTGCAACAAGTGACAATAGTTTATGGAAGAACATTTTGTCTATGCTCTAGAAACTGACGTTAAAAATGTAAGATAGACCTATATCCGTATAACTTTAGACTCAACAAAGCATATGTGAACCACTATGAAGGAAAGCAGCTTTTTATAAATGATTCTCTCTCTCTTTTAAACAAGTAGAATGATTTCAACTATTCTTTATATCTCTTCGTAATCTATCCTTTATACGAGTTTCCCTCATGTGAAGGCTCATACAAGAGAAATAGAAAAATAAGGGAGTATGTTTTTAGTGTTGTTTTAATGAAAACAAATAAAATTAACTAATGATATAGTTTTAGATTAATAAGTGAGAAGATTAGAAAGATTACAAAATCTGTGTAAACAATCCTAATTTGGAATGGCTGATGGAAACATGCCACTATAGTATATAATTGTAAGTCATGTTATGTGAACATCGCGCTCGACCAATTCATATGATCCAAATAGTCAGGGTCAATTGAGAAGGAAATATTCTAGTAATAGTATTTGTCATCTGATAAGTAATTAGGTATAGAAATCTTAGGATGAAATATAAGATGACACTATAACGAAATAAACACATCCAAAATGGCATGTGTTTTTAGCCACCAGGTGAAGAAACGTACATAATTTTCTAATGTATGTTCACATTACATGTCATGTGACCGGAGACGCACAATGCGTGTGGTCTTGTTTATGTAAATGCGGGAGATTTAAGCGACGCTAGTACGAAATAAACACAACCAAAATGGCGTGTGTTTTTTGCCATTGGGTGAAGAAATCAGTTTCCCAATGTATGGTCACATGACATGTCATGTGCCCGAAGACGCACATTGCGTACGGTCTTTTTCACGTAAATGCGGGAGATTCAAGCGTCTGCTCACACACAGAATAATGAACACGTAACAGAACGTGGACGCTGTTGATTACATTCTCGTAAGCTTTTCCATATTTGGAACGTACGGGTTGACGAATATGGCGGGCTTTGGCTGGGACGAACTCCTGTTGAGTTAAAGAAATTATCCCATTATACTTTGCCTTTTCTTCCTCTTTTTGTAGAATGAAACTTATCAAGGTTGACTAAATTGTTGGTCGGAACTAACTCTTCAAACATATTTTTAAGGTGAGATTTGTCCGCCAATAGCAGGGTATGCTTAAGTGGCAATGATAAGATCTGTACGACGGGTTTACTGACCTGACTTACAATAAAGAGTATTTGAGATTATGAAATAATAATAGATGTGCGAGTTGTCCAAGGTGTGTTTCCGTATGGATGTAATTGGTATCGCGTTATGTTTAAAATTACTATACGGAGGCTTTTGAAGTCTCTTGTCTACTTGACTCACATATACATAAAAAGTGGAATTAGGTACGAGGATTGGGATGTTCACTTAGAACAAAAAATGAATAGGAAAAACTCATAGGAGGTTGTAGTTAATTGAAGATAATATTATTTGACAATAAAAATAATATGCAAGATATAATAGGTTCGATTGCGCTCTGATTTTTAACTCTCCTTTTATCATATAGATTTGTGAGGAATACTCTGACGATAATGTGAGCAAATTTTCACAATTGCCCATGGGGATGCATTGTTTGGTCAGAAAACAGTTTGCTTTTTTGGTAGGTGAGCTACTGTCTATTTACTTCGAATTTTGGGTATTTTTGGCATCGGGTTAAAGTTTAGAAAACTATAAGGTCAATATAGAGTGTGTCCTATAAGTGGATTTCTTTTTCATGACAAACTTTGGGTGTATACTTATACTTTTAGTATTCTTTTGTGGTGCTTCTTTCGGGCTTTTTATCTATATCTTTTTACGCACTTGAATATTGTCGGATTCTTTGGTCTCTTTCTCTAATCCTTATAATTTGAAGGGACGAAAAAAAAGATTATGTCCTTGTTTGTTTAAATTTTGAGGATGCATATATCTTTAATATTTATAAGATCTTGGAGGACATTTGTTTCCTTCCTTTTTTAAATGTGATTTGGAATGGTCGATGTAACAAAAAAGAATTTTACTATGTGTAGTATATTTAACTATGTTTAGGTGGTATGTGTTAGATTTTTTTTTAGTCTTTTCTCCTTTGAATATATTTCTCTAATTTGGCACAACTATAAATGAAGTACAGATCTTGTATTACAGCCTTGACAAAGTCTAAGGGGAGACGAAACACGTGTTGGCAGTTCTATTTTGGATGTACCATCAAAGAAAAAGAAAAAGAAATACATTTGTGAAGACAAGCCAGAGATGTGGAGTCTGCTTTTTTGAGTAGTATTGAAGAATCTGTAAATGTAGTATTGTTCACCAACAAATGTGTGATTATTGGCTTGGTATCAAATAAGCCATTGGACTGCTCTATACTTCAATTGAAACTGTCCTGATTAGTTTAAGGGTGTGCTGCATATTTCTTTCAATTGTTATACATCTTGCTAGATCTAATGAAGAGCGAGAGAGCTATTACACTTGATATAAAAAACCATGGTCTGGAGGTCTCATATCTGTGGTAGAGATGCCTATCCATATTTGCACAGACACATCTTCCAGAACTCACTCTACTTAGAAAGCTAATATTTTTATGACAAATGTCCCCAAGTTGAAATATGGTCGAAAGGAGGGCACTGAGTCACTTTACAATAAATTCACACGGTGAATTTAATCTAAGTGTCAATGTTGAGCTATAATCCACAAGGACAATATTTCAGCTTTACACCTTGCCTATGAAAAAACATAAATCTGGCTCTAATTTATGTAATTGATTTAGCTGTAAGTCTGTTGGCGATAGGGTCAAGGACCTTTCGATTGATAGATTCCAAAATCCAATTTAAAATGAGTCTGCAATATGTGGAGAGTGGTAATGTCGCCCAAAGGACTCTTGCACAGGACCTCAAAAACCAAATTAATCTATTCTGTCTATGGCCCCAAGCACATCAAAAAAACACATGGAGAAGCTTTACTGGAATCGGATTTGCCTATGTCTATGAAAGAGAACTTGATTCAAAGTGCCAGTATCTTATCCCATATGTCGCCCATCCCCCTCACTGATATGGTTATTCAACCAACAAGCATGAATTTAGAGGGGCCTACACCAGCATCTTCACCAGAGCTGCATTTACTCTCATGGAACATTGCAGGCTTGTAGGGTAAATTGACTGACCCTGATTGGAATTCATTTATTAATCAGTTCGACATAATCTTGCTCCAAGAGACTTTGTCATTAACTGCAGAGAACAATAAAAGATACACCAACTATAGTATTGAAGCTTTACCTTTGAGAGTGGGCTGACCTAAATGGGGAATTTTAATTTGGGTTTGGATTGCTTTAAATCTGACTGTGAGGTATATTCCTATTGATTGTCACAACATAATTGGGCTGATTGTAAGAGGATTCAATAGCCCATATATTAACCTGTATAACATTTATAATCGTACAGGATGCCCCTTTGTCTAATAGGCCCTATCATTCCCCATTGGTTATTGCTGGGGACTTTAATGTGTCCTTGAAACCTATCCCTCATATCAATTCTATAATGGAACTAGAAGATAGAGCCAGAGACTGGATCATGAGCTGTTAAAAAGATGGTCCACTGTGGCCGTACAACTTAGTGCTTTAAAACTAAAATTTGTTAGACGTGCTTGCATTGGCAGATCCTAATGGCAGACCCATGTCTGATTGCCATAGAGAATAACGCAAAATAAATCCGACATCAGGGATCAGAAAACCTAGCTAGATGGGAAGGGAGGGGTCTACTTAGTGAGTAAGATGCACCTGAACTAGAGAAAAGAAAATACTTTTCTTGAGTCCCCTCACTCAGCAAAGGTTTCCCCTAGGTGACATGCTTCATCATTGGGTCCATCCCAAGCATCTACTGCTTGGGGCATGCTGCGACTTGCGACAGTTACGTAGGAGCACTATTTAGTGAAGACTATGTGTAGTGCAGTGAGAGGGGAGTGGTGTGGGTTTAAATTAAAAATTACCTAGCTAGTGAGCGTAAATGAGTTTATTCGTGCTCCTAGTTGGTAAAGGATAAAAAGGGGGGTTAATAAAAGGGAGGAATTAGGTAATAATGTGCTAATAGTCCCTAATATTGAAAGCCAACATGTTTCGAGGTTATTCCCTAAACCTCTTCTTCAGGACCACATGGGGACCAGCCCCATGTGTACCACTCCGTGCAAAGACGTATAATAAGGTGATAAAGTAAAAAGGAAAAATAAACGCGCACATTAGTGTCCGCGTAAATCAATTACATACGGTTAGATTGAACGCGTAGTATTTAGTAGTTAATCAAAATTTGCCTCATGGTCTGCCGGGGTGGAGGAGCCTAAATAACCTTGACTCGGCTTGCCTCCGTCAAATTGACCTATTGGATCCCATCGGCGGACCGCATCTTGGTCCCTGATGTCGGATCTTTTTTTGCGTTATTAGTACCTAGGAGGACGAACCTAGCCATTTCCTCCTCTCCCCTCTCCTTATTTTGATATGCCATAGAGAATACACTTTCTCTAGGGGTAGGTCCAAGAGTATAACAGACTATGTACTTTTAAATTTAGACTTATGTCAACATGTGTATCATAGAAGACATTGACCACTATCCCTTACAACTGTCTACTAATTCTATATTGTCCTTCAGTACCAACCTTAGATGTGACTGCTCTGTAAATGTATTGTTAGCCAGCAACAACAGGACAGCAATCAAGTGGGGAAAGCCTCTGAGCAACTCAGATATTATGGCTTCATTTTATAATACTGTTAATATATTTGCTGGCACTTTAGTAGAAAACTTCGACACTGAGGACCTATTGATAGGAGTGCATCAAAACCTGTTTAGCTCCTTAACTTTGACATGTACCACTGAAAACAAGCAAAATAGCCCAACCCTCTTAAACATATACCCCAGGTATAAAGCTCATTGTAGGAAGGCCAAATCTAAACTAATAACGGCTTTAAGACAAGGGGATATACAGATAATTAGAGTAATGAGAGGGATATACAAAGATGGTATGATCTTCTAGAAGTGTCCGGAACAGGTACTCTACATCTTTATGAAAAAAACATATTTTGCCTCATTTTATAGTGATCCAGCACCTTCAAGTGATTTGATAGCCCAGCAAAAATATAATCCAACCGCACCATTTATTGGTGATGTTGAAAACGATTCTGCCTTGAGTCTTACCCTAGAAGACACTCACAGAGCCATTAATCGCCTCAGACCTGGGAAAGCTCCCGGTCCTGATAAAATTCCAGATGATTTCCATTGATCAGAGCAAATAGTCTGGGCCCCCTATATTAATAATTTGTTAAACAAATTACTGGGAGGGGATGACATCTCTGACCCATTGCGAGGTGAATAAGTTATAACGGTGTACGAAAAGAGCTATAGAAATAATCCAGGGAACTACCACCTTATAAGTCTGATAGATAATCTTCAAAGGGTATTTTGTTCTTCGGTCCTGGATGTGGTATAGTAATAGATAACTGTTACTAATATTCTATTTCCCTCACAAACAGGGATTAGAAAACGATTAGCACAGTCCATCAGACATTTCGGGTCACCTTACTGCAGTGGTAATATCTTTAGTTAACCAAGGATCATCTCAACGTGGCCTTTTTGTCAATCTTAACATGGCGTTTGATTTAGTTTCCACAGTCAAACTGTGGGCAGTCTTAGGCCAGATGGGGATGAGTCCGGACTTGCTAGATATAATAATAACATTTCAAGAAACCGAATCATACTCAGGTGAGATGGGAAGCAGAGGGGAAACTAACAAATCATATCCCAAATGAAGACTTCTCTAAAAGGCTGCATTTTAGCACCAATCTTATTTTCACTTTATACTAACCGTGTATTCAGATACCTGATCGTTTGTACCCATGATTCACCCAGACTTTGTGGTAGCCCCGTATTAGCCTTTTATTAGCTGATGATACCCTATCAATCTCTCGCACCATTATGGGCTTTCAAAATCTGCTAACAAAATGTACGTTTTTTTGCAATGAGAGGGGCCTAGAATTCAATAAGCCTGAATGCTGGATACACAAATACCTCTGCAGAAGATGTTTTTAAATCTTAAGTTATTGCTAAGCACAGTGTCCCCTCTGAGGTCAGCGCCCCCACCCCAGGACAGGGCCCAGTGTGGCCGCACCAGTCCCACCCCCTGAAAGCCAGCCCTGAGCAAAACTGTTTCTCCCAGAAAACACCTTCAAAACTGCAGTTGAAGTACTTGTGCTCTCCCACCTCAACTGCTGCAACATCATACGCCATGCTCTCTCAGACCCACATTACCCACCCCTTAATGCAATTCCACCATCAGACTGGAAGAGCAAAAATAAAATACAAGGCAACAGGTATTTTACAAGTATGCATACATAATCAAAATATCATCATGGTATCCATCAGGGCAGCCACAGCCCAGCTACAATTTAATAACGAGCTGAACACATGCCATTTTATAGTTTTAACATCACAAAATAAGAGTCCACTTCCACTATCAAAATTGCGTTTGTTTGAAAGTCAAAAGAGAACATATATAAGTGAACCATTGTTAAACCATTTTAAAACTGGTCCTCCATTTTATGTCTGTTTCAAGAGTGCCTTTTTGAAATGTGCTCGTGTTTTGTAAAAAGCTTGCTTCAAAACTTGTGAGTTTCCACTTTCTGCTCCCAATTTTCAGAGTGCAGGTGCAAGGCGTAGTGTGCCCATTCAACTGAAAGTAGTTTCCAATCCCTTTTAAGAACTATAGATGATTTAGCTCTTTACATGTATTTCTATGAGTGACCTCATTGATATATGAGACTCGATGTTACCCTAGTGAGGCAGAATACTTGGCTGTGCATGTGTGTTTCTATTCAAGCTGGGGGAATACAAGTTGCTCTTTAATATCTCCATGACTGTGTATTGACTGTTCAATTCTTTCCAGATACATTGTGCCTTCACAAAGGGTACTGTGACTAGGATAGACTGATAGAGGATCCAACCGGACAAAGACACCACAGTCAAGGGTGTGGGAACTCCGCCTGTCAGATTGGACTTGGTTCCCGGCAGACCCACACAAAAGAATTCCCTGGAACCATTCGAGACACGTGATCTCATCAGCTCTATCCGGACAGTAAGAGGTGAGTTGCCTAACAGTAATTTGCAGTCATCGTGGACCAGGTAAGACACCAGGACTGGGTCCGTAGTGCATGAAGGGGAATGGGGGTTCACTTTGAATGTTGTTGGATCAAACTGACTTCACGGAGGAGACCACTTTGAATGTTGTTGGATCAAACTGACTTCACGGAGGAGACGGAGGGTTAAAGTCCCCTGTCTGAGGTAGGGTTTGAGTCCCGGCCTCAAATAGGGTTAGAGTCTCTATTCTAATCCAGGAGAGGCTGAAGTCCGAAGGTAAAAAAGTGTAAAGGTAGCTCCAACACCCTGAAAACAAGTACAGGTTGCAAACCCGATCTAGCTAAACTTGAAACTGCAGTATAAAACAATTGTTGTTGGATTGAAATTGATTGTCTTCATAAAATGTTTTGTTGTATGTTTAAGTGTTATAACAAAAGCAAGAGATTTGATGAGACTCTACTACAACCAGACCTGACACGCCAGCATGGTACATGGTCAAAAGGAAGGACTATGTTTTAAGACAATTGGGTTTACATCACACACAATGATCCACACAGACAATGGTCAAAATGCGGGTCATTTGAGGAAAGACGAATAGACTATTTAGAAGATTGTTTGAGAAAATGTGACACAAAAGGTAAGAAGGTAAGGTTATTAAAGAGGGAGATAGTGGACGGAGTCAAGTGATACTTTTGGGAAAGTAATAAAATGTGAAAGGAAATGATGATGGAAGAGGTACATGATGAAGCCTGTCGAGAACAGGAATTGGCAGTAGAGAGATATTTTGTATATAAAGGACAAAATATAAAGATGAAAATACCCCCGTTAGAAGACACAAGTAGGGGGGAATTTAAGGAAAAGGCATTACTGCATTGTCCAACTATACCACCTCCTTTAGGATTTAAAGTAGTATATTTGCCACAACAAGAAAAGTTAACAGGAGGACAGGGAAAACAAATTACTAATCAGAATGCCGAAGGTGTAGCCAACATATTTGTCTAATGCACTAGACAAAAGGAATGAACCAGAAACAATGTTGAGATCAGCTAGACAATTATTATTGTTTCCCACGGGTTCCTTAGGGGAATATTGACAGTAATGTATTTAAAAAAATGAAAGAGGGAGGCTTTGACACTCTTACATGTCTACAAGGGACAGCATTGATGCAGTATATAAATGATTTGTTATTGGCCAGCACTACTAAACAACAGTCTACCAGATATACTGTAAAGGTACTGAATGTCTTAGCTGCCAGGGGACACAAGGTGTTTCCTGATAAGATACACATTTGTTCAACAAGTGGGCTTCTACTTGTGACACAATTTGCAGATGGGCAAGCAAAACTAGACAAAGAGCAGATAAAATAAATGTTGACTGTGCCCCCTTCAATCACACAAAAACAGGTGCACACATTTTTAGGAATGGCTTATTACTACCACCACTGGATTTCGAATTTTCGCTATTGGCAAAGCCGTTGTTGGTCCTTACCCCGAGCCATGGCCTTGGACAGCAGGTCATGAATGTAGGTTCCTTGCCATTTGGCAAGCTCTCTGTGAATATCTTGCTTTGGTATTTCAGAATAGTATTTATCTGCATGACTACTCTTCACCTTTTTTGTTTATGGATCCGATGGGTGTACTCTTGAGGTATTCACCACGCAGGGGGTGATTACAAAAGATCATGCGCATATTTCTCTGCCGCATTTGATGAAGATGCAATATTTTGAAGGCAGCCATAATACCAACTCATGTTGAAAGTGCAAAATAACCCTTTGATAATCATGAGTGCATTCACAGGATGGAGATGCAGACAAAGGGCATGATAGACATGCAGGATATGTTATTTGATGATGCTGAAAGGGGGTTATGTTATGGATAATTGTATTCATGTTTGTGCATGTAAAACACTAGAATGGTTGTAATAGTGTGCACTGAGACCATATTTCTCAACTCATCAACAGGGTAAAAGCTCTAGAGATGGCAGATAATGTGAAGATCCAGAATACTAATAAACATCAAGTTGTTCCCATCAGAGTACATTACAGCTTGGAAAGGGAACACAACTGACATGTCTGGCTCACAGGGTTGATGTAACTGAGTTGTGTTTGAGAACTATTTTGTACTACCTGACAACTACATAATGTATGACTTTTTATAGTTCTTTACTTCATTTACACACAGGAATTCGTAAGCCATGCAGATTTATTCTCCTTAACATTTTCTACCATTAAATAATTGTGTATTTATGAGCTAGAAATGTATAACAGCCAGTTTAGTAGACTTTCTATTTTGTCAAATCACAATTCTCTGAATATGCCAAAAGTATGCTTCCTAATTCTGCATATATTTAATATTTTTCTTGCTTCAGTCAAAATGAAAGTTATCGCCTTCCTGATCTCCATCTACACCTGTCTGCCAATCAACTTTAAACATTTTTTTAATTGTGATGTTATATACATTTGCATTCAGGGTGACAAAGTTCAAAGAGATGCATTGATTTTTATTTTTTATAGTATAGAGAAATATGGGGACAGTACACACATAAATTTGGCATCAAGATAGCAGGAATCAAAGTCGCAACAGCTGGAAAAGCCATAACAAACCCAAAATATACACAATTCAATGTCATTACGATGTGGCAGAAATAAAATAAAACCAGCTAATGATTATTCTCAGACATAGAATACTACCACACTACAACTTGCATAATCCATCATGGAAATCAAATTCATATACTTTCAAAATACCAAATATATTAATTAGCTGACTGTTCTATCCACAAAGTAATCAGGGCTCAAATTCTTGTCCCCCTGCCTCTTGTGACCTTGAAATTTGTACAGAGAAATATCCATATAAAATCCACATATAGTATGTTTCTAAAAATCTTGACCTACACATTGAGAATGTTGGCAGGTCAGGATTTAGCCAACCTGTAGTAATACATAGTAGAGCCACTGCTAAAGCAATAAATAGTAAACATAATTCTCACAAATGATCAACATTATCTTCCATGCAGTCAATCACACCTAATATCATATCAGGAGCGATTCGAACTGGTGTACTTATAATCCTCCAAAGAAACCTTCCTATCTCTTGTAAAAACAGTGCTAGCTTGGGCATAAGAAGAACATATGAGCAATCTCTGCGTTTGTATACCCGCATAGACAAAATTTCCCACTGAACTTATCTCCCTACTTTGCTACTTTTGCTGAAGTGTGATAAAGATTAAAGATTGTTTTAAAGTGTTGACTCTTCAAACTAGGCTGACAACACTAACTTATTGCCTAATTCCAGAGATTCCTGGGGTAAGAGGCCTGTGACACATAGCCTAATCTCGCATTTCGAATTCTGCAGCTCTAGATCATAAGGAGAGGCTTGCACCAAATCATCATATATTGGGCCAATCCTATCCCTCCATCGTATTGCTTTCACTAGAGGAAAGGTTGATACTGACTTTATATCCCTAACATTCTAAAAGCAAGAAATCTGGCAATAGAAGAAATTTAAAAGAAACCCCCTCACCAATCCGTATTCATCATCTAGCTGTAGTTGTCCATTACTATGCACGTCCCTTGCAACAGAGAGGCGCTTCTGTTCCCACCGAATCATAATTGGATTGTAAAATACCATTGGGAAAACTCACTGGGCTTTCATAGGTGTATACAATTTTATCTTGGGGATCCCCAGTTTCCGCCTAACTTGCACCCACACCCTGAATGCTGCTTTTAGAATCTTAAATCTTGTCTTCTAGTAGCTAGGCTCCAATACTTTAGCCAGATGTCCTTTGGTTTCGCCCCCTAAGATAATTTCATATATTGTTGGCAATTCTGCCATGATAAGTACTGCCATATGTTGGAGGATATAAGCCCAATAATAAAATTTAAAATCTGGAACCGACCATCCACCACGATATTTAGGAAGAATCATATATTAGGCAACCCTCCTTGAGGTCTGGTGTCCCCAAAGAAACTTAAATCAAGCGTTTTGCAAACCTGACAGACAGAATTTGCTAATTTCGAGTGGGACAGTCCTAACAATATAAAACACTTTGGGGAAGATGGACATTTTCAGCACATTACACCTTTCAAATAATGATAAGTCTAAATGATTCATTCTGTACAGGTTTTGCTTAATCTTGCCCAATAATGATGCCATATTCTATCCCACCAGTTTATCTAGATTTGCTGTCAGTTTGACACCTAAATACAGTACTCCCCTTCCTCAGTGCAGAGTAGTAGAGTTTTGGCCTCATTCAACCTATACCCTGAGCAGGGACCGAACCGCCTGGCTAAGCCTTCAATTTCTGGGAGTGCCATTGCAGGATCAGCTGTTATCACTGTGATATCATCTACATATGCAAGGACCCTATATTCCACCTGATTAACAATAACTGGTTTAATAGGCACGCTTTCTCAAGCATAGCTATAAAGGGGTTGATATATAGGGCAAATAGCAAAGGTGAGCAAGGGCAACCCTGCCTGGTACCTCTTGAAATAAATATGCCTTCAGATTCCTGCCCCATTAAACAAACAATAGTTCTCAGTGATTTATAAAGGACTCTAATGGCCTGGATAAAGCTGTTACCAAAACCTTTTCATTCTAATACTGCCCATAAGAATCCTCATGACTCACGGTCAAAGGCCTTCTCAGCATCTAGTAGGATTAAGTTGAGCGATAGTTTATGAGCTTCAGCCACATCCAGCAATGTAATGACACTCCTAACAAGGTCAATCGTGCCCCAAACAGGGATGAAACTGTGTTGGCGGACAGAGACGAAAAGCAAAATAACCATATTTAATCTATTAGCCATTACTTTGGAATGGATCTACTCATCACTATTAATTAAAGTAATCAGCCTATAAGAATCAGGTAACAGTGCCGGTTTATCCTTTTTTTTAAAACACTATTATAGCAGTGGTATTTCAGGATGGTAGAATTATCCCTGCTTGCGCTGGAAGAAACGTTTGCAACATATCCTACCTAAGCACTTAAAAAAAAGATCTAAAAGATTCCATTGGGAGATTATCGGGGCCAGAAGCTTTTCCTGTGGATAGTGATTTATTAGCCTCCCAAATCTCACCAATAGTGATTGGAGAATCCAAGATAGCTTAATCCTCATGTTTAAGTGTAACAACCTCCAAGCTCCTAAAGAGATGTTCATACTCATTAGCCGGATATTCAAGCTCTTCAGAGTAAAGGGCTTGATAAAAGTTTTTAAAAGCCAGAGCACTTCAGGCGGTGATTCACAAATCTGTTTTTGCTGATCCTTTATAGCCAGGATCCCCTTTTCAATCTCTCTCTATCTAATACGTTTGGCTAACAATCGCCCAGTATTTTCACCAAATCCGCAGAAGTCTGATCTATATTGATTAAATTTAGCTGCTATTCCTGTCCCAAGATGTCAGTTAATTGTAGACTTCAATATAGCAAACGTTTGTTGAACGTCCTGCCCATCCAACCCGTTCAGTACCTGCCTGGTAATTTCCCCCTCAGCTAACTGCAGTTGACAATAAAGGGTATGTATTTCTGTTGGTGTAAGCTGTAGCTAGGAGTCTCCCCACGCACCCCTGCCTTGAGGGCCTCCAGACAAAACCGCTGAGAGCTGTCCCTCCATTAATAACCAAAGCTGCTCAATCCACTTACGCATATGCTTTAGATATATTATATCTGCTAAAAGCTTCCTATCAAATGTCCAGGATCTTTGAGGCCTGATTATACCTGATACATGAATTTCTAAAACTTATGGACTATGATCCGATAGAGCCCTGGAGAATATCTCTATCTCAGCTTGAGCTGCCAAACTAGAAGACTCAAATAAAAAATCCATCAAACTAATTTATTATGGGGGAACAAGTAAAATTTAAACCCTGGGTCCGGGGCCTTGCACTTAGACCACATATCTATAAGGCCATGATCCCTCACCAACCATTGACTGCCCAATGCAACTTAGGTTTCCTTCCAGAATATAGATGACTCCCCAGATGGATGTTGATATCCCCACATAAGATGAGCGGGGCAGGCCAAGCAGGCAATTCTATATTCATGTAGTCAAAAATAACAACGTTATCTATATTAGAACCATATAATGAGCAAAGTGTAAACTGGGCAATGCCAACCCTACACGCAGCTGTTGCCCAGCACCATGATTTATCCACTTTTGCCTGGTTACTAGTGCAAATATACTTGTTTGCTGATACTGCCACGTCCTTTGAAGCTACCCCTTGTCGTGAACAGGCACATAGTGAAAAGCTTTAATCATTGAAATATCTATCTTTATCCCATGGTACATGTGCCTCCTGGATACATAAAAGATCTGACTTCATAGCCTTCCATCCCAAAGCAACCTTCGCTCTTATGGCCCTATCATTAAGGGCGCAGATATTGATAGACCATATCCGAAGTTTTATTCGTACCCGTAGCCCAGATAAAAAAGGCCTAGCCGGTATTACCTCCATCAAACCTGAAAGTTACCATAACACCGGATGTTATCCAAAACAAAATGCACCACTTATGAATAACTATCAAAACAACAAAAAACAGAAAAATGCTGATCCCGCAGGCCTAAGACCAAATAGAGCTGCCGTTAGTACTACTGCCCCACAAAACAATATCTCCACAGTTGCTGTACAAAAGTTTACTTTCCAATGCGTCATGTTTGCTGTAACATTCAAATGGTACATCCTGAGTGTTCACCTTTCCCCTAACCCTTGAGCAGCCCACCCTTCTCAGCCAACTACCCCAACCCCAAACACCTCTCCCAGACCACCTTCCCCTGTCACCTAGTGAAATCTGGTGGACCATCCAGGTCCATTGATAGTGAATTACTTCCCCCCTCCACTCCCGACTGAGCCAAATCCTTCTTAATGCATAGCCAAACCCCTTACAAAGATAAAAAAGCATTTAAAAACACAGCAAGTCTCGTACCATCCAAGAGTGATAGATTAGGCAAAGCTTTAACCCAGCACAAAAATAATTCTATCCTAGACCCTTTACAATTTCCTTCACTTTGATTTCAGAAACAAAGAAATGGATCATGTCATGACAAATTACAATAATTAGGCCTGGGTCCCTTTTTCCTGGAAGGCTGTACCAATTGGCAAAGACGACTCAACCTTTCCACAGTGATGTGGCAAAAATCTAGCCTACCAAAGAACATACAGCCATCAATTGATCTTTTTCGGTCTGGTAGTGCCAGATCTGAAATGGCTTGCACAACAAAAAACTTGCAGAGGTAAATTAGTATTGCCTTGGGCTTCGCACCCTCCTATGACCCCTGGAAATTCTGCCTAACAGGGAGCCTATACGCCCTCTAAACGTCTGCCTCCCGGTTCCAGAGAATTCTGGGAAGGCTCCCCTGAAGGCCCCCACAATAGATTTACAAGCATCTTCCCCCTCCTTCACTTCGGGGATCCCCAGATCACTTAAGTTATTCAATTAAAGGTAATTCTCAAGATCATTGAGTTTCCAGTGGGTGTCCACCATTTTTGTTCTCAGGAGATGAAATCCTAGTCTCAGCGTCACCCATCCTTTCTGAGAACTCAGAACACGTTTTAGCAACACACTGGATTGCGCCTTGCATTTTCCGACTAGCAGATAGAGTTCTGCGGCGTTCTGTTTGTGTCTCCTTGCTGAGCGCTATTATACTTTGACAGAGTACCTCAAGTGACGCAGCTTCTGGGGGATTAGAAATACTCCCTGCGCCAGTGGAAGCACCGTCCAAATGGGGAGATACAGAGTAGTTCCTAATTAATTCCTTTGCACCCCCTGCACCTTCTTCTTCTGAGCTGACCTATTTTTTTTGTCTGTGCCAGGAGCATCCATAGATGGAGCCCTTTGTCCCTCCTCCAAACTGCTTAAATCACTTGGGCCACTACAAACTGTGTTAGCTTTAGAACATTCACCAGATAAGTCTGGTTCTCTTCATTTGTGCAATCCGAATGATCAGAGAGCACAAAGAAGTGATCACCTGTCTCCAGATCTATATGTGCCGTAGTCTCAGTACCATTAGGAAGTTGCAAGCATAGTGTGAGATCTTCAACTGGTCGATTGGCAGATTCACTCTCCATGACAGACATCAGAGTCTCCTGAGGCCAAGGCCCCTCACTCCCACTCTCACTCATAACAGCCCGAAGAGCCACACTGACCGGCAATGCCATAGTCACTACCAGCTTAGTAGCAGAATGTAGTGCAGAGAGAGTATCCTTGCCTACTATGGCAGAACTTGGGGGATCCCCGTTGTTCACTTGCCTGGAGGGTAAGTCTGTACCCTATGACTACTGATAAGCCACCACCTCAGACTTAGCCTTATCGCGCTGCGCATCCTGGTAAAACAGGCAGCCAGAGGCTGTACCTGAAGAGACTGGAGGTGTTGAGGGTACAGGGGTGTTAGGCTCAGGCCTGTCTTAGAACCAGTCAGTTTTGCCGGCTTTATTAAAGTCTGCCACAGAGGCCACTAAGCTCATAGCAGAGGCTGTCTTAAGGGGACCGAGCCAAGAACCCTTGTCTCCGGGCTTGGCTTGTCACTTATCTTTTTTGCTGAGGCTGCAGCTAGCTCACATCGCCAAAGGACCAGTTCCATTCTGGCTGCTGCATAAGCAGCACTCCCCCTGGTCTTTATGCCTCTATCGATATTCGGCAGCATTCTCCTTGGATCCGGGACACAGCAGCCCCAGCTTCTGGATGCCGGTCATGCCACACAAACAGCCAGCGGAGCCACTAGCCGTCTCCAGGTATGTTGTGGCAAAATCCTCGTTTATCCTCGATATAGCATTAATCCTTGAGGTATTTATTATGGTACACTATTTGCCATGAGCATGGAAGGTAAGAGCCACTTGAAAATAAAAGGAGGTGAGTGAAATCTTTGGTGCCGATTTTCTGTACTATCATACATGACTTAATGAGGTGAAAATCGGTTTAAGAACGAGTTCCAGCAGTAACATAAATGACACACGTTGTAAATATAACATGTTTCAAATACATTTAGAGGAATAAAACTTGCTGCCAAAGTATAAACAGATTAAGTAGACATAATACCTCAGTCACAAGAGTCAAAAGTACAATTTCATGACGCGCGACTGTGCGAAAACAAGATGGCAGCCTCCCGGTGAGCTCCGTATCGGAGGGGCCTGTTTATGACGACAAAGCATTTATTTCCAGTCAGAATTTACTGGAAAATGCTCTAGCAGTCTTCTGAAGCCCTACCTGTTGCTGTGGTGCTTACCCCTGGTATTCACGACGTCAGAAGTGGTGTTTTTCTCCCTCCTGTTTCAGCTTTGATCTCTGCTTTAAGGTTCTGCCCAGATTTCCTGTCCGGGTGGGGGGAGCAAGTACTCAGGAAAGAGCCTGGCTTTGGCCTTACCACCCCCACTTTCTGTTTTAGCAGCTGCACCAGCTTTTTCTTTGAAGCATTTTTTCTACATTTATCTTATTTTCCGGCACTTTGCATTTATTTACTCCTTTCATTTTTATAATACGAAAATAGAGAATAAAAATGTGCAAAATCCTCAAAATAAGAGGAAAGAACAGATTTCTCCTCCTCCAGTAAAATCTAAAGTGGTGGAATCTAGTGAGCCTTCCTTGGCATTAATTCTTGAAAAGCTTCATGCACTTCGTGCCAAACACTGATACCATTGTGTCAGTGATTAAAAGCCTGCGCAAAGATATGGCTAGAATGTCAATGAAAGTTTCAGATAATTCAATTAAAATACAAGATAACAAAGTTAAAATTAATGCTTTTACACCACTTGTGGCAAACATTTCTCCTATGTCTACTCTTCTTCTGGACATGGAAAATCGTAATAGGTAATACAATTTGCATTTTTTTATTTACCAGAGGATGTTGAAGGTTCTAATTGAAGACTATACTTGGAGAATTTGATACCTGGTCTTTTAAACATTAAGGGGTCTATTATGTTGGCGGGCGGATCGCCACCGCCCAAATGGCAGTGGCGATCTGCCCGCCATTTATCACCGCCCGCCTACCATTTCCCCCTGCCACATTACGATGCGGGGGGACTCCGGTGGAAGGAAAGACCGTCCGCCGGTTTTCTGCCGGTCGAGTCGTCGCCCTGGCGGAAAAAGGGCATGATATGGTGGTGGTGTCTGCAAGACACCGCCATCCATATCATGATGCAGGCTGAGCTATGCCTTTCCATGGTGTCATTGCTGCCATGGAAAGGCATGCGGTCTTCTGTATTGGGGGCCCGTTGTGGGCCCCCAGGGTGTTAGGGGGCGGGGGTGCACTTGGGGGGTACATTTACATGCACAAGGTGGCAGGCACTACACGGTGCCTGTCACGTTGTGCATTCAAATGCACAACATGCATTTTGTACCTTGCAGCGGGTGCTACTTGCTTTTGTACAAACTGCGGGATGCGCCCGCCAGTGTGGCGGGCGCATCTTAATTCGTATGGCGGGATCGCTGCAACAATGGCGGCGGGTCCCTTTTGCCGTTGCGGTGGCCAGTGGTCGCAATAGACCCCTATATTTTCAGAGAAATTTGAAATCGATAAAGCGCATAGGATCCCATCTTATCGCAATCCTCATCACACTAAGCCAAGACAAATGATTTTTAAGGTTTTACGTCACCATCATTTGGTCTTGATAAGGAAAGCAGCACGGGAAATTCCATCCTTAATGGTTAATGGTAATAAAAAATTATTCACCAAGACTTCGCCAAGGAGACTGTTAAGATTCGTAAAGAATTCACTGACATCCGTCCTCAATTGAGAAGTCTTGGATTTAAATATGGCCTGTTTGATCCTTCAACAATGTGAATTTGGAAAGATAATTTTTCAAAGTCCTTCCAACGTCCGGAGAATTTAAAATTATTCCTGGAACAACACTCACAGCATTCTATGGATACGCATGATTCTGCTACTTGAATATTGTTTTAACATGTATTTCTGACTAATTTTATTTTTCTCTCCACACTGAGTCCAACAGGCCGGTCGTGCTTGTAAAGCATGTGTGAGTTTCAAATCTGTAATTAATGTTTATTTGTGGTCGTCTTTTTTATGTTTGTTTGTCTTTTCTCTTTTCCCTCCTTTTCCTTATACAATGTTCTAGAACTACTATTTTCCATATTTTTCTTCAACTTTTTCTCCTCTTAGATCTTATTTTTTTTACTCTCTATTTTATTATGGCTAATGTTCATAATGTTGAAATAACCTCTTTAAATGTCAAGGGTTTGAGACATCCTGTAAAACGTATAAAGATTTTAGATTATTTAGGAAGTTGTAAAGGATATTTGTTTCATACAGGAAACACATATTGAAGATAAAATATTAGATTATATGGAAAAAAAGAGGGTTGATACTATTGTCTCTGCTAAAGGTAGGAAAAATGGTGCTGCTATTCTTTTTGCTAAAAGACTACATTGTCAAAAAGTAAATCATCGGATTTGGAAGGTAGATACGTCATAGTTAAAATTAAAATTTATGATTCTGTCATGTATTTACTTAATGTTTATGGTCCAACTGCTGATGATCCCATGTTTTGGTCTAATTTAACTACTGAAGTACTCAAGTTAGGTAACGTTCCTCTTATAGTTGGAGGAGACTTCAACCTTATTTCTGATCCTTTATTAGATAGATCTTCTCTCACTAAATTTCAACCTCTAAAAGCTTTTCTAACTTTTAAATCTTTCCTTAAAATTACAAAATTGATTGATATTTGGCGATTACATTTTCCTTCGGAAAAAATGTTTACCTTTCTCTCTAATCCACATAACTCACATTCGAGACTTGATTATTTACTAATTTCCAGACAATTAATTAATTCTGTGTTTACTCCTACTATTGGCAATATTTATATTTTGGCTCATGCTTAAATTTCTTTTGTTTTGCAATTAAATTCAAATTTTAAGACACAATCCAGATGGAGAATGAATACTGGTATTGTTCTCAATGAACAAAACAAACTGAAAAGCTGAGATGCTTTTCAGGATTACTTTCATCTTAACCCAGAAGGTTCTAGATCCATGGTGAATAGATGGGACGCTTTTAAAGCTCATATTAGAGGTTCTTTTATTTCTCGAATGGCACATGAAAATAAAACTTTTAATGTAAGAATTAAAGAATTGGATAAGCAAACTGCAAAATATGAAAGCCTTTTCATTACTTCCAATGACCCTCAATATAGGTTCAAATTGCAAAAACTTAGATATGAAATTAATTCCATCCTTAGCAGAAGAGCTGGTAATCAACTCTCCAAATCTAAAGTCAAATTTTATTTTAATGCTAACAGATCTGGACGGTTTTAGCCAATTATCTACGCATTAAAAAAGTTAAAACTCAAATAAATTTGGTTCATGGCCCCAATGGGAAAATTGCCCTTTTGCCAAATGATATTGTTAATGAATTTCTAAATTATTACACTACTTTATATACTAAACCTAACTTTGATGATTCTTCTTTAATCGATTCTTTTTTATCTACATGTGGATTACCCAAGATTTCCCTTTTAACTAAAAATGAATTAGATTTGCCCATTACTGAAGATGAAATTCGATTAGCCATTAAATCTCTTAAACAAAATAAATCCCTAGGACCAGATGGCATTCCAGCAGAATTTTACAAGGAATTTCAAATACAATTTATTCCTCATTTATTTAAATTATTTACCTTTTTTAGCTCCACAGGGACAACTACAGGTTATTTTACTGAAACTTTAATTGTTGTATTACCCAAACCTAATAAAGACCCGACACTTGTTTTAAGTTATCGTCCTATTTCCTTATTACATCAAGATTGTAAGCTCTATGCCAAAATACTTGCAACTAGGTTAACCTTTGTTTTAGATTCTATCATGCATCCAGATCAGTCTGGGTTTATGAGAAATGGATATTCTGCAAATAATACAAGAACATTATTACATGTTATAGAACAAGGGTCCAATTTACCTTTACCATCAGGAGTGTTAGCATTAGATGCTGAAAAAGCCTTCGATAAAATTAATTGGCAGTTTTTATTTCGTACTTTATTTGCATTTAATTTTGGTGACATATTTATTCGTATGATATCTGTTCTTTATTCTACTCCTACAGCATGTTTATTTATTAATGGCCAAACTTCAAACCAATTTTCTCTTTTCAGAGGTACCAGACAGGGTTTTCCCCTCTCCCCGCTCATATTTCTTCTTGTTATTGAACCTTTGCTTGTTTCTATTAGGAAATATGATGATATTAATGGTATCAATATTAAGGAGGTTACTTTTTTAAATGTTAGCATATGCAGATGATGTACTTTTATTTATTAGCAATCCTATCTCCTCACTCCCTCCTTTATTTGAGATTATTTCATCTTATTCAAAACTTTCTGGTTTTAAGTTAAATACTAATAATACTGAATTTGTTCCTATAAATATTCATTGCAACCCAGATATGTTACCCATGATGGATATAATTTGGCAAAGAGAAAAATGTAAATACCTAGGCATTTTATTTTCATCTTCTATGAAAACTACATTATCATTACATTGCGATTCTATTTTAAGTTACATTAAGGATAAAATATCTAAATGGTCTTCAGTTCATCTTTCGTGGTGGGGAAAAATGGACTCCATAAAAATAAATGACTATAGCACAATTGTGTTTTATTCTCTAGCCATGATTCCTACCCAATTTCCTATAAAGTTTTATAAAGATGTAGATCGACTCTTTTCTAAATTTCTTTGGAGCAATAAAGCACCTTGTATTAGTTATAAAAAACTAAAATTGCCTAAATGTAATGGAGGTTTTGGTGTACCAGATTTTTTTTCTTATCACAAAGCTTTTATATTAAAGCAAAGTTCTCTTTGGTTTAATCATTCTCATTTGATTAATCCCCCTACATGGCTTTCTATAGAAAAGAGTTTAATAGATCCATTTCCTTTACCTTCTTTGTTAACTATGTCCAATAAATCAATATTTTTTAATACATCTGTTATTTTAGAATCCACTAAGTAATAGTACATGATTTCAATTTAATTTTTCAATCACCCATGTCCATTACTGAAGATATGTCATTCTGGTATAATTCAAGCATGAAACGTACTAAAAATGTTAGATTTTGGCATTCATGGATTAAAGATGGTAATTTTTGCCTCAAAGATATCTATTATAACAATGCTTTTATCTCTTTTGATGTTCTACAGGAAAAATTTAATTTACCTTCCTCTGATTTACTCAAATATGAATTTTTATGCAATTCTATTTTAGATTAATTTCCTCATTATATACCTTCTATTGCTAAATCAGATTTATCAATTTATATTCAAACTCTCTCCACTTTGCCTCATGATGTTTCAATCTTGTATAAAAAGATGATTACATTTTAAGGTGAATGTGCTTTTGACATTTTGGAATAATGCGCTTTCTCTATCTTTATTTTACGAAACATGGAAAACTATGTGGCTTAATAGTATTTCAGGATGGTTACCTGTTTTGCTTTATCAAACAAACTCATATATTTTATATCATTGTCTATGGTCTCCACTGAGATGGTTTCAAGCTAAACTCCTTCCGACTTCAAAATGTTGGCACTGTAATTTGCATACTGGTTCGTTAAAACATATGCTTTTTGAATGTCCTTCTATATTTACATTTTGGACTGACGTTTGGGATGATATAAAAAAATACTTAATATTCATGATGATTTAACATTTAATTTGCTAATTTGTAAATCTGTCGTTCTTTCTCAAAAATGAATTGATTTAGAAGGTAAACTTTTTAATTTCCTGTTATCAGCAGCTTTAAAATCCATTACCTCATGTTGGAAAGACGTTTCATTATTATCTGTTCATGTTTGGTGGTCCTGGGTTATTTTTACTAGAAGAAGAGCCCTTGTATCCTTGAATGATGTTATTCATAATTGTAATTCTTATTTATTTTGGAAACCTATTGATAATTATCTATCTTCTTAAAATGCATTTAACTATAAGTTAAGTATTTATCGATATTCTTGCATAGTTTCTATTTGATAGTAGTTCTATCTTAATGATTATTATTAACATATGTATAATTGTTTATTCTCCCTCCCTTTTTAATTTTCTGTAACAATATATTATATTATAATGTACCTGTTAACATTTTATTGATGTTGATAATCTTCATATATTCTCATTGGGTACTCATTGTACTTTTGTTTGTACTGTCTGTTTGTTAACTTAAAATTTAATAAACTATTCTGAACACACAATAAAAATTACAATTTCATAAGTAGCATTATTATAAGAACAGAAATAGTACGACTTACAAGTTAACAACAGTATCTATCATGAAGGATTTTCTTCACTGGGAAAATTATTCTTCAGAGAAGAAGAGAAAAATGTAAAGTTAAAAATGCCCAATTTCTCATCATGGCTACCTTTCTACAGTGCAAATTGGTGTACTACTGGAAGAGTATGTTAATTACAAAAAGCAGTACTCACATTCATAAGAATTGTTCATAAGAATTGTTCTAGTAAAGGACATTTCTGGCCTCATGTTTGTAACATGCGAGAGTCTATACGAGAAATAAAGAAAGATACTACTAAGGAAGAACAAAGATAATGGTCTGTGACTGGCACACATTTGAATGGGTGCTGGAGGGACGTAACAGGAACACACTTCATGCTGCCAGACAAGTATCTTTATCAAATGACAGTAACATTGGCTAGCCATGCCCGCATCGGTAGGGATGAATTTGTGAACTGTATGAGCATGTCTTGGGTTAACAATCACATTAGAAAATATGCAACGGAGGAATGTCAGTGTTGTATGGTGTTTAAAAGCTCTAGGGGTGAGCCAAAGTTATACTGTGCCTATCACCCAAAATTTAAGATTGTGAATTATGTGCAGAAACATAATTAACATGGTTGGATGCTTTGCTGCTTGCATTAGTGAGCATGAGAACCACCCTGATGCAAGACAAAGAGTCCCACGGAATAGTTACTGCCAGAGCAATGACAGCTTGGGTGGGGGGTTACGGAAAGAGAAATGACAGCTGATATGCCACATGAACTGATGAGAGCCTATTGTTTTACAGTGACTAAATGTCTTGCTTCTATTAACCAGCAAGTGAAGGTGATCTTGGCATTTTTAAGGTAGTGGGTACTGCTTCAAGAGATCCGAATGTCTCCAGCCCTTATTGAAAGGCCAACAGTAAGTCCTGCTGGCTACAAAAACTGTTGTCAAATGTACCAGCAACAGAAATTGAATTCATGTAGGTCATCTGACCATGTCATGAGTGATGTAATATGTGACATCATCAGCAGTGCATTACGGGGACGCGAGTTATAGTTAGCGGAACTAACTATAACGGGGGAATTTATATGTTTTTTTACGAGTGAAATGTCCAACTAACTATAACGCCCTGAAACCTATGTTTTTTTCTGTGAGTTTCAAAGGTTTTTTAAATGCTGATTTCTAACTATAATGTGCCTGAAACCTATGGTTTTTTCAGTGAATTTCAAAGGTTTTTTAAATGCTAATTTCTAACTATAACATGCCTGAAACCTATGGTTTTTTCAGTGAATTTCAAAGGTCTTTTAAATGCTAATGTCTAACTATAATGTACCTGAAACCTATGGTTTTTTAAGTGAATTTTTAAGGTTTTTTAAATGCTAGTTTCTAACTATGCCTACAGAGGTAGGACATGTGAAGGAAGAAGAAAAAACGCACAGAAAGAAGCAAAAGAAAGGCAGAATGAAGCAATAGAAGTCAACAAAGACGAAGAAAAGTGCAGGAAGAAGCAAGACATGTGCAGAAAGAACCAACAAAGGAGCAGAAAAAGGCCTTGTTGCAAAATCATCCTGTGCCCACAACTTTTTCAGACGGGTACTGGTGGTAACTGCCTCTGACAAACCAGGCCTAGAGCCAGGGTTATGCTAAAAGACACTTGTAATACAGGGAAAACACCTACATACCCTAGGGAACACTATGCGTTGGGGTACCCCTGTGATTACAATGACCTCCTCTGTAAGGCCCTTGTACATAATAGGACAGGGGGATTAAACCTACCTCTAAGTCAGAGGTGCACAAATATGCTACTTTAACTACTATTTGCATTTGCAGAGTGGTGGAGAAAGGGTGCTGGGCGTCCAACCAACACTCAGAAATTCCACTGTGTAGGACTTATAGAAGGTACCAGGAGAGATTCTTGGCCCCCAAACTCCCTCAGGACTAAATTGGACTTCATCCCTCATCCGTAGTCTGCCATGAGGCACGTTTGCAGAGTGGTAGAGAAAGGGGGCCACGGCCTCCGAAGACGTCTTAGCAATCCCACTGTGTGGGACTTACTGGAGGTAATTAGAGAGGTAGTTGGACCCCGAGGACATCCTTGGGGGCCAACATCCCAAACTATTACCACCAGTCAGTCCCACACAGCAGTATTGGTAAGTACTCGTACTAGTCCACGTCCACTTTGCCCACCACTCTACAAACGCGCTCCGTGGCACGCTCTTGGATGGGGATTGAAGTCCCCTTCACTGCTGGGGTCCATTAGGGGCCAACTAACCTACCTTTTACCTCCAGTAAGCCCCACGCAGTGGAATTGGTGAGAGGTAGACAAAGGACATGTCCCCTTTCCCCACCACTCTGCAAACACGCCCCCTGGCACGTTGTAAGTTGGGGGATTAAGTCCCCTTGAATCCTGAGGGTCCCTGGGGTCCAACTAGCCCATCAGGTACCTCCAGTAAGTGCCACAGAGCTACATTGCATAGAGGTGTGAAAAGGGGCGTGGCCTGGTCCACCTCTTTGCAACGCAGGCCTGTGGCGGTTACTGAAGGTACCTGGTGGGCTAGTTGGCCCCCAGGGGCCCTCAGGATTAAAGGGAAATTAATTCCCCAACTTAAAACGCACCATAGGGCGTGTTTTCACACATGTCACCTCAGGCCCCGCCCCTCCCTTTACCACTGTGCAAACGCGCCCTGTGGCGCGTTTTAAGTTAGGGGATTAAGTCACCTTGAATACTGGGGGTCCTTGGGGTCCAACTAGCCCTCCCGGTACCTCCAGTAAGCGCCACAGAGCTGCATTGCAGAGAGGTGTAAAAAGGGGTGTGGCCTGGACCACCTCTCTGCAACGCAGCGTAGTGGCGCTTACTGGAGGTAGCTGGTGGGCTAGTTGGCCCCCAGGGACCCTCAGGATTGAAAAGGAATTGATTCCCCAACTTAACCCCTTCAGCGCTGCGCGGATTCCCCCGCGGTGCTGAAGAGTCAGAGCGCGGGCGTGGTCATGACGGAACGGTTCCGTCATGAGCACAGCTCAACCGATGCTCATGACGGAACCGTTCCGTCATGAGCATGGAAGGGGTTAAAACGCGCCACAGGGCGTGTTTGCACACGTCACCTCAGGCCCCGCCCCCTCCTTTCACCACTGTGCAAACACGCCCTGTGGTGCGTTTTAAGTTGGGGAATTAAGTCCCCTTGAATCCTGAGGGTCCCTGGGGTCCAACTAACTCACCAGATACCTCCAGTAAGCGCCACAGAGCTGCATTGCAGAGAGGTGTAAAAAGGGGTGTGGCTTGGACCACCTCTCTGCAACGCAGCGTAGTGGCGCTTACTGGAGGTAGCTGGTGGGCTAGTTGGCCCCCAGGGACCCTCAGGATTGATAAGGAATTGATTCCCCAACTTAAAACGCGCCACAGGGCGTGTTTGCACACGTCACCTCAGGCCCCGCCCCCTCCCTTCACCACTGTGCAAACACGCCCCGTGGTGCATTTTAAGTTGGGGAATTAAGTCCCCTTGAATCCTGAGGGTCCCTGGGGTCCAACTAACTCACCAGATACCTCCAGTAAGCGCCACAGAGCTGCATTGCAGAGAGGTGTAAAAAGGGGTGTGGCCTGGACCACCTCTCTGCAACGCAGGCCTGTGGCGCTTACTGGAGGCACCTGGTGGGCTAGTTGGCCTCCAATGGCCAGCAGGATTGAAGGGGAATTAATTCCCTAACTTAAAACGCACCACAGGGCGTGTTTGCACACATGTCACCTCAGGCCCCGCCCCCTCCCTTCGACACTGTGCAAACGCACCCCGTGACATGTTTTAAATTGGGGAATTAATTCCCCTTCAATAATGGGGGTCACTGGGGTCCAACTAGCCCACAAGGTACCTCCACTAAGCGCCACAGAGCTGCGTTGCAGAGAGGTGTAAAAAGGGGGGTGGCCTGGACCACCTCTCTCTGGCGCTTACTGGAGGTACCTGGTGGGCTAGTTGGCCTCCAGGGACCCCCAGTATTGAAGGGGAATTAATTCCCCAATTTAAAAAGCGCCACAGGGCGCGTTTGCAGAGTGTTGCTGGGAGGGGGCGGGGCCTCCGGCACGATCGCGTCTTTAAAAAAAAAACATTTTTTAGCAGGGGGGCTGTGTGTTCCCCTTTCTTTTTCCTTTCTTTGGGCCCTGGGGACCCCATCCCCCAGGGCCTGACCACTTTAAAAAAATATATATACATATATGAACGGGAAGGGGGCCTTGTGGGCCCTCCTCCCATGGCCAATTCCAGCCCTGGGGACCCCATCCCCCTGGGCATGGCCACATCTTTTTTGTATTTTGTGGAGGGGACTGCGTGGCCCCACTCCTGAGGCATCTATTGGCCTCGGGATCCGCATCTCCCAGGGCCGGTTTAATAAAAAAAAAAAAAAGTATTATTGTTTATTTTTGGGGAGGGGTCCACTTCTAGACCCAGGGACCCCATCCCCTGGGGCAGGCCCTATCCGTTGGGGACCGTGGGGGGAGCTCCAATACCCCCACGGTCCCGCCGGCTCCCCGCCTCCTGCAGGAGCCGGCATTGCGTTTCCACATTGGGAGCAGCTGACATGCAGCTCCCCGTGTGGAAAAGCAATTCTGCTTTGCTTCATTGAAGCAAGAGAGCTTCAATGAAGCAAAACAGTTTGCCATGACAGGCCGGGAGCTGCATGACTCCCGCCCTGTCATTGCAAACAGCAGTGTCCCAGGGGTGGGCACCCCGGGACACTGCAGGAGCCGGCCCTGGGGGGTGGCGGTCCCCAGGGCCATGAAGGGCTCCAGGAGGGGGGCCGCGCGCCCCCCCACCTGATGCACAGCCCTGGGGAGGTGGTCGTCCCCAGGGCTCAGGGGTCCTGCATTTAAATACTTAGTGCCCCGGGGAGGTGGCAGTCCCCGGGACCTGTGGGGGGGCTTTTTAAACAAGCTCCGGAGGGGTGGCGGTCCCCAGGGCTGCGGGGGGGCCATGTGCCCCCCACACATATTTAAAAAAGCCCGGGGGTGGCTGTCCCCAGGGCTTGGGGGGGTTGTGTGCCCCCCAACCCACATTTTAAAAAACAAGCCCCGGGGGTTGGTGGTCCCCTGGGATGGGCCCCTGCAATTATAATATGTCATGCCCTCGGGACTTGGCCCACCCGGGGGCTAAATAATAACGAAGCGCTTTGTTTTTTGTTTTTTTTCGGCCAAAATTTGCGCTGGGTGCACCAATCTCGCCAATTTTTTTTTTTTTAAATGCGGGGGTCCTTGTGGAACCCCCTGAGCAGGCCTAGGGGGTCAGGGTGTTTCTACCCTGCCCCCTTTTCTTTTTTTCACCTATATTTCTCTGTTTTCTTGTGACTCGGTTCTACCGAGTCACAAGATGGCTGCCAACACTTCCTGGTTTGGAATGTTGACAGCCAATTAGAATAAAGCTCGTGGTGGGGAGGGTCCGCGGATCCACCGTGCCTCTTAATATCGAAACTTTTATTTTTGGATTCTCTCAGCAACTACTGAACGGATTTACACCATTTAACAAAAAGGGTGTTTTCTGAACCAAGGGCTACCTTTTTGCCAAATTTGGTGTAATTCCGTTCAGCAGTTTGGGCTGTAGCCATGTCTAAAGTTTCCTACGGAAAATAACATGGAGAAAACACGTTTTGGGTCACCCCTTTTTTCTCGGCCCCCGCTTTGCGAATCACCCCAAAACTTTCAGGATGGGAGCTGACCGGAGCGGACCACAAGTTTTGGAAATTTCACAAAGATTCGTTAACCGGCGCAAAGGTATTGGGAAAAGAAAAAACACGTTTCCTATGGAAACTAGGTCCTAACTATAACTATCTACTGACGACCGCCAATAGATAAGATATATATAATGGTTATTATCTAGGCCCAAAGAAGAGAGCAAGTTGACCTACAGAAGAGATATAAGACACAGGTAATTGCGTCAGGGTGTAGGAATGAATTACAGAGGCCACTTGAGGATGCGGAGTAGGCCTCAGCCTACGCTTCTTTGTTAAATGTTACTATCATTTCCAGGAAATCCAGGGACTTCCTTTTGCAGCAGAATAACTCAGAGGTAAAAGACAGGTATACTCCATATCTTACATTGTCAGATAACACTACAGGAACACCTTGCATGCATGCCAACGAATCACGAACAAAAGTGGGAGATAGTGTATCGGTACTAAATTTTCACTTTCCAATGCTTCTTGGCTTAGCATACCTTTGTATGCAGGGAATTAACCCTATTGGATATGTGGGTTGAGACCCTATTCTTGGTTACCCCTAAACCGGACATGTACTTGCTCCCTTGGAGTAGTATTTCCCTATATCCGGCACCATCCCACAGAACATGTCCTCAAACATAGACTACACAATAGTCTGGCAAGAGAAAGAGAGGGATTGGGCCAGGTAGATACCTCAGCCCATGAGACAGGGTATATGTTGCTGGGCTATTTACACCAACAGGGGTAACCATTAATTCTAGAAAGTTGCAACAGGTCACCTGTATGAAGCAACAATAAATGAGACAACTAGTGCATTGGTGAAGATCACAGTAGAGGTGTTTGCAATGAGACAACTTGTACTCCAAAATCGCATGATTTTAGACAAGCTCCTTGCTGAAAAGGGAGGTGACCGCCAAATGGTTTAAACTGAATACTGTACTTTTATACCCGATAATGCTTCAAATGTTTATAAGACCATCGAAAATGTACATGACATCAGGATTCAAGTGCATGATTTCACTGGACAAACTATGTGGAACAACATTTCCTTGCTATTTTGATCATGGGGATGGACCATTCTTAAATGGATAATAATAGTGATAGCAGGGCTATTACTAGTCTGCTGCGGTGTACAGTTTTTTCCTGCCTTCATGAGGTCCTGTTTCTCATCTCTTTTTGCTTCCCTATGGCCCAAACCAGTTAACATTTCCATGACCAATGCAATGGTAATGCAGGATGTTGTAATAGAGGAGCTGTATAAAATAGAAATTTTATAATGATTGAGAAATGATACTACTAATGTTTAAACGAAGGCTCAAAGGGGTTTGTGAAAGTCACAGAGAACATATATAAGTGAACCATTGTTCAACCTTTTTGAAACCGGTCCTCCATTATAAGACCTATTTTAAGAGTGCCTTTTTGAAATGTGCTTATGTTTTGTAAAAAGCTTGCTTGGAAACTGGTGAGTTTCCACTTGCCTTTTGTGAAAACACAGGCGCAGGCAAGGCGTGGGCTCAGCCCAGATATGCAATCTTGATAGAAATAGTGTTTTTGCTTTAACTAGGATCTTGAAGATTAAGATAAGTGTGCTGTGGTATGAATAAATCATTCCTTGAACTTTGTTTGAACATTTTGAAACTGACCCTTCATTCACTATCTGCTTGGGGGTTGTTTTTTCATCTGTTCCTTAGGCAGAAACTTGTGAGTTTCCAATTTCTGCTTGCAATAATCAGATTGCAGATGCAAGTCATGGGTATGCCCACTCAACTAAAAGAGGTTTCTACCCCTTTTTGCGAACTGAACGAAAGTAGAAGATTTAGCTCTTAACATGTATTTCTATGAGCGACCTCTTCTATAGAAGACTCGGTGTAACCCTAGCAAGGCAGAACACTTGGCAAGTGGTCGATGCATGTGTGTTTTCGCTCGAGCTAGGGAAATAAATATTGCTCATTATTATCTCCATGAGTGTGTATTGACTTTTCAATTCTTTCCATATAAACTGCACTTTCTCAGTTGCCCCCCCCCCCCCCATCACTCGTTTGACAATCTACAGCATTCTTCTACCTTTTGGCTAATTGAAAATAACATAAACATACATATACACATGAATTTGAAGCCATCACAATGTAACCCAACAGAGACAAAGCAGTCTATATATTACAAATGTATGGTGGTTTGTACTTTTATGGGTTATTTTTACTTAGATCTTCAAAATTGCATAGCTCTGGTTTTACTGATTGGATTTTTGCATTTTTGTTTGAAATAATGTAATACAAATGTACTCTATTTTCTCTAAATTGGGGTGCAGTTTTTCTGGTGTTCTGCTTTTACTTTATTACTGTTTGAAGTGCTGCATAAATACTCCACACATTGCCTCTAAGTGAAGCATGGCAGCTTATGTGAGAATGAATATTGATCCAAGATGGCGGATTGAGGATCTGAGCTGAGCAGTTCATCTGGAGGTTTCTCCCCTATTCCACTCTCCTCGGCGAAAATGACCGTAAATGATACTAACGGACAGTGTTTCTGTTGGGTGTAACAAATAAAAGAGCTTTCAGCAACTACGAGCAAATTACAAGGCCCCCTCACCGAGACGAAAGAATTTGACTAAACCTGCAGTGGACACACTATTACAACGGCATGGCGGTGGAGGCAGAGGAAGCTGACGATAATTCTCACCAATGCTAAAGCTCCCGAGGGCTATCCGTTTTTTTCAACATATTACACAAGGACTGTCAAGGAGCCCGGGGCTTAATTGGCTAAGCCATAGTATCCACACAGCTTCCCTCTCTATCTCTCTTACCTGGCAGTCGATGTCTCCGAAGAAACCGCAGCGAGCAACACGGCACAACAAACAATCGATAGGACCCGTGGTCTTCCCAGCCGGAAATGCACGAACGATTGAAGCGACAACAGCTGAGCTCTCTGACTCCTCATCCAATACCGACGAACTTGTGCCAAAGAGTAACGGACGCCCTCTCACGGAGGCAGTGAGGGCTGAAACGAAGTCTTTGCAGCAGGAGAAAGGGAGTACAAGCAAGCAGGTATTGAGACCACCGATCCTACTTGCTGACTCACTCCGCAAGGGGCTTGACGGAGGCTTAACCACCACAAAGACGATTAAATCTCCGGTAAGAGGGGGAGTGCTATCAGGAGACAAGACAAGTAGTTCTTTATCGATCTTAGAATCTACTACTCAGAAAGCCTCCATAACTTCCGCGAGTAGCGGGGGGGGGGGGAAATATATAACTCACAGGGGGTTAAACAATTAAAGCAAACAAAAACTTTCGCCTGTACTACCCCTATAGGGCACCAAACGATCCCTATCGGCTCTCCAAGGGAACATGTAGAGGTTGTCACAATGGGTGCTCTAGAGATTTTTCGCCCCGGCCCCGATCTAAACTCAGTCCCGCTACCTCTTACTCTGGGGACACACCCCGGCTTCTCCGATTTACTACCCACTGCAGAGCTCGCTGGTAGCTCACAATGCTCGCCGCAGGACATAGGGACATCCGTGGTAGAGACACAGGTTACTGAACTTATCAAATCTCACAACCACACGGAGCTAGACTCTCTTGAGGGTCTGGATGCTGAGGACAGAAGAGAGGAAGAGGCCAGGTCTGAAGATGAGGCTGGCAAGAGCCAAACGAATGGCCTCTACACGGACTCGAAGACAAAATCCCGAGCAGGAAGGGGCCGAAAACTCAAAAGTAAGTCTCGGGCTAAAAGAGGATGTAAAACCATCATACCAAATCGATCCCTCATAAATAATACTCAGAATCTAAAGAAGATTCATTTGGATAAAAGCCCATTAAGAAAATGGATGGAAGCCAAAAGTATTGTTAAAAATATGACGCAGAGACTATCAGGGGCAAGCACACTCGAACCTACTCTTGTAATAGAAACCCTCTCCTCCCCAGATAATTCTGTCATAGCAGCAGCAGAAAATGATGTTTCGCTTAACCTTTCATCAGATGGCTTAATTTCTCAAGAACCACCTCTGACCCAAGTACATGGGGGTGATCCTCCAACGGGCATAGATACAACCTTGCAGTCCAGCGTAACCGCAACCTCTACAACAATATGTTACACTTTGCCCCCTCTTATCAAGAGCTCTATCTCAACTGCAAGCACTCTCTCTCTACCTCAAATGGATCCCTCATGTACCTCTAAAAAAAGACAAGGTCAAGCACTGTCTGATTCCTCCTCAGTAGACACTATTCTCCAGCTATTGAACGATCAACGGGCCGAAGCTAAGGAACATTACATTCAATTGAGGGAAGACAACAATAAAATGAGAACCTCACTGCAAGAACTTGCCGCTAAACTGGGGGGGATATCTCAAGATATTGCTGGACTTCAAGAACGAGTTGTCGAGATTGAAGAGTCAAATACAAATATGACCATCGCAGTCGAGAAACACGATACCCAGCTATTGACATTGCGTTCAAAGGTAGAAGATTTGGAAAATCGGCAAAGACGCTCCAATCTGAGAATTTTTGGGATACCAGAGGGTTTCAAGGGTTCCGATCCGAGGGCTTATCTTGTTGGACTATTGCAGAAAGCTTTTCCAGATCTTGTAGACTGGGACTGGGATTCTCAAATCCAACGTGCACATCGTCTTCCTCTGGTTATGAGAAATAGGGATAATCAGTACCCACGTCCTCTTATAATTTGTTTTGGAAACTTTTTATTGCGCCAAGCGGTTTGGCAGAGAGCACGGCCTAATGCCCCTATAACCTTAGGGGAGCTTTCATTTTTTGTCCGGTCAGACCTCAGCAAAGAAACAACGGATAAACGCTGGCAGCTCCGCAAATTGATCGACCCCATCAAATCTAGTGGCGGTCAGGCGTACCTGCAGGAGCCTGCCCGCCTTAAGGTCATTAAGAACGGTCGTACTCATTTTTTCATTGATGTTAAGGAAGCGGAAGCATATATTTCTAGCTTTAGCACGGGCAAAACATAGTTTTGGCATATTAAATATACAGATAGCTGATTGATGACCCTTATCACCATGTATAGATAAGATACAAGATACAGACTAGGTACAGATTTTTTTTTTTTTGCGAGGCTGGGGTCGGGGGGATCCTCAGGATGATCTGCTATATGCGCTGCGGCAGCTGTTATTCAAGGGTGGTTCTTCCCCGGCATGGGGGCAGAACCTGGGCGGAGGGGGGAGGGGGGGCTGGGGGTTCTTGGGGGGGTTAAAATCACTAAAAAAATGTTTACAGGCTGATCGAGCGAATTGTTTTGTGCACATATTAGTTCTAGTTTTCCGGCACATATCTACAAACAACAGGGAATGCACTAAGACACTTGATATCAGGGTTAAGTTCCCAACTATCTACGAATGTATGAAATAAAGTTCTTGGCCTGGAACGTAGCCGGGCTTAATAGTAGAAATAAAAGACTATTGATTTCAGCAGAACTTAAATTGCATAATCCTCATATCGCCCTTCTCTCAGAGACACATATTGCCGGGAAGGACAAGAAAATACTTATCCAATTAGGCTATGACATTGTGGTCTGCTCTACTTTCGAGCACTCCATAAGAGGGGTCGCGATTTGAAAGGATAAACGATTTAGGATCGAAATACTACAGACTTTCTCCTGCAAAGATGGTAGATGGGCAGCTGCTCAGTTTAGCTATGAGAATTATAAATATGTCCTATGTGTAGTGTACGGTTCTAACACAGATGAACCGATGATCTTTGATCAGCTGAGTATTAAACTTCTGGATTGGGAGGGAGAACTCATTATTATGGGGGACTTCAATTGTATTATGGATTATAAAATAGACACAACTAGCTCTGGTAGCTTTCAAAGGATGCGCAAAAACCGTTGTCAATTCTTGAAATATGCCGTATCCACAACATTAAAGACGCTTGGCGCTATCTATATCCAAATTTACCAGGATATACATATTATTCTGCGCCTCATAAATCGTGTTCAAGATTGGATTTGGCATTAGCAAGTGACCACTTATTAAAATTCAGCACTATGGATATATGCCCCCGAATCTCATCAGACCATAATGCAATAATTCTGGCTATGGCCATACCACATAGGAGGATCCCGCCTAGACCATTCTCCTTCCCCAGGTATTTAGTCACAGACACACAATATTTGACTCAGCTTAAACTACATTTGATCGAATTTTTGGAAATCAATATCGACACAGCCATATGTATTACGGTCTGGGACGCCTGTAAGGCGAGCATTAGGGGTTTCACCCAAACTTATTTGATTAGACAAAATTCCTAACGCAAGAAGCATAATGCCCAGATAGTCTCCGAAATAATCACTCAAGAAGAACTGTTGGCTTCCGCAATACGATTAAAATCATCAACAATTACAGAAATAGGTCTCAAACTTACTTTACTTAAAAATAAGGCTAAAACTAAATGTATTCAGAAGAGCAGTGCAAGTATTCACAAATTTAAAATAACACAATATGAGGGCGGGGACAAAATTGGCAAAATCTTGGCTTACAAAGTTGCTGAGGATAGAGCCCGAACACTGATTACCAACATCCGGGGGAGCGGTAACAAAATGTACAATCATCCGACGGATATAGTAGAACAATTTGCAGATTATTATAGAATACTGTATACTCCAGAAAGCACACCTAATTTAGAAACAATACGGGACTATTTGGACAAATATCTAACAAACCCGCAGACCGTTTTAAGAACAGATTCACTCTCGGATGACATTACCAGGGCAGAACTACGCCAAGCAATAGACCTCTTACCGATAGGGAAAGCGGCGGGGGAGGATACAATACCCTTGGAACTTTACAAAGCATGTTTAGCTGAACTGGAACCTTTTCTATTGAAGGTAATGCAATACGTTGGGCTAAATGGTAAAGCTCCGAAGTCATGGAACAGAGCAAAAATAATTTTCTTTTTGAAAAAAGACAAACCAAAGGAGGAGAGAGGGTCATACCGACCCATATCTTTGATCAATACTGACGCCAAAATATTTGCCAAAATTCTAGCTTTAAGATTATCTCCTATCCTGCCCCAAACCATCAATCCCCAACAACACGGGTTTATAATTGGGAGGGACACAACCAAACATGTAAATACGGCTATCACAGCTTTTGATGTCGCAGAAACAGAATCCACCCCACTCGGAATGATCTTACTGGATGCCGAGAAGGCTTTTGACCGGGTGGGATGGGACTATCTTTGGTGCGTCCTCTCTAAAATTGGGTTTGGGGGGCAATTCCTGCGAGGCATACAGGCTTTATATGACAATCCTACGGCTTGTACCTGTTATGGGGGTTTGACTTCTCCAGACTTTCCAATTTACGTGGAACCCGCCAGGGATGCCCTCTCTCTCCCCTTTTATTTGCTCTTACACTGGAACCATTTTTGTCTGCTCTCCAACTTCAAACTCAAATTGTTCCTTTCAGATCGGGCACACAAGTGTTAAAAATAACAGCATATGCCGATGACATCGCGGTTTATTCACAAGACATAGTGGAGGCACTACAAGGCATCGTTCTTGAGGCCGGGAAATTTGGGACAGTCTCCGGATATAAGCTTAACATACAAAAGACTCAAATTATAGCTAATTATATTCCAGCGATCGCGGTCCCTGAGATCTGCAAAACTGTAACTTACTTAGGAGTCAAATTAACGGCAAAAATTCAAGAAATCAACAACATAAATTATAATGAATTAATTAAATCTACTATACTAATACTTAAAAAATGGCATAGACTTCCTTTGAATCTAATTGGAAGAATTAACCTAATTAAGATGAAGGTTCTGCCCAAATTTGTATACCTATTTCGCTCTATTCCATTAGCCTTAAACAATACTTTTTTTAAACGACTCGATGGGGTACTCAGTAGCTTTATCTGGTGCTACAAAAAAGCGAGAAGGTCGATGAATCTCTTAAAAAACAATACGAATATGGGAGGGCTTAACTTCCCTGATTTCAAGTTATATTTTTGGTCTACATTTGTCTTGCGCATACGTTCTTTACTAAACAGAGGAGGTGCACTCTTTTTTCATTCTTTTATGTTAAAACATGACTCAAACATGTTTCTACTGCGGGCTAATGACCCCAACTACTTTAAAAGAGTCAAATTTAAGACTGCAAGAGACCTAAAAAAGATTTGGGATAATATATTAACTTTTTGTAAAACCACTTTTTTCCACTCAAAATTACCATTATGGGGCAACCCTGGTCTTCCAGCGATTTTCTATGAACACAGTGATAATGGTTGGGCTAGGCAGGGAATTAGGGTATTAGGGGACTTATATGGCACGCAAGGGTTTCTAGATTTTAATGCTTTAAAATTGCTTTATGATCTTCCTGAAGTATAAACACCGACAGATACAAGATTATCTGATCAATAAAAAACATCTTGTGGAGAACCTCGACTGTGACATATGGAACTATTTATATTCCACAGAAACCAAATCAGTAATAAGTGATACTTATAGTCTTTTAACAAGTTTCAAACCAAATGACTGCTCCAAATTAGCTGACAAGTGGAGCAGACTATTAGGCTCTAATATTACATCGAAAGAGATAGAACGTTCTCTCTCAAATATTAATAAAAATGTACGATCCTCAAGTCTAAGGCTACAACAATTTAGAACGAGATGTATGCTATATTACACGCCAAAAATTATTTCTAGATGGTCCTCTAATAACTCTTTCAGCGACCATACAAAATGCCCTAAATGCTCCGCCCATGCCGCTGACTTGGATCATATGTTATTTTCTTGCCCCACTTTTAAAGATTTTTGGACGGACATTCAGAAGGCTCTTGAAATTAAACATGTCCAGCTTCCCTTACTTTCTGCTGCCTCGGTTTTACTAGATATTTATCCCACTTCCTTCTCACAGGCCGCTCTGGCTTCAATCCTTATGTCCTGCGCTAAATTAACCTTGGCCAGAGCTTGGATACGCCCTGATCCACCAACGGTCTGGGACTGGTGGGGGCTGGTAACCGAGATCCACTCGATGGAGCTAGCATTAGCAAATCTTAGGGGGACACGCTCCTTGATAAAACACAAAATGAATTGGGGTACTTTTATGGAATAGCGTGGCTCTTTTTCTCTGTTCTGTGCTGTTTTATGTTTTTTATTCATGAGAATAACCTGTTGATTGTAAAGACAAATACATGTATTAATGTATGTTATATCCTTCAGCCTGTACTCAAATAAAAATATTCCAAAAAAACAAAAAAAACAAAAATGTACTCTATTTTCTCTAAATTGGGGTGCAGTTTTTCTGGTGTTCTGCTTTTACTTTATTACTGTTTGAAGTGCTGCATAAATACTCCACACATTGCCTCTAAGTGAAGCATGGCAGCTTATGTGGCAAGCTATCACAGCGTAGAACACAAGTTAATTTAGGGTTTGCTTGTATTTTGCCCTGACAATAATTGTGGTTGCTGGTTGGGTAGGGATTCACACTCCCTTAACAAGTAACCCAATGTTCTAGAAAGCCCAAAAAATGAGAGAATTATTTATGGTAGCAAATTAACCATCTGCCTCTTTGGAAACTCTAGCAGCCACTTACCAATCATAGTCTTGCTCAAAAAAGGACACCTCTTAAGAGATGCTGGAAATATCTCACATTTTGCAATTTTCTTTTTACAACATATTGCTTTACCATGTAATTTGTAACTATTTTAATATTGAAAAATGTTTGACACATCACTATGTAAATATGGCATGTTGTTTCCAATAGTCATGAGGCATCATATCTGCATTATCCCTCATTCGATTATGTATTGTGAAACGCACAATCTACATCAAGATTAAACTGTGGACGTTCATGAATAACCCTGAATACAGCATGCATAACCAAGGTTGCCCATGAACATAAAACCTTGACATATACCATACTGTGAGCCAAACGTACAAAGCTTTTTAGTTCAGTTAGTTTGACTAAATCCATGATGAAGTTGTAGATTACACATGCACAACTTCGGTGATATTCATTTATTTGGAAACTCAAAAAAGTCGCCTGGGATCTCCTTGGGCCAGATATGTTCAACTCCTTATTAATAAAAGTGCACCAGTGGCGAAGTCCTTTCTATATGTACTAACTGTATATTATTATTTCCTGAATATCAAAAAATGTAAGACTTTTTGTGGTCAATTCACAAAGGCACCTATGAATATGTGGAGTAGTATTCCGGTAATATTATTTCACACACTCATAAATGCATTTATCTATTGCCCCATTGTTACTAGTGCATAATTTACTCATAATTGGGCACTCTTTAAGTGTGAACAGGTGGAGTTTCAAAGTGAATAACCACCAAGTGGTGAGTCATTGGCATGGGCAGGGATATACACTGCAAGTCTTGTGAATTCTTACAAAGAACTAGGTTTTAGGTACAGCAAACTTTTTCTGAGACTGTCTAACTTACATATGAAAGGATCTGATGCAAGTAGGAAGACAACAAAAATGTAAACTCCCATTTTGTGTGTACGTTTTAGAAATAGTTGGCAAGCAGGATGTTTTTAACAATGTGAGAAAATCAAAGAAGAAACAGAACTCAAAATTGTATTTTTTCCTCCTATGCATGATTAGAGGAGGCATGTGTTAGGTAGCTGTAAGGTTACTGAAAAACTAATCAGCAAATATTTTTAGGAATAATAAACATTTTAGTTTTTTGGTGTGTAATGTATACATACTTAGCGGAGAATGTTATATGTTACTCATGTGAATATGTATATATCCTTAGATAAGTCTTCTACCTTACGTTTTGTATTATTTCTACTGCCTACATCATATTTTTATCTATAACTATGTTACATATCGTAACAGGTTCTGAAAGACAGAACTGCATGCAGAGTTACTTCATACCATTTTTTCCCTGAAGCGTGTTTTGCCACAGTTTAATTGATGGATTAATTATAGTGATGTGAGGTACTTTAAGGTTGACTGGATGATTGCAATTAATCCTTGTGAATAGGTCTAATGAGACCTAAAGTAAGAGGGCTGAAACGTGGCAAATAACTTTATTAGGCTGAGCTCCTGAGATTTGTGAACAAGTGAAAATATTTGACATTGACGGACTGTTCATGGAACATTGCAGGGCCCTAATAGGCACATAAAGTGCAATGGGACTCAAAATATGGACCTATAGGGAACTATTATAAAAGTAGAATCAATTTGGCAAAATGAAATGATTTGAGGCATTCATACAAATGTAACACACTTAGATTATAAGACTGAAATGAAGATGGTGACAATAAGTGCCATTGATGTATGTATGCATATGTTGTCAAGATTTATGTTTAATGTGTAATTTATAATTTTCAATAAATATATGTTTACATAGCTGCAATGCATTTTTTAAACAAAGCAAACTGAAGGTGCAAAACTTGTGTCTTCAATAGTGAGGTAGTTCTCAACTGTAGAGTTGTAAATAAGAACACAATCAATTCCTACTGTAAACCGTGTTTTTAGAAATATTTTGTAGCCCAGATTTGCATAGGATGATTCTGGCAATCCTCTTACTAGCCTTACAGTTTGGGAGGTCGAACTACGCCAATTTTGGGAATTTCTTTTTCAAGTTGTTGCCATCTAACTTCCAAATGTTGTCAAAGTTTAAGAAATATATAAATTTAGGTTCGTACCAGAAAAATACATCAAAAATTACTGTTTTAAATCGAAAATTTGCCCAACAGCATAACCTTCAGCTTTACAAGATTACAATTTCTGCCACAATACTATTTATCAACCACATGAAGAATTTACTTAAGAAACATGTGTATCCAAAGAATACTACTGAAATAATGTTTTCTAAAAAACAGCCGTATTCTAAAACCAACACTATTAATAGCAAACAGACAGTTGTTAAGGACAAGATCATTGAGCAGAGAGAATTAATGAGATGCTCTTGGACAGCAGCAGACTGATGGGGGTTAATAATATAGTTAAAGGGATGGTGACAAAACATATATTTAAACATGATATATATTTACATATAGTATATATCAAGCAGAACGTAAGAGAGATGTGGGCTATGTTAGGGTGAGTGTGGGTTCTAGTGGAATAGAAATGTTAGAAAATGTGTTGTTAGGAATAGAAAGAGGACATACACGTGTTTGTTTTCTACACAAGAGGTTATTTTGAAGTACCTTTCCTGTATTTGCTAAGTTCACATTCTTCACACCAGTATTGACATCCAGTTCATCAAGGGATAACTTCCGTGCTTTAGCTGAATCTAAGAAACAGTTTGGGCACTGGCAGTTATCTCGTAGCCATACAAAGGGATAAAAGCTTTCTCTGCCATCTTCCCACAGGATACAGATGAATCTCTTGCCATCCAAGGCCTCCACTCTTTGGATCGTGGTGTTGATGTTAAAAGGATGAGCTTCCTGAATGGCCCCAGCAGTGTGCTGCCAGCGACTCCAAGAGACAGGGCAGCCTGGAGGGACCCGTCTGTTGGTACATCTCAGTACAGTCTTTGCAAAATTGTGCTGCACTTTGAACTTCAGAAGGCATTTCACCACAGAGGTCCACATTTAGCAAACCTTTCAAAAGCAGGATGCTATTTCCTTTAATGAAAGTATACCTAAATAAAAAATATACCGAATTAGAAGTAGAATGACCTAAAACATACAATTTCTTGCTTAGAAAAGTAGCATACATTTTAGAGCCTTCATGTAAGAGCTCCGCCAAAGCTATATTTTGGCACTGTAACATATGGTTTTTGTTATTCAACTCAATGGTACACATTTTTTCACTTGATTTAAAACCTCACATCTTCAAACAGACACCCCTGGAGTGATTGCACCAGTACACAGAGAGACCATACCAGTTCTTATTACAAGCTGAAGACGTGTGGCACATGTATAGCCAGTATCCAGTCAGAAAGTCTCTCTGAACTATTCATGAAGCTCTACTCCATTCTATGGGCAACAAGTGACTACAAACGAAAAGAGAGGTCAAAATATACAAAGTATTTATGCAAATATTGTTTATGCTGGTAATCACTACTTGAACAACATAAGGTCCAAACCTCAAAGCCATTTATTTATGTAAGTATTTATATATATGTTTTATAGTGCTGCATAACGCCTTTCAGCTACTTCAAAGTGCTGTGGAGCATAACAGGTGTACAGTTAGGGATAGGGTAAGTGTCTATATTTGAAATTGGATAATCAGAACCCTTGTTCGGCGAGAAAGCTTAAAGGAAAGCTTTTTTACATAATTAAGTTTGCCAGTGTATCCTGAAATGCTTGTACTATGGCACAGATCTGAGGGAAAGGTTGTGGGTGTTCTACAACCCCTTGCGCCTTGCATTCCTAGTGTTCTGTCACAGTGTTTTACCTGCTTGAGAGATCACTGAGTAGATAAAGGAAGAACAGAGGTTTCTGGCTGAAGTGTAGTAAGCAGCCAGTCTCTACAGGTAAACTGGACAACTAGAGTCACGTATACTTTTTGAACAATGCCGAGAATCTTTAACTTGATCCTGGCTGTGACTGGAAGCCATTGGAGAGGTGGGATTCATGTGGTTGTGTTTGCTACAATCATGGCAAATTCTGATTGCCTGGTGTTATATTAATTAATGAACTTCTTCAGAGCAGTAAATATTGCAATTTGCACGGGGAGCCCTTATAGGGGCTTTTGTCCATTTCACGCAGGGGTAAGTTTGGAGTACAGGGAAGGATTTCTGAAAGCAGGGGGAGCTGGAGGTGCATTTCCTTGATTAACCTGGGAATAAATCCAGTTTTGAGTCAAAAATTATCCCCAAGTTCCAGACTTTTAGGGTAGTAGACAGACTGTGGCTCTGTGACTTGCGGCCGCACGAAACACAGTGAGATTTCCTTGATTTCTTATATAAAGGTAATCATGGTCTTGACTTAACTTGTGCAGGGGTCTAAGCATGAGATATTGTTAGTGGGAATGTTTGGTCTGTTGTCTAGACAGAAGTGGCTTTGAATACCATCTGCATACATTTATGCATCTAACTTAAACATACATGTGCAAATGACTTGATTTCTAAGTGCGACTTCTCAAAATAGGAAATTGTAATTATAAATCCATTTACTCACATGCCATGTTATATGGGAATATGTCAGTTCCCATGGGCAGGGAGTGAGTATTCCACGGTGTGGATGCCCTAGAGAGACTGTGTATTTGTGGTGCAGATGTTTTTTCAGAGTTTCCCCAATCTGAAAATTGTTATAGAATTACTCCGGAAAAGTAAATCAGTTTTCAGAGAGGTAATGGGCAGAGAAAACTGACACATTTGATAGGACTCAAAAGAAGTCATTTCTAAACATGTAAAAGTATTTTCCCTGTGGGGAAATAATGGTTACACACCAAAGCATACGAACAAGTGATGGATGGAAACCTTGAATTAATCTTAGTCACCGGAAATTACTCAGGGCCACATCCCAACCTATCGTTATTTTGCAAATCATGCCACCTCGGTTTGGACCTAGCTATAGGTAAATCGGCCCTGCCCCTACTCCAATGGCAACAGGTTAGCAATTGCAAGCACATTCGTGTTAAACACGTATGCATGCATCAATGTACACCTGCTGCTGCTTTTGAGAACTCCTAAAAATGTGCCATGCTCATAGCTTTCTAGTAGTTTTTCTGGGATGGAATTTTTTCAGAGCAATTCATAAATCTAGAGCCCTAAGTAGGTTTAATAATATGGATGCAAATTTGCAATTGTATTTGTGAACTGGCTAGCCCTCTTAAATAGCACTCCACATTTGGGGAAAAGTATTTATTTTGCCCTGATGTTTCTCAAATCTCACTAGTGTCTGTCTTGTCAAGTGAGGGAAAGGGCATGTACTAAAAGCCATAATCACAGTGCTCTTTCAGAACTGAATGAAAGAATACTGAATACATAACTCTGTATATGGAGCCAATCCATTTACACCGTACTGCACACTCTCATATCTTTCTTGTCTGTTCTCATGTGAAAATCAGTAGAGGTGAGGAGAGCACTGAATTTATACCTAATATTCACTTTTCAGTAAAATAGTATTCTAACCTTTAAAAGTGACCTGCTTTTAGTAAATACGCTTTGTTTAAACCCACACGTCTGGCATTTTGTTAGAAGGCATGGTTGGCAATAGTTAGGCTACATTGTGTGTGTTTCTCATTGGCCTTGAAAGCAAATCCCATAATGAAATAACATCTTGCACTACCACAAAATAAAAGCTGTGAGTAGATTCACTTTGCTGAAAACACTCCATAGCAGAAATAACTTGTAAGCTTAAAGAAGAGAGTAATGAAAATAAGTCAGAATATGATATTTCTCTTTTAAGTTCTGAACAGAAAAGGCATACTCAGCAAAATATTGCATAATACTTTTATCAAAGCGACAGAAGTGTTGTTGCATATTTATTATTGACCATGTCCAAGCATGTCCTTTGTGAACATAAAATCTGTAAATACCAAACTGTATAATTTGGATATTAAATTTAAAAAATCATCAGTGATGAATAGTTAATCGCATTAAGGCTTTATTGTATGCTAAGGCATCCAGATTGTAAGTTGCAGCACTTTCTAATTTCACAGCATCATCAGAACGCAGACTCTAAGAGGATTCAGCTACCGCTACTGATGATGCCATTTCGGACGTGGTGCAGCGTAAAAGAGGATGTTTCGATGTGGCATATTTATCTAATCAGAAGCTTTCTGGTATGAATTGGAAGATTTCTTTTTTTTATTAAATCTAAGCATTGCCATGTTTTGAGGCAATTGAAAAAGACAGTGAAAAAAATAAACAGTGGTTCCTGTGAGATATACAAGTGAAAGGAATAGAACTTGAAAATGTCATTCAGCAACAACATTTAGGAATGTTGGTTCGCTTACTGAAAATCAAGAAGCATTAGATGAGTGGTGTAACATTGCCTCCAGAAACTACTAACACATATTTATTTAACTAATTGTGTTAGTTTATTAAATTCCGTTCATTATTTTATTTTGTGTTATCTTGATTTGTCAGGTTATTATTGTTAGACCTAGCATCCTTGGCATTGTTTACCCCCTAACATGTTGCAGTCAACTCACCTGTTTGCATACTTGCTTTTTTTTTTTTAATATATCTTTTAATTGAAAGGTGAATCAACACAACAACACAGCACATTTCGATAATTGGTGGTGCTCAATGTATGGGAGGCCACGGACGTCACCCGTATGGACAAAATATTCATGACTGTGGGGTGGATGGTGGCAAAACATAACCTTGCACGTGAATGGAGGGCCGACTGAGGGCCTGGAAAAAATATATATTATAAATGTGTGACGTCCGTGCCCTCCCACACATTGAGCAAATACCAATTTGCAGAGGCCACCCCATTTCCTCACACACCTCATTTAAACAAGAAATTACGGAACACCAGTAGTTCTGAATGGGTGGGCATTCCCAGATCATATAGAAAAATGTCCCATTCTGGTTGCAACCTCGATGACACAGTGAGGAGGTTGCCTTGCCCATATGCACCAGAGTGGTGCAGGGGTAGTAACGTCGATGTAGGATTTTTAATTGTACAAGGCGGAATCTGGCCCTAATGTCCACTTCTCATGGGGATGCCAGCATTTCCTTGCTGACACCCCCTTGTAAATTTCTGTAGGTCAATACGAGCAGGGCCCCCATCCTAGAGCGGGGTACGGAGTTCTCTGTTTATGGTTTGAAAGTAGGAGGGGGATACCAAGAATTGTGTGTTTTGGAGTATATACAGAAACCGGGGAAACACCATCATTTTAAACAGAGCCGCTTTCCCTAGGAGAGACAGAGGCAGGGCCCTCCTATGCTGGGTATCTCTTCAAAGGCGCCTCAGGGATGGCTCTAGATTTTGGGCGTATAAGGTCTCATAATTTGTGGAGATGTGAATCCCTAAGTATTTGAACCTCATCAGTCTCTACTCTTATCATGCAATCTCGGGGGAGTCTCTGGAGATTCCCATGTAAGAGGTATGTAAGCGATTTATTCCAATTGGTTATGTACCCGGAGTAGTGCCGGAATATTGTGAGAATTCGCATTTCTCTGTCGACAGAAAGGGGAGGGTTAGAGATGTATAAGAGAGTGTCATCCGCATATAAGGAGATGCGGTCTTCCCATCCGTCTGTCCACCTAAGCCCCCGAATAAAGGGTTCCTGCCTAATCCACCCCTCTAGAGGCTCAAGTACTAAGGTAAATATGAGTGCCACAGAGAGCAGCCTTGGCATGTCCTACGTTGTAGGCGAAACAAAGAGGATGTACTGCCATTAACAGTCACTTGGGCGAGAGGGGTAGAGTCAAAAGACGAAACCAGCAATAGCACCAGGGTGTCTGCTTGAATCCTAATAATATGGCCCAAGACACCATGGGGCGCGAAGTAAGTTAAGTGAGGGTTGTGCCCTGGGATAAAGCCAGATTGATCTGGGTGTATTAGTGATGACACAACTTGGAGCAGTAATTTCACCAGTATTTTAACTTTGGTGTTGAAAAGTTATATGGTCCTATAGGAAGCGCACATATCCAGGAGTTGTCTTCCTTATGAATTACTACAATGTTGGCTAATCTTTGGTCACGGGGCAAGATACCTGCATCCCAACTTTTCTGCACATGTGATACAGGTGGGCGCTACCAATGTAGCTGTTAGTTTATATGGCTCAATAGGAATTTCGTTAGGGTCCAGAGCCTGGTACGGGGCAAGGCCTGAATCGCCTGGCTAACCTCGTTTGCAGTAATTTCTAAAAGCACCCCATTCTTAAGGAAGCTTACTTTGTTTTTGCTACCTTTAGGACTCTATGCACTTTACCACTGCTAACCATTGCTAAAGTGCTTGTCCTCTCAGCATAAAACATGGTAGGATTGGCTTTCACCGTATTAACATATTTAAAATATTTGTAAGTCCCTAGTAAAGTGCCACTAAATGTGCTGTAATTTAAATGTTACTAGCTAGCTAGCATCACTGATTGTTTCCATCACTAAAGTAGCACTTTAAACATGTCTCAGGTCTACCATTACAGCCTCTGTGTGCAGTTTTTAGACTGCCATTTCGACCAGCTGAAATAAACCTTTTGCCAGGACCAAACAGTCCTTTTTTAGGTCAAGCGTCAGCATGTTTGCGCTGTCTGCAAGACACATTGTGTTGAATTATACCACTTTATTCCCGCCCGCTACTTACTATTGGTTTCATCCGCCGTTGCTCTTCTTTCCTGCCCCCTAAGTCATTGACACAGCGCTCCATCACCTCCGGACAAAGCTAAGGAGCCTCGGCCATGCAGGCTCTCCTTACGATCAATTTCTTCGTCTCTTTTTTACAGCACTTTTTCTTCTAATGTACGCCATGCTGCTGGACACCAGTCTGATTTAATGTGGCCATCCCACTTCTTATCATTTGATTTCTTTTTTTTTTTACATCGTAGTTTCTCATTTGCCCGGGCAGCCCTCTCGCCTGGCAATATTTCCACCACATCACTACCCGCTCTTCATTGCAGACACGAGCTGCTTCGGTCACGGGGCTCCCTCTTACCCTCATTACGCAGCAGCACCCTATGAGCGGCAACAAAGCCTGGCACGGGTGCTGATGTGTTCCCGGTTTGTGAATTCCTGGAAGGTGTAAAAATGTATATTTGGCTATAATATGAACATGTGTAAATAGGGTTTCACTGCCTTCCATTCTACAAGTAGAGGGCATGCTATGCTAGCAGCTAATTTCCAGACAATTCCTTTCTTGCGTTCTCTTTGGACACACTTAAAATATTAGTGGTGTTGCTGCTGATCAATGGGATGAGTAAACAGTGGGCAAGCAGGCAGACAGGTTGCGGACACAGCAGACCACCAATGTAAATACAAAACTACTGATAACCTGCGTTCAGCCGAGGCAGAGACGCAGACTTACAAACTGCACTATTAATCACTTGCTTGGTTCAAGCAGATGCACTTTCTTTAAATGCTGCATTATTGGTAACATGTCAGTCAATTAAACATAGTCTATTGTAGTTTAGCTGCAAACCCATATAAATGATCTGCGTTGTATCATAAAAAACCTTACTCATACGATTTTTCATCATTGATTACAACCAGTAAGTCAACAGAACATGTGGAAGTTTTATGTAACCCTAGGCAGAGTTCGCGGAGTTGCACTTCGCGGAACTACGCAAAGTGTAAAAAAAACTCTGTCGCACTACGGGGAGCTCCGCGAGCGGCAGAGTACGATAGAAAAATGCCATTCGCGGTGATTGAACAGTGCTGGATGCTTGTCTGCACTGTGCAATCATTGCGAATGGCAAGCGGTCCCTGCTTTCCTTTTCTGCTGCTGGAGAAGATTTTTACTCAAGCACAGTTTTCTAAACGCGAACGGGCACATTCTCAATGCGAGCTGTCACGAGCATATGTGACCACTCGCAATGAGAAACCTGACCTCCCCCCCACCTCTGTGTTGAGAAATCTTGCCGGGATGTTGATTTTCTACGCTCCTGCTTGCAAACTTGATATTGACGATCGCGAACTAGGAAAAATCATGCCAGGAGGTTGATTTTCCTCGCTTGCAGTCGCCAACTAGACGTTGACGAACGCGAACGAGGAAAAAAACTCCGCTCCGCAACGCAAGTTTTTTGGAACTCCGCGATCTCAGTGTAACGCGGAGTGCAGAACACTCTGCAAACTCCGCGAGCAGAGCAGAGTTCACCACCCAGGGTTAGCTTTATGTGCAGGATACGTGTATAAAAATCCCTCAAAGTTCATTAAAGTCCTAATTGTTGTCCCTTCTTTGATCATTATTAGACACGATTTATTTAAAACAAAACTGTTGGAAATAATACATCTGAGAACAGGTACATAAATGATGTATCTGGGAACAGGGACATAAAACATAAACATGTATTTTTTTATATATTTATTTATTTTCAATGTGTTGATTGCCAAAATAACGCTAAGCGAGGGCGTGAACACTGTGAACTGGTGAGCTTAAGTCACATTAGCAGAAATGCCACAGCAAGGCTGTAATGGACTTTCACAGTGACCTTCTCAAGCTGTGGTAACAACAAACCGCAATCATTACCTTACGTCTGTCCTTCTAAGCCATAACCTCACGGGGCATGCCACTGTTTATGTTTATCTGTGTTGACCAGTAGTGTTTTTAATGGGAGAGTACCAACAGTTTTCATCAGTAGTGTTACGTTTTGTATTTAAGTCACACAGCCATTTCTCAGAACTGCTATCACAAAACAGAAATAAACTTTGCGGCAGTCAGAGCGAAGCTGGAGACCTGTAGAGTAACAGTAACAGTCTGTATAAATGTATAAAGTGACTGGACAGGTTCCATGATTCACTGTCAGGACAGTTTAACAAACAGGAACCAGCCACTGTTGCAAGTTCAGGCGTTTTTAAAAAACATAATTCAGTGTGATAATGTGTGCATCAAGTGTGTTTATTGTGTCCATGGGTAAAAGATATGGTCATTTACAACTCCAATACCTCTAACTCAAGCAAATGCGAGACCTATTGCATTTGCAATGCTTGTTAATACATATGTCACCACTAGGGTAGGCTCTTCATAGCCCAGAGGGCAGGGTTTAATGTATTTAAAAAGTGGGACATTTACTATTTAGTTTACAAGTCCTGGTAGTGAAAAACGCTTACATTCATTTTTCACTACTGCAAGGCCTACCTATCCCATAAGCTAACATTGGGTTTACTTATTACACCTAATAAGTGATAGTGTCCAAATAGGAGCAGGTGACCAGTTCATGTCTGGTGTCTTTGGAATTGCAATGATAAATCCTCTCACATGGTGAGGTTGGATTTTAAATTACAATTTTGAAAATACCACTCTAGAAAGTTCCTCCATTAGCAATTTAGTGTCTGCCACCTGTCTTTGGGTCACATGACTGGGTGTAGCGGACATTTGAGCTTTGTATATTTCTCCTAGACAGGCACACACAACAGAGAGCTTATTTGTGTCTGGATGGGCCATCACTGGCAGGATGGGAAGGCAGAGCTAGGCACAGCCCTGCTTACACTTGAAGAGGTTGTGTCTTGCCTCAACAAAAAAGGGCTGCATACCCCCTGTAGACAGGGAAGACAGGATTCCTGGAGACTTCAGAGGGAAAGCTTTAGAAGCTTCTGCCCACTTTAAAGACCTGGGTGTAAACATTGAACCCCAGAAAACCAACTCTTCAGTACACTCCTGGACCTTTAGCTACTCTGACAGGAAAAAGTACTGCTATGCTGCTGAAAGGACTGCTGCCCTGTTGTGCTGACCTGCTGTCCTCTTGCCTAGGTGAGAAGGACTAGACCTGCATCAGTTGAACCCAGGACCCCAGAATGATTCCAAGGCTAGTTGGCTGGCCTACTCACTAGCGCCTCAGGTACAGAAGGCTCCTCGACCATAGCACCTGGACTCTGCCATCTGTGAGCCTACCCTGCCAAATGGTGCCACCCAAGTCCTGGACCCTTGGAAGTTGACCTAAGGTGTTCTGTCAGCCTCTGTGGATCCAGTGGAACTGATGCATTTTCTCGGTGGTGAGGCGCAAAGACTGGCATTGAATCACAGGCCACAGCCTCATCAGAAGTGCCATGATGCGATGCATCCTCAGTGCAGTCCCTCGTGCCCCTCGTCGACGGCAGTCTTGATGCCTGAATCCACATCACAGCTTTGCAGCTCCTCGGAACCAGTGTATCACCCGACTCTGTAAAACCCAGATGCCGGACTTCGCATCGCAAGACCTCATGAACAGGATCTTCGATGATGACGCAGGCCCTTGCAACACAGCCTCGCCATATCTCAAAACACATACATTGCTTTGGTTGCCTGACGCATACCCTTGAAATGCTCTGCAAACAATGATTTAATGTACTTTGCTCAGCAGGCATAACTGGGTTCCTGTAGCCCACCTACACCCCATAATGGTGGGCCTGAACTTGTAACTTTGTCCAGGTCTGGCACAACCATATATCCACAGTTGGTGCTTTGTGCTCTTTGGCTCTATTTTCACTGAACTCTTTATAATTGCTGGTTCTACTGATTGGATTTTTGCAGTTTTGGTTTTGTTTTATTTATTATAAATCTCTATTGTCTAGACTGGTGTGAGATCCTTTATGTGTGGTGTTTTTCACTTTATCACTGTTTAAACTGTTGTAAAAATACTTTACACACGGCCTCTGAATTAAGCCTGACTGCTCTGTGCCAAGCTTTCAAAAGGTTGCGCACTGGGTAATTTAGGGTTGTGTGTTATGTTAGTCTGTGGTTGCTGCTTGATTAGGGCTCGCTTCCCAGTCAACCAACAATCCCATTTCTCACAGTTATATTCAAGAATACTTGTAAAGCACGCCATGTGTAATCTGCAGAAAACATAGCAGCAGCCAGCATGCCTTAACCTTCACAGTTTCTGTCAAGTCAAATGATCTTTATTCGTTTAATAAAACAAAATAAAAGAAAACAATGTATAAAACCGTTAACTCACAATATATCATAAGACTTAAGTTATAAAAACAAATATGTGAGACAAAAATAATACGTCCACCGACATAGAGTAGCTTAAAAACCATCACAAATCAATATTCCTTGCCAAGATTAGACCATAAAGTGACTTGTGCATAGATAAACAAAAAGAAATATGACATCAAAAATCCATCAAAGACTAAAACAACTCAAATAAATATATCACCGTTAAAACATGACATGCCCATCATATTCTTCAGCCTTACAACAACAGATATAAATTATAAGCATTTGTGCAAATATATTCAATTTGCAAAAGCATTACTAGGAAACAAAGATACCATCAAGTCAAAAACTCTTGCAGAGATTAGACAATGAAATGACTGGTGCAGAAATAAACAAAGCAACAAATAAAACATCAAAAACAGATGATAAGTTGAAACAGCTCAAATGCATACCACCTCTTTAAAACGTTACTCCCCCAACATATTCCTCAATCTTACAGCAGCCGACATAAACTTATGGACCATTGTGAAAATAAGTTTGCTTTGCAACAGCTGCCAATAGAACAGGGCTGGCCTAAACCTTCTAATATTCAGAAGCTTAAGAAATAGATTTAAAAACTGTTTGCCTGGTACAATGTACAATTTGCAAAAAAAGAAAAAAAATGTAACATAGATTGAGCTATGCATGAGTCTTAGGGACATAATTCAACATATGAGTTACAATAGGCATCACGTAGATAAGTGACCAAAAAGTGAGTTTTATTAAATCAGAACCAAAGCAGATAAAATCTCTGTCAATTGTGATGTAGGGAATAAAATTAAGGTTCCATGCAATCTGTAGTTTCTGATAAGTGGTAGGCAACCACCCTTTTCTTTTTTAACTCATGGAATTCCCTACACCGGCCGCACAGGGCAAGAAATTCTGGGCCAAATTTATCACACTTGTATCGCCCTTGCACCATGCAATAGGGCATAAGAGGGACGCAAGTCTTAAGTTAAATTTATCGAGCCACGGAAGGCCACCTTGGATGGCCTTGTGTAGCTTGATAAATCTACAGTAATGCAATGCAGCGTTAATCACTGTGTTACATTACTCTGCCCCAGAGAGGCGTTCCTTGTGTGGAACATGGGTGTTCCTACACATCCACCCATGGATTTTAGAGCATTCTGAGATTTACCATTACTGGTAGACCCGGCAATGCATCAAAATGCTACACCTCCCCTGGTGAGGCGCAACAAGGAGAATTATCTTAATTTCTCCTCATTGCTGATGTAGCGGAAATGGCATTTTGTTTGTAGGGGTGCATTATAATCACACTTGTAGAGCACACCCGCATATAATCCTCTGTCGTATTAACATGAAATGTTAGAATTGTGAAATGGAGTAACTTGAAAAGTGATGTTTTAGGCCACTGAAAAGTAACATGGAGAATTAAACATAGAAAGTGAATGTAACTAGCAGAAAACATTAACGTGAAGAGCTTGTGCTGTGAAACTGACAACTATTCATGTCTTATATGTGTTTATTAACTGTGGTGTTTTACATGTAGGTAAATGCATTAATTGAATGTGCCTTATTTTTTTATGCAACTCATTCAAAGCCATATGCTGGTTTCTTTGTAGACCTGAAATGCATTTCTCTGGAAACTCTTGCTTTAAAGAATTAATAGCTGAATTTTATGTGTGCAGGAGAATATGTTCTTTCCCACGTTTTGTGTTACAGGTGAAAGAAGTGTTCATGTTAACTAGAATAATGTCTTTGTTTTACTAGTCGGGCAAGGAGAGAAGAAATTACATCTAATAGCTGAGGTCGATAAAGGAAGGTAGTTGTGCTTCGCACAGGAGAAGGCCTAGGGACCAAGGACAAATAGTTTTGAAAGAAGTACATCGTTGTCCCATGGAAAAATACCGTTAGGAGAGTACCCGAAGTAGATGGTGTGACATGCAAAGGATCTTGGAAAAAGCTACTTACAATATTGTTTTGTTGGGAGTAGGGAAAGTGCCCAATTCTTCTTCCCCTGCCTTCAGAGACAGAGCATCTAAGATCAAGCTCTCTAATGATAGCTTTATGTTATATGATCCTTCGATGGTATAGAGACTTCTTAGGAAGACTCCACATGCTGACACCCTTTTATCCCTTTCCTGAAGATGCCTAAGTGGGGATGTCATCTTAGTGTTAGTGTAGGGATAGATTAATTCTTTATACTCACCAACCCCTGATGCAGGGACTCATGATTTTTGATACTCTGAATTTTGTTTCTTGAATTAATTGTTTTATTTATGCTACATCATCGTCATTGGATACTTAAATTTGGCTTTATGCTAATTCCAATGTATTTTAACACACTTGTCTTGAGGTGTCTTTATGTTCTGTTATTTTTGGCTTTGTAATAAATGAACTAACTTTGCATAGTTGTCTGTGGTTACTATGTTTCCAGAGGAAGGCTTGTTGAATTGATTGGCAATAATAACACATTTTCTCCCCTCTACGCTTACATGCTGCTAAAAAGAACCATCGATTGTGTCTCTGGAATAGGTCCAGAACTTATCGATCCAGCCCTTTAATTACTTCCTTTTTCTATGTGTGCTACATTCTGCAGAACACATAGAAAGAGAACAATACCTCTCAGGATTGATAAGATAAGATGACAGTCAATAGAGATCCTATCAACTCTAAATCTCTAAAGTGTATTACCATACATACCGGGTTCCTCTTTGGGGCTGTTCCCCACCCAACTTACCCGCTGCACATTATTAATATTTCTATATAGAGTTTGCCAGCTGAACAAGTCCAGAGATCTGCCCAACCAATGTTCAACTTAATTTTTAGTTTTAAGTCATCATCAACCTGATTATTGGTTAGTATGACTTAACTTCAAAATCTTGTTATATGATCTAGGGACCAAACCCTTACTCAGATGATCGTCTGACTTTATTCCCCTTGAACCTGTTTCTGATTGATCACCCAATATCCTCCTGTGCCCTAATATAGGGGTACAAATCTGCATAGAGGGGGAATCATTATGCAATAAACCCATAGACTTAATAAGAGTCTTAGCTTTCACTGAATCACTCACCAGTGTACCAGTATTCCCTACCAAGCTAGGCTCTACTCTGGAGGGTCTGTTAATACATACTGGTCCTAAAACCCCCCAGCTTTTATGTGCAACCTTGGGACCCCCTCAGTCTATTAAAAGCTTTAATGAGGAACCTTTGCACTTGAGTAGATCGAGTACTGGATTGAATGATTTAACCAAGGCTGCTACATGCATCTTGATAAGCATAAAATGAGTTGGATCATCTCCATTCTTATGCGTCGCCTTTATTAGCAGAGGCTCCTTGCTGTCACCCTTACTTGGGAGGGCAGTTGTAAACTAATGATAATGGTGCTTTAGAAATATTAGGAGGATTTTGTCATGCATGTTGGCTGGCCGACCATTGCCCTTTTTCTTTTTGGTTGGGGGTGAGGTTGTGTTTTTGTTAGTATCAGTCAGGTCATTACTCTTTTCAATCGTTAGGTCACCATTAAAAATGCATGGATTAGAAGTTTCTCCTACGGCTTCTTTGTTTCAAGTATTGTCTGGGGAAAGAGGGCCCTCAATGATCTCCATTGACAGCGATGAGGGTTTGGAGGCTCAAGTGGACCTCTCCTGCTTCTCTGAATTTGACACGGATATCGAGGAGGTAGAGGTTAGGAGTATGGTAAGATCTGACGAGGCATGTAAGGCCTCAGGCTTTAAAATGGGCATTGTAGATCCATTTGGAGAAAATATTTTTGATCGCCTTCTTATCAAACAAACACTCTTTGTCCCCTGAGTAAGTGCCTTCTCAACACATTGCTGAGTATGTCTCATTTTGGCTCTGAGTACCCACACCCCTCGCTCCCAGACAAGGTCGAAATGACCCCAGAACTAGGTGCGAAAGTTGTTGTATTCATTGCCATGGGACAGAAAGGACCATAGAAAGGGTTTAGACAAGGGCCTGAAGTCTTGCCAGGACCATCTCCTTGACATTACTGGTCCTCTGACTAAAATGTATGAGATGGCCGAGGTAGCTTTTCTCGGCGATACTCTTCTCTTTTTGACCCAAGGAACTGCGCCAATGGGCCATTTGCCTCCTCGGGAATGCGAATACCATGCTCTCAAATCAGAAGAGGAAGGGCATTCTTCTCCAAATCGACCCTCAACTGGTAAAGCTGCTTTTAAGGAAGGAGGTCCAGCCTCTCAGGGGCTACTCTTCAGTGATGACATGAGGGACATGGCCAAATATATTAGGGTATTTGGAACAAAGGGTCGTTCCTCTGCCGTGGTTAAGCTTCAACAAGACACTCCCTGAGCCATGGCACAATGATCCTGCATTCAAGCTTTACAACCCATGCAAGCTTCTATACCCGAAAGCACAGATTCCGCGAGAGTTCTTTCAGAGGTGATCAAAAGCAGAGAGGATTTTCCACAGCTAAGGGTTTTGAAAGACCTTTAAGGTACCCCTATAAAGGTGGGAGGCCGATTGGTCCAGTTTTGTGGGAATTGGAATTTAGTGACTCCGGATTCTTGGGTTCTGTACAGGGTCAGGGGGTACTAGATCGAGTTTGTAGGATCCCCAGTACAAATGAGGATTCCTCTGGAAATGGAGTTCTCACAGGAGTACACAATCCTAGTGCAACAGGAGGTAGAGGATTTACTGACCAAAGGGGCAATTTGAGAGGGAACAGTATCAGGTTTTGTCAGCAACATCATCCCAGTAGCGTAGAAGGACAAAGGTTTGATGCTTTTGATAAATCTGGAAGATCTAAATGAGTGGGTGGTATACTATCATTTCATAATGGAAGGGTTTCACCTTTTAAGGAATGTACTGATAAAAGGGGATTGGCCGACAAGGATGCATATCAGACCATCCCAATTTTGGCCCCCACATCAGACATTTCTCCAATTTACTTGGATGGGCAAGCTTTGGTAGTTTTGCAGTCTCCCGTTCGGGCTCTCTTTGGCTCCTTGGTGTTTTACCAAAGTCTTTAGTCCAATAGCGGCCTCGCCCTGAGAAATGGAACTGAGACTAATAATATGATATTCTGCTAATGGCTCATTCCAGAGTGGTGATTTCTCATCATACAGACCTCACCATACACTTACTAGAACACCTGGCTTTCATCATAAACAGGAAGAAACCATGTCTGGTGCCAAGCCAGGAGATACAGTTTCTGAGTTTTGTCATGAACACATACAGGCAGAATTAAAGTTACCAGGGGAGAAGTTAAGGAAGCTTTGCAAGGCGTTGAGGAAAATATTAGGGAAAAAGTTGTTTCCCTTATGATTTATGGCGAGGATCCTGGGTCTCCTGTCTTTGACGATCCAGGCAATTTTGGCGGTGGGTCCACAGTATTACTGGGCCCTCCAAAGACTCAGGGCACGAACGTTGAGAGCATCCCAGTCTTACTCCCAAACGCTATCTTTGGACCAGGAATCAAGGGAGGAACTACTATGGTGGCTAAGAATGCTGAAGCATGGAATGGCAAAGCCATTTTTGGAGAGGAGCCGGAGATCGTAATAGAAGCGGAAGCCAGTTTAGAAGGATGCAATGCGAGATGTGGAAGCTCATTAGTAGGGGGACACTGGGCAGTTTAAGGAAAGAAGTTGAACATCAACTGCTCGGAATTACTTGCAGGTTCATTTGCAATTCACTGCTTCACCAAGGACTTGATGAATATGTTAGGTATGGACAACGTATCTACAGTGAGGTACGTCAACAAAATGGAAGACCCTCACTCCAAGGGGGTTGCGGATAGCAAAGGTATTCTCGGGTTACTGCTTAAGGAGAGGAGTTTTGGTTGTGGAAAAATATATCCCTGGGATAAGCAATGGTGTGGTGGATTAGTTTTCCCAGAATTTCAGAGATTCCAGCAATTGGAGGTTGGACAGGGACATATTTCTGAATATCCAGTCAAAATGGGGGCCCTTTGGGGTGGATCTCTTTGCAGAAAGACTGAACACTCAGCTGTTGACATTTTTTAGCTGGAGGCCGGACCCTCTGTCTTGGAGGGGTGGATGCCTTCCTTCAGTATTAGAGGGGCCTAACACCTTAAGATTTCCCAGCATGTTGCCAAGACTGCTCTTGCATGTACATCGGAGCAGAGAGACCACAGTGGTGATAACACCCCTCTGGAGGCCACAGGCCTGGTTCCCAATTGTGCTAGATATGACTATAAAATTCCAAATTCTAATACCGACATTCAGAAAAGTAATTCCAGGCCCAGAAGAAGAGTTACACCCTCCTATAGAGCAAGGGCTACTGGTACTGATGGCCTGGAAGATTTCAGGAGACAGTGACGAATCCCAGGCCTTTCGTCAGATGCTTTCCAACTCATATTTGAGTCATGGGCACCTGGAACAAGGAAAGCATATCAACTGACTTGGAAGAAATGGGTTTATTGGTGTTTTCGACAGAATTACGATCCTGTTTCAGCTGATCTAGTACATGTGGTTAATTACCTATCAGAATTATTCGAATCAGGGCTCTTCTATAGAACAGTTAATGTTTACAGATCAGCTATAGCAGCGGGTTATTGTTTTGGGGACGGAGTCTCTGTGGGTCAGAGTTTACTGACTAAGAAAATCATGCAAAGTATGGGAGTACTAAACCCACCTACAGTGAAATTCACTGCTCCACGGGTCTTAGTGAATTGGGGTGAGAACTCTGATCTGTCTCTGAAACGTCTGGTGTCTTTCAGATGGACATTGGACATGAAGGGCTTGGATGTCACTAGTAGGGCCTATTAACCTAAAGGGGTTTGCTTTTATTTTAAAAGAAGTCCAAAGACTATGTCAAGTTCTATTTTCTATACTTTCTTTACAGAGAATGATAGTCTTTGCACAGTGAAATGCTTGAAGGAGTATGAAAGGAGAACTGAAGTTTTGCGAAGAAATGCAGCACAACTGTTAACCCCTTCGACGCGCATGACGGAACGGTTCCGTCATGCACGTCGGTTGCGCTGTGCGCATGACGGAACCGTTCCGTCATGGCCCCGCCCGCGCACGGAACCTTCAGCGTGGCGCGGAAATCCGCGCCGCGCTGAAGGGGTTAATATCTCATAGATGGTCTCATAGAGCTGTTTCTTTCCTCACCTCAGCGAGATGGGTGAAGGAGGTAATGAATGAGGCCGGTGTGGGTGTCACTGTTTGGTGAACATTCCCTTAGGGGTACATCAGCTTCCAAAGCTTTTATCTTGGGGAGAGGGCCTGCAAGCCATCCTTAGGGCTAAAGATTGACCAAATGAAAATATGAGTAAGTGTTGTTGTTTTACACCCATCACAAACGCAATTGATAATGTGTTACATGCACTTTAAACTTGCATAATATTAGCCTCTGTGTCATGCCATACAATATAGATTTTTCACAGCCTGGGTGGCAGAAAATCTGGATTTTATTAAAGACACAGAAGCTAAGATTATCCCTCCACATTGATACCCTACCTAAAGAAGTTAAGGTTTATTATCTCAAATAAATGTTGGTTTTTCTTTCAGAAAAGAAACCGCCTCTGTTTGGAATTTCTGGCTGTGAAGTTTTATGTACTGAAGTTTAAGTTCTTTTGAGTTATCTTGTTCACAGCACCGAAAGAAGGGAGATGGCTGTGTGTGGGGGGACTTTATACCTTGTTAGACTGTTCTTTAAGTTCTATCTTTTTCAATTATTGCTACTGTGAGCTGGAAATAAAGGAGGTTTGCATAATCTAAGCCTATGTGTCTTTAATAACATCCTGATGATTTTTGCCCCCAGGCTGTGAAAAATCTAAATTTTCCTATAGAAAATTGCATGGGGCAAACATTCTGGAATGTGGTATCTGACATAAATCGGATGTCAGTGGTGGAACCAGGGTATGTCATGATAGATGTGGGATGTAGAATGCCTTTGGCGTTCTTGGTTTGGCAGTTGTGAGATGAACCCTGGAGCTGACAGGTGGATGAGGCGTTTGTTACTTATATCTTACAATAAAGATATTAAAAGATCATTTTAGGAAGTGCCTCTGTGCCAATAGCGATGAGTTGAAGGAACAACACATGAAAAAGGGGATAGCTGTGACAAGTGAACCAGGTGAACCTGAATCCTCAACACCAAACGCTTTATTTTATGGTATTTACATTCGACTGGCGGTGCGGACTATTCCTGCCCTCAGAGTCTGTGTCACAAGCTTGCTCTGCATTTGATGTATTTTGGGAACAATAAGCGGAATTGTGCCTGTTTTACGGACACAAGGAGGTATGTGGTCAGTGCGTGCATTGTGAGGTGCCGGTTCATGTGTGAGAGAGCGAGGAACCCTGGAGGAGGAACAGTACTGATTATGTGGAAGCCGAGGTGTCCACTGCTCCTGCGACATGCTCTGTGACGAGAGCAAGTATGTGTGTTGATGGACCTCTGGAGTCCATAGCTCTTGCGAAGTGTGAAGAGATGAGAGGACCAAACGTGCTCTTGCCATAAACTGGAGTCCTGAAATGTTATGACATATCTACTGTGACGTGCACACCTTAGAACATCTAGACTGCTCGCTGAGGGGTGGAGCATAGGCTTGTTTTTGTGTCAGTACATGTGTGCCTGTGGTGATATTAGAATATGATGTGGTTTGGTTTGATATCTACTCCCTCGGCCTTTCAGAGAGTGATGGAGAGTGTGTTGGAGGAGGGTCAAATGTGTCAGAATTTTTAAAGACGATGTGCTGGTGTTTGGTGTTTCAAGGCAAGATCATGACAGTAGGTTGCAGAAGGTACTGAAATGTTTTAGGGAGAGAGGTTTGACCCTGAAGGAGAGCAAATGTAGGTTTGGATGCGAGGAGATTGTGTATTTGGGACTTAGATTGTCGGAGCTGGAGTGGAAACAAATAAAGAATTGGTGGACACCATTAAAAACCTTCCTATCCCAGAAAATAAAGAGGATTTAATGAAGATTTGGGGAATGGCAAAATATCAAATTAAGTTCATTCTACACTTTTCGAGCAGAGCCCGTAACTTGAGGGGTTTGTTGAAAAGGGGGGTCAAATTCTTGTGGTCAGAGTTATGTGGAAAAGAGTATTATAGTTTGAAGGAAGCTCTAGCCAAGGCCCCCTTATTGAAAAGTTTAAACATGCTTGATAAGACATACCTTATAACAGCTTCAAGTCTTAAGGGCTTGGTGGCAGTCTTAAAACAGGAAAAAGATGGTAAGGAGAGAACAATATGTTTATTTCAAGAAGTGTCAAGGGTTCAGAGAACCAGCATATTGTGATGGAAAGGAGGGCTCTTTGTATTTTTTGGGCAGTCAAGAGATTGAGGACATTTGTGTGGGGCTGTCAATTTGAGGTATTATCAGATCACAAGCCTCTTAAGGAAATGTTGGGGAAAAAAGGACTTGATGCGGTATCTAGCCGGATTAGTAAATGGGCGGTGTCATTGCAGGATTTTGATTTTAGAGTGAGATACATTCCAGGAGAGGATAATCAGGTGACAGACTGCTTGTCCCGGTTGGTGTAGATGAAAGATCATCAGGATGAATGATGATGGTTTGATGTAAAGGGTGTGAGGAAACAGACGGAGGTATATTGGAGCAAGAGTGGAAGGAATAGCTGGTTAATGATGAAGTATTGAAACTGGTTTCATAACAGATGGTGCAGTGTTGGAGTCTAGTAATAAAATGGCACCGGAATGTCCTGGGTTTTAGAAGGTAAGAAACAAACTTTCAAGGTATCATGGACTATTGAGGAGACAAACTAAACTAATTCTGCCTGGAGGATTGAGAACTAAGTTGATAGCTCTGGCTCATCAAGGTCATCTAGGTTTTAGCAAGACCAAGGAGAGGTTAAGGCTCACTTTTTGGTGGGCAGGATTAGACACACAGGTGGAGAGAGTGATCATGGACTGTTTGGAGTGCAGAAATAGCAATAAGGGGCGAGTGACTAGAACTCAACCCATGGTAGAATGCATAGTGAAACAACCAGAGGGTCTGTGGGAACAAGTGGTACTGGATAAACTGGGTCCTGTATCAATTAGGTTTAGGAAGTATTATATACTGGTGATGGTGGATCTTTACTCTAGGTCACAGGAGATAGGTGTTACAAAAGGTATAGCGACTAAAAATGTAGTTAACTTTTTGAGTGAGGCTTTCCTAGGGAAGTCATACCCAAATCGTTATTAATGGATAACAGGGTGCAACTAGTCTCGCGGGAGATGGGGAGCTTCCGTAACAGAGGGGAATTAAATATGAGAGGTGCTCACTTTACCACCCTGAATCCAGTGGTGTCGTGGAGAGATTCAATCAGGTTCTCAAGGAAGCCATCCAGATAGCAAAACATGAGGCAAAAGATTGGGGGGAGGTAATTCAAGCAGGGGTGGCGATATATTGCTTTACTCCACATTTGGTTTCAGGGACAGTGTTATTTGAAATGTTCCGGGGAAGATAGCCATACTTCTTGGTGTGTCCTCTGTGGATTAGTCGGTTTGGTGAGAGGGTGTTGAAGGGAAATAATGAATGGATTGAGAGGCAGCAGGGAAAAGAGCACTATGACAAGAGACAGGCAGTGACGAGGATGGTGGTGAAAGTGGGTGATTGGGGCAGGATAATGTTACCAGTAGGCGTGAAACAAGGAAGAAGGTTTGGACCACCGATGAGGGTGTTCAAGACATTTAATAATGCGGTCAAAGTAAGTGATGGATGCATTTGGAATTTTCAAAGGGTGACGGTTTTGAGAGATGGTCATCATTGTACTTCTTTAAGGGGTGGAAAGAAAATGGAAGGCCCCTTGGTGAAAATGCAGGAAAAGGAGAAAAACTGATGTTGAGAAAGAGAGAAGGGTTGGAATATGTGCTCTATGAGGGTAAAGAAAGCACCAGCTCATTTCAAGGATTGTGCGTGATTGCACTGGGTGGAAAGATTTCAAGGTCATGTAACCTAGGTATGTTTAGGTATTATTTTACGGTATAGTGAACATTCTTTCATTGTATGGATTTTGCATTATTACAACGTTTTGTATATAGGGCCTTGTAAATGTGTTATTCATGTAGTTTGCCAGTGGGAAGTTAATAAGGGAATGTTGGTTCTAATTATTATTATTGTTTTTTGTTTTAAAGAAGGGAGATGTGTATTATTTTACATAAAATGGATGTCAATTGTGTGGTCAGGGTATGTCATGATAGATGTTGAATGTAGAATGCCTTTGGCATTCTTGATTTGGCAGTTGTGAGAAGACCCTAAAGCTGACAGGTGGATGAGGCGTATGTTACTTACGTCTTACAATAAAGCTATTACACGATCATTTCCAGAGGTGCCTCTTCACTACACCCCACTTTCTCTCAGTCCTTGCTTGATAGATCACCTCAAAACTTGTCAGGAATGAGATTAAGTGGATTAGACTTTTTTGGGAAGGTTTTGTGAAGATTCGTCAAACACACTCAGAAGTTATTAGCAACTCAAAAAATACATTCCTCTGGAAACGTGGTACTAACTATACCTAGTGGCACAGCAAATTCATCAGCTGTGGTGGTGGAGCCTAAAAAGAGACATGTTTCAGGACAAATAGAGCATTAACACAGGCCCAACTTGCATACAAGCCAACACTGTAAAACTAAAATGTTGATAATTTAGGGGGCAAAAGAATTTTGCAAAAAAAAGCAATTTTTGGCTTAAAAATAAAAATCAGGATTCTCCCATCTGAATCTGGCTTGTTGGCATGTATGCATGTGGCCCCATCTAGAGACGCTACTGCTGTATGTGTCTTGTAAATGGGGGCTTCTATGTCTTGTTTGTGAGTTGCTTATGGGGCATAGCTTCAGGGGAGGATGTTTGGGGAGTTACATCCCCCTAAAATGTATTCTCGAGAAAACAGTTGGGTGCAAAGGCTATCAGTTAGGTATGATGAAGTGACTGTCAGATATCACCTAAGATTTTTACATGCCCACACAGACAAAACACACACACAATAAACACTCTCTCTTGTCTCGGTTTTGAAGTCCGTAAGAAAGGTTGATTAGTTTGAAAGATGTTTTAAGTGTCCCTAACAATCCTCCCTCCTCTTTCCTCTCTTTCCACTGCCCCTTAAGTCACCTCATGTCCTGCTTCTCCTATAATGTGTTTTAACAAGATATCCCAGCATGACAGTTGGAAAATATGAAGCTCATACCTCCCTGGTTGCTTATGTGTGAGCGCCTGAACGTAAGCTTTCTGTCTGTATAGTTGCCTGTGCAAGGCGGTATGTGTGCTGTTGCTATATGTGATAACATAACGCTGCACTGATAAGGCAATACGGTGCATTCCTGCCTTTTCCCCAGAGCTGGCGCTCCTCTTGGCTGCGTAGTACCAACACGGGTACCCTTGCACCAGGGTGCATGGGTGCTTGCATTGTAAGGATTGTTTGTGCAGGAAGGGGCGCCTACCTGCACAAAAACAATCCCATAAGGCGTGTTCCTCTTCCTATGTGTGCTGGAGAATACAGCACACATAGAAAGAGGAAAAAACTAGGAGAATTCTGGGAATACGTCAAAATCCATATTTGTTGTTTGGGAACACCCACGCAAGGCCAATGGAAATGAGTCCCTGGTGCACAGTAATGCAAAGCAGCGATATGTGCTGCATTGTATTGCTCGAGCTTTAGGAAGCCAAGATGGCTTTCAGTGGCTTCATAAATCAGCAAACTACATAGGGAAATTACTTGTGTGATACCTAACGGGTATTAACGAAGTAAAATGAGAAACCCGACTGGGGTTGGTCATGTTCTATCAGGTACTACACATAATATGTGTTAGGCTGGTTTAAAGAGGTAGATTACACCATATAACCACCCGTTTGTAGATAGATGTGATTTTATAAGGTCCTGATGAATCGCCACCAGATTGATTGACTACTAGGCGAGAAACATGTTGACCACACAATAGAGCACCCTACCTGAGACATAACCTCAGACATGCGTCGTTGTTTCTTTTAATCAGGTTGGGAGACCTATTGTTTAAAATTGTTTTTGTTAGTACTTCCAAACCTGTTTTAAACTTCCTTCAGGTTACACACCTCCACTCACTCATCTACACTGGTTAGGCCCTCACCCACACTGCACCAAACGGCAATTTGGAATAAAAGATCTCCGCCAGAGAGGGCCTCATAGGGAGCCCGGCAGATATTGCAGCGCCAACCTGACGAGGAGCAGCCCTATGATGACACATGACACCCAGCCGGATGTGTGAGGGCCCCAAATTCCAAGAGGAGGAATCCCCATCCTCCTACATCGCATGACCACGCAAAACCGGTTCCCCTAGTTTTCCCTAGTCTCGTAATTAGGAACAGCACACTTTCTGTATCTTTTCATAAACCAAGGGCCATATTTATGGCCATCACACAGCACAGTAATCTTGCTGCACTAAGCTGTGCTGCACCGTGTGACAGGGAAAGGGCAGGAATGTGCTTATTTAAGTCAATACTGTGCATTCCTGCCTTTTCCCCTGGGCTGATGCCATTTTGGCTCCCTAGAGCCAACATAGGCCCCCTTGCACTGTTGCAAGGAGGACTGTTTTGTGCAGGAAGGAGAATCTTCCTGCACAAAAATGATCCGAAGGCCTTTTCCTGTGTCTGTGTGTGCTGCTGGACACAAACAAAGGAGGAGAAATAAAGGAATGAAAAAAGAGGCAAAATAAATATATTTCGCCTCTTTACGCCTCACCTGGGGAGGTGTATGTTTTTGGTGCATTCTCAGGTCTACCACTACTGGTAAGTCTGGGAATACGTCAAAATCCATAGATTTTGCGTGGAATACCAACGCAACACCCATGGAAATGGCTCCCGGGCACAGATAAATGCAACACACCGATTTGTCAGGCGTTGCTTTACTCGAGATGTATGATCTCACTTGGCCAATTAAGGTGACCTTGCGTGGCTTTATAAATCTAATTTTTAACTTGGGGGGTGGTAGAGCCTATAAATATGACCCTTCGTTTTTATTTTGGCAAAGGGGCTGGTAAATATACCCGTGTCCTAAGCTCAGCTTTCAGCGTGAAGCACATAAAGCACGCCGCATGAGCCTTAAACAGTGGGCTCTAGCAGGATGACAGCAAGCTTCATATTATCATTCTAAAACACAGACTGAGATTTTCTCTCTTCCTTGCCGTCACACCAGAGACAGCTGAAGAGGATCACTTTTACAGGCCTCCGTAGACATCCGTCTCTGCAAAAAAGAGGCAAGAATAGCAGCTATTCATTGTAGGGCCCCTCACCTCCCACGATTCCCTCATATGACACCAAAGGAAACAAGTGAACATATTACCTGGAGCTCCTCTGAAATCTCGCTGCTGGAAGCGCGACCTGCAGGTTGCCACTGACGGCCCGAAGTGAACTGAGTTCTTGTTACAGTATCTTCAAGCCCTAAATCACACGGCGCTGCCGAAGGGGAGTTACCAGAAGAATCAGTGACAGCAGTTTAATAATCTTCCATCAGCTGCCAGAGCGACACCGTGACGTAACGTGACCAGGAAATGGAGCGCAGGCTGCCAAGTGGGTGAAAGGTCAGCCGCGTCGAACCCGGCGTCCCTGCGCCGCTGCACGCGCATCGAGCTAAACCCTGCAGTTTTCTCCTAACGTGTGTTTTTGTTGTCGTGGAAAGGGAGCAGGCCTGAACTTATTGTCACCTGAAAAGGTTCGGTAGTTTTTGTAACATTCGTCGCTTATTGTGTCGCTGGATACACTCTGCCATACGCAGCGTTACAGAAAGGACAACCTGCGCCCTGCACCCAGCAGAGCAGAGACCTGCGGGGGAAACTTAATAACCAGAGAAGTTCAGGTCAAGTCTTTTCAGCATTCCTTCCTGCTGTTCAGTACAACTGCTTTATCGACGAGTGTCTCAATATTTGTTATGCCTCAAACCTGTAATTTCTCTTTATTTTGACAGGCACGTGTAGTATTTTTTCTCCGAGTGTGCTATACTCTTTTCTAGCGCTGTCTTAATATTTATTAAGCCTCAAACCTGTAATTTCCATAGCTGCCAAGGTTTCAGATTGCGAAGTGTGACATTTTTATACTTTAAGAGTAATTATGAGTGACGTTTCCACAAATATGAGTGACACTGTTTCACAAAAAAAATAAAGGAATGAAGACGAGGGAAACACAAATATAAGAAATAACCCCGTCTGAGCAATGAGAAACACTTAAGTTAGCTGCTGCGAAGCACCAGAAATGGAAGAGCAATAAGGTTTGAGCCCTTCATGACTAGGCCGCCCTAACAGGATGTGTGAGACCCCAACAAACTCTTACCCCGAAGCAAGTGGTCCACGGCTCAGTCGGCGCGCTGCTGTGTGCCCAGCACCGGTGTAACCAGCGCAAGGCCGGCTTTAGCACTGGTGGCGCCCAGTGCCACAATGTTTTTGGGCGCCCCCCCCCCCCCCATGACCACCTCTGCCACGGATGCCCTCCCTACCACCCTTTAAAAGTCTCCATAACCACTCTCTCTTAGATGCATTTAATTAATTTTATAGCGTCACTCATAGAAGTGAAGGGTGTCAGAGCACTTCACACAGCACACACATTACACAGAGACTATCAAACTGGTGTGTAAATCAGTGCATAGGAAATGTTACATAAGACAGAGGACAGCAAGGGGTGGATTCACATGTCATCCATAGAGGTAGGCAGTATAGTTGAAGAGTACTTGGTCTGGAGAAGCACAAACTCTGAATTTGAAATGTAACACAACGGATTGGGGCTCCCTTTAATAACAAAAACGGATTTGTACCCAAATGAACTCTTTTTGCAACATTAGAATAATGAAAGTCTTGGGAAAAAATCCATATGCTCTAATCTATACCTTAAAGTCTGAACACAGTTCTTTGATGACAGTTAATAGCTCACTGTAAACTGCAACTAACAAAAGGAAGTCTCTGACAAAAGCAGTAACCCACTGACCTGTTCACATTACATTCACTTTCTGATCTGCATGGTACATGATCTTTGCAGCAGGCATATTAACCATCTGCGCTGCCTTTTTACCATGAATCATAACTTCCACGACTCAAAACTTCTACTAGATGAAACTCCGATCTCGCCAGGAAGAACATTAATCACTGGAGTTTTCTTGACATTTTAATTGTTCCTAGAAAACGGAGCAGCAGGTGCTTTTAAGCACAAAATAAACTAGCAAACAGGTGCCCCCATGTGAAGTCAGCACCCGGTGCGGTGGCAGCGGTTGCACTGCCCTAGAGCCGGCCATGAACCAGCGTCCCAGATGAGTTGCCGTAATGAGTAATACACTTGAAAGGGACAGACTAACAGCCACGGTGGCAGAGAGCACCAGTCCGGCGCGCGTTCATTTGGGGGAAGTGGCTGAAAGGCGTGCACGCATATACACAGTGCGGAAGGTGAGTGAGCCAGTGTGGGGTATGATTAAAATGCGTTGTAGCAAGTCGCAAAGCAAACTTTATCTGCACTGATGGAAACAAACTTCCATGCAGCGGCTGAGAATTGCAGTTTAAGGCTGGGCCGCCCGCCTTCTTAGAGTCAGTCCTCCAGTTTACAACGAACTACTTATTGGACTCCCTTGACCTGTCTGCATTCAAGGCTCAGCTGCAGTACTGTAGCATGTGCCTGAGTTCTAGCGGCGGTCGTGGGGATCCAATTACCGCTAGGCTCTGAAAGAATTGCCAATTGCCCAGTGTTAGACCTGGCATCATTGGCATGAGTCTCTCCTCCATTTTTTTCTGTTTGCCTCCTCTGTTTACGATGTTTTTGCTGGATTATTGCTTTGGGCACTGTGCCACTGCTGATCAGTGCCACAGTGCAAGTGCTCCCTATGTTAAATTGTTACATTGATTGGTGTTACCATGATTGGCTTGGTTGACTTACTGTTCAGACCCTAGTCTAGTGCACTGCGTGTGCCAAGGGCATGTAAGTTGACTGCTGCTGGTGGGCTTGCAGCACTGGTTGTGCACCCACAGAAGCAGCTTGTAAAATGTGTCTCAGGCCTGCCACTGCAGCGCCTGCGTGCAGTCCCTGACTGCCATGTCGACTTGGCAAGTAAACCTACTTGCCAGTCTCTAAACCTTCACTTTGCCACATTTCAGACACCTCTATGGTAGGCCCTAGGGCAGGGTGCATTGTTGGTAAAAGGTAGGTCATGCCCTGATGTGTGTGGCATGACCTAATAGTGAATTACAGCCATTTTCGTTTTTCACTATTGAAGGGCTACCTGCCTCCAATAGGCCAGACTGGGTAGACTGATTATTAACTCCATTATAATCTATCTGACTCAGGGAGCATGGTAGCAGGTCGAGTTTAGTATCCCTGAATTCAGAATTTAATAACACACCCTTTAGGATGGATGGTTTTTAAATTCTATGTTTGAAAATAGCCCTTTTAGAAAGTGGCTATTTTCTTGTCCAACTATCCACCGGTCTCTGCTGGTTTGGTGTGTGTGTCAGGGGCTGGGTGGCTCCAGAGGTCTGAATGAGTCAGTGTGGGGTGAATGAGGCATTTACACATAGAGTGAGGGAAGAGTAGCCTGCCCTGCCTGACACAATGCTGGCTCCACCTCCTGCTGGGCGACTGATAGCCCTGCTCCTGCCAATGACAATACAGGCTCCGCCTCCTGCTGGGCGGCTGAGGACTCTGCCCTGCTCAGTGAATAGGCCAGGTGCCTCTGCCTGGCAACACCCACAACGAACCTGAGATGGGGGGAATTTCCCTGCTTGGACAAAGGGAACAAAGGAGAAAAGGGGTATAAGAGAAGGACCCCTGAACCAAGAACTTATATCACTTCTGACAAGGAAACCTGTACCAAGGACAAGAAGCCTGCTGATCTAAGGACTTGCCTCCCCTTTCTGCCAGAGTGCTGTTTTGCTGTGGAGGAACCTGAAAGCTGCTTCTTTATTTTTGCCAAGGAACAAGGAGAGAGGAACTTGGTGTGTACTCTCTAAAAGCTTGCTAGAAAATCTCCAAGGGCTGGAAGAGTGCCAGTCTCCTGTTGAAGTCACAGGGCCAAAGGACTTCACCATCTACTGAATTGCTGAATTGCTGGAAAGTGTTGTTTCCAGTACACAAGGGAAAATCTGCCGTCTCGACGCCGCCGACGCCGCCGCCGCCGCCGAATCCAGCTCGACATCGTGAGTAAAGGCTCCAGTGTCCCGAGCCTTCGACGCCGGCCGCCGGGCCCGATCGACGCCAGCAGCAACGCCAGTGAGCAGTGGGTATCGGCCCCGGCTCCAAGTGACCTCGTCTCGACGCCGGTATCGACGCCAGTGAGGAGTGAGTATCGGCTCCACCTCCAAGCGACCCCGTCCCGACGCCGCTGCTGATCGCATCGACTCGACGCCCTTCTCGACGCCGTGAGCGCTGCTCCGGCGCGACATCCCTCGACGCCGCTGCGGATTGACCCGACTCCGAGGCACGATCGACGCTGACCTCGACGCCGACATCTCGACGCCGTGGATCATCGTTTTCTTCATTTCTCAAGGTACTGTACTTGTGGGGTCTGTTGCAACTCCAGGCTCGACGTAGCGCTCCTCGCGGTCGACGCCGAACCTTGGGAATCTTGTAAACTCGACGTCGTGTGACTCCTGTGGGGGTCACATTGTTGCCAAAGAACTGTGTTTCAGAAGAATACTTAACTTTGTTGCTAAAGAACTATTTACCAAGAAGAAACCTTACCTGAACTATTATTTTTCCTTCCAAAGAGTATTTATTAAGACTGTGGTATATTTTTGTCGTTATTTGGTCTTGTGCTAAGCCTTATATATAAATCCTATTTTTATAATAACTTCTGTGTCGTGTCCATCTGTAGTGTATTCACTTTATTACTGTATGTGGTCATAAATGCTTAACACACTGCCTCTGAGATAAGCCTGTCTGCTCTGCCAAGCTACCAAGGGGGTAGCAGGGGTTATCTGAGTGTGTAATCCCCTTTCCCTGACTAGAGTTGGTTGGTCCCTATTTGTCAGAAGTGTATACCTCTGCCAACTAGAGACCACCGGTTCTAACATTGGTGGCAGTGGTGGGATTCGAACTTTGCATTTATGACTCATGTGCAGTGATTAGTGTACGCTACATAGTGAAAGCAGACCATAACGCAGCCACAATATGTTTTTGGTAGGATATTCTATTTTTGTTCTCCGCTTTCCTGGAACTTATTTTTTTTTAAACACTGCCAGTTTTGACCATGGAGAATGCCGGAGCTGCTACACCTGTGGACATTGTTATGGGGGAATTTGATAAGGAGAAGATAGATTCCTACACGCTAAAAGATCTAAAATGATTTTGCAAGCAGTTTAAAGTTCCTACCACAGGTGTCACAAAGAAAGACGGCTTCCTCAAAGCGCTGAAGGCCTGGTTAGAGGCCAGAAATCCCTCTGATCCGGTGGTGGTACCGGAAGAGGAAGAAGAAGAGGAAGAGCCCACAGGTGGGCCAGTGTCATCTCCAGGCAGTAGTGCGTCCTCTAGGAGCCTTTCCCCTGAAGAATTAGAAGACAGGGAGAGGGAGAGGGGGTACAAGTTAGAAATGGTAAAACTTAAATTAGGAGGGCAGTTGGAATTGGAAAAAGCCAAGAGCCTGAGAGAAGCTGAAATGGAGAGCAAAAGATTAGATTTTGAGAGAGAGAAGTTAGCATTTGAACGTGAGAAGATGTTGAGGGAGATGGAACTTAAAGAAAAGAGTTTAGAGTTGAATCCCTCTGGTGGCAGCGCTCCATCTATGCCTGCAGAAAGTAGGTTTTATTTTCCTAAGGATGTGATCAAAGATTACAGTAAGAATGAAGATATTAGCCAATGGTTTAAAGTATATGAGTTAGCATTGTTGGCCCACCGGGTCCCTGAGAAAGATTGGGGAACGGGGTTGTGGAGCCGCTTTACAAATGAAGGGAGAGATACCTTGTTGAGCATGCCTGAAGAGGAAAGGGCGTCTTATACTCATATGAAAAATGCTTTGATGCTGAGATATGGCTTAACTCCAGAAACGTACCGACAAACCTTTAGAGAATGTAAGAAGTTGCCTGGTACTACGTGGGTTGAATATGTGTCTTTTTTTTGCAGAGCCATGGATGATTGGATAAAGGGTAGCAAGGTTGATAGTTATGATGCTCTTTATGATTTGTTTGCTTGGGAGCACTTGTCTAATAACTGTTTTCCAGAGCTATGCCAGCACCTTGTTGATAGCAAGATATCTAACCCTAGAAAACTTGCTGAGGAGGCGGACCGCTGGGTCAGTACCAGGGTCCACAAGGGTCCAGTGGGAGACTCAGCCAAAGGTGGGCAGGGTCCCCAGCAGAAGAGTGGGGGGGACAGGGGTAAACAGAGGGAGTTTCAGAAAGGGCCCCAAAGTAATCCCCAAGGGAATCAAGGGAAGGGTTCCCAGCCTCCCCCTGTAAAGAAGCCAGAGGCCCCGACAGGTAAACCTGTTCCAAGGGGCCCCATGACATGCTACGCTTGTAAGCAGGTGGGACACCGTTATTATGATCCCCAGTGTCCCATGAAGGATTCCAATGCAGCACCACGTGCACCCCCTCGTCAGGTGATGAATGTAGCCCTGGGAGGGAATGAGATGTGTGCCCCCGGTGGGTGGGGTCCCGCAGAAATGTCCCCGGTCTCTTTAGGAGACGTGGAAATGGTCCCTCCAACCCCTCTGCCTAATAACACTAAAAAATATAGGCAGTGGGTGACCATTAATGGCCATAGGGTGGAAGCTCTCAGAGACACCGGAGCAAGTGTGACAGCTGTCAAGTGTCACTTGGTGTCCAGAGAGCAGGTGGTCCCTCATTCATTCTACCCCGTTGTAGCTGCTGACAACTCACAGAGTCAGTGTGAGGTAGCTCAAGTTCCTTTTGAGTGGGGGGGGTGGTCTCAGGGACTCTTCAGGTTGCTGTGAGGCCCGCCATGCCTGTTGATTGTCTCCTGGGCAATGATTTGGAGGACTCCCCTTGGGCTAAGGTGGAGAGAAAATCGCATCTGGAAATGTTGGGTCTGCCTGAGTGGGTGTGTGCGACCACCCGGTCCATGTCAGTTAGTAAGGGTGTTGATGGGGCCCTGGAGCCTGAAAGTATGGCCCAGGTCCCAACCGTGAAGAGAAGAGGCAGGGGGCGCGGGAAACCGTCCCCCATCGTTCCCGCGGTCCAGGAGGGAGCAGACCCTGAGGGGGATGCCCTGGAACCGACAGGAGAACAAGTGGCCGAACTGGGAGACCTGCCCGAGCTGACCCATTGGCAGCAGGATGGTGGTCCCTCCAGGGAGGAATTTTGTGCTGAGCAGAAAGTGTGCCCTTCTCTTGTGGGTATGAGGCAGCAGGC